>NC_137269.1:9968050-11450550 GCF_053477335.1 Acartia tonsa
CGTCATGGATGTTTTATACTTAAATATGCTCCATGTTGATGGAAATGTTAACAAAAAGTTTCAGACTTTTATCTTTCATATGAGCTGAGAAAATCATGTTTCCCCCAAAACGTTTTAGACAGACGGACATTTTAAATTATAGAGTAGCTTCGCCACCAAAAATATCATTAAAGTAGGCGTCAAATACTCAGATATCCTAAACTTGATACATAAGATAATAAATTTAATAAAATTGAAAACCACGTAGGTATTCTTCAAGATATAAAAACGTGTTTTATGTCATAAGGACGAAATTCCTTTATTAAAATTTCATTAATCGAAAAAAAACTAATGATACTATAATTCTTTTTGTCTGTCTTTCTGTTTTTACTTTTATTCCAAATTTATTTAAAATTTTAAAAGTTATATTAGATTTTATATTTTTTAAATGTATTTCATGTCTATTAATGTAAATTTGACTTGATAATAGCGTTTGATTAATATACATTTTTCTCTAACTATATTTTTCTATCTATCTATCTATCTATCTATCTATCTATCTATCTATCTATCTATCTATCTATCTATCTATCTATCTATCTATCTATCTATCTATCTATCTATCTATCTATCTATCTATCTAGCTATCTATGTGTCTATCTATCTAACTGTCTATCTATCTATCTATCTATCTATCTATCTATCTATCTATCTATCTATCTATCTATATACATATCATTCTATCTGTCTATCTATCTATCTATTTATCTATCTATCTATCTATCTATCTATCTATCTATCTATCTATCTATCTATCTATCTATCTATCTAACTATCTATCTAACTATCTATCTATCTAACTATCTATCTATCTATCTATCTATCTATCTATCTATCTATCTATCTATCTATCTATCTATCTATCTATCTATCTATCTATCTAGCCATCTATCAATCTATCTATCTATCTATCTATCTATCTATCTATCTATCTATCTATCTATCTATCTATCTATCTATCTATCTATCTATCTATCTATCTATCTATCTATCTATCTATCTATCTATCTATCTATCTATCTATCTATCTATCTATCTATCTATCTATCTATCTATCTATCTATCTATCTATCTATCTATCTATCTATCTATCTATCTATCTATCTATCTATCTATCTATCTATCTATCTATCTATCTATCTATCTATCTATCTATCTATCTATCTATCTATCTATCTATCTATCTATCTAACTATCTATCTATCTATCTATCTATCTATCTATCTATCTATCTATCTATCTATCTATCTATCTATCTATCTATCTATCTATCTATCTATCTATCTATCTATCTATCTATCTATCTATCTATCTATCTATCTATCTATCTATCTATCTATCTATCTATCTATCTATCTATCTATCTATCTATCTATCTATCTATCTATCTATCTATCTATCTATCTATCTATCTATCTATCTATCTATCTATCTATCTATCTATCTATCTATCTAACTATCTATCTAACTATCTATCTATCTAACTATCTATCTATCTATCTATCTATCTATCTATCTATCTATCTATCTATCTATCTATCTATCTATCTATCTATCTATCTATCTAGCCATCTATCAATCTATCTATCTATCTATCTATCTATCTATCTATCTATCTATCTATCTATCTATCTATCTATCTATCTATCTATCTATCTATCTATCTATCTATCTATCTATCTATCTATCTATCTATCTATCTATCTATCTATCTATCTATCTATCTATCTATCTATCTATCTATCTATCTATCTATCTATCTATCTATCTATCTATCTATCTATCTATCTATCTATCTATCTATCTATCTATCTATCTATCTACCTAACTCTAGAAATGGTTGAGCGGTCATGATGGAGAGAAGTGGGAGAGTAACAGTATCGCCTCCACCAACAGTTCCACTTCGCACGCCTCCCATTTTGATTTCAGCTCCAATACAGGTAATAATCATTATCCTTTATACTAAAGTAACAGGATGTCTGTTTGTCTGTATGTTTGTGTGTCTGTTTGTACCGAAGGATCTCGCTAACCGCTGAACCGATCGGATTCTCCTTAACAGGGTAGCTTCTCATAGGTCCCGGAAGGTTTATAACTATTTTCTCTATGGGTGGGACACCCCCAACCCCCCAAAAAATGAAAAATACCACCCCCTAAAAAAAATAATTTTTTAAACTAAAATTACAAATGAGGGGGTTAGCGCCCCCCCCCCCAAAAAAAAAAAAAAAATTCCACCAAAAATTTTTTTTTTACTTTTAGAAATTAGGTTATCAAATTCGACTCCCCCCTTTCTCAAGTGCCCCTAGAGGCCTCTAGGGGGCGTAGCTGCTAGTATATTTAAAAGTAGCAGGTTTATTACTATTTTGATTGAGGATACCATCACCCTCCCACGATTAAAATAAAGATTAAGAGTATATATGTAAAGAGATGTTTTAAAATGTAATTAAGTATTTAATAAGATACTTAATAACATTTTGTATATTTTGTATTCTCTTAAATTAATATAGTTTTATAAAGCTAAGATTTTGTATAGCTTGCTAGATAGATAATATGGATAGATAGATAGATAGATAATATGGATAGACAGATCAATAACATGGATGGATAGATAGATAATATGGATAGATAAATAGTTGATAAGGATAGACAGATTTAAAACATGGATAGATAGATAGATAATATTGATAGATAGATAGATAATGTTAAGGATAGATAGATAATATCTATAAGCTATTTCAGATGAGATGTTTCACCAGCTTGGAATAGATAGATAGACAGAAAGATAGATAGATAATATGGATAGAAAGATAGATAATATGGATAGATAGATAGATAATATTGATGGACAGTTAGATAATATGGATAGATAGGTAGATAATATTAAGGATATATAGATAATATCTATAAGCTATTTCAGATTAGATGTTCCACCAGCTTGGAATAGATAAAAAGATAGATAATTTGGATAGATAGGTAGATAATGTTAAGGATAGATAGATAATATCTGTAAGCTATTTCAGATGAGATGTTTCACCAGCTTGGAATAGATAAAAAGATAGATAATATGGATAGATAGATAGATAATGCTAAGGATAGATAGATAATATCTATAAGTTATTTCAGATGGGATGTTCCACCAGCTTGGAATAGATAGATAGATAGATAATATGGATAGATAGATAGATAATGCTCAGGATAGATAGATAATATATATAAGCTATTTAAGATGGGATGTTTCACCAGCTTGGAATAGATAGATAGAAAGATAGATAATATGGATAGATATATAGATAATATGGATAGATAGATAGATAATGCTAAGGATAGATAGATAATATCTGTAAGCTATTTCAGATGAGATGTTCCACCAGCTTGGAATAGATAAAAAGATAGATAATATGGATAGATAGATAGATAATATGGATAGATATATAGATAATATGGATAGATAGATAGATAATGCTAAGGATAGATAGATAATATCTGTAAGCTATTTCAGATGAGATGTTTCACCAGCTTGGAATAGATAGATAGACAGTTAGATAATATGGATAGATAGAGAGACAATGCTAAGAATAGATAGATAATATCTGTGAGCTATTTCAGATGAGATGTTCCACCAGCTTGGAATAGATAAAAAGATAGATAATATGGATAGAAAGATAGACAATGCTAAGGATAGATAGATAATATCTGTAAGCTATTTCAGATGAGATGTTCCACCAGCTTGGAATAGATAGATAGACAGTTAGATAATATGGATAGATAGATAGATAATGCTAAGGATAGATAGATAATATCCATAAGCTATTTCAGATGAGATGTTCCACCAGCTTGGAATAGATAGATAGACAGTTAGATAATATGGATAGATAGATAGATAATACTAAGGATAGATAGATAATATCTATAAGCTATTTCAGATGAGATGTTTCACCAGCTTGGAATGCCAGAAGCTAATGTCGCAGAATTTATCGCCCTCTAGGAAAAAAAAACACTTTAAAACAGCCCCCTCCCCCCCACACAAAAATTCTTTATCTAAGTTAATGGTAGCATGTAGATATTTACAGGGAGAAAGGGGGGGGGGCATTTGCCAGTTTATTACACTAGTCCCCAAAGTATTATGATAATGTTTTCTTATTCGTTTGCTTATCAACTTTGGGCACTTTTATCAAACTTTGATTTTGGAAGGTTCATTAAGTTAAATGGCCAAATGTTTTGACCACTAGTTGCTTCAGGGGAAGATTAGTATGTAGTTATTATATCATTAGCCATTAGTCGATTTTATGACTTTTTTAATTTTATTTATTTATTGTCTTATATGACAAACATATTGTCCACTAATATGTTGAATTATGTTAATATCCTCCCATTTGGCTAAACTAAGGGTACCCCAAGTCCTGCTCATTTACATCACCCCCTCCTCTTCTACTAGAATAAATAACTTACCAATCTATGTGGATATTAAAGATTTTATTAATATTATTTATTCTTTGGGTTTCTTGAATTTTAAAGTGTTTATTTGTACCATAGAACTGGAACAAAAGTTGAAGAATGAAACAGAAAAGCTTTCAAAAAAGTCTTGAGTTGGATACTTAAGAAAATACTTGAACAGTTACTTTACATTATCTAGTCAACAACTTTTTAAGAATTGGACCAAAGCTGCATTATCAGGCTTATATGGTAATCTTTCCAAAAAAGTTTTATCTGAAAAAGTATCTCTTTAAGTTAGCTTTAAACCAGTTTTTGTTCTGGTCTTAAACACTTTTAAGTATCCATCTCATATCAATCTGACTGAATGAACAGAAAAAGACTTGTGTAAAAAAATCTTTACAAAAAATACTTTTTTTGCTCGTGAAACTTGAAGGATTGTTGAAAACTTGAGAATTTTAGTGATGGGAAATGAAAAAAAGTGTTTTTTTTACTGCACAAGATTGCTTGAACCCACTTCCTTGCCTTTTTTTATTATTTTTAATATTATTTATTTATTTTTGCATAAATGTGATATATTTAGTTTTTATTTGATGAATGTAAAATAATTGGTTAGCCGCCATTTTGTCAAAATTGGCGGGAAAATCCGCGAATTTGTCAAAATTAGAGGGAAAACTCGCCATTTTGTTAATTTGGCGGGAAAATCCGCCATTCTTGAAATATGGCGCCAAAATTTAGAATGAAAACTTTGCACAAATCAGCTAAGCACAAGATATTTATTTATTATTATTTTTTTTTAATGTGATGATTGTTTATTTTTTTATAGACAATTTTAGACCAATTTTAATATAATTTTTATTTCATTTTTGAAAAAATTCTAGTTATAAATGATTTTTGTTTGATGTTTATATGAAAGGTTTATGTTGATATATTTTTATATTTATAAAGTGTGAATGTATTTATGAATTGTTCTGAGTGAGTTAAGATCTTTTAGAGATCTTTCATGACATGATGGTATATTTTTGTATCCTTACTTCCCAGAATAAGTTTTTGTAAAACTCAATTAATTAAATATTTCAATAAGTTTAGCAATTTAGTGCTAGAAAATCGTAAAATGATTTTTTTATTTGAGTGTTACAAAAAATTAAAATTTTCCCCACCACGCCCCCCCCCCTCAACCCTATAAAAATCCAAAATCCTGGTATACCCCCCCCCCCTCCCCCTCCCTCCTGTCTCAATTGGGTTTTCACTTTAGCTCAAGACAAAACCAAAACCAAAATTGAACAGAGGACAGAAGAACACCGGTGTAAAAAGTTCATTTTCAGCCCTAAAAGTCCCTAAATTTTTTTAGTGTGTTACAAAAAAGGCTTTAATAAATTATTAGTTGGAAAAAAATCATCTTTAAAAAAAAGTAAAATCCTAGTCAAAATTATGTTTTTTTATTGTTTAAATCTGAAAATTAAAAATTTCTATTTTTGTTGATAAATTGGCCAATTGTGTTAAAATAAATTCTTGAAAAAAATTCTTTTATATTTTTGACCTTAAATAAAAGCACCAGAATGGTTTTCTGTATGTGGCAAAGATCTAGATAACAGCTGGGCCGATATGGTTTCCTTAACAATGTAGCTTCTTATAGGTCCTTTGAAGGTTTATAACTAGTTTTGAAGAAGCTCTTTAAGTGTCTATAAAAAATAACGTCATACTATACAAATGACCAATGATAGGCCAATACACAGACTAAATTATAAATTGATGGTAGGTCAGTATGACGTCATTTTTTAAGGCACTATAAAACAAGGATCTAAAGGGATAAGATATGGCCGATAAATTGATGTACATCCCCAAAAATGATATACAGAATTAACCCTTCTGTAGATTTTAATTAGGCCATAACACAGACTAAATTATCAATGGCAGGCCAGTATACATTTTTAAGTGACCGATGGTAGGCCAGTATTTTGTCATTTTTCAGAGGGTACCTCAACCCCTCCAAGAAAAATCGACCCTAAAAAAACCTCTTACCACTCCCAAAAAATATTTTTTCTCTTTTTAAAACTAAAAGTCGATAATCAATTTCGTTATTCAGTCATAATAAGTAAGTAGTCAGGGAATCCTTATATAAAATTAAAGTAACAAAATGTATGTGAGTCTGCCTGTAATGCTAACCACTGGACCGATATGGTTCTCCTTTCCATCTTCCCAGTGGAAAGTTACCCTTAGAACAAAATGACACTCAAATTTTTTTTTGTACTTTTTCTTTATAATAATAATAAAAAGTGCCACTAGAAGCCTGTAGGGGCGTATCCGCAGAAGTGGATGAAATAACCAAATAAATAATCGTCTTTAGTAAAAAAAAAATTTAGTGTAATGTTTTCATTCAAAATTAATTCAACTTGTTATTGATGCGCTACTTACAAATTTTGGAAAATATTGTCCTTGTCAAAAAAGAAAAATATAAAAACAAGGCTGGCAACATCTATAAAAGCGAAGCTCATTAAATCAGAAAGACAGCCTATTTTTGATAAATATAACGTAACGAGTCATAAAATATTCCATATTTTGTAATCTTAACAAAAAATCCGTATAATTAATCCCAAATTACAAGATACTTCAAATGGACATACTTTCATATCAAGACTTGATTATTGAGATGCTTTGCTTTTAACATAGTATCCAATAGTCATAGGAAAAATTAGATGAAATGGGTAATGATGTACTTAACTGTTATAGGAATCAACATGCTAAATTTGAAATTTATAGGACAATTCTAACTTGCACTCTCGATTAATGACGGACAAACAAACTTACCCTGATTATATGTAGAAAAGCTTCACTTTTAACCATTAAACAAAATTTCCAATAAATGATTTATTTTTTATTTTAATTACATTACAAGGATGACAACATTCATACGTAGCAAAGCCTAAAACAATCATGGATGGGAATACGGAAAAGGAGGGAAAAATCACAAAACCTTTCTCACATACTTTTATATCTTTAATATTTATAGCTTGAAGCATGACTGATAGACAGACGGACAAAGTAAATCACACTCTGAATGCTTATTAGTAGGGAACAAAAAAATCAGCCGTCTAACAGCTGTGAAAATCACATTTCCCACAAAGTGTTACACACTAACTGGCAGACTGATAGACGAATTGAATTATAGAGTAGCTTCGCTACTAAAAATCAATTATCAAAACCAAAACATCCGTCTTTCTAGGATAAACAATTAATTATTTGTTTTATAAAACTTATATAGTACACAATTAGTACATCCTATTAAATAAAGTAGTTAGTTTTTTTTTGTCCGTAGTGAAAGATCTTGCTGATACCTGATAAATGTTCTCCTTCACAGTGGTCTAGTGAAGGTTTATAACTATTTTGGGGGATGGAATCTTTACTAAATCGCCCTTAGAAAAACTTACCTCCCCAAAAATTTTATTTTTTTGTCTAAATCAAAAATAGGACACCCCCCCGACCCCACCATAAGTGCCCTGATAAGTTAGGGGCGTAACCGCTATCTATAATACAAAGAAGAATGATGTCTGTCCGTCCGTCTGTCTGAAGAATTTATTTTTCTTTTTTTAGTTTCTTTTCTTTTTAATTAAAAAAATCCTAGAGGTTTTTTTTATATGTAGATTAATATTTCGTTAACGACTAAACGCGGTCCCAGGATAGATTTCATCTATTTCATTTTCAAATTTAAGTCGATTTGTTGTGAGTCTACTTTTCTGCCTTGCTTCTCTATATACTAGGGGTGCAACTTTTGGAAACTTTTATTAAATTTGTTTGGTTGGTTTCGGTGTCCAATAATTTTTATTAACAGAAGGGATCACATTGTTTAACTTCATAAAGGATGACAAGCTTTTTTTTTGGGGGGGGGGGTAAAATTTTTTTAAGGGGGGTAATTTCCTTTGGGAGGGGGGTACCCCGGGGGTAAAATTTGCTTGGGGGGGGTGGCTAATTACCCCCCTTGAAATCTGTTGGCAGGGGTAAATTTTGTTTACCCCCCCCAAAATTTACCCCAGGGTAAAATTTTTTGAGGGGTAATTTAATAATGTAGAAAGGTACCTGCCTAAAAATGAAATACTATAAAAAATTTATATTAGTAAAAATGCGCGCGAAGCGCGCAAAATTTTTTTTTGTTAGAAAATTTTTATTTTGGGGGGGTATTTACCCCCCCCCCCCCCCAAATTATTTGGGTGGGTAAATACCCCCTCTTAAATGGTTGGGGGTGCCTAATACCCACAAGGTAGGTGTAAATTTTAAAGGGGGGGGAGGTAATCACCTCTTTACCCCCCCCATTGGACGTCTTTGGATGACAACATCTATAAGTAGCGAAGCACAGAAATCTAAAATTACTTTCCAAAATATCAAGTAAAGATAAATAAACGGACTAACAATTTAACTAATATAAAAGTAACAGAATCTGTGTTTGTCTGTCTGTGTGACACCGGGGAGTCTTGCTAAACGCTGAACCGATATGGTTCTCCTTTACAGTGTAGCTTCTCATAAATCCTGCAAAAATGTTTAGCTATTTTTAGGGAGGGTACCTCCAAACTCCCAAGAGAAATCACCTCTAGAAAAAAAATTCGCCACCCCCATTTACTTTTTTTAAAACTAAAATTTAAAGCAGAGAAAGCAGAGGGACGGACAACGTAAATTATAGAGTAGCTGCGCTATTTTCAAAATCAACCTACGTAAGGATCTTTCGATAATTATGCGTTTAATTGGAATGACGTCGTTATCAGGGAGAGAGGGGACATTGGACTATTTATTATAATGGCCCCCGACATTTTATAATAGTGTTTTCTTAATTTTGTATATCATCATTGGGGATGTACATCGTTTTATTAGCTATCGTCTTATGCCTTTAGATCCCTGTATTCTTATAGAATTTAGAATAACAAAATTAATTAAATTAAAATTGATAAAAGATACTTTTATGAAATTTAATAATTTGATTTTCAAAGAAAATATTGACCGTAAACAAGTAATTCTTGGTGATTTCCTCCCAAAAGCCTGGCGAGCACTGAAATCAACCCCCTCCCTTGTCTTGAAATAACAAGTGTTTTATCTTATGTTAGGTTAGGTAATTTTGGGTACAGGGTAACACCCCACGTAGGGTTAGGTAGTCCCACAGGAGTGAGTTATCAAGAAACCCCCTATAATTTTTAAAATTCAAATAATTTTTAAAATAAAGGGAGGGGGGGGGGATCTGTGCTTGCTGTACACTTTGTAGGGAAAGCACCCAAATACTTCCTTTATCATATTATTTACGTCAAACAATTTGATTGTGTTCTTACCCTATAATACGAAGATTTCGGTACATCCTTATTTAAAAGTAATAGGATGTTTGTGTATGTATGTGTGTGTGTGTCTGTACCGAAGGATCTCTCTACCTCTAAACCGATATTTTTTTCCTTTACACTGTAGCTTCTCATCATGTAGATCATTGAAATATTTTTAGGGACGAGGGTACCACCACTCCTCTAGGAGAAATCGCCACACAAAAAATACCCTCCCCCCCACAAAGAATTGAAAGTGGGGGTTGACTCCCCACCCTTCTCAAGAGTTAAATGTAGTTTTTAACCTATCTTATTATGATATAATTGTTTCTCTCGTATTCATTCGAAACTGGTGGATTAGAACCGGTTGTAATCGATATGAAAAAACTATGTCAAGCATCGTTTTATATCCAGTTTTCTACGAATATAAAAATGTACAATCATATGAATAAAACAAGTTTTTTAGCCCGTGCCTTCGGCATCTCGGGGTTAAAAAACTGGTTTTAATCTTATAATTGTACAGTTTATATCCGCGGAAAACTGTTTATAATATGATTCGAGAAATAACTATAACTAATTTTTTTTTTTTTTAAATGATGATTTCTTTGGTAGTTAGGCAAGATGTAGCATAAATATTTTGAAAGTAGGTACGTCCATATGTTTAAAATTCAAAGTTCAAAATTTAAAATTTAGTTTAAACTATTATAATTTACTATTGATCAAAGGGAGGGAGAGGACATTGGACTGTGAATAACACTGGTACCCAAAGTTTTATATCCACATTTTATTTGTTGGCTACAAATTTTTATTTAATTTTGATTGATTGGTTCCAAACTTCAAATCTAACCTAATTAAATTAGAGGTAAAAAAACAATCGCTTCACTCTTTCCAATATAAACCCTACAGTTTTAGTCAAAAACTAACAAAAAATGACCCAAATCATGTCCAAGTAATGACAATGAGAAAGCACTATTTAATTTTGATTTCTACTAACCTCTCCTAAGCACTACAGCTCGAGTCCTAGCCCTTGTGGAGAATTTTTCCTTACATGGAGATTAAAAATCAACAAATGGTCTTAAGTATTTAAAATCTTGTAAATAGACCCCATAATGTTTAGATTTTTGATGGAGCATGGAAAGACCTTTCTATAGACACTTTAACCAGGTTTCTAACTCAATCCTAGCCAATTTGGCATTAAAAAGACAGACCCATCAAACATTTTCTCATTTTCATTGCTTGGACATGATTTGGGTCATTTTTTGTTAGTTTTTGACCAAAACTGTAGGGTTTATAATGAAAAGAGTGAAGCGATTGGTTTTTTTTAAACACCCCTTATAATAATTTATCATAATAGGCTGACTTTCTGGTAATGCATATAAGGTTGCTACACTTTCTTAATTTTTACAGAAATCATTATGAAAAGTTTAAAATCGATAGGACAATTCTAACATTAACAATTAACGAAAAAAGCCAACAGTTACGAACGGACTGACGTAAAGACATTGCATATAGAAAAGCTTTGATTTTTAATAACCCTTAACAGCAAAATATTTATTCCTCGTAAATCACTTATAAAACTTCATGGACAAGGGATTTCGCAGTTTGCACCACATGAAAACTTTTTTACGGCTGGCAAAATTTCTCATTTTTCAAGGGGATCTAATGGGATAAGACAATGGCCGATATATTAATGTACATCCCCAATGACGATACACAAAATTATCCCTTCTGTAGATTACAATTAGTGGTTGAAACGGGGTTATAACACTTACACACCCAGCAAATTTACTGTGGATGTATTTTTGGCAAAATGTTTTCTTCGTTTTTCGCATGTCATAAATACATTCAACACTGGCAAAAATACATCCTATATTTTTAAACATGTGCCAAAAATACACTCAACTAAAAAAATCAACCACTCAAAATTCCATAGAAGTCCCTAAAGTTGCTAAGCCAACGAATAAGAAAACGGATATTATAAAACTTTGGGGACAAGTGTTTAAACAGTGTTCAATCAGTTCAGTGGTTAGAGAGATCTTAAAAAACATAAAAACCTCTCTATAGGAGAACTATTGGCTACGCCCTTAGTGACATCTAGGCAATTTAAGGTAGAGATGGGGGTAAATTTTCTGGATCTACTGCAGTTCACGGTAAAATATTGCTGGTAACCCAATTTTCCAAAAATCTATGAATTTTAAAGGCTGCTAGCTGCCAAACGGCTGAACATACAGATCATACCCGCACACCATTTTAAGCGGCATAAGAAGGCCTACAAATAATCTGGAATAGCCAAGATCCAATTATGCACAGGGAAAGCTTCATTGAAGAAAAAACGCGTAAAATAGGTCTTTTTCGCGAATTTCTCTGCACTGCGAGATTATTATGCATTATTGATTTATGGCTATTCTAGATTGTTTGTAGGCCTTCTTATGCCGCTTAAAACGTTCAGCCGTTTGGCAGCTATCAGCCTTTAAAATTCATAGATTTTTGGAAAATTGCGTTCCCAGCAATGTTTTACCGTGAACTGCAGTAGATCCAATTTTCTTATAGGTGATATATCTTGGGAGGGTGGAGGTACCTTCCCCTAAAATAGTTATAAACCTTCCCAAGACCAATGGGAAGCTACCCCGGTTAAGGAGAACCCGATCAGTTCAGCGATTAACGATATACTTCGGTACAGACAAACAAAGAGACATCCAAGGATTATTTTACATACATTTTTAAATTTGTGCAATAAAAGGTTGAAAATGTTTTTTAACTCTAGCAAAGTTATTGAGAATAAGGAAATAATCCCTTCTGTAGATTGAAATTATTGGTTGATAAGTTTGAACACACCAATAACAACTCAATAACAGTACCCAAAGTTTTTTTAGCGAATATTATAACTTGGGTATTATTCTTTTGGTACCAGAACCAGTGTAATTTACATTTTAATGTCCGTCCCCTCCCTCCCTGGTATAAAATAATTTAATATTTAGCCCTGTCTCTCTCCCTCTCTCCTTCCTTCTCTCTCTATCTCTCTCTCTCCCTCTATCCATCTTTCCCCTCTCTCTCTTTTCCTATCTATCTCTCTCTTCTCCTTCTAAAAAAACTCTCTTTATCTACCTACTTAACTAATCTATCAACTAGTAAATTCACTCTTAAATTCTCTTTTAAAAAGCTCTTTTTATCTACCTCTTTATCTATAAACCTAAGATAACTCCTTACTGTGATATTATTTCTCTCTCTCTCTCTCTCTCTCTCTCTCCCTCTCTCTCTCTCTCTCTCTCTCTCTCTTTCTCTCTCTTTCTTTTCTTTTCTCTCTCTCTCTCTCTCTCTCTCTCTCCCTCTCTCTCTCTCTCTCTCTCTCTCTCTTTCTCTCTCTTTCTTTTCTTTTCTCTCTCTCTCTCTCTCCATCATTCTTTCGTTCTCTCATTCCTTCTAAATTTCTCTCTTTATCTACCTATCTATCTATAAACCTAAAATAATATTATTCTCTCAATAAGATAGAACTCTTCAACGTGAAAACACACTTATATAGAAACCAAAACAGCTTATTAAAAAATAGGTATTTTATTCAGGGTATTTTATTTTTACAGTACCCAAAGTTTAATACTGTGAGGTAGGTGACATTTGACTGTAAATTACAGTGTAGGGTACCCAAAGTATTACTTTTCTTATTCGATGACTCAAACTTTATATACTTTCGTTGAAATTTGATTATTCATTAATCTTTCCTTATCTTATTCCTTAAGACACCTGATTTAAAACTTGAATTTTTTTATTTCTGACAAATATTTCAAGTTTAAATTTTCCTAATTCAAGACTATAGGTAAGTAGCTACTTTATAACCTACTTTGTCATTTTGTACAGCCAAGACATGTTCCATAATTTTTATGAACCATCACTTGAATCCAATTTTTTGTTGGTTTAGGTAAAGTTAGCGATCTAAAGGGAAAAGACAATGGCCACTAAATTAATATAAATTCCAAATTATGATATACAAAATTACACTTTCTGTAGATTACGTTTTGACACTCAAATTAAATGCTTTTATAAAACTTTGGTACTAGTGCAAAAAACACTTCCAATGTCCCCTCCCTCTCTAGGTTAAAACAGATATTGTCCTCTGTACATTTCCACATCAGAAATAAAATAAATTGTTGCAAAAAAATGGAAAAAATGGTTTAAATGAGTTTAAATAGTTACAAACCTTCCAAGGATCTTACATTTTAAAGAATAACCATATCGGTTTAGCAGTTAGACATCCTGTTATTTTTATATAAGATAAGAATGCTCAAAAATTAATGCGTATAAAAACGTTTATATACATCTATTCGCTAGTTTTATTCCCATAAAAAGTTAAGCGTTACATAACTACATAGCTACATACAAAGTGAGGAACACTAAGTTTTAAAGAATTTGTTTTGTAAGTTAAGTGTTATTTTCTCACCTCCTATAATATATAGACATATAATTTTTTATATAAAGATTCCTCATATAAATGAGTATTAAGTATACAACTAACTTAGTCTGTCAGTCTGTCGCTCATGCTACAAATACAAAGAATATTTATATTTAGAATGGTTGATAAATTAGAGATTGTCGATGGAATTAGAAAAGTTCATAATTTTTTGGATACTTCAACCACACAAGTAAGATATAGATAGATAGATAGATGGATAGATAGATGGATAGATAGAAGGATAGATAGATAGATATATATATGGTTAAATAGATAGATAAATGAATAGATAGAAAGATAGATAGATAGATAGATAGATAGATAGATAGATAGATAGATAGATTAGATAGATAGATATATAAAAAGATATATAGATAGATAGATAGATTAGATAGATAGATATATAAAAAGATATATAGATAGATAGATAGATAGATTAGATAGATAGATATATAAAAAGATATATAGATAGATAACCTATTACCTAATTGGGACGGGATCCTCCTTCGACTTCAAGTGATCATCTAGAGAACCCAAGGTCATCATGTGCTTGTAATGGTGGATATTAGGTTAAGTAACATCCAGCAGACAACCAACCCTTTGATTGAACGACCCCTACTCTAACTATTAATGTCGCCCACCTGACATAGCAGCAATGGGAACCATTTTCAACGTTATGATGCAGTGTTTTTTTTACAAGGATATGTCATGTCCTTTATAGGTTTCGTGAATAATATTTTATAACAATTTACCATTATAAAAGTCTTCAATATTATATTGGTGCTAGCTAAAAATATTCAGAGCTAGATTGACTAAAAAAACTAATATACGCTTAGAAGGTTAATGAAATATTTATGACTTTGAGATAAAGATTGATAATAATCTATGTATATTTAATTTAGGCCCTGACAAACCTTGGTCTAGCCCGTGTGCCCAGCAAGAAGCAAAGAAATTGGAATGGAATCCCATCCAATATGGATGATATCAACCTACAAACTTCATGGTATATATCTATCTATCTATCTACCAATTATCTATCTATTTCTAAATTGGAGGGGATGATATCAACCTACAGACTTCATGATATCTATCTATCTATTTATCTATCTATTTATCTATCTATTTATCTATCTATTATCTATTTCTAATCTGGAATAGAATCCCCTCCAATATGGATGATATCAACCTACAGACTTCATGGTATCTATCTATCTATTATCTATTTATCTATCTACCATCTATTTCTAATCTGGAATTGAATCCCCTCAAATATGGATAATATCAACCTACAGACTTCATGGTATCTATCTATCTTTCTTTTTTATCTATCTATCAATCTATTTATCTATCTCTAAATTGGAATGGAATCCCCTGCAATATGGATGATATCAACCTACAGACTTCATGGTATCTATCTATCTATCTATTTATCTATTTATAATCTATCTATAAATTGGAATGGAATCCCCTCCAATATGGATGATATCAACCTACAGACTTCATGGTATCTAACTATCTTTTTTTCTACCTATCTATCTATCTATTTATCTATTTATAATCTAACTCTAAATTGGAATGGAATCCCCTCTAATATGGATGATATCAACCTACAAACTTCATGTTATCTATCTATCTTTCTATCTATCTATCTATCTATTTATCTATTCATAATCTATCTCTAAATTGTAAGGGAATCCCCTCCAATATGGATGATATCAACCTACAAACTTCATGGTATCTATCTTTCTTTCTTTCTATCTATCTATCTATCTGTTTATCTATCTATCTCTAAATTGGAATGGAATCCCATCAAATATGGATGATATCAACCTACAAACTTCATCTATCTTTCTATCGATCTATAATACATATACCTATCTTTCTATCTATCTATCTTTCTATAAATCTATCTGTCTATCTATCTACTTATTATCTATCTTGTCTAAGAAACAGAAAATTCTATTTATATGTCTATCTATTCATCCATTCACTGATCCATCCATCTATCCATCCATCCATCTATCTATCTGTCCATCTATATATCTATCTATTACAGGGATGAGGAGAAAGCTAGATCTGACCGCCAGAGACACAGAAAATACTATCTATATGTCTATCTATCTATCTATTACAGAGAGGAAGAGAAAGCTAGATCTAACAGACAGAGACACAGAAAATACTATCTATATGTCTATCTATCTATCTATTACAGGGAGGAAGAGAAAGCTAGATCTGATAGACAGAGACACAGAAAATACTATCTATATGTCTATATATCTATCTATCTATCTATTACAGGGAGGAAGAGAAAGCTAGATCTGACAGACAGAGACACAGAAAATACTATCTATATATCTATCTATCTATCTATTACAGGGAGGAAGAGAAAGCTAGATTTGACAGACAGAGACACAGAAATTACTATCTATATGTCTATCTATCTATCTATCTATTACAGGGAGGAAGAGAAAGCTAGATCTGACCGCCTGAGACACAGAAAATACGCCAACTTTAGGATTATCAGAGAGGATAAGTTATCCAAAATAAGAGACAAGTAAGTAGATAGATAAATAGGTAGATAGATAGATAGGTAGGCAGATATATAGATTATAGATATATTGAAGGGTAGATAGATACATCCACTATTGTGGAGTCTGTAGTTGAAGTATTAGTTATAGGGCCCTGGAATGGTTTAAATCTTTCTGATTTAAAGTCATGCGATGGTTTTAGGCTATTTTTCTACCCTCCCTCTTCAAGAAGAGAGAGCCACCAGCTTATAGTCATGTAAAGTGTAGGATATATCAATGTAAGATATTAATAGAAATTAGATAAATTTAATAACAATAATGATTATTAAGATAGATAGAAGCAGATAAATCAAATCAAAAGATCTTGTAAACCGTTTTAAAACTAAAAATATCAGTATAAAAAGCCTATTTAAATTAAAACTTGAAATTTCAAGATATTATTTCATTTAATTAAATTTTATATTTTATCATTACTAAAATTAGTTTGAAATACAATGAAATTTTACTTTATATTTGTTTTGAAATGAATGAAAAAAAATATTTGAAATTTGGTACTATTTAGAAGTACCATTTTATGTACAGGGTCATTCAAGAGAAATGAATTTTTTAAAAACTTAATTATGCATAGAAAATAAAACAATTATGTAAAATCCTTTATATATTTGGAAAACCTATTATGGGACATTTATGTTTCAAATATTTAAAAATGATTATTTCAACAAATTATGCCCTAAAAACCGGTTTTTCCAAAGGCCTTTTTTTCGAAGATTTATGGATTTAAGGAGTGTTAAAAAAATACACACATTTTTAAAATTCAAATTTCGTGGCTTGTGTTAATAGTAGAAAAATGTTATGCATATCGTTAGAATCGTCATAAGCTCTAGTTTTTGAAAATATAAGACCCGTTTTTGTGCTATTTGTAGTTTAGGAGCTACGTTGAAAAATGTGAGAAAAAGGATGAAAAGTTTTAAGTAATTGGAACATTTTACCACGTAGCTCCTATACTATACGTAGTACAGGAGTGGTTCTTATATATTAAGAAACTAGAGCCTATGACAATTCTAACGATATGCATAACATTTTTCTACTATTAACACAAGCTGCGCAATTTGAATTTCAAAAAGATGCGCATTTTTTACAACCTTTAAATCAATAAATCTTCGAAAAAAAGGCCTTTGGAAAAACCGATTTTTAGGGCATAATTTGTTGAAATAATCATTTTTAAATATTTGAAACATAAATGTCCCATAATATGTTTTCCAAATATATAAAGGATTTTACATAATTGTTTTATTTTCTATGCATAATTAAGTTTAAAAAAAAATCATTTCTCTTGAATGACCCTGTATAATTTAGAATTAGTTATATATTTTTTTGTCTATCCTTCTATCTCTAAATCTATCTATCTATCCGTCTATCTATCCATCTATATATCTATCCATCTATCTATCCATTTATCTATCCACCTATCTATCCATCTATCTTTCTATCTATCTATCCACCTATCTATCCACCTCTCTATCCATCTATCTATCCATCTATATATCCATCTATCTATCCATCTATATATCCATACATCTATCTATCCATCTATATATCCATCAATCTTTCCATCTATTTATCTATCTATCTATCTATCTATCTATCTTATCATCTAGCAATCCATCTATCTATCCATCTATCGATCTATTTATTAATCTTCCAATCTATACATCTATTTAGGTATAACATTGAGCCCAGAAGTCCCCTTTCAGCGAGTATGAATATAATCTATCTATCTATCCATCTATCCATCTTTCTATCTATTTATTTATCTTCCAATCTATCCATCTAATTAGGTATAACATTGAGCCCAGATGTCCCCCTTCAGCGAGTATGGATGTTATCTATGACGTCAAGCGACAATTTGCGGTAAGTCCTGCAATTATTAGGTAGAGTTGCTACTATTGAACAGCTCTTATTGTTTGGGCATGATAGAATTATCCAATTCATTTTAAATTGCGATGATGATTAGTATTAGTTAGGTATAATTTTGAAAGCTTATCAACTATATAATCGTTACCAGAATGTATATTGAAATAAGCTGATTGAAATATATTGATTTTTTATTTTTTGACAACAATTTTTGATATGATTATTCTTCCTCGGATTTTTGGAATATTGATTCCTTGGACAACAAGGTACACTATCATAAATATATATCATACCGTTTACTTCGATTTTTACCACAATTAATAAATGTACAACCCCAATTTTGATGCACAAACTAACCCCTTCTATAGCTTAAAATTGATGGTAGAAGATTCAATAAAAATACAAGTAATTATTGTTCAACTGGCAGACAGATAGACAGACATATAGACAGACAGATATGTAGAAAGATAAAAGACAGATACAAACTGATAGAAAGATAGATAGACAAATAGATAAACAGACAGATAGACAAACAAATAAACATACAAACTTAGCAATGTACTTTCTTTCTTAGTCTTGTCTTTTTTCGATGTATTTTAGGCAAAGAGTTTTATTACCTACAAAAAAAACAATTATCCCATAGAAAAACACATTCATTTATAAAGGCGAAGCTTTTCTAAATTAGGGTCGGTTCGTACGTCTTTTCGTTTGTTGTTGTTAAAATGATTTATTCAACTTATGGAAAAAATCATAAAAAATAATAAGAAAAATACAAACAATTAACTAACAAAATGATACACAGATAGCAAATAATCATTAGTACAGTAAGTTAATAACAATGTTTAACAATCTCACAGTGAGTTAGATAGGTTCAAAAACGATAAATATGATAAGTTAGTTATGAGATTATTAGCAACATAATGTTATAACATATATAATATAATGACACATAGGTTATAATATGGTTAATTTCATGATATAATAGTTATTGGATGATAGAAGTTAATGTTTTAGCAGCTAGATTCATATTTCCTCATTTATTGTAGATATTTATCCACTACGTAACAGTTAGCTCTTTTCGTTAATTTCGGTATGTTATAATTGTCTTATCGATTTCAAATTTTGCATGATTGTTCCTATAGCAGTAAGAAGAGATGGATAATCCCTCGTTTTTATGACGTAACATGCTGATTTGATGGTCTTTCTTCGTCTAAACGTTACAACTAATAGTTTTACTTTTAATCCACATAAGGGGTATTTTTTTGTATCATCATTGGGGTCATTATAGATCAATTCATATTCCATTGTCTTATCCCTTTAGATCCCTGAGGACATTGGACTGTATATTAAACCAGGAAGGAAGGGGACAATAGGCTGTTTGTTACATTAGTCCCCAAAGTTTTTAATAATGTTTTCCTATTCGTTTTTGGTCTTTCAAATTAATTATGATTCATTAAGTTGAGTGTCCAAACGTTTCAACTAATATATTTGATCTACAAAAGAGGGAATTTAGTGTATCATCATTGTGGATTTGCATCAATTTATCGGTCCCTAAAATAAAACAGTTTTAATGATTTACTGACAAAACATTTATGTGAAAAAGTTTTATTCTTATCATTGCTTTTTTGTTGTTGACAGAATTAAATTTATTTGTATTTTTTTAAAAAGAAAAATATGTTTATTTATTTTGTGTATATCTTTTAGTTACTAAGCTACTCTATAATTCACTCTGTCTATTAGTCAGTCAGTGCGTGGTACTATGGAGGGAAATGTGATTTTCTCAGCTGTTATTCAAGGTAGACGGCTGATTTTTTATTTACTCTGTCCGTCGGTCTGTCAGTCATGCTAAAAAGTATAAAAGGCTTTGTAAGTCTTTATTTAAACCTCCTTGTCAATGATTTTATTCATTTTGCTGTGCTACTTATGAATGTTGTCATCCTTTTTTTATATACGTCATAGGTTTCTAACGATTATTTCTATTTTTATGATTCTATTTATTCTCTTTGGATATTGAAAATGTGATTTTCTATAAATAAAAAAGATAAAAATTAATGATTATCTATCTATCTATCTATCTATGTTGTCATCCTTGTTTTATTCTTTACTTCATATTGAAAGGTTTCTAACGATCATTCCTATTTTTATAATTCTATTTATTTCTCTTTGGACATTAAAATGTGATTTTCTATTTATAAAAAGATGAATTAATGATTATCTATCTATCTATCTATCTATTTATCTATCTATCTATCTATCCTAGCTATCTGACCAAGAGGTAGATGTGCTGGAGACGAGCTACAGTGAGATGGCAACTAAAAGAAATATTTCTGTTGACCAACTGAATTCTAATGAAGTAAAGGTAAAACAAAATATCCTAATATAAAAGTTTTTTCAGAGAGGGAGGGAACATTGAACTGTTAATTATACTACTTTTATAATTATTTTTTCTTATCCTTTTGGTTGAGTGTCCAAACTTTTCAACCTTGATTTTGGCCTCCCTTTTAAAAACTTTTTAAAAAGGGTAGGTTTTTTTTTTAAAAAAGTTTAAAGTTTACTTTATTTTATATCCTGATATAAAATAAGAGGATGTCTTTGTGTGTGTGTTTGTGCGGAAGGTTCTTACAAAACTGCTTAACCGATAAGATTCTCCATTACAGTGAAGCTTCTCAGAGATTTAATAAAGTTTATAAGAAGATGATTAAAGTCCCTCCACAGATTATCACGTCATACGATAGAATAACCAATGAGAGGCCCAAATAAATTTTACCATTATTCAATTACAGTGTATACTGGCCTCTCATTGGCTATTCTATCGTATGACGTCATAATCTGTGGAGGGACTTTAACTATTTTCAGTTTATAATCATTTGGGGGAAGGGTATCACCACCCTCTCAGGATAAATCGAGCCTAGAAAAAAGTATATTTTTTATATTTGCCATTTTAAAACAAAAGTGTGGGAGAGCCGACCACCCCCCTACTTTTGCCCACCTTGGTGCCTCTAGGAGCGCGGCGAACCCGCTTGTAAAAAGTTAATTTAGGAACTAATTGAGATAAATAGATATTTATTTTCTTGAAAATCATAATAATTAATGAAAAGAAAATTATAATTTTATAACTTTTTGTAACACAAAAGAAATATTAAATTTATGAAACAATTTGTTTTCTAAAATATTTTTGATGGAATTTTAATATTAGAAATATTTTGTTGTTTAGGATAAAAGTATAAAGATTAATTCCAGTTTTTAGAGCCCGAAGGTCTAACAAAACTGGTATCAATTTAAGATTTTTATTTTAAAATTTATGGAAAATCATCTGTAATACCATGCTATACATGATTTTTCAGTATGGCTGAGAACCGGTTCTAATCCAGCGGATATTAATTGGTTCCGAAACCATACTGAAATATATTTTCTGTACATGTATACGTTGGAATTTACAAAAATATTCAAAATCTGATCTAGAATTAGTCTATCATACCAGGGAGGGAGGAGACATTGGGCTGTTTATTTCACTAGTCCCCAAAGTCTCATACTAACGATGTCTTATTAGTAGGCTTAACAACCTTGGGGACATTAATTGACTAATCTTAATCTACAGACATGGTTATTTTGTGTATCATCAATAGGGATGTACATCAATTCATTGGCCATTGTCTATCATACACAATTAACAGACGAACAGACAGAAAAACGTTTCGTTTTAAATAATTTCTTATATCTTTTTCAGAAGGAGAAAGTGAAGAAGTTGAAGGAACGATGTAGAATTCAGTAAAGAAACAAAATTTATCCTTTTTTGTATTTTTATTGCTTGGATAGGCTTATGGCAGATAAATTAATCTCCCTCCAAAAATGAAGTACAACCATATGCTAATTTGTCATAAGTATAAGTGTCCAAACTTTTGAATTCATAATCTGCATGAGGGTTAATTTTGTTTATCACTAAAGGGAGATACATCGATTTATACGCCATTGTCCTATCCCTTAAGATCACTGAATATTTTAAACCAAAAGCAGTCATTATGTAATTATTGGCCTAAATTGCAGTTGAATCATTATGATAAAGTATTATGATAAGGATGTTTGTCTGTCTGTACCGAAGAGTTAAATGAATGAACAATTTAAAGTCAAAGTTTTTAATTTTTATCATTACGTATTTTGTTAATATTTTAATATTTCTAAATCTGGACGGACAGACGTACGGACAGCCAGACGCTGAATATAGAGTAGGTTCGATACTATAAATTATAAAATACCAGTTTTGCTAGGGGCCGAAGGCCCGGGATAACAAAGCTGGTATACGTTTCATGATTTGTATTTTATTATTCGTGAAAAAATTGTCTGTAATACGGTACGTAAAATGATTTTTCAGTATAGTTAAGAACCGGTTCTAATCCAGCGGAATTTAACTGGTTTCGAAGCCATACTGGAAAAAAAAATAATAAAGTTAGTAAAGTTGCAGCTGTGATAAATTTATTGTAATAATCATGTTATCTGTGAATTAATTGTAAGTAAAAATTAAATTAGTAAAAATGTAATTCTTTTTTTTAAAAGCGAAGCTTTTCTATAATGAGGTGGTCCGTTCGTAACGGAAAGCTTTTTTCGTTAATTTAGGCATGTTAGAATTGTCCTATAGATTTCAAAATTTGCATGGTGATTCCTTTATTAGTTAGGTACGATTTAGAACTCAATAATCATTACCAAAATGTCCGTACGTCCATTTGAAACATGTTGATTTTTTTACTTTTTTAACACTAAATTTTTATGTGATCTAATCATCCGATTGATTTGATTTTTGGTATATTGATTCCTGGGACAACAAAGTATAATGTAATAAGCGAAGCAACTCTATAATCAAGTCCTAAAAATGTAAGTATGTCCATAAACATTATCCTGAATCAGGCAGTTTTTCAACAAATTTACTTACAATTTTGCTTTGACTCTTATACATTTACATTCTGATTATTCAGTTCTGACATTATACAAGTGTTAATGTCCGTTTGTCCTACCGTTTCAGTGCTTCGCTTTAATTGATGTTGTCATCCTTGTTTTATAATGAGCAAAGCTGCTCTATATAATGTGGATATGTCCGTCATTCTGTCCGGAGTTGCTCAAGAAAAGACAACGTATAACTATTCATCTATCTGGCTATCTATTTGTCTATCTTTAGGTCTATCATTTTCTCTATCCATCTATTTATTGGTCCATCTATTTATCTGATTATCAATTTATCTATTATTCTTTCTATCTATCTGTCTATCTATATGTCTATCAATCAATCTATCTATTTAAAAGGGATTCAATAGTGAGAAAGATGTAAAAATATGAAAAGTTATAGGTAAAGATAAATAGATAGGATAGATAGATAGGTAGAAAAAGACACATAGAGATAGAAAGATAGACATATAGAGAGAAAGAAAGACAGATATAAAAATAGATAATTGGATAATTGGGAGAGAAAGTTATAAGATAGATAGATAGAGAATCCTTTTTCCAACCATATAAAATTTTATAAATTATTTTATCCTTGTTTTTATCTTCAATTTTGCTAAAATAACAAACAAACACTTTTTTTTTATCTTTAGTTAGTTAGATAAAAACTTTAAGTGATTATTAAAAAGCTAATATAAATTTTAAGGCTTTTTTCCTTTTTAAATTATGATATAGTTTATTCTTACATAAAAGTAACAGGATGTATGTGTATCTGTCTGTGTGTATGCTGAAGGATCTTTCCAACAGGTGGACTGGTAGTCTTCTCCTTTATTAGTGAAGCTTCTCATAGTTTTATGACTTTTTGGGGGAGATATCGCTCTTAGAAAAAAAATTCCTCCACCCAAAATTTAAAAAAAATTTTTCGTGAAATTGAAAGTCGACTTCTCCCCACACTTTAAGTGCCCCTAGAGGCCGCCAGTATCAAATAAAATGGTAAGGTTTTTGTTTATTTGTTTATTAAGATCTCACTGAACATAAAATAAATTTAGTTCTTTACTTTTGGTAAGCTTTACATAGGTTCTAAGCTGATTTGTGGGTTTTTGTTCATCACTCTAGATGCTCGGGGTGCTTGCGAAATCTTATTATCAATTAATCCTTATAATAAAGTAACAGGATGTGTGTTTGTCTGTTTGATTGTACCGAAAGATTTCGCTAACCGCTAAACCGATCGGGTTCTCCTTAACAGGGTAGCTTCTTATAGGTCCTGGCAAGGTTTATAACTATTTGGGGGGAGGTTACCACCACCCTCCCAAGAGAATCGCCCCGAAACAAATACACCCACCCCCCCAAAACAACTTTATCTTTTAAAATCTAAAATAATAAATTGGGTTATCAAATTCGACTCTCTCCTCCTCAAGTGCCCCTAGAGGCCTCTAGGGGGCGTAGCCGCTGCTACTATTATATAGATTAGTAAGATTGTCTGTTAAGATCTTTTAATTTTAGTTTAAAAAAAACCAGTTTTTTGGTAGTTTTGCATATTTTTCCCAAAATAGTTATGGAATAGTTATAAACCTTTACTGAAGATATAAGTTCTACCAGTTGGCGAGATCTTAAGTTACAGACACACAGACAGACATCCTGTTACTTTAATATAAGGCCAATTTTCTTTTAGACAACAAAAATGAAGGGAAAGTTAGTTGTTGCTCTTTTTCTAATCATTGGTTTTGTTCAAGCTAATAATCAAAATATTGGCGGTAATTAGTTTTCACTTATCTTTCTACTAGCGGCTATGCCCCTAGAGGCCTTTAGGGGCCCGTGAAGCGGAGGGGAGTTGGTCAGATTCAACCCATTTAAATTCTCGTGTTAAAAAGAAAAAGTTAAAAACATTATTTTTTTGTGAGGGGTACATTTTCTTTCTAAGGGCGATTTCTTTTGTGAGGATGGAAGTACCCTCCCACAAAATAGTTATAAACCTACAGGACCTAAGAATAGTTACATGTTACAGGAAAACCATATCGGTCCAGCAGTTGGCTAGATCTTTCGGTACAGACAGACATACACACACAGGGAGACAGTAGACATCCTGTTATTTTTATAAAAGGATTAAGCTATCTAAATATTTAAATAGCGAAGTGATGTGTCCGTCTACTGTTAATGGGGAAAATGGTAAAACACTGATATCAACTATAGACTCCTCAGTAGTGGATGTATCTATCTATCTATCTATCTAGATAAAGATATCCTGACATGTACTATATGTAAAACACTGATATCAACTATAGACTCTACAGTAGTGGATGTATCTATCTATCTATCTATCTAGATAATGATATCCTGACATGTACTATATGTAAAACACTGATATCAACTATAGACTCCACAATAGTGGATGTATCTATCTATCTATCTATCTATCTATCTATCTAGATAAAGATATTCTGACATGTACTATATGTAAAACACTGATATCAACTATAGACTCTACAATAGTGGTTGTATCTATCTATCTAGATAAAGATATCCTAACCTGTACAATATGTAAAACACTGATATCAACTATAGACTCCACAATAGTGGACCCAGCTAATGAACAGGTTAATATTTAGCCTTATCTAAAAGTAACAGGATGTCTGTCTGTGTGTACCAAAGGATCTCACTAACCGCTGAATCGATATCGTTCTCCTTTACAATGTATCTTCTCACTTATGTCCTGGGATAATTTATAACTAACACAACATAAGCCCAAGAGGAAATCACCCCCCCCCCCCAAAAAAAAATTTTTTATTTTTTATTTTCATACATTTTCTTTTAAGAACTAAAATTGAAAATGGAAAGAGGGATGACCCCCCCCCCCCCCTAACTCCAGTTCGTTTGTTGGCGTATCCGTTAGCACACAAAAAGCGCAGCAATAGCGCAGCACTCACAATAATACTGCTCAAAATTATCGTTTTTTTAATGTTGTCATCCTTGTGATTTAGGCTTTGACTGATCTACTGATGGGAATTTGCAACAGCCTGGATGGAGAGGTAAGAGTCAGTACCCAAAGTTAAAACTGGTACCCAAAGTTTTATAACCTCGTTGGATACTTGTATTCAGGAATTTAAGGAAAAAAGACAATGGCCGGAAAATTGGCGTTGCTACAAAAGACCAACGCCTACAAAAGACCAACTCTACAAAAGACCAACGCCTACAAAAGACCAACTCTACAAAAGACCAACGCCTACAAAAGACCAACGCCTACAAAAGACCAACGCCTACAAAAGACCAACGCCTACAAAAGACCAACACCTACATAAGACAAACAACTACAAAAGGGTCAATTTTTTAAAAGCAAGGTCGTATCGGGTTCGAAACTGTTCCGTTGCGTAGCAAACACAGACTTTGGACAAACTGTCGGACGGAATTTTAAAATTCAGCCTGTGGACAAAGTTATTCAAGAAAGAAATTTCGGTTTTGAATTTTGTCCTTGTGTTTTAATCGCCATATTGGATATCATAAAAATTGGAAGATTTTTTCTTTAAAATTTAGAAGAATTTCAAGCCATTATTTGATTACATTGATACAAAAAAATAATTACAATTTTTTCTTGTAATTGTGTCGCTTAAAATCTATTTAAAGCATACATTATATTCATTATATTTATTAATTTGATAAATACAAATATGATGCTACACCAGTTGCAGCTATAGACCTTTTAGCTCTACGATTTTTTGTAGTCGTTGGTCTTTTGTAGGCGTTGGTCTTTTGTAGGGTTGGTCTTTTGTAGGCGTTGGTCTTTTGTAGAACCGACTAGTTGGTCTTTTGTAGGCGTTGGTCTTTTGTAGAGTTGGTCTTTTGTAGCAACGCCGGAAAATTGCTGAACATACCCAATGATGATACACCAAATTACCCCTCTGCAGATAAAATTAGTGGTTGAAACGTTTGGACATTCAATTTAATGAATCGACCAAAATTCAATAAAAGTCCCCAAAATTAAGTTGAGTTAAGTTAAGCCAACGAATATGAAAGCGTCATTATAAAACTTTGGGGACCAATATAATAAACAGCCCAATGAGCCCTTCCACTCTGGGTAAGACTTTTTTTTGTTAATTATTTGGGTGGTTTCCCGCAAAGTTCCCATCGAGCAGAGAACCCCAACCCCTTATTTTTAAAATAATCTGAAAAGAGAGGTGTGGAAAATTGTTAGAGCCGAATCTACTCTATAACTTGAAATGTCCGTCTGTATGTCCGTCAGTTTTTGTTTAAACATGTTGACTTTCTCGGTTCCCATAAAAGATAGGCGGCTGAAACTTCTTGTCCACATTCCCATCATGGAGCAAAATAAAACATCTAAGGCAGTTCTTCCTAATATAGATTGTTTCATGGGGGTATAAACACCCCACTTTTGTATGCTTATTGTTATAATTAACTAAATGTACTTTTCCAAACTCCCACATTAATTAATTTTAAATTAAAAACCACAGAAAATATTAAAATTCTTGCTTAAAATACTTAAGAATGAAATTATCCAAAAATTGGATGCTTTTACGTAATTCAAAAATTCCTTTCACGTAAGCTCATTATCATCATGACAGAGGCGTGTAGAGGGCCGGGGTGTTGTATCCAACCATACAGAAAAATTACTGGGGATTAAGAAGGGATAATAGGCTGTTTATTACACTAGTCCCCAAAGTTTTATGATAATATTCTCTCATTTGTTATCTTAATAACTTCAAGGACTTTTAATGAATTTTGTTTGGTTACTTTATTAGGTTGAGTGTCTAAATTTTTCAACCACTAATTGAAATCTACAATAGGTATAGTTTGTGTATTTATATAAGGGATGTACATCAATTTCTAGGTCATTGTCTTACTTATCCCTTTAGATATCTGCATCAGACAACATGACAGGGACGTGCTAAATGTGGGGGGCGTATCCACCCCCCCCCCCAATGGAAAAATTAAGGGGGAGTGAATACACCCAGAGAGAGAGAGAGGGGATTATGGGCTGTTTATTACACTAGTCCCCAAATTTAATAATAATGTTTTCTCATTCTTTGTATTAACAACTTTGGGAACTTTTTATAAATTTTGATTGGTTACATTATTAAGTTGAGTGTTCAAATGTTTCAATTACTAATTGTAATCTACAAACGAAAAAAATTTACAACTTTATGCTCTTCTTCCATTTTGATAGAATCGTCCCCTGAGCCTTCAACCTTACTGAATATATCTGTTTTTTTAGATTGAAATTATTTGCACAGAGTTTGTTAGCGAATATATTGGTAAGCAAATAAGATAAATAGATAGTTAATTTTTTAATGGACGTCTAAGCTTTTTCGAGGGGCAAAATGAGGGTTTCAAAGACTTGAGAGGTGTAATCTAATGTATATCTTAAAAATGTAAGATATAGTGTATGTACAGAAGGATCTCGCTAACCGCTAAACTAATATAATTCTCCTTTACAGTGTAGCTTCTCATAGGTCATAAGAAGGTTTAAAACAGTTATATGGTAAGATACCACCATCCTTACAAGAGAAATTGCATGCTAAACAATTTATCCATTGTTCCATCTTTCTATGTAATATATATATCCTAATAAAAAAGTAACAGGATATGTATCTGTCTGTCTGTATGTAAAGAAGGATCTTTTGAATTAAACTAACAATTTATCTATCAATCTATATACTCATCTATCAATAAATTTATCTAAGAAATTAATTGAAGCTATCTTTCTATCTAGATGATATACTAGAACAGCTGGTGAATGACTACCTGGACCCCACACAAGTGTGCACTAACCTTGGTGTTTGCCCCTGAACATTTTCCTCTCTTTAATGTCGTCTTATTTTTATGTTTTAAATGTTGTCTTATTTTTATGTTTTAAATGTATAAAAGACAGCTTTCCGCGAATAGTGAAATGAAAAATTATAAGAAGATGCATTTTAATAAGTAATTTTTTGAAAATTGTCCCTAATACTATGAAATATATTATTTTTAGAATGCCTCAGAACCATTCCCCTCAAATGTAAATAAGTTTCAATGTAATACTATAATTTTTTAAAAGTAGTTTGAAATTTTAGTGAAAAATAAATATCATTGCATTTTAACATTTTCAAAACTGCTTCTATGTCAGATTAGTGACATTAAGAGTAGGTGTAAGGGTGTCTTGACCTTAAAACATGTGCAACTCATTACCAATAACAGTTAGACCTCCTAGACAAAGGTTGTGCAATCAAAGGGGGTTAGTTGTATGCAATAGTTGGTATGTTAATTATTTAAGACCTACTATAAAGGTATGACCTAGCTACGTTGTATTAGAGGAATATATGTCAAAAGGGGGTTGGTTTTAAGTACTAGTTTTGATGCTATAAGACAATCTAACATGCCTGAATATCGTAAGGAAAGATTCTATATATGCTGTATAAAGTTGGGCTTTGAAAAATATAAGAGGTTTCGTGATTCTTTAATGGTAAAAAATATATTGCACATCGTTCTGTGTGAAGGTTCTAAGCTTTTTTTTATGTGGAAGTAAACCACAAGTACCAAGTAGCAAGCTGTGTAAACGGCTGACACAATTATTAGACAATTTTCATTGATCCAGGGCAGGTTTTAGGAAATTTTCATTTGTTGTGGAAAGAACCCCGAGTATCAAAATAATCCATTGCATTGGAATTAAAATTACATCTTAGACAGCTAACCCTTTGATTACAGAACATTTATCTAAAAAGGTCTAGTAAAATGTGCTATAGAAATGCCCAGGGAGGGAGTGGGCATTGGTTTGTAAATTACAAGTGTACCAAAAGTTTTGTAACCACATTATCTTATTGGTTAGTTAAAAAACTTTGGGTACTTTTATTGAATCTTTGTTGGTTGGTTCTAGCCTATCAATTTATCGTCCATTTTCTTATCCCTTAAGATTCAGGAGAAATATAATAATATTTAAAGAAATACCATTTTTTAACATTAATTATAACACACTAGCGGCTACGCCCTTGAAAGCCTCAAAGGCACTTAAGGTGGCAGGAGAAAAGACAAAATTTGAGTTTAAAAAGAAAATCCAAAACAAACATTTTTTGGGGGGTGGATAATTTTTATTGGGATGGTGGAGATACCCTGCCCCAAAATAGTTTAATACCTTCCCTGGACCTATAAAAAAAAACAGATTTTTAGCCCGTACCTTCGGCATAGCATGCATAATTCCAGATACTGAACAAACAACTATAAAGAAAAAATAAATGTTGGTGTATCAATTAAGGTTTATTAAATTTATGATCAATATTCCAACTATTTTTACTTTAATGTAAGTTTGACTTAAGAAAAACGTTTGATTCACCAACCCCCCCCCCCCCCATGGTTGTAGTAACAATACATAGATTATTTTTGACATGCATGAATAAATGGATATATAATATACGTGGATATTATGACAAGGGAAAAATTGTCGTCAAATTAGGTTGCTGACATGGAATTATTTTTTGGTCAGATTGTCCAGTATGAGGGGAGGGAATATGATAAGGGGGGGTGGATTGAGGCTATGTTATTTCATATTCAAATAAAAATCTGATGTGACATCCAAGTAAGAACATTTACATTCTTGAATGAAGTGCTAATGACCGAGTTTTCTAAGGAAATGACACCATTGGGCATACCTATGTTGAGGTTGGATTTCTCGTTGTTTTGGTATCAGCAAATGTTCAAAAACAATCGCATCAAACTAAATGCAACTCTAAAATACAATAGATTAAATGTAGCAAATGTTTAGCTATTACGTACTTTTAAATCATATAAAATTTGAAACAATTGCTTATTATTAAAGGTACATTTAATCCTTCCATTGCAGGCTCTTTGCTCCATTAAGAAGCCTCAGAAATTGACATGAGATCAATCTTTGGTTCTGGAAAAGAGGATGTAAAAGAATGTAGTCTCTTGTCAAATTTTTGTCAAGCAGGTTTGTGTTTTACAGAAAGAAAAGGGTAGTTAGCCTTTTGCTAAAACCTTTGGTGGGCATTAAAAATTAACCCGCGGATTTTTGAAAAAAGGTGATTTTTCAATATTGTCTTAAACTTAAACTACAATAAGTGTGAAGGAGCTCTGTCGCTAGCATTAAGCTTGGAGTGTCTGTCAGTCAGTCTGTCACAGGAAATCCTGTGTTACCTTAACCTGTGACCATGGCTTAACACGTAATCAGTGAGTGCCTCGCTATTAAAGTATGGTAATTTTTTTATGCTAGCTTTAACACGCCAGCCTCCTGAATCAATGTTATAAATTGTTATGCTTTTATAGTTTGAACAGGGATAAGTTTGAAATAAGAATCTGTTTAGCTTTCCTTTTTTATTTGATCAAAAGGGTAAATTTTTGTAAAGAAGAATGAATTGCATTTGAATTTAAAAGATTTTTAATAAATTTTATATAAAATAAACTACTAATAATATATATAATGCTTTAGTTTAAGTTTAGAATCAAATTACAAAGGAGAATTCCTTCAAGTAAAAGTGGAACATACGTATTCCCCCAAAAGATCAAACTAATATAAGTCCATGTTTTTTTCAGGGGTTAAAATGAGCGGTTTAAAAGGATTGAGGGGGGTAATTTAATGTATCTTTATTTTGATTTTAAGGGGGATAAAATAAGGAGTTTCAAAGGTTTTAAGGGTTCATTTACTGTATTTTTAAAACTTTTTAGAGTATTAAAATGAGGGGTTTTTAAACATCCTTTACCCCCTGACGGGGGATCCTTGGATATGGGTTTAGTGTTGGGTTAGGTGAGATACACTGAAAAAACATTTGTCGTATTCATTTGAAACCAATTCATATCCGATGGATTAGGACCGGATCTCATCAATACAAAAAAAATATATCTATCATCTCGGGGCTAAAAAAATGGTTTTAATCTTACGATTGTAAATTTTATATCCGCGGATAAAACGATGTGAGAAATAACTATTCTTTTATTTGTTACTTTAAAAATAAAAAAGTTTATTGTTTGAAAATTTAGTAATATGACAACAAACAATTACTAAACAATTTATATAAACACTCACAGTTTCAAATATAAGATTTAATCATTAAAATTTAAAAACTTTAAAAAATGTTTGTTATCTATGATACAAAGTAGAGCGATGTCTGTCTGTCTATTCGTTTATTTGTTTGTACGGAAGGATCTTGCTAACCGCTGAACCGATTAGGTTTTCCTTAACAGGATAGCTTCTCATAGGTCCCAGGAAGGTTTATATTTATTTGGGGTTGGGTACCACCACCCTCCCAAGATAAATCGCCCCGAGAAAAAAATCTAAATAAAAAAAAACTATGATGAAAAATAGGGTGGGGGTGTGATGTCTGCCTCCTCCCCACAAAAAAAAATAAAATGATTTTTAGGATTCAAGTCTATAGGGGCGAAGCCGCTAGTCTTAATAAATAATGAAGTTAGGGTTTTTGCCTGTAGCCTATGAATTCAATTACTGCTCAACCTGCTCAAATTATGAAAACTTTACTTTAATCCAGTAATTGCTAATTCATTTTTAGATTTTACTTTTGGGATGAGTTTAGGTTATTTTTCTGCTTATCCTACTCCTTCAAATATAGAGCTCCTGTGTTGATGTAAGGGGTACATTCGCTAGTTTATTTGTTTTTTTTTATGTAAAAAAAATGTTAACTTCAACTTATTTTTGTTGTGAAAATTGTATTAATCAATTTATCAACAACTGTTCATGAATAACTTGCCAGGCTGTGTATCTATTTGTGTGTCTATCTGTACTGCTAATTGCCGAACCGATATGGTTCTCCTTTATATTGTAGCTTCACATAGGTCCTAAGAAGGTTTACAACTATTTTGGGGCAGGGCACCACAACCCTCCCAAGAGAAAAAAGCATCTAGAAAAAATGGTTTTCCACATTATTTCTTTTAAAGACTAAAATTTATTTATGGGGATGATTCGACTTACCCCACCTCAAGTGCGACTAGAGGCCTCTAGGGAGCGTAGCTGCTAGTTTTATTTCAGACAAAGTGATGCTATGTTCTACAAAACTATTGATTGTTTTCAGCTCAATGTTTATGACAGTAATGTCTTGTATAGGATTTGCATGGATAAATTAATCGATATATTATTACTTGGATGTTGCATCAGATTTTCATGATAAAGTGATGCTTGCAGCTGCCTAAATTAACGATACCCACCATATCTACCCTATCCTATCCCTCCTTTCTAATGGATGGACGATCTGACTAATAAATGAGGTCCATATTAGCAAGCTCAATTGACAAATTTTCACATAAAAAATATCTATAATACAAAGTAGAACGATGTCTGTTTGTCTGTCTGTCTGTTTGTTTGTAGCGAGGGATCTCGCTAACCGCTGAACCGATCGGGTTCTCCTTTACAGGGTAGCTTCTCATAGGTCCCGGGAAGGTTTATAACTATTTTCTTGGAGGGTGGGACACCCCCAACCCCCCTAAAAAATAAAAATACCCCCCCAAATTTTTTAAAAATCTAAAATACGAAAAATTGGTTTGATCAAACCTCTTGGGGCAAAGCCCCTAGAGGCTAGGAGCGAAACCGCTAGTATTTCATAAAGAAGGAGAAAGAATGGGGTAGGAATTATCAGGTGCAATTTAAATAATATCCCTCCCCAAAAAAGCCTCCAGGACAAATGAGAAGCTTCGCTGTAAAGTATTCAGAGTATTGCAAGATCCTTCAGTACTAATAGATACATAAATAGACATCCTATTACTTTTATATAAGGGTTGTAAGATTAAAATAAGTTGGAATTTGTGTAATACAAAATAAAATAAAAGGTCGTATTCCATGAAACTGAAATTTTTATCTCTATAAATATGAAGGAAGAGCAAATCCAGGTATTTTTTGCTAATTTTTATAAAATATTCTTCAATCAAATTCAATTTAGATAATAGATTGAGTACTGTGTGTGTTTTTAAAAGAACAAAAGTACAGTAGTTTTTGAAAAGAATAAAATATTGCTTTATTTAACCCACTTACCGTTGACATAAGTTAATAATCAAATTCTCATTTGCTCATTTGCGTGGGACATTTTGTATAAAAAAAAAACATTTTATTGTTTTCAACAGATCATGTCAGTTTTTCCAAAGTGACTTTTTTGGAAGGTTTATAGATTTTAAGGGTGTGACTCTGCAAAAGTGCGCACATTTTTAAAATTGAAATTGCGCGGCTTGTGTTAATAGTAGAAAAATGTTATGCATACCGTTAGAATCGTCGTAAAATCTAGTTTTTGTAAGCAATACTTTTGTTCCTTAAATAAACTGTAGAAGCCACTGCTGCACAAAATTATTTGATCCAAAACATGTTTGATTTTTTTATTTGCAAAGGTTAAGAATCTAAATTCGAAATAAAAGGTTGAAGCCATAGACGTCGAAAAGGGGATTAGGGTTAATGAATGTTTAACTTTTAAACCACTCATTTTAACCCCTCAAATTAAAAAAAACATCATTCCTCTGAAAATTTACCTCCCTCAATGTAAAACAAGCAGGGTTCGGATGCCGCAGCTGCAGCCTCAGCCTCAGCCACCATCAGCCGCGCGGCTTACGAGAAGCCTCAAAATCAGCCGCGCGGCTTCCTCAGCCACCCAATAAGCCTCAGCCTTAGTCGCAGCCGCGCGGCTTAAAGAAAACATAAGCCACTGTAAGCCTCAGCCACATTCAGCCACTGTAAGCCTCAGCCACTGTAAGCCTCAGCCACAAAACTCCAATTCAGCCACATTAAGCCTCAGCCGCACTAAGCCTCATTCAGCCAACGCCCCTCTAAGCCTCAGCCGCAATCAGCCGCGCGGCTTATAGTTGGGGAAGCCTCAGCCACACTCAGCCGCGCGGCTGTTAATAATTTGAAGCCGCAGCCGCACTCAGCCGCGCGGCTTCAAGAAAGCCTCAGCCGCAGCTGCAAAGTTATGATTATGCCGCAGCCGCAGCCGCGCGGCTTGATATTTGTAAGCCGCAGCCTCAGCCGCAGCTTAATTTTTTAAATTCAGCCGCAGCTTTGACACAGCCGCGCGGCTGAGATATTGTAAGCCCCAGCCGCAGCCGCAGGTGCTAAATTAGTACAAGCCTCAGCCGTCAATTCAGCCGCGGGGCTTAATTTTCATTTAATTTTGTCTGTCTGAAGCTTAAGATCTCAGCAACCACTGAACTGACAATGTTGTCCTTCTCAGGAATCCTTTTACTAAAGTAACAGGATGTCTGTGTGTCTGTGTATCTGTGTGTCTGTACCGAAGGATCTCTCTAACCGCTGAACCGATCGGGTTCTCCTTAACAGGGTAGCTTCTCATAGGTCCTGGGAAGGTTTATAACTATTTTTTTGGGGGTGGGACACCCCCAACCCCCCAAAAAAATTAAAATCCCCCCCCCTCAAAAAAAGAAATTTTTTTTTAAATTTTTAAAACTAAAATTAAAAATGAGGGGGGAGGCCCCCCCCCCCCTAAAAAAAAAAATTCCCCCCTCCCAAAAAAATTTTTTTACTTTTCTTTAAAAATTTAAAATAAGAAATTGGGTTATTAAGATCAAGGTAGTGTCCACACAACATATAATCAAGTTAGTGTCCACATAATTTTTGAGAAAATTTTTCATGGAAAATGGGAAACTAGAGTGTAAAACACTAAGGCATGCAGGATACATATTTCAGTGCAATTTTTTTTTAATAATACATAATAAAATTTGTATTTGATATTCCCTGACCCTAAATACATTCTCACTTAATATTCCAGTATCGCTTCGAATCCGAATTAGAACCGGTTCTTAGCCATACTGAAAAATATATATATGCATCCTATCATATCCAGTTTTCTATGAATATAAAAATGTACAATCATTTGAGATTAAAGCCAGTGTTATATAATAATAGTTAATGATACGATGCTAAATAAATATTATATTACTCCTCCCTCTCCACCCCCCTTAAAATATTTTTGATTCATAAATGAATTAATCGATTCGTGAAATTGTTATGTAATAAGGAAAGATTACTTTGTTGTCAACGGAATTTTGGATAAAAAATGTGTAACTTAGCAAGACTAGAACCTGGATTTTAAGGATGACAAACCAGCGTGTTAACCCATGCGCTATTTAGAAAAGGAATGTTCACCTAAATTTTAAGCTGATAATTAAAAATTCTAATGTAGAAGCTTGGAAGCAAAATGCTTTTTAATGCATATATAGAAAATATGTTTTTCTATGAATATGTTAATATTTATATTTTTGATGGATTTTATAGATGTAGTTCTCTAAGTCATACGCAGTCATATTCAATGTTGAAGGGTGACGCAAATTCAGATTTCAGTTTTCATGATTTGAGAAAAATTCACCATTAATTGAAAAGTTGATATTATAAATTGAATTATAACAGATTAAATTTTGCATGTTGCATTTTCTTGGCTGCTGGGTTTCCTTGGATATTGGCATTTTAATGGAAAAGGATATATATATTTTTAAAAATATCTGAAAAACCTGATTTGAATCACATTTTTTCTTAAGCTGAGTCGATCCTGAGTTTTAAGATATGAATTAGATATGAAGAGAAAAAATTAAAATAACGCCTTAGCCCACTCAGCCATAACAGAATTTACGTTTGTGAAGGAAATTTAAACATATTTTAAATTGCAACAAGATTTGTTTGTAGACAAATTTTCCTTTTGTTAAGCTGAGAAGCAATAAAGATAATTCCTAGAATAATATAATATTTAAACTTTTTTTTATAGTATAAAGAATAAAATTACTTTTAGTATACATCTTTGTAAATAAATAAAGATTGATTTTGACTCCATAATAAGATTCATTTAAGTCAATATATCAAATACTTAAACATTCTGAAGATATTAATACATTACTGGGCAAGTTATGGAGAGTTTAGTTTTGTAGATTTAACAATCACTTTTTTTGTAAATAAAAGACAATTCATTGTGTTATGCGGACTTCCTATATTTAGACAAAAGTTTATTTTTTGTTTGAAACAATAATAGGAGAATGTATAATGTATATCTATAAAGGTATTTATTATTGTATATTCAAAACCCACCCAACCCCCCTTAAAATCCTTTAAAATGATGGACAGTTATAAAATGTCATTTCCCGAAGTTGCACGCGGTCATACACAATGTTGGAAGGTTAGCTAAAATTTCAGATATTTTTTTTTGCAATTTGATTTACTTATTTTCTCCATAAAATCTAAGGGATGCTTTCAGGATTATCTAATTTGTGCTATGATATAAAGATGAATTTTTCTCAAATCATGAATACTAAGATCTGAAATTTGTGTCACCCTTCTTTTTTAAAATGGAATCTTTACAGATTTTTTTATTTGATGGTAAAATAAAATCAACCACAGAAGAAATTAAACAAAAAAGCTAAAGCCCCTTTTTTTGTTGAAAATAATGTTTCAGGATGATGATTTTTATAAGAATCAATATCAATAATGTATCATAACAGAAGGAAACAATTATTTTCACCAATTTATCTAAACCTGGATGGTACATCCAGGCATTTCTAGTTTGTAATATTATTAACTAAATTTTAATATAAAATTGCTTTACACCTATGTTCTAAGGGTTAGTGCACCATAATGTGTAAGAAAGGTTTTCTGTTCAATTCCACCAAGAATTACATATGATTATTTCTAAAACCTTGTATAAAGTATGGAGAGTTATTTTGTCTGTAGATTAAGAATTCGATAACTACTGAACTAATGAAAACTTTTTAAATTGCCTTTTCCAAGTTTTTGAATTTTTAAAAAAACTAAAATTAAAACTAAAATTTTTTTTTTCTTCTGGGATTCGAACCCGGATGATAGATGGTTCAAAGCTGTTACCGTACCAAAAAGCTATCAGAGCTCCAATATTTCAAAATGAAAATTTGTCTTATTTTTAGATCATTAAGTATTATGATGTCTGTTTGTTTGTCTCTCTATATGTTTGTACTACAGGATCTCGCTAACTACTAAACCGATATGGTGCTCCTATTCAGGGTAGTTTCTTATAGGTACTGGGAAGGTTTACAACTATTTTGGGGGAGGGTACCATCACACTACCAGAAAAAAATTGCCTTAGAAAAAAAATTAAACATCACCCCAAAATTAAAAATGGGATTTACTCGCCCCGGCCCTCCCCACCCAATAAAAATTACCCTACCCCCCAAAAAATCATTTTAATTCAGTTCTTCTTTTTCCAGTACCTATTGTTTAGTATTTTTTGTAATAACTTCATAATTACATTGTCATTAAGATTATGTGACATAAAAAGTTAGTCATAAAAATTATACCCATGAATAATTGTAATGAAAAGCACTTTTGTAAAAAAAACATTTTTCATAAGAGGTAAGTTTTTATGACAAATACATTTATTGCAAGTGTACATATGATAAGCATTTTAAAGACGATTATTTTTAAGACAAATGTAACCTGCGTACCATGGCTCAACATGTAGCGCATCTGCTTGTCATCATGGAGGTAATAGGTTCGAATCTTGGTGTGAAAACTGAAGACATTAAATGGTTCCTACTGCAGCTATGCCAGGTATACAACATGTAAAGTTAGAGTATGAGAATTTCCTTGGCTCGTAAACAGGCGTAACTCATTACCATAGGACTTTCTGGCAGGTAGTTGGTTGCTGGATAGATGTCACTTAAATTGGAAAGAATTGGTTCCCCTTAATTATCCAAGGTTCAACAAGAAGCGCATCTGCTTGTCATCAGGGAGGTAATAGGTTCGAATCTTGGCCAGACACTGCGTTATAACTGAAGACATAAAATGGTTCCTACTGCTGCTATGGCAGGTGTGCAACATGTAAAGTTGGAGTAGGAGGATTTCCTTGGCTCATAAACAGGCGTAACTCATTACCATAAAACTTTCAGGCAGGTAGTTCCATAAAAAAAAGTTGGTTGCTGGATAGATATCACTTAAACTAATACAGAAAAGGAAAGAATTGGTTCCCCAAGGTTCAACAAGTAGCGCATCTGCTTGGCATCAGGGATGTAATAGGTTCGAATCTCGCGCAGACACTGCGTTATAACTGAAGACATTAAATGGTTCCTAGGTGCTAGGTGTGAAACATGTACAGTAGCAAAGGAAAGATATAATTCCCCTTAGTTATCCAGGGTTGTTGGACCTTGAGTTAATGTCATAGAAACCCTCGACCGTGGCTCAACATGTAGCGCATCGGCTCGTCGTCTGGGAGTTGATAGGCTTTGTACTGCATCATAACTAAAGATGTTGAAATAAATTCCTACTGCTAAAAAACTTGTATAAAACTTTGGGTACCAGTATAAAACTTTGGGTATCAGAATAAATTTTTGTCTATTAGTATAAAACTTTGGGTACCAGTATAAAACTTTGGGTACCAGAATAAATTTTTGGCTATTAGTATAAAATTTTGGGTACCAGTATAAAACTTTGGGTACCAGTATAAAACTTTGGGTACCAATATAAAATTTGGGTACCAGTATAAAACTTTGGGTACTCGTATAAAACTTAAGGTACCAGTATTAAACTTTGGGTACCAATATTAAAACAAAATTTTAGGTATTAGTATAAAATTTTGGGTACCAGTATAAAACTTTGGGTACCAGTATAAAACTTTGGGTACCAGTATAAAACTTTGGGTACCAGTATAAAATTTGGGTACCAGTATAAAATTTGGGTAACTGTATAAAACTTTGGGTACCAGTATAAAACTTTGGGTACCAGTATAAAATTTGGGTACCTGTATAAAACTTTGGGTACCAGTTAAAAACTTTGGGTACCAGTATAAATTTTTAGTACCAGTATAAAACTTTTGGTACCAGTTTAAAACTTTGGGTACCAGTATAAAACTTTGGGTACCAGTATAAAACTTTGGGTTCTAGTATAAAACTTTGGGTACCAGTAAAAAACTTTGGGTACCAGTATAAAACTTTGGGTACCAGTATAAAACTTTGGGTACCAGTATAAAACTTTGGGTACCAGAATAAAACTTTGGGTACCAGTATAAAATTTTGGGTACCAGTATAAAACTTTGGGTACCAGTATAAAACTTTGTGTACCAGTATAAAACTTTGGTTACCAGTAAAATTTGGGTACCAGTATAAAACTTTGGGTTCTAGTCTAAAACTTTGGGTACCATTATAAAACTTTGGGTACCAGACTAAAACTTTGGGTACCAGTATAAAACTTTGAGTACCAGTATAAAACTTTGGGTACTAGAATAAAACTTTGGGTACCAGAATAAAATTTGAGTACTAGTATATAATTTTGGGTACCAGAATAAACTTTGGGTATCAGTATAAAACTTTGGGTACCAGTATAAAATTTGGGTACTAATTCTGAATCAAACATTTGAAAAAATCCTGCTGTCCTCCCCCCTCTTCCCTCCACTCTTATTCTCACAACCCCTAACCACCCTCAACTCTCCAAAAAATGTCCTAGAATGCATTTAAAAAATCCAATTTAGCCGAAGCCTCAGCTGCAAAGCTTATTTTATAATCAGCCATAAGATCAGCCGCAAGGCTTAATATTGTATTCATCCGCAGCCGCATTCAGCTGCGCGGCTGAATTTAATTCAGCCACAGCCTCAGCCGCACGGCTTTCAGTAAGCCGCAGCCTCAGAATCAGCCGCGAGGCTTAATTATGTTATCAGCCACTCTCAGCCTCAGCCTCACTCAGCCGCGCGGCTTAATTTTCCAATCAGCCACTGTAAGCCGCAGCCGCTATGAGCCGCGCGGCTTTCAGTAAGCCGCAGCCTCAGCCACAAATCCTTCAGCCACTGTAAGCCTCAGCCACCCTCAGCCACTGTAAGCCTCAGCCGCTCGAAGCCTCAGCCACAAAATTCCAATTCAGCCACTGTAAGCCTCAGCCACCCCAATTCTTATTAAGCCTCAGCCGCATTCAGCCGCAGCCACTCTCAGCCGCACTAAGCCTCAGCCACTCTCAGCCTCAGCCACTTCCATAACTTTAAGCAGCCGCAGCCGCAAATTAGGATTCAGCCGCAGCCGCAGCCGCGCGGCTGATAGCGCGGCTTCCGAACCCTGAAAACAAGGAAGGAAAACTTTATAATCGGAGGTGTTTATAAATATATCTTCTTCTTTGTTACATTAAAAGAAGATGGGATACTAGAAATCATCTAACTTGCCTCCCCACGATGTAAAAATGTAAAACTGTTGTAGGATGTGACGCTGCTGGTCATGGAAGTGGTCACAGAGGATGCTTTGTCACCAACAACAGAGCAAACTTTCCACAACAGTAAGAACAGAGGGTGAGGGTGGGTGTGACGCTGCTGGTCATGGTAGTATTCACAGAGGATGCTTTGTCACCAACAACAGAGCTAACTTTCCCCCATAGTAAGAACATTGAGGGTGAGGGGGGGGGGATGTGACGCTGCTGGTCATGGAAGTGGTCACAGAGGTTGCTTTGTCACCAACAACAGAGCTAACTTTCCTCCACAGTAAGGATCGGGGGGGGGGGGGGGGGGCTGGGAGGGGGGGGGGTGGTGGCACTGCTGGTCATGGAAGTGGTCATAGAGGATGGTTTGTCACCAACAACAGAGCTAACTTTCCTCAACAGTAAGGACAGAGGGTAGGGGGGGAAGTGGATATATACAAAATACGTGGATGGTGTGGCGTAGGTTGCTATTATAGTCCTGAGATATTGATCAATACGTTCTTACATGGTCAGGGGAGGGAATGGGGTAAAGTCTTAAAAGAAGGTGTCTTACCTAAGATTAACTAAGATAGGCGACAATTTATAGCTGACTCATAATGCGGCCGAAATGAAAAAATTATGCCCTTATGTACCAAGATCTGTAGAATGTTTCAACCAATGAGATGTCTTAAATGTAAATTTAGTATTCTTCTATTGGCTGATTTAGACCGTATGTCTCTATTTATTTAGGGAAGTACAAGTCAATAATAAAGAAGATCAAAGTTGGAATGATTACAATGATTATGCTTTAAGAGCAGGTTAGATAATGCTTATATAAAAGTAATGGGATGTGCATCTGACTGTTTGTTTGTACCGAAGGATTCTCGCTAACCGCTAAATTAATAAGGTTCTCCTTTATAGTGAAACTTCACAAAAGTCCTGGAAAAATAGTCCCTACAAAAATTAACTCCTAACCTTTACAGTAAAGCTTCACTTAAGTTAAGAGAAAATAGTCCCCCCAATTTTTTTTTATTTTAACAATTTATCTTCCATTGTCTAATCCTTCAATTTTCTAACTATTTCTCTATATTTAGATGGAACTGGTGTTTACAGAACTGTTCTTGGCCTGGACAGACAACCTGTGGCTTTTAGTAAAACTGAATAATTTCTAAGAAAATAATTGTGATTTATCAAAAGAGGCACCATCCCAGTGAAAATAAACCCAACCTCTCCATCATAATGATATGTTTATGTGCTACTTTGTTAAAGTGAAAAAGTATTTCTTTCATAGATATTCATACTTTGATTAAGATTCTTGGTTACTTTTTGCACTATATTGGCTCCAAAAAGAATTCTATATCTTTCAGAAAGTTTTTGAACTTATTTTTATTTTTTTGGTTATAGGAATAATTATTAAAAAAGGTATGAAATTTCGTTCCTTTTTGTTATAATACCTTTCTTGTGAAGATTGAATGAAAAAAGTTTTGACCGAGTTTGTTTAACTGTGTGTCGTGCCCTAACCCTGAAGGGCTACACAAAACCCAGTGTAACCTAACCTAACCTGACCTAAAGTAATAAACAAACAACAGAAAAACTAACCCCCTTCTTAATATTTTTAATTTTAATGGTTCTCCTGTACAATTTAGCTTTTTATAGGTTTATATTTTTTTGGGGGAGGGTACCCTGGAAAAATGCCCCCAATTTTTTAATTTTTTTTCTAAAACTAAAATAAAAAATTGAAGGGTGTCCGATTCCTCCCTCTCCCAAAAAGGAAAAACAATAGGTCCATCCCTAATTTTTTTACTTTTTCTTTTTAAAATAAAATAGAAAATGGGGGTCGAAATCAAACCCACACCATCTCAAGTGCCTCTATAGGCCTCTAGGGGCGTAGCCGCTAGTATCTAAATGTATTAACTAAATTAGATCAAGAAAAGTTTAATTTACAACTTTCTAAATCAATTTAGTTTTATGAAATATTTAAATTCAAACACTTCTTTAAAGTTTTATCTCTAGTTAAACTTTTTTCTAGTTTTCATTCTAAATAATGAGAATATTATGTAAAAGAAATGAACAAAATTAATTAAAATATTGGGTAAAGTCCCTCTTGTGGCAACGCCTTTTAAGAGACGTTTGTCGTATTTTCACATTAGTTTTTATGGGTTATTTTAGGTTAAGGTAGGTTTATATGGTTTTGGGTGGTTGCCCGGTTAGAGCACCCCGCAGGGACTAGAAATATGGGAAAAGCTACTGTAAAAATACGACGAAACGCCCCTTACGAGGCGTTGCTACGAAAGGGACTATACCCAAATATATTTATGTTCTATGCATGAAAATGCATGAAAAAAGTTTTGTATAATTGTGAAAATTTTAAGATTCGTTGTCCTTCATTCTGAGCATTTTTTAAAATCACGAAACCTTTTCTTTTTAAAAGTATTTTTTCTGTCCATCTATAGGAGTTGTTTACTCTTGATGGCTCTTTATTGTTTTCCTATTCAGGAGATTTTTATATAATTAATGATAATTGGAACTATTCGAAATAGCCTAGAGACTTCTTTTTCTAACTCTTAGTTTCTCATTTCATAACCTGAATTGAACTAATAAAATTTTCTCCTTTGGCTGTTTATTATACTAGTCCCCAAAGGTTTATAATAACCTTTTCTTATTCGTTGGCTTAACAACTTTTCTAAACTATACTAAAATCTGATGGGATGGTTCATTAAGTTGAATGTCCAAACGTTTCAACCACTAATTGCATCTACAAACGGGTAATTTTGTGTATCATCAATTGGGATGTGCATAAATTTATCGGCCTTTGTCTTATTCCTTTAGATTCCTGGTATTATTGTATGTCTTGTGACAAAAAAGAGACATGATTGGTAAGTTAAATATTTGGAAATTAAAAGTTGTGTCAACACAATGAAATGTTTATTGTTTTAGGCAAAAGATAATCTTAACCAAAAAAGTCAAACAGCACTTAATTAAAAATGAGTAAAATATTCATAACCCAGCTTCTACGAAATACCACAAAATTTCACCCTTTTTACCGGAAAAGTGGAAAAGCTGGTCAAGCTGGTAAAATTTACCAGTTTCGTGGTAAATTTTACCAGCAAAAATTTTAGCCAAAAAAGTAGTAAAATTTTACCATTTTTTTTGTAAAATTTGACGAAACAAAAAACCCCGTTTTTTGTGTTTTAAATTAAAAACAGCTCTTCATAATCAGTTGTGGTACTTTAAAATAATGACTTCTATACAATGAAGCCTAAATTTAAAATTTTTTTTTTTTTTTAAATTTTACCACATTTGGAAGTTCTACCAAAAATGTGGTCAATTTTACAACTCTATTTTTCAGGTTAAGTCCGAATTTTCGGACTTAGACAAAAAAACGCAATTTGGTCAATTTTTACCAAAAAGTTGGTAAAATTTGACAAGGTATTTTTTTAGGCTAAGTCCAGATTTTTGGACTCTGACAAAAAAAATGAACTTGGTAAAATTTGACCAACTTTTTGGTAAAAATTGACAAGGTAAATTTTTAGGCTAAGTCCAGATTTTTGGACTTTGACAAAAAAAAACACTTGGTAAAATTTGACCAACTTTTTGGTAAAAATTGACAAGGTAAATTTTTAGGCTAAGTCCAGATTTTTGGACTTTTTTACTTTTTATTGAATTTTTTCGCATAAAAGAAGCTAACTTTTTTTTAAAACCTTGAAAATTATTTCATCATTTCTTTTAAAACATCCTCCCGCATCGTCAAAAATATATCAAATTTAATATTTACTTATTAGAGCTAGCTTCATACGAATTAAAATTAAAAGAAAAAAAATCCAGGTGTGTGTGTACGCAGATGTGCCGTGTGCATTTGAATTTATCGATTTTTCATCTTTAATATAAATATAAGCTTTCGTATATTCCCCTGAATGTTTCTAAAAGAAAGACAGAGATTTCGAATTATAGAGTAATTTCGCTACAAAACTTATATTTTTAAGTTTTGAAATTTATGGCACCTCTGTGCGCGCATGCGCACTATTGATAAGCTTATGATTATTTGAATATAGAGTGCCAAAAATAATTATTAGTTGTGATTCAATTTAATCAAATATTTTGAATCAAGAAGTAAATTACTACTCAATTTTCTCTAAATATTTAAATTTGTAGAATTTACAATTTGTTTGGAAGATTTTTTTTAAGCAAGATGTTTAAAAATGTGGCAAAATTGTGGAACAACAATATTTCATGATTTCTATATTTATGTTGTCTTTGCCAACCGGAAATACCACCGAGATGGGTTTTTAAAAGATGAATGCCACATTTTTTCGGCGTTTTTTAGACATTGATTGATTGAACGTTGACGATAGAATTTCAAACAGAGTATATAACATAAAAATACTGAATTTTAAATTATTTTTTTAGCAATTTTTCTAATGTCTAACACAGCTCTAAAAAGATGCATTAATTAATATGCAGCAAAAATGGATTGAAGATAATCTTTTTTTTTCTATGAAGGCCGTACCATCAAAAGCGAAATAATTAAATAAATCATTGTATACTCATTTAGATTTCGCGAATGTCGCGCTTGTTATTCATAGCGTAAAAAATGTCGAAAAAACGCGGCATTATCTTTTAAGAACCCGGCCGGAAATAGATTCATATATATATGGTTAACAACTATATATATTTAAATATTTTTTTTAATATTGAATGCACTATATTTTTTTTATATTCTATCGAATATATTTTATATGTCATTACAAAACTATATTACATTCAATATTAACATTAAAAAAAAATAACATCAATTTAAACTTTCGTAACCCTGTAATTGGTTATTGGCTTCAGGAGTTCAGTTCTATATAAACCACGGTCCACGCTTGAGCTAGCATCACCAGCATGGCTCTGCCTAGGCTTATAATTAGAAAGGCCAGGGTATTATTATTGGTTGAAAAGTTTGTACATTATTATTACAGGTATTGTGTCTTTAAAGGGACTGTGAACGTAAATTTTTCTCATCTTAATATCAAATCTTAACATTATCTCATTCATAATATCTCACAGATAGAGCAAAACGCGCTTTTGTTTGCTTAAAAAACGGCTTTTTCCGACGATTTTTATAAGGTACAGGGAAAGGAAGAAATTTTCCGTATTATATAAAATGTCCATTAAATTGATTTTTTCTCCCATTATAGCTAAAATTAAACTTTTTCACATAGTTCTAGATTTTTCCTAACAGTTAAGCTGACTTTTAACATAATCCTTGCTTTAAACCAATGTATAGTTACTTAGAAATTGATAAAATAAGCAATATTTTTTATTGAAAACCAAATACAATAACAAAGCCAGAAACAGGTTTTTTATTATTATCCAATTAACTTTAGATGGCCCATCTTAATTACAAATTTGTAAATAATAAAGACGCAATATTTTTTTATAAACAGTCTGATAAAAGTGTAAACTAATTCTCCAAAGTGGGTTATTTATTGTCCAACACAATAAAAAAGGATATTATTATTTTAAATAACCTATGAGATTCAACCCTTTGTAGACAGTGAGGTATTTTTTTTGTCAATAATACGAATTTAAAATATGTCTTTATTACCTAACTACTACGTTATAAAAAAACTAATTGGCAATTTTATAGCATAAAATAAATCCTTAACAGTAAGTAAATTGTTTCAACTATATATGACAAGTTAAATATCCCTACAAACATTATAAGAATCAAAAACGTTCAGATTTTCCCTGTTTTTTCCTTTTTCCCTCTCAAAATACCATAAAATCAAGGCATTATTCCTGGATATTTTTGTTAATAGGACGTTTTTGGTTGATCAGTGTAGTGAAATGTGCTTAGTAAATGTTAAGATTTGATAATCAGATGAGAAATTTTTACGTTCACACTCCCTTTAATGGCTTTTCACATGTCTTATTTTATAAAGTAGGAAGGCTTTTTTTTGTATGAAGCTTAAGATCTCGGAATTTCACCTTGCATAGAGCATTCGTAAAATGTACTGGGGTGCCCTTTCTTTACTGTTTAGTTTTAATAAGAATTAAAAAAAAAAACAATATTAGGGTTACTTTTCCTAGGAGTGAGAATATATATATATATAGTTATAAACATTCCCTGATCTTATGAGAAGCTAATTGAATAGGAGAACCATACAGATCGATCCAGCGGTTTGTAAGCTCAGCATTGTTAATTTTTAAAACATGCATTTTTAAACTCTCTTTACAAACTAGAATGGAAGAAAATAAAACCAAACAAATCAAATACATATAAGACCGATCTTTATTTATCCATCTTTCTTTATTACTTTAAATATATAATATTTATTTCCATATTTTTATTCTGTTCTTTACTTAGGAATGATAACTTTTTAACCTAACCAAAATATTCAGGGTCTGCTGTATTCCGGGCTGTTCCTGTACCACCTGGCGTCGTATGAGAGCGGCGGCGAGGCGCTGGTGTCCTGCGGCATGTTGGAGTCACTCCTTAAGGTCATACAGTTGGCCAGCAGTGAATTGGAACACATTACTTTTGTTACTAGGTATGTTTTTCATGGTTTGATATACAAGTATTACACTGAAAGCTAGGTAAAAAAAACAAGGTTGACATCATCCATAATGTATATCATAGAAATAAAGAAAAATACGCACAATTTATAAAAATAAGTTTCTTTGTCTTTTAAAGCATGACCGACGGACGTAGTAAATTATATACTGGTTTCTCGCCGTCTGTCTTGAAAAGGATCGCATGTTAAAGATTGCATCACAGACGTATAAAGCGGACAAACAAAGCGTATTATAATAAAGTAGATTCTTTATAATAAGAAATATATTTAAAAGTTTAGAAAAATTTGTTTTTCATTCTTTTTCCAGCATGGCTTCGAAACAAATTAAAATCGATTAGAAACGGTTCTCAGCCATAATGATAAAACATGTATACTGACCATTTTCCAAATAAAAATCATAATACAAGTACCAGTTTTGGTAGCCTAAGCCTTAAGCCTCTCAGGGCTAACAAAACTGGCTTTAATTATATGATTTTTATTTGAATATCCACAGAAAGCTATCTATAATACGATGGAATAAAAAATATTATTTAGGGCTGTAAGAGTGATAGATCAGAAACTATTCATATGACGTAGCGGCCATAGCCGCTCAGGAGGAGCTGGCGGCGGCTCAGGATGCGGATGCTGTTGATCCCATTGGTGGTCCTAGTGGCTCAGGTTCTAGCTCTAGGCTAGCTTCTCATCTTATTCAACAGGTATGCATTGTTTATTTATACAGGGATCTTAAGGGATAAGACAATGGACAATAAGTTTTTTAAGTTGCAAGCCAACGAATGAGAGATGTGTTGATTAAACCTTCAAGACCAGTAAAACTTACAGTCCAGTGTAACTTCCTTTCCTGGCATTTATAGAAGTTGAATAAGAAATGATAAAATATTATAAAGATATGCGAAAATGTAAAAAAGAGATAGGATATATGAAGAAATATTGATTTTAATCTTATATTGTATAACACAAACTTTGCTTAAATAAAAATAAAATCCTATAACGTAGCCCTATACTATTGAAAATAGTTAAATATAACAAAACATATTATTAATATCAATCTATCTGATTATTTAGGACGTACCCAAGCCTGGTTTGACCTGCCTACCCCAGCGGGCTGCCTTGCTAAAATCTATGCTCAACTTCTTAAAGAAGGCTATTCAGGAATGGGTTATTAAATGATTTAAGACGAAGTAAAATATTGTTTAAGTTTAAAAAAAGATTGTACTAAAATAATTTACGTTTCTGTAGACACAACGGGAAACATGGTTCTTATGGGATAGGACAAAAGACGAAGTATTGAAATTAAATCAAGATTTACCTAATAAAAATTAGGTACTCAAAGTTTTTGAGTTGACGAATAAGTAAACTTGTTTCTGAAACTTTGGATACCATTATGATATTTACACCATTTTACCCTCCCTGCCTGGGATTTAGGTCTAAATTTATCTAATATTAGTACTTGTTTGGGACAGGGATCTAAAGGGACAAGACAATGGCGGATAAATTGATGTACATCAGCAATGATGATACACAAAATTACCCCTTCTGTGGAGTATAATTAGTTGTTGAAAGCTTTAGACACTTAACTTGATTAATCAACCATTCAAAATTCAATAAAAGTCCCTAGAGTTGTTAAAGCAACGAAGAAGAAAATAAAGCTTTGGGGACTAGTGTAATAAACAGTCCACTTCCTTCCTTCATTTAATCCTCCATAACTTAGGACCCCGCGTTCCACGACTCCATACGCCACGTGAAGCATATAATCAGTAATGCCGAGTACTATGGCCCCAGCCTGTTCTTGTTAGCCACGGATGTTGTTACTGCTTATGTTTTCCAGGTAAGCTTTCCCTTTATTTTTTCTCGTTCTGCGTTTTCAAAGATGTTTAGTTAGATAAGTTTGCTGATTTTTTTGCCACGTGTCAAGATGCCTGTAGGAAATGAATGAGGGGGGAGAGGGGGAGTCGAACCTACACACTTTTATTTTTGCTTTCAAAAGAAAAAATTTAGGTGTGAGAGTAAGGGGGGGGGGGAAGTTCTGACACATTTGCGTAAACAGCGAGTATAGGCTTTATCTTTGGGACGGACGGACGGACAGACATCGTTCTACTTTGTATTATAGATTAGATATTTAGTAGGGAGGGATGGGACATTGGGCTGTAAATTACACTAGCCCCCAAAGTTTTCAAATAACATTTTCTTATTCTTTGGCCTAACAACCTTGGGTACTTTTATTGATTTTTTATTGGTTGGTTCATTAAGTTGAGTGTCCTAACATTTCAATCACTTATTGTAATCTACAGAAGGGGTAACGATGTGAATCATCATTAGAGATGAACATCAATTTATCAGCCATTGTCTTATCCCTTTATATCCCTGTAATTATCTAATTAACTAATGAGCAATTTTATTCCAGGTTGAATATCAGTGATACGAGGGAATGGGGCCGGTGCCCAGCAAATCCAGGAGGTTGCGCAACAGTTTTCGGCCAGAGCAGTAGAATCAAGAACACTTGTGTGTTTGGCGGCGCACCCAAGGGTCCTCAGCTGCGAGACATTGAGAACGGCTGCTGATACTAGAATTATTATTTTATGTTCAAGTTAAATAAATATAAAAATACAACAAAAAATTTTATAATTTTTTCTATTTTTAAAAGCGAAGCTTCTCTATAATTAGGGTCAGTCGTTTTTTACCACTTTCTCACGATTTTTACCACCCGATTTTACCACAATTTTTGGTCAATTTTTACACGATTTCCGGTAAAATATTTTACCAATTTAGGACAAAAATATTACCAGGTGTTGAACAGTTTTACCACTTTTTCGGTAAAATCTTACAGAAATTTGCGGTAAGATTTTACCAAAAAAGTGGTAAAAATTGGTCAAAATCTGGTATAAATTTGCGTCCTAAAATGGTAATATTTTACCGGAAATCTGGTAAAATTTTACCGATAATTGTGGTAAAAAAAGCTGGTAAAAACCGTGAGAAAATACCACAAAAAGTGTTTTTACCACGGTTACGGTAAAATTTTACCACCTTTTAAAACGTAAAGGCTGGTAAAATTTTACCGTAAAAGTGGTAAAAACTAGGTTTTTTTATGGTATTAATTAGAAGCTGGGAATAAAACTTTTATTCATTTAATGGCATTTTATAACTTGCCTTACATTTTCCAATATATTTAAAAATTGTATAGCTTATGTCGGTTTTAACTTTATGCGTAGCATTTTTCTATTTTAAGACAAGCAGAGAAATTTGAATTTTAAAAAGGAACACTTTTGTTGCACACCCTGTATAAATTGAATCCTTTATTATCCTAGAAATGATTGATTGATAGGCAAAACTGAATTGTACAGTCTGAACATAACACTGTGGTCTAAATCCTTATACTAAAGTAACAGGATGTTTGTTTGTGTGTCTGTTTATCTGTGTGTCTATGTGTACCGAAGGATCTCGCTAACCGCTGAACCGATCGGGTTCTCCCTAACAGGGTAGCTTCTCATAGGTATTGGGAAGGTTTGTAACTATTTTCTTGGGGGGTGGGACACCCCCAACCAACCCCCCCCCAAAAAAGAAAACCCCACAAAAAAAAATATTTTTTAAAATAAAAATCCAAAACAAGAAATTAGGTTATCAAATTCGACATTCCCCTCCTCAAGTGCCCCTAGAGGCCTCTAGGGGGCGTAGCCGCTAGTATATACTTAAAGTAACAGGATATTGGTTTGCGTGCCTGTTTGTCTGTACCCAATGTTCTTGCTAAATACTGGACTTATATGGTTCTCCTGTACAGTGTAGCTTATCATAGGTCCTAGAAAGGTTTTAGCTTTAATAGTTTATCTTAAACTAGAGTCTTCGCCCCTAGAAACCTCATGGGAGCATGAAGAAAGGGGAGGGGAGGGTGTGTATGTCGACCCAAAATTTAAATTTTAGGTTAAAAAAAGAGAAAAATATACATATAATGGAGATGGGGTATTTCAAGGGGCGGTTTTTCCTGGGAGGGAGGTGGTACCCTCCGACAAAATAGCTATAAACCTTTCAATACCTATGGGAATTTACTTTGAAAGAAAACCGAACATTAGCGGTTAGCGAGATCCTTTACTACACACACAGACAGACTTCATTTTTTTTGAGGAATACATTAGCATTAAGCTACAAAAGTTGGAAAGAATTTTAATGAATATAATAGATTTGAAATCTGCATAAAATTTTAAGGAATTTTTATAAAATTCGTTTTTTGTATAATTCTTTATCTATAAGCGCAAATACAAATTAAGTTAAATAATTTTGACATCTGTGATTGGTGGATTGAAAACTATCTGCGCTCTGATTGGAGAAGCTAAAGTGTCGTACATCATTCAACCAATTAGAGCGCAGGTAGTTTCCAATCCACCTATCCTATTGGTCAAAATTTATTAACTTAAATTAGATTTGCGCTTTTAAATAATGAACTATATAAAAAACGAATTTTATAAAAAATCCTTAAAATTTTATGCAGATTTCAAATCTATTATATTCATTAAATTCTTTCCAATTTTTATAGCTTAATTAGCATACATAAACAATATGAAAATTCTTTTATGAAAGTGGCAGGATGTATTTCTGTCTGTTTTCAACACAAAAATTAAATTGTTCCTGAGAATACAAACAAAAAATAAACTAATATTTAAGGATCACCTCATTGCCTAAAATTACCAGGAACCGTTTATTGACATAATCATTTAAACATGGGTATAGTCCCTTTCGTAGCAATTAAGGGGCAATTCATCGTATTTTCACAGCTTTTGAGAGGTTATTTTAGGTTAGGTTAGGTTAAGTTAGGTTAGAGCCCCCCTTAGCGGCTAGAATTATGAGAAAAGCTACTGTTAAAATACGACACAACGCCCCTTAAGAGGCGTTGCTACGAAAAGGACTATACCCAAACTTATTTGTGCTATCATTCTTCAAAGTGCCTACCCTCAATTTTGAATAAAAAAAGAATAAAAAATAAGGAGGGTTCTTTCACAGCTTGTTTGTAAAATAACAATGTTTGTTTATAAAAAGTTTAATCTAAATATAAAACTGTATAAACCTTTGGGTAAAATCTAAATTGTTCAGATATTTAAAATGTTTTCTTTGTGAACTTGACACTTTGGTAGGAGAGGAGAATTGATTGCTTCAGTTATTGAATATTGATAAAAACTTTGCCAGGAATAATCTCAGGTTTGTGTTGTGTACACATGGATATATTATTACCTGGATCCTACACCAGATTTTCATCTTCTCAAATAAAGTGAAACACGCAGTGGGCTAAAATAATGATTCCCCTTTTCAACGTCTTTATTTATCCCCTCCCCTTCTACTGGATGAACGAACTGACAAATAATTGAGTTCCATATAAGCAAACCATTTTTTCCTGTCATAATATCCACGTATATTCTACATCCATTAGTGTACAACTTCTCTAAAAGTGTTTCTTTGAGAATGGTTTTTAAGGAAATTAACAAGAGGGGGCTGGTAGGGAGACAAAGTGTCTAAAAAATCAGCCATGTGACGTCATAAAAATGAGGGAGATGAGAGGAGAAGTGGGAAAGAAAAACCCTATTAAAGAGATGGATGATCCCTCATCTTTATGACGTCACACGGCTGATTTTGAGACACTTTGTCCCCCTAAGGAAAGTGCACATTCATGACAAATATACTTTGTATTGCAGACATTTTTATGCCAAACTAAATACAGAATCATCCACAATGATAATAAACAAAATTTCCTTTCTGTTGAATTTATTATTTGACAAGTTTGGACACTTCTAGTTTGAAACCCTCTAATTAAAAATTCGATAAAAATATTCAAAGTTTATGAGCCAACGTAAAAGATAACGTGGTTATAAAACTTTGGGTACCAGTGTCATTTACAGTCCATGGTCTCCTTCCTCTCTAGTAATTTTGAACATGTGTGTTTGTGTGTGTGTGTATGTGTGTGTGAATGCTAAAAAGTTCATTCATTAAGTTTCATTCAACATTTTTCTACAATTCTCTGTAAAAACTTTGCTTAGTTGATGCTTGTAGTTTGTTAATAGTTATAATCTAGATACATAATCTCTAAAACAGCCAATTGGGAAAACAGTAGAGGAACAAATAATATTGTTTATAAAGTGTACAGTTTTTTATATGAAAGGGCAGTTATTTTTTCATTAGACTCTCATAATGAGTAAGCTATCAATAGTCGTATTTCTAGGGATAAAGCTTTTCTTGGGTAAATAATATTATGTAAAAATTTCTTAACTCTTATAATGTGAAGCACAAATTATGTATAATATAAGTCAGCTATGAATAGTAATTTTTTAGAATACTTTTAGAACTTATTTCGTCGAAATTATTTTTGGGAATTGTCTGCTTAAATTTCCTTTTTATGTTTGACGGATTATGGGACCAGTTTGATCATCTAGATCTACAATATCTTTATCGTTCAGGATGGAAAAAAATCCAGTTTTTGCTGTAGAAAATCAAAATTTGCACTGAAACACTTTATTTGCACTTTTTCCTCTAATGTTAATCAAAATGTTGAAAAAACTAAAAAAAACTAATTGTGATTTTTTTATAGATAAACTTGAAGTAAACAAAATTTATCCTTCGGTAGATTAAAATTATTGTTTGAAAAGTTTGGAAACTGATAGTTTCAACTAAACAATCAAGATTTATATATATAACAAGGATGACAACATCCATAAGTAGCGAAGCTCAAAATTTATTGATAGACATCAGAAAAATATAATCTTTTGAGTATGTTAAAAAGACATAAATGAAATAAATCACGAAACCTTTTAAAAGTGTTTAATATCTTTTGAAGCATTAAGCTAAGAAGAAAAACGTGATATCTAGGAATCGATCTAGCACCCCAACCAATAGCAAGTCTTTAATAAACTTGGTGAAAATATGTATAATGTTGACTTAATTAATCCCTAAAAATTCCAACTGTTCATCTTGAACAGGAGTCGAAAAAATCATGAAAACTTTTAAAACTAGGAATCGATCTAGCACCCCAACCAATTATCATATCTTAAAAAAAGCTTTATAAAAATGTCTAGAATGTTGACTTAATTAATCCCTATAAATTACAGCCGTTAATCTTGAACAGGAGTTGAGATAATCATGAAAACTTGAAAAACTAGGAATCGATCTAGCACCCCAATCAATATACAAATCTTAATGAAACTTGGTAAAATTATGTAGGATGCAAATTTACTTAATCCCTGAAAATTTCAGTTGTCTGTCTTGAAAAAGAGTCGAGAAAATTATGAAAACAAAAAAATCTTGGAATCGATCTAGCACCCCAATTAATATAGAGATGGACAATACAATGTATAGATTAGATGCGCATATGTCATTGAAATCTTCACTAAAAATTTCAGCTGTCTATCTTTAATAGGAGCCGAGAAAATCACGTTTCCCCAACTTTGTCTCAGACAGACGGACGGACATTTCGAATTATAGAGTAGCTTTGCTAGTAACAACAATATTCTAAACCCAATAAATAAAAATGATAATTATATTGGTGGTGGTAACTTTCCACCTCCCCTTCCTTTTTCTTATAAAATTTAAAGTTAAGGGTCGACTTTACCTTCCCCACACCCCTGAAGTGCCCCTTGATTCATATAATAAATTAGGTACACAAAACAATTATCATATTATAATGTTTTTGTGATAACCCCATTGAATATCTTCTATGGATAACCCTAAAGGAATAGTTGCATGTAGTGCATTTAACAAGTTTGATTGCAAGCATAAGTTACAATAATACCATCTAACATATATAATTTTGTATTACAATAAATAGCAATCAATTGGGCACCACCAAAATAGTCATCATGCTGTTTTTGTGAAAACAGGCCAGCTATATAAGTTGCATATACCCAAAAAATATGATTTTTATGTCATGTTACTTTTAAAACTACCTGGTAGAAAATTAAAATTCTTTCAAACATATGTCTCAATAGATGAATTTTAAACTATTAAACAGAAAAAATATGTGCAGTTCACTAAATTCATTTTTAAATGCACCTCGTGCAACTACCCCTTTGAGTGGGTTCTATGTAATTTTTCATTTTAATTTATAAAAAAAAGTAATTTTGTTGTACTGAGAAAATTTGTATCGTAGAACAATTTTCATTCATAAAGCCTTTATACATTATTCTGTACAAAGTATTTTGAGAAAAGTTAGATTTATACGAGTTTTAGTGAGTATATGTAAATAGTATGCCTGCTCCTATGAATTGTAACCCATTGTAAATGATCTTTAGTTACTTGTGGACTGTTTGACAAAATACACATTTTTACTATACATGGTCTTTGTTGATTATTCTGTAGGAGCGAAGCTTATATATACTAGGGAGTCTGTACGTCTGACCTAAGTCCATTATAACAGAACTCAAGCAGTATCCAGCAAGACAGGATACTACATATTCATTGATGAGTATTTTTACATTACTGTCAATTACCTCATACGGGCGAGGTTGCTGTCCATGACACTTTAACGTCAGTTCCAGCATCCAAGGATAGCTAAGGGGAGCTAAATCTCTCCGTGGGTATTGGGTTGAGTAACACTCATCAGACAATCAACTCTTTGGTTGCACGACCTTTGTCTGGAAGTCCTAACCGTGCATGGTAGCCTATTTTAGGCCATGGCATTCCCCATAATCTTACTAATAATGTCGCAAACCTGACATAGCAGCAGTAGAAACCTTTTTAACTTCTTTAGTTATGACATGGTGTTACGCCGAGATTCGAATAAGCGGATGAGTTTGTTACATTACTGTCAAAAAGTTTGCAACGTAAAAATGAAAAAAATGCAACATTAAAATATTTGGATCATGGAAAGAAAACAAAGTCATTCCTAAATTAGGACAGAAGTCACCTTCCTAGGAAGGACATAAGTAGCCTTCCTTAAGTGAGAATTTCTTAGATGAAGGGCATAACATGCCTCCCTTAACAAAGATTTTGCAAGATTGAGGACATAAGTAGCCTCCCTTCACCTCACAAAACCTAGCTTTTTGTTCACATAGCAAAATCTTGCATAAAATTGGTTTTTGGTCCATCACATAGCAAAATATTGGAAAACTTAGCTTTTCTGTCCTTCACATAGCTAATTCTTGCAAAACATAGCAAATTCTTACAAAACATAGCAAATTCTTGCAAAACATAGCAAATTCTTACAAAACATAGCAAATTCTTGCAAAACATAGCAAATTCTTGCAAAACATAGCAAATTCTTACAAAACATAGCAAATTCTTGCAAAACTTAGCTTTTCTGTCCTTCACATAGCTAATTCTTGCAAAACATAGCAAATTCTTACAAAACATAACAAATTCTTGCAAAACTTAGCAAATTCTTGCAAAACATAGCAAATTCTTGGAAAACTTAGCTTTTCTGTCCTTCACATAGCTAATTCTTGCAAAACATAGCAGATTCTTACAAAACATAGCAAATTCTTGCAAAACATAGCAAATTCTTACAAAACATAGCAAATTCTTACAAAACATTGCAAATTCTTGCAAAACATAGCAATTGCTTGCAATAGGAGTCCCAAACTCAAAAACGAATTTTCAGCGCGATCCGACCACCGGTTCTTGAGATACGGTGACCTGGTGTCCTTGGTACCGACAGTAAGATTTGGGAAATGGTTCGAATCCTTAGTAAATTTGGCTAAGTCCAAAAATTCTTTGACACTTAGAATATTTTCAACCTGGTGTCCTCTCAGTAGGTATGCTTGGTGTCACCTGGGTATTTTTTCTTCAAAAATTTGACTAAGTGTCAAAATATTTACTAAGGATTCGAACCATTTCCCAAATCTTACCGTCGGTACCAAGAACACCTATTATACAAAAGCTTTTTCGACCATGATAATTCTAGTACTAGTAGTAATTAGGCACACTTTATAATCATTACTAAAAATTAATCGACAAATCTTAATGAAACTTGATGGAAAAATGAAGAATATGAGCATATTCAATCCCTAATAATTTTAGCCGTCAATCCTGAATAGGAATGGAGAAAATCATGAAAACCTAAAAATCTAGGAATCGATCTAGCACCCAAATTGAACAGGAGCTGAGAAAATCACGCTTTCCCCATAGCGTTACGGACAGACAACGTGAATTATAGAGTAGCTTCGCTACTATAAAATATAAACAGAAAAAAAGAAGAATTACAGACAGGCACACATAAAGTAGCTACGCTACTAAAAAACGTGAAGAAACAAAACAAAAGAAAAGTTAGCAAGATAAAAACTTTATTTTTCTTATTCAAACAGTAAATATGTCACAAAATCAACTATTTTAGATTAAACTAATAAAAAATGTAAACTAATAATGTTGAAGAAAAATAAAAGATTGTTGACAACTTATTAAATTTATTAAAGTTACTTTTTAAAAAAAGCTTTTCTATAATTAAGAATTTAAGGTTGATGTTCGTCCATCTGTAATGGATAGCTTTTATGATTAATTTATGCATGGAAGAATTATAATTGCATGGTATAAATTCTAAACTTGGCATGATGAATCCTGTAACATTAAGGTACGATTTAGAAAGCTTAGGAACTATATAATCATAACCAGAAAGCCCATTTAAAACATGTTGATTTAAAAACTTTTTTGATAACAATTCTTAGTCCTCTATAATTCACTTTGTCTGTCCGTCCGTCAGTCAGTCAGTCAGTAACGCTATTGGGGAAATGTGATTTCTTGACATCTGAAATTTTTAGTGAAAACTCCTGACATATGCTCATCTAATCTTTACATTGTATTGTCCGTCTGTCTGTTAATTGAGATGCCATATCGATTCCTAAATTTTTACATTTTCGTAATTTTCTCCACTTCCCTTCTAGAAAGACGACAGAAATTTTCGCTAATTTCACCTCCTTCTAAAAAAACCGCAAAAATTTCCGATATCCTCACCTTAACCTTATATATATCAGAGATAAAGGAATAGGTCAATATTAATCAGAGATAAAGGAACGGGACAAATCAATCATGGATATAGGAAAAGGTCAATATTAATCAGGGATAAAAGAATAGGAAAATTATAATTTCTGAAAAGAAATAGGTAAATTATTATTATTCAGGGATAAAGGAATAGCTCAATATAATCAGGCATAAAGGAATATGTTAACATATATCATAGATAAAGGAATAGATAAATATTAAGCAGAGATAAAGGAATAGTTCAAGTATAATTCAGGCATAAAGGAATAGATCTATTTAATCAGGCATAAATAAACAGGTCAATATAAATCAGGGTAAAGTATTAGGTCAATATAATCAGTGATAAAAGAATAGGATAATATAATCAGAGATATAGGAATAGGTCTATGTTAATCAGAAAAAAGGAATAGGTCAATATTAATCAGGGATAAAGGAATAGGAAAAAATTATAATTCAGGGATAAAGGATTAGGTGAATTATTATTCCGGGATAAAGGAATAGGTCAAAATTAATAAGGAATGAAGGAGTAGGTAATTATTATCAGAAATAAAGGAATATATCAATATTAATCTAGGATAAGGGAATAGGTAGAGTATCATTCAGTCTTAAAGGAATAGGTCAATAATAATCAGAGATAAAGGAATAGGTAAAATATAATTCAGGCAGAAAGTACTATGTCAATATCAATCAAAAATAAAGGAATAGGTCAATGTAATCAGAGATAAATGAATAGGACAATATTAATCAGGGATAAAGAAGTAGTTCAATATTAAACAGGGATGAAGGAATAGGCCAATATATTATTCAAAGATATAGGAATAGGTAAAGTATTATTCAGGAATACAGAAATAGGTCAATATTAATCATGGATAAAGGAATATGTAATATATATCCAAGATAAAGAGATTGGTAAATATTAATCAATATAATCAGGGATAAAGTTAAAGAAATATGTTAATATACATCAGAGATAAAGGAATAGGTCAATATTAATCAGAGATAAAGGAATAGGTACAGTATTATTCAGGCATTAAGGAATAGGTCAATATTGATCAGAAATAAAGGAATAGGTCAATATAATTATGGATAAAGGAATAGGACAATAAAATCAGCGATATAGGAAAAGGCAAAGTATTATTCAGGAATAAAGAATAAAGGAATAGGTCAATATTTATCAGGAATAAAGGAATATGTCAAAATAAATCAGGGATAGAGGAATATGTCAATATTTCTCAGGGATAAAAGAATAGGTCAAGTATTATTCAGGCATAAAGAAATACATCAATTTAATCAGCGATAAAGGAATAGGTCAAAATAAATCAGGGATAGAGGAATCGGTCAATATTTCACAGGGATAAAAGAATAGGTAAAGTATTATTCAGGCATAAAGGAATAGGTCAATTTAATCAGGGATAAAGGAAAAGGTAAATATTTCTCAGGGATAAAGGAATTAGTCAATTAAAGAGGAATAAAGGAATATGTAAAAATAAATCAGGGATAGAGGAATAGGTCAATATTTCACAGGGATAAAAGAATAGGTAAAGTATAATTCAGGAATAAAGGAGTAGAACAAAATTAATCAGGAATAAAGGATTAGGTCAATATTAATCATGGATAAAGGAATATGTTAATATATATCAGAGATAAAGGAATAGATCAATGTTAATCATGGATAAAGGAATATGATAATATATACCAGGGATAAGGGAAAAGGTCAATATTTCTCAGGGATAAAGGAATAGGTTAAAATAAATCAGGGATAAAGGAATAGGTAAAATATTATTCAGGAATAAAGAAATAGGTCAATTTAACCAAGGATAAAGGAAAAGGTCAATATTTCTCAGCAATAAAGGAATTGGTTAATATTAAACAGGAATAAAGGAATAGATCAATTTGATCATGGATAAAGGAATAGGTCAATATTAATCAGAGATAAAGGAATAGGTAAAGAATTATTCAGGCATAAAGGAATAGATCTTTTTAATCAGAGATAAAGGAATAGGTAAAGAATTATTCAGGCATAAAGGAATAGATCTTTTTAATCAGGAATAAAGGAATAGTTCAATACAATCATGGATAAAGGAATAGGTCAATATTAATCAGAGATAAAGGAATATGTAAAGAATTATTCAGGCATAAAGGAATAGATCTATTTAATCAGGAATAAAGGAATAGTTCAATTTAATCATTGATAAAGGAATAGGTCAATATTTCTCATTTCTCAGGGATAAGGAAAAGGTCAATATTAATCAGAGATAAAGGAATAGGTAAAGTATTATTCAGGCATAAATGAATAGATCTATTTAATCAGGAATAAATAAATAGTTCAATTTAATCATGGATAAAGGAATAGGTCAATATTAATCAGAGATAAAGGAATATGTAAAGAATTATTCAGGCATAAAGGAATAGATCTATTTAATCAGGAATAAAGGAATAGTTCAATTTAATCATTGATAAAGGAATAGGTCAATATTTCTCATTTCTCAGGGATAAGGAAAAGGTCAATATTAATCAAAAATAAAGGAATAGGTCAATATTAATCAGGAATAAAGGAATTGGTTAATATTAAACAGAAATAAAGGAATATATCTAAATTAACCAGGGATAAAGGAATAGGTAAAATATTATTCAGAAATAAAGGAATAGGTCAATTTAATCCTGGATAAAGGAATAGGTCAATATTTCTCATTTCTCAGGGATAAGGAATAGGTCAATATTAATCAGGAATAAAGGAAAAGGTCAATATTTCTCAGGAATAAAGGGATTGGTTAATATTAAACAGGAATAAAGGAATAGATCAATTTAATTATGGATAAAGGAATAGGTCAATATTAATCAGGAATAAAGGAATAGGTCAATATTAATCAGGAATAAAGGAATTGGTAAAATATTATTCAGGAATAAAGGAATAGGTCAATTTAACCAGGGATAAAGGAAAAGGTCAATATTACTCAGGAATAAAGGAATTGGTTAATATTAAACAGGAATAAAGGAAGAGATCAAAATTAATCAGGGATAAAGGATTAGGTCAATAATAATCATGGATAAAAGAATATTTTAATAATTATCAGAGATAAAGGAATAGATCAATGTTAATTATGGATAAAGGAATATGATAATATATACCAGGGATAAGGGAATAGGTCAATATTTCTCAGGGATAAAGGAATAGGTCAATATTAATCAGGAATAAAGGAATAAGGTAAAATAAATCAGGGATAAAGGAATAGGTAAAATATTATTCAGGAATAAAGAAAAAGGTCAATTTAACCAGGGATAAAGGAAAAGGTCAATATTTCTCAGCAATAAAGGAATTGGTTAATATTAAACAGGAATAAAGGAATAGATCAATTTAATCATGGATAAAGGAAGAGGTCAATATTAATCAGAGATAAAGGAATAGGTGAAGTATTATTCAGGCATAAAGGAATAGATCTATTTAATCAGGAATAAAGGAATAGTTCAATTTAATCATGGATAAAGGAATAGGTCAATAATAATCAGAGATAAAGGAATAGGTAAAGTATTATTCAGGCATAAAGGAATAGATCTATTTAATCAGGAATAAAGGAATAGTTCAATTCAATCATGGATAAAGGAATAGGTCAATATTTCTCAGGGATAAGGAATAGGTCAATATAAATCAGGAATAAAGGAATAGGTCAATATTAATCAGGAATAAAGGAATAGGTAAAATATTATTCAGGAATTAAGGAATAGGAAAATTTAACCAGGGATAAAGGAAAAGGTCAATTTTTCTCAGGAATAAAGGGATTGGTTAATATTAAACAGGAATAAAGGAATAGCTCAATTTAATTATGGATAAAGGAATAGGTCAATATTTCTCAGGGATAAAGGAATAGGTCAATTTTAATCAGAGATAAAGAAATAGGTTCAGTATTATTCAGGCATAAAGGAATAGATCTATTTTATCAGGAATAAAGGAATAGGTCAATTTAATCAGGAATAAAGGAATAAGTCAATTTAACCAGGGATAAAGGAAAGGTCAATTTTACTCAGGAATAAAGGATTTGGTTAATATTAAACAGGAATAAAGGAATAGATCAAAATTAATCAGGGATAAAGGATATGAATGGAATGAAGGAATAGGAAAATTTAATCAGGAATAAAGAAATAGATTAAAATAAATCAGGGATAAAGGAATAGGTAAAGTACTATTCAGGCATAAAGGAATAATTCAATTTAACCAGGGATAAAGGAAAAGGTCAATATTTAATCAGGAATAAAGAAATAGATCAAAATAAATCAGGGATAAAGGAATAGGTAAAGTATTATTCAGGAATAAAGGAATAGATCAAAATTAATCATGGATAAAGGAATAGATCAATATTCAATCATGGATAAAGGAATTTGTTAATATATATCAGAGATAAAGGAATAGGTCAATATTAATCAGAGATAAAGGAATAGGTTAATTTTAATCAGAGATTATTCAAGCATAAAGGAATAGATCTATTTAATCAGGAATAAAGGAATAGGTCAATTCAATCAGGGATAAAGGAATAGTTTAATATTAATCAGAAATAAAGGAATAGGTCAATATTTCTTAGGGATAAAGGAACAGGTAAAGTATTATTCAGGAAAAAGATTAGGTCAATTTAAATCCTGGAATAGATCTATTTAATCAGGAATAAGTCAATTTAATTAGGGATAAAGGAATAGGTCAATATATTCAGGGATAAAGGAATATGCTAATTGGTAAAGTTTTATTCAGGCATAAAGGAGTAGTTCAATATTAATTAGGAATAAAGGAATAAATCAATATAAATCATGGTATAGATATATTTATTCAGGAATAAAGGAATAGGTCAATTTAATCAGAACTAAAGGAATATTAGAGATATAGGAATAGATAAAGTATTATTCAGCAATAAAGGAATAGTTCAATATTAGTCAGGAATTAAGGTATAGGACAATATGAATCAGGGATACAGAAATAGATCAATATTAATCAGTGATAAATGAAATAAGTTAATACAATCAGGTAAAAAGGATTAGGTCAACAGCATCTTGTCTATAGTGATATAGAATAAATAATGTAGATGGTTGATAATAAAGCAGTGTCTTCTCTAGTCATGTATATTATATAACCATGACTATAGAGACACTACCTTGTCTATAGTTATATAGAATATATAGTGTAGATGGTTGATAATAAAGCAGTGTCTCCTCTACTCATGTATATTAAATAACCATGACTATAGAGACACTACCTTTAATATAGTTATATAGAATGTATGGTGTAAATGGTTGATAATAAAACAGTGTCTACTCTAGTCATGTATATTTTATAACCATGACTATAGAGACACTATATTATCTATAGTTCTATAGAATATATGGTGTAGATGGTAGATAAGAAAGCAGTGTCTACTCTAGTCATGTATATTTTATAACCATGACTATAGAGACACTACCTTTTATATAGTTATATAGAATGTATGGTGTAAATGGTTGATAATAAAACAGTGTCTACTCTAGTCATGTATATTTTATAACTATGAATATAGAGACACTAACTTATCTATAATTATATAGAATATATAGTGTAGATAGTTGATATTAAAGCAGTGTCTACTCTAGTCATGTATATTTTATAACCATGACTATAGAGACACTACTTTATGAATAATTTGAAATGGATAGTTTCTGTGAATATAAGTAGCAAACATGATCATAATTAAAAGAACATTAACCAGTGATTAAATAAGGAAAAACAAATCACCAATTAATGTTCTATGAATTAAGATAATAAACTTTCTCTAGAAATAAAAATAATATCAATAACAGAATAAAACAACAAATCTTAAAAAACATATCAAAAAAATTTGTAAATTCAATAGAAGACCATTAAAATGTGATATAAATATTGTTATAGATAAATTATATCACTATTTAATGACCCATATTTAAATACTAAATTAACATATTCAAATATGATTAATAAACTCTGACATCATTAGTTTATATACTTCTAGACCTAATATACAAGTGATGGATGCGCACTAGCAACCATGCAGCGGTCAAATCGTAAGAGCATTTTGGCGGTCAAATTGAACCAGATTTTTACAGATTTTATTATAAGAAGCACTCAGTTTTAAATTTATAATATACATATTTCTTGCGGCTGCGCCCCTAGCATATAAGGACTCTGCATTTAATGAGGTAAGATAGGAGGGGGGGGGGGGGGGGGTTAAATAGCCTAAAACTGTACACCGGTAACTTTGTGAAGTTTCTCTAAAAGTTTATAATTATTGAAATCTTAAGCTTAAGACAAAAACATTATATAATAAAAAAGGTTTTTAACTATTTCCAGAAAATTTTTTTATTTAAAATTTAATCAACAGTTATAAACATTTATCTATACGATTTACATTTTCATCGAATCTCGATTAAGGGAATAAAAATTAACAATAACAAAAAAAATCTCCGGATTCTTCAGGCATAAGGATTTATTAAATTATTAAAAATTGTGTTATTTCTAGTACGAAGCTACTCTATAGTTAACTTTGTATGTCAGTAAATTGTTTGCTGGCATCCTGTGCCCGCCAGGATGGAGATATTCAAAAAATTCCAACTCTCAGTTATGTGTCATACCCATACTTAAAAAGTCACGCAGTTTGGGCTCTTTATCTTTCACATACAGAAAATGAGAAAGAAAAAACCGGAGGGGGAGGGGCGTTCAACGCCCCCCCCCCTGACCGTTAAGGGTTAAAAGTCCAACTTTTAATTTATAGACTTTTCTTTAAAATAAATTGTCTTCATATGTTTTTGATATAAATATTGAAAATATCAATTATTCAAAAATATGATGAAAAAGTTTTAATAAAAAATGAAAAATTGGCGAGAACATTACATATTTATATTTATACCAGGATCGAAAATTTTGCAAAGGTTTTGTTAGCATATACAATACTATATTGTACCTGTTGTTTCTTTAGGAGGCAGGGGACTATCTAATTTAAAATATGCTGGTTTTATAGACACGTTATCTCATTCGTTGGCGCACTAGATTTGAGTTAGTTCACTAAATTTTGATTAATTGGTTCAAGTTTGCAATGTCCAAATAATTATAAGATAAGAAATAATAATAATTGGGGGTCTACATCAATTTATTGGCAATTGTCTTATAAAGATTACTGATTTTTCAGTGATATAAGTAATACTAGCGGCTACGTCCCTAGAGGCCTCTAGTGGCACTTTAAATGTATGTTTTTTTTAAATTTCAAATATCTAATTTGAGAAATAATTGTCTCTGTTGCTCTCAAGTCTATTCGCAAAATTATTTTTCGATTTTTGTGGTTTCTCTTGGGAGGGTGGTGGTACCCTCCCCCAAAATAGTTATAAATCTTGCCGGGACCTATGAGAAGCACCCTGTTAAGGAGAACCCGATCGGTTTAGCAGTTAGCAATCCTTCAAACAAACATACAGACAAACAGACATCCTGTTACTTTATGAAAAAGATTATATGCAATGGACGAAAATTTTATGAAAATCCCCAACGATGATAAAAACATGATTACCTTTCCTCCTGTTGATTGAAAATTTTGGTTGAAAAGATTGAACACTGCTAGTTTGAACCAGCCAAACAGGATTTTATTAAAGTACCCAAAGTTTTTAAGTCAAAGAATGAGGTAACATACTATATATAAATCTTTGGGTACCAGCATGCTTTGCAGTCCATTTTCCCATCCCTCCCTAAGAATAATACTATTTCACAGCTATGTAAAACTTTATTTATATACTAGCGGCTACGCCCCTAAAGGCCTCTAGGGGCACTTGAGGAGGGGAGAGTCGAATTTGATAACCCAATTTATTTTTTTAGATTTTAAAAGAAAAAGTAAAAAAAAATATTTTGGGGGGTGGAATTTTTTTTTTTGGGGGGGTATTTTTAATTTTTTGGAGGGTTGGAGGTGTCCAACCCCCCAAGAAAATAGTCATAAACCTTTCCGGGACGTATGAGAAGCACCCCTATTAAGAATAACCCGATCGGTTCAGCGGTTAGCGAGATCCTTCGCTACAAACAAACAGACATACAAACAAGCAGACAGGCAGACATCGTTCTACTTTGTATTATAGATATGCATTTCTTTTACATATACACCTTTCCTTCAACGGAAGAATGATGTCTCAATGTTTGTACTCTGAAACTATTGGAGATAAACAGGAAGGGAGGGGACAATGGGCTTTTTATTACAATAGTCCCCAAAAATTAATAACATCGGGGACACTTATTAAATTTTGATTGGTTGGTTTATTTAGCTGAATGTCCAAACGTTTCAACCTCTAATTGTATCTACAGAAGGGATAATTTTGTATTATCATTGGAAATGTACATAAATTTATCAGCCATTGTCTTATCCTTTTAGATCCCTGAAGGTAAATGATTGTCGTACTTCTTGCTTTCAATTTATCTAATGGAAAGATGATATTTCAATGACTCCATGGGCAGGCAAAACATGAACTCTGTGCAAGGACACCCATGTTTTTGGTAATAGGCAAGGGGGAGAGGGGGGTTGAGGTTGTATAATTAACATTTTTTGAAGGTGGTGGGGAAAAATAAGATTTATTTAAATTTAAAAAAAAAAATTTTTTTTGGGGGGGGGGTTGTAAACACTATATTACCCCCCCCCCTTCTTGGACGTTCCTGACTCATTGTGCAGTACTAGGTGATAAATGATACCTGAATGAAGATATTTTAACAGTGTGGGAAGTAAAATAGTTTTTGATTCTTTGTTCTCTTCATTATTCTGGATAGAGCCTAAAACCATCCCAAAACTCAATCTGTTCAGTATTTATCTCTTAAGGTTCAGACAAAAAAAACTTTTTCTACTTTATATAATAGGATAAGTTTTATTTTGTCTGTAGTTTAAGACATCTGTAACTGCTGATCGATTTAGTACCAGGATGGTTATAGGCTATGATATTTTCTAGATTAAAGTCTTGAGATGGATTTAAGCTACTTTGCTGCTCTTCACCCCTACAAGCACCTAGCAACGTAACTAGTCATTTATACAAATAAAATAAAAGAAAACAGGATGTCCATTTGTACCAAAGGATCTTTGACCGTTTGACCGATATGGTTCTCCTTTACAGCGAATGTATGATCTTTTTGTGGGTGGACACTGCCCTCCTCTCAAGAGAAATCGCCCCTAAAAAATAATCCCTCTTTAAAAAAAAAATTATAAATGCTTTTTTCCTTATTTACCCACTTCTTTTTTTAAAAGTGATGTCTTAAAACCCTAGGGGTTAGTGTCGAATCCAGTAATAGTTGAAAGGGAATGAATAGCTGTACCAATATAGTATAATTCCTTTCATGTACCCAACCGAAAAGGTTTGATAGATTTATCTGCAGTACATCATTCTTTCATAAAACTTTTACAAACCTAATCTTTACATTCAAATATTTAGAAAACATGAATTTAAATGCAGGCTTAGTTGCTTTCCCTCAAGTGCCTTGCGAGCAGAGAAAACCCCCCTTCTTATTATTTTGATAAATTAAAAATAATGTGAAAGGGTGGACCTGTTTTCCATATGACTAACCCACGAGGGAGACCTTATCTTGCATGGCCTATTAATGCTTTGCCTTACAGTGCTTTCTACTGCTGCTATATCAGATACATAATATTGATAAATAAGGTAGGGTGTAATATTCCTAATAATTATGGATGAAGATCAATTGTCCTTTAAGATATCTGGATGTTATAAATACTAAAATAAATCCTGTCTACTGAAGAAATAGTGTCTCTATGGTAAGCCGAGCGTTCTCGGCCCACAGGGTAACGAGTTCGAGTTCAACGAGCCCTAGCCTTGAATTATTCTACCAAAACAAACTAGCAGGATTTAGTCATACAGAAATTATATATTTAACTGAATAATATTTACAATGAATGTTTACTATATATATACAACAGATTGTAACAATGGTTAGGTTTGAAGGGGGTGTGGGACGCTAGGGCTTAGCTCCCGGCGGTAGACAGGCTGTGGGGGCAGCGGTGGTAAAAGGGGAGGCAGCGCCTCCCGGTTGTATAATCGCGTGAGGGGCGCGTCATAGCTGCGTGTTTGAGTCCCTCCCCACATTTAGGCAGGCCAGTTTGACCGCTGGGTAGCGGGGTCAACATCGGTCATGAGATAGATGGTGATATAATAAGATTAGTGCAGAGGGTTTGTTATGATAAGTCACAGCGTAGCAACTCTGTAAACTGCCTGTCCGTCTGGTTGTCGTATTACCACAACCTCCCCTTCAAGGGTTGCGTGGCTCTCGAGCCACCAGGCCTTGAACCTGGGGATACGACAACCTATGTCTGCGCAGGACAGGCTCTTCCTGGGGCACAGCTCGATGGAGGACAGCTCGGGCTACACAGGCTCCACGGGACACTCGTTGCTCTGTCTGGCTGTGGTTGGATATCAGCATTGTCAGCTCCTGGTTGGCTTCTAGGCGTGGGTTGGCGACGGCCAAGCCCCGGCGCTGGAAATTTTGCCTCGTCTGCAGGATTAGCTCTGCCTCAGCGGGTAGCTGGACACGGAGGCCTAGGCTAACTCTGGTGGTTCCCAAGGGGGGAATGACGATGGCTGAGGGCGCATAAAATTCCATGGGGGCGCCTGCTTGATTCAGGTTGCTTGGCCTCCTAGCTCCTACCCGGATAGGGATGGCTGTCATCAACAGGGGGCACATGGCTTCAGCTTCGTCCTCTGGGGCGGCCTCTTCCATTGCAGTAGCTGCTTCTCCTCCTACAGGCTCGCTGCTGGCCGGCAGGTGCTCCATGTCTGTATCAGGATTCCAGATGGCATCTCTGGGTGGCTCTGGAACTGGCGGCGGCGGCGGTGGTTCGTTGGGTTGCTCCTGCAGGTTCTCTTCTACTGGGTCACGATCCTGGCCGCTGGGCTGTGGGGCGGCTGCGGCCGGCTGGTGCACTGGGAGCTGTCCTGGGTCGCTAGCTGCGGGCGCCGCCGCTCCAACCGGCAGCTCGGTGGCATCCTCGTCGCCGTCCACGTCGACTTGAATGTCTGCTGGAATCTGGTGGGCAGTCACATCTCCAGTGTATTTGCGCAGTCGGCCTACATGCGCGGTAACTTCCGAGATCCTGGCTATTGGAGAGGCAGGTTTGATGACATAATGGACGTCTGTAGCTTTCCTCACTACCTTCCAGGGGCCAGTCCATCTCTTGGTAATCTTGGCTGCCTTCCCTGGCACCAGGCGGGGGGCCAGGTACCAGACCAAGTCTCCAACCTCATACTTGGCCGTGCCTTCGTAGGCTGCCGCGCTCCTCCGGATGGCTCCCTCCTCCTTCTGCTGGATGGCATCATACACTGCATGGTAACGTTGCAGGAGAGCTTGGACGTTGGCTGGAACCGAGGCATATTCTGTTTCTGGCAGCCGGAGCACCATGTCCACCGGAAGCTTGGCCTCTCTCCCAAAGAAGGCCAGGAACGGGGTCACGCCGGTAGATCTGCAGGCCTTGGTGTTGTAGGCGAAGGCAATGGCAGGCAAGTGGGGCTCCCAGTTGTTGTCGTCTCTGTCTAAGAACAGACGCATGCCTGTATTGAGCGTCCGATGAAACCTTTCCACTCGGTTGGACTGCGGGTTGTAGGGTGGTGGATGTGTCAGGCCAATCTCAAGCCTGGAGGCCAGTTCCTGGAATACCTGGCCGGTGAACTCCATCCCATTGTCGGAGTGGATCTTCAGGGGGCATCCGAACGTGGCCAGGTGGCGGTGCAACAGGGCTTCAGCCACCGTGAGGGTGCGCTTGTTGGGGATGGCGTAGAGGCTGACAAACCGGCTGAACCTGTCTTGACAGGTGAGGATATAGCGGTTCCCGGCTGGGGTCTCTGGCAGTGGCCCCACCAGGTCGATGAACAGGACTTGCTGTGGATACCCCTGGCGGGAGGGCACATGTATCCCTTGCTTCAACCTTTCCTTGGTAACCTTCTGGACACATTCAGGACAAGTCTGAACCATCAGGCGGACGTCACGGGCCAGGTTGGGCCACCAGAAGTGCATGGCAACGCGGGCAATAGTCGCGTCCATCCCAAAGTGCCCGGCCATGGGGGTCCCATGGGCTAGAAAGAACGCGTCCTGCTGGAGGGCCGAAGGCAGCAGGTATCTTGTCCGTTCCCCTGTCAGGGTCTGGTCAGTGGTGGTGAGGCAGCCATGCTCGTCAAGTCCCAGGGCTGGGAAGCAGCTGGCGTACTGCTGCTCGTCTCGTTCCTTGCCGCGCAGCTCAGCCTTGGTTGGGGCTCTGCCATCAGCCACCCACTGGCGGACACGGAGCAGGAGAGGGTCTTGTGTCTGGGCTTCTAGTACTCTAGTTGGGTCCAGTCGGGCGGCAGGGGGCCGGCTGGCTGCGGACTCCCCTAGCTGGCAAAGGTTATGGATATACTCAGCCTGCTCTGCTAATTCTTCGGCGCTGGCCGTTGGCATGTTGGCGTCCTCTCGGCGGCTGAGGGCGTCAGCGTTGGTGTTCTGGGTGCCAGGACTGTGGCAGACAGTAAAATCTAGGGCCGCTAGCTCCTCTTGCCAGCGGGCCACCATCCCTGTGGATGTGTTCAGCGACTTCATCTGCAGCAAGGCTGAGGAATCAGTGTTGATCTGGAAGCTGCGGTAGGACAAGATGCCGTGGAATTTCCGGATTCCATACATAATGGCGGCCATCTCTCCCTTCCAGGACGGGCAGCGAGTCTCGGGGTCGGTTGTCTTGCGCCCCACGGCGGCAATCAGCCTCTCCTTGCCATCCTGGCACTGACTCAGAATGGCAGAGATGGCGCGGCTGCTGAAATCTGTGGTGAGCTGGAATACCGCTGGCAAGTCAAACCTGGGCGGCGCTCGGATGGGGGCTTGACGGAACTTGTCCTTGAGCTGCAGCAGCTGGGCTTCCATCTCAGGTGTCCAGGCTAGGGTCTTGGCCGTCTTCTGCCGATTCATCTCGTAGGTGAGGTCGGCATACTCTGGGATGAACAGGCGGTAGTATCCAAAGAACCCCAGAAGCGCCAGCAAATCTTTGGGGGTGCTGGAGGCCGGCCAGTCCAGGATACGGTCAATATAATCCTCTTGCATGGCTATCCCCTCACGGCTGAGGGTGTGGCCCAGATAATCCACCTTGGCTCGGAACAGCTTGGTCTTGGCTGGCTTGAGGCGGATTCCTCCCCTGCGGTGGGCTTCCAAGACCTCCTGGAGCCTAGCCAGGTGGGCCCAGGTATCCTGGTGGAAGGTCAGGACGTCGTCAAGGTATGACTGGAGGTTGGCTGTGCCTAATGGGTTTAGGACCCCTGCAATAAATCTGGAATAGACAGATGGTGCCGTAGCCAGGCCAAAGGGCATCCTTTTCCATTGATACAAGCCCCTGGGGGTGGTGAAGGCGGTGCAGGGCCGGCTGTCCTCAGACACACGGATGGTGTAGTATGCGGCCACCGCGTCTAGGGCACTGTAGACGCGGTGCCCTCCAGCTCGTTCTACCAACTGCTGGATCCTGGGCAGAGGGTAGCTGTCCAGCTCCAAGCACTTGTTGAGGGCTCTGTAGTCGACGGCCCAGCGGGTGCTCCCGTCCTTCTTCTTGATGGGCACCAGGGGGCTGCTCCAGGCGGAGTCTGACGGCTCTATGACTCCCTCCTGTAGCCAGGTGTCCAGTTGTTTCTCCAGCTCAGCCTCCTGCCGCGGGTTCAGATCCCTAAATCTCTGGCGGATCGGCTGGGTCCCTGGCTTGAGGCGCAGCTGCAGCTCGACTACATCTGTGCAGCCGGGGGTAGAGTTGGAGAAGACGTCCCTGTATTCTGATAACATGGTCCAAACCTCCTTTTTGAGCAGGGGATCCTTGCGCAGGAACTCGTTGTCTTCCATCTCAAGGGCCTCCCACAACTCCTGCATGTCTGGGGGCTCAACAGGCTCTTGGAACAAGTGGAGACTCGGGGGAGGCTTATCAGAAACCTCTAAAATGTCAGGCTTGACCAGCTCCCCTGCCACTGGGAGGCCAGCGTCCAGCAGGAGGGGCGTCTCCCCTTCATTCACCACCAGCACTCGAAACACAGTGGCGGATCCAGGCCTGTGGGCATACAGGCCTTCTGGGATGACAAGATCCTCCCCAAACCTCTGTTCTGGGGCAGCTAGTTGGATGGCATCCTTGGTGCGGTGGCCTACTAATTCAACAGGGACCGCCATGACACCGCGGCCAGGCAAGACCACCCGCTTGGCCGTGCGAAGTTGGGGTGGCTGGCCGTCAGTTGGAGTGACAGCGCTTAGCCTATACGTGGCTGGTGCGGGGTCAGCTTCGGCTCCGGGACCCACCGGCCGCGACTTGACGGGCTCGGCCTCGGGAGGGGCTGACGTGTCGGAGCCAGGTGTGGCTCCGAGGGCGTCCGGCCACGATTTGACGGGCTCGGTGCTGGGAGAGGCCGAGGCGCTGGGTCCAGCCTGGGCTCCGTGGGCGTCCGGCCGCGACTTGACGGGCTCGGCGCTGGGAGAGGCTGAGGCAGCGGAGCCATGCGTGGCTCCGGAGGCGGCCGGCCACGACTTGACGGGCACGGCGCCGGGAGAGGCTGATTCCTGGGAGTTGAGTGTGGCTCCGGGTGCATCAGACCGCGACTTGACGGGTCTGGACTCGGACTTGGCTGGTTGACTGGCTGGGGGTCCCAGGTAGAGGGGGCCAGGTGGACACGGCTGGCCGTTGATAAAGGTGTCGGCGGAGAAGATTGGTTCTGGAGGGCTGGCAATCTCGGGGAACGTTGTTGGCAGGTTCTCCCGCGGCACCTTGGGCACTGGGGGCAACCCCATGGCTAGCAGGTTGGCCCCCCTATGGGCGTTGAGCGCAGTATCCACCCAGTGCGTGCCTTTCTCGACCACATGCGGCTGCTCTGGCAGTGGGCCTGGCAGAGGCCCCTCATAACTCAACTCTCTCTCGGCTGTCTCCCGGTCAATGGGGACGCCACGGAGTGGGATAAACTCCCCACGCACCCACAAGCAAGGTGGTTGCATGTCGAAACAGAGCCTAGTTCCGAACTCCTTGAGAAAATACCCTCCTAGGTTCAGAGGGTGTGAGAGGTTCCGGACCACAGTCACGTGGTACAGATGGAGTATAAGGGTGTGTGAGACTGCCATATATAATTCTTTCAATTTTCCTATTACCTGGAGGGGCTGGCCTTCCTCGTTAGCAGTCAGGATTTGGGTGTTGTCCGGAATCAACATGCGTTGCACGCCCATTGCGTGCATGAGGTGTTCAGAAATTACAGCAGACCCTGGTACACGGTTGCCAGAATCGATCATGGCATCAACCTGTACATGCTGGGCAGGGTCAGGAGTAGGAAACCTCACCCTGATATGGCAGGGGAAGTGGAGGTCCTGCCCTTGAGACAAGGGGGCCTCCCGTTCGGCTGGGGTTGGCAGAAACTTCGGTGGTGGCCGAACCGCAGCTATGGTGGTATCGCTTACCATGGTGGCTTAGACTGTAGCTTCGAATCACTAGAGCTTATTAATTATCACTGGGTCAACAATTTTATATTTCTTTTTATCACTTGGTTGACATTTATACACACTTATGTGTTGTTATCACTAGGAGCTCTAGGTGTGATTCTGGAAGCACTGGCAGCAGGGAATGTCCGTCCTGCAAGGTTCAGAGGGGTGGCGGCGGTAGGGAATGACCCGTCCTACAGCGCCGCTGGTTCGAATCCCGAAAATGGCGGCAGGGAATGGCCCGTCCTACAGCGCCTCGGGTTCGAATCCTGGAAGGCAGCGGCAGGGAATGTCCCGTCCTGCCGTGCCTGTGGCTCAAAATCTGCTATCCGTCGCAGTGGTAGGGCTTACTTGTGTGCTGAAGCTTCGCAGCCACACATTGCCTTCTCAAGGAGACCAGCACCCAGCTGTCTGTCTTGTAGGTTTGGCCTGGGTGTCCTGGGGCTTGTCCCAGCTACACTTGCCAATTTAGACTCAGTTCTGTAGCCGTCTGAGCTAAATTATCCGATTACCGTGGCTGCGCACCTAGCGCTACTCCTACACGGTACGGAAAAATCGTCTTAACTGGCGCTTTTAGCAGGCTAAATCTGCTTGCCGTAGGCCAGAGGCCCACATATTGCGTTCAAAATGATGGAAATTCGACCTAAAAAGGCCGTCTCACGGGTCAGTTGGCTTCTCAGTTGGCGGCTGATTGTCCCCTTACTTGCCAAAGGGTCCAATCAGAGGTAGAATAGGCTAGTTTTTGTAAGGCTCGATTGAAACACGCTGACACCAAGTTATGGTAAGCCGAGCGTTCTCGGCCCACAGGGTAACGAGTTCGATTTCAACGAGCCCTAGCCTTGAATTATTCTACCAAAACAAACTAGCAGGATTTAGTCATACAGAAATTATATATTTAACTGAATAATATTTACAATGAATGTTTACTATATATATACAACAGATTATAACAATGGTTAGGTTTGAAGGGGGTGTGGGACGCTAGGGCTTAGCTCCCGGCGGTAGACAGGCTGTGGGGGCAGCGGTGGTAAAAGGGGAGGCAGCGCCTCCCGGTTGTATAATCGTGTGAGGGGCGCGTGATAGCTGCGTATTTGAGTCCCTCCCCACATTTAGGCAGGCCAGTTTGACCGCTGGGTAGCGGGGTCAACATCGGTCATGAGATAGATGGTGATATAATAAGATTAGTGCAGAGGGTTTGTTATGATAAGTCACAGCGTAGCAACTCTGTAAACTGCCTGTCCGTCTGGTTGTCGTATTACCACATCTCCACCATTCTCACTTTGATTTCCACTACTTTGAACTGTGACATCATAATAAATGATAGCTATAGTGGCTGGGATTAAAGTCATTGTTACAGAAGAATTGTAGATATTAACATGCTTAAATTGCTATGCTATTTTGTTTTGTATGCTTATTGCTTACGGAGAGCTTAAGTAGTAAAATTTTGATAATTGAAATTTTAGAGCAACCACATGGATTGCTCACAAATAAACAGACTAGTTGCTTTACCACTAGCCTCTAGGGAATTTTAGGTGGGTCATGAAAATAGCCACAAACCTCTAAAAGATATTTGTAAACCTTCCCTGAAAAGCCTTTTCCGAGATACTTATCTACAGATAGAATACCTTACTCCTTCGATATAAAAGGAGGGTTATGCCCAATAATATCTGATAAAAAAAGCATGTTCAGTTGCTTTCTCTCAAAGTGAATAGCCAGCACAAAAAACCTTTTCTTAATTTTGAATTAATTAAAAAAGTTTTAGTTTTTTCTTTATGCTTATTCCCTAAGGGGGGGGGGGGATCTGTGTTCGACCAGGCAATTTGAGGGAAAACTATTGATAAAACTATTATAATGTTTCTTTTAAACCTATGTGTGTAACTGAAATGTTATTTTGTAAAAAAACCTTTATGTCAAGCTACAACTGAGAGAATAATTATACTACACAAGAAACAATTAATTTAGTAACTTCATTTTTACAGGCAAACATTTTATACAATTAAGGTTTGTTTTACCATAGGTGATATTTTTGCGGCTTGGTGACTTATTTTTTTATGAGGCTTTGCTAAAGATCCTCAAAACCCCTTATATTGGGCTGCATTTGACTTTTGACAGTTGATTTAGAAAGCATTTCACCTGCCATTGTCTTAACCATAAGGATTCCTGTATTTTTCCAGATTGTTAAACAAGTGTAATAGTTATTTCTAGCATCGTATTATAAACAGCTTTCCGCGGATATAAAATGTACAATTACAAGATTAAAACTAGTTTTTTTAGTCCCGATAAGCCAAAGGCACGGGCTAAAAAACATGTTTTAATCTTATGTTTAAACATTTTTATATTGGTAGAAAACTGGATATTATACGATGCTAGACATAGTTTTTTTTTTTGTATGGATGAGAACCGGTTCTAATCCACCGGATATTAATCGGTTTTGAATGAATACGAGAAAAAAATTATATATCTAGTACTTGTAGAAAAAATACAAATATTTTTAAAGAATATGAAAAACAATCAAAAACAGATTTATCTTCTAAATCCCAAACCAAATCTACATTGACAATAACAAGACGTAGTTTTCTTTTCTTTTAATACAATCTAGGGCTCGGCAGCCTAAGCCGTGACCTATAAAAGCCTCAGCCGCGGCTAAGATAAAGCCTAGCCAAGCAACTCTAAACCGCATAAGTCATGGTTAATGGTTAATCCATGGATAATCCAACGAAAGAAGATTGTCAAATAATGTAACTAATGTAATAATCCAAGATTTTTATTTACAAAAAGTTTAATACTAAAAAATGTACCTGAATTTCATAATTTACTATTTAAATGGGCCTGAAATTTATAACATAGAAAAATAATATTTCTCCTAATATGAATGTCACATTAATATATTAATCGGTATTACCTGCCAAAATTAAGATAAGAGATTTAAGATAAGATTTATTTTCCTCAATAGGTACAACATGTTAATAGTTTATTAAATTGATACAAATATACATAGGTTACTATGCAGTTTCTTGTTTCTTTGATTCTTGAATTCTTTGTGATGCACAATAACATAAATAATATAGATGGTACCTAGCACAGGATTGACCCAACTACTTCTCCTCCCCTAGTTCCATGTCAATAGTAATACAGCTAGATATTAGGATATTTTAAGGCTGAATCCCATGCGACATTGTACCAGATGGGTGGCGTAACCCTTTAGGGGTTGTTGAGCCTCTGCTGTACTTTAGCGCTTGCCAGGCTATTAGAATGACTCTCTTTCGATTTAAAAATAAAACGTTTGTTATTGCCTCTTCGGGCACTTGAGTTAGGGGGGGGGGGGGGGGTTGAGGTGACATTTGCGTTTAAGTAGTAAAGTATTTCAGTTGATATTAAAGATGTATTATTTTTTTGTGAAGATTCTGTTTGTCGGTCTAGAATGCTCTAAAGGAAATCAAATTTCTGTAAAGGAATTTTTTTTCTCGTATTCATTCGAATCCGGTGGATAGGAACCGGTTCTCATCCATACGAAAAAACTATGTCTAGCATCGTATTATATCCAGTTTTCTACGAATATAGAAATGTACAATCATAAGATTAAAACCAGTTTTTTTAGCCGGTGCCTCCGGCACCTCGGGGCTAAAAAAACTAGTTTTAATCTTATAATTGTACACTCTATATCCGCGGAAAGCCGTTTATAATACGATACGAGAAATAACTATTCTGGTCTTCTGATGAAAATGAAAGGCTGATTTGAAATTGCTGACCAATTCAATCTAACAGTATCTATAATACAAAGTAGCTTGATGTCTGTCTGTATGTCCGTCCGTCCGTCCTTCTGAAGCTTAAGATCTCGGTAACCACTGAACCGATCGGATTCTACTCTTCAGGGAATATACCTACTGGTCCTGTGGTGGTCCTTTTTTTTGTAGAAGATTTCCTTGGTCCTTTCTTTTACGAATTTCACCGTAACTTTTTTTTGATCACCTCTTGGGGCAAAGTCCCTAGAGGCTAGGGGCGAAGCCGCTAGAAAAGTTTATAGTAACAAATCAAAGATAGACTGCTGTAATTTTATGTGAAAATTAATAAAGCCACTGAGAATCTACTCTACAAACCATATGTCCGTCTTTCTGTCTGTTATGCTCAATTTACTTATAATCTTTGTTTTGACTTTATTCTTGTTCTCTTAAAACTTATTGGTATTAGTATATCCTTTGAAAGTGTAAGGTTTTTCTTGTAGTTTAAGATTTTAATAACTACTGAGTTCTCTTTCTTAGAGAAGCTTTCCGTTGGTGACGGGTTTTAGATTATTTTATGTCTTTCAGATTAAAGTAGCTTGGGATGGTAACAAGCTATTATTATGCACTTTCCTAACCCCTTTAAAAAACAGAGGACCCTATATGCTAGAGACCCAATTGCTAGTTATATATAGATTAAAAACAAACGCCACAACCGTAAAGGAATATTTTGAAAGATTTATTCACAAAAACAGACGACACAATTTTTTAGTAGTGAACCTTTTTATAATAAAGTGTTGCAAGTCTTTAATCGTTACAAGAAAGTCTGTACGTCCATTTAACCCTTACAGATCGGGGGGAGGGGGGGTCATATTGACCCCCCCCCTCTAGTTTTTTCAATGTCATTTTTTTGAAGGTAAGATAGAGAGTTGTGACTTCATGACTTTTTAAGTTTAGTAATTATACGTCGGCAAGAGTTGGTCTTATAAGGATATCTGGTCTGTGTCGGTCGTGGCGTCTGGTCAAAGTCGGTTAGGTGGCACCAAATTTAGAAAAAATTCTAAATAAATCTTAATTTCTTCATTATGACTTTAATGTCTAAGTTAGAGACCAAATTTTTTTTTTGGTGAATACTGAGATATCAATGCCCTTTTGAGAAAAGTGGTGTTTTGACCGTTTGACCGGACCATGACCGACTTTATGACCGATTTTTGTCCGGCTTTTACTACAGACAAATATCATGAATATCGTGGCTTCTATTACAGCTACAGACCTATAAATTTTTTTGGTAAATCCTTGAGCAATTAACAGATAAAAATATTAATTGGCGCCGCCAACCGCCGTTTTACCGCCGTAACCGCCGAAAATGGCGGTTTCCGTTATTTGCCGTTTTTTGGCGATGATCAGAAAAAGTAATTTTTTTGTGATGAAACATAAAGTTCGTCCTAAAATTTGGTCATCCTAGCTGCAAAATTGGCCGCTCTACAACTGTTTTAAAATTTAGCGGCTGGCCGCTAAAAAGCGGCTAAGAAGCGGCCTGACCGCTATGACTAGAAAAAGTAATTTTCTCTAAAAATACACATGAACCACCAGAAAAAATTTTTACGTCTTTATCTGTAACAGAAGCCGAGATAGAGGGGGGGTCAATATGACCCCCCCCCCCCCCCCCCCCGATCTATTAAGGTGGGAATTGGGGCCCGATCTGTAAGGATTAAATCATGCTGATTTTTAAAACTTTTTTTTGTCAACAGTTTTTGTATGGTATAATTATTCTACTCATCTAATTTTTGGTATAATAATGCCAAGGACAACAATGTACATTATTATATAAGCGAAGTATCTCTATAATCAAGAACAAAATATGTAAGTTTGTTCTTAAACAGAACCCACAATTTTATGTATAAGTTTTATGATTTAATATTAATTTAATTAAGTTTTAGCACTGTACAAGTATTGATATCCTGTCGTCTAATTTTAAAGCTTTGCTTTATTCGGTTGTTGGTCATCCTTGTTTGTCATTGTTTACCAAAGCTTTTAATACACAATAACATGAAATAGAACGTATATAAAAAAGTAAACAATAAAAATCCTTTTTTGTGTGTGTGTTTTCGTCGTAAATTTTCAGACGTGCCCTACATTCAAATGGCTTTTTTTGTTTGACATTAGCGGACACGTCCATAGACGCCTCTCTTTGGATAGCAGTAAAATAGCTTTAAACCTTCCCAGCACCTGATTCCCATGGGAAGCTACACTGTAAAGGAGAAACATATCGGTTCACAGTGATGAGCGAGATCCTTCAGTGCACACAGACAGACAAACAGAAAATATCCTGTTATTTTTATAAAGGGATAAACTATCTTTTTATAAGAAGCCTAATTGTTTTGAAAACGAAGCTAAAACAAGGATGACAACATCCATAAAAGCGAAGCACTGAAACGGTAGGACAAACAGACATTAACACTTGTATAGTGTCAGAACTGAATAATCAGAATATAAATGTATAAGATTCGAAGCAAAATTGTAAGTAAATTTGTTGAAAAACTCTTTGATACAGGATAATGTTTATGGACATACTTACATTTTTAGGACTTGATTATAAAGTTGCTTCGCTTTAAATATTGTACTTTGTTGTCCCAGGAATTAGTATACCAAAAATCAGATCAAACGGATAATTAGATCACATAAAGATTTGTAGTTAAAAAAGTAAAAAAATCAACATGTTTAAAATGGACATACGGACATTCTAGTAATGATTATAGAGTTGCTACGCTTTCTAAATCGTACCTAACTACTACAGGAATTATCATGCAAAGTTTGAAATCTATAGGACAATTCTAACATGCCTAAATTAACGAATAAAAGCTATCTATCGCGGACGGACGGACCAACCCTAATTATAGAAAAGATTCGCTTTTAAAAATTAATAATGTTTGTTTTCCATCTTTACCTGTTTAGAGTTTTAAATAATGTATAAGATCGATGCATCAAGAAATCAGAAATTTCTTATGTACGTACAATTCCATATGTTCAAGATTAAAATATTATCAAAATATTTAGAAAAAATAATTCAGACTGGACTGTTTTATGCTAGTGACGTTAAAATGGTCCCTTCTTTTGATATGTATTTAATAGTGGAATGTCTGGGCGCATAAGCAGACGTAACGCATTTTCATGCAAACTTAGAACTTCCAGACAGAGGTTGTGCAATAAGATATATAAGTTGGAAGGAATTTTAATGTTAGAGGGAGATTTGAAATCTGCATCAAATTTAAGGATTTTTTTTATAAAATTCGTTTTTTGTTTAACTCTTTATCAAAAAGAGGAAATACAATTTAAGTTAATTAATTTTGACATCTTTGATTGGTAGATTGAAAACTACCTGCGCTCAGATTGGAGATGCTTAGCATTCAACCAATTAGAGCGCAGGTAGTTTCTAATCCACCTATCCTATTGGTCAAAATTAATTAACTTAAATTGTATTTCCGCTTTTAGATAAAGAATTATACAAAAATCGAATTTTATAAAAAAAAATCCTTAAAATTTGATGCAGATTTCAAATCTCCCCCTAACATTAAAATTCCTTCCAACTTATATATCCTATTGTGCAATTAAAGGGTTCCTTGCGCGGGTAGGCTAAAAAAAATTCCAGGTTTTTGAAAATACCCATTTAAGCGGATTGCACAGCCTTAAAGTCACATGTCTTGGTATACTGGAAAAGGTAAAAATCAAATTTTATTTTGGGGGCTTTTTGAGAAAATCCGCAAAATATTTTTTTTTTCATTTTCGCCTAAAATCCTCTAAAAATAAGGTAAAAATGTTAGGGTAGTTCTTATAAAACTATTATTGCTCAGCCCATAGTTATCCTAAAAAAATGTTAGACATACCAATGGAAAGCTTATCTCCTCTAGTTTTCAAAATGACAAACATTTTTAACGTTCATTGTATAAATTTGTATCTATGTTGGTAAATGTAAAAAGTATCATCAAACACATCTAAATGTACATTCATCTATCTTAATATTGCAAGCTGAATAAAAACCTTGGGTACAAGAATAAAAAAACCTTGGGTACTAGAATGAAAAACCTTGGGTACCAGAATAAAATATCTTGGGTACCAGAGTTAATATTGTTTACCCTTCGCCATCCTACAGCAAAATACACAACCTCCATCCCTCCCTGATTGGTCTAAATTGATTGAAAGGCCAAAACTCCAGGGATCTAAAGGGATAAGACAATGGTCGATAAATTGATGTACATCTCCAATAATGAATACCTCTTATGCATATTGACAATAGTGGTTCAAACATCTGGACACTCAACTAAATCTAACAAATAAAAAAACCTTATTTATTATATAAAAATTTGTGGACTAGTGTAATAAACATCCCATATTACCCCCCCCCCCCTCCAAAACACAGAGACATTGTACATTAAATTATACTGGTACACAATGTTTTATAACCACTTTATCTTACTCATAGGCTTAAAAACTTTGGGTCTTTTAATTGAATTTTGATTGGTTGGTTCCAAACTATCAGTGTTAAAATTTTTCTACACATAACTTTAATCTACAGAGGGGGTAATTTAGGGGATTTACATCAATCTAAATTTCATTCTCTTATCCCTTAAGATCACTGAAAAGCCCTGGTTGTGCTTTAAAATGACTATTACTATTGCTATACTAATACTATTGCTATTATTGTCAAGCGCCAGACATAGTAGCAGTGGATATTATGACAGGAGGGGTATTTTTTCTAGGGGCAATTTATCTTGGGGGGTGGTGGTACCCTCCTCCAAAATAGTTAAAAACCTTCCTAGTACCTATGAGAAGCTACCCGCTAAAGGAGAACCTGATCTGTTCAACAGTTAGCAAGAAGTGTGCGCATCTACTAGGGTCTTTTCAGAAAATTGACCAGTAAGGTCAATGAAAAACACCTATGTGATTTTTAAATAAAGACTAGGATGAAAACATCTGTAAAGGCGAAACATGAAAATAATGGAGGGACAAACGGACAAAGTGAGTTAAATAGCAGATGTCATAAAAAAAGTAAGAAACACTCTTTCTCTGAATTTTCACCAAGTGAAAGTCTTGTGTCATTATCTTTTATGAGAAAAAAGTTATTAATTAATTAAAATTTCAAATTGTGATTTTTTGATGGATTTCTTTGATGAAATGACAGGCTGGTCAATTTTTAGGCCATTTTTTGCTGTTTTCGGCCCGCCACGCCCAAACGGTTTGAGATAATCTCACGGGACCTTATGCCCGACCTAAGCCTGGTTATTTGTAAGGTCTAAGAAAAAAAAATCCCGGATTGGATGAAGCACGACGTCGCTGCGTGCCGTCAAAAATCGCTGGTCGGCTCATTTTGCCCCCTCAAACCCTCACCTCGTGCCATTTTTCTGTGTAAAGATTATAATTATAATCTTTTGCGTAAGTCTGTTTTTTTTCCTAGACCTCACAAATAACCAGACTTAGGTTGGGCAAAAGGTCCCGTGAGATTATCTCAAACCGTTTGGGCGTGACGGCCCAAAAACCGCAAAAAATGGCCTAAAAATTGACCGGCCTGTCATTTCATCAAAGAAATCCATCAAAAAATCACAATTTGAAATTTTAATTAATTTATAACTTTTTTCTCATAAGAGATAATGACACAAGACTTTCACTTGGTGAAAATTCTGCATTGTGGGCCGCCTAGACTTTATATTTGGTGACCCTGGGGTGACGGGTTCAGTGCCCCCCACACCCACGAAGTGGGCATACTTTTGAAAATCACGTTTTTTTCAGTTTTTCCCCTTAAAGGAGGGGAAGGAGTCGTTTTAGAGACTTCAAGCATCTCTTTGATGTTGAACAACTTTTTGAGGCAGACATTTCTTTATTTATGTTTCATTCGCCTCCGGATGACCGTTTAGCCGTTATTTGCCGCCGAAGGCGTGATTTTTGGCGATTTTTGCCGTTTCCGAGGTTTTAATGGACATTTAGGAGGGGAAAGAGTTGCCCAATCAAGTTGATAATGAAGTACATTTTTGTAGGCAATTGCATTGGCTAAATTTAATGTGAAGTAAAATTTTTTGTACCTCTAACCGGTTTTGCTCCAGCTGAATCGATTTACAGATACCCCCTAAAAACCGGTTTTTCATAAAATTCACGGCCGGTTTTGGCCGGATCCGGCTCAAAGTTTGCATGGAGTCATCCTTTGATATTCCCAACAGTTGATACTTGACTCAGCAAGATCCCAGAAAAGTGTGGTATATCTAGGGTGCCCCCCCCCCATAATTTTTAATTTTAGTTCAAAAAATTATTTTTTTTTAAGGGGGGGGGGGTATTTTTTATTTTTTTGGGGGGTTAAGGGTTCCCACCCTCAAGAAAATAGTTATAAACCTTCCCGGGACCTATGAGAAGCTACCTTGTTAAGGAGAACCAGATCAGTTCAGCGGTTAGCGAGATCCTTCGGTACAAACACACAGACACACAAACAGACAAACAACCTGTTACTTTAGTATAAGGATATAAGGTAATTTACATAGGACTATAAAATGAAGAACAAGGATAAGCACACCCATAAGTAGTAAAACACAAAAAATCATGGAAAGGAATACGGACATGTTGATTGATTTAATTACAAATCAAGAAAATATTTGTTTAGACAAATTACTAAACCTCAAATCTGTTTTTTTATATCTTTAATAATTATATTTTGCAGGATGACTGACGGACAATGAAGATGAAATATTGGAAGCTCACTCATTGGAATATGAAATCTTCACAAAAAATGCAACCGTAGATCTTGAATAGTAGTCGAGAAAATCATATTTCCCCTATATTGTTACGGACTCTTGGATTGACGTACGGACGGATGAATAGACAAAGTGAATTATAAAGTAGCATTCCTACTAAAACTCGTAGAGTGTCCATCTGTAAATACTGATGGATGGTAACTATTTTGGCAAGGTACCTGCCCCCCTCCCAGAGAAGTAAATGAGCTAGGACGAGTATAAGAACTCAGGCATCTAATCAATCTTTTTGCACTCAGAACAAAAATACAACCAAAGTTTTTAATATTATTTGAAGTGCAGCTACTCTATAATGATGGTATGTACTCACGTTCGTCTGTATGTATGTTCTTCACTGTGTAAAAGTATTCGAGCATGATTTCTAAAAAAAATTAAAGGTAGGGAGATAAAGTGTATAAAAAATAGCCATGTGACGTCATAAAATCGAGGGGGATGCGAGGAGAAGTGGGAAAGAAATACACTAAAAAGGAGATGAACAATCCCTCATTTTTAAGACGTCACATGGCTGATGTTTTGATGTCCTGCGCTGCGTAAAATTACTCGAAAGTGATTTTAAATGATTTCTAAAAAAAATTAAAGGTATGGAGACAAAGTGTCTCAAAAAACAGCCATGTGACGTCATAAAATCGAGGGAGATGAGAGGAGAAGTGGGAACGAAAAACCCTGAAAAGGAGATGAATAATCCCTCATTTTATGACGTCACATGGCTGATTTTTTTGTTGTCTTTCACTGTGTAAAATTACTCAAACAAAGAGAAAATATAACTAAATTATTTTTCATAGATGAAAATATTATATATTTGTTCTTAAATTTTTTGAAAGAATTAAAATTAAATAATCTATAACCCTTCTTTACCCCCAAAATTTGTAATCTTTGCATGTAAAATTTTTTTACTGTACATTCCCTTTAGATTATTTTGCAAATTAAAAAGTTTAGGCTATTTGGACTGGGGTTTTATTTCTATAAATTAGTGAAAATCTACGTTCATTTCCGTAAAAGTACAACTACACTGCTACACAAGTTCTAACAAATTAGATCAAATAAAGTTAAGGGTGTGCAAAAAAATGCATCCTTTTATAAAATACGAAATGTGCGGCTTGTGTTAATGGTTATTAGAATATTAGATTGCCCCCCTGGATAGTAAAAGGAAAGTTTATAAGATTAATTCCCGGGCCAACTAAACTGGTATTGATTTTTATAAACTTTATTGTTCGTGGAAAATATTCAATGATACAATGCTATTTTTCCGTATGACTGAGAACCAGTTCTAATCCACCGGATATTAATAGGTTTTGAATGAAAACGAGAAAACAATATTTTTTTGTTTTCCTTTATGAGTGACTAACTACCAGGGAGTAAGGGAGGGGACAATGGGCAATTAATTCAATTTAAGAGTATTTGCTGAAAGACCTTGAAATCCAGATTAATCCAGAAAATATGGAGGAAATTTTAAAGGGAGAGTTAATACAATACAGAAAACAAGATAAGAAGAAAGTTCCAAGGAAAAAGCATTCATTTGAAAATTATATTACCAGCACATCATACTGACGTAACCATTATATAATTAATAACTAGAAAAATCTTCCTGGAACCCATTCAACCCAAAATTTAATTAGTTTCTTAAATTATTTACTAAACAAATATCACAATAAAGTATTTATCTATGAAATGATATTTTCTGGAGAGAAAAAAATGTTTAAAACCAGCCATATCATAACAAATTAAGTTTATTGATACTTGTCTGCAATATTCAAAATTACCAAACGAGTCATTCTTGCACATTCTCTTTAAGCCAGTACCCAAAGTCTGAGACTCCTAAAAGTTGAATATTCGATCCATTGTCCCCTCCCTTACTTCCGGCTAACTACGCAGAGATAAGAATAACCCAGGAATAACAATATTATTTAATTACAAGTATTATCAGGGATCTTAGGGGATAAGACATTGGACTAGGAATTTATGTAATTCCCCCATGATTAAGTTTAAAATTACCCCTTTTGTAGATTTGAATTATTGGTTTTAAAGTTTGGACACTGCTTTATAAAAACCAACTAAACAAAATTTTAAGCTTACGAATGAGAGATTGGGTTATAAAACTTTGGGCACTAGTAGAATTTTAATTCCATTGTCTCCTCCTTGGATGTAAAAAATACGTGGATATTATGACAGGGTAAATTAGTTGTGAAGTGACCTTGTTCCAATGGAACTCGTTTATTGGTCAGTTCATTCATCCAAAGGAGGGGATGGAATGGGGTAAAGCCATCTGCCAGCTTTATTAGAGAGCATAAAAAACTTGTGCAAGATCCAAATAATAATATATCTATTTTTCCTCCATGAGTATTACGAAGAGTAGGAGAGTGCGCCCTTGACCTATTTAGACTTAAACAGAGTATCTATTAATCATGGAGACTATGTTGTCGGAGTATTCCTTGATGCAATGAAAGCTTTTGATTCTGTTAATCATGATATACTTTTAAGTAAGCTTGATAATGCTGGTATACGAGGTAATGCTCTTAACTGGTTCAAAAGCTATCTGAGTGGCAGAAACCAGAAAGTAAAAGTTGGAGAATCTTGGTCTGAATTACAAAACATTAACATTTCCGTTCTTCAAGGTAGCATTTTAGGCGTAATCCTGTTTATAATATTCATTAACGATTTACATAGAGCCTCTGATAAAGCCCTAACTGTATTGTTTGCTGATGATGCAACACCACTGTTTTCACATAGCAATTTAAATGATTTGAATGTATTAGTAAATAAAGAACTTAGTAAAATCTGTGACTGGTATAGTGCGAATAAGCTTGCACTGCATCCAGATAAATCTAAATTTATTTTATTTAAATCCAAATATGACAATTTGGAACAATTGTCTATTAACAATGCAAGCCCTTATTTTCCCCTTTACCTTAACATGAATGACTCTAATGAATGTAACATAACTAAAATTAAAATGATAAAGCATGTTCCTAATTCTGATGAAAAAAGTGTACGTGCACTAGGAGTTCTATTGGATCAAGATCTAACTCTAGTAGAACATGTTAAATCCCTACACTCAAAATTATCCAGAAATTTATATTCACTTAGACAAATAAGTAATCTATTTCCTACACCAATATTAAAACTGGTATATAATGCTAATTTCCAATCTCATATCAATTATTGTTCAAATATTCTGTCTATGTGTACTAAAACTACACTTGATCCTATTATTAAAATGCAGAAGAAAGCTATAAGATTAGTCTCAAAAGTAAAATATAATGAAAGCACTACACCTCTATTTAAGGAACATAATATCCTTCCAATAATGCAACAAATAGAATATTCATCTCTTATGATTATGCATGACTATTTAAATGAAACTCTTTCTCCTTCTTTTTATCCCACCTGGATTAGAAATAATCACCTAAATGGTAATTATAATCTTAGAAATGGCAATGATATTCATATAAGGCCTCATAGATATGAATATCTTAAAAAACATCCAATTTTCAACTTTGGCATCCTTTGGAATAATCTAAGTGATGAGATTAAATCTATTGAAGATAGAAACCTTTTTGCTAAATCTATCAAGTCTAAACTAATTAATGCCTTGCAATAGCTATTTTTATCAAATAATCTAAGTCTCCAGCTCTGTAAATTTTGTAATTTTTTATTTATGTTATTTATATTTTGGCGATACTACCTAGATTCTATAAGTTTAATGGGATCCAGGATACCTTTGTTTAATATATTTTGGGCAAAGTAGACAGATCCTTAGTGATCTATTCATGGCTACCCGGGCAGAACTGATTAGGATTTAGGTTGTTTATTGTTTATTGTTATAGTAATTTGAATTGTGTTTTTATGTTATTTTTTGATTTTATGACTATGTTTAATTTTTATGCCCAAATAAATATGTTTATGTTTATGTTTATGTTTATATTTTTTTGTAGCGAAGCTTCTATATTATTACAGCTGTGCATCTTTACGTCTTTCTCTCAGAAGAGTTTCAGAGGTATACGTTATGTTTACGGCTTCTATTTACGATACAAAACTTATTTTTTTTGTGAAGATTCATATGAGCAATAAGCATGAAATTTGTTTGTTTGTTTGATTTTTATAAGATAAATTAGATTTACCCGTCTTTAATTAAAGTCGGACGACTGATTTCTTTTTTGCGGAAAGTCCTCTCATTGTTAACCAATTACCCTATAACTTAATTAGTCTGTCTATCTAAGCTAAAATATTATTATTTTTTTTGGGTAGGGGGGGGGGGGGGCCCGGGGGGGGGCTTAGTTTTCTTCGCTGATGTAGGAATAGTTATTTAATGCATCATAATATTGTAAACTGTTTTCTGTGGAAATTAAAATGAAACATTAAAAGATTAAACCAGTTTTGTTAGCCCCGAAGGTCAAGGCTAACCTAACCGTATATTAATCGGTTTCGAAGCCATACTTGAAATTTACTTTTTATTTCTTGATCAATATGCATTTTGTCTATAACTAATTCTGTCCTTTCGTTATTCTGTTTTCATATTTATGTGTATCGCTAATTATGAATATTGTCATCCTTGTTTATTGAAAGAGTAATAACAAGGAAAATTATGTAAATAAGTAGCGCAGCTACAAAACAACAATATTATAAACATCAATAAGAAAATTATACATGTTTAAGAGTATTTCATACTTAATAACAAAAGAAATAATGATATCATAAACCTAATCCTAATATATATAAATCTAAACAGAAGTAAATTTTTTTGTTTAAATGCTTGCAATTATCTAAAACTACTAAACAAATTGAGTTCTCCTTTTAAGTGAAACTTTTTATAGTTTCGGGGATGGTTTTAGGCTATTTAACTAGTATTTAGCTAGTATCTTTACCAAATAAGTTTAAAAAAATTTATTACAATAAGACATTACATATAATCTATAAGCCATTTTGTAGTATAGAAAAAGTAAAACTCACGAAGCGATAAAACTGCTTAATCTCTTAACTTACCAAGTTTTTATTCCTCTGTGACATCGATTAATGAAACTTCTTTATATTCAGACAAACATTATATTAGATTTTCAGGAATAGATTCATAGATACACATTTTTATGGAAGATGATTAAAGTTCCTCCACATATTTTTACGTCATACGATATAATAGCCATTGAGAGGCCAGTATACACTGTAATTGACCAGTGGTAAAATTTAAGCTAGCCTCTCATTGGTTATTCTATCGTATGACGTAATAAGTGACTTTAATCATCTTCTTTTTATAAGTATTGACCTCTTCTGCAATAAAATACACTTTGGCAAAATTCTTAAATTTTTGTAATCCTTAGTAGTAAGTTTATTTTGTAGAAAAAGCTCACTTACTAACTGCTAAAACTAACTGCTGAACCGATATGGTTCTCTTTTACAGAATAGCCTTTTTATATATCAAGGGAAGGGTTATTTTTGGGAAAGGTATCTCCCCCCCCCCCGCCCAAAGAGAAATCACCACAGGTAAATAAGGTGACGCTAAAACTACAATATAAAGTGAGGGGGTCGACTTCCCCATTCACAGAGCTCTAAAATAAGACAGTAGGACTACTGAATATGAATTTATAATTATAGGATACTGGGATCATGGAAAGAAAACAAAGTCATTCCTAAATTAGGACAGAAGTCACCTTCCTAGGAAGGACATAAGTAGCCTTCCTTAAGTGAGAATTTGTTAGATGAAGGGCATAACATGCTTCCCTTAAAAAAGATTTTGCAAGATTGAGGACATAAGTAGCCTCCCTTCACCTCACAAAACCTAGCTTTTTGGTCCATCACATAGCAAAATGTTGGAAAACTTAGCTTTTCTGTCCTTCACATAGCAAATTCTTGCAAAACATAGCAAATTCTTGCAAAACATAGCAAATTCTTGCAAAACATAGCAAATTCTTGCAAAACATAGCAAATTCTTGCAAAACATAGCATATTCTTGCAAAACATAGCAAATTCTTGCAAAACATAGCAAATTCTTGGAAAACTTAGCTTTTCTGTCCTTCACATAGCTAATTCTTGCAAAACAAAGCAAATTCTTACAAAACATAGCAAATTCTTGCAAAACATAGCAAATTCTTACAAAACATAGCAAATTCTTGCAAAACATAGCAAATTCTTACAAAACATGGCAAATTCTTAGAAAACTTAGCTTTTCTGTCCTTCACATAGCTAATTCTTGCAAATCATAGCAAATTCTTACAAAACATAGCAAATTCTTGCAAAACATAGCAAATTCTTACAAAACATAGCAAATTCTTGCAAAACATAGCAAATTCTTACAAAACATAGCATATTCTTGCAAAACATAGCAAATTCTTGCAAAACATGGCAAATTCTTAGAAAACTTAGCTTTTCTGTCCTTCACATAGCTAATTCTTGCAAATCATAGCAAATTCTTACAAAAAATAGCAAATTCTTGCAAAACATAGCAAATTCTTACAAAACATAGCAAATTCTTGCAAAACATGGCTAATTCTTAGAAAACTTAGCTTTTCTGTCCTTCACATAGCTAATTCTTGCAAATCATAGCAAATTCTTACAAAACATAGCAAATTCTTGCAAAACATAGCAAATTCTTACAAAACATAGCAAATTCTTGCAAAACATAGCAAATTCTTGCAAAACATAGCAAATTCTTACAAAACATAGCAAATTCTTGCAAAACATAGCAAATTCTTGCAAAACATGGCAAATTCTTAGAAAACTTAGCTTTTCTGTCCTTCACATAGCTAATTCTTGCAAATCATAGCAAATTCTTACAAAACATAGCAAATTCTTGCAAAACATAGCAAATTCTTACAAAACATAGCAAATTCTTACAAAACATAGCAAATTCTTGCAAAACATAGCAAATTCTTGCAAAACATGGCAAATTCTTAGAAAACTTAGCTTTTCTGTCCTTCACATAGCTAATTCTTGCAAATCATAGCAAATTCTTACAAAACATAGCAAATTCTTGCAAAACATAGCAAATTCTTACAAAACATAGCAAATTCTTGCAAAACATAGCAAATTCTTGCAAAACATTGCAAATTCTTACAAAACATAGCAAATTATTGCAAATCATAGCAAATTCTTACAAAACATAGCAAATTCTAGCAAAACATAGCAAATTCTTACAAAACATTGCAAATTCTTGGAAAACTTAGCTTTTCTGTCCTTCACATAGCTAATTCTTGCAAAACATAATAAATTCTTACAAAAAATAGCAAATTCTTACAAAACATAGCAAATTCTTACAAAACATAGCAAATTCTTACAAAACATAGCAAATTCTTGCAAAACATAGCAAATTCATAAAATGAGGGTCACAAACTCAAAAACGAATTTTCAGCGCGATCTGACCACCGGTTCTCAAGATACGGTGACCTGGTGTCCTTGGTACCAACGGTAAGATTTGGGAAATGGTTCGAATCCTTAGTAAATTTTTAAGTCCAAAAATTTTTTGACACTTAGAATATTTTCGACCTGGTGTCCTCTCAGTAGGTACACTTGGTGTCACCTGGGTATTTTTTCTTCAATATATGTAGCCAAATTTACTAAGGATTCGAACCATTTCCCAAATCTTACAGTCGGTACAAAGGACACCAGGTCACTGTATCTCAAGAACCGGTGGTCGGATCGCGCTGAAAATTCGTTTTTGAGTTTGGGACCCTTAATGCAAGAATTTGCTATGTTTTGCAAGAATTTCCTACGTTTTGTAAGAATTTGCTATGTTTTGTAAGAGTTTGCTATGTTTTGCAAGAATTTGCTATGTTTTGTAAGAATTTGCTATGTTTTGCAAGAATTTGCTATTTTTTGTAAGAATTTGCTATGTTTTGCAAGAATTTGCTATGTGAAGGACAGAAAAGCTAAGTTTTGCAAGAATTTGCTATGTTTTGTAAGAATTTGCCATGTTTTGCAAGAATTAGCTATGTGAAGGACAGAAAAGCTAAGTTTTCCAAGAATTTGCTATGTTTTGTAAGAATTTGCTATGTTTTGCAAGAATTTGCTATGTTTTGTAAGAATTTGCTATGTTTTGCAAGAATTTGCTATGTTTTGTAAGAATTTGCAATGTTTTGCAAGAATTTGCTATGTTTTGTAAGAATTTGCTTTGTTTTGCAAGAATTAGCTATGTGAAGGACAGAAAAGCTAAGTTTTCAAGAATTTGCAATGTTTTGCAAGAATTTGCTATATTTTGCAAGAATTTGCTATGTTTTGCAAGAATTTGCTATGTTTTGCATGAATTTGCTATGTTTTGTAAGAATTTGCTATGTTTTGTAAGAATTTGCAATGTCTTGCAAGAATTTGCTATGTTTTGTAAGAATTTGCTATGTTTTGCAAGAATTAGCTATGTGAAGGACAGAAAAGCTAAGTTTTCTAAGAATTTGCTATGTTTTGTAAGAATTTGCTATGTTTTGCAAGAATTTGCTATGTTTTGTAAGAATTTGCTATGTTTTGCAAGAATTTGCTATGTTTTGTAAGAATTTGCAATGTTTTGCAAGAATTTGCTATGTTTTGTAAGAATTTGCAATGTTTTGCAAGAATTTGCTATGTTTTGTAAGAATATGCTATGTTTTGCAAGGGTTAGCTATGTGAAGGACAGAAAAGCTAAGTTTTCCAAGAATTTGCTATGTTTTGCAAGAATTTCCTATGTTTTGCAAGAATTTGCTATGTTTTGCAAGAATTTGCTATGTTTTGCAAGAATTTGCTATGTTTTGCAAGAATTTGCTATGTTTTGTAAGAATTTGCTATGTTTTGCAAGAATTAGCTATGTGAAGGACAGAAAAGCTAAGTTTTGCAAGAATTTGCTATGTTTCGCAAGAATTTGCTATGTTTTGCAAGAATTTGCTATGTTTTGCAAGAATTTGCTATGTTTTGCAAGAATTTGCTATGCTTTGCAAGAATTTGCTATGCTTTGCAAGAATTTGCTATGTTTTGCAAGAATTTGCTATGTTTTGCAAGATGAAGGACATAAGCAGCCTTCCTAATGTAAGAATTTGTCAGACAAAGGACATAAGTCACTTCCCTTAAGTTAGATTTTGTTAGATGAAGTAGCCTTCCTTAGATCAATTTGCAGTGACTTCTGTCCTAATTAGGAATGACTTTGTTTTCTTTCCATGATCCGATACTGTTTACTGACATACTTACATTTAAGGGCTTTATTATAAAAATGCTTCGCTTCTAATATTATTTTACCATGATGTCCTAGGAATCATTATTCTAAAATAAAGATAAATAAGATAAGAACCTAGTAATAGTGTCTAACTTTTTATCTTTGTGACGTAACAAAAATCGAAGGATGAGAGGGGAGGTGGGAAAGGAAACCCATAAAAAAGAGATGGATTTTTATTAGGTCACAAAGGTAAAAAGTTAGACACTATTACTAGGTTCTCTCCGTTATGTACAAATGTTCGGCCAGATATGCCCTAATTATATAAGAGCTTTACTTTTAAAAACTTCTTTTTGAGAAGGATCATAATTACTTCCCTTTTAAGTTTGTAGGATTACCACATTCGATAAAGGTTCATTACCCAAGAACCACTACATTACTCTAGTCCTCGCAGTTCTTAACATTAAGGTAGGGAAGAGGGGGTGGGAAGGGGGGTGGTTAAAGAAGGACTGCATGGGGCAGAAATAAATGGCGGCCCACAAATCTCAACATTCAAAAATAGTGGCCAATTTATTATATCAAGGGATCCAATGGCGTGCTCAAAGGATATCTTATCTTTATATAAAAGTAACAGGATGTATGTATTTCTGTTTGACTATCTGTTGTAATAAAGAATCTCGCTAATTGCTTATCCGATATGGTTCTTCTTTACAGTGAAGCTTCGGTTTAGGTCCAGGAAAGAATTTTTAAATTATTTATTGGAGGGGGACTACCACCATCCCAAGAGAATTCGCCCCCTCAAAAAAATTTCTACCAAATATTTTTGTACTTTTCTTTTATATTCTGTAGAATTAGAATGGAGGGGGCCAGGGGGGGGGGGTTTATCCTACCCACACCTCAAGTGTCCCTAGAGGACAAACATGGTTATTAAGCTTTTTAAATTTTATTTTTAGCTTGTAGGTAACAGACACCTAGCAGACAAGAATGTACACAAATTTAAAGTACACAGGCAAATAACCCCAAACATACTACCACTAATCTTTTTATGACTACTGAAAATCTGCTTTATAACTATCTTACTTTTGTCCATCCACGATTTTTTTGCGTTTCTCTACTTATGAATCGTGTCATCCTTGTTAAATCAACTCTAACCTCTTGGAGCTTTTGTTGCAAAAGGAAAGTAGAGTTGATTTTTGTTTTAAGTGGAGATTATAAACAACTTGATATTTTTTTTGTTTGGTCTAAAATTATAATTACGCCCTTCCTTTTATATGACCTTGAAACTATTGTAGTACAGGGATATAAAGGGATAAGACAATGACCGATAAATTGTTTTACATAAACAATGATGATACACAAAATTATTCCTCCTGTAGATTACAATTTGTGTTTAAAACATTAAGACACTTAACTTAAAGAACCTACCAATTGAAAAATTTACAACCCTAACGAATAAAAAAAATATTTTTTAAAAATTTTGGGGACTAGTGTAATAACCAGCCCAATGTCCCCTCCCTGTATGTTGTATGTTGTAACCCATGCACGAATATAAAAAGTACAAAGTTAAGTGAAAGGCCCACACTGAACTGGAGGGAAAAAGGATGGCAATTTCCCTCAAAAGTACCTAGTTGAGCACTGACCCCCCCCCCTCCCAACCTCCTTTTTTTAAAATATTGAAAAGATGAGATGTGGTGTAGATTTTTTTACTTTAGGTCAGGTTTGGATATGTTGTATTATGCATTTGGAAGCCCCTTATTTTAAAGTTATTAGAAATTAAAGGGTGTTGGGGGGGGGGGGGTTCGCTAGGTTCTTCATGGGAAAGCACCAAAAAGGTATTTATTCATAGGGAAAACATTTGCAAGTTTCCTTTCAAAGTAAACTAGACCAAATAAAATTATCAAAAGCGTATTTTTTGTGCATATTTAAGGTTAGGCCAGAGTAGGTTAAGGTAAAGAGAACCCCACAGTGACTAGATGATGCACATATTTTTGTCTATCAGATTGTTTATTTCAAATATTTTTGTACTTAATAATCCTACTATACCACTCTAGACATTTTTAGTAGATATATTAAGCTTTATATTCTCAGAAATATTTGCTTTGCTATTTTAAATTAATTATTTTAATTTTTCATTATGTTACATTTTTGTTGTCCTTATTAAAATCTAAATTGATGTTTCTGGTCTAATTCTATTTTTTTATTTGGGGGAGGATTTAATTTTGAAAACTTAGGGATTTTTCTATTAATACTCACACACCACAAACACACTCTCACGCACACACACACACACAATAACTAATATTGTCAATGAAGAAAAAAGATTGATTAATTGTTTTTATTGTGGTAGTTTACAGGGAGGGATCTGAAATTGGGCTGTAAATAATACTAGTACCATAAGTTTATAACAACTTTATGTTATTCGTTGACTAAAAAACCTTGGATACTTTTACTTTTATTTGTTGGATCAAAATCAGTATTGTCTAACTCTAACGTGTCAACTTATATTTTATTCTATAGAGGGTAATTATATTTATCATCATGGGGAGTGTCTTATTCCTTATCAACCCTGAATAGTTTAAGCAATATTTTTTAGTATGTCTGTAGCCTAAGATCTCGCAACCACTGTACCAACATTGTTATCCTTTACTTTGAAGATTGGTATAGGCCCATGGAAGGTTTAAAACTTTTTTAGGGAAAGGTACCTTAATAAAACAACCCCCGCGCTAAAATTATTTTCTTTCTTTTATAACTAAAATGGTAAGTGAAGAGTCAGCATTCTTTATTAGTAAAATATAAAAGTAATGCATATTTTGTTAAAAATTACAAACAAATTAGATACTGAAAGAAAACAAGGATGACAACATTCACAAAAGCGAATACTTGCATTTTTAGGGACTGATTCAAGAAATGTTTCACTTCAGATATTGTACTTTGTTGTCCCAGGAATCAATGTTCCAAAAATTAGATTAATAGGATGATTATATCCTACAAAAAATTGTTGTTAAAAAGGTTAAAATCATCATATTGTAAATGAAATTAAGGACTTTTTGGAAATAATAATAGATTTAATATTTTCTAATAATGATTTCTAGTACGATTATACATAATTTTCTAAGGAAAGCGTCTTGAACTAAGTAATTTAAGAAAAGTCACATGCGAGACATTAATGAATACCTTGGCCCAAAACAGGCTCAACTCATTACCATGCAGAATTAGGACTTTCAGAAAAAGTTCGTACGATTAATAAGTTGGTTGTCTGGTTGGGTGTTATCTAACCGTATACTCCGGGTGTTAGGTTAGAAAAGGAGACATTGGCTATTAGTTATCCGTGGTTGTTGGACCTGAGACGGTAAAATTTCATGAACTGCAGCCTTGCCCGTTTGAGGTCAATTTTAGTGTTCGGATTTTATTTATAATGGCATCCTTGTTAAAAGCGAAGCTTTTCTATGAATAGGGTCGGTCTGTACGTCCGTTCGTCCGGAACGGATAGCTTTTTATGTTAATTTAGGCATAGAATTGTCCTATCGATTTCAAACTGTGCCTGGTGATTTCTGTGGTAGTTTAGAAAGCGTAGCAACTCTATAATCGTTACCAGAATGTCCGTAAGTCCATTTTAAACATGTTAGCTTTCAACTTTTTTAACAACAGATTTTTGTGTGATATAATAATCCGATTGATCTGATTTTTGGAATGCTGTTTCCTAGGACAACAAAGAACAATGTTATAAGCGAAGCATCTCTATAATCTAGTACTAAACAAATAAGTGTGTCCTTAAACATTATCCTATATTTTGGAAGTTTTTCAACAAATTTACGTATAATGTTGTATCGACTTTTATACATTTACATTCTGAATATTCAGTTCTGACACTCAATAAGTTTTTATGTTCGTTTGTCCTACCGTTTCAGAACTTCGCTTTTATGTATGTTTGCATCCTTGTTAATAGAAGATTTGTGCAAATGTTTGTTAACGCCTCATTACCAAAACTAAACGTGTTTGTGAAAAATTAGAAATTTCTTCTCCATTTCATCCTAACTTTTTACCCTTCGACTATTTACTAGTGTTGAGCCGGATATCCGGCCATTTTCAATATCCGACCGGATACCGGTTATTAAACTATCCGGATACCGGATATCCAGCTGATTTATAATGCCGGATATCCGGTAATTTTCCGATATCGGGCAATTTCAATATCCGGCAGGATATCCGGTATCCGGCAAAAAAGTAACCGGCCCAACCCTATTATTTACTCTCTATAATGTACTTTTAACCTTTCTCTCTTTCTTAAAAGCAATACTTTTCTATAATTAGAGCCAGTAGTTCTGTCTGTAACGTTAATTAAGGCACATTAGAATTGACCTATCAACTTCAAACTAGAAAAATTGATTCCTGTTAAAGTAAAAAGTTTAATTATCTATCCATTTTATTTATGAATAACCATTACAAATCAATCACTTAGTCTATCTAGATATCTAAATTTCCATTGATGAATTATTTATCTATCCCTCGTTCTATAATATTCTTACTATAAAAGTAACAGGATGTCTTTACATGTGTGTATCTGACTGGTCGTGTGTTTGTACGAAAAGTTTTCACTTACTGCCCAACTGATACGTTTTCTTTGTAGTGAAGTTTCCTGAAGTTTTTTTTAAAAGCGAAGCTTTTCTATAATTAGGGTCGGTCCGTCCGTCCGTCCGTAACAGATAGCTTTTTTTGTTAATTAAGGCATGTTAGAATTGCCCTATCAATTTCAAACTTTGCTTGGTCATTCCTGTAGTAGTTAGGTACGATTTAAAAAGCGTAGCAACTCTATAATCATTATCAAAATGTCCGTACGTCCATTTTAAACATGTTGATTTTTTTACTTTTTTAACAACAAATTTTGATGTAATCTAATCATCCGATTGATCTGATTTTTTGTATACTGATTCCGGGGACAACAAAATACAATATTATAAGCGTAGCAACTCTATAATTAAGTCCTAAAAATGTCAGTATGTCCATAAACAGTATTCTGTATCAAGCATTTTTTCAACAAATTTACTTACAATTTTGCATCGACTCTTATACATTTATATTCTGATAAATCAGTTCTGAAACTATACAATTTGTAATGTCCCTTTGTCCTACCGTTTTAGAGCTTCGCTTTTGTGGATGTTGTCATCCTTGTTTACTTAACACTTAAATTTAAGGTCTTGATCTAATTTCTCCCTCCCTCTTCTCAGGCTTCTAGGGACATTTACTTGGAAGGGATGAGAAACTAGCTCCGAAAAAAAGTTGTCGGGTCTTTTTAAAAACCAAATAGGTTGAGCAGTTTTAAAATACACATGATGTATCATATACATATAAAAACAAAGCTCTTTCTCCTTTTACCCGTAAAGATATTTATAGTATTATTTTTAGAAACAACTAAACAAATAAAAAAAAAACGTTATTAACAGCAGTTTGAATATAACAAAGCATTTGATAAATAAATATTCTTTTTTTAGTGAAGCTTTTCTTTATTTATGGTATTTAGGTCCAAACACAATGGTTCAATAAATTAATAACAACTTTTGTGAAATATAACATCTTATTCATTTGATTTTGGAACATTGATTCTTAGGACAATAAGGTAGAATATTTTAAGCAAAGCATCTCCTTAATAAACAGAATTCTGAATTCAAGCAATTTTGCGGCAAGTTTATTTTCTGTTTATACCTTTAAATTAATATTTTGCTTTAGAACTTTTGAAACTCTACAATTGTATATGTTCGTTTGTTCTTCACTCTTATGGATGTTGTCATCCTTGTTTAGCTACATTTAACATTCCTATATTTAGAAATTTTCCTTTTTTTAATATTACACCACAAACTTATATATAAGTTACAGAGAGGGAGGGATCATTGTACAATCAATTTTACTGGTACCCACAGTTTTTATAAACACGTTCTCGAAATTGTTGGCTAAACAACGTTGGGTACTTTTATTATTTTTCACAATAATAATTTTGCCACACAAGCGAGTAGCGAGCCTGATTTTAAAAAAAATAATCCACCTCTATTTGAAGAATTCACATTTCAAAAAATTTACTACGAAATTTGGGCAATCAAGTCTGATTCAGCAAAGCTTTAGACTAAGAAATTATACCGTTTACAGCTGATTTTTATCTATGTATGAAATGAAAAAAAAACATACGTTCGTAATAAAATGTGTACACAATTTAAACCAATGAGATATCTTGAATGTTCCTTAACCCTTTACAGTCGGGCCCCTTGCCGCACCTTAATCGGTCGGGGGGGGGGGGGGGGGCGTTCAACGCCCCCCCTAATTATCTCAGTTCCTATTAGAGCTAGAGGGCTAAATTTTTTTGTTCAAGTCCCCTGTTTGATAATGAATTTCCGACCTTTTATAAGTCTAAGTCAATTTTCGCTTCCTTCACCCTTTTATTTAACAACCTTTGTTTTTAGGTCTTTTTTTATTTAAAAATTTCAAACGGCTGTAATTTTTTTATTTTTGAAGCTAGAAGAAAAATTTTTTCCCAGAAAATGTTTATTTTTATGTAAATTTTACATTAGAAATATCAAAATATAAATTTCAGCGGTCGCAGCTGTACTTGGCAGCTGCCAGCCACCGCAGTCGGCGGTCGGCGGGAAAACGGCGGCGGATCTTCATGAAATTTTAATACGTTATGTAGACATGTAAGAAAAGCTTAAGTTTAAAATTTGAAGTCTCTAAGTAAAAAATTGCGGCCACATGAGCCTTTTAAAGATTTCTGGAGACCTGGAGGATCAGAACCTGCAGGATCATACCTGGAACCTAAAAATGACTTGAACACCTGTATTTCATATAAGGATGTACTACTAGAGGATTTTTTAGTATTTTGGTATGATAAAATGCTTTGTTTACGTCAAAAAAATATTTTTGCTCTTTACCTGGATGACCCTGCCAGGTTTGCTGGCATCCTGTGCCCGCCAGGATGGAGATATTCAAAAAATTCCAACTCTCAGTTATGTGTCATACCCATACTTAAAAAGTCAAGCAGTTTGGGCTCTTTATCTTTCACACACAGAAAATGAGATAGAAAAAACCGGATGGGGGGGCGTTCAACGCCCCCCCCCCCCCGACCGTTAAGGGTTAAGGATTCTCCTATTGGTGGAATCAGACATTATGTCTCTTTAGTAAATCTCTCTACTATTGTAGAAAAATTGTATTGCAAATTAAACGAGTACCAAAAATTAAACAAGGTTAGGTACTTTTATTAAATCTTAAATGGTTGAAAGAAATTACCAATTTTCCAACTTTTCTATTAATAATTCTGATCTACAAAAAGGTTAACTTTTTTCACATCCATTATCCTTTAATATCCCTGCCAAGTATAGATTATCTTTAGGTTTGGATAGAAAAATATATGAAATGCGGGTTTCCTCCCTCCCCCCCCCCCCAATATTATGACAATTATCGGTTTATTGATGTTGGACACCTATGCTATACCCTCGAGGTTTTAACTTTTACTTTTTAAAAGCGAAGCTTTTTTATAATTAGGGTCGGTCCGTCCGTAACGGTAGGCTCTTTTCGTTAATTTAGGCATGTTAGAATTGTCCCGTCGATTTCAAACGTTGCATGATGATTCCTGTAGCAGTTAGGAACAAGCTAGAAAGCGAAGCAACTCTATAATCATTAACAGAAAGTCCATTTTAAACATGTTTCTTTTTAACTTCTTTAACAACATACTAGCGGCTACGCCCCTTGAGTCTTCTAGGGGCACTAGCACATTCCCCAAAAATAGTTGTAAACCTTTCAAGGACCTATGAGAAGTTACCTTGTACAGGAGAACAATATCGGTTAAATCTTTCGCTACAGACAAAAAAACCTTACTACTTTATATTATAGGATTTTCATGAGATAAAATTATCCGATTGGACAGATTTTAGAAATACTGATTCCTAGGACATCAAAGTACATTGTTATGAGCGAAGCATATCTATAATCAAGTCCTAAAATTAAAAGTAAATAATATCCTGTTTTTATGCAGTTCTAACACTATACAAGTGTTAATGTTCGTTTGTCCTACCGTTTCAGAGCTTCGCTTTTATGGATGTTGTCATCCTTGTTATATAAAAATCCATAAACCATATAGGAAGTTTAAATTGTCAATATTATTCTTATAATTGATTATTTAAATTTTATATTTTATTTTAAAAATACAATTTATGATATATCCATAATGCAAGACTAAATGATGCTGTCTGTCTGAAGCTTAAGATCTAGCTAACTGATAGACTTTTCTTTTCAGGAAATACACCTAATTGTCCAAGGATTTCTCCTTTTTTTAAATCTTTTTTTTACCCTTTTTCTATCTTATTTTCTGTCTGTGAAAGATAGAGGGCTATAACTCTGTGACTTTTTAAATATGGGTATGACACATAACTGAGATTTGGAATTTTTTAGATATCCCCACCCTGGCCGGCTTAGGATGCCAGCAGACCTAGCAGTGTCATCCAGGTAAAGAGCAAAAATATTTTTTTAACTAAAACAAAGTATTTTATCTTACCAAAATACTAAAATACTCTAGTAATAAACCCTTATATGTATATAATATTAGTGTTCAAGCCAATTTCAGCTTCCAGATATGATCCTGCAGGTCCTGATCCTCCAGGTCTCCAGAAATCTTTAAAAGCATCCTGTGACCGCAATTTTTGACTTAGAGACTTCAAATTTTAAACTTAAGATTTTCTTACATCCTTATACTAAAGTAACAGGATGTTTGTCTGTCTGTCTGTGTGTACCGAAGGATCTCGCTAACCGCTGAACCGATCGGGTTCTCCTTAACAGGGTAGCTTCTCATAAGTCCCGGGAAAGTTTATAACTATTTTGGGGGAGGGTACCACCACCCTCCCAAGAGAAATGACAAAAAAATAAAAAAAAATTAAATTTAGGGGAGACTTCAACGTCAAATAAGGTGGTATCGTACATAATTATAACAAAACCTGTTTGGAATGATCCTATAAGTGATAGTGTTGAATCAGTTGCTCAAGTCATGGTAACCTACCCTCTAAAAATCAATGCTATCCACGTTTTCAAACCTAAACCTGAAACCAGCAAAAACTTTGCTCAAAAAGCTAAACCATCAGGTCGTAAAAGATCACGAAACCTCTCTACAGATAAAGATCAAATTGAAATAATAGAATTGGATAAAGAGGATGGGCCACAAATATTGGAGCCTGAAAAGCAAAAAAAGCGCTAATGTTGAGATTTTGAATATTTGTAACAAAATTTTAACTCAAACAAATGATTTAAAACCTCTGAGACAAGATATAACAAACCTTTCTGCTCAACTCAGCAAAACAAAAATAGACAGCAACACAGAAGAATTGAAGCAAGAATCTAGTTTACTAAGAGATAAAATAGATAAAATGACATCAGAAAACATATCAACTATGGAAAAGTGGAATAGTGAGAAATTGAATCTGTACAATGAAATAGAGAAACTAAAATCAGAAAACAAATCATTGACAAACGTTAATAAAACATTAATAACTTTAACAAACAACAACATTTAAAGTGCCACTAGAGGCCTCTAGGGGCGTAGCCGCTAGTGTCTACATAACGCATATATATTTTATAAAGATCCACCGCCGTTTTCCCGCCGACCGCCGACTGCAGCGGCTGGCAGCTGTCTAGTACAGCTGCGGCCGCCGAAATTTATGCTTGAGATTTATAAGATAAAATTTACACAAAGATAAATATTTCCTGAAAAAATTGTTTTTCTAGCTTCAAAAATAAGTAAAAAAGGACCTAAAAACAAAGGTTGTTAAATAAAAGGATGAAGGAAGCGAAAATCGACTTTGACTCGTTGAACGCCTCCCCCACAGTGGGTTTTTGGGCTAATTTGAGGATTTTTTAACTTTATGAGTCACAAATGCCAACAAAAGCTTATTCTATGTAAAAATAAAGTTAAAACCTTTCATATACAGGTTATAGCTTATGTAATATAACATATTATATACATATTATTGTGATTTTAATAAGAAAAATGTCCCTAGAACTAATCTACTCATATGGTTAAAAATTCGAAATTTCTTATATTATTCTGTTAAAAAGAAAAATTTTTTTAACATCGACTTAGACCCCAATTAAAACTTTTGAAGAGTTTTTAAGGTGTACATATATGATTAATATGCATATTATATGTTTTCAATAAATAGTATACAGGGCTCGGCAGCTGCGCATCAGCTGTGACTAAGCTGTATATTTTAACCCATTTTGATGTTTTAAAAGATCTTTGATAAGAGGGATTTTCATACTTGGTTCAGGTTCGACCTTTTAGTTGATATTTAAAATTGTAAAAGGTTTGCCTGAGGTATACAGGCTGCCGAGCCTTTTTACAATGTCCTTAAAAATTATCCTGTAATTATTCAGTTTTTCAACAAATTTACTTACAATTCTGTTAAACTTTTATACATTTATGTTCTGATTATTTAGTTATGACAATTTATAAGTGTTAATGTTCGTTTGTCCCACTGTTTCAGAGCTTCGCTTTAATGGATGTTGTCATCCTTGTTATTTTCAAATTTGAATAGTTGGATGGAGAGTTTAAGTAATACCTACAGTAAATGAATGTGGATTCAGGGACTACTATTAAATTTAGAAACCAAGACCATTGAAAGGAAAGAACAATATAAATCAAGTATTTTAAACAAAGTTAAAGGACTGACATAAAAAATAGTGGCTTATAAGTCAAATTTAATTTAACTGTTTCAGAAATACAGAAAGGAAGACATACGCACATTTATAAAAATTGAGCAGCTTTGTTCCTAAAACTATTTCATAATAATCATTGTATATGTTTTCAGAATATCCTATAATATAAAGTACTAAGCTTTTTTTTGTGTGTAGCGAAGGATCTCACTCACCACTGAACCGATATGGTTCTTCTTTAGAGGGAGGCTTCTTATAGGATGGGTTTAGGCTATTTCATTTTCATAAATAAGCCTGGGTATTGGAAAGCGTATCAACCCTATAATCATTACCAGAATGTCAATACGTTTATATTGATTTTTAACTTATATTATAAGTACAATATTATAAGCTACGCATCTCTATAATCAATTCCTAACAATGTCCGTTTACCCTTAAACAGTATTTTATATTTAAGAACTTTTGCAACAAATTTAGGCAAAATTTTGACAAGACTTATTTATATATATTTTACATATTCACGCTGTTTGTCTGTCACCCCTTTTCAGAGCTTTGCTTTTATGAATTTTGTCATCCTTTTTCAAATACTAGCAAATGCTACCCTAGCATCTAGGGACTCTATATTCAAAGAAAGGTGGAAGACAGGAAAATAGCCTAAAACCGTACCTACCCAGCCATTTTATTAAAATAAAATAGCCTAAAACCATGCCAAAACCAATATGTAGCTACACAGTAAAGGAAGACTATATTGGTTCAGCGGTTAGCGAGATCCTTCCCTACAGATAAAAAAAGCTTATTACTTTATTTATTACTAGCGGCTTCGCCCCTAGCCTCTAGGGGCTTCGCCCCATATAGTTTTGGGAAGTCAACCCTCCTTAATAGAAATATTCAAAAAATTATTCTTTGTTTAATTTCTCTGTGGTAAAATTAAACCCAGGTTGTGCGCTATATGCAAAAAAATTTTAATTTGTACAAATTAAACCCAGGTTGTTTGCCGTATACACAAAAATTTCAATTCGTAAAAATTAGACCTAGGTTGTAGACGCATACACAAAAAATAAAAATTAAAAAAAATATTTTGATTTTTTTTTCGGGGGGGGGGGGGTATTCATGGGGGCTTCGCCCCATGTTGCAGTGGGGTTCCCCCACCCCAATTACTGGTTTTTGTTTAAAAAAAATAAAAAAAAAATAAATTTTTGGAAGTGGGGAATTTTTTTATTTTTTGGGGGGTCGGGGTGTCCCACCCCCCAAGAAAATAGCTTAAAACCACCAGAGGACCAGTAGGTATATTCCTAGAAGGGTAGAGCCCAATTTGATCAGCAGTTACTTAGATTTTACAAAAAATGTAAAAAAAAAATTTTGGGGGTTGGATTTTTTTTATTTTTGGGGGGGTTGGGGGTGTCCCACCCCCCAAGAAAATAGCCTAAAACCACCACAGGACCAGTAGGTATATTCCCTGAAGAGTAGAATCCGATCGGTTCAGTGGTTACCGAGATCTTAAGGGACAGACAGACAGACGGACAGACAGACGGACAGACGGACAGACGGACAGACATCAAGCTACTTTGTATTATAGATGATAAATCAACTGGTTGTCAGACCATTACCGATAGACTGAAGGACTTAGTAAATTATAATCTGGATGCTTCTTAGTATGGTAATAAAGTCTTTTAAATAGCAGCCGAGAAATTCACGTTTTCCCTAATAATGTTTCTAACGGACAGATGTACCGACAGACGGACGTATCATTTACAGAATAGCTTTACTATTAAAAACGGAAAGGTAACCTTTAAAGATTAAATATGTGTGTTATTAAATTATATCAATTTTTAGTAGTTTGACTTCATAATGGTATTTAATTTATATTAATACAACTTCACAGTATCTATTTTCTAAGCTGGATTTCTCATTTGGGGCTACGAGTTGCCAAGAGTTATGAACTAATCTTGAATTATGAATACTTGAATTTAATCAGGGCCTAAATAACTTTTGGCAACTCGTAGCCCCAAGTGAGAAAAACCTTTAAACGTAAAAAATACATGTTATTTTAAGATGCAATATTAGGTATTCTTGGATTTTAAATTACAGGTTTATGACAACTTTTCTTATTTTTCTTTGCATTTTAAAGTAGAAACATCTGTATATATCAATGAAATATTGTTACATATCATTTAATCGGATTTTTACACCAATTTACTCTAGGAAAAAGTAGGAAAAGCAATGTATGATGATTTTAATGAAAAAATTCACTTTTTAAAAATATTCCTTTGACCACGTTCAGCAAAACGGCTGTATTTTGCCTAATTTTGTAGTATATAAAAAAAATCTGTTGCATGGCAACTTTTGAATGGTAATACTAGCCCCTGGGACATTTAACTCAAAATTGAGGAAATTTAAAAAATGACCAAAAATCCCACTGTGTCCCCCCTGACCGATAAAGGTGCGGCAAGGGGCCCGACTGTTAAGGGTTAATGATTGTAAAAATTTTCTTGCCATTAGCCTTTTTTTGCCCCTGCAGGAAGCTGGGGAAGGGGGGGGGGGGGTTGGAGGGGTTGAATTCTATAAAAAAAGAAATATAAAAGAAGGAAAGAAACTAAAAAAGAAGAACAAATAGAAAAATTTTAAAATATAAAAAAATAAAAAAAGTTATATAAAAAATATAAAAAAACATGAAAAATTAAAAATATAACTTCTTTTTTGGGGCGGGTGGTTGGGGGTTCCTTTTTGGGAGGGTTGGTGGTGTCACACTTTCCAAGAAAATAGCTTAAAACCACCACATGACCAATAGGTATCATTTCTGAAGAATAGAATCCAATTGGTACAGCGGATACTAAGATCTTAAGCTTCAGATGGGCGGACGGACATCATTCTGCTTTGTATTATAGATAAAAACTCTTTAATCTGTGTATTGGATTTATTAAAAAGCATTTCCAAAAATTTTCTAACATTGTACAGTGGGGCAGATTAAATAAAATGTTGAAAATAAAATTTTGTTTATTTCATAGAAGAAATACACTGAGCAGATTTTTTTAATCTTAAAGAAAGTGTGATTAATGGAGGAGGTCATGATCTTCAAAATCCTTTTATTCTAAAAAGGTCTTTGAATAAAATATTTATATTTTTTTATTTTTTTTATTTGGCACATAGTTCAGTATGTTATTTTTAGATTAAAGTTTTGTATAAAAATAAATAAAAACAAGGATAACAACATCCATGTAAGCGAAACATAACAAATCAATCAGGCAAGTCTGACAAATGACAAAGAACTAGTAAAGAGTAACAAAGCATTTAATATTCAACAATATCTAAAAGTTAGTTTGAACAAAATTTCTGTATAATTCTTTAAATGACTCAGATACAAGATGTATAACATATGGATTATGGACATACTTACATTTTAAGTCTTGATCATAGAGTTGTTTGTTTTTATAATTATACATTATGGTCATGGAAATAGGATGATTTAATAAAATAAAAAAGTATTTAGAAAAGCCAAAAATCGTCATGTTTAAAATGGACATTCGGACTTTCTTGTTATGATTACAGAGTTGCTACGATCGTTAAGTTGCACCTAACTAGTACAGGAATGATCATAACAATAATAAAATCGATATGCCAATTCTAAAATGTCTTAATTATATAATGATAACCATTACGGACATACAAACCGAGCATAATTATAGAAAAGCTTCGCAAGTTACCAGCTATAAGGTATACTCAGCAATGAAAAATTGTAAATGTTAATGCATAGTTTTGTATAAAGTTGAGAATGTTTTGCCAAGATATGGGACAACATCATTAATCTACACAATTTAGTGTCGCTGCAAATAAACACAGTTTTTTAGGTTATAAGTTTAGCGAAAATCATATAATATAAATCAGGAAAATGTTTTGTTTGTGTTTTCAGATGTCGCCAACCATAAAGCCGATCGAGTTATCCATTTTAGGGAAGCTTCACAAAGCTTACCCATAACAGCTAGGCCCTTTATCTGTCGGTGGGGGTTGGGTGATTCCAACTCCCCCTCTGTTGATCAAGCTTCTATTAGAGCTAGAGAGTACCCTGCCCCCTTGACCGTTAAAGAATGTCTTGGGAGGGGTTATTGCTTTTTTCTTCCACCCCAAATAGCAAAGATTAATCAAGTTAAAAAGGAGAATATTTTTTATGAAGGGTTTAAAATGGGAGAATTAATTATTCCAATTTACTGCTGTAATTTTGGAATTTTCCCTTAAAGTCTGGTTGGGTTAGGTTATAATGGGTGGGATTTTCTTAGGTTTTTGAAATATGCTCCTTTAAAAAGATGAACCTATATCGATTTAGTTGGTATTAATTTATTTAGGAAAAAGCATACAGACATTCTACTTCTTTTATACGAATATAGGATTATTTTTTGTGTTTTTGTTGATTTTTCTAAACAACCACAATTTTTCACAAAACTTTTACACATTTTTTTCTCCAACTCTTTATTCATTCAAGTTATCTTTCCAGCGTGACAGCAGATTTTTACAAGTCTAGCCACTCTATAACTTCCCCCCCCCCCCTATATTTATCATTTTATGATTATAATGTAATATTCTAATGTATGTATGTCAGTCTAAAACACTTTAATGAAAAATTGATTAAGATTTTCTCACTTCCTATTCAAGATAGACGGATGAAACTTCTTTTCAACATTTCCATCATTTTGGAGCATATTTAGTTGTATTTTGATATTTAAGTATAAAACATCCTTGACAGTACCACTGCTTTTAAGCAGCTTTTTTCCTCCACATATTTTTGGTGTATTTTGGTTCGATTTTCACAATTATTTTTGGTAAATGAAAAAATTTTCCGTTCAAAGAGATTTTTGTGTCTCTCTATATGAAAAAAGAGGTAAATTAAATTTTTTTATCTTACACATATCACGTCATACAATACAAATGACCAATCATTGACCAGTATACATATTAATTGACTAATGGTAAACTGTAAACTGGCCTATCATTGGTCATTTGTATCGTATAAAGTCATTTTTTATAGGCACTATAAGCTGATTCACACATATCTTTGGTGTTTTTGGTCCTATTTTAACAATTTTTGTGGTTAATAATATCAAAATCTATATTCTGGGCCTTTTATGGGATTTTAGTAATTATAGGTACAAGTCCAAATCATTTTTTAAAAAAATTTTAAAGCTATTTACATATTGTTTATGAGTAGAGCTATACTACATTTTGCTTATTGATGTTTTCATCCTTGTTGTTAACAATTGGTTTTCAATAATGCGTATATATTACTAGAAAAGTACATTACTCAAACACACATTATGCTCAAATAAACAAAAAAAAACCAAGGATAACAACATCTGTAAGAGCTAACCTCTTAAATCAGACTTTAGGTGAAACGAATATTAACGTCTTTAAAGTGACATTACTTAATAAGCAAAGTATTAATTTAAAAGTCTAAACAAATTGTATTGTAGTAAGTGTATCTCTGCTATATTCTTTACATTGTGACTTTAGTTTCCACGAGATTTGGCTGTCAAATTATCATGTTTTTTATAGAAATTTTGATTCATAAAACGATTAGTCACCATAAAATAAGCAAGACGTTTCCATAGCTTTTGTAACCTTACTTCAAATATCCCTAAAACATAATAAATGTTAAGATATATCCAGCCGTTAGTGAGATTTTAGAGACAAACAAAACAAGAAGTTTACCTCTTTTTCTATTAAAATATTTGCTAGAGCGCAGCTCATTAATTTCTCATGGCTCGTCAAACAATTTCTATCCAGGGATAAAGGGAAAAAAATATATATTTCAAAAGACAAAACTTTTCTATAATTATAGTAGATCCGTATGTCCATAACGGATGGCTCTTATTAAATTTAGGTATGTGAGAGTAGAGGCTGCGGCTAGTAGTTGCTAATAAATTGTTTGGCCAAAGATAGCTGTGGCTTAGAGAAGCTGACTCTTCCTAAAAACGACCTTGTTGAATGCAGCTGCAGCTCCAGCTGTTTAGAAGCCGTGTAGCTACGGCTGATGGTGAGGCTTATTGGATGTTTTAGTTAGTCGCGCGGCTGACAGTATTAATTTTTCAGTCAAGGGGTAATTAAAGCAAGGGGAGAGGGGGGCGTTAAACCCCCATTTCAAATTTTAGTTTAAAAAAGAAAGAAAAAATATCTTTTTTGGGGTCATTTTTTTCAAGGGCCATTTCTCTTGAGAGGGCAGTAGTACCTGCGGTTAGTGATATCCTTCGGTACACACACACACACAGACAGATACACATCCTGTTACTTCTATATAAGGTTAACGGGAATTTTTTTTATTCATTTACCCCAGATTTCTCATAAAGAGCGCCTCTAATTGTGTGTTATTACCGTTTACATTCCCGGGGACACATTAAGTTCTTTTTATTTATTTTAACCCAGCTCTTTTTTTTGTTATAAATATTTACATGGTACAATAATGTTTTTGTATTTAACTATTTTGCCTCTCAAAAACAATAAATTACATGGTGATATGATTTCTTAATCATTATATAAAAGTAATATGCTGTCTGTCTTTCTGTAACTTATACATTATAATAAGATGGTTGTCTGTCTGTACCGCAGGATCTTAATAGTCGCTGAACCGATATATATTTAGTAGCGAAGCTATTCTATAATTTACTATGTCTGACCGTCCGTCCATTAGTCAGTCCGATACGATAATACGATGTGATAAATACTATTAAATTTTATCATATAAATGGCTTTGCAGTGTATAGCTAGTTGTGTTATTGAGATCCGTTTTCAATATTGCTCAACACTTGAAATTTGTAAATACTGAAAAGAAAAACGATAATATTGATATTTCCATATTGAATTTTGTTCAGAATTATGCTTCAAACTAAATTATATGTAAACTGTATTTATTTTTGGTAATACTTGCGGCGAATGCGCCCCTAGCATCTAGGGAAGGGACGTATTAAAAATAGCTCAAAACCATACCAAAACTGAAATCTACAATCATATAGCCTAAAACCAGCCCGGAATCTATGTGAAACTTCCCTGTGATAGAGAACTCAATCAGTCAAGTAGTTAAATCTTAAAATTTAACAAAGCCCAAATTGTGTTAAAATTGTGTCAAAAATGATCCATGTGACGTAATTAAATGAGGGAGATAAGAGGAGAAGTGGAAAAGAAAACCCATAAAAAAGAGAAGGATAATCCCTCATTTTTATTACGTCACATGGATCTTATTGACACAATTTTAACACAATTTGGAGTTTGTCTTAAAAGGATAGGTATTGTTTTGTATACATTTCATATTTTATTATATTTTTTGGTGCTTTCCTCGCATCGCTTTTAAAAATGGGTAATTATATTTAACGTAATCGAGAAAGGGAGAGGGGGTAAACATTAATTCATCGTCCATTATCTTATCCCTTGAGAACCCTGAATTTTGCAAAGTAGGCCACCAGAGGTTTATGTAATGCAGTACATTTCTGCAGGAGTGTCAAATTTAAAACTGAATCAACCAAAATGGTGTAAAAATAGTTTTATGGCCTATAGGAAGCTTTAAAATAGGGATATCCAAAAACTTTGTTTGTGTGTAACATTTATAGGGGTAGTTGCACGAAATGCATATGAACTTTACCTACCATTGTTGGACGTAACTCAAAAACTGGGTGGTAAGATTTATTTTTATTTTATATGTCGTCATAGCTAACCTATGTATATCACATATTCTACAAAAACAATCAAAGGTTCACTTCTACAAGTACCCCAACTCGTTAAATGCACTTCGTGGAACTATCCTTTTGGTATTTCTTGGCTGATGATTACCGAATTTAAAATTTGTTTCAGCAAAAGATGAGATCCAATCGCTCTCTACCGAAATTTGATGATGTGCCAAAGAACGTAGTATGTATGTTAAAGTCTTTATGAAATTTATGAAATATCTTGGCCAAAAGTTCAGAATTTCAAAAAGACATCTAAAATCATGTTATGAACAAATGTTATCGTCCTAATATATGTATAAGTGTAGATATATAATCCAGACCTGCCCCAATAGTAGAGACCCTTTTCGTCTGCTAGCAAATTGCTTCCTATTTTTGTAGGGACTCGAATTTGTGTATATTTCCGACGCTATTATCTAATACAAAGACCCAATACCAAATCAGGATAGGGTCCCCGCCCACACATGCCCCTCTATTCGTTTACTTTACTATCGTCCATGTTTATAAAAAAAAATTTGGTGGGAGAACCATCTTTACCATCTGTACTTCACATACCTGTAATGGAATATAGTCGCTATTTCTCATGGACATAGGGATAATGCAATGGATCTAGAATTTATTCATTTAATTGTTCATGATATTTGGTATCGAAACCCAGGTATAAGTGTCCAAACGTTTCAACCAATAATTGTAATCTACAGAAGAGTTCATTTTGTGCATCAACAATGAGGATATACATCAATTTATCGGCCATTGTCTTATCCCTTACGATCCCTAACTGAAACAAGAGCAACTGTTTTTATTTATGCAATTTCAATGAATCAGTTTTGTGGGCTATTGGGCTAATAACTTAATCTAATAATTTAATTAGGTATTTAGTAGGTATAAAAGACAAAGCCCAAATTGTGTTAAAATTGGGTCAAAAATGATCCATGTGACGTAATAAAATGAGGGGGATGAGAGGAGAAGTGGAAAAGAAAACCCCATAAAAAGATATGATTAATCCCTCATTTTTATTACGTCACATGGATCTTTTTTGCACAATGATAACACAATTTGGGCTTTGTCGGTATAAAAGATCTAGATACATACTCTCTTTTATCAGCCAATAGGAAAACAGCGGAGGAAAAATCCTGCCATATAATTGGTTAGAATGTGTTCATATTTTGGTACGAAATGAAAGTTATTTTATCATTTCAGATATATCATATAAGCTGTAAATAATCGCATTGTTAAGCTTTGCTTGGGTAAATTATAGCTAGCTTTCGAAAAAAATCCCTTTTTAGGTTTGCCGGATTTTGGGGCCAGATTGACCCTCTAGATATTTATCATATATATTTTTTATCGCTCCATGGTCTAATCCCTCCATTCCTGCCTATTCTCCAGAGAATTAAAGTTAGCTGGCTTTGTTGACACCTAGAAAAAGTTTGAATCATTTATTCATTACTCTTTTACTTACACTTGCGTAAAGAAAAACTTTATTGAGCCAAGCTTCTCTGTATTTTGGGTATGTCTGTAGATATAGCTCAACGTCTTAATCTGAGATGGATTCTTAAAAAAACTTTTTAGCTCACTGGCTCACTAAAATCAGTGAAGCTCGCTAAAAATATTTGTGAAAAATCCTCCAAAATCTCATAAAAAATCTATAAAAAAAAATAAAATCATAAAAGGGTTATTAACATTAGAATTTGTTTAATTTTTGTAGATTTTTTATGCGATCTTGGAGGAGTTTTCATATTTTTTTTTAGCGAGCCTCATTGATTTTAGTGAGCCAAAAAGTTTTTAAGAATCCACCTCAGAGTATATAAAAGTAACAAGATGATCTATTAAACTTTGATTACCAGTATAATTTACAGTCCAATGGCTCCTCCCTTGTAATCTATAATACAAAGTAGCTTGATGTCTGTCTGTCCGTCCGTCCGTCTGTCCGTTCGTCTGAAGCTTAAGATCTCGGTAACCACTGAACCGATCGGATTCTACTCTTCAGGGAATATACCTACTGGTCCTCTGTGGTTTTAGGCTATTTTCTTGGGGGGTGGGACATCCCCAACCCCCCCCCAAAAAAACAAAAAAAATCACCCCCCATTTTTTTTGTAGGAGATATCCTTGGTCCTTTTTTTGCAGGAGATTTCCTTGGTCCTTCTTATTTTTTTTTTTTACGAATTTCACCTTAACTTTTTTTTATCATCTCTTGGGGCAAAGCCCCTAGAGGCTAGGGGCGAAGCCGCTAGTGTAACAAAAGCTCTATACAATAACAGTGACGTTTTCCTTGTAGTGGGACAAAGTGTCTCAAAAAATCAGTATTGTGACGTCATAAAAATGAGGGATTATCCATCTCCTTTTTAGTGGGTTTCTTTCCCACTTCTCCTCTCATCTCCCTCATTTTTATGACGTCAAATGGCTGATTTTTGAGACACTTTGTCCCACTACGTATTCCTTAAACTGAAATATAAATAGCTTATAGTTGCTGCGTTACTTAGGGATTTAACTGTTTTTGTCCCTAGAGCCCTAGAGGTCTCTATGGGAACTTGAAGGGGGGGGGGGGGGGGGTAAGGTATGTTGAACTTCGACTTTTATTTTAGTTTTACAAGTTATTTTTGGGATGGAATTTTTTATGGGCGATTTTTCTTGCGTGGTTGCAGGTAACCTTCCTCAAAATGATTAAAACCTTCCCTTAAAAGCTTCACTGTAAAGGAGAATAGTTTCGGTCCAGAATTTATAGACTCAAAGTTTTTCTACAAACAATAAAGGTCTTTAAGATGAAAATGATAGTTCTGATCTATAAATATAAATGTAGTAATGATAGAATCGTCTTATACTTGATTCTTCTTTTTACAACAAGGTACTACATATAAAGAAAAGCAAACCATGTTGATTTTTAAAACTTTTTACTATAAATGTTTCTTCAAATGGTACCGTATTTAAGCATTAATATACAGCTTTACTTTTATGGATTTTGTTATCCTTGTTATTATTTTAAATTTATATGTATTTCCATTTCAGCATTAAAAACTTTCTGTAGAAAAATTATAATGTTTTTTTTACTTTGCAAAATAATTATCTATTATTTGTTAAAATAACATATTTCCCTTCTGCTCTTTTAAGTTACCTAAAGTTAATGACTTGTTAGAACTTGTACGAAAAAAAGTAAGTTATTCTTATATAAAAGTAACAGAATGTTTGTTTGTCTGTCTGTGTGCACTGCAGGATCTTGCTAACAGCTGTGAGGCTTATCATAGGTCTAGGGAAGGTTTATGACTATTTTGGATGAGGGTATCTATATCCTTCTAAGAAAAATTACAAAAAAATACCTACACCCGTAAAAAAGTTTTCAAGTGCCCTAAATTCTAAATAAAGTTTTCCTATCCTTTCTATATTTGGCAGTGATTTGAACCGAATGAGGATAAAAGAAAAAGTTTGATAATCAAGTTGTCATCTTACCAATGAAATATTTATAAAGTTGCTCAATTTAAAATATTTTCCTACTAAAGAGGGGCTCAGTGCAAGGGCGTACACACGATTGAAGCTGGAGGGGGGGGGGGGGGTTTGGAAGCTTCAAAATATATCTAATCCCCCTAAAATTTCTCTTCTAAACAGATATTTTTACTACTGAGGGGAGGGAGTGGTGGTCTCTCCCTTTTGCTAAACTTTTTTTTACGGAGCGGGGGGGGGGGGTGAAACTCACCTGAAAATGATATGGAATAAGTGCTTTCTCCAATTGATTGTTTTTTTTTGTCTTAACAGGAATAATGGGGGGAGGGGTTCACTCTTACCTTGTCTGATAGAGTGTGCGTTATCGCAAGTAAACGCCATTTTTTTTTACAGTGTATTGGAAGGGGGGAGGTGGTAGTAAACTTACGTGAAAATATTTTGAGGGTGTTCCCAGGGGCGTCCAATTTTTTTTTGGGGGGGGGGTAAATACCCCCTCCTATATGGTTGGGGGTGCCTACGGCACCCCCAGGGTAGGGGTAAATTTTAAATGGGAAAGGGGGGGGGGTAAATGAAAAAAAAATTTTGGGGGGGGTAATCGCCCCATTACCCCCCCCCCCCCCTTGGACGTCTATGGGTGTTCCCTCTCATGTGTACGCCTGGCAGTTTGTGCAAAACTTTTTAGACAAATATTATTTTTCATTGCACACACGTAAAAAATATTTTTTTTTTTAGATTTAGATCTATGATAAAAGTGCTTATTTAAATAATTTATATTTAAAAGCCTAAAAGTTCAGTCCGTCCGTCCATATAGAACGGAATGTCATAATAATTAATTTTGGAATATTAGTATTGTCTTATTGATTCCAAACTTTTCATAATAAATTTGTAACAGTTAGGTACAATTTAGAAAGCGTAGCAGCTCATTAATCGTCAACAGAAAGGTCGTACGCCCATTGATAATATGCTGACTCTTAACCTTTTGACAATTCTTTTGCATTATATAATCATCCAATACATCTAATTTTTGATATAAAGATTCCTAGTTAAGGAGAACTCTATCAGATCAGCGGTTAGCACGATCTTTTGTTGCAGACACACACACACACACAGATATATATCCGATTACTTTTATGTAATGGTGTAATGTATATTGCAACATGAAATGTAGAAACAAAATGTTAAACGACATAACAACTCATTCCCTTGAAAAAAAAATGTCCGCATTGCCATAATTCAAACCTTGATACCATTTAGGCCCACTTCCCCTTGTTCCAGCACCCCACAGTTTAACAACTTTTTCAGTATGGCTTCCAAACCGAATATTATCCAGTGGATTAGAACCGGTTATCAGCTTACTGATAAATCATGTATAGCATTGTATTACAGGCAATTTTCCACGAATATTAAAATCAAAATCATAAAGTTAATACTTGTTTTTTTAGCCCAAGCCTTCGGCTCCTATGGGCTAACAAATCTTTATCAATTTTCAATTTAATATCCGCGGAAAGCTGTCTATAATACGATGCGATAAGTAACTAATATCACCCCTCCCCCCCAAGTGATTTGTGGGAAGGTTTAGGGATAGAGTTTAACTTAAAGTCAAGAAAATAAAACATTATGATAACCTGTTTTACCCCATCCCTTATCCTCTACCCCACTTTTGCTTTCATTACAAAATTCTTCCATCCTAACTTAACAACGCTACTCAATACTGTGGCTCACCAAATTTACACATAAGGTGACGTTAACATGGGAAATACATATAATTAATTATGAAAATAATATATCCAAGTGCGTCTGTCGATAAAAAGAGAAAGACACAATAAATCATTTAGCTCTTTATTTTTAATTTTTTAAGTTTAAAAATATTGTACTCGGCTATTCCTTGGCCGATTTAGGCTTTTAATCATATCCTGGCCGAGACAAATTTAGACCGTTGACTAATCAAAAATCGGTTCAGTTAGAGGGATACCCAACGTCTCAATTTATTGCTACCAAAAGTCTTATAACTACGTTGCAATTATATAAAAACCCGTAAATTGAGTTTAATCAAAGGAGTATACTACATATTTCAATCACGCCCCCATCCCGTGATACAGCGTGGAATTAATTTGTCATCGACCGGTTTAGGCATTTAAACGGATGTTCATTGTTGTATTCCCATTATCTATTATATTTTCCCAACCTATGCACAATGGATTTGCTGGGGACAAAATATTTTACTTTTTACACACACACTTTAGACTCAACTGGAATGATTTTCTACAATCATGATCTGTAAATATGTAACGTATTGCTCTTATAATTAATTTAGGCATGTTAGAATTTTCATATCAATTTCAAACTTTGCATGTTAACAGTTATTTGCGATTTAGAAATCTTTGAAAATCTATAATTATTACCAGAAACACCGTACGGCCATTTAAGACAGTCGACAACAATTCATCCACAACGTGCAATATTTTAAGGGAAGCATCTCAATTATCAAGTCCTAAAAATATAAGTATGTCCTTAAACAGAATCAGATATATTTACTCAATTTTGCAATTTTGCAATAAGTCAATATACAATAATTTTGTTTAACACCAAAAAGAGTTCATGTTCTTTTGTTCTACCATTCAATTTTAAGAGCTGCGCTTTTATGGATGTTGTTATCCTTGTTTAATTTATGAAGGTGCAATCACATCGTATTACAGACATCTTTCCATGGATATAATGCTAAACCGTTTCCGTTCAGAACTGGTTTTAATCCGTCGGATTCGAAGCCATACTGTAAAAAAAACATTTAAGATTTTCCATGATCTATGCTTACTCATAAGTAGCTAAAAATTATCTGAAAATTTTCTCTGCTTTTACTGTATTATACTTAACTATTATTTGTTTATTTTAGCAAAACATAATATCTTTATCTCTAGCCATTCATAATTTTATGATAATTTCTATTTATATATAATTAATTACATGTATGTATATTTGTTACATCATAGTTAATAACCTAATCCTATGGTGTACTTATGGCATAACACGACCATTGTATATAAATAAAAAAATGGAAAAATATGCTCTGTTATTTATGTTTAAAATCCAATAAACTTTTTTATATGAAATAGTTATGTATGTTTCTGCTTTTATTGAAAGCGTTTTGAATTCATTAGTTTGGCTTTAGGCTATTTCCCGACTTCTCCACTTAACAAAAGACTGGGATCTGAAATTAAACAACAATTACAACCCCTTTAACCCTTAACGGTCGGGGGGGGGGGGGGCGTTGAACGCCCCCCCATCCGGTTTTTTCTATCTCATTTTCTGTGTGTGAAAGATAAAGAGCCCAAACTGCTTGACTTTTTAAGTATGGGTATGACACATAACTGAGAGTTGGAATTTTTTTAATATCTCCATCCTGGCGGGCACAGGATGCCAGCAAACCTGGCAGGGTCATCCAGGTAAAGAGCAAAAATATTTTTTTGACTAAAACAAAGCATTTTATTATACCAAAATACTAAAAAGTCCTCTAGTAGTTCATCCTTATATGAAATACAGGTGTTCAAGTCTTTTTCAGGTTCCAGGTATGATCCTGCAGGTCCTGATCCTCCAGGTCTCCAGAAATCTTTAAAAGGCTCCTGTGGCCGCAATTTTTGACTTAGAGACTTCAAATTTTAAACTTAAGCTTTTCTCACATGTCTACATAACGTATTAAAATTTCATGAAGATCCACCGTCGTTTTCCCGCTGACCGCCGACTGCAGCGGCTGGCAGCTGTCAAGTACAGCTGCGGCCGCTGAAATTTATATTTTGATATTTCTAATGTAAAATTTACATAAAAATAAACATTTTCTGGGAAAAAATTTTTCTTCTAGCTTCAAAAATAAGAAAATTACAGCCGTTTGAAATTTTTAAATAAAAAAAGACCTAAAAACAAAGGTTGTTAAATAAAAGGGTGAAGGAAGCGAAAATTGACTTAGACTTATAAAAGGTCGGAAATTCATTATCAAACAGGGGACTTGCACAAAAATTTAGCCCTCTAGCTCTAATAGGAACTGAGATAATTAGGGGGGGCCCCCCCCCCGACCGATTAAGGTGCGGCAAGGGGCCCGACTGTAAAGGGATAAGTAGCAGGCATAACAATTAATTATGGATCCTCAAGTGGACAAAGTTAGGTATAGAGTATATGTTCAAGAGATAAATAAGGATCAGTAGTCTATTTTAAATAGCAAATTAACTCCCAAAATAAAGGATGAGCTATCGCTCCATCTTTTCTTCTCTTGAGCAACAAAATATTCCTTCCTCTATATGATAATAATACTACATTTCCTCTATAAAGTTATGGACGGACTAACGGACAATGTGAATTATAGAGTAGCTCATAATTAACATTTTGTACTTACTTGACCTAGTTTGTGTGAATGCACCTATCAATGGATTTATGATTATTTGTATCGTATACCAGATTATCATGTACTCTAAAAAAGTGAAACTTGTTATGGGCTAAAATAACAATCTTCCCCATCCCCCCTCTTTATAATATACAATCCCCTCCTAGTGGATATAAGAACTAAAAAGTAAATGGTGGGGAATAGCAACCTAAATTGGAAGCTCTATATAGTGCCTATAAAAAGGGGATAAATTAAAAAAAACTTTTGGCAGAAGTATCCCGAATAATGTCATACTAGAAAGTCCAATATTTTAAAATGACGTAATTGGGATACATTTTCAAAAAAATTATCCTCTATTTTATAGATACTATAAAGAGCTACCCTAAACTGACAATAATTTTTCTCCTTTCATAATATCCACGTATATTGTACATCCATTCACCTATCTGATATTTATAATTATACTGCATTGTTTTCATACATATTAACTATCCATATATCTCTGATATTTGTAATTATACTTTATTGTTTTCATACACATTAACTATCCGTATATCTCTGATATTTGTAATTATACTGCATTGTTTTCATACACATTAACTATCCGTATATCTCTGATATTTGTAATTATACTGCATTGTTTTCATACACATTAACTATCCGTATATCTCTGATATTTGTAATTATACTGCATTGTTTTCATAAAAATTAACTACCCGTATATCTCTGATATTTGTAATTATACTGCATTGTTTTCATACACATTAAATATCCGCATATCTCTGATATTTGTAATTATACTGCATTGTTTTCATACTCATTAACCATCCGTATATCTCTGATATTTGTAATTATACAGCATTGTTTTCATACACATTAACTATCCGTATATCTCTGATATTTGTAATTATACAGCATTGTTTTCATACACATTTACTATCCGTATATCTCTGATATTTGTAATTATACTGCATTGTTTTCATACACATTAACTATCCGTATATCTCTGATATTTGTAATTATACTGCATTGTTTTCATACACATTAACTATCCGTATATCTCTGATATTTGTAATTATACTGCATTGTTTTCATACACATTAACTATCCGTATATCTCTGATATTTGTAATTATACAGCATTGTTTTCATACACATTAACTATCCGTATATCTCTGATATTTGTAATTATACTGCATTGTTTTCATATACATTAACTATCCGTATATCTCTGATATTTATAATTATACTGCATTGTTTTCATATACATTAACTATCCGTATATCTCTGATATTTGTAATTATACTGCATTGTTTTCATACACATTAAGCAAATACCCGTCCATCCATTAATCCTGCCCAGCTATTGTCCTCACAAATATATAATTCTTCTGGAACAAAATTGTATTTTTTGCCTATTTATAGATAGGTTGCACCATTAAGCAGTACATACAATATACCTTACCTAATTATTTATCATGGAAAAAATATATTTTTAGTAACAAAGTAATTCTTGCACAAATATGTATAGCAGTTCAACTGTCATCCTAGTAAAATAAAGGTTAAATCATTATGGCATGGGGGGGGGGGACACCATGGAAACTGTCCCAATTTTGTATAACTTTTGCGGAACATGTTCCAGTTACGTCATATTTTTCTTTCCCGAAAAAGAGAAGGGGGGAAGAAAATCTCTTCAAAAGAGATGGGGAAAACTCCCTTTTCTCCCATCTCTTTTTTCTTCCCCCCTTCCCTTTTTTTTCTTTCCCCCTTCCCTTTTTCGTGAAAATATGACGTAACTGGAACATGTTCCGCAAAAGTGATACAAAATTGGGACAGTTTCCATGGTGTCGGGAGGGGGGGGTGAGCGGTTAATGACGACCATTCATGGGCTTGGTGGGGCTTCGGATTCTAAACCTCTCCACGCATCTTGAAACATAATACGCGTCTTAATCGCGGTGTAAAGCGTCCTTCGCACTATAGACAACCAACCCTTTGATTCTTCGACCTTTGTCTTAGAAGTCCTAACTAAGTTGCGCCTGTTTTGGGCCATTGCATTCCCCCCTAATCAAACTATTTATGTCGTGCACCTGGCATAGCAGCAGTAGGAACCATATTTAACGTTTTTGGTTATGACACGGTGTTAAGCCGAGATTCGAACCTATCACCTCCCCGCGACGAGCGGGTGGGCTACGTGTTGAGCCATCTATCTATAGACTTCTTATTTAAAAACTAATTTGTCCGTTTAGCCGTTTAGTAAAAAGATTATATCAGTCTAGGTGTTTAAACTTATTTTCTTCTTAATATTTTTCTATGGCTTTACAAAGGTAAATGTTAAATTACCAGAGGGCAAAAAATTGTTTAATTACAATGTCAACAAAAAAAAGAACATTATACACTAATGTAACATGTAAGGAAACTAGAAAAGGCAAGGTAAAATTACAGTAATTTCTTTTATATTGTTATTTATCGCACCGTTTTATAGACAGCTTTCCGCGGAAAGTAATATAAAAATATATGATTAGTTCTAGTTGTTTAAGGCCTCGACACGACACATGATTTTTCAATATGGTCCAGAATCGGTTCTAATTCTGTGGATGTTGATCGGAAGCCGTGCCTCCAGCCGTGTGCAGCGGCTAAGGGTGGCTGAGGATTATTGGGTCGCATAAGAATCCGAGCAGCTGACTACTAATGAACTAGATGCACGAATTGACCAATAAGTGAATGTCCATGTTTGCAAAAACATTTCCCTGTCATAATATCTACGTATATGCATAGGCGTCCAAGGGGGGGGGACGATTTTGGGGGGGGTATTTACCCCCCCGAACCATTTTGGGGGGGGTAATTACCCCCCCCAAAATAAATGTGCTTTAAAAAAATTTTTTTGGGGGGGTATTTACCCCCCCCCCCCCCAAATTGAATGTTCTTAAAAAAAAAATTTTACTGAAAATTTTTTTTTGGGGGGGGGGGAGGGAGTAATCCCCGCCCCCCCCCCCCCCCCTAAAAAAAGTCATAGTGTGACTCGAGCCTTGAGGTGTAATATATTTTATGTTCCTCGTTTAATCTCCTAATAGTTAATGAAAAGTATATCCTAATGTTTCAATTAAATCAGATCTTGAAGACCATGATAACAAAAAATTTAATAGTTTGATCATGTTTTATTTGCTTGGGCCTTTATAAGGGCTAAAACCATCCCGGGGATCTATGATGTAATTGTAAAGCACTGAAGATTCCATAAAATAGATACCTAACTAAATTAAATATTTCATTAAATAATGAAAAAGAATTTCTATAGGCGATTTCTTTTGGGAGGATGTCAGGGTGTCTCAAAACTAGTTATAAAACTTACCAGGACCTATAAGACGCTTCACTTTAAAGTATAATCATATTGGTTCATTGGTTAGTGAGTTAATTATTGTATTTTTATGTTCTAAGGAATGAGATACTACTATATATTGAATAGTAGTGGCGCCCTTAGCATCTAAGAACTCGTGTTTTCTAAAGGGTAAAAAGGGAGGAGAAAATAGCTTAAAACCACTCAAAGGATTGACCTATAATAGTGTGGAACCATCATGGGATCTATGTGAAGCTTCCTAAAAAGGAGAACTCAGTATTAAAAGTAATGAAATCTGAAGCTATAGTCAAATAAACCTTACTTACTACTTTATGTTATAGGATAGTACTTATTAACTTAATAGATTAGGTAGGTGCTTTTTTTACATAATTAAATTACCCCCCCCAAAAATTTTACCCCCGGGGTAAATTAGTTTGGGGGGGGTAATTACCCCCCCCAATAGATTTGGGGGGAGTATTTACCCCCCCCAACAGACTTTAGGGGGGGTAATTACCCCCCCCAATCAAATTTTACTCCCGGGGTAAAAATTTTGGGGGGGGTAAAAAAAAATTTCGGCGCGCTTCGCGCGCCATTTTACCCCCCCCAAACACGAATTACCCCCCCCCTAAAATTTTTTACCCCCCCCCAAAAAAAAAGCTTGGACGCCCCTGCGTATATGGTATATCAATTGGTATTATAAGGCTATATGCCTGTTGAGTTATTTAAATCATGATTCAATTGCAAACATAAAATATTTTTAGCCAAGATTTGAAGAGAAAATTTATGGCATGGCTTCGAAACCGATTAATATTCGCTTGAGCCATGTTGAAAATCATGCGTAACAACTTTCTGTAAATGATGAATTAATCTTATGATTTTTCTTTTTACCCTCCGCGGAAAGATGTCTACAATACGATGCGATTAATAACCATTTCAAATAGATCAAAAATAAAAAGTTTCAAAATAGAATATACAATTCTTTTTCGTAAGAAACATTTGTTCTTTTATCTTTCTTTATGAAAGAGAAGCTTTTCTGTAATAAGGGTTTTACGTCCGTGTATAACGGTTAGCACCCTTCATTTGTTTAGACATGTTAGAATTTCAGATCGATTTCCATCTTTGGGTGATTTATGTAAAAGTAAATTTTAGACAGCGTAGCATCTCTATAATCGTAACCAGAAAGCTCGTACTTCCATTTCAAACATCCTGATTTTTTAACTTTAAAACTTAAAAAAAACTCTATGTATGATATAATCATCCTATTCATCTGATTTTCGGAACATTGATTTCTAGGACAACAAGGTACAATATTTTGAGCGAAGCTTCTAAATAATTAAGTCATAAAAATATAAGTATATCCTTAAACAGTATACTATATTTATGTATTCTTCTCATTTAGTTCTGACATTCTACAAGTGTTAATGTTCGTTTGTCCCAACGTTTCTGAGCTGCGCTTTTATGGATGTTGTCATCCTTGTTTTATATGATTTTTAAGAGGATTGTAAGAGGTCTATTGATCTTATTTCTTAGAAAAATGGTTCATATATTTATTGATATCTTATGATAAAATATGTTAATTTTTTTATCATTGTTGAATTTTCAAATCGTTTGATAAGTTGTCCTATCTATAATAGTAGAACGATGTATGTCTGTCTAACTGTCTGTCTGAAGCTTAAGATCTCGGTTCTTCTCTTCAGGGAATATACTCACTGGTCCTGTGGTGGTTTTAAAAAAACATTTCATTTTACCATCCGCGGAAGCTGTCTATAATACGATGCGATAAATAACTATTTTCTCTTTAATTTTTTCGTATCTTTTATTTGATGAGTACTTTTAATGAATGCTTTAACCCTAAGTATACATAATTTATAACCATTCATAAAAAGATTGGATATAGAATAAGTGGATAGATATTATGACAGGGGAAAAATTGTCGTCAATTTAGCTTGCCAGCATGGAACTCAATTGTTGGTAAGTTCATTCAGCCAGTATGACGGGACGGGAGGGGGAAATGCGATTGGAGGGGGAAATCGTTATTTTAGCCTGCTGCGTCTTTTACTTTTTTAGAGAACATGAAAATCTGGTGTAATATCCAAGAAAAAAATATATTCATTATTCATAAAAAGTAACCTACATTCAAGATTGGATAGCTGTTTCAAAATAAGAAAAAAAGATATTACTTTAAATAGCTAAAAAATCATAGTTTAAAAATAATAAAAAAATAACAAACATTTGTAAATTTCTATGTCCTGGGTTGGTATAGGATCCTAGTCCCCGGCCCCAGGTAACAATACTTGTGCAAGTAGCCTAAAACCTTCTCTGAAAAAATACTAAACTCATCTATACATTGTGGATGGATCGTTCCGGCTGTTTAAGAGACCTTACTGGATATACACACTTTTACACCTACACACTCATACACCTACACACTCATACACCTACACACTCATACACCTACACACTCATACACCTACACACTCATACACCTACACACTCATACACCTACACACTCATACACCTACACACACATACACCTACACACTCATACACCTACACACTCATACACCTACACACTCATACACCTACACACTCATACACCTACACACTCATACACCTACACACTCATACACCTACACACTCATACACCTACACACTCATACACCTACACACTCATACACCTACACACTCATACACCTACACACTCATACACCTACACACTCATACACCTACACACTCATACACCTACACACACATACACCTACACACTCATACACCTACACACTCATACACCTACACACTCATACACCTACACACTCATACACCTACACACTCATACACCTACACACTCATACACCTACACACTCATACACCTACACACTCATACACCTACACACTCATACACCTACACACTCATACACCTACACACTCATACACCTACACACTCATACACCTACACACTCATACACCTACACACTCATACACCTACACACTCATACACCTACACACTCATACACCTACACACTCATACACCTACACACTCATACACCTACACACTCATACACCTACACACTCATACACCTACACACTCATACACCTACACACACATACACCTACACACTCATACACCTACACACACATACACCTACACACTCATACACCTACACACACATACACCTACACACTCATACACCTACACACTCATACACCTACACACTCATACACCTACACACACACCCATATTCTTATTATATACAAATAACAGAATTTATGTGTGGGTGTGTAGCTTGATATCTAACTAGTCGCTGGACCATATGGTTCTCCTTTATAGTAAAACCAATGTTTTTTAAAATTTAAAATTTTAACAGTTAAATTGAAAGTGGGCGGTCGATTTACCTCCTCCTCACTCCCCCACTCCTTCACACTGTAGATCGCTCTAGTACTAGTTTGTAATAGTTTCTTAATTGTTTTTCAAAATACTTCTCCATATTTATGTTGATGTTTATAAATAGCGGTCCATAAATCAAAATAATAATTTATAGATGAAGTTATTATGTTTATCATTTTATGGATAAATTTATTTTCCATTGTCTTATCTCTTGAGACGGAAGGCATTGCACACCGACACAACAATAAGCATCGACGTTTAGGTTGATAAATGTGGAGGATTATATGAAACCAATAATGGACCAATATTAGTCTTAACTAGGGTTAGGCCGGATATCCGGCCATTTTCAACATCCAGCCGGATACCGGATATTGAAAGTATTCGGATAACGGATATCCGGTTGATATATAATGCCTTACATCCGGTAATTTGTCGGATATGGAACGTTGGCCAAATATCCGGCCGGATCCGGCATTATAATTCCGCCGGATATCTGGTATCCGGCCAAAAAAGTATCCGGCCCAACCTTAGTCTTAACAATAACCACTATGATACACAAATATACAAAATATTATAATAATTATCAAATATTTTTTAGTGTAAAGGAACACATGAAATCCTTATATAAACAAGGATGACAACATCCATAGTAGCGAAGCACAAAAAATTGTGGATGGGAATACGTAGAAGTAGATTTAAAGTGTATTTATTAAAATCAAGAATAGATTTATTGGAGAAAATAAACACAAAACCTTGTTTTATTTTGTATGATGAAGACGGTTAAAGTAAATTACATACTAGATGCACATAACAATGGGGGAAAAAAATTTGAAACTGTTAATGCAAAAAAGTTTTAAAATTGGACCAAAAATACCAAAGATATGGGAAAATATGTCAAACATATAAAAATAGCCAAAAACCTGCTAAAAGGCAGTTTGGCCGCCATTGTTTCTTTTCTTAAAACACCAGAAATTTAATGTTAATATCTTTAACTGAAAAATTTTTGAAAATTGGACTATAAACACCAAAGATGTGGGTAAAAATGTGATAAATACAAAAATAGCCAAAAACCTGCAAAAAGGCAGTCTGACAGTCATTGTTGTTTTCTTCAAATGACAGGAAATTTAATTTTGATATCTTTAACTGAAAAAATTTCGAAAATCGGACCATAAACACCAAAGATATGGGGAAAAATGTGAAAAATATAAAAATAGCCAAAAACCTGCAAAAAGGCAGTCTGACCGTCATTGTTGTTTTCTTCAAATGACGGGAAATTTAATTTTGATATCTTTAACTGAAAAAATTTTGAAAATCGGACCATAAACACCAAAGATATGGGGAAAATTTGGAAAATATAAAAAATAGCCTAAAACCTGCTAAAAAGCAGTCCGACCGCCATTGATGTTTAATAGTTAATAGTGCTCCTTAATGATGGGAATGTTGTCAAAAAATTTCAGCTCTCTATCTTTTATAGGAGCCGAGAAAATCACGTTTCCCCCAATTCATTAATTACGTACGGACAGACGGACGGACGGACAGACGGACAGACTGACGGACATTGTGAATTATAGAGTAGCTTCGCTACTAAAAAACGTCTCTGTTTGTATCGAAAGATCTCGCTAACCACTGAACCGATATGGTTTTTCTTTTGGTATAGCGATTCATAGGTTTTGGGAAGGTTTATAACTATTTTGGTGGAGGGTGCCCTCGCCCTCTATAGAGAAATTGCCCTTAGAATAAAAGAATCAAAAACACCTTCCCCCATTTTTTTAAATTTTAAAACTAAAATTGAAAGATCGACGTCTTTCTGCATGTAAGTCAGTAAAATTCAACGTATTCATATTTCCTTACTTTTTAGGGAAGCTTAAATTTGGGAATAGTTTAGGGAGGAAGGGGACATTGGACTGGTAATTGCACTAGTACCCAAACTTTTAACAGTTATTTCTCGCATCGTATTATAAACGGCTTTCCGTGGATATAGAATGTACAATTATAAGATTAAAAACTAGTTTTTTTAGCCCCGAGGTTCCAAAAGCAACGTCTAAAAAACTGGTTTTAATCTTATGATTGTACATTTTTATATTCGTAGAAAGCTGGATATAATACGATGCTAGACATAGTTTTTTCATATGGAAGAGAACCGGTTCCTATCCACCGGATTCGAATGAATACGAACAAATAACATTATTTTGTTTGTTACCTTTGATTTTATGTTGAGTGTACAAAAGTTTCAACCACTAGTTTTTTAATCTATAGAAGGAGTATTTTTTGATTATCCGCAATAGATAAACAATTTATCGTCCATTGTATAATCCATTGGAATTAAATATTGTAAGTAGGTTTGATGTCTTATTTTTTAAAATTTTTGTTTCTTGTAATTTCAAAGTGGAAAATGTAACTTTGTGAATATGTTTTACCTCTAACAATAGGTATAAGATATCTAGATGGCCAAACATTCAAACTTTAAGTTCTAACACAATTTTATAATATATAATTCATTAAAATAATTATTGATATAGAATACAATGGATGTTATTATGGGGGAAAAAAGTTTTGACTTTCTACAAGTGTTAATGTGGTTTGACCTAATATTGTCTGATTTTTAGAGCTTTGCTCTTATGGATTTTGAAATCCTTTTTTTACAGAAGATATTCATCTACATAACGAGTCTAAATACAATCTTTTTTTCATTATTAAATATTATACGTTATGTACTCTGTAGTGTATATACAAGGGCATGATTAGGATTTTGACAAGAGGGGGAATGTAATATTTAACCCTCTCTGAATAAAAACATTTCTTAAGAAGGTAGGAGTTGTGATATTAAAAAAATGGTAAGGGGGATATCCCCCCCCCCTCTAAAATTCTCCTCATGTGTACACCCATGTAAGAATAATAAGGATTCAGGGATCTTAAGGGATATGACAAAAACCAGTAAATTGATTTACATACCATACATCCCCAATAAGGTTAAAATTATTGGCTAAAAAGTTTGAACACTACTAGTTTGAACCAACTATTTAGGTTTTAAAAAAGTACCCAAAGTTTTTAAGCCAAAGTATTAAAAATTATAGGGTACCAGTATAATTTACAGTATATTGTCCCCTCCCTGGCTGATATGGATTAGTTTATTTGCCAAGATAATGTTATTATGATCATTATTTGTTGGGAAATCACAAATGAATATGCCAACAAATATGTTCTATAAGAAAAGTTGGGTATGAAAGAAGTATAGCTTATTAATATCAAGGGATAAGTCAATGGACGATAAATTAATGTACATACAACACTAATGATGATAAACAAGTTTACCCCTTCTGTAGATTAAAATGACAGGATGAGAGTTTAGTTTGGAACCCACTATACTCAGCCTTAAAAAAATACTCAAAGTTTTCAAGCCAACGAATAAGTAATAGTTATTTCTCGCATTGTATTATAAACGGCTTTCCGCGGATATAGAATGTACAACTATGAGATTAAAACTAGTTTTTTTAGCCGCGAGGTGCCGAAGGCACCGGCTAAAAAACTGGTTTTAATCTTATGATTGTACATTTTTATATTCGTAGAAAGCTGGATATAATACGATGCTAGACATAGTTTTTTCGTATGGATGAAAACCGGTTCCTATCCACCGGATTCGAATGAATACGATAAATGTTTTTATAAAACTTTGGGCACCAGTGCAGTGTAATTTACAGTCCCCAATGTGTCCTACCTCCATGAGTATTTCTACTAGATATTGGAGTATCCAAAGGGGGATAGGGAGGGGGGGGGGGCGTATGTTAAAATTTAATTTTTTGGAAGCACTGCAACTCTGTTTGTACGGATGTCCGACAGCCTGTCTGGGGTAAACAAAAAATCAATAAGAAAATGTCCAGTATGGCATTGAAACCGATAATATCCGCTGGATTAGAACTGGTTCTCAGTCATACGGAAAATCGTTTATAGCACAATATTAAGTAGACAGTTTTCCATTAATATTAAAAAAAAATCATAGAACTATTACCAGTTTTGTTAGCCCGGGGCATTTGGTTTTCATTTTTATCTTAATGTCCGCGGAAAGCTATCTATAATAAGATGCAATAAAAACTATTATTATTAAATTAGAAACATTTACTTTAATTTATTAGAGTCTAAAAGATTTGTTATTTGAATATCCAAAGTTGTAGTGAGACGTTTTTGTGCATACTAACTATACCTTGGAGACCTCGTAATAATAGGTATAGTAGATCTAGATGGCTAACCAGCTCCAAAAATACATCTAATTTAAAAAAAAAACTCCAGCAGACAAACCTTTTTTGATTTTGTTATAAACTATCAATTCCAATTACTTTTTCGACCATTCAATTTGCCAAAAAAAATTAACCAATGAGAGGCCACTATAAATTTTACCATTGGTCAATTACAGTGTACGCTGGCCTCTCATTGGTTATTTTTTGACGTCATAATCTGTGCCGCCACTTTTACCAGCTTTGCCCTGTCCGTAACAAAGTCTGTACACTTTATAACCAATAATATGGCTTGATTGTTAATTCACTGCTTTCCTATTGGCTGATTCAGAGAGTATATATCTATATGCATCTATTTCACAGTGATTTACTCACAAATCTAGGAATTGGCAATTACTACGAATAATGTCTTTATAAAAAGGATGGCAATATCCATAAGTAGCGAAGCACATAAAAATATAGATGGACAAACAGACAATGTCAGTTGTAAAGCAGGTGTTCTGTGTGATAAAAATAAGATTTTTTTTTAGGAGAGTTGATAATTTGTTATTACAGCCGAAAATGAAACCTCAGCTTAAAGTTATTTTTTTAAATATTAATTTAGGTAAGACTTTTTGATAACTTATGCTTATATACGTGATGTTATCTACCTAAATTAGAAAGGGAGGGGATATTGGACAGTAAATTATGCTGGTTTCCATGCAAAGTTGACTCATACGTTGTCTTAAAAACTTTGGTTTCTTTATAGAAATCTTCATTGGGTGGCGAAAACTAGTAGTTTCAATTTGCAATAATTTGGAGATACGGAAAGTGTCATGTGTGACGTCATAAAAAAATACGTCTGAATCCATTTTTTTATATGGGTTTCCTTTCCCACTTCTCTCCTCATTATTCATTTTTAGACGTATTTTTATGAAACTTTTCTTATCTCCATATAATTATGGTCTAAGAATTGGTAGTTTTGTAAGTAAATTTATTTATTGTCTATTGCCTTTTCCCTTATAATCCCTGGCCTACATACATACAAGGACAAAATGTCCTTCCATATATAAGATTAATGTTTCTTCATCCCCAGAAAATGTGAAATAATTTACTCTACCCTGGGGAAATCAATATTACGAAGCTTTGATATAAAGCCATTTTGTTGTGCATATCCTATAATATATATCAGGTTTTTTCTTTCTCAACTAGATCTCAAAATCTCGGAAATTGCTAGTCCGAATGGTTTGTACTTTTTACGGATGCTTTGTAATATACAAAATGGTTTTAGGATATTTTCTGATGACTGTCTGTCCGTGCGTCTGAAGCTTAAGATCTCGGTAACTGCAGAACAGATTGGGCTCTACTCTATTTTCAAATGGGGGGGGGGGCATATATAATCATTTAGAAATAAATAAGGATATTTTTTTTTGGGGGGGGGAATTCCTTGGCCCAAAATAGGCACAAATCATTACGATTCACAGTTTGGACTTCCAGGTAAAGTCGGGCAATCAAAGGGTTGGTTGTCTGCAATAGTAAGGATATTTTTGCCTTGTGGACTGCTATAACGATCTGGCCCTAATTTGTTATCAACTGTACCTGGAAGTATTAATTAGGTATACTTGAGTTTTACTTTGGTTTCAACTTTTTTAAAAATTAACTTTTGATTCATGAATATGAACTAACATTATCAAATTGGTGTCAAATTTTCAAAATTCTAAAAATAGAAACAATTGAATACATCATTATAAAATTTATGGATCTAATGAATGGTAATAAGGGTGTTTACTCATTCTTAGTAAAATTTTCATATCTTCAAAAGTTTAATAATCCGCTAATATCACACCATATATAATTCATCCACCAACGTTATAATAAAATTCAATAGACAAATAGATTTTATTGTGTGTTTTGAAGTTTTATAAAAAAATAATTTGTCTGATAATGTCTTTTCAAAGAAACAAATAAGTATACCACTAATGTGCTTTTAATTTTAGGGAATATTTACTTCTGCATTGTCCTATAACTTGAGGCCCCGACAGGGCTATCAACAACAGAACTCACTACTTAACCTAACCAAATATTATTTAATGAGAGAGCTGGTCAAGTCATAATGTTATTGAACGTGGCAATAGTGGTACCCTCCTATAAAATAGCTATAAACCATCTCAGGACCTATGACAAGCTACATGTTCCTTTAGTACAGACAGAAATCCAGTTACTGTTATATAAGGATCGGATTTTTATTTTATTCCTTGCTTTAAGAATGTGGTAATAAATATTTTTTCGTGTGGTAATGTTTTAACCCCCATATTTAAGGAAATCACGGAGAAGGGGATCATTGCAATGTAAATTCGATTACTGGTACCCAAAGTTTTATAAAAAAAACCCGTTCTCTCATTTGTTGCCTACTATGGGTATTTATAAAACCGAAGCTTTTCTATAATTAGGGTCGGTCCGTCCGTACGTCCGTCACAGACGGATAGCTTTTTTAGTTAATTTAGGTATGTTAGAATTGTCCTATCGATTTCAAACTTTGCATGGTGATTCCTTTAGTAGTTAGGAACGATTTAGAAAGCAACTCTATAATCACTAAAAGAATGTCCGTACGTCCATTTTAAATATGTTGATTTTTTTTTACTTTTTTAACAATAAATTAATATGTTAATGTACGTTTGTCCTACTGTTTCATTGCTTCGCTTTTATGGATTTTGTCATCCTTGGTTTTATTAAATATGGATAGCTTGGTTCAAATTAACAGTATTCAGTGTCAGACTTTTCTATCAATGATTTTTATCATTTTTTATTTTGATTGGTTGGTTCATTAGGTTGCGTGTCAATAATTTGAATTTACCTAAGAGCAATTTTGTTTATTATCATTTGGGATGTTTATTAATTTATCGTCCATTGTCATATCCCTTAATATCCGTGAATGAAAGTCATGAATGGTGCACATTAATAATTGAACTGTTCCAAATAAGTAATAATAATACTTTATTCTATAAATACATTTCTTGAATTTTCACTGAGGAAATGGGTGGGGAAAATCAATGGCTTTGATTTTGAGCTGTGTTTTTAGTAGCAAAGCTACTCTATAATTTGATATGCCCGTCTAACCATCCGCCTGTCCATCCGTATGTCTGAAACATTTTGGGGGAAATCTTTTTCAAATTTTCATGGATTAATTATTTTTACATTCTATCAAGTTTCATTAAGATTTGTCTATGAATTGCGGTGCTAGATCGATTTCTAGATTTCATGATTTTAAAGGTTTCTTGATTTCCCTATTTTATCAAGTTTATTGTATGCTCTGTAGTAAAATTTTCTCCGATATCCCTTTATAAATTTTTAGCTTCGTTACTTATGGATGCTGTCATATTTGTTTTTGTGTATGTAGTCTCTTTAGTCTCTAGTAGAGTTGTTAAGTTAAGACTCTAGGGGGCTAGGTGTCGCTTCGGGTACTAGGTAACTAGACCTCTCTCCACGCACCTTGAAACATACATACAATACTTATGATTGCGGTGTAAAGCATCCATTCCCCCATCAGACAACCAACTCTCTGAGATGCACGACCTTTGTCTGAGAAGTCCCAACTGTGCAAGGTAGCGAGTTGCGCCTGTTTTGGGCCAAGGCATTCCCCCAACTCTAACTATTTACGTCGCGCATCTGACATAGTAGCAGTGGGAACCATTTTTAACGTCTTTAGTTATGACGCGGTGTCGGGCCGAGATTCGAACCTATCACCTTCCCGACGACGAGCGGATGCGCTACGTGTTGAGCCACGGTCGCGGGTTAGTAGAGTTGTTACACTTTCTATCAAAGGATATGACAAAAACATACAGACATAGTCATAGATTTACAATAAGATGGACCTACAGACCAAAAAAAAATTATAGAAAAGCTTCGCTTTTAAAAATAATAATGCATAAATTTAAATTTTCATATCCTTTCGTGAGTGTAAGTTTAGAAATATGTGTTGAAATTATAATTCGTATCACACTTTACTTTAATTGTACAAAACATGTTTTATTACAATTTTACACGAAATGTCTGTAGTAAATTTATATGTGTAATTATCATGTGCTTTAACGACTCATTCATGAGTTAAAACCTAATATAAAATTAATGGGATGTTTGTGTATCTTTAGCTTAATCGCTAACCACTGGTCCGATATGGTTCTTTTTTACAGGTAAGCTTCTTATAGTAACATAGATCATTCTAAGGAAAATTGTTCATGGGAAAAAATAAAAGAAAATGGTCGATTTTCTCCCCTCCTCCTTCCCAAAGAAGGAAAAGAGAAATTTCATTGTTTTCCATGTGATCAAATATCCAATAATTAAACTCAAACTTTTGGGTATAGTCCTTTTTGTAGCAACGCTTCTTAAGGGGAGTTTCGTCGTATTTTCACAATAACTTTTTCCCTATTTCTAGCTATTGCGGGGGTTCTAACCTAACCTAACCTAAAATAATCTAAAGAAACTAATGTGAAAATACGACGAAACTCCCCTAAGAGGAGTTGCCACGAAAGGGACTATACCCAATTTTTAGTAGCGAAGCTACTCTATAATTCACTTTGTCCGTCCGTCAGTCCGTCAGTCCGTAACACTATGGGGGAAATGGGATTTACTCAGCTCCTATAAAAGGTAGAATGCTGAAATTTTTTGACAACGTTCCCATTATTAAGGAGCACAATTAATTATAAAACATCGATGGCGATAGGACCGCTTTTTAGCAGGTTTTAGGCTATTTTTGTATTTTTCACATTTTTCTCCATATCTTCCGTGTTTATGGTGCGATTTTCAAAATTTTTTCAGTTATAGATATCAAAATTAAATTTCCAGTTGTTTAAAGAAAACAACTATGAAGGTTAGACTGCCTTTAAGCAGGTTTTAGGCTATTTTTGTATTTTTCTCATTTTTCTCCATATCTTTGGTGTTTATGGTCCGATTTCCAAAATTTTTTTAGTTATAGATATCAAAATTAAATTTCCTGTCCTTTAAAGAAAACAACTATGACAGCCAGACTGCCTTTCAGCAGGTTTTAGGCTATTTTTTGTATTTTTTACATTTTTCTCCATATCTTTGGTGTTTATGGTACGATTTTCAAATTTTTTCAGTTATACATATCAAAATTAAATTTCCTGTTGTTTAAAGCAAACAACCATGACGGTTAGACTTCCTTTTTGCAGGTTTTTGGCTATTTTTAAATTTTTCTATATCTTTGATGTATATTGTCCGATTTTCAAATTTTATTATGCTAAGAATTTAAAAATTGAATTTCTTTTTAAGAAAACAAGCATGGCGGTCAGACTGTCTTTTAGCAGGTTTTTGCTATTTTTATATTTGCTATTTTGCATATTTCCAATCCCCATATCTTTTTTTTGGGATATCAGTATCAAAATCATTTTTTTCCATTGTTATGAGCATCTTTTATGTAATTTACTTTGACCGTCATCATTATACAAAATAAAACAGGGTTTCGTGTTTTTTTTCTCCAATAAATCAATTAATGAATACACTTTAAATCTACGTATTAACATCCATGATTTTATTTTAGTGCTTCGCTACTTATTGATGTTGTCATACTTGTTTTTATCTATTCCTTGTAAAAGCTTTGTAAAGCTCATCCTTGTTAACATTTTCATTCATAAGATAACAAGAACAAAAATCGTGCGTAGTCGAGTACAGATACCTCCCCCCCTCCCTCAATGGAAAAAAAATAGAGGGGAGCTAGTTTTCGCATGTTTGTGTTTTACTATAGGTCAGGGTAGGTTAAATGGTAGCCCAGCCGGATTGGGGCACTGAAATTATATATAAGGTTAGCTACGTTAAAAACTTCACCCCTTATTTTTAATATTTTTTAAAACAACAGGGGAAGGGGGGGGGGGTTGATTTGCTTGCAAGGCACTCTATAGAGAAAGCATCATATTTTGAATGGATTTCTATTTTGTACTTTATTTAGAAGTTTCTAGCTATTTGACGTAGACATACAGATGTATTAAAAGGAAAGTTGAAGAGTGGTTGCATGCCCAAAAAACGTCAACTTTGCATGAGCAGCATTTAGTTTGCAAGTTTGTTTTGTTGAGTGGGCACTTTTACAATACTTTAAACAAATAAATATATTACAATAGATGGTCAATCCCATAATAGGGGCGACAATTATGTTGGCCAATAAAATGTCCCAAAGCAAATCTTTATCCCTATGAAATTTAACTGTTTACAGCTGACTTTGATGTATACAACCAATTATTTGGTCGGATTGAACCGCCTCTGTTTTACTTAATGCAAAATTAAGGGATTGTTCATCCAGATTTTTATCTTTATTTTTAACCACAAGTACAATAAAACCTTACAAGCTATCTTATTCACTATACGCTATTTCGTCAATAATGTTGCTCTTATCGTTAAGTTAGGTATGTTTAGAATTGTACTATCAATTTCAAACTTGACATGGCGATTCCCGTAGTAGTTAATTACTATTGTAAATAGAATTTTGTACGATGATTCTTGGAACATTTAGGTAATGGATGCTAGTTAGCGGCCAAACGACTGGTTGTACATGTTATGCCCGCACATAAATGATCTAGAATATCCAAGATCCAATAATATACAGAGAACGCTTGACTGAAGAAAACACGCGTGAAATAGTTTTTTTTGCGCATTTATGTGTGCTGCGAGATAACTGTGAATGATTAAGTTAGAGCTTATTCCAATAATTTGTAGGCCTTGTCATATAAATTTTGTGTAAATATAATATATAATTATACACTCAGCCGTTTGTCTGCTAACATCCTTCAAAGTTCATAGATTTTTGTAGATTATCGATCCTAGAAGCGAGAACTTCACCTGTTATCCCTTTATTTAATTACATTTCTCGTATTCATTCGAATCCAGTGGATAGGAACCGGTTCTCATCCATACGAAAAAACTATGTCCAGCATCGTACTAAATCCAGCTTTCTACGACTATAGAAAGGTACACTCATAAGATTAAAACCAGTTTTTTTAGGCGGTGCCTTCGGCACCTCGGGGCTAAAATAACTAGTTTTAATCTCATAATTGTACTTTCTATATCCGCGGAAAGCCGTTTATAATACGATACGAGAAATAACTATTACTCCTTCTGATATTCCTGGCTGAATGTTGTGTACTTTTTCTCCAATACTAATTAAGTAGATATGTCTGTTTTCTTAGCCAACTAAAGGTTTGGCAAATAAACATTAGACGGTGTCCAGGGATTAGACAATGGACATTAAATTGAAGCACATCCCCTTTAAATATAAATTATTCTGTTTGTATTGTTGAATATCATTGGTGGAAAACTTGGTCTTTGTAGGTTTGAACAACCCAATCACGATAAAAGTGCCCAATGTTTTTGAGCCAACAAAAAAGAGAACCAGTATAAATTACAATCCAATGTCTCCTCCCTGACTGAAAGGTACCATATCATATTATAACTCGTACAATTAAACATTTATTTGCGTTTTAGCAACTCTATAACTAATGTTCTCTTAAACATATAGAGGCTAGATTCATAGATATGAAAAACATTACCGTTAATTGAGATGCTTTGCTTAAAATATTTTACCTTATTATCATAGGAATTAATATTCTAAAAATCAGATGAATAGGTTAAATACATCTTACAAAAAATGTTGTCAAAAAAGTTAAAAATCAGTATTTTTTTAATGAACTTTCTGGTAACGATTATAGAGTTGCAACACTTTCTATTTCGAGGAATCATCATGCAAAGCATAAAATCGATAGGATAATTCGAACATTCCTAAATTAAGGTTAAGAGCCAACCGTTACGTACTGACAGCTTAACAAAAGTACGGTCAGACCCTAATTATAGGAAAGCTTCGCATTTATTTAAAATCTTTAATAATTTCCAAGTTTAGGGAATTAATCTGTACTTTACCATGGAGGGAGGAGACTAGCAAATCTAAATTTTAATACAACCCAAAATTTATAAACCAGTTCTGTCATTTGTTCACTTAAAAACTTAATTCAAATCTTGTATCTGCTGTGTTTTTATTAATAATTTTAATTTACATAGGGGTTATTTTATTTAAATTAATAGGGAGACAGCATAAAGTTACACCAAACAATGACGTCATACGATATAATAACCAATGAGAGGCCACGGCCAGTATAAATTTTATGGGCTCTCATTGGTCAACTTTATTGTATGACGTCATGTTTTTGGTGCCACTTTACGCTGTCTCATTAATAGGGGAGTTCATTATAATTTATGATATTTGTCTCTCCTATTAGGATGCCTGACTAAATCAGGGATGCACGGCAAGAACACTGGATGAAAGACTAATACGTGAAAATTTACTTCTATGTCCTTTCCCTTCCTCCTGAATCTAACTGGAAAAATTTCATTTCCTCTCATTTTCTCAACTTTTAAGATTAGGACTTTATTAAGGATTAAGATGAAAATAAAACTACCTCATAACGACAATACACACCAATGGATATTTTATTATTTGGATCTTATATCAGATTTTTATGTTCTCTAATAAAGTGAAACTAGTCAGGGAGTAAGGAAGGGGACAATGGGCAAGTAATTCAATTTAAGAGTTTTCGCTAAAAGGCCATGAAATCCAGATTTATCAAGAAAATTTGAAGAAGATTGTAAAGGGTGTGTTAATCAAATTTAGAAAACTATAAAATGAGAAAAAAGTCCTAAGAAAAAAAACATTCATTTGAAAATTTGATTAATAGTACATCAGACTGACGTAATCATTTTGTAATTAATTACTAGAAAAATCGTCCCTGGAACTCATTCACCTCATATTCCTAGATTTTAAAATTCCATTACATACAAGAATTAAATTTAAAGGTTCTTAGATTGTTTATTACACAAATATTAAGATAAAGTTTTTATTTATTAAATTATATTTTTTGGAGAAAAAAAATGTTAAACCCAGCCATCTCATAACAAATTTTTCTGTCTGCTATATTCAAAACTAACTTAGCGAGTTAGTGGCAATGATGCGCTATTACCCAAAGTCAGTCAGAACCTGCTAAATTCTTGCACATTCCCTTTAAGCCGGTACCCAAAGTCTGAGACTCCTAAAAATTGAATACTCGATCCATTGTCTCCTACCTCACTCCCTGGAAACTAGTAGCGGGGAAAAACAACAATAACCCCCTCCAACCCATTTACCCCGTCCCCTCTCCTCCTACTGGATGAACGAAGTGACCAATATATGTATATGTATATATATGTAAATTCAACATTCATTACCATTACCATTAGCCAGCCGTTTGTCCATTTGCAGCTGTTCAAGTCGAAGAAACTTAGTATGTTGGTCTTAATCCGAATTTCACTTCCAACTTACATTTAACCTTAATGCTAGGTATATACATATATTATATTACTTCAAGGAAATTCTCTTAAAAATCAATTAAAGTTTGTACACTAACTTTCAGTTTGAAAACTTTTGCAAATAATTTCATAGTATAACAGCATGACATAAAAAAACTAAAAGTATTTCCAAACACCATATATTATTAACTAGCGGCTTCGTCTCTAGCCTCTAAAGGCTTTGCCTTTAGAGGTAATTAAAAAAAACTGTGGTAGTGGTGCACTAATGCTTTAAGTAACCGGCATAAAAAACATTGTTTTTTGTTTTTTGGGGGGTTTGGGGGGTGTCCCAACCCCCAAGAAAATAGCCTAAAACCACCACAGGACAAGTAGATATATTCTCTGAAGAATAGAATCTAATCGGTTCAGTGGTTACCGAGATCTTAAGCTTCAGACGGACGGACGGACACACATCAGGCTACTTTGTATTATAGATAACAAAGCTACTCTATAATTAATATGATAGCTTGTCAGTGCATCCCCTAAATAAAAACTTCCGTCGATCTTTCGACCGTGCTACAAAATAAATAAATATTTATTTATAGATTAAGATTGAATAATTTTCTATTGATTGTCATACTTAGTCTTTCTCTAATTTTTTTTTACCACTGAACATCTGCGTTTTTACTCACTTTTACTGTTTGTCCGTCAATCCATGATTTTTTGGTGCTTCCCTACTTATGTATGTTGTCATTCTGGATTTTAGGTAAAACAGTATTTTCCAACAAGTATATCTTTAGTTGCTGCCCAGAGTAATACATTCTAACCCCTAGGGACTAACGAACAGAAGGACAGACACATGAATTTATAGAGTAGCTTCACTACAAACAAGAAATATACTGTTGATATAGAATAAGCTTAATATAAAGGATGGATAAATATAAATAATGTTGAAAACAGCTCAGAATTGATGTATGGATGAGTGAAAGTAAATATTTATTGCCTTTATCTTATACGAGCGGCTACGCCTCTAGAGGCCTCTAGGGGCACTTTAAGTCAAACACACTTTATTCAATTATAGTTTTAAAAAGAAAAAGTAAAAAAAAAAATAATAGAAGGTTTTTTTTCTATGGTCGATTTCTCTTTTTTTAACCCTACCCCAAAATGGTTATAAACCTTCTCGGGACCTATGAGAAGCTACCCTGTTAAGGAGAACCCGATCGGTTCAGCGGTTAGCGAGATCCTTCGGTACACACACACAGACAAACACACATCCTGTTACTTTTTTATAAGGATAATAAAATAAGAATAACAATTTACATTCAAGTAGGGAGGGAGAGAACGTTGGACTGTAAATTGTACAAAATGTTGTTGAATTACAAAATTACTGGCTGAAAACTATGGAGACTTTTTAATCAAATCTTGATTTGTAGGTACAGCTTTCCGCGGATATAAAATCTACAATTATAACATTAAAACCAGTTTTTTTAGCCCAGAGATGCCGAAGGCACGGGTTAAAAGCTGGTTTTAATCTTATGATTGTACCTTATTATATTTGTAGAAAACTGGATATAATACAATTCTAGACATAGTTTCTTCGTATGGATGAGATCCGGTTCTTATCCACCGGATATTAAACGGTTTCGAATATAAACCTTCCAATTTATTATATATTTTGATCAATAATGTAAAGTGAATAGCTGACACAAATATCCTATTCTATATCATAGCCTTTATCCTATCCAGGGAAAAGGGTATGTGATTCTGACAAACAATTCTGTGTGAAAATTTCCCACAAGCCCCCTTCCCTCTTTTCTCCCCTTCTTACCCACTTCCCTTTCAGTTACAGAAAATTATTATTTTTACTCCAACTTTACTCCAACAAAATATTAAATTTTTGGCAATTTCAAATGGAATTAATTGGCTGAATAGCAGCCCCTGATCCTATCATATTTGTATACCTGTCCAACTTTCAATTTCCATACTTTACATTAATAATACATTTTTTAGTGAAGCTTTTCTACTATGACCAACCTAATTGTAAATTGAGGCATGTTAGAATCATTTGGTTGATTTTGAGCTTCGATCGCCTTATGGATATTGCCATCCTCGTTGTGTGTATACTTTACACACACACACATGCATACAAACACACACACACATTCACAAACACACACACACACACATGCATACAAATACACACATACACACACACACACACACACACATGCCCATGTTTGTTTAGTATTCAAAAAGCATTTTTGTTAATGAAAGTTATGTATGCTTTACACATCAGGGATTTTCAGGGATGAGACAATGGAACATAAATTTAATGGGGTATAGTCCTTTCGTGGCAACGCCTCTTAAGAGGCGATTCTTCGTACTTTCAAAATGGCTATGATAGGTTATTTTATCTTAGATTAGGTAATATGGGGTTAGTTGATTGCAATTGGCCCCGCAGGGTTAGAGCCCAAGGCTAAATGAATCTTGTAGATTATTGTTAATGGTGGAAAAGTTTAGACGCTGCTGGTTTATACAAAGCAATAAAAATTAAAATATAACTTCCTATTTTAAGGCAAGGCATTCCAATTATAAGTCGAATATTCCCTTTCTCTCTGGTATACACCATATATGTATGCATAATAACATAATAGCATATTCATTTGAGGAAATAGTTTATTTAGAACCTTTGCAGCGCAGCTACTATATAACTAATGTATGTCCGTAAGTATATCAGCGCAATTATCAACACCCCCTTTCGGACACATAGATTCATACCGATATATAAAATGTATATAGCATACTTAAATTAAAAAGTTTACAGCTAGCATTACTTGACAATTTCACATCCGTTCTTATTTACATTATTTTACATGTTTTTTTTTGTTGTAAAAAAATATTAAATCACAAATAAAAGAAAATAAAAGATATAAAGAAAAAGCTTAAGTGAAAAATTTACATAATATAAAAATTAAGAAAAAAGGAAACAGTTAAGTAATAACTAAGTTTCTTTCAATTTAGAAAGAAAATTGCTTAAAACCATCACAGATCTTATAAGCATGTTTCCTGAAAAGTATAGCTATAGCCCAAGTGGCTCAGTTTTACTATATATTACGGATAGGTACTGAAAATATGCCAGAAGATATTCGTATATGCGCAACATATAAACATGCTTGTCCATGTTGTGCTACACAGTAAGAACGGTAATTAAGAAACGAGGAAAAATTTAAAGTGAAGCTACTCTATAAGTTATTGTGTCTGTCTGTTTGTATTTCCACCTGTACTTTGGTAAATCCGTATTTCCGTATGTCCGTTTGCATGATTCTCCTTCTGTCTATCTATCCTTCTTTCTGTCTGTCCTTCTGTTTATCCTATGCATGTATACCTATCTGTATTTCTGCCCTTATGTATGCCCAACTTTCTATGTTTCTGTCTTTCCTTTTGTATGACTGACTTTATTTCTGGCTGTCCCTTTTTCTACTAAATGTCTGTCGATTTGTCTTGTAGGTCTATCCATCATTTTGTTTTTCCTTATCTATCTATCTGTCTATCTATCTTTTGTCTGTCCTTCTATGTAACTTTACTGATGTCTATCTGTACTTCTGTCTTTCCATCCCACTGTTTAAAATTGTTTTTGCTTTAGTAGTCATGAAGTATATACTTACTAGAGGCTTCGCCCCTAGGGGCTTTGCCCCAAGAGGTGAATAAAAAAATCTTTAAAAAATAGCTTAAAACCACCACAGGACCAATAGTTATATACCCCGAAGAGTAGAATCCAATCGGTTCAGTGGTTACTGAGATCTTGAGGGACAGACAGACAGACTGACGAACGGACAGACAGACATCATTCTACTTTGTATTAGAGATAATGAAGGATCTCGCTAATCGCTGAACTATGTGGTTATTATACTGTCATAGACAAATATTCAAATTGTCAAAGAAAATGATCGTTGAAAACCTTGCAATTAATATGGTTGGTCTATGAAGATAAATTTCAAAATTATTTTTAGTTAAAAAAAAGCCGCTAGGCGTCGTTTTTAATAACTATAATTAAAATTTTCTACTGTTTTAACTTTCTAAAAATAAAAATAAATTAGATATCGTATTTTAAATTTATTATTTGTTTATTTATTTTTTTACTTTGAAGAAAACTAGCTAAAAACTTTTGAAAAAAGAATTAGTATCTAAAATATGTGTGACTTAAAAATAAGATTTGTAATCTGATTACACGATTTTAATTTTTTCTTTAAATATGTTTATGTTTGTGTATAAGCAATCCATGCGATTGCTTAATAAATCCAATTATAAAATTACCACAACTCTCAAACATCATAAAGGGATTAGCCACCCCAACCTAAATAGAGAAAAATTGCCCCTGGAGAAAAAAACACCCTTAGCTTTTTGTTAATTTTTCTTTATATAACTTAAAGGGTACCATCACCCTTCGCAGTTTGTCACTAAAACAAGGATGACAACATCCATAAAAGCGAAGCACTGAAATGGTAGGACAAACGGATATTAACACTTGTATAGTGTCAGAACTGAGTGATAAGAATATAAATGTTTAAGAGACAAAGCAAAATTGTAAGTAAATTTGTTGAAAAACTTCTTGATACAGGATAATGTTTATGGACATACTTACATTTTTAGGACTTGATTATAGAGTTGCTTCGCTTATAATATTGTATTTTATACCAAAAATCAGACCAATCGGATAATTAGGTCACATACAAATTTGTTGCTAAAAATGTAAAAAAATCAACATGTTTAAAATGGACGTACGGACATTCTGGTAATGATTATAGAGTTGCTACGCTTTCTAACTCGTACCTAACTGTTACAGGAATCACCATGCAAAATTTGAAATCGATAGGACAATTCTAACATGCCTAAATTAACGAAAAAAAGCTATTTAAAAAGTAAAAAAATCAACTTGTTTAAAATGGACGTACGGACATTTTGGTAATGATTATAGAGTTGCTACGCTTTCTAAATCGTACCTAACTACTAAAGGAATCACCATGCAAAATTTGAAATCGATAGGACAATTTAACATGTCTAAATTAACGAAAAAAGCTATCCGTGACGGACGTACGGACGGACGGACGGACGGACCGACCCCAATTATAGAAAAGCTTCGCTTTTAAAAATAATTACAATCTAATTAATTCGGGATGGTGGTTGAAGGAAATCATTTTAGTTTTAGAGCCTTGATATACATATATATAAAGGGTGGTTACTCCCCCCCCCCCCTCAAACTAATTTTGGGACCTCTGAAACCTCTAACTAAAATATAATGTAAACGTATTTTTGTCAAGATACAATTTCTAAAAAGAGCATAGAAAACATATTGGAAACAATAGTATTAATATTGCCAATATTTTATTTAATTAATGGGCCAGTCAATAATTTGACCAAAATAATTAATTTATTTCATTAACTTTGCAAAATTATTGACAATAAAACTAACAAATGATGTGCATTTTTGCTAGCGAAGCTACTCAATAATTCACTTTATCTGTCTGCAGTCAGTTCATAAAGGGGAAATGTAATTTTCTCGGCTGCTTTTGAAGATAGATAGCTGAAATTTTTAAATAAGATTCCTAGGACATATGCGCATTTAGGCTATACCTAGTTTTGTCCGTCTGTTTGTCGGTCTTGCTTCAAAAGACAAGAATCTAAAGGTTTCGTTATTTTCTTTGAGTTTTGCACATTCTCTCCCATTCTTTTTCATTATTATGGCAACTGAATACCTGCTCTATAACTCACTTTGTCCGTTTTTCCATTCCATGATTTTTTCGTGGTTTTAATCAGATGCTTGAAGAGGGGGTGTGTTTAGATACGTATCCACCCATTTCAAAATTAAGGATGGTGTATTGCAAAATTTATATTGGCGATTTTCCTGGGAGAGTGAAGTATCCCTTACCTTTTCAGGATCTACAAAAATCTTCACTGCAAAGACCATTGGCTACAGAGAGATTTCCTAATGTCGGTCGTTTACCATACTGTCGGACTCGTTTTTATGGATGTTGTAATACTTGTTTTTGGTAATTATCCTTATAATAAAGTAAAAGGATGTTTGTTTGTTCGTTTGTTTGTTTGTCTGTTTGTTTGTCTGTTTGTTTGTACCGAAGGATCTCGCTAACCGCTGAACCGATCGGGTTCTCCTTAAAAGGGTAGCTTCTCCTAGGTCCCAGGAAAGTATAATTATTTTGGGGGATGGTACCACCACCCTCCAAAGAGAAATCGACCTTAGAAAAAATTAACCTCCCCCCCTAAAAAATAAATAATTTCAAAAAAAAAATCTTTTTAAAATCTTAATTAAAAAAATGGGTTTTGGGATTCATCTCCTCTTTCAAGTGCCTCTAGAGGCCTCAAGAGCTGTAGCCGCTAGTTAGGACTATAATAAGAAAGGTATAATAAAATTTTTAGATAGGTGATTTTTTTCTGGGGGCCATTTTTGGACGGTGGTGGTACCCTTCACCAAAATGGATTAAAAACATTCCTAGGACCTGTGAGAAGCTTTATTGTAAAGTAGAACCATATCAGTTTAGCAGTTACAAAGATCCTTGGTACAGACAGATAGACAGACAGACAGACAGACAGACAGACAGACACAGATTCTGTTATTTTTATACAAGGATAGTTTTTCAAAATGAAACATTTTATGACATCACTTGGTCAAAGCTCTGTTTGCATATGAATTATCTTTTTCACAAAATGGCTACGTCATAATAAATTTATGTACTAAACTCTTTCAAGATATATAAAGTATAAGATGATTAATTTTCCGGAAATGGATTTATTATTACTTGGATCTCACACCAGATTAACATGTACTCTAATAAAGTAAAACTTGAAGCTGGCTAAAATAACGATCCCACCATCCACCCCTTTCACCCCATTACCTCCCCTCCTAATGGATTAACGAAAGGACCAATAATGTCACCATGATGTCCATGTTAGCAACCTAATTTAACGACAATTTTTAAAAGCGACGCTTTTCTATAAATAGGGTCGGTCCGTCCGTCCGTCCGTACTTCCGTCCGAGATAGTTAGCCTTTATTCGTTAATTTAGGCATGTTAAAATTGTCCTATCGATTTCAAACTTTGCATGAAGAGTTCTGCAGTAGTAAGGTATGATTTAGAAAGCGTAGCAACTCTATAATCGTTACCAGAATGTCCGTACGTACATTTTAAACATATTGATTTTTTTTACTTTTTTAATGACAATTTTTTATGTGATAAAAACATCCGATTGATCTGATTTTTTGATTACTGATTCCTATAACAACAAGGTACAATATTATGAGCGAGCATCTCTATAATCAAGTATTAAAAATGTCGGTATGTCCTTAAGCAGAATTCTGTATTTAAGAAGTTTTTGGGTTTAGAGTGGCTCTAGTTCTGTCAAAATTTTTAACAAATTTCTGTTACAGAAAAATATAAGGATGTCTGTCTGTGTTTGTGTCTGTCTGTAACGCAAGATCTCTTTAATGGCTAAACTGATAAGGTTCTCCTATAAAATGCAGCTTCATTTTCTAGGTATGGTATAACTCTCTAAAAAAAATTAATTAACCATAAGAAAAAATTAAAAACTTTTTCTTTTTAAATGGTTTCAAAATCTGAACAATCTGGTTTATTTAAGTCAGCTTGACTTTATGATGGTGTTTAACAATTCAAGTAACAAAATATATGACAAAGCCCAAATTTTGTCATAATTGTGTCAGAAATCATCCATGTGGCGTCATAAAAATGAGGGATTATCCGTCTTTTTTTAGGGGGTTTCTTTCCCACTTCTACTCTCATCTCCCTCATTTCTATGACGTCACATGGATAATTTTTGACACAATTTGGGCTTTGTTATAGATAAAATAATATTTACTTAAAACTAAAAGATTAAAATAATTGTTGGAAAAGTTGGGATACTGCCAGTTTTCAATCAAGTTTTAAAAATACCTAAATTCTGAAGCCAACGAATGTGTTTAGGTTACGTTGACGATCTGTATAATTTACAATCCGATGTCCGCTCCATCAGTTAATAATCCAACAAATCAAATGTTATTTTGGTGGAATTAACTTATTCTTAAGCACAAAAACTTTGGGTACTTTTATTGAATTGTGATTGGTTGGTTGCAAACTATTAATGTCAAACCTTTCAATTAAAAATTAAAATTTGTTTATTTGAATGTACATCAATTTATAGTCCATTGTCTTATCTCTAAAGATCTCTGACAAAAGACCACAAAAACGTGATAAATTTTAAAACAAAATAGTTCCATCCTAGTCTATTTTTAGTATTATTTGGTGGGTGTTTGGGTGTACGGGCATAGGGTATGGGTGTAAAGAGTAATAACCAGGGAGGGAGGGAGGGAACATTGCACCCTAAATTTATACTGGTATTAAAAGTTGTTTAAACACTATCAATCATTCGTTGGTTTAAAAACTTTGAGTTCTTTTCTTTATTGTCTAAACTTTTCAACCAACAATTTTGATTTAGGAAATTTTGTTTGTCCTAATTGGAGTGTACATAAATTTAACATCCCTTAGAATCCCTGGAAATAACAAAAAAAAAGAATGAGTGAAATATTTTGGGGCTGGGGAGATTGGTAGACGGAGGTTAACTCACAATTTTTAGGCATACCAGAAGGGTGTGGATATTGGGAATACTCAAATATACCCACACACACACATACACACTCACACACATACACACACACACACACACACACACACACACACACACACACACACACACACACACACACATACACAAACACCAATATTTTGCGATCTTTCTCGTTTCTCGGCCAAGAAGCGTCAGTCGACTCATTCAACTTTCTCTCTCTCTGTCTCTGTCTCTCTCTGTCTCTGTCTCTCTCTCTCTCTCTCTCTCTCTCTCTCTCTCTCTCTCTCTCTCTCTCTCTCTCTCTCTCTCTCTCTCTCTCTCTCTCTCTCTCTCTCTCTCTCTCTCTCTCTCTCTTCTCTCTCTTCTATCTCTTTCTTTCTTTCTTTCCCTTTGCAACCCCTCTAAGTGTAATTCCGTCTAACTTAAACTCTATGTCTCTCAAATTCTCCGAAGGAAACATATATATATGTATTAAAGAATAAGTTATACATACATATATACATATGTTTAGAATGCATGACAGCGGCGTCAGCCACGATAACTTCGCGGCTGACTCGGTGTGAAAGCATTCCACCTCTCGCACACACGGAGTTACTAAAACACCGAGAACTTTTACTCATATGGAGAGAGATAGAGAGAGTGCATGCTAGGCATGTGTGTGTGTGTGTGTGTGTGTGTGTGTGTGTGTGTGTGTGTGTGTCTGTGTGTGTATGTGTGAGTGTGTGTGTGACAAGACTCGACGAAATGATAGGGGGGGGAAACGGATAGATATTGCTTTAGTCACTATTTACAGTAAACAGCGCAAACAGAACGAATTCTATAACCCCCCCAAAAAAGTCCCTTCAAATAAATATATAAAGTTAAAAAGTTATAAATTTAACAATTCTTAAAATTTGTGAAGAAATCAGATTTTTTGGAGTTTTTTGAAAGGTAATCAATTTTTTGACAAATATAAATAGCAATTAGGAACAATTTGTTTATTTATTTCTATCATTAAAAGGTGGAAAGTTATAAATAAATAACATATAACTAAAACACTGTGGTATACAATAAAATATTTTTTATTTATACCTAAAACAAGGATGATAACATCGTCATCCATTAAAACATCCATAAAAACGAAGTTTTTTATTTAAACGGTAGACAAACTAACATTAACTTTTTAAAGAGTGTCAAAACTTAATAACTTAAAGGTGTAAACTAAATTGTAATGTATATGAATTTGCTGCCAAATTGCGTAAATACAGGATTCAGTGAATTCTTGATGCTTCTTAAGAAATTGTAATATAATAATATAATTATAACATCTTCTAATATTACAATTTTCATGTAATGATAGCTAGACTTACATAAAAATACGGCCAATACAAAATGATACCAATTTTATTAGTTTTAAGATTAAAAAATCAAATCATCTGAAGTTCCCGGTAAAATGATCTTGGAATCGATTATTTTTAAAAAGCATTTGATTTTAAAGGCTGCCAAACGGCAGAACGTATTTAAATCATTCTTGCACATAGCTTTAACTGACAAAAGAAGGCCTACAAATAAATAATATAAAATAAACTTACCAATAATGCACAGTTTTTTTCCGCAACGTAAATAAATGCGCGAAAAAGACTTATTTGACGCGTATTTTCTTCAGTAAAACTTGGCTTTTCCAGTTTATACATGGGCCTTCCTATGCTTATAACGATGTAGAGGCATAGCCTAAATGTTTAACCGTTTGGCAGCTAGCAACTTTTAAAGTTCATAGCTTGTTGGCGATAATAGATTCAAGAAAATTTACCGTGTGCGGCACTAGATCCAAAAATCAATTGCTTTTAAAATTTTACTTTTCAAACTTGTAAATATCTATGTATAAGGACACGCAAAGCTTTTTACACGTATAGAATATGTAACGTGAACTTTTTGCCTATAGATTTTATTCTGAAATATACTTGAAGTATCTTTGCTGCTTCTTTTACTCAATAATAGAGGTATTAAAGTAATGGCAGACAATTTAGAGTAAACTTTCAATATTATACCTTTCTTTTCCTTTACATAAGTCAACTTTATATTAAGCACTAGCGGCTACGTCCCTAGAGGCCTCTAAAGGAACTTGAAGGAATAGAGGGGGTGTGGGGGGGATAAGTTATCCCTCTACTATAAATTTTAGTTTGAAACAAAATGAAAAAATTAAGGAGGGGTATTATTTCTCGGGGTGATTTCTCTTTGGTAGGTTGAGGTACCCTCCCATAAACCCTACATGAACCAATAAGAAGCTTCACTGTAAATGAGAACCATATCGGTAACTTTACAAAGTGTCTTTAAAAAAACAGCCACGTGACATCACAAAAATGAGAGAAATGAGAAGTGGGAAAGAAAATCTCTAAAAAAGAGATGGATAATCCCTCATTTTTATGACGTCACATGGCTGATTTTTGAGACACTTAAAGTTACACAATATCGGTCCAGTGGCTAGCGAGATATTAACAAACAGACAGACAGACAGACAGAAATTCATCCTTTCATTTTTATATGAGGATATACTTACTTAAGGTTATAAAGTTTTAAAAACTATCCTATAATAAAAAGTAGTAAGCGTTTTTTGTTTGTCCCGAAGGATCTCGCTAACCGCTGAACTGATATTGTTCTCCTTTACCTCCTTTACAGTGAAGCTTCTTATAGGTCCTGGGAAGGTTTTAAATATTTTTTACTCTTTTGAAACTCAAATTTAAAATGAGATGAAGTCGACTTTTCCCCCTCCTACATTAAGTGCCCCTAGAGTCTAGGGGCGTAGCCGCTAGTGTAACTAAAATTAATACAAATCATTAAGGGTATCATTTAAATGAAAGCTACTCTATAATTAATTTAGTGCTAAGTGTGCGATGAAAATATTAATTATCCGTGTGTATCTCTAATCCAAATAGCTTTACTAAGAGGCATGGCTGTTAAGTATCAACGTCAGATTTCTTATTCTTATGACAGTCAGAGTTACACTATTTTAAAGAAAGTTTTCTGTACTACGTCAGGGAGGAAGGGAGGGGGAAATTAGACTGTTAATGTTACTTGTACCCAAAGTTTAATAACAACTGTTTCATTCAAGATTAAAATTTTTATTGGTTGTACAAACTATATGTGTCTAAACTGTGTTTGAGCTAAAAAGTGGTAATATTGTTTATTATAAATGGGGTTAAACATAATGTTTTGTCATTTGTCTTATCCCTTAAGATCCCTGATTTTAAAGGAAGTATAGTCAAGCAAAACACCGTTTCTCTAGGAAACATTTTTACCAATTGATAAGTGTAACTGTACATAAATGTAAATAAAAAGAGTTGACCTTATATAGCCTAAGCAAAATACAAACAACAAAATTACCCCTTTTGTAGATTAAAATTATTGGTTAGACGACTCAATAAATATTTAATTAATTAAAGTATCTAAACGTTTTTAAGCCTACGACTGAGATACGTTTTTGGAGATCAGCATACTTCAGAGTCTAAAAAAACAATTCATTTTCCGAAATAAAAACGAAATTCTGTACACTTTCTAACCAATAATATGGCCTATGAATAATCCTTATAGTAAAGTAACAGGATACTTGTTTGTTTGTCTCTACCGAAGATTTTCTTAACAGGGTAGCTTCTCATAGGTCCCGGGAAGGTTTATAGCTATTTTGGGGGAGGGTATTACCACCCTCCAAAGAAAAATCGACAAAAATAAAAAAAAACATAACTAACACCATAGGCGAAAAAATATTTTTGGTAAATAGCTGATTTTAAAATAGATTGAAAAGAAACAATTTTTGTGTCCCTAGAGGCCTCTGGGGGCGTAGCCGCTAGTATACATATGTGAAGGTTGGGTGGCTCTAATTAAAAAGATAAGTGTGATATTATTATTTGCTCTCAGTACATAAACACTTATATTAAAGTAAATAAGCTTGCAAAAACAATTATATATGAGTTCATATCCTATTATAAAATACTAGCGGCTTTGCCCCTAGCCTCTAGGGGCTTTGCCCCAAGAGATTTAATCAAACCAATTTTTCGTATTTTAGATTTAAAAGAATTATTTTTAAAAATATTTTTTTTTGGGGGGGGAGATTTTTTTTGTTTTAGAGGGGGGGGGTAGTCGACCCCACAATTTTAATTTTATTTTTAAAAAGAATTTTTTTGTGGGGGGGGGGAGTAATTTTCATTTTTTGGGGGGTTGGGGGTGTCCCACCCCCCTAGAAAATAGTTATAAACCTTCCCGGGACCTATGAGAAGCTACCCTGTAAAGGAGACCCCGATCGGTTCAGCGGTTAGCGAGATACTTCGCTACAAACAGACAGACAAACAAACATACAAACAAACAGACATCGTTCTACTTTGTATTGTAGATAAGTATTTTTTTATATGTTTGATAAGATTTCAGTTAGTACTTAATTAATAGTTTGATGCTTACTTTAAATACCAAGGCTATAGCCGCCAAATAAAATCGACGTTTTATAACTTTAAAATTCAACTAGATGTCTAAACCTTTTCTTTATATGGCAACCCGCTAAAGTAAAAAAAAATTAGAGTTAAATTAAGACTTTTAATAGTTATTAATCGCATAGTATTGTAGACAGCTTTTGGTGGATAGTAAAATGATAAATTATTAGATTGATTCCAGTTTTATTAACCCCAAGGGGCCGAAGTCCCGGCCTAACAAACTGCTATTATTTTTATTTTGTTATTTACAGAAAATTGTCTAAAATACGATACGATATTCTATTTAACAGTAGGGCTCAAAACCATGATTTGTTGATATGTTGAGCTTTGCTTTTATGAATGTTGTCATCCTTGTTTTAATATGTAAATAATAGGATATAACACAACATCGACTACAGACAATAGAATATAAATTGCATTAAAACAAGGATAACAAAAATCCATGAATGCAAATGTAAACACATGATACAAAGGCAGAAACAATTGTAGAGCAGAAGCATATCTTATTAAAAAATTGTCTTATTTTCTTGAATCAATACTATATGCAAAATAACTATTTAATTAACCTTACTAAAATTCTATTAATATCTAAACAATATATGCTTCTTAGATTATACTTTATTGTTGCAAGAATCTTCATCTAAAGTCTAAATGAACAAATTGAATTTTAATTGTCTTTATTAGAGAAACGGTATTCCTTCATTATTGACAAAAGAAACAAAAGTTTAAAGCAATAATACATAACCCATACTGATTTTTAAGTTGTTAATTTTTTTGGGGGGTAAAGTGGATTTTGACAATACAATATATAGGTAAAATAGGAAACCTGATACTTCATCTTTATTTATTTGTCTATGTAGAAAAAATATGGAAGCCATAAAAAGTGTATAATACCATACGAAAATAAACACACAACGTTAAAAAATTATGTACTTATTTAGCATAGCTTTTTGTTATGCATTCAATATATGCATTCATTGTATTCTAAATGATAATATTGAAATTAAAAAGTAGGATTTTTAATACTGTACATTATCGCTTAAAAAACAACTATCTATAGTATAGATGGTCCTATGACAAACGCAGGAGTCCCAAACGCAGGAGTGGACTCTTAATCTAACCTATTTTAGAATTTCTTTTAGTTTTTTTTTTAATGCCAAACCCCTGCGGGGGGCTTATTTGTACATTCATATCTTAACCTAACCTAATCTGTACAGAAATACTTAATTAAATTAATATTTTAACACTCCTGCGTTTGTCCATTCCTGCGTTTGTCCTGGAACCGTATAGATGTATATACCGATAATACCTCTCCCCCCCCCCCCTTTTTCAATGACCTTTTCGTCTGCTAGCAATTTTTGTCTCATAATCCTTATAAAGTAGTAAGCTTTTTTTGTCTGTAGCGAGAGATCTCGCTAACCGCTGAACCGATATGGTCCTCCTTTATTTCAATCTATTTGTATGGTCCGGGGGATGGTTTTAGGCTATTGCATTTTTATAAAAAGTCTAGGCATGGTTTTAGGCTATATTGTGCCCTTACTTATTCCTTCGAATATAGTTCCCTAGATACTAGGGGCGCAGCCGCTAGTAAAATATAATATAAGATACAGCCGCTAGTGACGTATTCATTTTAAGTCAATCCGTTTAATAAATTTTCACAGGACCCAAGCGAGTTTAATTGAATTATCGGCTTAATTGCGGTGGCCGAAACCCACCCTTAAAAGTTAAATGTTGAATTAAAATTTGAAATAAACATACAAATACACATTTACTTACAAATATAAATATACAATTAGGTGGAATCCCTCTTATCGTATATGGGACAAAGACCAAGCTGCATTACTTTTGTGTCACTTTTGATTCCTGTGACGTCATAAAATTAGGAAGATGTGGAGAAGATGGAAAGAAAACCAATTAAAAAGAGATGGAGAATATGACGTCAAAAGTGGTGCAAAAGTAATGGACGAAAAAAGTATTTTTTTATGCTTATTTATTTTGGTTAGATTAGGTTAGAGGACCCCCACAGGGATAGATTGGTCCCCGCAGGTTTAGAGCTCCCTTCCCAAAGCTAAAATTATGTTCTGTTTTAAGGGGGATGGGAAGTCTAAAAATATGTTTGAGTGAAAGCACAGACAATTGTCTTCATAATCAAATATGTAGAAGAAAAATCAATCTATAAATAATAAATTAGGAGGTTGGTTGGAAAAGAAACAAGGACACTTCTACTATTATTGCTTTAAAAGGTGAAAGTTTTTAATGTGTTTTCTCGTATTCATTCGAATCCGGTGGATAGGAACCGGTTCTCATCCATACCAAAAAAACTATGTCTAACATCGTATTATATCCAGCTTTCTACGAAATTAAAAATGTACAATCATAAGATTAAAACTAGTTATTTTAGCCCCGAGGTGCCGAATTGTACATTCTATATCCGCGGAAAGCCGTTTATAATACGATGCGAGAAATAACTATTCCTTTTTTTGATAAAATCTTCAATATAAAAGGTCCAACCATTTAAACTTAACCTACTTGATTTGATTTATAAACTGACAGACAGACAGACAGACGCACATTCACAAGTTATATATTGTAGCTATGCTGCTAAAAGAAAATGTGTTTGTTCAAATTCATTGTCAGTTTATTGATTTTTGTTTTTACAATTATAGATAATTAATATATGTACTCAATTGTTGTTTTTAATAAAAAATTACTCAAGCGTTAGTAAATATATATTTTTTGGCCTGTGTATAGAAAAACTGGGTATAGTCCCTTTCGTGGCAACGCACCTTAAGGGGCGATTCTTCGTATTTTCACAGTAGCTTTTCTCCTGTGGGGAAATCACCAAACCCAATATAACCTAACCTAACCTAAAATAATCTATAAAAAGCCATTTTAAAAATAAAACGAATCGCCCCTTAAGGGGTGTTGCCACGAAAGGAACTATTCCCGAAAAACTCACTCTGTCTGTAGATAACGTTGTTAAAATGCAGTTTTATAAAATTCCACCTTATATTCGTTTATTACCAGCAAGTTGTTTCGCTTTTATTTTGTTAAAAAGCCTGGACGTCTATGCTCCAAACCTTTTCTTTTTTTTTCAAATGAAAAATAAAAGAAAGAAATTTTGATGTGACATGTTTTAATTTTTTATAATTTTTTTTTAGATTCACATGACCAATATGCAACTTCACAGTAAAAAAATGATTATAACAGTTGTTATCAAGATCTTAAGTGGCATATAGACAATTCGTTGCTTAAATGATTCTGCCAAACTTCGGTTGTTTTTCTTTTTGTTTTAAGGACCTACTTGCAGGGAGTAAGGGAGGGGACAATGTATCGAATATTCAACTTTTAGGAGTCTCAGACTTTGGGGACTGGCTTAAAGGGAATGTCATAGAATAAGGAGGAATAGAAATGAAAACCCTAAATATTTCTGGGAAATTTGAAGGAATCTTTGACTTGCGCAGTAAAGACAATAATGCTAAAGTACAAATCACAATGACTAGTTGTCACTATTACATACTCTTGCTTTAATTTTGGTAAGTACAATTGACCACATTTGTAATTTTAAAGGGTCAGCTAAATGGGTACAGCCCCTTCCTCCCCCATCCCCCCTTCCACAAGTTAATGTATGGATGTAGATGCTATCATGTATAAATCAGCTGTTTAAAAACAAACATAAGAGCGCAACCTAGTTTTATAACATAAATACTGAGACCAATATCTTTTTTGTAAAATTTACATAATTAAATTTTTTTAAGGCTTAATATGCACATTAAATTCATTTTTAATCCATTGTGAATAGGGAAGAGGAAGCTGGATTCTTGGGTACATGGCTTTTAGTAAACTATTGCAAAAGGAATTTATTTTGAATAGTTTTACTGAATAATTACTGAAATCATGTTATTTACTAACAGCCTTATAGCCGTTTTGGTCTTTCAAAAGTTCCAATTTTACTTCAGGCTAGCCAGGCAGAATCTTCTACCTGGATTCTATTCTATACTTTATCTTCTTTGGGGAATGTGCAAGAATTTAGCAGTTTCTGACTGAGTTTGGGGACTTGAGCATAGAATGCCGCTACTCGTTATGAATGTTTTGAATATTGCAGACGGGGAGAAGGGATAAGGGAAGTGGGGGGAAGGGAAATAAACACTCGTTGTGTTAGTTTGGAATGTAGCAGACGGGGAGAAGGGAGAAGGGAGGTGGGGGCAAGGGGCAAGGAAAATAAACAGAATAAAAAGGGGCAGTCATATTCTTGCTAGCAGCTGGCCGGGTCCAATAATCTTTTAATATAAAAATCACACCAAAAAACCTTAATATATTTCATCAAAAACAAGTTGTGATTTCACTTTACATGACGCTATGGAAATCTATTATTCAATTAACAATCCCTTTATAATTATCTACAAATTTATTGGATTAAACTGGATTTCATGCCCTTTCTTTGATAACTCTTATATTGAATTAATTGCCCATTGTCCCCTCCCTTACTCCCTGACCTACTTGGCACTTCATTTATTGATATATGAAAACACCTAACCCAGGGCCAGGGGTTTAGAAATAAGCAAATAAAATTTGTCTGTCTGTGTGTATGTTTTCTCTCTGTTTGTAACGAAGGATCTTGCTAATCGCTGAACCAATATGGTTCTCCTTTACAATGCAACATCCTGTAGGTCCTGGGAAGGTTTATAACTTTTTGGGGGAGGGTAGCATCACCCTTCAAAAAAAATCTTATAAAATCTTATAAAAATTACCATCCCAACAAAACTTTTCCCGTAGGTTCTCATAGGTCACGGAAAGGGTTTGGGGGAGGGTACCACCACCCTCCTAAGAGAAATCGCCCCTAGAAAAAAATTACCCTCCCCCCAAAAAAACTTTTTTTTACTTTTTCTTTTAAAATCTAAAGTAATAAATTGGGTTATCAAATTCGACTCTCCCCTCAAGTGCCCCTAGAGGCCTAGGGGCGTAGCCGCTAGTTTAAAAAATAAGTTGGCTATTACCTCACTTGGTATTTTCTTTTCCCCTGATAAAACCAAACCTGACACACTCTTGATATACCAAAGTAGATTTTGCCAAGAAAAGTCTACACACAAAAATGGCCATGTACAATAGAGGCGAAGTTTTTTGCATGATTCATCCATTAATGAAGTTTGTGTGTTCGTGTTAGTAACTTGTTATTGAAGCTTCCTACTAGTCCTATTATATTTTTTTAAAGGGAGGGGTGAGATTAATTTTCTTTGTAAATATTCAACAATCGAAAATGATACATAGTGTCGTTTTATGGCTGTAATTTTTTTTTTTTTATTATTGGGGATCTACATCCAAAATGTAAAGTAATTACACTGAGACAAAAAAAAGGATCTACGCTGAAAAAAAACTTTGTCTTAGTAAAAATATGAGAAAGAATAATATTATGTGAGAAGGAAATGGCCAGGGCTCGGCAGTCACTCTTAAGCTGTCACCAGGGAGGAGGGGTCATAGGGCTTCATATCAAACAGGGGTATTTTATAACCCCGGCATCTTATTCGTTAGATCAAAAACTTTGGGTACTTTTATTTAATATTGATTGGTTGGTTTCAAACTAGTAGTGTCAAAACTTTTCAACGAATAATTTTGACATACATAAGGGTTAATTTTGTTTAATATTATAGAGGATGTTTATAATTTTATCGTTCATACCTATTATAATAATTCGCCCATTCAGCTAGACTAAACCTGCTAAAACGGGTTTAAAAGGACGGATAATGGACAGCCTATGCGCGGCTGCCGAGCCTGTAAATGTCTCTGATAGCCTGCGGACTAACTTTAAGTTAAATCAACAAAATAAACACACGCACAAGCATAAGTAACAATGTTGTAGGAATCAGTTTTCAAGTATGGGCCGAGTCATCCGGTAATAAAGAAAGTAATATGGTGCGTTATTTTTCTTTTAAAAGATAAAATTCGAAACGGGCATGGGGTCGATTTTCTTGTACTTTTTAGGGAGGCTTATAAAAAATATCTTGGGGTGGTTTGAAGCTATTTTCCTAAATTCCCTGCCATTCCATGGAGGCTAGGGACAAATTAACTTGTATAGAAGGTGAACTATTCTAAATTCTAATTCTGCTTGTAAAATCCAATAACCATTTGATGAAACATTTAATCGGTGTGGGTTTTTAAAAGATATAATAGGAGAATCAGTTTTAGAATTTAAAGAAGGATTTGTACAAAATGAATTCGGTGGTGAAACTACCGTTTAGCCGTTTAAGACATAACATTTTATACTTGTAGCCAAAAAAATTTAAACACGAAAAGTTTGATATTTATGATTTAGCAGCTACGCCCCTAAAGACTTAAGGAAGGGGGAGGGGGGTTGAAATCAACCCTCTCACTTTAAAGTTTAAAGTAAAAAAAAGGTGGGTTTGTGATTCGTTCCAGAGGCGAATTCATTTGGGATGGTCGAGGTACCCTCCCTCAAAATGGTTATAACCACTCTAGGACATATGATAGGCTTCACTGTAAAGGAGAATCATATCAGTACGGAAAGACGGATTCACAGACTGACACACACATTCAGACAGACATACTGTTACTTTTATAAAAGGAAAAATATTCCAAACTTTATACATAGACAAAAATTGTAGAACTACTCTGAGAGCGTCAAGTAGAGTTTATCTTGAAAATGATTTCCGGAATTCAAAAGTAGAAACAATAAAAATATTATCCCCTCTTTTTATATCAAATGATAATATTTAAAATAAAATTATCATATACTTTTATTTTATTTTAAAACCTCAATTTTATAGTATGTTTGGGGTGGAAAGATGAATGTAGGCTTTTGAAATCCTTTTTTTTTGTCAAAAAGATTTTCTAAATTTTGCTCTAGTTGAAAAAAAAGGTCAATACTTTTTTCATATATGTTGAAAATTTTTAGCCTTTATAAAATGATGTTTAAAACACTTATACTGATATTTTCAACTGCAAATTTTGAAGAAAAAAAAATGATTTACAGTTTTGCCTATTGCAAATTATGTCCTTGATTGAGCTTCAAATTATACTGGTACCCAAAGTTTTATATAATGTGTCAACCTAAAAACTTTGGGGACTTTTATCAAATTTTTAATTGGTTGGTAAAAAAAAACTAGCAATCACTTTAATTCCAATAAAAGTAATTTGTTTTATTATAATAGAGCATGTTCATCAATTTGTCGTCGATTTTCTTATCCCATAATATTTGTTAAGTAAGAAGAATGTAGTTTGTCTGCCCTACTATTAAATCTAATAAAAGTTGGGCGCACAAACACTTGAAGAATACTAAGCATAGCTAGCTGGCTGAACCTCAGGGATATTAAGGGAATTGATACATATCTTCAACGATTATAAATAAAGTTACTCAATATGCAGATTCAAATTATTAGTTGAATTAAAGAGTTTTGAGCGCTAACAGTTTCGAGCAAACCAATGAAAATTTAATAAAAGTATCTAAAGTTTTTATGCTAACAACAAAGAGGTCACGAGGTGATAGGTTCGAATCTCGTTCCGACACCATGTCATAACTAAAAACGTAAAAATGGCTTCTACTGCTGTAATGTTAGTTGCGCGACATAAATAGTAAAGATTAGGGGAATGCCTTGGCCCATAAACAGGTGCAACCCATTACCATGCACATTGCACAGTTAGGACTTCTCAGACAAATGTCGTGCAATCAAAGTGTTGGTTGTCTGATAAATGTTACTTAACCTAATATCCTTAGGTGTTAGAGTATCGCATCCCATTACACGCGGATGATGCTCTGGATTTTCTAGATGATTACTTAAGAATCTCGCCCTTACGAGGTAAGATAGGATTAGTGAATTAGTGATTAGTTACAAAACGTTGGGTACTTTACAGTCCAATATGTCCCTTACCTCCCTGCAAAACCTAAACTAGATATTTTTCTACAAGTATTGATTTCTTAGATGCGAAGCATCTCTATACTTCCATTTATAACTGACCTCTTCCCTTTTTCAATCTTTTAAACAGATCCTAAGAAATGCTTTATTCGGGTGGTTGACTTGACACAAAACAAGCTCTTTTAAACTTTTATAATTTTTGTTATTATTTTAGAATATATCCCATAACCTAATTTCTTGTATGATTTAACGTGTCCTACTATAGCTAAAAACTTTTGATAGATATTTTTGAATCATAATTGTGAAGAAGAACCCAATCGGTCCAGTGGTAAGCAAAATATTCCACATAAGACAGACAGACTCTTAAATTTATTCAATTATTGATTAAACAAGGATGACAAACAACAATATGTAGGACATACAGACGGACGGACATTTCAAATAAAAGAGTAGCTTTGCTTCTAAAAAGCGTTTTATACTTTGCATTGAAGAATATTTTCAATATTACTTTATATAACTTATTTGAATGCTTTAAGCAAATAAAGAAAAGCAAATATCGCCGATAAAAATAGAACAATATTGTAAAATTTATAGTCTAAAAGAAAGGGAAAAAATACGGGTTTTTTCGTAGTAGGTCAAAGATTGCATTTATAATATTATTGCAAAAATTTATCTTATTTTGTGTTGAGAATTTACTCAGAAAAACACAATCTGTTATTCGTTGCCTCCAGAAGGAGTAATTTTATTTATCATCATTGGGATATCAATTAATCTACCTGTTTCTTATCTCTTAAAATCAATGATTCTCTAATAAAAACAGGGCTGCTTGTCTGTCTGTCTAAACCGAAGGATATTGCTTACCGCTGAACCCCGATATGGTTCTCCTATACAATGTAGATCTCTATAGGTCCTGGGAATATTTATAACTATTTTGTGGGATGGTACCCCCAGTCCCAACCCTTCTAAGAGAAATAAAACCTGGAAAAAATTGCCCCTAAGAATATTTTTTAACTTTTAAAATTAAATTAAGAAACACTATTTTTGTTATATAGCAAGATTTAGAAAATAAAAGCCTTGGAATGAGTTATCCCTAGAGAGAAAGTATTTATAGCTGGCCACACTATAAGGCCAACAATACCACGTTAGCAACATGGAGTGGAAGTTTAAATAAACAAAGCTAATTTACAAACAAAAATTAAACGACAAACATACAAACAATCTACTGATATATTTCTAAACCTTATCTGGGCATATAAGAAGGTCTAATATATAGTAGAGCCATATCAACATTCTACTGTTAATATTATCCTATTATATAAATTAGTAAGGTCTTTTAGTCTGTAGATTAAGATTTCAATAACTACTGAACCGATTGATTTTTCCACTTTAGAGAACATTACATAGGTCAAGGAATGGAATTATTTGAAACCGCATTCCCCTAGATGCTAGAAGCAAAGTAATAGTATAAGAATAAAAGAAAATTTCTTATTTGTTAGCCTAACAACTCCAGAGACTTTTATGAATTTTTATTGGTTGATTTATTATGTTGAGGGTCTAAAAGTTTTAAACACTAATTGTAATTTACAGAAGGGGTAAATTTGTGTATCCTCATTGGATATGTAGATCAATTTATCGGCCATTGTCTTATCCCTTTTGATCCCTGGGTTTTTCTTCTACACATCTAGCTAGGATGTATTGAATTTTAGTTTCCAAAAGCATCCGCGTCTTATCTCAATATTTACTACTAGCTAAAAAAGCTTCAAACTTCCAAAAAAAATCAAAATTTGAAAAATTGAAATTTTGAATGTATAATGTATAAATCGTTTATACATTATTTCGTTTTTACCTTTGACAGGAATAGCTGAAAATAGCATTTGCAATAATTGGGTTATCTGCTGTAAACATTTGGAAATTATTGAAGAAATAGGCAATCCATTTTCAGCACATTCTAGCTAGCCGGTACAATGTACAGTGTAAGTACAATATCTTATTGACCTAAATGCCGTGATGATAGATACACAGTAGACCAAGAATGTACATCAGTTTAAAAAGTATAATCTTAGTTTCGTAGATTTATCAAGAGAAATATTTCTAAAACTCGAGAGAAAAAAAACACATGTTCAAAATATTTTCTGTACAAAATCAGAGCGTAAATTAATCTCCATCTAATGCTGGTAAAGATTTATTGTAATATATTGGAAAGTCTATGGAAGATAGATACCTCCAAGGCCAACCCTTACAGCCCTCCAGCAGGGAGGTGGAAAACTATTTTAGAAACACAAATTAACAAGGATGACAACATCGTCCACAAAAGTGAAGCACTTAAATCATACCATAGAACAAACGAACATTAACATTAAAACATCAGATAATTTGAAAATTATATTGTATAAATTGACATGTATTTAATAGACCTACGATCAATCTGGTGACGGTTTTAATGTTACTACGCTTACTAAATCATACCTAACGGTCAATGGCATCATCATGCAAAGTTTAAAATCGATAGGACAATTCTAACATACCTAAATTACCGATTAGTGTGCGGACTTACAGACATACCCTAGTTATTGAAGAGCTTTGTTTTGTAAGAAGTGTTTAGACCAATATATGTTAAATGGGGGTCCAGTATAGTTTACTGTCCAATGTCCCCTCCCTCCCTGATTTTAAGTCACATGCACCCTGTCAAATAATGAATGACTAAAATTGCTAATTTGCGTGAAAAAATATACATATGTAATCTTTATAATAGAGTAACAGGATCTGTGTATACAGAAGGATCTCGCTAATCGCAGAACCTATATGGTTCTCCTTTACAATTTAGCTTCTAATAGGTTGAAACCTATTTTGGGGGAGGGTACCATTAACCTCCCAAGATAAATTGCCCCTAGAATAAATTAAAGAATAGTTATTTATCGCATCGTATTATAGTCAGCGGTCCGCGGATAAAATCAGCCCGGATGAAATGTAGCAAAAAAAAACACAAATAGAATATAGCCTAAAACTAGCTTTAAAATAGAAAACTTTAACAATCCAGTGGTTCGCAGATAAACAAAAAAACCTTAATACTTCATTATCTTCTTCTGAAATAAAAATAGGAGGAAGTCGTTCTGTCTGTTTGTACCGCTCAACCGATATATTTCTCCTATTCAGTGAAGCTTCTCATAGGTACAGGGAAGAAAAAAATACCCTGTTTTAAAGATAAAATTCGAGTTTCGATCTCCCTACCTTACCTTAAGTGCCTCTAGAGGCCTTTATGGGCGTATCCTGAAGTATGTGTTATATATTTCTTTAATTTTGCTTGTTATGTTAATGCTGTCATTGTGTTTACATCTTAATCTTGGTGTGTCTTCATTTCCGCCTAGGGTTATATACTTGCAAATACATTAGCTGACTTAAAAATGGCCCGATACAAAATCGGTAAAGGGACTCTGCCCCATGGTAGTTATATGTATCTTTTGCCCCCTCAATTCTAAAACATTAATGAATTTGCCCCTGGCCTCTAGGCGATTCGTCTATAGATGTAATGGGCAGTCCCCTCTCCTATATAGGATCGTTCTTAACGCTATTAGGAAGTTATAAAAAAATTCTCTTATCAAAGTTAAGTTACTCTCTTGTAAAATTATACCAATCTTCAGCTTTAGACAGACAGATGGACAGACATCGTTCTGCTTTGTATTTTAGATAATATAGTTCTGATGATATGCGGAACTGAATGCACATTGTTAATTTTCTGACATTTAAAATTTCCAGGGAGGAGGGGGGGGGGGGACATTGAACTATAAATTACACTGGTATCCAAAGTTTTAAATCTTCATTTGTTGGCTTGAAAACTTTGGGTACATTTGTCAAATTTTGATTGGTTTGTTCCAAACTAGTAATGTTCAAACTTTTTAATTTTGATGTACAGAAGGGGTAAGTTTGTTTATCATTATGGGGAATTTTATCAAATTATCATCCATTGTCTTATCCCTTAAGATCCCTGAGAATTACTCCTACAACAACAACAGACTAAGTAACTCTATCTTTTAAACTTTTATGCAAATCATTTCTATAATTAGGGTATGTCTGTTTAAAAACTTGATTTCTATCTTAGCATGAGGGTTAATTTTAAACTTATTTAAGCTAATTTATAAATAGGGCATTTTCTCCCTTAAAAGTTACTGAAAGTAAATATAAATTCATCAACAAGGGTGTATTTCATAGTTTAATAATTTTTAAAAGCAAAGCTTTTCTTTTTTGAGGGTCGGTCCGTCCGTCCGATTGATCTAATGTTTTGAATACTGATTCCTAGGACAACAAAGTACAATGTTATAAGCGAAGCATCTCTATAATAAATTCCCAAAAATGTAAGTATGTCCTTAATTATTATACTGTATTTAAGCAGTTTTTCAACAAATATACTTTTATATATCTATATTCTAATTATTAAGTTCTGACACTCTACAAGTGTTAATGTTTGTTTGTCCTACCGTTTCAGAGCTTTGCTTTTATGGATGTTGTAATCCTTGTTTTATATACAATTGAATGATTTTATTATATTTCTTAATTAAACAAGTCTAGCTTTGCCCCTAACCTCCAGGGGCTTTGTCCCAAGATTTGAGGGTGTTGCTACTAATGGACATTTTTGTCCTTGTTAAAAGGACTCTCCACAGAAAAATCAACTTTGGATTTTTGAAAATCTAACCTGAAACTATTATTCTCTGTTCAATTTTAGGCATTTTTTGTTTTTGTGGCATCGCGATCGAAGCCCTTTGAAAATTTTGTCCGCCGCCTATTTGTACTGCCGCTATAACAATATATACTACACTTTCCTCCACTCAATCTGGTTCGCCGCTAAAGAACATTTGCTCCATTGCAACCGGCCGCTCTACGATTTATCCTCTTCCTTGACTGGACAATCCAACCGCCTCCATTTTGTGTTCGCCTCCGCCAAATATAACCATCTTTTGCCGCAGTTGCCGCATTCATCGCCCTTCTCCGCCGCTACTCCGCTATACATTGCGTACGTAGCTATACACAACACCCCCAGCCTCCATTTAATTTCTGAACAAGGGAGAGGGGAGCATGTATTAAAAAGCGACGTAGAGCGGAGTAGCGGCGGAGAAGGGCGATGAATGCGGCAACGGCGGCAAAAATAGAAGCTAAAAATCACTAAAGCAGCACAAATTAAATGGCGGGAGGATTCACTTAAAGGAGGTAAAAAATTTCAAAGGGCTTCGATCGCGATGCCACAAAAACAAAAAATGCCTAAAATTGAACAGAGAATAATAATTTCAGGTTAGATTTTCAAAAATCTAAAGTTGATTTTTCTGTGGAGAGTCCTTTTAATTCAAATAGAGAAGCTTTTAACTGTACAACTTTTGTGGATAAATAAGCAGGGATATTAAGGGATAAGACAATGGACGATAAGTTAATTTACCCATTATGTAGATTAAAATTATTGGCTAAAACGTTTTGGCAACGTTAGTTTGAAACTAACCAATGAAAATTTAAAAGTACCCAAAGTTTTTAAGTTTGCCAATAAGCGAGCGCGGTTAAAAACTTTGGGTACCAGTGAAATAAACAATCCCATGTCTTCTTCCTCTCTGATAAGAAGATGTAAAATCATATGTTATTTTACCAGAAATAATATAAATAAACATTTTACAGTTTAAGATAGAGAGAGCGCGGGGGGTATGCATTGACTTCCACATAAATATATTATTATTTAATTGGTAGCGCAAATGATAATGTATAGATTTATATTCCAGACAACTACCTCTCTCAAATATCCAGGACTCTTTAAACTAGCAGATGAAAATTTAAATCATTAAACTTTATTGTCTCAATTAAGCTATTAGGAACTTTTTGTACAATTTTCATTGTTTTGGATAGGCTTTTAACTAAATAATTAAAGTGGCTACAAATTTTCTATGTCCTATTGGGTATTTTATCAGTTTTATAACATAAATAGATAATTTGGAAAAAATTTTAAAACCAATATAAAAACTAATTTGCCTGAAAAAAATATAGAATACATTGCAGTTCATAAAACAATTTAGATTTTGTTCAATTGTAAATAGAATTTAAAGAAATTATGCGGAAACGAATGCGCGCCCAAAAAAAGTGGGCTATTTAAATCAATATATTATTACTTGGATGTTGCACCAGATTTTCATGTACTCTGTTAAAGTGATGCTCGCAGCTGGCTTAAAAACAATACCCCCATAAATTCCATTTACCCAATCCCCTCCCCTTCTACTGGATGAACTATCTGACTTATAAATGAGTTCCATATTAGCAAGCTAAGTTGAAAAAAACAATTTTTAATATATCCACGTATATCATATATCTAATGCTATTTATTTTCTTTCACTTTATTCATTTAATACAATTTGTACCTTTTACTCAGAGTGGAATTGCAAAATTGAAATGTTTATTATTCTTAAAATACTAATATATCAAAATTTTGAAACAAATAAACTTTCTAGATCAAAGGAATATGAAATATTTTATGTAAATGCGTTGGCGTTTTGGTGGGATAAACAGGGTTCAAAATAGACGATAAAATCATTTTTAACCTCGATTGCGATCAATAAAATTACCCCCTAATGTAGATTATATTTATTGGTGGATAGGTTTGTACAAAAAAAGGTCTGAACAACCCAATCAAAATTCAAGTATTTTCTAAGCCAATAAATAAGACATCTTGATTATAAAACTTTAGGAACAACTATAATTTACAGTCAAATGTCCCCTCCCTCCCATGCTATATACTCACTGTAATGATTTACAACCATGTGTACCCCCACCTCCCTCAATCTCATACTTTAGGGGGGTGTCAAAATTTTTCTCCTTATTTTTTATGTTGTGGACACAATCTTTTGCACCTCCGTCAACAAAGGTCTACATCCCCCTGATATATCCAATAATATAGCCAAGGGGGGTGTCAGGTAAAAAGCCAACCCCCCCCCCCCTTAAATTCAAGGTATTTCGCCCGTAAATTTACCATATCAGGGATACTGTTAATTTTTGAGTAGGTGGGGGTTACCCTCACAACACCACCCTACACCCCCGCCCCCTTCTATTTATGCGGGGTGTCTAAAAAAAGCATAAAAATTTTAAATGCTTTTCGCCCCTCCCTTTTACGCACATTCATTTTATGGAAGCTTTTTGATGATTAATATGATATTAGGAAAAAGTTGAGTATATCAATATATTACCAATTTTTATAATGTTAGCTTCCTTTTACGGAGGGAAGGGATACTGGACTAATAATTATTCCAGTCTCTTTCGTTGGCTTCATAACCAAAATTTGTTTATCATAATTGGGGGTTTACACAATTTACCATCCATTGACTTATCCCTTTAGATCCCTGGGTTGAGGTACATCCATTACTAAATGAAAGATATCGTTTTCATCAGACAACATTTGCTTTAGAGGCATGAGTACATTATTTCTTTCGAGGGTGTAGTTACTCCCTCCCCACCCCCCCCTCCTATAATAGTTTTTAAAAGCGAAGCTTTTCTATAATTAGGGTCGGTCCGTCCGTCTGAGATAGTTAGCTTTTATTCGTTAATTTAGGCATGTTAGAATTGTTCTATCGATTTCAAACTATGCATGGTGATTCCTGTAGAAGTTAGGTATTTAGAAAGCGTAGCAACTCTATAATCGTTACCAGAATGTCCGTACGTCCATTTTAAACATATTGATTTTTTTTACTTTTTTAATAACAATTTTTTATGTGATAAAATCATCCGATTGATCTGATTTTTTTATTACTGATTACAATAAGGTACAATATTATGAGCGAAGCATCTCTATAATCAAGTATTAAAATGTCAGTATGTCCTTAAACAGAATTCTGTATTTAAGTTTTGCAACAAATTTACGTTTAATTTTGTCAAACCTTATTTTTTCATATTTTGTATATTCAATTCTGACACTCAACAAAAGTTAATGTTCGTCTGTCATATCGTTTCAGAGCTTCGTTTTTATGGATGTTGTCATCCTTGTTTTCAATGGGAAGGGTGGATTTTTATAAACTCCCCCTGGACCTATAAAAAGCTTCACTGTAAAGGAGAAATATGTTGGTCCAGAAGTTGTTGAGATCTTCTGCTTCAGACACACATCCTGTTACTTTTGAATAAAGATAAACAATCTGGTTCTGTTACTCTCCCCTTTTTTGGGACGTAACCGCTGGTTTTATATAAACAAAAGAAAAATATAATTTAGTAAGAATGGATATATTATTGCTTGGATCTTACACCATATTTTCATGTTCTATAATAATGTTATCTCTGTAGCGGGCTAAAATAACGATATCCCACATCCCCCTTCTTTACCCCATTTCCTCCCCTCCTACTGGATAAACTGCCCGACCTATAAAAACGACGATATTTCTCCTGGTATAATATCCACGTATATTCTACATCCATTATATCTATACGTATATATATTAAGAGATATAAGTTTTCCGGAATTGTAATGTAGGGAGTAGATTTGAAATCTGCATCAAATTTTAAGGATTTTTTATAAAATTCGTTTTTTGTATAATTCTTTATCTAAAAGCGGAAATACAAATTAAGTTAATTAATTTTGGCATCTGTGATTGGTGGATTTAAAAAATCTGCGCTCTGATTGGATGTCGTACATCATTCAACCAATTAGAGCGCAGGTAGTTTAAAATCCACCTATCCTATTGGTCAAAATTAATTAACTTAAAATGTATTTTCGCTTTTAGATAAAGAATTTTACAAAAAACGAATTTTATAAAAAATCCTTAAAATTTGATGCAGATTTCAAATCTACTCCCTACATTAAAATTCCGGAAAACTTATATCTCTTAATATATATATAAGTATAGATTACATACATATTTGCACGTTCATAAGTATAACTTTATCTTGGCTAACAAAACTAGCGTCCGTATTCATGAAATTGACTAATTAGTTAGGACATTATCAGCGAAGTTTTCCTTCATTTGGCCATGCTCGTCCGTACGTAATGTATAGCTCTTATCGTTAAAAAAAAAACATGTTAATATTGTCCTAGCAATTTCAAACTTTACATGCCCATTCCAGTTGTAGTTAAGAACGATGTAATAAAGCCTAGCAACTTTATATTCTTTGTAGAATATAATTATGAATTATCTTCTTCAATTAATTATTCATCTGATTGCCTCTAGGGGAGTAGTCGCTAGTTTTTACCAAAAAATATAAGAGATGTTTAATGAATGCGGGCTACAAGTTTACAAGTTATTAATTACCTTTCCCTTGTCTCGTGTTTTCAACATTTTACCTTGTTTCCGCACATTTAACACTTTGTCGGACATTTCCACAGTCAAATGCTTTGTTTAGGTCAAACTGCAAACGAAAGTGAAATGCTTTCTTGAGGTCAAACTGTATATTAAAGCTTATTTACTACCAATTACAACCAATTGCAGACTTTTCAACAAAAAGATTCGGTCTGTCTGTAATGTTAATTTATGCATGTTAAAATTGTTAAAATTTTGAACTTCGTGATTCGCTACTACTTTAAACCAATTGATTTTGACATAATTTTAAAAATATGTTGTTACATCACTATGAGTTTTGTAATTGTGATTCTCTAAATAATTAACTAATTTTAAACTTTTTTTCAGGTAAGACTTACTAACAGAGCTGGGAAAATCATTGAAAAAAAATAATAAGTTTAAATATTAGAACACAACCAGTTCACAACAAACCAACAAAATTAGCCAAAGTTAATCTTTAGTTACCAGTGAATCTACAGTCCAGTTTCCTGCCCCTCCCTACTTATTTCTAGGTAAAACACCAAACATTATCATGATTTTCTTTGAAAAAAATAAATAGATAAGAAGTTTAATTAATTTTGTATTGTATTTTACTTAAAACTAAAGTTGAACAGCAAAGTGTAAAGTTTTGAAAAATGTCCCAGAAAATTGCGTCGTCTTTGAACACTAAATCCAAGGATTAGAACCTACATTCAAACATTTTAAAAGGCTGTAAAGATTTTTCTCGTATTCATTCGAATCCGGTGGATAAGAACCGATTCTCATCTACACAAAAAAACTATGTCTAGCATCGCATTAAATCCAGCTTTCTACGAGTATAAAAATGTACAATCATAAGATTAAAACCATTTTTAGCCCGTGCCTTCGGCATCTCGAGGCTAAAAAAACTGGTTTTAATCTTATATACATTCTATATCCGCGGAAAGCTGTTTACAATACGAAGCGAGAAATAACTAATATTGTTCTTTGTCCCTTTTCACCCTCAGAGATATAAAGAGATATGAAATGGACGATAAATTGATGAACATCCCTATAATGTAAAGCAAGATCAACCCTCCTGTATATTAAAATTAATGGTTTAAACATTTGAACACTGATACATAATAAACGAACCAATCAAAATGTTACAAAAGTACTTAAAGTTTTGAAGCCCACTAAACGTCATTAAAAACTTTGGGTACTGGTGTAATTAAGAGTCAGATATCCTTTCCTTCCATGTTTAAATCCAGAATCAATAATTTAAAAAAAATATTTTATCAAAATTTGTTTATATTAGTATATTAGTCCTCTGTCTTTGACACAGGATTTCACTCAGTTAGGGAAATTAAGCATAAATACTCAAGTTTAATGACCTTTAATAGTTTTTAAGATTATTTGGATAAAGCAAAATCAAGAAATAAAACAGAAAATTTGGTTTGCAATACTTTTGTGAAAAACGCAATTAATTTGAAATATTATATTTATGTACTTTCTGCCTGCTAATGATTATTGAGTTGCTGCGCTTTTTAAAAATTATATCTAACTTTAGGACAATTCTAACAAGCATAGATTATTTATCAGAGCTCTTCGCTATGGATGGACTGACTAACTGATCATAATTATAGAAAAACATTTTAGCTTTTAGAATTTAAATATTTTTTGAAAAGCTCCAAGCCCCCTAACTGTTAGTTCAGCTTTTGTATGGGAAGTACGAATTTGTCATGTTTTAAATTTGGCCATATTAATTATATATTCTTTAGTCCTAACCTTCCACATACAGTGTTAAACTAGTTTTTTAATGCAAAATTTTATTAACTTTTTTTATCAACGATAAAAATATTTCTTAAAACTCATAACAGTTATTTTTAGTCTACAGAAGGGGTAATTTTGTTTATCAAATCTGTCGTTCAATATCTTATTATTTAAGACAGCGTGGGCAGAGCTATGCCAAAAATATGATTCAATATATTTTTTCCTAATAAACACTCAACTAGTGTTTCTTAGTGTTCAAAAGAATTTATATTTTTTAATGTTTAAATTATATATAGAGGAGCTTCATTAAAAACAAGGCTGCCAACATCTGTAAAAGCAAAGCTCTAAAATCAGACAGGACAAACAAACATTAACACTTGTAGAGTATCATAACTTAATAAGCAGAATAATAATATATATGAGTCTAAACAAAATCGTAAGTAAATTTGTTCCAAAATCGCGTATATACAGGAAACTGTTAAAAGACATATTTAAATTTTTAGAGCTTGATTATAGAGATTTTTTGTTTGAAATATTTTACCTCATTGTCCTATGGGTTATTGTTTCACAAATACTTATTTCATAAAAAAAAAATTTCCGTAAAAACGACGGCATGTTTTAAATGGACGTACGGACTTTCTAGCAACGATTATAGAGTTGCTATACTTAATAAATTATAAACTATTGTTATAGAAATCATCATGTTATTTTTAAGATGACTGAATTAACGGTAAAGCTATCTTTTGCATACAGACGGACGTAAAACCTTAGTTTTTCGCAAAAAAGAAACATTTTTTTTACAAAATGTTTTTATCTAGTTTTATCTTGTAATTTTTTATTGTACCTTGTTATATCAATATCATAGTTATATCTAAAAATATAATTTCATTTCAACATACACATATCAGTAGTCATTCTTAGTTTTAGTACATTTTTTTGTAGTAGGGGGGTAGGGGGGGGGGCGGGGGGGTATATTTCTATGAGCGATTTCTAAAAGGAGGGCAGGGGTATTTTACTTTTCTATTAGGATTTAGCATAAAAACCTAATTGTGAATATGATTTTTATCTTCTTTGAAGATTCCTGTGACAGTGAAAGACAATATAGAAATGTGCAAAAATGTATGCAAATAAAAACATAGAATTTTGCCATAAATAATTTATAAAGCTCTTTATAGTGCCTGACATCGTACAAAATAAATGACCAATAATAGTCCAATACACGGACTAAATTACCAATGGCAGGCCAGTATGCATTTTAATTGACAAATGGTAGGCACTGACAGACAGACAAATTGAATTATAGATTAGCTCCACTACTAAAAAAAATCAAATAAAGTAAAATTGAAAATACGAGAGAGGAAAAAAATGAAAAATGTTTACACATGTGTTTTGAAAAAATTGAAATCTTTTTACATTTTTTTTTCTAATTTCCGCGGCTAATCGACTTCTGTGTAGTGAAACTTTGTGCTACTCAGAATCAGCGAGGGAGGGGACAGTAGGCTGTTTATTACACTAGTCCCCAAAGTTTTATAAAGCGTTGGTTTAACAACTTTGGGGACTTTTGTTGACAGTTTGTTTCATAAAGCTATGTGTCAGAACGTTTAAACCACTAATTGTAATCTACAGAAGGGGTTATTTTGTGTATCATCATTGGGGATGTACGTCAATTTATCGGTCATTGTCTTATCCATTAAAAACCCTGAGTGAAACTTTGTGTTACTCAGAAGAATCCTTGAACAGCGTGTTTAAACAAGGATAATAACTTCATAAAAAGGCAAAGCTCAAACAACCAAAACAATGCTGAGGTGTACAAACATTTTAGCAAAAAACACAATGGCAGATAAATTGATGTACATCCCCAGTAATGATAGTCAAAATTACCACTTCGGAAAGTTAATATTGTTGGTTGAAAAGTTTAGTCCAGTTTGTAGCAACGATTATGGTATAGGAAAATACTCTCCTATTAAACCATTAAACCGATTGAGTTCTCCAATTAAGAAAGTTTTACATAGGTCTAAATTTTTATTTGGAATGGTTCTAAGCTATTTATCTGCCCTTCCTCTCTTAGATGCTGGAAGTGCAGCCGCTATTTCTTCAACATGAAATATTTAATGTATTCGGGTAATCCAATAAATTTGTTGAAAAACAGCTTGATACAGGATAATGTTTATGGACATATTTACATTTCTAGGACTCGATTATAGAGTTGCTTCGCTTATAACATTATACTTTGTTGTCCCAGGAATCAATATACCAAAAATCAGATCAATCGGTTAATTAGATCACATAAACATTTACTGATAAAAAAGTAAAAAAATCAACATTTTTAAAATGGACGTACGTACATTCTGGTAATGATTATAGAGTTGCTACGCTTTCTAATTCGTACCTAACTACTAAAGAAATCAACATGCAGAGTTTGAAATCGATAGGACAATTCTAACATGCCTAAATTAACGAAAAATAGCTATCCGTTTCGGTTGGACGTACGGACTCTAATTATAGAAAAGCTTCGATTTTGAAAAGAAGTAAAGAACAGTCACAGTTAAAGAGTAGATGTGTCCCTAAAAGATTGAAAATGTAAAAATTATCCATATGTATTTTTTCTTTCTCTAGATTGACAGGCGGATATTTGCTATTATTAATATTTTATATTAATAATGAAATCATAGATATTTGAATATACTAACTCAAATATTTTCAATAATCTGAGGTGAATTCTTTAAAAAAATTGCCTCGCTAAAATCAGCGAGGCTCACTAAAAATTTGGAGGGGATAATTATGCCTTACTAAAATTTTAATTTCTGAAATATGAAGTGTCAAGTCTCTTTAAGTTCTCTTGTTTGTTAGAATGCTTCGCCTCTTTTGAATGTTGTTATCCCTGCTATCTTAGTTCGCCCGTTAATTTTCACCAGGTAAAGCAAATAGAGAGAGTGAGAGAGATAGAAAGGGTGTGTGTGTGAGAGAGAAAGAGAGAGAGAAAGAGAGAGAGAGAGAGACAGAGAGAGAGAGAGAGAGAGAGAGAGAGAGAGAGAGAGAGAGAGAGAGAAAGAGAGAGAGAAAGAGAGAGAGAGAGAGAGAGAGAGAGAGAGAGAGAAAGATAAAGAGTGAGAAAGATAGATAGATAGACTGAGAGAGTAATAAGATAAATGTTAAAAAATGTTGCGTCTCTAGATCTGTAAAAGATTTTTAACAAATCTATGAGTTTAATAATTTGTACTAGTCTCGCATTAGCATAGAAAAATATAGAATTTCACTGAAAAATATTTTTTTAAAGTAAGATTTTAAACATCTAAATTTATGTAATATTATGGACAAGATATTATGACTACATACTTACATTCTTACATACAAGTAACAGGATGTTTGCGAGTCTATCTGTATGTCTGTGTGTACCAAAGGATCTTGCTAACCGCTGGACCAATTTGGTTTATCTTTACAGTAAAGCTTTTCATAGATTCTGGAATGTTTTAGACTATTTTGGGGGAGGGTAACTGCACCCTGTAAAAAGCTCCCCCCCCCCCCCACCGTCAAAAAAACTATAATATAAAGTGGAGGTTCGACTCCCCCTCCTTCCCTGCCCCTAGAGGCCTCTAGGGGAGTAGCATCTAGCTGATATAAAAAATACATGATAGTAGCCAAATTAATAATTACTTGGATACTATGCATTAATTCATATCCAATACTAGCTAGCTACAATATAAATGTACATTAATAATATCTTTTGATACTATGTTGCTTATTTGAAAAAAACGCAAGGATAACAAAATACGTAACTAGCAAAGCATAAAAATCATTGATGGACTAACAGACAGAGTTAGTTATGAGAAATCTTATTGGATGATTATTATAGGTATGTCTTTTGTTGCATGAACGGCAGACTTATGGAACTAGTAGGTTTTATACTCGATACTTTTTGGCGAGGGATGTCTTTTTATAAAATCAGATTATGGAAAGAAAACGAAGTAGGTGATTACGTCGTTTTTTCACAGAAGCTTTTCTCCTATTTCTAGTCCCCGCAAGGGTTACTAAACCCTGCGGGATATTAACATTTATCTTACCTAACCTAAAATAACATATCAAAATTTACTCTGAAAATACGACAAAACCCGCTACTTGGTTTTCTTTCCATGATCCAAAAAATCTTCAATAAAAGATGATAAAACTGACAGACGTACTAACGGACATACAAGGTGAACTAAATAGTAGTATGTATTCGTAGTTATAAGTTACAAAATAAGCTACCTGTCTATTGGTCTATAGCGGTGAATGCTGTTAACTAAAACTGACATTTAGTAATGTTCTTAGAGGCCAAGACGGGGGGTAGGAAAATTAAGGGGGGAGGGGATCAAGGGTATTCTTCAGGGGGTTGTTATATATATATTCTAAATTTAGGGTGTCTAGGGATACCCCCCCCCCTCCCTTCCACCAGGCACCTATATGTCCAGGAAGTATCATGCACAAATTCTGGAATGGCGTCAACGCATTAACTTTGTGTAAAGTACAAATTATGAAATACAAGAATGTTTTCTTACATTTATAGCACGGCTTTAAATTTAGACTTTTTTGTAAATCAACCTTACTTACAGTTACAATAATTTGTAGGAAGACAAAGTGTCTCAAAAATCAGCCATGTGACGTCTTAAAAATGAGGGAGATGGTATGAGAAGTAGAAAAGAAAAACCCTAAAAAAGAGATGGATAATCCCTGATTTTTTGAGACACTTTGTCACATTACGAATAATTTTAGTATGACTTTTAAGATTAAGTTTATCATTTGTTTTTTACTTTGTGATATTAAAAAGAGGGTGGTGGTAACAACCCCCCCCCCCCCCCGGAAAAGGAGAATACACTGTTTCCTAACAAATATACTTTTTATAAGTATTAATAAGTTTTTTCCCACTTATACCTAGTCGCAAGAATCTTTAATTTATTTTCTTCTTTTTAAAACAAAGATAACCGCACATATGAAAGGACAAACGAACATGAGCTAATTCTACAAAATATCTGCACCTCTAATAAATACTTACATTTTGTCCGCAAACATAGATTAATTTATTTTAAATCATTTTCGCAAGCACCGAGTAATTTATCACAAACTTTTAACTTAAAATGACCAAAATTTTAAAACATTATCTCTTAAGCAACGAAAAAAATCCCTACTTTCTCGTTTTCCTTCTAATTCAAAAGTAAAAAAAAGTTATAAATATTTTTCAAATAGCATTTTAAACTTAGTTCTAAAAAGATTTGCTGTCAAAAGTTATAAATTGAGCATAGATTTTGCTGTCAAAAATATAACGCTACATTTCTTTGAAAAATGCGTAATGACATTAATATTCAATTTATTTGTTTTAAATTATTTTTAATTCTTAATATTATTGAATTAAATCTATAAAAAATATCAAATATATTTTTAACTTTGACACCATTCAACTGTAGCGAAACTCGTTTACTTAAAGTATTTTATTGACATTCAAAGCAAGCCATACAGTAGAAACTCATTCATAATTTATATCTTCATTTGAAATTTTAGACGTCTATCTACATTATGAGCCAAGAAAATCTTGCTTTTGTATTAACGTAACGGCAGATCTTTAGTTATAGAGCTGCAGTTTTTTTTGTATCTAATGGAGTGTGTTTGTGTGTGTGTATGTGTGTGTTTTGTATTGACAAGGTGACCTAAATTTGTTTGGAATGTTTATGGTGTGACCTCACTTCCGCGAAAGTCATCAGATAGGCATAATATAACAAAACCACAAGTTTCCCCTTACCTTTTTAAAAGCAAAGCTTTTCTATAAATAGGGTCGGTTCGTACATCCATACGTCCGGAACGGATTGTTTTTTTAGTTAATTTAGGCATTTCAGTTGCACGGTGATTCCTTTAGTAGTTGGGTACGATTTAGAAAGCGGAGCAACTCTATGATTCCTGTAGTAGTTAGGTACGATTTATAATAATACATGCGGAAGTATATGCCCATCAATATTTTCTATCAAGTTGAACAGGATATAATTATACATGTGGAAATATATACCCACCAATATTTTCTATCAAGTTGAACAGGATATAATAATACATGGGGAAGTATATGCCCACCAATAATTTCTATCAAGTTGAACAGGATATAATAATACATGTGGAAATATATACCCACCAATAATTTATATCAAGTTGAATAGGATATAATAATACATGGGGAAGTATATGCCCACCAATAATTTCTATCAAGTTGAACAGGATATAATAATACATGGGGAAGTATGTATATGCCCACTAATTATTTCTATCAAGTTGAATAGGATATAATAATACATGTGGAAATATATACCCACCAATAATTTATATCAAGTTGAACAGGATATAATAATACATGCGGAAGTATATGCATACCAATAATTTCTATCAAGTTGAACAGAATATAATAATACATGGGGAAGTATATGCCCACCTATATTTTCTATCAAGTTGAACAGGATATAATAATACATGGGGAAGTATATGCCCACCAATAATTTATATCAAGTTGAACAGGATATAATAATACATGTGGAAGTATATGCCCACCAATAATTTATATCAAGTTGAACAGGATATAATAATACATGGGGAAGTATATGCATACCAATAATTTCTATCAAGTTGAACAGGATATAATGATACATGCGGAAGTATATGCATACCAATAATTTATATCAAGTTGAACAGGATATAATAATACATGGGGAAGTATATGCATACCAATAATTTATATCAAGTTGAACAGGATATAATAATACATGCGGAAGTATATGCATACCAATAATTTCTATCAAGTTGAACAGAATATAATAATACATGGGGAAGTATATGCCCACCTATATTTTCTATCAAGTTGAACAGGATATAATAATACATGCGGAAGTATATGCATACCAATAATTTCTATCAAGTTGAACAGGATATAATAAAACATGGGAAGTATATGCCCACCAATAATTTCTATCAAGTTGAACAGGATATAATAATACATGCAGAAATATATGCCCACCAATAATTTCTATCAAGTTAAACAGGATATAATTATACATGTGAAAATATATGCCCACCAATAATTTCTATCAAGTTGAACAGGATATAATAATACATGCGGAAGTATATGCCCACCAATAATTTCTATCAAGTTGAACAGAATATAATTATACATGTGGAAGTATATGCACACCAATAATTTCTATCAAGTTGAACAGAATATAATAATACATGGGGAAGTATATGCACACCAATAATTTATATCAAGTTGAACAGGATATAATAATACATGTGGAAATATATACCCACCAATAATTTCTATCAAGTTGAACAGGATATAATAATACATGCGGAAGTATATGCATACCAATAATTTCTATCAAGTTGAACAGGATATAATAAAACATGGGGAAGTATATGCCCACCAATAATTTCTATCAAGTTGAACAGGATATAATAATACATGCAGAAATATATGCCCACCAATAATTTCTATCAAGTTAAACAGGATATAATTATACATGTGAAAATATATGCCCACCAATAATTTCTATCAAGTTGAACAGGATATAATAATACATGCGGAAGTATATGCCCACCAATAATTTCTATCAAGTTGAACAGAATATAATTATACATGTGGAAGTATATGCACACCAATAATTTCTATCAAGTTGAACAGAATATAATAATACATGGGGAAGTATATGCACACCAATAATTTATATCAAGTTGAACAGGATATAATAATACATGTGGAAATATATACCCACCAATAATTTATATCAAGTTGAACAGGATATAATAATACATGGGGAAGTATATGCATACCAATAATTTCTATCAAGTTGAACAGGATATAATAATACATGGGGAAGTATATGCATACCAATAATTTATATCAAGTTGAACAGGATATAATAATACATGTGGAAATATATACCCACCAATAATTTATATCAAGTTGAACAGGATATAATAATACATGGGGAAGTATATGCATACCAATAATTTCTATCAAGTTGAATAGGATATAATAATACATGCGGAAATATATGCACACCAATAATTTCTATCAAGTTGAACAGGATATAATAATACATGCAGAAATATATGCCCACCAATAATTTCTATCAAGTTAAACAGGATATAATTATACATGTGAAAATATATGCCCACCAATAATTTCTATCAAGTTGAACAGGATATAATAATACATGCGGAAGTATATGCCCACCAATAATTTCTATCAAGTTGAACAGAATATAATTATACATGTGGAAGTATATGCACACCAATAATTTCTATCAAGTTGAACAGAATATAATAATACATGGGGAAGTATATGCACACCAATAATTTATATCAAGTTGAACAGGATATAATAATACATGCGGAAATATATGCACACCAATAATTTCTATCAAGTTGGACAGAATATAATAATGCATGCGGAAATATATGCACACCAATAATTTCTATAAAGTTGAACAGGATGTAATAATACATGGGGAAGTATATACCCATCAATAATTTCTATCAAGTTGAACAGGATATAATAATACATGCGGAAGTATATACCCACCAATAATTTATATCAAGTTGAACAGGATATAATAATACATGCGGAAGTATATACCCACCAATAATTTCTATCAAGTTGAACAGGATATAATAATACATGGGATTGGGGAAGTATATGCACACCAATAATTTCTATCAAGTTGAACAGGATATAATAATACATGCGGAAGTATATGCCCACCAATATTTTCTATCAAGTTGAACAGGATATAATAATACATGCGGAAGTATATACCCATCAATATTTTCTATCAAGTTGAACAGATTTTCAAAGAAATTAGACATATTTCAAACAATGTAACCAAAATAATTGCCTAAAACAGCTACCTAATGAATAAATAAAAAATATTTTCTTTTTTAGCAATCTAAATTATTCAAAAGCCTTTAAATTTAAAGTGTATTATTATGGGATCATAAGGGATAAGACAATTGACGGTAAATTATTGTACACCCCCAATCACGATAATCAAAATTGTTTAAAAGTTCGGACACAGAAGGATTGTACAACCCAACTAAGATTTAAGCACCCAAAATTTATAAGTCTACAAATGAGAGATCTTGTTTATAAAAGTTTGAGTACCAATATATTTTATAGTGAGATATAGAGTGAGAGATACTACGTAGATACAACAGACTATGGGACGCACAGACATAAACTAGTTAAAGAGTAGCTATGCCTATATACATTACATAATTTTTTATATGTCATTACAAAAACACCTGTTCAGATCAAAAATGATTTTGATGATAAGCTAGCAAAATTTACCCATAATATTTCATGTTTTCGGCCACATGGAGTATAGATATTGAAAAAAAGGACGAGTATGTCAAAATATCTTATCCTTATAATAAAGTAAAAGGATGTTTGTCTGTCTGTTTGTTTGTACCGAAAGATCTCGCTAACTGCTGAGCCGATAGGGTTCTTCTTAACAGGGTAGCTTTTCATAGGTAAGGTTTATAACTATTTTGGAGGAGGGTAACACCAACCCACCAAGAGAAATCACCAAGAAATCGAATATCTTTGTAAATATTCGTAGAGACTTGAACACAACATAGAAATCGCACAATTTATTCTTTAACTTTTTATTTAGCCGTTGGAATTCAATTTCCCTCTTCTCAAGTTCTCCTAGAGGCCTCTAGGGGCTTAGCTTATATTAAAAAGTAAGTCTGACCGTCTGTCTGATTGAAGTTAAATATCTCGGTAACCGCTGAACCGAATGGGCTTTTCTCTTCAGGGAACATTGACACTGGTTGTTCGGCGTTGGTTTTAAGCTATTTTGTTAGAGGATGGGACACTTCAAACCCCAAAAAGAAAAAATATCCTCCTCAGTCCTCTCAAGTAAAAAAGTAAAGTAAACGTTTCGACTTATTGTCCACTGTCTTATACCCGCAAGATCTCATTGTCGAATCCTTATCCCAACTCCTGATATGATGTTAGGACTATTTAAATCTGTTTCTTGTGTCGCGTTGGTGGAATTTATGATTTGATAATTCTTTAATGTATTTCCTACTTTAGATAAGCTCACTTTTTAACCCACAGATAACACATTAAAAGGGACATATCGACTTTTTAACAGCGAAGCTTTTTTTACATTTAAAGTCTGTCAGTTTGTCTATCATTTTTTTAGGCATTTTTTTACTCCCCTATCGTTTTCAAATGTTTTAGTATCTGTAACAATTAGATACAATTAGGGCTCGGCAGCTGTGCATAAGCCAGGGCTCGGCAGCTGAGCATCAGCCTCAAGTTTTAACCTGTTTGGTTGCTTTAATTTAAAAAAAAAGAGATATTGGAATGTTTTTAAAATGTTGCGTTGCTGCCGAGCCCTGGCTAATTCTACCTCTAATGGCTAAAAATTAATTTTTTAACAAAATCTAAAACACAACGACGGGAATCAAGATGAGGAGGGGGGGGGTGGTCCAACGATTCAGAGGATTATAACGCAATTTTTTTTTATTTTAAAAGAGTCTGTTGAGTCATTCTATTTTTATTGCACGTACAGTTAAGCATAAATACTATTTGATAAACCGAATTTAACCATAGAAAACTATATTTAGATAATTAAAGTATTCTCATTTAAAGAATTACGAAATATAGTCGACCTATAAAAAATTCAGTTACATTGGCTAAGATTGACCATTAAAAAATATCAAGCATAATAATCTTTATTAAGCTGATTAAATAAAGAGCTCAATTGGTTTTTAATTTCTTGTTTTGTTTAAGCTTACCAGTGCGGTTAAGCTATTTGATTCGTTGTCTTTAGTACTTTTGGTAGTAGCTACTCAATAATACACCTTGTCTGTCCGTCAGTCAGTCTGTGTGGCTATTGTGGAAATGTGGGTTTATCGACTTCTATTGAAGATAGACAGCTGAAATTTTCAGTAAAAACTCCAATGACAATTGCCTGTCTTTTGCTTGTCATGCTTCAAAAGACAAAATTGTTTAGGGCTTCTACAATCTAAATATTATCTTTCTTTCTTTTCCATTCTATTATTTTTTTGTGTTTCGCTACTTATGGATGTTGTCATCCTTGTTTGTATTTGAGTACAATACATTGAATCTAACAAAAAAAACATTTGTCGCTGAAAAAATAAATCTATTTTTAAATATAATTTCTTTATGTAAACAGAAATTGTATTCATTCATAACAATTCTGCTTACAATTTTGCACATTTGCTAAAGCCTTGTCATATTAAAATTAATGATAATAATTATGTTTTTTTAAATATAAGGTTAAAGAGTAAATTACCCACAAGCCCTAATTAAAGTGTCAAGGGAAATGATGGGAAGGATGCAAAAGTCGAATACGCGTCACACGAAAGACGTTAAAAATGGTTTCTACATGCTCTGGTCGGCGCAGGACATCAAAGAGTTTGAGTAGGGGGATCTAACTAAGTACTGACCCAAATCATAGAAATGCTTCGCGAACCTAGTATTAGTGTCGGACTGATTATGACGTAAGAAAAAAGATTAGCCAATGAGAGGCCACTATAAATTTTACCATTGGTCAATAATGGCCTCTCATTGGCTAATTTTTTTTCTTACGTCATAATCAGTCCGACAGTAATACTAGGTTCTGCTTCGCTTTAAAAACAAAAATAAAACTTTAGTTATGTACTTTTAAAATTATAACTCAGATATACCGAGCATTTTCTAGTTATATTCTAATTCTTTGCAAGAAATATAGAAAATATACATCCCTTTTACTACTTAAATTGACATTGAAAGATCAATCTGAACGTATTATTGGTTAGACCGTGTACATATTTTTGTACAAAAAGCTAGTATTTTTATTTCAATTATTTAAGAAGTTTACTTGATTTTATTAGTAGAAGCATTGTTAGGGAAATCATCGCTAACTTGATATGATTGAGTCTAAAGGACTAATTATAAACAAGTTATTCGTCTGCTTTAAATCTTTTTTTTAAGATTGATGGATTATATTGCCTGATTGTCCACCTAGGGTAATAAATCTACTTATTACTAAGAATAGTAAACTTTGACTGTCTATATTTATGTATATGCAATTTGGGATATCTTAACTTAATGGCGTTTACATGGGGTGGAAAGGATTGGCTCATTGTTTTTTTATTACAAAAGTCAAACAAACAAATTTTGGTTTTAAAAAAGACTGAAAAATTTAAATTTTTATTATGATTTTTAACACTCCCCTCCTTAAAATCAATGGGGTGTGAGGTTTAGGGGGTATAACTGTAGTGATAAGCCCTATAGGATAAGGACGAAGCCGCTTGGAAGAAAAGTTTTAAGGATCATATGGAAGACTGTTATGATAAGTTGGCTGACATTACCAGATAATGGATAAGGCTCCGAGGTTTTACTTTACACCATGATACAATATAATTTTCTGTACAATATTTATAACTAGCGGATACGCCCCTAGAAGCCTTTAGGGGCAATTAAGTGAATTTTAGATTATATTTTTAAAAGGAAAATGTAACAAAATTTTTTTAGGGTTATTTTTTCTAAGGTCAACTTCTCTTGGGAGGGTTGAAGTATCTTCCCACAAAATAGTTATGAACCTTCTCTAGACCTAAAAGACCTAAATTCACTGTATATAGATCCAGCATTTAGAGAGATCTTAAAGTACAGACAGATAAACATCCTGTTACTTTTAAACACGTATATTTCGCTAAAGCGTGTATCTAAGTATACATGAGTTTAAAATCACAAAGGATAACTTAGATAAGTATAACTTTTTCCAGAGTAATTTAGTTTGAAAATGAGTGGTTTCATAGTTAGGACATTAGTAAAAATAGATTTGGGAATTGGCATTTTAAAGGGAAAAATGCTTAAAAGCTTTAAGATTGTTTTTTTTTAAGTTTATACATTCCTAATTATAGATAATATTAGTGAGGCATATACCCAGACTGAAAGGCAACTCAAACAAACAAAAACAAAAAATATAGTTTGTTTGTCTGTCCGTCTGTCTGTTTGTCCGTGCAAGTTTCAAAGGTTAAGTTATTTGTCATATGAAAAAGCTGGGATAAGTGTCAGAAATTGTCAAATAAACAAGTTTAAAAGTTGAGTCAGAAGTAATGAACATTTCAAACTTGTCTTATTATGACATCTTATAGGAGAAAGTACAATTTTTAAAAAAAAATTATTTCCCATTGAAATCAAACATTCGCATGTCTCATTCAAAAATTTTAGTGACAAATTTAGAATTTGGAAAATTCATAGTTCTTTTAACAAAACAAAAATTTGACCTCTAATATTAGCACAAGAACAAATGAACAAAATGAAAATGGTTGCTGTAAAACTTTGGACACCTAATCAAGATTCCAGACTCGAAAGTTTTTAAGCCAAATAATGAGAGATCGTGTTTACAAATCTTTTGGGGACCAGTATAATTTACAGTCCTTTGCCAATCAAAATTGATACACATCGTTTACTCTTTTACAAAAAAAATAAAAATACAGTTTATTAGTAGCGAAGCTACTCTATAACTCACGTTGTCTGTCCGTCAGTCCGTCACGCTATTGGGAAATATGATTTTCTAAGGAACTAGTAAAGTTAGACAGCTGTACATTGTTTTGTCCGTCTGTCTGTCGGTCACGCTTCAAAAGTCTCGCAATTTTCTGTGAGTTGATTTCTCTTTTTCCATTTCTTTGTTATGATAACTGATCGTCTTGCAAGAATGGATTTATAATTACATGGATGTTTCACCAGATTTTCGTGTGCTAAACTAGCGATACCCTCCATCCACCCCCATTACCAAATCCAATCCCCTCTTTGTGGATGAATAAACTGATCAATATATGATGTTCTTGTTTGAAACCTAAATTGACGACAATTTTTACCCTGTCATAATAACCACGTACATTCTATATCCATTCTTATAACTCACTTCAACCGTCTATGATTTTAAAGTGCTCTGCTACTTATGACTGTTGTCATCCTTGTTTTTATATAGCCTACCTACAAATAGAATCTTTGTTCCAAATGATTAGTTCTGTGCTGAAAGTTTGAGATGATATTTATTGTTGTGTTATTTTCAGGTCACTGATATCTTACAGACAATATAGACAGAAGGCGGGAGATAGCAAGCACAAGTATTGCATTATTTCAAAGGTAAGCTTAATGGATTTATTATTACTTGGATCTTACACTAGATTTTCATGTTCTCTTATAAAATTAACCTTATAGCGGGCTAAAATAACGAGCTCACCGATCCCCTCCCCTCCTACTGGAGTAATGGTCCCACAAATAAATGACAGGGGAAATAGCATGCTGAATTGACGACAATTTTTCTCCTGTCATGATATCCACGTATATTCTACATCCATTTGTAAGCTTTTATATTTAGAAATAAACAAGGAAAATCTTTTAGGTGGCATAGCTTCTATATAAATAACACTTAATAACTAATATATACAAGCGGATTTGGTCCTATTGGCCTCTAGGGGCACTTGAGGTGGGGTGTGGTGTGACCTAACACTTTTAAACCTTTTTTTGGGGCGGGGTCTTTCTTTTTCTAGTGGCGATTCCTTTTCGGAGCGTTTTGTAAACCACCTTCCCCCTAAAATTATTAATAACCTTCCCAGGACCTATGAAAAGTTTTACTGTTAAGGAAAACCATATTAATTCATTGGTTAGCAAGATCCTTCAGTACACACAGACAGAGGCCACAGAACCTGTCACTTTTATATTGTTTAATCCTTTTTGTTGGCCGCCCTGATGTCCTTGATAAATATTTTTTTTTGGCTTAGAACCAGTTTCTATTCTTCGGAATCAAAAGAAAATAAAAAAAATATTCGAACATGCAAGTATTTTGTATTTTTTAGGTGAAGCCACAAAAATGGAGATGAATATTCGAAATTCTAAAAAATTGTGAAATCCAAATTCTCCAATTGCTAAAAATCGGATTGAGCTGGCTGTAGGAAGTCGCCACGGAAATGTCGTCTTACGACCATTTTGATGAGGAAAAAGCCCGCGAAGCCTGGGCATCAGCTGATCTGAAACCCAGGCCGGGATTTGGATTTTATCCAGATTATGTTTGGGACGCGCTGGAAGGTTTTACCGCGGTAAGGATTTCATTTTTAGCTTTAATTGTGTTTTTTTAACTATTTTTTGGCAGTAATTGATAATTGAACAAATGTGAAGCACTTTTTTTGACAGCACGATTTTTATACTGTAATTGTGTGTTTTGGGGGATTGGGCGAAATTGATTGCTTTTGCTTCGGGAAGCTACTATTTAGCTTTACTTCAACTGTAAATAAAAATAGCTTTTCAGATTTGGTAAGTCTATAGTAAAATTTTGCTTAGATCTAGCATTTCCTTAAAAACATTGAACTTTCATAGGACCGCTTGCAGCAAAATGACTTAGCGTTCATTTTATCGTTAAACAACAAATAACTTGCATACACATAAACAAGAATATTTAATATATTCGGTTTTCCCACAGTCAACTAAAGTGCGCGAAAAAACTCAACTTTTTATGACTGTTTTCATAAGCTAAGCTCTCTCTGCTCATGTTAGGTTGCTCTGAATTAATTTCAAAAATAAGGAGAGTGGTTTCATTGCTCGAAAGGCACTTTTAGGGAAAGCCTCTGATAATCTAACACTCAATGATTTGGCTTCTAGAAGACAAAAGTTAAAGAAAGGTTCGATTCTTGCAATATTTTATTGTGAACTATACCAGATCAAGTTATAAAAAATATATTTAGTATTTTGCAATTAAAAACTCACAATAACAATTCGCTAAGCATGGTATATAGAAAAGTACAAGAAAATTTTTAAGGTCTTTATAAATTTTTTAAAAAGCCTTGGTTGTAATATTAATTTTTGTATCTTTTTCTTATAAGTAGATTTTTAAGAATAATATTTAAATGTTTATGCTTATTGATATCTATAATACAAAGTAGAACGATGTCTGTCTGTTGTCTGTCTGAAGCTTAAGATCTCAGTAACTGGGCTCTACTCTTCAGGGAATATATCTACGGGTTTTAGGCTAGTTTTAGGCTAATATCTGGGGGTTGGGACACTCAAAAAATGAAAAATACCCCTCCCCCCCAAAAAATATTTCTTTATTAAATTAAAATTATAAAAGGGGGGTTGTTTACTAATTACGCTCCCCCCCCCCCCATTTCCCCCCTTTTTTTAAAGATCTGGGGGCTAGGGGCGAAACGGCTAGTATATTACAAAAGGTTAAAAAACACATGGAATTATGAATTGATTGTTTACAGAGTGACTTTTGTATTGCGTTGCAGAAAAGCTTTAAATGCCACCATAGATTCATAGAAATAGAAATAGAAGATCTAGAGGTTCAATCTGGCAACATAATCCGTTAAACTTAGACGAGCCTTTTTTTATGAGTTCCAAAAAGCTGGCTTTATCCTAAGAAATTTATCTATTCATAGCTGACGTTTGCTTTACAGTTTAAGAGCAAAGAAATTTTTACAAGATATAATTTAACCAAGCAAATTTTTTTCTAAGAAATCCTACTTTTTATAGCTGACTCTATGAAATGAAAAAATGAAATGCCCATTTTCTACCTAAATATGTACACTTTCTAACCAATAATATGGCCGTATTCTCTTCCTATTGGCTGATTTAGCTAGTATGTATCTAGATCTTTTATATCCATATTTGTGTCACTTATCCTTTATTATCCTTCTGCACATAAGCTAATATTTATACAAGATACGGCAAAGGATAAGCATTCAATATTTCAAACTAGGATGTATTCTTGCATAGAAGCGTTATTTTTTAGAATTTTAGACCGAAAAGTAACAAGAATTTATATATAAAACAGTCACTAAATTGCAAAATGTACTGAACGTTTACAATTTTAATAATAGAATGATTTTGCTTACAAAAGGGCGATTTAGGCTTTGTTAAACTATTGCATCTTATAATTTGCCGCTAATATGAACCAACCACGACGCTGTACAATAAAACGCTGGTATTTAGACTATATAGGGGAAACATGATTGGTTTTTATTGGCGGCAAATTCAGAAATTATTTAAATTTTATAAATACAGTTTCAGTATTATAAAAAACATTCAATTGTTGTAAAATTTGAATATATTTTATAAGATCCTAATAGTTCATCTTTTAGGCTAAAAAACAAAAATATATTACTAGATATTAATACGACTTTTTTCAGTTTTATATGAGTCAGGTAACCGTGTATAACACTTTACTATTATTTTCACTCCTCACGTTTTTAAATCAATGTTCTCTAACTAAACCTATTAAATTTTGTTTTATGTTGTAAATGTTGGTTGTAACACAAGAGCTGGATCTTTAGATCATTTTAGTGGTGAGCCAGATCGGGGTGAGCAAAATTTCAGCCAATCACAGCGCAGCATTTCATAAAATGCTGTTCTCTCATTGGTGGAAAGTTGGCTCACCCCGATCTGGCTCACCACTAAAATGATTTAAAGATCCAGCTAAGGTTAGATACATGGATGGATACATGGATGGAGTGCTGTTCATTGGAAGAGCTATTGTACTATTATTAGTCTCAAGGCTACTCTATAATTAACTTTGTCTGTCCGTCAGTCAGTCAGTCCGTAACGCTGTTGAAGATGGACAACTGAAATATTCATTCCTATAAGTTATGCGCAGTTAGTCTATACATTGTTTTGTCCGTCCAATGTTCAATGCTTTAAAAGACATAAACCTTAATTTTTAAAGGTTTTATGATTATCTTTTACCTTTTTAATATTCTCTCTTAGTTTTCTTTTTTATGACAACTTAACATCGGCTATTTGTCAGTTAGTCAACTAACTTTTAATGTGCTTCGTTACTTAGGATGTTGTCATCCTTGTTTAAATAAAATGAAAAGATAATGTACGCTAGCTCTCCAATTATTCTGGCCCATATCGTGTATCCAACTATTATTACTAGGTGTTTATAAACGATAAATATTACATGTTTATATACAAGATTTATGCAAAATGCAAAAGTTATTACTTTTAAGTTGGGCAGCTGAAAAAATGTTCCTTTGTTAAGTAGACAAGAAAATAAATTTCATAAGAAAAATTTTTTATGAAAAATTCCAGGAAGTGTTAATTACTTTTTAACCAGTCAAAAAATGAAGCTAGAAAAAGTGGCTCCACAGATTATGACATCATGCAATAGAATAACCAATGAGAGGCCAGCATAAATTTTACCATTGCTTTATTCTGGCCTCTTATTGGCTATTCTATCGTATGACGTCATAATCTGTGGAGCCACTTTTTCTGGCTTCCAAAAAATAATTATGGTATTATCCTCTTAGAATTTTTTTTTTCAATTTTGAAAATTGGAGTACCCCCCCCCCCCCCACCCCCCAAAGCGAACTATGAACTCTGGCCGCAGCGCTCGGCTCTCTAGCCTAAAACCTAACCTAACCTAAATTAGTTGTTCCTCGTTGTCGGGGGGGGGGGGGGGAGGGGGGGGTACTAAAATTTTCAAAATTGAAAAAAAATTCTAAGAGGATAATGCCATAATTATTAAATCTTCGATTTCCTTTAAGACTTTTTTTTTGAAAGAAAAACATGTTTATCATCTGCCCAACCGAATAAAGTGCAGGCATTTATCATATACATGAAGTGAGTTATCTTTTATAAAAGTTTTTTCAATTTCCTCTTTTGCATGAATCTTGTGTACATAAACGGTAATATTATTTAATTCAATGTTATTATTAATGGAAGCACAGTACAATATATAAGTTGAAAGAGAATTGTCAGTTTCTTAGATGCGTAGTTAATAAAATATAAAAAGTCTTAAAAAATTCTTTTTAGAGGTTAAAATTTTGAAAGGGCTATACAGTGAACTTTGGTGGATTGGTTTTGCACTTTACATCATCAAACTTAACTTTCCTCCCCCTTTTTTTTAGCACTAAAAACTGCCTTTCGGAATATTTTCTGGTGAATTTTAAATATTTTTCGGTGTACATATTTTTTCTGAAAGCCATTAAAACAAAAAAAATTCTGTTTTTTTGCTACGCGTTTCTAGAGCTGTCATTCTTGTTATCTAAAATATTTAAATCAGCACTTTTAAATGATTACATGTTATGTGTTTAAAATGAATCTAGTTAAAAATGATTATTTAACTCTTTTTATAGAATTTACAAGGACATTTATATCTACAGTAGCGTAGATTACGTTATATTACACTTTTTTTAAATTAAAAATGTTAAAGTCCAATACATAGTGTTTTATTGTTTAATTTTAACAAATCATCATTTGGTTTATATATAAAAAACATGATATTTCAATGAGTAATTTAAACTACGCTTAACAGAATAAAGATTCCTTTTTTGCACAGTCAGACAAAAGGTTGTAAGAATACAACACTTTAGATACTGAGTAGCTGCGTTACAATGAAAATTATTCATTTTAGGGGTAAAATAACAAATTACTTAAAACAGTAAAAATGATATAATTATTTTGTAATTTTAGGTGTTTTTTTTAGTTTATAGAAATAATATTAAATTTGCAATTATTTACTAAAATTTAAAATAGGGGTCGATTTCTCCATACCCTCTCTCAAGTGCCTCTAGAGACCTCTAGAGGGTTTAGCTGCAAATTTTTAAAGAAGTAAAATATTAATCTATTGGCGGCTGCCAATGTACAAATTTTTGTCTCAAGCAAGAGTGTAAATCTCCGAAAATTGTTGGTCTGAATGGGTTCTACTTTTAGGGAAGCTTTGTGAACGTCTTGAGATTATTTTGGGATATATTCCTGACCTCCCCTATCGCCTCCTAGAGATTAGCAACTAGAATTCCATAATCTAATATAATTCAATATTAAAATAGTTGTAAATAATCAATATATTAAATTGTAGATACTTTTACTAAAAAATTGTTTTTTTCACTATTTAGTCTTTTTAGAATTTTTTCAGTCAATTAGTATCACAGCAATAACAAGTTTTGGAAAGAATTGTAGAAGTGTAGAATTAGAACAATACAATAATCCTTAAGAGACAGCCTGATTTTTTACAGTTTAATTAAAGAACAACAGATTAGCTACTTACAAAAATATTTGCCAGCTTCAATAATTAATGCTTGTAACTTATTAATTGTTGTTTTTTCTTATATTTCACCCTATAATAATTTAAAATTTTAATAAAGCACATTTTATATATTTTCACTTAATTTTTCACACTTTTATCATGTATTATATCTTAGATACAGATTACACTTTAGTTAAAATATATTATTTAGTTGAAGGCGAAGGAAAAAAAATCCATAATGATTTAGCTGCTTTTAGACCTTGCTTTTTTTATCATGATAGTTTGTTTGAAATTGATTGTCTATTTAAAAGTGTTTTTTAGTACAAGTTGAAACTAGCATAATCATTTCCAAAAAAAGCGCCGCAAGAACGGGAACAGTAAATCTTATTTAGAAAAAATGGTATATAACTAAAATTGTTAAGATAGTTTTTGTCAACAAATTTAAAATATGATATTTTAGCATTAACTTGAATAAACCATCTTTTTAAAATCTAACAATAAACAAGAATATTCAGTCAGAACAGACGCCCTATTCATAAAGTATCTGCACTATAAAAAAAGTAAATGTATAATAACATTATAATTGATTACAATATTTGTAAATAGAATCTTTACAAAAGTTTTTTTCACATGTTTTCAGACACCTTTTTTTAGAAGCGTGGCAACTCTACAAATCTTCTATCTAATCCCTACAAAAAAAGTAAGAAGATGTCTGTGAGTCTTGCAGTGTGTGAATGTCTGTGTGTACCAAAGGATCTTGCTAACCACTGAACAAAAATGGTTCTCTTTTACAAAAAAAAATTAAATCATATTTTGACCATGATAAAAACTTCTAAATTCAAGAAAGGCTGGTGAATTCCTAAAAAGTTCATGTTTAGCTTGAATTATAAACAAACAAACAAAAAAATACCTCTTACCTTTTTTTAAAAAAAGGCGGGGTTGGAGGGAGTTTTTTTTGGCTCAACAAAGCACTTTGAGAGAAATCGTCGGAAGTTCTCTGCATAGGGATTACTCGTCCTTGTTTATATAACACATGTGTGCACTTATTTACGCTGCATTCAATAACAAGAACGAAAAAGGCAATACCAAGCAAAAAATCAAATTTCACAAAATAAACAAAAAAGCATGAAAAAAATTATGGAAACACAAAGTAAATTATAGAGCAGTTTCGCTACTTAACAGACAGGAAAAAATTAAGTTGCAATATAAGGAGTAATGGGTAAATCAAATGAAAAAAAAGGTCAGATTTGGTCAAGAACAATACCATTACAATCAAATAACCCAAAGCTAACATGCACTAAAAGAACTCTATAATGCAATTTTTACCATTAAAGTTAAAAGATATTAAAAAATTTGATGATAATTGAACTTGTAGCCTACTACAATATGTGACAATGTCTAAGAGGAAAACCTTGCTTTACATACATACATACATACATACACAGTGAGGAAAGCTAAGCCATATAGGACAAACTTGCATGTTAAAAATGTCATGTAATCAAATTTTTCATTTAATATAATTTAAAAGTATATGTTTATACATTTTTTATTGAAAAATAAGGATAGAAATTGAATATAACAGAAAGGCCTGTGTTAAACTTACTTTTATAGTACACCAGCTACTTAATGATTCTTTTAAAGAGATAAATTGATTTTTTGAGAAGATTCTTCAAACTTTTTTAGAACAACTCACGACTTTAACATAAGAGTTGTAAACAAGGATGATAAAATTCATTTATAGCGAAAAACAAAACATTTTGGATGGGAATATGGACAAGGTAGCATGACTAATAAACCGCTCATTTGTAAAAGGAACTTTAGCAAAAAAATTGCAATATATCTTGAATAGAAGCCGAGAAATTCCCATTTCCCCTTTAGAGTTACAGGATATGGACGTACAGACAATCAAAGTGAATCATAGAATAGCTTCGCTACTAAAAAAAAGTTATGATATCTGGTTAATGATATTGCTAATATATTTATAACATTTCATGAGCCAATATTATGATATAAATGTCATATAGAGAATATTATTTTATTGGACAGTTGGGGACAGAAGTTGGCTAGACTATACTAAAGATTTTTTTGCCATAATAATCTATAAATCTCATTTTGTAAAGTCAATAAAGGTCGTTAACAAATGTACAGATTCTAAAATTCGTTAGCTTAAAAACTTTTGATAGTAATTTTGAATTTGATTTGGTTTAATTAGTATCCTAACCTTTCAACAAATAATTTTGAACAAGAATTTAAATTTTGTTTTTCATCATTTGCGTTGTACTCCAATTTATCGTCCATTGTCTTTGGACCCCGGCCCTGGGTTACAACAAAACTCTGAGAATCATACATTTTTAAAATTCAATGAAATGAAAAAAAGCAAATGCCAAACTATATTAAAATCAACTGACAAACCCACTTCTAGATACTTGTGCAATTTTAATGAAAGAAAACTAGTATCCCTTCACTGCCGAATATGACAACATTTACAAGTTGAGAAGCGCAAAAAAAAACATTGAATGGACAAACGATCAAAGTGAGTTATAAAGCAGATGTTCAGTTGTCATAATAAAGAAAAAAAAGAGAGATAATATACAGAAAAAAAGAGGGAGGAGTATTTTTTTTGTTTGTTGATTATTTTAGGTCAACCTCAGTTAATCTTTTGGGTCTTGTATAGCCTCGTAGGGCTAGGTCCTCGCAGGTTTAGGAACCACATGGTTAAGTCCTCCCGCAAGGTTATAATTTCTGCTATTATTGGAGAAATTTTAATAACATAAACACAAAGATAAATGTAATTCAAGCAAATAATACAGTGTGTTTTTTTTATGAGAACTTTTTTGAAAGCAATTTTACCCCATTTATAGTTATCAGAATTTAATGATTAATGGCTTATTTTCTTCGTTTTTTAATGCAATTTATGAAACAACAAAAAAATATTACAGTTTTGTTTAAAAAGTACAGTAAAATGTAAAATTCAAAACTTAGGTGTCAACATCTAAAAATGGTTTTAGCGCATTTTTCTTATGTTCAAATCTTCTACCTTTTGCAAGAATGGCTGCAAAACGCTCCAAAGTTGAGATATAGAGCCAAAAATCAATACAGATACTATTGGGGACATGCACAAGTATATATTAAAGTTTGAAGGCCATATCTCAATCAGGGAGGGAGTACTGGCCACCTAAAGTTGACTACTGAAAATCAAATTTTTTTCTTGCAAAGGGTAGAAGATTTGAGCACAAGAAAAATGCGCTAAAACCATTTTTAGATGTTGTCACCTAAGTTTTGAATTTTAGATTTTACTGTACTTTTTAATTAAAACACTAAAATATTTTTTTGTTGTTTCATAAATTGCATTAAAAAACGAAGAAAATAAGCCATTAATCATTAAATTCTGATAACTATAAGTAGGGTAAAATTGCTTTCAAAAAAGTTCCCATAAAAAAACACACTGTATTTGCAATAGTATTGAATTCAGATTAAATTTCAAAATGATAATTAACTCAAGGAAAATACTAAATCAGCAAAAAAATGAACATCAAATTTGTAAATATCTTCAATCTTTAATTACAAAATAATTTTCTAGTATTATATTTCACTTCAAAATTAAATAATTAATTTGATTAAGTATTAAGTATATGTGAACTTAATTATTTAAAAACCTAAGCTTAGATTTAATTTTTTATTGCAAAATTAAATATAACCATGCTCAGTTAATGTTGTTTTTTAAGCTTGAACTGCAAAGGCCGAACCTCACTAAAATATCCTTATATAAAGGGATGATAAACAATCAAGATGGACAAAAAATGTTTTGGTATCAGACAGATTAATCATCATCCTAAAAAGTACCTTCTCATTATTGCCTAAACCTTGCCCCTTGCTCGATTATGACAGTTGTCCTACTTTAATTACCCTAACAAACAAAACCTAAAAACAGTAACAACTAGATATAGAATAGCACTACTGATAGTACCACCAAACAAAGGACGTCCAAGCTTTTTTTATTTGGTGGGTTGGGGGGGGGGGATCACACCTTTACCCACCTTTGGACGTCCCTGCACCAAACACTATCTCCTCGTTATTTTTTATGGATTCCTCACTTCAAATTATGAATGAAAAAAAATTATTTATGCATACTAAAGGATGGCAGGCAAATTTGGGGTCTGACTTTGTACAGCGAATATTCTGTACATATGGTTTTTCTTGAGTTAATATGTTTATTTACCAAAATGTACAATGCAATGGTATTCTTAAACCCGATTAATAATTTAGTTTTTAGAAGCAGTATTTTAGTGGCTAGTCTAACACTTTTCAAACTCGTGTACGTTCTTGGACTACTGGGAAGCTGTCACCAAGATAAAGAGATTCCTTGAAACCAGCATTTATAAGAATTTTCTCTGTTCTAAAATTCTGACAAATGTAGGATCAAATTATAAAATTGTTTGTAATGTTTCCTAGAAATTCAGCTTTGTACCCTTAATCAAGAATTTCTGCTTCTTAGATATTTGACAAAAAAAAGGGTAATTTCAATAAATCACTATAGATCACTTCTTCTTTATTTAAGTTTATATTTTAGCTAAAGAGTCATAGTAGATTTTTTATCATTCAATGTTTAGGCAGTAATATAATAGTTATTTCTCGCATCGTGTTATAAACAGCTTTTGGCGGATATAAAATGTACAATTAAAAGTTTAAACACAGTTTTTTTGCCCCGAGATGCCGAATTCGTAGAAAACTGGATACAAAACAATGCTGGACATACTTTTTTCGTATTGATGAGAACCGGTTCTAATCCGCTGGTTTTGAATGAATACGAGAAATAACTATTCTATATTCAATAAAAGTCATAAAAATCCAACTACTTCTAAATATTCTTCTATAGAGTAGCAGCGTTATAACAAAAACATTTTTAAAAGCGAAGCTTTTCTATGATTAGGGTTGGTCCGTCCGTCCGTAACGGATAGCTTTTTTCGTAATTTAGGCATGTTAGAATTGCCCTATTTATTTCAAACTTTGCATGGTGATTCCTGTAGTAGTTAGGTACGATTTAGAAAGCATAGCAACTCTATAATCATTACCAGAATGTCCGTACGTCCATTATAAACATGTTGATTTATTTACTTTTTGAACAACAAATTTTTATGTGATCTAATAATCCGATTGATCTGCTTTTTGGTATACTGAATCCTGGGACAACAAAGTACAATATTATAAGCGAAGCAACTATATAATCAAGTCCTAAAAATGTAAGTACGTCCATAAACATTATTCTGTATCATGCAGTTTTTCAACAATTTTACTTACAATTTTGCTTCGAATCTTATACATTTATATTCTGATTATTTAGTTCTGACACTATACAAGTGTTAATGTCCGTTTGTCCTACCGTTTCAGTGCTTCGCTTTTATGGATGTTGTCATCCTTGTTCTATAATTATTCTATAGGATAGAACTATTTAAAATTTAATTTCATAAATCTATTTGTTTAGGAATTTCAAACATGTTTGTAAACTTAAGTTTTTAATTGTTAACCCTTTGATAGTTGTTGAAACTTTAATATTCAATTACTCATTTAAAGCTTTAAATTTTATTAAAACATGTATGTTATAAGATTTATAATGATTATTTTTTTAACAATAGCTAGGTTTCGCATAATTGTAAAGAAATAGGGAAAAATCGTAGATGTTAGTTTTATGTGATTAAAAAAAGAATTTTTAAAAATATACTGTTATGAAGTATTAAAACAAACGTAATAACATTGATGTCATTATTGTTTAATTTAAAAAAAATTATTCTAATATGAAATGTGACTCTAAACCAAAGAAATCTTTTTCTTATCCCCTGCTTTATGTACCCCGAGTCTTTTTAATGAAATAATAAATTAATAATAAAGATTTATAATTAGGTATCTAAATCTATTTTGGTTCTATTATACACTTTAAAATAAATAATATGCAAAAATAGTTAGAAATAAAGTGAAAATTTTAATGATTTAAAGGATATTTAAAGCTAGGTTTATCAAGCGAATAAAATCCTCTAAATACACAGCTAAAAAAACATACTGTTAGAGGGGTTACATAAGTTTAAACACTAGTTTTAGACTAATTAAATATAAAAAATTTAGCTGTGCATTTTTAGTATTTTGATTGCTCGATAATTAACTTTCGCTTTATTTATGATAATTTTGATAATATGAACTGAAATAGATCTAACACAACTAAAATGTCAAAATAAAATTAGTTCAATATAATTTGAGTTGTACTTTACACAGTAATATTTCTCTATGTTACAGGAGGGCAGCTATAAACAAAGTTTGGTACTTCAAATAAATATCACTTTGAATTTATTTCTACTCTAGATGTTCTTAAGTAGAATATTTTTTATCGCATCGTATTATAGACAGCTTTTCGCGGATAGTAAAATGAAAATTGTAAAAATCATTCCAGTTTTGAACAATACAAAACATGATTTTTCAGTATAGTTTGGAACCGGTTTTTATCCAGAGGACATTAATCGGTCTTTAAGCCATATTAGAATATATTTTTAAGTTTAAAGTAAGTCAATTGGCTATCTATTTAAAAAAATGAAAACAGAAACTGCTTAGAAATATTTTTATAAAAAAAACTGTAATAATTTAGTTTAGATGATAGTATACTATAATGTAGATTATATCTCCCAAATATTAGCTGCTCTACTGTAATTGTTTTATGTGAAGATTTGATTATAATTTTGATGTTGTAGGAAGAGGCTGAGGGGGCAGGTGTTGACATCAGCAATTACACCATACCTCATAAAGATCTTTTCAGGGTAAGATTTATTTCTGTTCTAGAAGTTTTAGTGTTCTAATTTGTAATTAGCTGATACGCTCCTAGAGGCCATTTGGAAAACAGAAAGAGGTCGAACCTATACCTTTTTGGTATGAATATAGATTTTTAGGTCCTGGGAAGGTTTATTACTGTTTTGGGGTAGTGTAGTTTCACCAAGATAAATCTCACCTGAAAAAGAAACCTTTCCAATAAAAAAAGTGTTTTATTTGATTTTTTCTTTTTAGAAATAAAAGTTGTGAAGGGGCTTAACCGCTAGTTATAAATATTCATTTCCCAGAATATTATATTAATAAGGAAATAATCTCTTTTTTTTGTATAAAAGACTAATCAGTTAACACAGTTGACTTTAGCCAAAAGTAGTTTAAACCACTAATTGTAATCTACAGAAGGGGTAATCTTGTTTATCATCAGTGGAGTGCATTACTAAAAAAGCAGCGAATTAAAGGCATAAGACAATAGCTGATAAATTAAAAACATCCCCAATGATCACACTCAAAATTAACCCATCTGTAGATTACAATTAGTGGTTGAAACGTTTAGACACTCAGCTCTATTAACCAAATCCATTAAAAATTCCCTAAAGTTATTGAGCCAAAAATAAAAAAATGTTATCATAAAACTTTAAGGACTAGAGTAATAAATATTCCAATGACTCCTCCTTACTTGAGAAAAAAAACCAACAATCTGTTTGAGCTATCTGTGTAATAGTTATTTCTCGTATCGTATTATAAACAGCTTTCCGCGGATATAAAATGTACAATTATAATGAAAACCAGTTTTAAGCCCCGAGATGCCAGAGGCACGGGCGAAAAAAACTGGTTTTTAATCTTATGATTGTACATTTTTATATTCGTAGAAAACTGGATATAATACGGTGCTAGACTTAATTTTTTCGTATGGATGAGAACCGGTTCTAATCCACTGGATATTAATCGGTTTCGAATGAATACGAGAAATAATTTTCTAATTTTCTTTTTTTTTCAGTGTTCTGTACTCAACCACACTTGGCAATTCCTATTCCCAGGGTAAGTGGGTCAGATTAATTACGGTTTACAAAGTACACAATCATTAATATAAAAAAAAACTTTATTTATTTCTTAAACAAGGATGATTAAATGCAAAGGAAGAAAATGTGTTTTTTTTTAATTATTATAATAAGTTTGTTTTATTAATGTATCGAAGTAATATGAATTTAACATGTCGTAGAATATGTATGATACCAACTAATAGAGCAATCAAGTGTTTTTGAATGTTCTTTATTGATAACGATACCAGCAAATATAAAATTTAAAGATCATAGATTAAACCTTGTAGAGTTATTTAACAATAAAAATAATCTCAAAGTAATGGTGATTTCCTCGAAGTTCCTAAAGAGTACACCGACCTCCCCTCCCCCTTATTTTTTAATCAAATCTAACCTGACCTAAATGAACACAAACAAACGACAAACAATCCCAACCCTTGAAATTAATCTATTTCAAGAGGGGTTTCTATGATCGACTGCGCACTTTGAGGGAAATAATCTTCCAATTATTTTAGGTTGCATGATTCAGGCATCGGTGTGTGCCCTCCGCTCTGGGATAAAGCTTCCTGTATACCCCCGGTTCTTGAAGGAATACAACATTACAACATTATTGATTATCTTCGCTTATAATATTGCTTTAATTCTTAAACAACAAGCAATTTTTTGGTTATAAAATATTTGGCTATTCTCCCTTTTGTGACAACGCCTCTTGTGTTTCGTCGTATTTCTACTGTAGATTTTCTCCTATTTCTAGCCCCTGTATGTGGCTCTAACCCTGCGGGGCAATCAACTTACCTAAAATAACCTATTAAAAGCTACTGTGAAAATACGAAAAAACGCCCCTTAAGAGACGTTGTCACGAAAGGGCCTATACCCAAATATCTTAATAAGCGAGCTATTCTACAACTAAGGCATATCCGTATGGACTTAATTTAGTAATTTAAATACACAATTTTATTTTTCATATAAACCCCTCAAAATCGAACCTATAGCATGACCTTAAGTTGTTCTGTACCTGGATGACCCAGTAAGTTTTGCCAGGGCCATTTATCTTTTAAGTCTGGAGGTAACCGTCCCCAAAAGTAGTTAAAAACCTTTCCTGGACAATATATTAGAAGCTTTACTATAAAGTAACACATCCTGTTACTTTAAAATAAGGATAATAAATTGAAATATTTGATTAAATGTTTGATATCATCTTAAATGATAATATTAAAACGTTTTCTAAGACTAAATTTAAACCATGACTAGAAAGAATTTTATGAAAATTGAAATATTTATCTTGACATAACATAGACCACTCTAGATGAATTACCAGGTAGTCTGGGAGGGGACATTAAATTTTAATTCATAATGGTCTCCAAAGTTTAGTGTATTATTCGTTGGCTTTGGGGACCTTTATTAAATCTTGATTAAGCAATAAATTCTAGCAATTTCCAAACAAAAAATGTGGAGAAAGACTAAAGTACATAACTTTTGTGTCACTTTTGAGGAAGACGATTCCCTTTTCTCCCATCTCTTTTGAAGAGATTTTTTTACCCCCTTCCCTTTTTTTTCTGATGTGTATATGACGTCACAGAAATCGTCTTCCTCAAAAGTGACACAAAAGTTATGTAGTTTAGTCTTTCTCAAAAAGTGTAGTTTTCCAATTGGGTATGTAGAGAAAGAAGACGAAGAAAGTCCCTCAATGACGTCATAAAAATGAGGGATGAGGAGAGGGGGGTTGAGAAAGAAAACCCCTGAAAAAGAGATGGATAATCCCTCGTTTTTATGACGTAACATGCAGATTTTGTTGAGGGATTTTCTTCGTCTTCGTAGAGAAGGGGTGGTAATTTTGTTTATCATGATTGGTTATGTATATCAATTTATCATCCATTGTCTTATCCCTGGAAACCCTGATGTTGACATACTTATTTGCAAGATAACTCTACTAGGTTTATATTGAAATGTTTATTTTACATAATGGAAAAATTCTTTAAATTTTAAATGGGGTTTACAAGTACTTAAGTAAAATAAAACTAACGGATAAGACAATGGATGATAAAATGTTTATATATTTTTGAGCCTTAGATAAAACTTTATAAACCTTTGGGTTCAAGTAAAATTTACAGTCCAATGGCACCTCCCTCCCTTATACACAAACTTTTTCGCCAATAATTTTAATTTACAGAACGGATCATAATCCAGAGGTATATATATCGTCAATTAAATTCCCTGGGTGTAATAATATAAAATCTAATTTTGAGCGTGATCTAATTAATTCCAATTTAGCAAATAGGTAAATTACCATTAATGGAATTTGGGATAATTTACACTTTTTCTAATATTATTACAAAAAAATAGTTTAGTAAGATTTTCTGAAAACCTTTATTATTTTGATTTACATTTCTGGGGACATTTTCTATTTTATATGGGATGTACAAAAATGTATGATATTTATTTAGGTTGAAGGATAATTGAAATCTAATCAATCTCATTAAAGTTGTAATTACCTCCACCCAGCATAGGAAAGAAAAAATCTCAAATAAAATATGTTTAGCGTAAAGTTAGGAAGACGTAGAAAGTCTCTCAAAAATTAGCATGTTACGTCATAAAAACGTGGGATTATATCTTTTTTAGAGGTTTTCTTTCCCACTCCTCCTCTACTCATTCCTCATTTTTTATGACGTCAGTGAGGGACTTACTTCGTCTTCTAAAGTTAGCCTGGTGATTCCTGAAACTTTATTTATTTAATCTATTTCGCATCGCTTAGATTAATGGTGTTATTCTTATCTAGTAGCCCAGTTACTCCAAAATTAAGTTGTGCCCATACGTCCATAAGATATATGCATTGCTACGCTACTGAAAGAGACGATTGCCTACTTTTTTATTGTTTGTGTAAGAAAAATAAATGAAAATTGTTAGGCAGATGATAAATTATCAGTGAGGGAGGGGACATTGGGCTGGTAATTACACTGGTACCCAAAGTTTTATAACCACTAGGGTTGGGCCGGATATCCGGTGTGGCCGGATATCCGGCCGTATACCGGATATTGAAACTATCCGGCCGGATATCCGGCCACACCGGATATCCGGATACCGGATATTGAAACTATCCGGCCGGATATCCGGCCACACCGGATATCCGGATACCGGATATTGAAACTATCCGGCCACACCGGATATCCGGCCCAACCCTAATAACCACTTTACCTTATTCGGTGTCTTAAAAACTTTGGGTACTTTAACTAAAAGTTTAAGATATTAACATTGGGGATGCATATCAATTTCTTCTCAATCCCTTAATATCCCGGCCCTGTGAATGATGGATTATTATATTTTGTCTCTACCGATCACATACAATTCCATTATCCCAATAACAAAAAAAGGTTCATATCTCGTTTCCCGGGATATAGGAATAGAACAATTGACGACAAATTAATCTTCATCCAATTCTTGTATGTAAATTGTTCATATATATTATATGTAGACTTTGTAAATGGTTTTGTAAAGATTGAGGTGAAGATTAAATTACCTTTTATTGGTTTTTTCCTTCCTGATTTTATGTACAGATTAAATCATTTTCTTGCAACACTTTTTTAAAGGGAAGCTTTATACAATTAGAGTAAGTACATACGAATAGCTCATAGACGTCCAAGCTTTTTTTTTTTTGGAGGGGGGGGGTAAAAATTAAAAGGGGGGGGGTAAACAAATTTAAGGGGGGGGTAAATCGTATTTTTGGGGGGGGGGGTTAAAATGGCGCCAAAATTTTTTTTACCCCCCCCCCAAAAAAAAAAATTTTTACCCCGGGGGTAAAATTTGCTTGGGGGGGGGTGTAATTACCCCCCCTGAAATCTGTTGGCAGGGGTAAATTTTGTTTACCCCCCCTAAAATTTACCCCCGGGGTAAAATTTTTTGGGTGGGGGTAATTTAAATTTTATTAAATATTTAGTATTCAACCTCTACCCCGAGGGTAGGGGTAAATTTTAAATGGGGGGGGGAAATGAAAAAAAATTTGGGGGGGGGGGTAATCGCCCCATTATCTCCCCCCCCCCCTTGGACGTCTATGGGTTAGCTATTTACATATATTTAGGTATATTAGAATTGTCATATTGATTTCAAACTCTGGAGGAAGATTCCTGTAACAATTAGGTACGAATTAGAAACCGTATCAACTCTGTAATCGTTACTTGAAAGTCCGTACGTCCATTTAAAATACTTCAACAACAATATTTTTGTGAGTTAATCATTCATCATTTTTTCTAACAATGATTCCTGGGACAACAATTACAATATTTTAAGCGAAGAATCTCTATATCAACTCCTAAAATGTAAGTTTGCAGGTATAAGGTATAACCAACAAGCGAAAAAAAAACTAAAATAATATTTGGGGGGCAAATGGAGAGGTCGTCAATCTTACGATGTGTTGCCCCCCAACGACAGCTGAAAAACACGTATAGGTTTCGTGACTTTTTCTGAATTAATTTCGTTATTGGTATAAGCTGGTAAGTTTGTCCTGAAACATAATCCTGTTCTTAAGCAATTTTACAAGAAGATAATATACAGTTTTGTTTAGACTTTTAAATTGACGTTCTGTTTATTAATTTTTGACACTCAACAAGTGTTCTTCGCTACTTTACTTACGAATCTTGTTATACTTGTTTTATATTAGCATGAATTAATGCTGTTCTAATTATGCCCAATTTTCCTTGTACTGATAACCAAGTTTGAAGACAGAGCACTACTTGTTGATATGATGGATTAAAACAACTTTGGGAGATATTAATCAAGATTAACTTAGTGTGCAATAACTTCCTCACAGCATCAAGAAATCGCACCGCATAATTTTTTGCATTAAAGTAAAACACTAGAGGGAGAAAGGGTTAAATAACTGTATCTCCCCATTGCAACCGCCTTGTTCAACCTTTCTAATTGGTCATTGAAAATAACCAATGGTGTCACTTATATTAACACAGCCAAGTAGCAGAAAATAATTTAACAGCAGACGAAAGAGGTCTTTGAAAAAGGAAGGGAGGTAGTTGTCTGTATATACATCTATACTATAGATCTATTTGCTTTTTAATCTCATTCTTTGATAAACAATTCTAGTGCTCTTAAAGGATAAGACAATTGATAATAATTGATGCACATCCCCTTTGATGATACACAAAATTTTATTATTACCCCTTTCGTTATTAGTTGAAAAATTGGACACAGTTTGTTTCAACCCACTACTTAAAAGTCAATGCATGTATCTTAAGCATTGAACAAACGCAAGAGATCATATAAGAATTAGATACCAGAGCTGGATCTTTAAATCAGTTAGTGGTGCGCCAAATCGGGGCGATCCAGATCGGCGCACCTAGATATTATTAGATATCAATCTTTAAATCAAAATGGCATGGGCGAACCAGCGCGCCCAGTGGCGCGATACTGGCGCGGCATTGACACTCAACGACCACCGGACCACCTCTGGATCGCCCCGATCTAGCGCACCACTGAAACGATTTAAAGATCCAGCTCAGTATAAATTAAAGTCCAATGTCCCCTCCCTTCCTCATTTATTGTGAATTATTAACGCTCTGGTTCTTTGCGAATATGAAGGATTTAATAATATGGCGGACTTGAATGCACACCGATAACTATGCAGACATGATGAGATAATAATCATGGGAGGGAGGAAACATTGGGCTGTTTATTACACTGGTACCCAAGTTTTATAACAATTGTTGCTAAGAAACTTTGGGTACTTTTGCTAAATATTAATTTGTTAGTTTAAAACTTTGGTGTCCAAACGTTTCAACCATTGATTTTAATCATCAGAAGGGCTAATTTTGTCTGTAAGTTGATGATGTACTTAAAATTTATTGACCACTGTCTTATCCCTTTAGATCCCAGAAAAATACTACTACATCTATCATTTTACATATTAGATTAATAAAAAAAACACTCATGCAATGATGTAAATTATATAACAAAGAAAAACTCTTTTTGTTTGTTTTCATTCATACAATAAATGTATAAGTACATATAGATGTATATTACAGAAAACTTCCTCCCCAAAATAGCAAGGACCCTTTAGCTAGCAGACGAAAATTCAAAAATTTTCCTCTCATAATAAGCTCTTGGTTGTAATTTTCATTGTTTTGGGTAGTTTTTCACTAAAGGGTTAAATCAGCGACAAATTAGCTATGTCCTTTTTGGTTATTGTCATTTTTATAAGATCAATTATCATTTTTTCAAAACATATATCCTGTTTTTCTCTTGTATAAGCATAAAGCGTATTTGGATATGACACAGGTTGGGTCGAGATTCGAACCCATCACCTGCACCAATGTTATAATGACATTTGTTTGACTGCCATTTTTAAACATTCATTTATATACATAGAAAATGGTAAAATTATATAAGAATGTATTAAAGCAAATAATATTTATTATTACATTGAATTCCACATAATTACCTTAATATTCATAATAATAATGACAAATATAAAAAAAGGAAATCTTTTTTCAGAATGGCTTCGAAACCGATTAATATCCGCTGTATTAGAAAAGGGTTCTCAAAAATCATGTATAGCATCGTATTATAGACATTTTTCTATGGATAATGAAATAAAAATCATAAAATTAATATCAGTTTTTTTTAGCTTGGGACTTCGGCCCCTAGGAGCTCACGAAACTGTTTTTTTAATTTTAATATCCGCAGGAAGCTGTCTATAATACCATGCGATAGACAACTATTCTTTGAATAGTGCATGAATTCACAATTTCATAGCCATAGCCATTTGTTCAGATATAGGACAATTATTGATAATTTAGTTTACACCCCCAACCCCTCTTCCCCAATTATGACTAACAAAATAACACTATTGGCGAACTGGTTACTCTCAAGAGTCAATATAATCCCCAATATGATAATTTTTACATTTTCCCTGCGCAAAAATATTTTCAAAACTGTTTATTTAAGCTTCGCTTTTACTGATGTTGTTATCCTTGTTCTGATAATGCATGTATTATATGTTTGATATATCTGCGTTCTAGATTTCTATGGCGAGCATTTTTACTCCTAGCATAATCAACTAAAAAGTAAAAATACGCAATTAAAAAAAAAAAAAAATGAGTTGTTTTTGATAAAAATAGCTCTTAACATTCTGTTTTATCTTAAAATTCAATAGTAAATTGGCCAAAATTTAGTTTTAGATTGTTATTAATTTTATTATAATTATTATTTATTGTAAAGATACTAGGGGCGAATTAAGATAATAGTATAAACATAATAAAAAAATATTCTAAACATTGTAAGAGCCTAGAGGTTGCATTGAGAAGGTAAATTGTTTACATATCCTGGTACCTATAATACTACTTTGTTTGCATCTCACACTGGGATAAAAATTACTTACATTAACATGTATGATGAGTTAGTACTTCTAAACAAACATTGTGTAATTAAATGGATGGATGGCTTTAGCTTTTAGTCATGCACTTTATTAGCAAGATTTTTACAGAATATTGAACAAACTTAAATTACAAATATTTTTTAAAAAAATAGTTTTTGCTTCATTTTTTATATAAATATAAATCATAATATTTTTGTCCCAAATAAACAAAAAGCAAGCATTGTGTGTAAAGTATATACAGAAACATAGTTTTTATTCTTATTCAATATCATAAAAGGTTAATACATTCTTTATAGTCTAGTAGCAGAAAACGGTAGCCGCCATTTTCAGGGTAGCCGATGACCGCTGAATGCTGTTTAAGAAATTAGCGGCTGCTGCAGAAAAGATGGATTGCTGGCATTGCGGCTAGTATCCCATCTGCCATCTCATAATTTTAATCTACTGCCGCGGCTGAATATAATATTATAGTTAATAAGGTGGCTTTTTGACTCTAAGCAGCGTATGATTTTTAGCGTCCATATGCAATAAAGCAGCATTACTTGTAACTTTAGAATTTTAAGAAATAGTAGTTTGGAGACGACTGCTTATTTAAACCAATTGCTTGGCTGCGGTTGCAAGATTTCAAAAATCTGTTATCGGATGAAAAATAAACAACATTTACAATAAGCAATGTCTAGATTGTTTATTATGGTTGTAATATTATCTTCGCCCCTAGTATATTTGGGTTCTCCATTTATGGTATAGGGTGTATGTAGATAGATGCTAGTATATAGACTTTAACTTAGATTTACTATAACATAAAACCAAAATTTGTTAACTTGTTAACAATCGAATTTTTTTAAATAGTGGTTGGGATTTGTCTTGTTTCTTGGCTTTAGTTATAAAAATTTAATGGTTTGAAAGGAGGGGGTTAAGGGGTCGATAAACCCCACCACCCACCCAAAAAATAAATAAGTACTTGATTTGCGGCTGTCATGCCCTGTCTAGTAGGAGAGAAGGAGATAGGAAAAACAATTGTATATCTTTTATTATATAATATACATTTATACATATTAGACCTGTATTTAATGGCGTGTACATGGGGTGGGGTATCGTCCTATTCTTGCCTTTTTCATTAAAATTAAACAAATTAAGAACTTAATTGTCAAGATTATAAAATATATCATTGACTGACAGATCACCAGGCAAAATAAATCATATACTAGATGCTAATTGGTTCAGGGAATCTTCACCAAAAATTTAGTTCGTTTATCTTTAACACCAGCCAAGATATCTAAAATTCCTCAATACCATTTCTAACAGGCTACAAAAGACCAACTCTACAAAAGACCAACTAGGCGTTGCTACAAAAGACCAACACCTACAAAAGAACAACACCTGGTCTTTTGAAGAGTTGGTCTTTTGCAGGTGCTGGTCTTTTGTAGAGTTGATCTTTTGGAGCAACGCCCTAAGACGATCATTTATAGAATGGCTTAACTACTTTTAAAAAGCTTTGTACCCACCCGTGTATAAATGATAGCTACGCCCTTACTGTGCATTCTACATGATAAGCAAAGCATGGATATAAGTAAATTGTTTTTTCCTAGAAAAGATTTACTTCTACGTATATTCTTTTATGATATTCATAAATGGACAAATAACTCTGGCAATTGTTTATTTATCCCCAATTTATTTATACAGTATCTACTCTATAATTTACTTTATCTGTTTGTCAGTCAGTTTGTAATGCTGATATGTGGGAAAATGTGATTTTTTTGTGTTGCTATTGAAAAAAGACAGCTGAAATTTTTAGTGGAGATTTCTGTGACACAGCCGCACCTTGAATGCACATTGTTTTGGCTGACTGTCTGTTGGTCTTGCTTCAAAAGACATAAACCTCATTTTTTAAAGGTTTCGTGATTTTCTTTGAGTTTTTGCATATTACTTTCTCTTTATTTCCTGCACATCTGCTTATAAATATCTTTGTCCTTTAGTCTATTACATATTTTTTTGTGCTTCGCTACTTTTGGATGTTGTCATCCTTGTTAAATGTAAATAAATTTGATATAACAATATTGTGATGGGTTTTACCGTTAAAGTCTTTTTTTTGCAAAATGGACATTAAAAAAGGGATGACAATATACATAAGTAGCTAAGCTCTTAACAAACAAGGATGACAACATCCATAAAAGCGAAGCACTGAAACGGTAGGACAAAGGGACATTAACACATGTATAGTGTCAGAACTGAATAATCAGAATATAAATGTATAAGAGTCGAAGCAAAATTGTAAGTTAATTTGTTCAAAAATTGCTTGATACAGGATAATGTTTATGGACATACTTACATTTTTAGGACTTGATTATAGAGTTGCTTCGCTTATAATATTGATATTTTTTGTCCCAGAAATCAATATACCAAAAATCAAATCAATCGGATAAAATTTGAAGTAGAAAAGTAGAAAAATCAACATGTTAAAAATAAACGTACGGACATTCTGGTAATGATTATAGAGTTGCTACGCTTTCTAAATCGTACCTAACTACTACAGAAATCACCATGCAATGTTTGAAATCGATAGGACAATTCTAACATGCCTAAATTAACGAAAAAAGCTATCCATCTCAGACGTACGGACGGACGGACCGATCCTAATTATAGAAAAGCTTCGCTTTTAAAAATGTAAAAAATGATTTAGCATAAGAGAGAAAGAGTCATATGGGTATTGGGTATAGTAGGTACTGAATAAATGGATTTATTACTACCTGGATCTTATACCAGATTATCATGTACTCTAATCAAGTGAAAATTGTAGCGGGCAAAAATAAATCCCCCTATAGAATAAGGACGAAATTTTCTTTGATTTCCCCCTCTACCCCCTTTACTCTATCCCCTCCTCTCCTACTGGATGAACAAACTGACTAATAAATGACAAGAAATATAGCAGCCTAAATTAACGACAATTTTTCCACTGTCATAATATCCACGTTCAAAATCCTTTACTGCATATAATAGATGATCAGTATTTAAACAAATCTACACACAAAAATTTCATCAATCTTTGATTAAATAAAGATATACTTATATAAATTAAAATGTACAAAACCATTTCTGTTTATTTGTTAAGTTCAGAGAAAAATTACTTTTTCCTTTTCTTTTGATAGAATATGAATTATTAATAGTTTTTTTTTATATTATTAATGATCCAATACAATTTTCAGTATAGGTATAAGAACAAAACTATAAAAAAATAATAAAAAAATGCTCTTATTTTATAAGAGTAAAATGAAATTTCAATCAAACTTCTAAGTTTGTAATTTACTTATCTGTCAGTCTATCATTAAAATTTACAATGGATTAGAACCGGTTATTGGCCATACTGAAAAATCTTGTATGCGTTGTATTACAGAGTATTTTTTACGAATATTAAAATGATAACTATAAAATGGACACAAGTTTTCTGAACACGGGACTTGGTTTTAATATTGTAATTTTTTATCTTAATATCCGCAGAAAGCTGTCTATAATTTGATGCGATGAATAACTATTAAAATTTTAATTCTTATTTAATTTTAGAATACAAACCTATACAACCATTAGGTTACATCTATAATACAAAGTAGCTTGATGTCTGTCTGTCTGTCTGTCTGTCTGTCCGTCCGTCCGTCTGTCTGAAGCTTAAGATCTCGGTAACCACTGAACCGATTGGATTCTACTCTTCAGGGTATATAACTATCGGTCCTGTGGTGATTTTAAGCTATTTTCTTGGGGGGTGGGACACCCCCAACCCCCCCAGGAATGAAAATGTTTTTTTTTGCAGAAGATTTCCTTGGTCCTTTATTTTTGCAGAAGATTTCCTTGGTCCTTTTTTATGCAGAAGATTTTCTTGGTCCTTTTACGAATTTCGCCAAAAATTTTTTTGATCTTCTCTTGGGGCAAAGCCCCTAGAGGCTAGGGGCGAATCCGCTAGTAATACTACAATGTATAACACATTAATTTTTCAATAATTCTTAAGGCCCAATCCAATAACTTATGTGTGTGTGTGTGAGAGAATGTATGTGTGTGTGTGTTGAAGTAAATCAATAAACCTTGTCATATATAAAAATGTATTTACAGTTTGAGTCTAAAAATAGGAACACAGGAGTTGTTTTTCTCCACATTAATAGTAACATTATTTGCTAATAATTTATTAGTTGTAAATGATGATTACTGTGATAATATTAACAGCTACTCTACAATTATGGAAAGTCAGTTGTATGTCCCAATCAATACTGGGCATTAGCGTTAATGATATCGTGCCTGTAAGCTGTCGGGGAAGTGTCATACTCGAGTCAGGACCACACCGCAGCATACTAGAGTCGTTGAAAATGATTTTAGGGATTGCTTTGGCCCATAAACAGGCGCAATTTATTAGAGTACCGCTTTCCATTGCAAACGGAAAATAATCTGGCTAATCTAGATGATCACTTGAATTAGAAGGAAAAAACGCCCTTATCAAGAAAGTTACCTGAATGATTATCTTATTTACTTACTGATTTTGAAGTTTAAAAATATGACTTAAAATAGAAGTCTGAAACTTAGTTATTTCATTCTTTATTGTTAATACACAATAAAAAGAAAAAAAATTACTGTATAATATTTTAATTTTCATTTTTTGGCTTAAATGTTGTTTAGCTTGTTATTGCTGCGCTGCTTTTGGATAAACTTGTCCTTGTTTGTCGAAAAATATTACATATTATTATATTTGGTGCGACGAAGGTAGTAATCACGGTGACAGGAAATTCAAATGTTCCACTTTGTACAGTATAAATTCTGTACATATAGTGTTTATTTTCATATACAAATATGTTTTAAAAGTTTTATCTAACAGAACGTACGACAAAAATATATTTTTAACATCAAATATCAATAACATTTTTTGATTCAGCATTTTTTTATCATTGTACTTTAAAGCTTGCGTACATTCTAAGACTACTTGTTATCTATCACCATAATCAGTACAAAAATATAAGTTTATTTTTATAAGGGATAACAAATTTCCCAGATGGCTTCGAAACCGATTAATATCCGCTGGATTTGAACTAATTCTGCACCAAACTTAAAATAATGGATCGTACCATATTATAGTCAATTTTCAACAATTAAATTTTCGAGCCTAAAAGATCTGGTTTAAATATTATGGTTTTTATTTTAATTTTTACAGTAAACTGGCTATAATATGATAAAATAAAATACATGATTTTTCAGATTGAATTAGAACTGGGTATAATCTAGAGAATTTTTTAACGGAAATACTGGAAATTTCTTACTTCTGTGTGGGTAAGTTGGTTAGGCCATTTAATTTAAAATGTTGTTTCATGCCCGAGTGCTATTCTTAGTGCATTAATTCAATAAATGGTTGTTAAATGCATATTATACCCATAGATCATTGTAGAAATTTATCTGAAACTATATTTTAACTGAAACATCTATAATACAAAGTATGTCCCTTGAGATCTCGGTAACCACCAAACCGATCGGATTCTACTATTCAGGGAATATACCTACTGATCCTATGGTTCTAGTGATAAAATATAGGATGCCAATAACAATTTAATGTCAATCCTTAAAGGTTTCTTAAAATTTTCCTCTGTCAAATGATTAATATAACATTTATATATCAGTGGCAAATAAGCTATTAAAACATTCTTCTATATTTATCTATGTACGTTTTCTTTGGGTTTAACATATAATAAATTTTTATAATAAAAACTATACCCAGCTTTCCACGAATATAAAAATGTACAATCATAAGATTAAAACCAGTTATAATTGTACATTCTATATCCGCGGAAAGCCGTTTATAATACGATGAAAGAAATAACTATTATTAAATGTATACAAAAGAAGGTGTATCAACTTTTTTATAGCTAGTCGGTTCTTTTAGTAAGTAGTAGATGTAAAATTTTTCATAGAATTCAGATATGCAATCGGTTTTTTTGTAGACCTCTTATTTTTTAAGTAATTTAAGTTTTTTTTAAAAAAGATTAAGTCGATTTTAAGGTACTAAAACGCAACAAAAAAAGGAAGAAAATGACCATTATGTACAAAAATAGTAAGATCTTTAATTTGACACCTTACTTTTTGAATTTTGTCAGGTAATTATTGAAAAAATTGATTTTTTTAAACCCACGAGAATAAAAACTTTGAACTTAATTTTATCATTTCACAGGTAAAAAAATATGGGTTCATATATACCTTTAGAATCAGAAAAATATTACGAATCCATTGTAAGCAAAATTGAAAAAAGTAAAATAAATAAAAAATAAACAAATGGCCAATTATATTTTTTGTTCAGGCAACACTTTCGTCTTCCCTTTTTAACCCCCTTTTTACCCCCTCTTTACCCCCTTCCCATTTTTATACTCAATTCAAGAATTAAGACGTTGCCTGTATAATATAATATGATATTTTCATATAATTCCTTTTATTGTAGTTTATATACTATATTGTAAACTTTTTTTTTCAATTTTGCTTACAATGGATTTGTAATATTTTTCTGATTCTAAAGGTATATATGAACCCATATTTTTACCTGTGAAATGATAAAATTAAGTTCAAAGTTTTTATTCTCGTGGGTTTAAAAAATTGATTTTTTCAATAATTACCTGACAGAATTGAAAAAGTAAGGTATCAAATTAAAGATCTTAATATTTTTGTTCATAATGGCAATTTTCTTTCTTTTTTTGTTGCATTTTAGTACCTTAAAATCGACTTAATTTTATTTAAAAAAAACTTAAATTACTTAAAAATAAGAGGTCTACAAAAAAACCGATTGCATATCTGAATTCTATGAAAAATTTTACATCTACTACTTACTAAAAGAACCGGCTAGCTATAAAAAAAAAGTTGATACACCTTCTTTGACTATGAATTAACCCTCCCTTCGATCCTATTCATTTCTATTCAGAAGCGTAGCCATTATTTAATTAATATATATCAGTTGGGCACTTAGTCAGTCTGTCAGTACGTCATTCTGTCAGAGTAAGTATAGTAATTCGTTTATAATAAATCGTTATTCATACATTTCCACACTCCCGCTTTGTTCCGTATTTCACGAATACCTTTAAAGACCATTACCATTGATAGGTTGCTCTGTTTTAAATTAAATTAATCAAATATCATTGTCAATATTAATTCTGAATAATACCAGCTAAAATTGCTGTGCTGAGCTACTTGTGGACATGTTTTACCTTGTACATTAAGCTTAGTTTTCCTCAATTATCTTTTAACAAGGATGACAACATCCAGAAAAGCGAATATCTAAAATAAAAAGGAAGGACGAACGAACATTAACATTTGGAGAGTGTCAGAACTTTATAAGCAGAATATAAATATATAAGTATAAACAAAATTGTAAGTAAATTTGTTGTAAAATTACTCAAATACTGGATACTGTTAAGGACATACTTACATTTTTAGGACCCTAATTATAGGAAAGCTTCGCTTTTAAAAATTGTACAGTAACATTAATCATTCTTTAATTTAATCGTTTTTCATTGAAATTTTGCAATAATTACATTTTATAGTCTTTTTATTTAGTCCAGTAAAATTAAAATCGTGAATTAAACTACTGTAAAACTAGCTGCTTTGCCTTTTGTTTCAAAAAAATTAGGTGGTGGGACGTTAGAATCTTGAAAGATTGCGTATTGTTAAATAAAATGTGATAAAAACTAGTTGTAGAAGTTGTAAAGCAAAGAACATTCGTCCTAAAAAACACACAATGCTAAAAAATAAAGTAAAAAAACTATTAAGCAACTAATAAAGCAGAAATTGGTATTTTATTTATGCAAATCAATGTAGGGATTAAAAAATCCATAATTCAAAAAACGAAGCTCTGAAACTGTAAGACAGACGAACATTAACACTCGAATACACAACTAAATAAGCAGTATTTAATGTATAAGTCTAAACAATTGTTGCAAACTGCTTAAATACAGGATACTCTATACTTATACATTATTAGACTTGATTATAGATGATTAGCATATTCACTGTATAACTTTGTTGTCCTAGGAAAAAGTATTCAAAAAATCCGATTAGTAGGATAATTTTATCATATAAAAAAATTTTCCCCAAAAAGTTGAAAATCAACATTTTTTAAATGAAGGCACGGACATTCTGGTAACGATTATAGAGTTGTTACGCTTTCTAAGTGTTACCTAACTACTACAGAGAGAGCATGAAATCTATAGGACAATTTAAAATACCTAAATTAACAATAAGAGCTTACCGTTACGGACACACTGAACTCTCCAATTTAGAGAAAAGCTTCACTTTTAAAAAGACCTTGAACATTATCCAGGTATAAAAATGTTGTAATGACTATGCCAGGTGAGACTGCAGTATTCCCATGTATGCAAATGTATGATGGAACTAGATATTATGCTAAAGGTAAAGTATTTTTAATATAATACCTACTCTATATTCACTTATAGTCTGTCTGTATGTATGTCCATATATTCCAATGTAAGCAGTTATTTCACTTTTTCTTTCTTTCAAAGTAGTATAATGATTTAGGCGGTGCTTTAGAAGAGGTATTTGAGTTTTTGTAGATTAAGAATTAAATTTCAAAAGTAATTTTATTTGACATATGAGTTTATTCAGGTACATTTTTATAAAACAACATTTAGTTTGCAATGGACGGATAAACATCCTGCTCATTAGATAGCTGCGCTGCTAGAAGCTGTATAATTAGATATTGTAAAAAAAATTATATTTCATGCAGCAGTCTTTATTTTTAAAAGTGAATCTTTTTTATAATTTGTGTCGGTCCGTCTTCTGTACATATGTCCTATCAATTACAAACATTGCATGATGATGTCTGGAACAATTATTAGAATATTGATTCTTTGAACAACAAGGTATAACATTATACTATATATTATTATATATAATAAAATCTAAAAAACGTCCTAATTTCATATCAAGTTATGACACTCAATGGCGTTAATATTCGTTAGTTTGTTCTACCGTCTGACTTTAAAGCTTCGCTTTTATGAATGTTGTCATCCTCTATAATTGATTAATTTCAGGGAAAATATAAAAAATTACACTCGACATGAAATATATTTTATTTGTGTCATAATAATGAAAACTACATGACAGAACAAATTATTAAAATAAACACATTATGATAGTTATTCAAAAAAACTCTATTTTTAACTTTATAATGTGTCATGCAAAGAGGTACAGAAAATGTAACAAGAATGACAATACTATATAAAGCGAAGCTCTAAAATAAAAATAAACTATCATTAAAACGAGTGTCATAACTTAACATAAATTTACAAGTCTAAATAAAAAATTGTATGAATTTTCCTTAATGCTTAAATACAGCATATTCTTTATGGACACAATTACATTTTTAGTACTTAATTATAAAGATGCTTCGCTCATAATATTGTACCTTGTTGTCCTAAGAATCATTATCTAAAATTATTAATTAATAGGATAATTATATTATACAAAAATTAATATAAAAAACGTTTTAAATCTGGCATGTTTTAAATGGACGTACGTTCTTTCTGGTAATGATCATGGAACTGCTACGCGTTCTAAATTATAACTAACTGTCACATGAATCATCATGCAAAGTTGGAATTCGATAATAACTTAAGTCTTGAATTGTTGGGACAAACCACTAGTGTTTAAACTTTTCAACAATAATTTTATTCTACTGAAAGGGTAATTTTGTTTCAATTTATTGTCCTATACATTGTAGACAACGCCACCCGCGTGTGCCTGGCGAACGGGACCTGGGCCAACAAAACAGATTATGATTTCTGTACGGAGATGACTGTGGATCCAGATCAGGAACCTGAAATTGAAATTTCTGTTCACGTCTATTTTATTGGTAGGTGTAAATAATTTTAAATTAAAATGCGTCATGACTAAAGATGTTAAATGTGAGATAAAAGTAGGGGGGAATGCCCTAGCTCAAAACAAAAGCAACTCATTACATAAAATAAAAGTCTTGAAATCAAAGGGTTAGTTGCAATGGTGTGCACAGCGATTCACCAAGCGAAATCATTTGGGGATGAAATCGATGAAAACAGGCCTTCCACATGTTTTATGCTATTTTATGGATAGGATAACATGGTTGTAAAACTTTGGGTACCAATGTAATTTACACTCCAAAGTCCTCTTCCTCCCTGGTCAATACTAAAACCTTGAAGGCAATCATGAAAACACCACACAAAATAGAACAGTATTACGATAAGGAAAAAAATTAGGCAAAACTAATCAACAACAAAAAAAACACATAAAAAATGAATATTTTGTACCACTGTTTTGTCATAAATATTTAATTTGAAACCAAAAATTATATAATTACTGCGTATTAGATAAGATAAAAAAATATAATAGTTATTTCTCGCATCGTATTATAAACAGCTTTCCGCGGATATAGAATGTACAATTATAAGATTAAAACCAGTTTTTTTAACCCCGAGATGCCGAAGGCACGGGCTAAAAAAACTGGTTTTAATCTTATGATTGTACATTTTTGTGTTCGTAGAAAGCTGGATATAATACGATGCTAGACATAGTTTTTTCGTATGGATGATAACCGGTTCCTATTCACCGTATTCGAATGAATACGAGAATAATTATTTCTCGCATCGTATTATAAACGGCTTTCCGCGGATATAGAATGTACAATTATATGATTAAAACTAGTTTTTTTAGCCCCGAGGTGCCGGAGGCACCGGCTAAAAAAACTAGTTTTAATCTTATGATTGTACATTTCTATATTTGTAGAAAACTGGATATAATTCGATGCTAGACATAGTTTTTTCGTATGGATGAGAACCGGTTCCTATCCACCGGATTCGAATGAATACGAGAAAAAATATTCTATTTTTTCTATTGACATTAATTACAGTGAAAAGGGTCTTGTTTAAAGTATGAAAAATACTACATATTTATAAAAAAAACCTAAAAATAATGCTTATAATCAAATAACAACACCAAATTACATGCATATAAAAGACACCAAATCAGTCAAAATACACAGAAACACAGACATATACTAGGGCTCGGCACCCCCACGTAAGCTATAACTAAGCATCAAATTTAAATCTGTTTGGAATCTTTGAATTTTTTTTTGTAAATGTGTATTGTCATAATTGGGTATGGTTTTGACTTCTAGCTGATTTTCAAAATTGTAAAAGGGTGATTTACCTGAGACTCACAGGCGGCTGACACGCGGCTGCCGAGCCCTGATATATACCCTTGGTGCACACCCAGACTCTCACACACACACATACACACAGAAACACCAATTCTAATTTCGGGATCTTGTGCAGTTCACGGTAAAATAGTCCTGGTAACGGTTATCTCAAAAACTCTATAAACTTTAATACAATCTGCTAAACGGCTGAACGTTCATAAGAAGACTAAAAAATATTCTGGAATATCTAAGGGGCAAAGATGCACAGGGAAAGCTCAAGTGAAAAAAAAACGAGTAAAATAAGTCTTTTTCGCGCATTTAAGTACACTGCGAGATGTCTGTGCATTATTGGGTATTAACTATTCCAGATTTGAAGCCCTTCTTTTGAATTAAAATTTTATCCAAGCATAATCTAAACGTTCCACCGTTTGGCCAATTTTGCAGCTTTTAAAGTTCATAGATTTTTGTAGATAATCGTTACCAGGAACATTCACCGTGAACTGCACTAGGTGTCTAGATCCCAATTTTGTTCTGGAGGCAGGCAGACAAAAATAAATACTTATTCCTGATTGGAACCAGAGCTGAATCTTTAAATCATTTTAATGGTGCGCCATATCGGGGTGCTCCAAATTTCGGCCAATCACAGCGCGGCATTCCACACAATGCTGTGCTCTCATTGGTGGAAAGTTGGATCGCCCCGATATGGCGCACCATCAAAATGATTTAAAGATCCAGCTCAGCTTTGGTGAGCTATAAAAACCTAACAACATTTTAGCTTTGCTGGTCCTTCAAATTTTATATACACGTTCCCTCATTCGTTTATCTTAAAAAAAACTTTTCCACCATACTATTAATCTACAATAAAGGCAATTTTGTTATCATAAATTTATCGTCAATTGTCTTATCCCTGAAGGTGCTTGCCTAGAACAAAGATTGATTTTTCCATTAGCCAATGAATCAAGATACAACACAGAATGGTGGTGTCCTTTCACATCCGCTTTGTGTTACATTTTTACAAAAGACAAATAAGCAAAAAAAAATGATAAGAATTAAATTGTTTTTACAGTTATCTCTTGGGGGGGGGGGGGGAATAAAATCCCCCCTCGCCACTTCCTATATTAAAAACTATAAAAATATATCAAGACACACCGAACTGTTTATACTTTTGTGCCGCCGTTATTTACCATTACAAATGGCAATAACGGAGAAAAAAAACCTGAAAAACGATGTTTGATTGAATTTTCTCAATTGACCAGTTGTACGCTATAGCCCCACCCCCTTCCCCCAATTGCCAGCATAGGGTTGGTATTCTTTATTGATATTTTTTGGTAATATTAACAGAGGGAGGAAACATAAGACCCCAAACTTATGTCAACTCGACCATTTGTTAACTACCAATCAATTTAATCTGTAAAAATGTAATTTTGTTTATCATAATTTCGGGTGTATATAAATTTAATGTACATTGTCTTTTCCCTTAAGGACCTTGGATACTTGTGGGGAAGTGAATAAACGTCCATCATAGCACATACACACACACACACACACACACATGCATGCACCTTGCTCAAATAAGGATACATTTTACCTAGAAAAATTATTTCCATATAATGTTTTACATTTTTACTTTATACAGCACAATCAACATTCAATCTTACTAGAGTATAATCTAACGAATGACAGAACGTTTACCAATTATAATCTATAGCCCCCACCCCACTTCCTCCCTTAGATATATTTTTTACAATAATTATCCCTCTCCGATAGATGCTATAACTTTTTAAGGTAATAACCTCGACTAGCCAGTTACTTGAATACAAAATGCACTTTATGTATTAGAATTACATTTATATGTATGTAATCCTTATAATAAAGTAACAGGGTGTGTGTTTGTCTGTCTGTGTGTACCGAAGGATCTCGCTAACCGCTGAACCGATCGGGTTCTCCTTAACAGGGTAGCTATTTATAGGTCCCGGGAAGGTTTATAACTATTTTGGGGGAGGGTACCACCATCCTCCAAAGAGAAATCGCCCCTATAAAAAAAAGTATCCCCCCCCCCTAAAAAATGTACAAAGTTTTCTTAAACTAAAAGTAAAAACGAGGGGGGGGGGCCTTCCCCCCAACAAAAAAAATGTCCACCCCTCCCCCCCAAAAAAGATTTTTTTAACTTTTTCTTTTGAAATCTAAAATAAGAAATACGGTTATCAAATTCGACTCCCCCCTCACCAATGCACCTAGAGGCCTCTAGGGGCGTAGTCGCTAGTCTATAATATAAAGCAGAACGATTCTGTCCGTCTGTCTGTATGTTTGTACCGAAGGATCTCGCTAACTGCTGAACCGATCGGGTTCTCCTTAACAGGGTGGCTTCTTATAGGTCCCGGGAAGGTTTATAACTATTTTGGGGGAGGGTACAACCACCGTTCCTATAGAAATCGACAAAAATAAAAATAAATAAAACGCCGCCCTGCGGACAAATTTTCAATTAGCAAATAGTTATTTCTCGCATCGTATTATAAACAGCCTTCCGCTGATATAAAATGTACAATTAGATTAAAACCATTTTTTTAGCCCCAAGAGAGTTGCCGAAATGCTCTTTGGAAATGGTACCTTCACAAAAAATCTATCTTCATTGGCAGCCAAGAAAATCAATAATATAAGAAAAATATAAAAAAAGCTACATGTCCTTTCACCAATCTTAGAAAAAAAAATTATGGACAGAAGGACGGACTAACAGACAAAGAGAATTATAGAGTAGCGTCGCTATTAATAAAGAACACGGGTTTAAGCAGATGCTGCTAATTAAAAAATGTCATAGAAGTTTTGCGAAAAGAATATATATGCACTATATAGTGTTCAATTATTTCCGTTAAAAATAAACAGAATAGCACTGAATAAAATTGTCATCCTTATATAAAAGTTACAGGATGTCTGTCCGTCTCTCCTTAGGATCTTGCTAACCGCTGAACCTATATGGTTCTCTTTTACAATGTAGGTCCTGGATAGGTTAATAACTATTTTGATGGTGGGTACTACCAATCTAAAAAAAAGTTGTAAGTTGTTCTGGGTTTTACATTAAATTATCGTCCATTGTCTGAGCCCCTTACAATCGTGCAAGCTGGACGCAATTGATTAAACACCTAGTGATATACATTCTAGACAACACACAACTTTTAAATAATTTGTTTAAAACTTGCGAGACTAAAACAGTTTTTAAACATAAAAGATTAAATTAAAAGAAAATATACATAATTTGTATCTTAACTTATAATGTACTAATTATATAATTATAGATAACCAACCAACCTTTTTTATTGTACATCATTTGAATTTAAGTCTTAAGAAAAGATATGTATAGGATTTGTTATAGTTAAGCTTTTTTTAAATCAGAATTAATAGAGAAACAAGGATGACAACATCAAAAAAAAAACGAAGCTCTAGAACAGACGAATATTAACACCTTTAAAGTGTCAGTAAATAATATATAGAAGGTTAATAAAGGATGTTGTTAAAGGTCTTGTTTATAGATATTCTTCGCTTACTCTACCTTGTTGCTTAGGAATCATCATTCCGAAAACTAGATGAATGGGATGATTATAACATACAAAAAAAATTGTCAAAAGAGTCAAACATCAACAGGTTTTTTTATGGACAATTATACAGTTGCTTTGCTTTCTAAACCGTTCCTAATTGTTACAGGAAATATAGAAATATAGAAAAGCGTCGCTTTCAACAAATTCTAAATTAATCAGTATTAAAACAAATTTGAAATATCTGTTAATATTATTAGTTAATTTAGTTAAAGAAAGAACTGTAGTAAAGTCTCTGGTTTTAAATATTAGATTATAAAGTTAACAAAACTTGGCCAAACCAATAAATGTTTATTGGAACTCTTTTGTCCTTTGAATAGGATAAGTTTTCCTAAAAAAAATAATTGTTATAAAATAGATAAGAAATTTAAAGTGTATTTTTGGGTATTCCATAACTATAACCTATGGATTCCCCTTCGTTTTCAAATGATCATCTAGAGAACACATAGGCATCATCTGCTTGTAATGGGATGCAATACATTTTAAACGCCTTTAGTTATGACGCCGTGTTGGGCTGAGAATCGAATCTATCAACTCCCCGATGACGAGTGGATGCGCTACATGTTGAGCCACGGACGCGAGTTTTAGGGTATTCCAAATCCCTTCTGGCCTAATTTATTATTTTGTTTTAGGGTATTCCATATACCTTCTAACCTAATTATTTACTAAGTATATTTGCGTTAACTTTTATTTAATGAAATCTTCCAATTTTTAACCTGTACAAAACGGCCTGCTTAATTGCTTCAAGATCCATGTCAGATCTATATAGGAAATAAATGTCTATAAACGAGCTCAAGTTTTCCAAGGACTATTTGTTGAAAACTCATAGTGCTCCAATAATCCATAATAAACTCTCATTGCCCAGAACGATAAGACCCATTATTTTACTTTATTAAAAACAAATTCATTTTTTTCATTTCATGTTGCTATTTACATTATAATGAAGTATTTAATTTCTAATCATAAAAAAGAAAATTTAAATTTATGATATAATAAATTTAAGAAAACTCTGTTTTAAAAGAATTCGATTGTGGCGACACTTTGTGTGTTCAAATATTGAACTAAAATTGTAATCATATAATAAACCCTTTGGTGATGGTAATGTAAAGAAAAAAATATAATTTAAAAGATCTTTTTAGGATCATTTAAATTATTAAATACTTACTTCCATTTAAATAGTAATGCCGGGTGAGGAAAATAGATTTATTGAGAAATATATATGCATATAGAAAACTAGCCAATAGGGAGATAGTTATATCGAGCCAACTCTAGTTATTTATATTTAGGGTATTCCATATCCCTTCTGGCCTAACTATTATTTTATTTTTAGGGTATTCCATATCCCTTATGGCCTAATTATTATTTATTTTAGGGTATTCCATATACCTTATGGCCTAATTGTTATTTATTTTAGGGTATTCCATATACCTTCTAACCTAATTATTATTTATTTTTAGGGTATTCCATATCCCTTATGGCCTAATTATTATTTATTTTTAGGGTATTCCATATCCCTTCTGGCCCTGATCTTTGCTCTGTGTATCTTCCTTTCATTCAGGTAAAAAATTATTTTAATAAAAGAGACTAATCACAGGATGTTTGACTGTCTGTCTAAAGACTTTGCTAAATGTAGAAACGACGTGCTACTTCTTTACACAGGAGTTTATTTTATTTTTTTCTAAAACTGAAATTTCTGAATTTCTTAAGGACTATTAATGTTTAATATCTATTAGAAGATTTTGACAGTTTTGATAAGAGCTTTCCTTTAAAAAACTAGAAAAACTTTACTTTTGAAAATAGAATAATATGTTATTATGTAAAGTACAACAGAGATTTGGTTTACAAGATTAATCTATTATTAATTCAGAGTCAAAAAAATTCAATGTTAAAAGCTACTCAATAACTTTACTCGAGTGAAAACAGATCAGTTTTTTTAGCTCCGTATCTAAAACAATTCATTTTAATATTCAAATCATATTTTGTACAACATTGTCTTTATAAACCATAAAAAATGGCAGTTCAGAAGAAAAATCCATAAGGCACATTATGGACCTGAGCTTAACTTAAATTGCACCCCCTCCGTATTAAGGGGGTTAGATATTCATTTCTTACTTTAGGTCAGGTTAGGTTAGGTTATATTTGGCATCTTGTAAGCCCGCATGTTAAGGACACCGCAAGTAAGAAATAGGAAAAAGCTACCCCCCACCCCCCCCCCCCCCCCCCACCAAATATTTTAATTTATTTATAAGAAAGAATTACCCATTGTCACATCCCTGCCAGTTTATACGATTTTCTAATTTTACCTCCTATTTACTTGACAAAGACTTACATGTTACAAACATTTTTCAATGTGTCTCACTCAGGAATTTAAAGGGATAAGACAATTAAATTGAAGTACGTCACCGATGATGATACACAAAATTACCCTTTTGTAGATTACAATTATTGATTGAAACGTATGGACACTCTAATTAATGAACCAATCCAAAATCCAATAAAATTTCTAAGAAAACGATATTATAAAACTTTGGGGACTAGTGTTATAAGCAGCCCAATGTCCCTTCCCACCCTGTGTCTCATTTCAAAAAGGATTATTTCTGCGATCATTTTTAATCCTCAATAACAGTATAAATTTTGAATTTTGTCATTAAAAAATATTACTTTTTACAGTACTTTGATGCTATCTAAATGTAAAATAAAGACTATAAAACCTTGCCAAAATTTGTTTAGCAAAAGATACAGATGTTTCTTCTTTCGTATAATGGACCTAAGTGAGAAGCTACATTGTAAAGGAGTACCTTAGCAGTTCAGCGATTAGAAAGATCTTTCGTTACAGACAGACAGGCAACATCTTGTTGGTTTTATATAAGAATTATCATACTACTCTTTTGAAACAACATTTAAATGAGGATTTAAAAAATGTCTGCACTACCGACAAATCAATTAAAAAGTAACTTAGTAATTAAACTTTTAAGTACTATAATGCCATAAATGATGGATGGATTTTTTCTTAAAGACAACTATAGCATTAATTACATACTTAATATTTATATTATAATGAAAGCAGGGAGAAGGGAATGATATTCTGACAAACAATTATAAAGGAAAATTTCCCCACAACCCCCTTCCCTTTTTCCTCCCCTTCTTACCCATCCCTCTTCATTTCCATGAAAAACAAAAACAAAATATACTTCCACATAGCTTAAAAGGTTTCGTGATTTTTTTTGTAGAGTTGATTGTTACAATAGCTACCCCTGGATGAAAACAATTTGGACTTTTATTAACAAATTTATTAAGCCATATAGGTTATGCTATGTCTTATATTAGTTTATCCAGTTATTGAACTGTAAATTACACAATACACATACACTGATTTCCAAAGTTTTATAACACACACTTTTATTAGATTTTTATTGATTTATTTCAAAATTTCCAACGAACATTTTAACAAATACAGAAAGGGTATCACTGTGTATCATCATCGGGAATGTATATTAATTTATCCTCAATTGTCTTATCCCTTGAGATCCCTGGATTTATCCCTACCGCACATTCACAGGGAGTAAGGGAGGGGACAATGGGCAATTAATTCAATTTAAGAGGGTTCGCTGAAAAGCAATGAAAACCAGATTTATTAAGAAAATTTTATCAAAATTGTAAGGGGATCATGGTAACCTAATTTAGAACAAAATTAGTTCTAAGAAAAAAAATCATTTACTTGAAAATTGAATAATCAACACATCACAATGTAGTAAACATTCTGTAATTAATCACTAGAAAAATCTTGTTTAGAACTACCTCAACCCTTCTGATATATTTATAACTGACCCCAAAATCAATCGGTTCTTAGATTATTTAATACATAAATATCACAGTAGAGTTTCTATACATGAAAAGACATTTTCTTGGGAAAAAATATTTGTTAAAACCAGCGATAAATAACAAACTTTTCTGTCTGCATATTCAAAACTAGCTCAGCTAGTTAGCGGGGCATTGATGCGCAAGTCCCCAAAATCAGTAAGAATCTGCTGTATTCGTGCACATTCCCTTTAAGCCAGTCCCCAAAGTCTGAGACTCCTTTAAAATTGAATATTTGATCCATTGTCCCCTCCCTTACTCCCTGGCACATGCATATGATTTTGTTCACTTTGTCCAGTGAGTTTGTTTAGCCAGCCTTATCCAATAATTTTTAACTGACGTATCCCCAACCCCCCCCATCCATCATCCATTTAGTATACGGCATGTTCTCATGAAGGAAGGGGACAATAGGCTGTTTATTACACTAGTCCAAAAATTTTTTTTTTCATATCGTTTTCTAATTCGTTAGCTAGGGGACTTTTATTTAATTTTGATTGGTTGGTTCATTAAGTTGAGTGTCCAAATGTCCTAACCACTTATTAATATCTACAGTAGGAAAAATTTTGTGTATCATTATTGGAGATACACATCAATTTATCGGCCCTGTAGATCCCTGGCATGGTCTACCTTTTTTTTTTGGGGGGGGGGGGGGTGGAGTTTGTCTTAACTTCCAGCTGCGAGTTTATGACACTTTCCCCAATACTATGCAAATTTGTTTGCCCATAACTCTACTTCCATTAAGGAAAAGTTGTTTGAAAAGAATAATTTTATGTTGCAAGTCAATTTGATTAATGTACAAAGGTTTGTTTGTCAGTAAAAAGGGGAATAATAAAAGACTATTGTGTAATGAAGTTTTAAAAAGAGCAAAACAAATTTGGGGGGGTGCCTTTCTTTCAAGTGTCGATTTATCTTGTGAGGGTGGTGTTAGCCTCCCCCAAAATGATAATACACCTTACCAGGACCTATGAGAAGCTACATTGTAGAGGAGAACCATAGCGGTTCAGCGGTTATCGAGATCCTTTGGTACACACAGACAGACATCCTGTTTCTTTTCTATAAAGATTTGCTAAAAAAAATGCTATATGAGTTATCGCATAGTAAGATAGATAATTATAAATTAAATTCTAGTCTTATACCAATTAGAGTCTAAAGTCGAGCCCAAAAAGTAGCATAAAACCATCACAGTAAAATTACCTAAAATAGAAAACCCAATCAGGTAGGTAGTTATTGAGATCTTAAGCTTCTGACAATAAGAACATTTCTACTTTAAGAATAAAGTTTTATATTATAGTAATACTTATTTTGTTATTTGCAACAAATAAATCATAAAAAATTGCAAACACATTTTAAATTTAGGTATTTTTAAAATATTGTAATATCTCATCAGGTTTAAAAAATATATAGGATATTACAATTTCTTTTTAAAATTTTTATTATATTTTTATAAAATAAAAACTTCGCTTCTATTGAGCGTATTTCATTCTTGTTTTGTAGATTGTTTTAATCTGGTATAAAGAAGAGATGGGACAATGTAATTTAAATTAAGTATTTTAATAGTTGAAAATTAACATTCTAACCACTCATGAAAATCATTTCATATTGATGATAAAAAACTTCCATCGCGTCAAAGTTAGACCATACCTACATAAATTAATTTACCATTGTGCTATCCCTGCTTCCCTTGTGATAATAAATTATACCTAAACAGATTTATCATCTTGTCAAAGGCATAAAAGGCTTTTCTTCCTCCGCAGAGAAGGTAAAAGCCTGGCAAAGTATTAGCAAACTTTATACAAGAGTAATTCCAGTTTTATATACTTACTTTTTTATATCTTAGCTGGAGGTTACGCCTCTAGAGGCCTCTTGGTGCACTTTAGGTGGAGGCTTGGGGAAGGGGGAAAGGTAGAACCCCTTCCTTTCATTTTTATTTTCAAAAATGAATAACAAAATCTATTAAACATTAAAAATGGCCTAAATGTTGCTTTTCTGTGTTAATTTTGTTTTGCTTGTCAGTCCACACCTCATAACATATTATCTATACAAGTATTGAATGCAGTTTGTTGGCTAGTGTGTCTTCACTTCCGCGTCCCTCCGTTAGTATGTCCGTCTGACCGTAATTGATAGCTCTGTATCTTTAGCTTGTCAGAATATTTCTATCAAATTTGAGTTTTGTATTTCTGATACAATATGGTATAAGCTAGCAAGCTAAAGAAATCAGTATATGTATTTAAAACCTTTTGTAGTCTATACGGACAAATACTTCTGTTTTAAAGAAAAATAAGATATAATGTATACGCGTAGCATCTCTATAATTACGTCTGAAAATGTAAGTACGTCCATAATAAATTAGGAAGAATTGTGCATATTAATCGATGTCACTGTAGTAGCACCATTTTCTTAGTCTATTAACTTTTTGCGAACATATATCATTTTGCTTATAAGACATATTTGCGCAATTGATTGCACATCTTGAAGCTTGCTTAAAAAATTATTATTACAAACTAACTTTACTGATATTGGAATACAATTGCATTGATAATGAACCCAAATATTTTATAAACACGTTTTGGCATTCGTTGGCTTTTTAATTAAATCTTGATTGGTTGGTACAAAACTTTAGTGTACAAACTTTTCCACCAATAATTATGATCTACACAAGGGTTAATCTGCCTTAACTGGGTTTCTACTAGGGTTGGCCCGGATACTTTTTGGGCCGGATACCGGATATCCGGCTGATTTCTAAATCCGGATATCCGGTTCTGGACGGATATCAGGCCAACGTTCGATATCCGGCAAATTACCGGATATCCGGCCCAACCCTAGTTTCTACATCAATGTATCGTCTATTTTCTTACTTTATCTTTAAGAAATGGGACAATGGAAATATTATTAATTGGATCTTACACCAGATTTTCAAGTAAAAGTAAAGTGAAACTTGCAGCGGACTAAAAATATTCTTCCCTTCCAACCACTTTATCCTATCCTACTGTATGAACGAACGGACCAATAAGTGACAGGGGAAATAGCAGTCTAAATTGACGACAAATTTTCCCCTGTCATATTATCCACGTATATTCTACATCCATTTATGTATGTGATAATTATGTATACAAGAGTACAAAACAGTCTATTACTATACTGCCAACTGAAAAAGATATATCAATTTGCGATCAAAAAAATTGATTACCCATTCCTTCCCTAATTTCCGAAGTTTGCAGCTTTTTTAGCTAGTAGTAAATATATAGATAGGATGAGGGTGCTATGTACACAATCGGAAACTAGAATTCGTCTGACCCTACAAGAGTACAAAACAGTCAAGTACTATACTGTCAACTGAAAAAGATATATTAATTTGCACACATTGTAAAGTATTGGTAAGAAGATAGCGCCAATAGATAATGGGATTTACAAATGAAGCGTTCCACTCTCTTTGCATTTGTATTTGTGTGTGTGTGTGTGTGTGTGTGTGTGTGTGTGTGTGTGTGTGAGTGTGGGGGTGGGTGTGTGTGTGAGTGTGTGATTGTGTGTGTGTGTGTGTGTGTGTGAAAGTTTGCAAGGAGAGAAGGGGACATGGTACTCAAAATAATACTAGTACCCAAAGTTTTATAAATGTCTCAACTCATTCGTAGGCTTAAAAACCCCTTGAGAACCTTTACCAAATATTGATAGTGCTTTAAAAAAATGTTCAATATGGACTCGAAACAGATAAAAATCCGCTTGATCAAAACTGAAAAATCATATATAGCATCTTATTAAAGACATTTTCCACGAATATAAAAATAAAAATTATTTTTAATCTTTTAAATTCATGTTAATATCCGCTGAAAGCTGTCTAAAATACGATGTTATAAATGACTATTCTACCATTAGATTTAATCAACAGAATGGGTAATTTGTAATATCATCATTAAGAATATTTACATCAATTTACCATACTTTGTCTTATACTTTAATCCATGGAGAGTTAGGTTTGCACTTTTGCACAGGTAACTGTTATTCAAAATAACTTAGGTTTCCTTATTTTATAGACGAATCTGTATCTATCAAATTCTTGTTTAAAAGTAACAGGATGTATACTCTGTTTGTGTGTCTGTCTGCCTTTTCCGCTAACCGCTGAACCGTTGTGAGTCTTCTCTACAGTGTAGCCTCGAATAAGTCCTGGAAAGTATTATAATTATTTTGGGTGCACAACCCTCCTTAGGAAAATCGCCCCAAGAAAAAATATACCCCCTTAAATTTTATTTTATATCTTTTTTTAAAACTAAAATTGAATATGGGTACTGGTTTTCGACTTTCATCTTACCAACTCAAGTGCTTCCAGAGGCCTCTAGGGGCGCAGCACAACAACTCCTAATATCTTAATAGTTATTTCTCGCATCGAATTATAAACGGCTTTCCGCGGAAATAGAATGTACAATTATAAGATTAAAACTAGTTTTTTTAGCCCCGAGATGCCGAAGGCACGGTCTAAAAAAACTGGTTTTAATCTTATGATTGTACATTTCTATATTCGTAGAAAACTGGATATAATACGATGCTAGACATAGTTTTTTCGTATGGATGAGAACCGGTTCCTATGAATGAATACGAGAAACACCAATTAAACTATTTTATTATATTTTGATTTTTTTCTTCCTTGTTTTTTTAACTCGAAGATATGTTGTTTGTAAAATGAAATTGTACCTTTAAAATAAATGAATAAATGATGTTGTTATTTTATAAAACTTCTCTTTCTTTGTATCTTTCTAAATTTTATATTCAGAACTTTTTTTTAGTCTTTAAATTGAAAATTAACTTATACAAATGATAATCTATGATGCAAAGTTGAATGATGTATGTCTGTCCGTCCGTCTGCTTGCCTGTCTGTACAGTTAAATGAAGATACCTTAAAAACTGTTTGCCTCCCCCCCCCCCCCCCTACAAAAGAAGAATCACTTTTAAAACTTTTCCTTTGTCTAAAATCTTAGGTGGTGATTCGTCCTACCCTTCCTCCCCCCCCCCCCCTCTTATCTTTATAGAAAACTAATCCTATTGTATAAAGTAGTAAGCAATTTTTGTCTGTACAGAAGGATCTCTAGAATCGCTAAACAGATATGGTTCTTCTCTACAGTGTAGCTTATCATAGGCCCTGGGAAGGTTTATAACTACTTTAGGGGAGGGTACCACCACTCTCCCAAGAGCAATCGCCCATATTGCCCCTAGAAAAAAATGAACCCTCCCAAAAACTTTCAAAACTTTTCATTTTAAAACTAATAATAGAATAATAATAGAAAGTAGAGGGGTCCACTTTCACCTCAAAGGCCCATAGAGGCCTCTAGGGGTGAAGCCATTAGTGTGTAAATAAAAGAGTCGCACTAATAATGTTGTAGCTTAAGGATATAAAAACTTTTTTAATAAAAAAAAACTTGTGACAAAATTGTACGAGAGTTTTCGTCTAAACAAAGGGTTAATGAAAATATATTTGGTGTGGAAAAGATCTTTACTAAAATATTAAGTGACTGGCAGCTACGTCACAAGAGGCCTTTAGAAGCATTTGAGGTAGGTTTGGGGGGGGGGGGGCTGTTAGCTTGTTTATTAGAATTACAACATTTTGTATAATACAGTTATACTATTCATCTGATTTTTGAACGAATGATTCCAAGGATGATAAGGTACAATGATATAGGCGTAGCATGTCTTTATTTAAATCTAAAAAGTGTAAGTATGTCCTTGAATAGTCTCATGTATTTAATAAATTTTACATCATAAATATTTGTATACAATTTTACCCTGACACTCTACAAGTGTTAATGTGTGCTTGCCCTGCCGCTTGATGTTAGAGCTTTTATGATTAGTTGTCATCCTTGTTTTTATATAAAATATATATATTTGTAGGCGCATATCAAATTGATAGGTATAAAATAAAGTACATTTGTAAGTAAACAATTTATGAACATTGGTACTCAAATTAATGGGGCAGCTACAAAAATTTTATAAATAAAAGAACATTAGTCGTAGGGCAGAGCTGAAAAATAGCATAAAACCATCCTAAAAATTAAATCACACAAGTACCCATATTTTTATACACATCTTATTTGTTGACTCAAAAAACTTTGGTATGTTGTTTGAATTTTGATTGGTTGATTCTAAACTAGTAGTGTCCAAACTTTTCTGCCAATAGTTTGAATCAAAATGGAGATTTTTAAATAGGAATAAGGAATAACATTTCTCTGCCCAACTGTGGTACTTAATCATTAGCTCACTGTCTTTTTATTTTCATTAATTATTAACAACTCATGGCTTTATTTTCTTCTTCACAACTATAATCAAACCTCAAGGCCAAACTAGAGTACTTAAATTACTGTTTTTTTTTGTTTGTTTTTACAACGTTTTATTTTAAAGAAATACTATTACATTTGAAATATGACAGCTTTCTTTGGAAAAGTTTTATTTATTTATATTATTACGCCCCATAGAGGAATCTAGGGACACTTCTTAAAGGGGGGGGGGGAGTTTGCCCACTCTTCTTTTTTGAATTTTAGTTTGAAAAGTAAAGGTAAAAAAAAATTAAGGGGTTTAATTTTTAGAGGTGGTTTCTCTTGGAAGGTTGGTGGTTGTACCCTCCCATGATATATTAGAAACCTTTAATGAACATATGAGAGGCTATATTTTAAAGGAAAATAAAATAGATTAGACATCCCGTTATTTTTATAAATGGATAAGAATTAAAATGGAAAAAAATGTATGTATTAAATCAAATGATCCAAAGATCCATATTGGATTATTTCTTACTATACATATTTCAGAGAGATGAGATGCCTACGTCACAAGATCCATATTGGATTATTCCTTACTATCCATATTTCAGGAAGATGATATGCCTACGTCACAAAATCCATATTGGATTATTTCTTACTATACATATTTCAGGGAGATAAGATTTCTACGTCACAAGATCCATATTGGATTATTTCTTACTATACATATTTCAGGGAGATGAGATGTCTACGTCACAAGATCCATATTGGATTATTTCTTACTATACATATTTCAGGGAGATGAGATGCCTACGTCACAAGATCCATATTAGATTATTTCTTACTATACATATTTCAGAGAGATGAGATGTCTACGTCACAAGATCCATATTGGATTATTTCTTACAATACATATTTCAGAGAGATGAGATGTCTACGTCACAAGATCCATATTGGATTATTTCTTACTATACATATTTCAGAGAGATGAGATGCCTACGTCACAAAATCCATATTGGATTATTCCTTACTATACATATTTCAGGGAGGTGAGATGTCTACGTCACAAGATCCATATTGGATTATTTCTTACTATACATATTTCAGGGAGATGAGATGTCTACGTCACAAGATCCATATTGGATTATTCCTTACCTACATATTCACAGACCTGGCTTGGATACTCACCTCCTTGTTACAGGTAAGCCAGTCCGTTAGTTGGACTTCAAAATACAATTATATTGTTAATACTCTTATATACAACTAGCGGCTACGCCTTAAAAAGGCCTCTATTCATTATCTAATTTCTTATAAGATGTTTCTTTTTCATGTTTACGTTTTTAAGACACTGCGAGATTTTTCCAAATGTTTTTTGGTATTTTTAGCTAATTCTCTTGGGAGGGTGGTGGTATCCTCCCTCAAAATAGTTGTAAACCTTCCTAGAGACCTATCAAAAGCTACCCTGTAAAGTAGAACCATATTGGTTCAGCAAATTACGAGATCTTTCTATACAGATAGACAGACAAACATCCTGTTACTTTATTATAAGGATGATATAGAAAGATTAGAAAGAATGCCTTGGTAATGGTATGTAAACTGGCGAAAGTTCATTTCAACACAAAAGAACTATAAGCAATTTTTTTTATCAAAGGAGTCGCTGTTTATTGGTTGTTTTTATAATGTCATGTTATTTTTATTTCTTTAATTTATAAGATTTTTAGATTTTAAAATGGACTGACTGATATAATTTTTTTAAATAAAGATTTTTTTCATGTCAAACAACAAAAAAGTAATTTACCCAATAGAGAAGGTTATATTAACTATGAGTAATTAATTTAAAAATGTTATTATTAATTATATAATGTACATGCATAAAGTACATTTATCAGAAAATCATGCTTTTAAAATAAAAAAAAGCTTTTTTGACTTTTACTTTTACGCAATGTTTAATCCTATTTCTAATACTAGCAACTACGCTCCCGGGGGTCTAATGGGCCACTTAAGTGAAGGAGTGGGGAGGAGCCACTTATTAAAATTACCTAGTAATTTTAGTTTTTAAAAGGAAAAGTTAAAAAAAATTGTTAAGGTTCAGTTTTTTTCAAGGGGAGATTGCTTTTAAGAGGGTAGTTAAAAATAGTTATAAACCTTACCTGGACCCATGAGAAGCCTCGACAAAAAACGTTTAGCAAAATTTATGAAAGGGGCCCACTTAATGCTTATTTAAATGTTTAAGGGAAATTATTGTTCTATTTTCACGCAATAAATTAATCTTTCCTATCCTTTTGGCTGCTTAATACAATCTATAATCTAATTCTATAATCCAGTGTTGCGGAGCCGGAGCCGTAATTTTCTTTTAAAAACGGCTCCGGCTCCGGACTAGATAAACAAAGAGATTTTTTATAAATTATAATTTGGTAACTCTGTTTTGTCATGTTCAAATGCCCCTTTTAAGTTTTTCAAGACCATTTTTATCAAAAAATTAACTTTAAAACCTTTAAAAGTCAAAAATAGACGTGGGAAAAAATATGTCGAGTTTTTTCTTGATTTTAGGTCGGAGCAGGAGCCGGAGTGGCACCAAAATCAAACGGCTCCGCAACGCTGCTATAATCATTACATTCACACACGAAATACAAATGGGACCAGAACAATTTTGTCCATAAGCTGCGCAGTATTATCAGCTTAAAATTATTTATAATAAAAAAAAACTTTCCCTTTATATGGATAGAATGGGAGCCATCTCAAGGCTTAAATCCAAAAATAAAATAGCCTAAAACCATCCTGGGACCTATGAGGATCTTAAGATTCATTAAAAAATCGTCTTTATATAATAAGATTTAAATAGTTAACTCTTTTCACATTTTTTAAATTATTGATTGCTTGCAAATTAAATGACTCGCAAATTATTTATGATGTTTTAGTAAAGTAATTTTTAAAAATTTCAAACACGAAAAGAAAAAAAGTATTATTGCCAGAAAGACACACAAATAGACATATCCTTTTTTAAAGAGAAGTTGCGCTACAAGTAAAAGTTATTTAATAGACTATTCACATAAAAGGTATGTAATTATTCCATTAAATGTATATAAAAGTTTAATTTATTTTTCCTTGTGTAATTTAGAACAGTCTGTTGCAGTAATTTTGGGTGAATTGTGAGAATTAAACATTTTCTTGTCATATTATGTCGTGTTTTAATACTTCATAAAAGTTTACAACTCATATTTTTAGAAATTCATTTTATTCCATTTGAATTTAAAATTTGGTCTTTTTTTAACCTGCTATCGTAGCTCAACACGTAGCGCATCCGCTCGTCGCCGGGGAGGTGTTAGGTTCGAATCTCGGGCCGACACCGCGTCATAACTGAAGACGTTAAAAATGGTTCCTACTGCTGCTATGTCTGGTGCGCGACATAAATAGTAAGAGTAGGATGAATGCCTTGGCCAATAAACAGGCGCAACTTACTACCATTCACAGTTAGGATTTCTCAGACAAAGGATTAGTTGTCTGATGGATGTTACTTAACCTAATATCCTTGGGTGTTAGAGTATCGCATCCCATTACACATGGATGATGCTCTGAATTCTCTAGATGATCACTTAAAATCGAAGGAGAATCCCGCCCTTAAGAGGTAATGTTAATGGTAAGTTTGGTCTTTAAAGGATCAGAGTTTTTAACAAAGTACCAAAGTCTGAAATTTATAAGCTATGATCCTCAAAATTTGATAAGTTATTTGGGGTGTCCAAACCAGAAGTGGCTCTACTTTCCAAATAATTAATTAAATCTTTATTAGTGCTAATTATTACCGGGGATGAACATAAGTTTATCGTCCATTGTCTTATCCCTTTAGATCCCTGTCACATCATAAATTTTTCTTATATTATATTCAGTCTCCAATGATGAACGACCAAGAAGATGAAAATTTGACAATATTTGTGGTCTGGTGTACAATTAGAAATATGCTCAAGTAAGTCTAGATTCTTAACCCGCGACTCTTAATTAACACTTCGCTCTTCGTCGAGGAGGTGGTGAGTTCAAATCTCGGCACCACGCCCCATCATAAATATAAACAAAGACGTTTGGAATGGTTCCTAATGATACTATGGTGCACTTATAACCATGCACAGTTAAGTCTTACAGACAAAGGTCGTGCAATCAAAGAATTTGTTTTCTGTGTTTTTCAACGTTCTTAGTATGGCACATTGTGCCCAAGACTCAAACTCAAAAACACCCCAACAATAAGCGAGCGCATCCTTTTATTCAATAATATATTATACAGTATGGCTTCGTAACCGATTAATTTTCGCGGGATTATAACAGGTTTTAAGCTATAATAAAAACCATGTATCGTATAAAAGACAATTTTCCAAGCATAAATAATCATTAAATTTGTTGTAGTTTTGCCAGCCGCGGCCAAGTATATGATAAAATGCAAATATAATTGTAACTGTATCTTTTCAAATAAAAAAATATGATCAAATGCTTTGTGGAAGTCAAACTGTCTTTAATTAAACAGATAACTAAAGCAACTTCAAGTTCGAGCTAGTTAAGGGGAAAGTAGTTCAGAAAAAATTATACAACCAAAGTATTAGATCAATGTTAGAAATCCTTATGTAAAAGTAACAGGATGTGTAGGAGTTTGACTGTCTGTCTACCTGTGTGTTTGTTTGTACCGAAGGATATCACTTACCGATATGGTTCTCCCTCTTTTATATTATAGATTTTCACATATTCAGGAAAGTCTTTTATATTATAGATTTTCACATATTCAGGGAAGATTATAATTATATTGGGGAAGGTAACACAACCCTCCAAAGAAAAAATCGCCCCTACAAAAAGTTGACCGCTTTCCCTAGTAGCGTAGCCTCTAGTGCAATATAAACCAACGAAATTGCGTTTGGACCGAATACTGCCTGTTTTGGCAGAAATAATCCTTGTTTGATAGAAACCTAATGCATTATGAATATCAATATTCAATACATAAACATATTTATTGGAAATTATTATTTTTATATGAAAACGGACGGTGGGTTAATTCAGGGTTCAATTTTGTACTTTTTCTCGAGTTAAAAAATATCTTTTTTACTAAAATTAACAATACAAATATTCACTTTATTTTTTAAGTGGTTACATGCCCTTATACTTTAATAAAACTTTCGTACATTCTTAGTCTACTGAGTGTCAGTCATCCAAAAAATATCTTTAAGAATAGTAGTATTAAGCTGTCAGGAAATAGCCAATATTCCGTTACTTCTATTTTCTTTTTATAAGCGCAGATTTTTATTTATCATTTTGTCTGTCTGTTTGTCAATTCTTCGGTTTGTCTAAATATCCGTCAATGATAACAAGCTAAGATTTACTCGGCTACAAATATTGAACTGATTTTAATTGTAAAACTACTTTATAACACACTTGTTCTGTCGGTCTTTCTGTCTGTGTTGCTTTAAATAACATCAAATTTATATAAATGTATTCCGTTCTCAAATGCAATCAATGATAGTTTGTAACTGGACAAAGTGTCTCAAAAATCAGCCATGTAACGTAATAAAAATGAGGGGGAAGATCATTTCTATGACGTCACTTAGCTGTTTTTTAAGACACTTTGTCCAGTTACATTTGTTTTTCTACTAATGGATGTTGTCATCCTTGCTTTTATTTATCGGCTTACGGCATTTCCTTTTATCTTTTTACTAGCGACTACGCCCCCTAGAGGCCTCTAGTGGCACTTTAGATGTTTTTGTTTGTTAAAGTCTCTACGTTACTTCTTTATGTTTCGATACCTCTTTATGTTACGTTGAAGTCTCCCATAAATTTTTAAAATTTTCGATTTTTTGTCATTTCTCTTGGGAGGGTGGTTGTACCCTCCCCCAAAATAGTTATAAACCTTCCCAGAACCCATGAGAATCTACCCTGTTAAGGAGAACCCGATCGGTTCCGCGGTTGGCGAGATCCTTCGGTACAGACACACAGACAAAGAAACAGACAAACATCCTGTTACTTTAGTATAAGGATTTAAAATTGTTATAATCAATGATGTTTAGGGGTGTTACTGTTATTAGTAACCAATCTGCTCTGTGTCTGTCTGTCTTTCTGTCTGTCTTTTTGTCTGTCTTTCTGTTGTCTTTCTGTCTGTCTGCCTTTCTGTCTGTCTTTCTGTCTGTCTTTTTGTCTGTCTTTATGTCTGTCTTTCTGTCTGTCTTTCTGTCTGTCTGTCTTTATGTCTGTCTTTCTGTCTGTCTTTCTGTCTGTCTTTTTGTCTGTCTTTCTGTCTGTCTTTCTGTTTGTCTTTCTTTCTGTCTGTCCTTCTTTATGTACATCCATCTGTTTATGATAATGACAATAACAATTGTGTAAAGAAATATGATTATTCGCGTATAGTCTAAGAAGAAATTTTACTACCTAAATAATTTAAAAATTTCATATAATTTATGATAATCCATTATTTTTAAAAATTCCCAGTTCTTAGAAATAGTTTTTTTCTATTTCTTCATCACTGTGTATTCTTATTCTTGTTTTCAAAGTTTTTAAATTCAAAATAAATGACCTAACGCTACTTTTTCAGACGAGTGAAATTATAAAATTTCACACAACCAAATAAATTGGCACGAAATATGAAAACCATATCAACAAAAATTTCCCGAGAAAGAGTTGGGATTAATAATATTTTTGATTTGTTATTTGGCTATGATTATAATCATATTCTAGTTAGAAGCCAGAGAGACTCATTCAATACTCGTTCAATACTAGCCATACATATATAAATATATGCAGCATGCATAGACTAATATGCAAGAGAGAAAGGGGACAATGGGCTGTTTATTACACTAGTCCCTAAAGTCTTGGCTAAACAACTTTGGGGACTTTTAGTCAATTTTGATTGGTTGGTTCATCAAGTTGAGTGTTCAAGCGTTTCAATCATTAATCGTTATCTACAGAAGGGATAATTTTGCGTGTAATCATTGTGGATGTACACCAATTTACCGGCCATTGTCATATCCCTTTAGATCCCTGCTAAAATATACAAACGTAGAGAACCAAATATAATTTTTTAAAAAAACAAGGATGACAACATCAATAATTAGTAAACCACAAAGAATAATGGAATGGACAAAGTAATCTATAAAGCAGATGTTAAATTGTCATAAAAAAGAGAAATAATAGGCAAAATCTTAAAGAAAATCACGAAATTTTTTTTAAAAATTGTTTATTTTTTAAACAGGACATGTGAATCTTCGCCAAAAAATTTTAACCATCTATCATAATAGCCTGCGAAAAATAACACATTTTCTCGCGTCTCGTTTGACTGACTAACTGACATATTGACAAAGTGAATTATAGAGCTTCTCTCCCAAAAAAAAAACGTAACTCAAGAGAAGCTTGACACTATACTCATAAATAAACATATCTTTAATATGCAAGCCTAAAATATCAATCTTATTTATTTTATTTAAAACCTCGCGGTCAAACTTAATTATAAGGAAGCCCAAATACTTTTGATTTGATTGAATATTTGTGTTTTGTAGACTGTTTTCAACAGGGCTCGGCAGCCGCATGTTAACTGTACAAAAGCCGCCAATTCAGTTTGGGTGCCTTAAAAATAATAAAAAGGCGGTTTTCTAAAGAAGGAAACATATCTCAAGAATGGCTTTAAAACCTATAAATATCCGCTGGATGAGAACTGATACTGAAATATATTTTAATGTCTTCTGAAAGCTGTCTATATCACTATGCGATAAATAACTTATACATCCGTTAATTCTTAATATTAAGAAATCATTTCGGATTCTAGGTGAGACTTCATCACGGCTGCCGAGCCTTAGTTTCCGACTAAATTAGGCAAAATTAATTAATATAAATTATTCATGATATTGAATTTAGAGGGAGCAACCTTATTTTATAGTATTTACATGGAGCTACTATTTAAAGCATACTGATTGTATGATAACCTATTCATCAAATTTTTGGAAAAATGATTCCTGTTACAACTAGTATATATAATTTTGTTTAGACTTTGATTAATTAATATTCTTAAGTTCTGACACTCTACAAGTAATACTGTTTGTTTGCTCTACAGTCTTAATTAAAAGCTTTGCTCTTATGGATGTTGTTTTCTTTGTTGTATGATAAAGTAAATGAATAATGGGAAGCCCTGATGAAGATAAATAATGTCATAAGATGTGGATATAAAACTTGAAAATTAAGATTAATAACTGGGAAAGCCTGCTAGGATGCCAGCATATTTATATTTTTACAACTTTTTTCGCCATAGACAAAAAAAACAGTATGATTTATTTTTCTTTTTAATATATATTTTCTTTAATAAAATGTCTTAGTATTGATCAAAAATAGTTTTTTCCATCTGAATTGGAATGCTTTATTACTTTGCCTAACATTTAGGAAAGATGACATGTAGGTTCTTCCACAATTGACCAATTCTTGCAAATGTTTTCTTATTTTCAGTATTGCCTTTTTTAGAAGCACAGTTACTATATAGATACAGGCCGGTGAATGTACAATCATTCGTTCGTTCAACATAGTAACTAAATAATTTAGAGATTTATATCAGCACATACAAACAACGAAATTAATTCGAAAAAATCATGAAACCTAAATTGATTTTTTCAGCTGTCGTTGGGGGTCAACACATAGTAGAATTGGCGACCTTTACATATGTCCCCCAATTATTATTTTATATTTATTTCGCTTGTTGGTTATACCTTTTTCCTGGATTTTTATTACGACTAAAACATTTATTGCTCAATTACTGTTGGGCTTTGTAATAATACATAATGTATTTCGTATGCTAATTTTTAAAATAGACATACGGACTTTCTAGTATTGATAAAAGAGATGCTACACATCTACATTGTACCCTACTGAAACAGGAACCATGATAAAAATTGAGATCGATAGGACGATTCTATCACTACTAAATTAGAACACAGAGCTATCCGTCGCCTCCACACAGACGGACGGAAGGATAGACTTTTAGACTCTATGTAATTGTAGAAATTCTGCGCTTTAAAAAATATTCATGCTGTAAATACAAAGTTTTATTTTTTTTAAATTCACGCAAGCATTCATGAATTTTATATTGTTAAAAGTTTTAATAAATTCATATGTTCTTAGTTAAAGTTTTAATTATGTGACATTCTATTTTCCAGTATGGCTTTGAAACCGCTTAATATCCACTGAATTTAAACCGGTGATAAGCTATACTTTAAAAATCATGTATGCGATAAATAACTCTTAAGCAAATCAGCGGTCGGCCGCAAATAGTCCGCCAATTTTAACCCGATTTCGTACATGATATATTTTTTTGAAGCGGTTGGATTGTCATAATAGCATGGAGCATAAGGGAAAAGACAATCGACGCTAAATTGATATACTATATCCTTAATAATGATAAACAAAACTATCCCATCTTTTGATAAATATTTCTAGTTTAGACTCAACCAATCAATATACAAAAAAGTACCCAAAAGCCAACGAATATTATAATATAATTTAAAAACTTTGGGTACCAGTATTATTTACAGTCCATTGTCCCTTCCCTCTCTGACAGTCAGAATTGAATTATCATGCCTTTAGAAGTAGACACCTAATTTCCGTTGATTTTTCTATTGCTGAGCCCTGATATGCTAATCATATTCATATAAGTCTTGAATTAGAATTAAAACAATGAGTTGCTAAAACAAACATTATTTTACGGGGTGCAATGACTTCCACAAAAGTACCAATAAGCATAAGAAGCAAAAATAGATAGAGTGTTTAATAAAAAAAGTTATGAAAATAATAAAGGGCATAAATATTCTCGTAAGAGGGGTTTATTGAGGTGTTAATAACCCCTCAAAAATGTTTTAGAATTTAATAAAATAATAGTTATTTCTCGTATCGTATTATAAACGGCTTTCCGGGGATATAGAATGTACAAGTATAAGATTAAAACTAAGGCACCGGCTAAAAAAACTAGTTTTAATCTTATGATTGTACATTTCTATATTCGTAGAAAACTGGATATAATACGATGCTAGACATAGTTTTTTCGTGTGGATGAGAACCGGTTCCTATCCACCGGATTCGAATGAATACAAGAAATATTCTTATTTTTTTTATTTTTTTCAGTTACTTCCATCTCACGACGTTTTTCTGGATGTTCCTTGAAGGTAAACCAATCTTTTTATAATCCTAATATAAAGTAACAGGATGTCTACTTGTATGTGGCTTAAGATCTCTATAACCACTGGGTCTAAATGGTTCTCCTGTACTGCGAAGCTTCTTATAGGTCCAGGGAAGGTTTATTACTATTTTTGGGGAGGGTATCTCAAACTTCCCAAGAGAAATCGCCCCTATAAAACTAAACCTAGCTAATAGGAGATATCAGAAAAATAGCCTAAATCCACCCTAAGATATTTTATGAAGCTTCCCTGAGTAGTTCAATACATTCAGGTTAATATCTAAAGCTCCAGATAAAAAAAACTGTGTACAATACTTTATACTAGTGGCTTCGACCCTAGCCTCTAGGGGCTATGCCCCAAGAGGTTTGATCAACCTAATTTTTTTGTATATTAGATTTAAAAGAAAAATAATTTTTTAAAATATTTTTTTTGGGGGGAAGGGTATTTTTCATTTTTGGGTGGGTTGGGGGTGTCCCTTCCCCCAAGATATAGTTATAAACCTTCCTGGGACCTATGAAGAGCTACCCTGTTAAGGAGAACCCGATCGGTTCAGCGGTTAGCGAGATCCTTCGGTACAAACATACAAACACACAGACAAACATACAGACAAACACAGAGACAAACATCCTGTTACTTTTTTATAAGGATTATAGGATAGCATACTATACTATAGTAGAAATAAAAAGTAAAACAATTTTCAAAGTGAATACTTTTTTTGATGAATGGTTTTTTTCACATGATTTAACGTTAATCAATTAAAGTTTTAAGTAAAACATAAAAGAAATTAACGTCATGTCCGAATCATTGACAGTACAAATGTCTGCACTTAATATTGAGAAGCGTCGCTTCTCTACAACTATTGAAATTCGTTCATTAATTCAATGCAAGTAGTTCTAAAATTTAATCTTCAGGGATAAAACAATGGACAATAAATTGATTCTGTATTCCCCTAATCACAATAAACAAAATTAACCCTATGAATATTTAATTTTATGGTAGAAAAGTTTGGACACTGCTAGAATATTATACCTAACCAAGTAAGGATGGTTTTATACCATTTCACTGCCTTATCTTATCTAGACGCAAAGAGCGTAGCCGTCAACATACCTATTTGTAACACTATTCTAATAATTTTTATATTTTAGGATTATATCTGTTTTTACAAGTTCAAGTTCCGCTGAGTTTGGCCAACATTAAACATAAACATTTTCTTATTGTTGGATGGGGTAAGTTTCACACTTTTTTTTAAAACCCGGTGTAATCGTCAACTGGGTACATGCCGCGCTTGATCATTCATCGGAGAAAAATTGTCGTCTTTGCTACATGGAATAAGGAAAGGATTTCTCATGGGCTTTCACATAGAACACGACACAAAAAAAAACTCAAGGGGAACCTTGACAGCGATACAGTATCCTTATATAAAAATAATAGGATGTTTGTATGTCTGTACCATAGGATCTCACAACTGCCAGACCAAAGGTAACATGATGTCATTGAGTATGTATGTCTGTATCGAATGATCTCGCTAATCGCTGGACCGATATGGTTCTCCTTAATCATTATATAAAAGTAACAGGATGTCAAGAAATCGTTGTCTTTCTGTACCAATGGATCTTTAGGTCTTAGTGTACCGATGGATCTTGCTGGACCGATATGGTTCTCCTTTATCATAATATAAAAGTAACAGGATCTCTGAGACTCTTTAGGTATTAGTGTACCAATGGATATTGTTAACTGCTGGACCGATATGGTTCTCCTTTATCATTATATAAAAGTAACAGGATGTCTGAGAGTCTGTATGTCTGTATAGAATGATCTCGCTAACTGCTGGAACGATATGGTTCTTCTCCTTTGTCATTATATAAAAGTAACAAGATGTCTTTGATTCTATCTGTCCATAAAGAAGGATCTTGCTAACCGACTGACCGATATGGTTCTCCTTTATCATTATATAAAAGTAATAGGATGTCTTTAAGTCTATCTGTCCATAAAAAGGATCTTGCTAACCGACTGACCGATTTGGTTCTCCTTTAGAGTGGGGCTTCTAATAGGTCCTAGGAAGGTTTAAAACTATTTTGGCCAAAGACAAGTCTTCCTGGAAAAAATTATCTATTCTTTTCAAACTTAATAAAAGTCAAACAATTCATCTATGCAACGAATATAACGAATAGTTAAAAAGTCAAGTAAACTGAAAAGGGCACCTCAGTTTTATTTTGCAATGACGCAAAAATTACGCAAAAAAAATATTTATTGGATGTTAACTTTCAATTTTAGTTTAAAATATAAAAAATATTTTTTGGGGGAGGGGTATTTTTTTCATGGGGCGGTTTCTCTAGGAAGGGATGTGATACCTTCCCTCAAAATAACTTTAAAAAAACCTTCCCAGGGCCTTTGAGAAGCTACGCGTTAAAGGAGAATCATATCGGTTTTGCGGTTAGCGAGATCTTTCAGTACATGCAAACAGATAAATTGACAGACAGACACCCTGTTAGCTTTATATAATTTTGTATTTAAAAAAGGATTTCAAAAAAAAGTATTTTCAAAAACCAAAATATTTTGCAATGTTATGATTGTTTGGTCTTTTGTCCCCACTCCTTGAATGAAAATGCATTTGTGCAAAATTTATTGGCTCTGAATGAGTCTTTATTTTCACATTATGTGCAAATATTTATGTTTGTAAATGGGGGATTTCCCTTCTATGGTATTTGGAACATTTGGAACTTTTTTTTAAAGTGCGTTGTTATTGGAGGGAGGGTCCAATGGAATATTAATTTATAAAAATGTTAAGGTGTTCCCGGCCTGGTGATACTAGTGTGGGGGATACTCAGAATGTGTTTGGAGAATACAAATTCACCAGCTGACCCTAATGATTATCCAGGCCTAAAGGTAAATATAAGAGCTTTCCAGACATACGGACGGACATACTGATACTAATTGTAGAAAAAACTAACTTTAGAAATACAGATTAATAGATCAATCTTTAGCGTAAAACATTTTCAGCATAACTTCCTCTCCTCTACATGTACATTTTACATTTACTAGCGAAAGCGCCCATAGCATCTAGAGGCTTTTTTATTTGAATGGATATGAAAGAGTTGAAAAATAGCCTAAAACCATATCAGGACCTATAAGAAGCTTCATTGTAAAGGAGAACCATATCGGTTCAGCGGTTAGCGAGATCCTTCGCTATAGACAAAAAAAGCTTATTACTTTTTATAATAACTAGCGGCTTCGCCCCTAGCCTCTAGGGGCTTATAAGTGACACAGATTATGTAAACTATAAATCTTATTCATAGTAAATGTATCTTTCTAGCTTAGTTAAGATCCTAGGTTACTATATACATATGTGTTTTATTATCCAAAATTATAAGCTTACTACGCCACTTTTGGATAAGTTTGTCTTTGATTTTCGTTTTACTAATCATATTTAATATTTTGGTATTGTGATATTTTCTGAATGAAATATTTGCTCGAGTGAAAGAATACATCTTGAAACTTTGATGTCAAGAGAAAACTTTTTCCTTCTTTTTTTTTGCATACAAGCTAGTTATTTCCGTATTGGACAGAGGCTTTAAGGGATAAGGCGATGGATAATAAATAGATAAGCAACCCCAAAGACAGTCCAGAAAATGAAGAACCCCCAACTGTCCTACTTTGAACAAGACGATTCCAGTGACGTCATATACGTTTCGGGAAAGAAAAAGGGAAGGGGGGAAGAAAATCTCTTCCAAAGAGATGGGAGAAAAGGGAAGAGATTTTCTTCCCCCCTTCCCTAAACGTATATGACGTCACTGGAATCGTCTTTCTCAAAGTGGGACAGATTGGGGTTCGTCCAGAAAATTATCAATTCTATAGATTAGATTATTAATTAAAAAGTTTAAACACTATACCAACTAATAAAAATTCAATAAAAGTTCCCAAAGTTTTTGGGCCAACTAATAAGATTAACATGGTTGTAAAACTTTGGGTACTACTAGGTATTTTTTTAGTCTCTTCCCTCCCTACGTCGTAGAACTATTCTAAAATGCTTATAAAATATTAGGATTTTTTACTAACTTAACAATAAGTTTAATCTACTGATTGGGTTTGAACATTAATTCATCGTTCATTGTCTTATCCCTTAAGATAACTAAAGTTGACTCAATTCTTCAAGATTTGAAATTAAATTTTCAATTAACCATTGAATTAAAATTAATTAATAAAAATTAAATGTTAATTCTATCTTTGAATATTAGCGGCTGCTCCCCTAGCCTCTATGGCCTCTGTATTCTAAGGGGGAATTGATGGAAAGAAAAGTTACCATAGAATCATCTCAAGACTTAAATGTAAATAATAAAATAGCCTAAAACCATTCCAGGACCTACATAAATGGAGAACTCAATCAGTTCACTAGTTATTGAAATTTTAAGCTTCAGACAAAAAAAAACTTGCTACTTTATATAATAGGATTTCAAAATGCTTTAAAGTTGCATATTTTCTAATTTGAGAAATAATTTGTCTATGTTATCAGCTGTTAAATCCATGTCTCTACGCAGCGCGACTACGCAAGCGACACTATGCGGCGGAAATATTTCAATTTTTTTCGTTTTTATTGTGATTTCTCTTGGGAGGGTGGTGGAACCCTCCCCCAAAATAGTTATAAACCTTCCCGGGACCTATGATAAGCTACCCTGTTAAGAAGAACCAGATCGGTACAGCGGTTAGCGAGATCCTTCGGTACAGACACACAGACAAACATCCTGTTACTTTAGTATCAGGATAAAACTACGAGTATCTGTAAATATTGATTAAAAAGCAACCAAATAACCAATATTAATATTACTCCTAATGGAGGATAAAAGTTATTTACCGCATATAAAAGATTTTTTGTGAAAAAGGGATCATTAATGTGTATATAAATTCTTAAATAATGTAATATTATTTTTATTTAAAAAATTTGAATATGTATTGCCTCTTGGAGATTCTTTAACGGTTAACCTAAAAATACTTTGCTACGGTTTATTAAAATTCACTCGTAACTTTATTTTTTTAAATATTGTTAGTAGCGAAGCTACTATATAACTTACTTTATCCATTCGTCAGTCAGCCAGTCCGTAACGCTATGTGGGAACTGTAATTTTCTTAGCTGCTAAACAAGATAGATGGATATTTTTTATTAAGATTCCTTGTACCAATGAGCATCTAGTGCTTAATATACTTTGTCCGTCAGTCTGTCAGGTATGCTACATAGTATAGGTATTAAATTTATATAAAAAAAATAAGGGGGAAAGGTTTCGTGATTTTTCAGATATATTTATATCTTTTTATTATAACATATGCTCTCTAAATCTCCTTGTCTGTATATCTATGATTGTCATCCTAATTTCATATCCTATCCTTCCTATTGTATAAAGTAGTAAGCTTTTTTTGTCTGTTGCGAAGGATCGTGCTAACTGTTAAAGCGATATGGTGAAGCTCCTTATATGTCCAGGGAAGGTTTTTAATTATTTTGGAAAATGGGATCTTCACCCTACCAACCAATAAAAAAAGTTCACCCCTAAAATTTTTTTTTTACTTTTTCTTTTTAAAACTTCCCCTCACATGTGCCCCTAAAGGCTTCTAGGGGCGTAGCCGTTAGTCCTATTACATAAAGTAGTAAGGCTTAAGATCTCAATAACTGCTGAACCGATTGGTTCTGGGATGGTTTTAGGCTATTTTATTTTAAGTCTTGGGATGGTTTTAAGCTATTTTTCAATCCCCTTCGATTACAGAACCACTAGGTGCTAGGGACGTAGCCGCTAGTTTTATTTGTTATTTGCGTATCCCTAAATGTCTGAGCACACATGTAAGATTAATTGATTTCCAACAAACCAGAAAAGTCTACCACACGTCCTCTTAATTAAAACAAGATTTATTAAGTATAGTTATTTATCTCATCGTTTTATAGACAGCTTTCCGTGGATAGTAAAATGAAAATTGTTGTATTAATAACAGTTTTGTTGACCAAGGCCATCAAAACTAATTTTTATTTTGTCATATGGATAAAAACCGGTTCTATTTCAGCGAATATTAATCAGTATCGAGGCCATACTGTCAAAAAATAATTTACTTGTATTATACGATAATCATGGAATGATTTTGATATTAATTTTCAATGCCAAATCTTATTTGGGTTCCAGGACAAACGCAGGAGTCCCAAACGTCGGAGTGGACAAACGCAGGAGTGTTAAAATATTGATTTGATTAGGTATTTCTGTACAGGTTAGGTTAGGTTAATATATAAATATTCAAATGATATATCAAAAACCTATACCTAAGATTGTTTAATATAGGTTAGGTGAGGTTAATTTTCCACTCCAATGTTTGTCTACTCCGACGTTTGTCCCAGGACCCTTATTTTGATTAAAGAGTATAGTAATTGTGCAAAGCTCTCTCACAAGAAAAAAACTTTGGTTCAGTGCAAAACATTTATTACAAGAGTGATTTCATTTACCAAAGTTAGAGAGCATCCAGGAAGGGGGAGGTGACATTGGACTGTAAATTACACTGGTACCCAAAGTTTTATATAATCTTATTTGTTGGTTTAAAAACTGAGGTTACATTTATTGAGTTGTGATTGGTTATTTTCAGACTTTAAAAGGACTCTCCACAGAAAAATCATCTTTGGATTTTTGAAAATCTAACCTGAAATTATTATTCTCTGTTCAATTTTAGGCATTTTTTGTTTTTGTGGCATCGCGATCGAAGCCCTTTGAAATTTTTTACCTCCTTTAAGTGAATCCTCCCGCCATTTAATTTGTGCTGCTTTAGTGATTTTTAGCTTCTATTTTTGCCGCCGTTGCCGCATTCATCGCCCTTCTCCGCCGCTACTCCGCTATTCATCGCTTTTTAATACATGCTCCCCTCTCCCTTGTTCAGAAATTAAATGGAGGCTGGGGGTGTTGTGTATAGCAACGTACGCAATGTATAGCGGAGTAGCGGCGGAGAAGGGCGATGAATGCGGCAACTGCAGCAAAAGATGGTTATATTTGGCAGAGGCGAACACAAAATGGAGGCGGCAGGATTGTCCAGTCAAGGAAGAGGATAAATAGTAGAGCGGCCGGTTGCAATGGAGCAAATGTTCTTTAGCGGCAAACATATATTGAGTGGAGGAAAGTGTAGTATATATTGTTATAGCGGCAGTACAAATAGGCAGCGGACAAAATTTTCAAAGGGCTTCGATCGCGATGCCACAAAAACAAAAAATGCCTAAAATTGAACAGAGAATAATAGTTTCAGGTTAGATTTTCAAAAATCCAAAGTTGATTTTTCTGTGGAGAGTCCTTTTAAGTGTTTAAACTTTTCAATTTGCTGTAGGGTTAATATTGTTTATTATCATTAGGGGTATAAGCAATTTATTGCCTATTGTGTTATCCCTTCAGCTCCCTGGAGAGTATCAAACAAACTTTTACCATCAGTTTATCTCTTTTAAACATTCCTAATGGATAAGACAATGGACGATAAATTGACATAATCCCCAAGGCCTATCAACAAAATTACCCCTTTTGTAGATGAAGTTCCTATAAATTTGAAACAACAAATAAGATAACGTGGTTAATTAAGCTGTACGTGCCAGTTTAATTTACATCCCACTATCCATTCCACAGCATAGTTTTAAACCTTAACCAGACTTATTAAAAGCTTCTCTGTTAAGGAGAACCATATCGGGGTTCCATTAATCTTATAAGGGATAATTAGACAATGGAGTGGAGAAACAAAATTATCCCTTCTCTATATAAAAATTATTATTTTTTGAATTGCCTGTACTCTGCTAGATTTTACACACTAATCAAGATTTGAAACCAACATATTTTATTCCCCTTTCTTCCATTACACTACAAGATTGTAAATGATTCATACTGATATCTTTTTATTCTTTTAGAAAGTGAATCGTTGCCCGTTCTACGAGGATCACTCTGTTGACTTCCCCGCCTACAAGATGCCTGTCCTTGTTCTCCTGCTGGCCAACTGTTTCTTTCTGGTTTGGATCATGGTGGTAAGTTTGGTTCTCCAACAGATCTATAATATAGATGTATATACAGACAACTACCTCCTTTTATTTTTCAAAGACCTCTTTCGTCTGCTTCTAAATTATTTTCTGCTACTTGGCTGTGTAATATAAGCGATACCATTTGTTGATTTTTAATGACCCAATAGAAAGGTTGCACTAGGCGGTTGCGATGAAGAGATAGAGTTATTCAACCCTTTCTCCCTCTAGTGTTTTACTCTACTGGTTCTCCCGTCATTTTCGCCTGTATAAGTTTTTTACAATAGTAAATAATTAATCCAAAGATCTTTTGGGATAAGACAATGGACGATAAATTGATGTATTATACATCCCCATTGATGATAGATTGGTTGAAATTTGGGACTGATACCAACCAAACAAGATTCAATAAAGGTACCCAAAGTTTTATCCAACGAATAAGATCAAGTGAATATAAGACTTTGGGTCCAGTGTAATTTTAAGTCCAAAGAACTTACTCTACCTAAGATAATTACATAATCCAGGATAAATTCCCATTGATAATAAATAAAATTACCCCTTCTGTAAATTGAATTTATTGGTTGAACGTTTAAAAATCATTTTTCAATGAAAGTGCCCAAAATTTTTGAGCACTTTTTTCTAATTGTAAAAAAACTAATAAATAATTATTTTTAGATTGTAATATCTAAGCTGCGAGCACAGACAGTTATGGAATATGATAGGAAACATTGGAAAGCTGCCAAAGCTTTAATTGTCATTATTCCGCTGTTAGGTAAAGATTTTCTCAATTTAAAGCCACATTTTATTGGCAGGTGCTTTTACATTTGCTTTAAGAAAAATTCAGGGGTATAAAGGGATAAGACAGTGGCCGATAAATAGATGTACGTCCCCAATAATGATACACTAAAATACGCAATCTGTAGATTACAATGATAGTTTAAACCAAACAATCAAATTATATAATCATATGATATTTTGTAGTTAGTAAGTTATAAAACTATGAGAAAATAAAGTTATAGTTACTAATGGCTAAATAACTAATTTTTTTTAATTAATAGATTTTGAAATGTTAGAGGTGTCTAGGGGTATTGGGGTTAAGGGGTGGATTTTATGTCGACCCTCCACTTTACAATTTAGTTTTAAAAAGAAGAACTAAAAGGGAGTGGGGTGTATTTTATCATGGATGATTTCTCTCAATATAGTTACAAACCTTCCGAGGACCTATAAAGGCTACATTTTAAAGGAGAACCATGTCGGTTCAGCGGTTATCAAAAACAAAAAGATAGACATCATGATAATAAAAATATTTATCCTAAAATGTAGGTAAATGCAAATTTATAAAAACTGAGGTAATAAAACATAGAAAATGTTTATAATAGCCTCAAATTTGCATTTGTAAACTGTTTTAACTGCATAAAATTTCAGATTTAACTCTTATTCGAATAGTGAACCCTCATATAATCCATGATTATTATAATACATTAATAAAAAAGAAAATAGTTGAAGATGGATATAAAAAGAACCCTCTACTTTTTAGATTTAAAAAGAAAAATTAGAAGAAAAAAATTAGGTGGGGGTATTTTTTCAGAGACGATTTCTCTTATTAAGGTAAACCACCCTAAAATAGTTATATTCATTTCCTGAGCTGGATCTTTAAAATATTTAAGTGGTGAGCCAGATCGGGGTGAGCCAACTTTCCACCAATGAGAGCACAGCATTTTATGAAATGCCGCGCTGTGATTGGCTGAAATTCGGCTCACCCCGATCTGGCTCACCACTAAAATGATTTAAAGATCCAGCTCAGTGGTTTTCGGGATCTTTATCTAAAAAAAACTGACATATGGACATCCTGTTACTTTTATATAAGGATTCTTGTGGGTTATCATTTAGTCCAATGTCAGTTTATAAGTTTTTGCCTCAAATTAATGTTTATTTATTCTTTCTAGATTAAGGGTTTACACTTTGCCAAAACTGTTAAAGAAAGAAACACAAATCTTTATTGCGTTATCTTATTAAACAACTAGTATAGCGGTTGCGCCCCCAGAGATCTTTTTCAAGGGAGATTTTTGTTTGGAGAATCGACCACAGCCATTTTTAAAATAAATTGTAAGAAAGAAAAATTAATTTTTGGGTGGTATTATTTTGATGGAGGGTTTTGGTATACTCCCCAAAATAGTTATAAACCTTCCCTAGACCTAAGAGTTGAAACACCTGAGAACCATATCGATTCAAACATCCTTGTACTTTTATATAAGGATAAAACAATCGATAACTTTAAAGTCCACTAAACAAAATATATCTAAAGTAATGAAAATTGTTAATTTTTAGATAAAGATTGTTTTTTTATTCGTTTCTTACAAAATTTACAGCTAATGTTAAAAAACCATTTTAGAAGCAGAACATGAAATCTTCAAGCTATAATTTGAAATGTCCGTCCGTCTGTCCGTCAGGGACAGTAAGGGAAAGCGTGATTTTCTCGGCTCCTATAAAAGATAGATAGCTGAAATTGCCATGGATTAGATATGTTAACATTCTTCATATTTTCACAAAGTCTCATTAAGATTCGTTGATTATTCGGGGTGCTACATCGATTCCTACATTTTTAGGTTTGTATGATTTTCTCAACTCCTATTCAAAGACGGCTGAAATTTTCAGGGAATATTTTTTATGAATGTACTCTATAGTTCATTTATTCCGGATATCCATCCATAATTTTTTAGCTTCGCTACTTATGGATGTTGTCATCCTTGTTTAATTGTCTTCAGCAATCAGATTTGAGAGTTAAAAACTGATGTGGTTATTATGTATTCAAGCTTATTTAAAACACTCTGCAGTAAAACTAGTATAGTAGTTTTGCTTTTAAATTTTTTTTTTTATGTTTTTGTAAAGAAATACGTCATCTGATCTGTCAATTGCATTTGCTGAGTTAACAAAGTATCAAATTTATTTCCCTCCTTCTTCAAATAAAATCAGTCTTTGTCAGATTTGAAAAATTGTTCAACAAAATAAGCTTATTTATAACAGAATTTTTTTTGCATATTATATTTTTTTTTAAATTAAGAAAAATAATTGTTTGAATATTATAAACTCAAATTTGCTACAGATACCAACGGGTTCTTTAATTAAAAATATGAACAAGGATGACAACATCCATAAGTAGCGAAGCACAAAAAAATCTTGGATGAGAGTACGTACAAATAGATTTAAAGTGTATTTATTAAGATCAAGAATGGATTTATTGGAGATAATAAACACGAAACCTTGTTTTATTTTGTATTATGACGACGGTCAAAGAAAATTACATAAAAGATGCTCATAACAATGGGAAAAATTATTTGATACTGATATCCTAAAAAAGTTTGAAAGTTTGAATTTAAAAAAACCAAAGATATGGGGAAATATGTAAAACATATCAAAATAGCCAAAAACTCTGCTAAGGCAGTCTGACCGCCATAGTTGTTTTCTTAAAACAACAGGAAATTAAATTTTTATATCTTTAACTTTTAACATTTGGAAAATCGGACCATATACACCAGAGACATTTAAAAATATGTGGAACATTTAAAAATAGCCGAAAACCTGCAAAAAAAAAGGCAGTCTGGCAGTCATGGTTGTTTTCTTTAAACGACGAGAAATTTAATTTTGATATCTATAACTGCAAAAAAATTGAAAATCGGACCATGAACACCAAAGATATTCTACACATCTACACAAAGACAATTTTGAATAAAATACATCCCCAAGTATGATAACAGGGTGATTTACTATTTAATGTCCCCTCTCTCCCTGACAAAATAGCATATTTATTATTTACACATTGTTTCTATGAAGTATAGGAATAAAATAAATTTATACAAAATTGCATATTTACACATTGTTTTCATACAGGCTATATTTTTTATAGGAATGAAATAATTATTAACAAATTTGCATATTTACACATTGTTTCCAGACAGACTACATTTTGTATAGAAGTGAAATCAATTTATGCAAAATCGCATGTTTACACATTGTTTTCATACAGGCTTTATTATGTTTAGGAATAACCTACCTGTTGACCTTCTCTGGTCCTGACAAGGTTGTGTATCCCATGGCCTACCTTGTATTCCAATGTATTAGAGCCCTGCTATTATCCACACAGGTCAGTCATTTCAAATATTTAAAAATAAAATAAGAAAAGTATTTTTTCGGATCAAATAAAACATTTTCGCCTATAAAGATTGCTAGCTGCAAAACTGCTGGTCGTACATATATATTTAATAAATTGCACTGAGAAAAACGTTCTTTACACGCTTTTACTTTAGTAGCGCGATTCATCTCAATTGTGTTATTCCTGGGTTTTTTTCTTTTTTAATTTTAATGATTTTCTAACGCTTTGTTCAATGCTTATAAAAAAAATTGTGTTGTTGTACTTTAATTTGTACAAAAGTTTGGGTTAATGTTACAGAAGGTTAAACAATATGTTTATTTTACCCTATACTGTTTGATCAATAAACAAGTACGAGTATGTACAAAACCTTTTGACAGGCAAATTCTGTGTCCAATTTGTACAGTACATATTGGGTTTCTTCTCTAGTTTTTTCCTAAAGTACATCACAAAAAGGTTATTTTTCAAATAAAAAATGAATTCAACTTTTTAAGCAATATTTTAGTGGTTATTTGCCCTTGTGTTTTTTAAACTTTTTATTTGTTTAATTGACTTAAGGGAAAAACAAAGCATATTCAATAAAGGGAAAAGGGACCAAGATTTTAACAATTTTAAGTGAAGATTTCCCCACAACCAACTTAACCCCCCCCCCCTCCCATCTTATTACTCACGTCCCTTTTTTTAAAGCACAAAACAAGTTTTTTTTAGAATTAATTTGCTGCTAAATCACAGCCCCTGATTTTATAAAGCTAGACAGACATACACAAGACATGACTTATAAAGTAGCCTCGCTTAAACAAAAAATGAATGCCTATTTAATAAATGACTTCTATACATTATATATTCTCTTCCTGTCATTTTATTATTATTAAAAGCGAAGCTTTTCCTATACTTACGTAAGGGTAAGTACGTCCGTCCGTCACGGTTAGCTCTTTCGTAATTTTAGGCATGTAGGAATTATCCTATCAATTGAAAACTTTGAATTACGATTTCTGTAATAATTTATAAGCGTAGCAACTCTATGATTGTTAACCAATAAGTCAGAATGTCAAGATTTAACCTGCTAATTTTTAACTTTTTGGAAACAATTTTTTGTATGATTTTAATTGTCCTATTCATCTGATTTATGAAACAATGATTCGTAGGTTAATAAGGTAAAAAAAATAAGTGAAGCATCTCTTTAATCAATGTCTAAAAGTTTGATAATATGTCCTTAAACAGATTTACGCAATTTTGTAACATGTGTATAATTTTATTTATAATTTTAATTAAAATTCTGCCTTTTAAGTTTTGACACTCTACTAAATATTTCTCGCACCGTATTATTAACAACTTTCCGCGGATAAAAAATGTACAATTATGAGATTAAAACCAGTTTTTTTTTGCTCCATTTTATGATTATTTATAGCAAAGTTACAAGAGACAAAATTACCCCATCTGTAGATTAAAGTTATTGGTGTAATAGTTTGGACCCTGTTAATTTTCACAAACTTTTGAGCCAACGAATGGGAATAAAACTTTATGGACATTTATAATGTATGGATATTATTAACTTTTTATGTAATTTTATTTATTTTTTTCAGGGGTTTGTAATTACTTTACCGTATTGCTTCTTAAACAGCGAGGTAAGTTGGTATATATACGAACCAAAGTATTTAGATGTTTGTCTGTCTCTGTTCATTACGATCTCTAGAACGTCACAGACACTGAGCTATTAGAATCAGGGGGTAATTTTATCTAAATAAAAAATGGTTTGACCAAATTGTATTTATTAACCTAATTCGTAACTTAAAATATTCTTTTATCTTTAACTAGCGGCTTCGCCCCAAGAGGTAATTAAAAAAATGAATTAAAAATTAAAAAAAGAAATAAAAAAATTAAGTACTACTGTTGCTGCCATTAGTTTTATGTGAACTAACTTCCCCATAAACAAAAACATTGGGGGGGGGGGATTTTTTTGTTTTTGGGGGTGTCCCATCCCCTTAGAAAATAGCTTAAAACCACCACAGGACCAATAGGTATATACCCTGAACAGTAGAATCCGATCGGTTCAGTGGTTACCAGGATCTTAAGGGAAGGACGCACAGACGAACAGACAGACATCAAGCTACTTTGTATTATAGATAAATAAAAAACAAATCCTAAGGAAAACTTATTATTAAAAAGTTAATGATAAATATACATATAATCCTAGGATAATTGAGAACAAAAAGATTATATTATTTTTATAGTTAAAGTATTTTTAGAATAAAAACAATATTAAATACTAAAATAATACTTAATAGATTATGAATATTTGAAGTGTTTTTAATGGGTCAGTTAGATGGTCGTCAATGCAACTAACATTGGGAAATAAGAATGGGACTCAATATTAATATCCTGTACTACAGTTCTTTTTATTAACTGTAGAATAAAACTTGAAGACAGACAAATTAAGGGTCCAAATTTGTACAGTTTATATTCTGTACATATGTTTTTTTTAGAGTTTTATAAATATTTTTTTTTAGAAAATGTAAAAATAAGATTTTTTAAACAAACTATTAATTCAACCTTTAGTGTAGTCATTTGTTATTTCCCTTCATACTTTAACATTTGCGTATATTTTCGGATAAATAGGTATCCTATCACCAATTTTATTTTATTGGGGTCAGCTGAATCTTAGTTTCCGATTTTGTACGTATTACCCTCATCCTATCTCAATATGTTCACTACTAGCTAAAAAAGCTTCAAACTTCAAAAAAAGTTCAAAATTTGAAAAAATTAAATTTTGAATGTATAATGTGTATTGTGTAATAAGTCGTCTTATTATTTATTTTTGAATTAATGATGATGTAGCCGAAAATAGCATTTGCAATAGTTGGAATATCTGTCGTACAACTTTGGAAATTAGGGAACAAATGGGAAATCAATTTTCAGTTGATCTGTATTGGACCTAATTGTCTCTTGTTAGTAGTAAAGTTACTCTATAATTCACTTTGTCCGTCCGTCAGTTGGTTCGTAATCCTACGAGGGAAATGTGATTTTGTCGGCTGCAAGATTCCTATAACATATGCGCATCTAATCTATACATTGTTTTGTTCGTTTGTCTGTCTGTCGGTCATGCTTCAAAAGATTTTTAATTTTCTTTGAGATGCTGCATATTCTCTCTCCAATATGCAATGTTATGAGAACTGAACATCTGCCCGTTAACCCTCTTTGTCTGTTTGTCAATTCCATAATTTTTTGGTGCTTCGCTTCTTATGTTATGGATGTTGTCATCCTTGTTTTTTTGTTGTTCAGGTTCGAAGTGTAATCAACACACGGTGGGAGAGATGGAGATTAGTCAGGAAAATAAATATCATATTTTACCAGGGATCTGTAGGGATAAGACAATGGAAGCTAAATCAATGTGATAAACAAAATTACCTTTCAGTAGATCAAAATTATAGGTTGAAAAGTTTAGACCTTACTGGATTGTACAATTCAAGAAAAGTACCCAAAGTTTTTGAGCTAACAAATAAGATACCGTGGTTATAAAACTTTGAGTACCAGTGTAATTTACAGTCCAATGTCCCCAACCTCTCTGTATTTCACAAACAAAATTTTTTTTTATATTTTTATTTCTAAGAAAAAGCAATCGATTGCAAATAAATTTTTTTTATAAAGATCTCGCTAACCTCTTGATTTTATGGGCTATCAACAACCCCACACTCCCCCCTCCCCCAGTAAAAGTAGCCCCCAAGAAACATTAGATTTTTAAATTTTCTAATTTATCTTAAAAGAATGTGTCTTAACCTTTATTTTTATAGCTAGTCGGTGTTTTTAGTAAGTAGTAGATGTAAAGTTTTCCATAGAATTTAGATATACAATCGTTTTTTTTGTAAACCTCTTATTTTTTAAGTAATTTAAGTTTTTTTTTAAAATTAAGTCGGTTTTAAGGTACTAAAACGCAACAAAAATAGTAAGATCTTTAGTTTGACACCTTACTTTTTGAATTCTGTCAGGTAATTATTGAAAAAATTGATTTTTTTAAACCTTGGTTTAATCAAAACTTTAAACATAAATATATTCTGACACAGGCATAAAAAATATGGGTTCATATATACTTTTAGCATCAGAAAAATATTATGAATCAATTGTAAGCAAAATTGAAAAAAAGTAAAATAATAAAAAATTTTAAAAAATGGCCTAACATATTATATTGTACAGTCAACACTTTTTTCACCCCCTCTTTACCCCCTTCCCATTTTTACAATTACTCTCAAACATGGATTTAAGATGGTTGCCTGTATAATATAATATAATATTTTTGTATAATTTCTTTTATTGTAGTTTATTTACTATTTTGTAAACTTTTTATTTCAATTTTGCTTAGAATCAATTTGTAATATTTTTATCATTTTAAAAGTTTATATAAACACCTATTTCTTATGCCTGTGTAATTATATATTTAAGTTCAAAGTTTTTATTCTCGTGGGTTCAATAAATTAGAATTTTTCAAAAAATACTCAACAATTTTCATATTTTTTGGACACCCTGTATTTTCAAAAAAATGAGAAATTTTTTTTTGTTTTTTTAAATTTTTTTTTCTTTTTTTAAGTTACCTAAAACTGTCATATAGATACAGATTTTGACTAATAACAATAATATTTGCCTATTTTACAAATTTACACACTTTTGGGACACCCTGTGCATGTTTTTAAAAAATGGTGGTTTTTGCCCCTTTTTGGGGGGAAGGAGTTGTTTTAGGGCCAGAGACTATTTCTTCATTTTTGTACATTTTTTCAAGGCACATAATTTGTTATTTATACATCAACCGCCTCTGGCAAACCGTTTTGCCGTTATTCACCGCCAAAGGCGGAATTTTGACCTTTTTTACCGTTCTCGAGGTTTTAACGGGCATTTTTGGTAAGAAGGTGTTGATTTATCAAGATCACTCTGAATTTCTTTTATTTAGGCTATTTTATTTACTAAATTTCAGGTGAAATAAAAATTTTGTATATCCAACCCATTTTTGTCAAAAGGAATTTTAAATGGACGTGATTTATGTTTCTTTTATTACTAATGTTATATCAATTATTAATATTATATTCACTTCATTCACTTGTTTTAACAATTGAAATCCATCTTGACGAAAAACGGTTAGATGCACAAAAATTTACTTCATATGAAATTTAGTAAATAAAATAGCCTAAATAAAAGTATTTCAGAGTGATCGTGATAAATCAACGCCTTCTTACCAAAAATGCCCGTTAAAACCTCGAGAACGGTAAAAAAGGTCAAAATTCCGCCTTTGGCGTTGAATAACGGCAAAACGGTTTGCCGGAGGCGGTTGATGTATAAATAACAAATTATGTGCCTTGAAAAAATGTACAAAAATGAAGAAATAGTCTCTGGCCCTAAAACAACTCCTACCCCCCAAAAAGGGGCAAAAACCACCATTATTTAAAAACATGCACAGGGTGTCCCAAAAGTGTGTAAATTTGTAAAATAGGCAAATATTATTGTTATTAGTCAAAATCTGTATCTATATGACAGTTTTAGGTAACTTAAAAAAAGAAAAAAAAATTTAAAAAAACAAAAACAAAATTTCTCATTTTTTTTGAAAATACAGGGTGTCCAAAAAATATGAAAATTGTAATCTGGTCAGAAAACACTATGGCCTAACACACTTGGATACTTTGTATGCTAATTTGAAAAAAATAATCAATTTGGACCAATTTTTAGCTCCACAGACGCAAAAATCACTTTTACAGGGTGTTTCAAAAATTTCTCAGGTGTCCAAATTTGGAGTTACCACGCCAAATTTACTTCATATGTGTTGTAAAATGGATGATATTCACTCTCAAGGCAAGAAATGGGCAAACTTCGTTTCCTCACAGTGTCAAAAGTTTAAAAAAGCTGTTTTGACATTTTTCTTGGGACACCCTGTAATTCATGATTTTTGTGATTTTAAAGACAAATTCTATATTGTACCCATCTGGGGGATTAATTTGATATATAAAACATGTATGTAAGTTGAAAATTAATGTAAAAATTTTAAACTTGAAAATCATGAAAAAATGCCTTTTTTTCATTGTGAAAACACCACAGTGAGAAAATGCGCAAAAATCGGACTTTAAATGGATTAAAAAGGTTAAAAATCACCCAGCCCTTAGTTTTATGACCAAATGAAGGGGACTGGAAGTTTTTATTAAAATCTGAGACCTCATGCAGAAAAATGTTTTTTTCGTAAATAATGTGCCGATCTACTACTTACTAAAAACACCGACTAGCTATAAAAATAAAAGTTAAGACACCTTCTTTATATTTTTCTTCTAAATTCTAACGTAAAAATAATTCTTTTAATTTGTGTAATGATTTGAAGAAAAGTTTTGATAAAACTCCATTAAGTAAGATAACTTATTGAAAAGGCTTTTATGAAAAGATTTAATATACGTAGCATTTCTATGAATGTGATTCCCCCTCAAGTTTTGTAAATAATTCAATTCATGTAGGGGGACAAAGTGACTCAAAAATCAGCCATGTGACGTCATATAAATGAGGGAGTTAATTGGGAAAGAAAACCCCTAAAAAAGAGATGGATAACCCCTCATTTTTATGACGTCACGTGGCTGATTTTTGAGTTACTTTTTCCTCCTACTTTTTTTATTATTGTAAGGAATTATTAAGCCAGGGGCCCTTGGGAGGGATGGGGTTCTTATACCCCCTAGCGTAATTAATTTTTAAATTGGGTTGGGGGAGGGGGGTGAAAGTTTTTAAAATTTATTCAATTTTTCTCATTTATGTTGATCATAGACGTCTAAGGTTGGGGGGAAAGGGTTGATTACCCCCCTTAAGCTTTAAAATCTATCATTTTACCCCTCCCCCCCCCCAAAAAAAAATTAAATTAAAAAATTCATAAGATAACCCCTCTCAAACCTTTGAAGCACCTCATTTTACCCCCCTCGAAAAAAAACCTGGACTTTTTCAGTTGCAGTTAGGTCCCCTAATTCAATTTCGTGCTTAGAATTTTATTATATTGTCATCCTTGTTTAAAAAAAAAAAGGAAATAAAATATCTGTAATTAGGAAAGTAGCTAATTAACTCTTTCTTTAGAAAAAAAAACTGAAATATGACGATTTTTGAAATGTTTAGAAGTGTTGGAGCTGACTCTATCAGAAATTCTACAGGAAAATTTATTCTTTCAACATCATAAAAACTTATTACTCTAGTTTGATAGCAAAGCTACTCTAGAACTACAGTTTTCCTTCCGTCCATCTTAGCTTAGGTTTTGAGATTTTTTTGATTTATTTGAAGTGTTATTCTATATCAATATATTCTGCTTAAGATAAATTTGTTAAGTTAAAAAATAATTAAAAGAAGTAAATTTTTAATATAATTTTCACAGTAGTTTTTGAAAGGTTATTTTAGGTTAGGCTAGGTTATGTTAGGTTAAGTGATTGCCCCTAAGGGATATCAATTAGCCCCGCAGGTTAAAGCCAATCGCAGAGGCTAGAAATATAAGAAAAGCTACTGTGAAGATACGACGCAACGCCCACTTTTAAAATAATACTTTTAATATGTACTTGTTGCTTCGTCCTAAGCTTCTTAGGAAGAAAGCGAATGTCCAGAAAAACAGCATTAAACCACCCCAGGACATGTATATAGCTTTTTTGAAAAATTTTAGATATCTTTGGCTTGAGACAAGAAAAAACCCTTACATTATAGCAGCGTTGCGGAGCCGTCTGTGATGATGGTGGCTCCGGCTCCAGCTCCGGCTCCGACCTAAAATCAAGAAAAACTCGACATTTTTTTTTCCCCATAAAAAAAAAATATTTTTTATTTTTGACTTTTGAAGGTTCTAAAAGTTCAACTTTTGATAAAAATGGACTTGAAAAACTTAAAAAGGGCATTTGCACATGACAAAACAGAGTTACCAAATTATAATTTGTAAAAAATCTCTTTATTTATCTAGTCCAGAGCCGTTTTTTAACGAAAATTACTGCTCCGGCTCCAGCAAAATATGGCGGCTCCAGGCTCCGGCTCCGCAACACTGTATTATAGGGTAGAATGGATAATTTTTGGATGTTTATAAATTTATCGTCCATTGTCTTTTCCCTTAAGATCACTAGTTATTCTAAATTTTCAAAAAATTTGAAACTCGAACTATTCCTAATTTAAAAATCTACTAATTTTTGTCTTTTAGACCTAAGAAGAGTGTTCGATTTCTTTACTTTAGTTTTTAGTAGGGTTGGGCCGGATACTTTTTTGGCCGGATACCGGATACCGGATATCCGGCTGATTTCAAACGCCGGATATCCGGTAACCGGCCGGATATCCGGTTATCCGGCCAAATTACCGGATAACCGGCCAAATTACCAGATACTAAAGTAGCAAAAAAAAATTTCTTCAGAAATCTTATATAAATTTACATAAAGTTAAACTTGTTCAGAAAAAATGTTCTTCTAGCTTCAATAATAAGAAAATTATAGCCATTTAAAATTTTAAAAAGCAGAGATTTTTGGTGTAAATTATAAAAAAATATAGAGCCGGATATCCGGCCGGATAGTTTCAATATCCGGTATCCGGCCGGATACTGAAAATGGCCGGATATCCGGCCACACCGGATATCCGGCCCAACCCTAGTTTTTAGCGCGTTGAAATACACGGATCTAAAGTGATAAGACAATGGCCGATAAAATGATTTACACGTAATTACCCCATCTGTGGATTACAATTAGTGGTTTATACGTTTGGACACTCAACTATATGAACCAACTTATTCTGAAGTAAACAGCCCAATTTCCCCTCCCTACCTGGTTGAAATAACTTATTTAAGTTTTAGTTAAGCTTAACCCTAAACGGCCGTGCCCCTTTCCGGACCTTAATCGGTCTTTGTATGAACGGACAGACGTACCAAAGAACAAAAATTATAGTATATCCGCTGCGCTACTTTAAACCTCCCTCTCTATCCATTCCCGACGTCTCATAATGATAAAAATCAGCCATGTGACGTCGATAAAAATGAGGGATTAACCATCTCTTTTTTTAGGGCTTTTCTTTCCCACTTCTCTTCTCATCTCCTTCATTTTTATGACGTCACATAAGTGATTTTTAACACACTTTGGTCTTTGTCTATCATAATAATAAAGTGAGAACGTGTAAGAATAATGTTTGTAACCTTGTACCCATAGAGATGCTTCATTTATAACATTGTACTTTGTTGTCCAAGGGATCAGTATACAACAAATCAAATCAATCGGATAATAATATCACATACAAATTTGTTGTTAAAAAAGTTAAAAATCGACATGTTAAAAATGGACGTACGGACATTCTGGTTATGATTATAGAGTTGCTATACTTTCTAAATTGTACCTAACTACTATAGGAATCACCGTGAAAGGTTTTAAATCGATAGGACAACTCTAACATGCCTAAAAAGAGCTATCCGTTACGGACGGATGGACAGACCGACGCTAATTAAAGAAAAACTTCGCTTTTAAAAAGTGTAAGAATAATGTTTTTAATTTTGTACCCTTGTAGCGATTATGCTGAAAACAAGAATAGACTTGACCCCCACTACAGGCTACTCCACGTACTTCACAAGCCTGGACCCGCGCGCGGTCCACAACACCCCCCAACAGACAACTGGCAACAATCTGCACGGCGGGGGCCAGGGGGGTGATGCCCGAGCACGGAGTAAGCTGCTGAATGTACCCGAACATCACCACCATAATCATAGTAAGTAAATATCAACGATTTATACTTTATCAATGATTTTTTCAAAGAAGATAAAGTATAGAATAGAATCCAGGTAGAAGATTCTTCCTGGCTAGCCTGAAATACATTTGGAACTTAACAAAGTCACTAAAGTTATTCTGGCTTTTAGTAAAATTGTATGATTTCAGTAATTATCCAGATATTTTATTAAATGCCTTTTTTTATAATTTACTGAAAGCCAGAACGACTGGCATTCGGCCATTGACAATGGATTATTAAGTCTTTATATTATGTACAAAACCATGCACAAAATTGAATTTAAAGGTGAATTTAGTAAAAAAAAAAATGACTTAGAAATATTTAGACAAAAATAATGATATTGACATTTTTGATATATTTTCTTTTAAAAAGTATCATTTCAGTTTTGTCCATACTGGACAATTGTACGATTCATGTGGATGAAAAGTTATCAATTCTATACTTTATCTTCTTTGGATTTTTTAGTAGTGACACTAAAATTCAATCTGTATGTTGTCTGTCAGTCCCTTCGTAATTCTGTACCTTAAATAGGATTTACTTAGCTGGTATTTTAGAAGAACCTCAAATTTTTATTTTTGATCGAAACGGATAATATGACATTTAAAAATGATTATTTGTAAACGCTTTTATATTTTATTTTTTATAGGTAATGTATATGATTATATAACAAATGGTTCTAATGGGGTTGGCGCTATCAGTATACCAACATCGGAAAGTGGTAAAACAGATGCACTATAAGAATTTTATTCTTAATGTATTTTTATAAAAAAAAAGAAGACAATTGAAAAATAAAGCTGTTTATGTATGTAATTATGTATTTGGGCATTTTTTTACATTATAGTTGTCAGCCCTTAATGTGAATTTTATTAATTATTTAAACAATATTAATGTTTTAAAAGAAGCTCAAAAATATTGCTGTACTAGGTGAGATTTAAAGTTTCTTTATATTTAGTTTTTTAAAGATCAATTTATATTATATCATAGGCAAAGAATAAAGTAATATTGGAGCTTGAAAGCTCACCTAAAGTATTTATAAAATGTCAATTAATAAAACAGATTTGTTGTATGCAGTTTTAAAGGTGAGTTTTAGAGTCGCTACGTCACAATTTTATATTGTATTTATTTAATGCCATTTATTCTGTTTTTTTTTATAATTAACAGTTAAACTTTAAATAAAAGAAATACTCTAGAACAATGGATACAGATTATGTGGATATTGTGAGAGATTGAGATTCTCGCATACACTGATAAAATGTTTCTCCCAGCTGGCTTATATAACGATACCTCTCACCTCCACCCACCCCATTTTTATTACGTATGAGCCCATCCCCCCTCCTGACCATGGAGAAACGTATCGACCAATATCTAAAGACTATATTAGCAACCTTCATTGGCGAATCACAATATCTATATTCATTACTAGAACCCATTTTAAAACGATAACACAACATTGATTTTACAGATTTATTAATTTGCCGCTAAATTAAACCAATCACGTGTCTCCTAGTGAAAATACCAGCGTATTATTGGTTGATCTTTTGACAACAAAGACATGTGGTTGGTTCATTTTAGCGGCATTTTCTAAATTTAAAAAATCCTAGTTATGTATTGTTTAAACCAGCAAGGATAGGACAATGTACTTTAAATCATTGTGTTCTTTGTAATGGTTGAAAATTGGAATAAAAAGGGTTGTAGACTAATATAAACTTTATTGTCCTTTCCCGCCACAAATATTCTAACTAACAAAAGTTTATTAACAAATTGTATTTTTATTGCAATTAAATTATGATCTCAAATATTTCTTTGGTTATTTTAAAAATGAGCAGCAACTCTTTTAATATGGTTTGTCCGTTACTACGACTAATCATGTGATTATAGCAGTAACTTTTAATATCTATTGATATCTTGAAATTCTTACATAAGGGGTTTGGGACAATTTAAAGTACCCTGGTACCCAAAGTTTTATTATATATCTCTCTATCCTTAACTAGCTTTAAATTTAGGTACTTTTGCTAAAGTTAGATTGGTGTCCAAAGTCAGATCAATTAGTGTCCAAAATTTTTCCATGTACTTTCTTCTTAAGTTTCCCGGGTTCTTAATGCCAGACATTATTAGGAGCAGCATTTATGTGGTTAATTTCTCTTGTACTTTTTGTACTTACGTACAATTTGGTAAACTGGGTTGATTGTCATCCTATCAAAGTTGTCAAATTCAGTCGTTTTCTGATTATGACGTTTTCAACTTATTTTTTTATGTAATCGTTCGAAATCAATATTTATTTAATATGAAAAATAATTTTTATTATAGAGATTTTTTACTAGTATTTATAAATATTGTTTAGAGAAAATATAAAAAAAAGTTTAATATCAACAACAGAAAACATGAATTATAAAAATAAATATTATGATAACAAATGATTTTAAGTGAATAAAACAGTTAAGTGCATGAATGGATTATTTATATTACTTTACTTTAATACAATACTAGCAGCAACGAACCTAGATTCAAGGGGCTATACATTAAAAGGGGCAGAAATAGACTAGAAAAATAGCTTACAACCCTTCCAAGACTTTAAATTAGAAATAATAAAAAATATAAATTTATTGCACCTATGTGAAACTTACCTAAAATTTAGAACCCAAACTGTTCAGTAGTTATTAAGATCTAAAGCTTTGACAAACAAAACATTACTACTTTATATCATTTTAAGGTGAACTGAAATTAGTTTCCGAATGTGAACACATTTTCCTAGGTGTTTCCCAATCCTATCTCAATATTTGCTACTAGCTAAAAAACCTTCAAACTTCCAAAAAAAAATCAAAATTTAAAAAATTAGAACTTTGAATGTATAATGTATAAAATTCGTTAATACATTCAAATTTTGATTTTTTTTTAAGTTTGAAGGTTTTTTAGCTAGTAGCAAATATTGAGATAGGATTGGGAAACACCTCGGAAAATGTGTTCACATTCGGAAACTAATTTCAGTTCACCCATTTTAAGCTAGCGAATTAAAATGCGAAATTTAAAACTTCGGGTACTATAATAATTTACATTTCATATCCTCCCCCCTCACCTTTTTTTGACAATACATTAAACAACGAATCATAAATGTTTTGAATAGTTCTATTATGATAATCCATTTGTGCATTTAACAGTTAAAGTTGTAATAATTGTAGTAAAAAGATGTAAATGCACCTCAATTGTTCAATTGATTTTGTATATATATTTGTATTTTAGTTCATCATAAAAAAAGGTTTCAAAACTTTAACAAAAAATTTTAGTCTATCTAAAAATATTCATTCATAAAAAAAGAGAAAGGGAGGAGAAGGTTGCGCTAAAAATTGTGAATTTTAAGTTAAAAAACAGTAGTAGAACGATAAAAATTAAACTTTTTAAAATTGTCTATAGGTCTTTTCAATAAGAAATACACATGTTTAGTGAATATTACCGTTCTATTACTATTTTTATGCCTAAAAACTCACACCTTTACGGATTTTTAGCGCAACCTACTCCTCTCTTTATTTGGTTATATATTATATCTTTAAAAAAAACATAGTTTTATTTCATTTATATCATAGAGGGAGAAGACAACGCCAGATAATTATCATTTTTAAATATTTTTAACTACCAAAGGCAAAATTATTAAAAATAGGAATTGCAGTAGAGTTTTTATTCTCGTATTCATTCGAATCCGGTGGATAGGAACCGGTTCTCATCCATACGAAAAAACTATGTCTAGCATCGCATTATATCCAGCTTTCTACGAATATAAAAATGTACAATCATAAGATTAAAACCAGTTTTTTTAGCCGGCACCTAGGGGCTAAACACTAGTTTTAATCTCATAATTGTACATTCTATATCCGCGGAAAGCCGTTTATAATACGATGCGATAAAAAACTATACATATATTGCCCTATCCCTAATCTATAATACAAAGTAGCTTGATGTCTGTCCGTCCGTCTGTCTGTCCCTTAAGATCTCGTTAACCACAGAACCGATTGGATTCTCCTATTTATTGAATACACCTACTGGTCCTTTGGTGGTTTTAGGCTATATTCTTGAGGGGTGGGACACCCACAACCCACAAAAAATACCCCCCCCCCCACATTTTTTTTGCCGAAAATTTCGAAATCGAAGTGGGGGCCTCTCTAATTTTTTTTATGTTTTTTTATTTACCTCTTAGGGCAAAGCCCCTAGAGGCTAGGGGCGAGGCCGCTAGTTATTATATAAACTAAAGAGGTTTTTAATAAAATGTTAGATATTTTAAGAAAAGAGACAATGGATGGATGGTAAAGTTAATTGATCTGCATCCCTAATTATGATCAACAAAATTACATTTCAAATTATTGGTTGAAATGTTAGGACACTTCTGATCACAATTCAATTCAAGTACCCATAGTTATTAAGCCAACAAATAAGATAACTTGATTATAAAACTTTGGGTACAAGTGTTAATTATAGTCCAATGTCCCCTCCCTCCCTGATAAAATATACAAAACAAAAATAGTCTAATATGAATATGATCAATTTTATAAGCAGTATTTTTATTGTTAATTACCCATGTACTTATTAAACTTGTATACATTCACGGACTTCTGGGTATCTGTTGCCCATTTACCCTGCGCACGCCACTAGTGCCAGACATAGAAATATTCTAGAATAAGCAAAAAAAATAATATTTATTTTCATTATTTTTTACTTCAATAAATTGCAATCCATTTATTAATAGTGAATATTTTACATAAATATAATCTTAATTTTATTTAATATACATTAGACTATAAAAGTTTTAAAGATTTTTAATCAATATAATAGATTTGAAATCTGCTTAAAATTTTAAGGATTTTTTATAAAATAAGTTTTTTATATAATTCTTTATTTAAAGGCGCAAATACAAATCAAGTTAAATAATTTTGAGATCTGTGATTGGTGGAATGAAAACTATCTGCGCTCTGATTGGAGAAGCTTAAGTGACGTACATCATTCAACCAATTAGAGCGTAGGTAGTTTCCAATCCAGCTATCCTATTGGTCAAAATTTATTAACTTAAATCGTATTTGCGCTTTTAAATAAAGAATTATATAAAAAACGAATTTTATAAAAAATCCTTAAAATTTTATGCAGATTTCAAATCTATTATATTGATTAAAAATCTTTAAAACTTTTATAGTCTAATATACATGAAGCTTTTCAAATTTATATACTTAAAATTAAATAAATCAATGAGTAATATTTATAATAAAAATAGTACCTAAAATTGTAAAAGTTATTAGTGAAACTTTAAGTATGTTAAATATTAATACTTTTATGCTATATGAATTTATGAATTTTTACAAAAAATATATATGTAGATTTTAATAATATTGATGTTACCAAATAACTAAAACTGTTTCAAATATTAAATAGTGGCCTCTAAATATTTATTTTTTCATTTAATACATATTTTATTGACGTTAGAAAATAACAAAATTATTATTATAAATAAAGTGAAAATTTTAAGCACTAAAAGCAAGTAGAAAAAAAGGCAATGTACCGCTAAAAGCTAAAAAAACTAGCGGTGCATTTTGAGTATTTCAGTCGTTTGATAATCCTTGTTTTTCATTTCCTGCGAGTGCTGAAAAGAGAAAAGAGAAAGGGAAGGGGGATAGAAACCTTTAGAGAAGAGATGGGGTATAGGCCATTTCCTGACATTTCAATAGCATAGGTAGGCCAAAAGCAGTGACATCTATCCCCATTTTGCTAGGGCACTATCGACAGCTACCGCTTTGGAAAATATAAAAGTACATACTATGTATGTAAATTCCTAAAAAGTAAAATGTGTATAGATATAAAAAAAAATAATAAACTCAGCCCTTTAATGCAAATATAATTTTTTGAATATAACAAAACTAAAATACTTATTATTTAATAAGCTAGACTTAATAATGTAAAATATAAGCATGATTTATTTTGAAATAAGGAGGGGAATGGGATTATATGCTTGAATGTTCAATTTGAGGGAAACCCCCCAAAAGCTTTATACTGGTTTTATATTGATATCAAAGTATCAAAATAAGACTTAATTTTAAGTCTAACAAGTATATCATTTCACGAAAAATCGGAGCTCGGCAGTCGCGCATCCGCCGTCAATCTAATCTTTGATATATCTGCGGCTGCTGAGCCCTGCAATAAAAATCATGTTTGCATTAAAGATGAGTGTAATTCTTCTTATCCCGATGCAAGTTAAAAATTATTAGCTACAAAAATGCCTGATAACAAAAAGAAAAGATTTTATATATATTATAGATGTTATATAAAGTTGTACTAAAATTTATAGATATATATATAAATTATGTATATGATATATGAATGTAATAATGCTATTGTAGAGGAAGATTATATAGAAATAAATATATATGATTCTTTTAAGTTATTTCATTTTTTTAAAGCGAAGCTACAAAATTCACTTTGTAAGTCGGTCGGAGGGATAGTGATTTTCTTGGCTCCTGTTGAAGATAGACAACTGATGTTTTCAGTGAAGATTGTTATGACTTCTGTTCAACTAGTCTATACGTTTTTATGTCCTTCTGTCTTTCGGTCTTGCTACTAAAGATATCAACTTTTGTTGTTTGCTTTGGGTTTTTTCAAATTCTCTCCTTTTTTATTTGTTATGACCACTGATAATCTGCTCTATAACTCACTTGGTCTATTTTTCTATCATTTTTTGTGCTTCTTTAATTATGGATCTTGTCATCCTTGTTTTTTCATTTAAAGCTCAAAACCTCATGCATCAATGGACGATAAATTAATGTGCATCCCCTAACAATGAGAAACAAAATTACCCCTTCTGTAAATTGAAATTATTGGTTGAAAAGGCAGGACATTGCTACTTTGTTTTTCTTAATTAATAAAAGTCCCCAAAGTTTTTGCGCCAACGAATGAGAGATTGGGTACTAGTATCATTTACAGTCCCATGTTCCCTGCCTCTCTGATTATTTCATAAAAAGCTTTGCAAAAAAATTGGATATGTCAAGCAAAATGTTCTAAATCATTTTGGCTGCCAATTTCCTTTCCTTATATCTTGTTTCGGGACACAATAATTAATTTGGTTTGTATTTGTTACTTCATATCATTGATGTTCAAGGGGGGGGGGGTGCAGGGGGTGTTTACACACCCCTAAAACTATGAAATTCCTTATTTTACTCCCATTATAATTTTTAAAAATACATAACATTACCCCCTTAAAACTTGAAACCTCTCATAAAAAACAAGGATGACAACATCCATAAAAGCGAAGCACTGAAACGGTAGGACAAACGGACATGAACACTTATATAGTGTCAGAACTGAATAATCAGAATATAAATTTGATTATAGAGTTGCTTCGCTTAAAACATTATACTTTGTTGTACCAGGAATCAGTATACCAAAAATCAGATCAATTGGATGATTAGATCACATAAAATTTGTTGTTAAAAAAGTAAAAAATCAACATGTTTAAAATGGAGGTACGGAAATTTTGGTAATGATTATAGAGTTGCTACGCTTTCTAAATCGTACCTAACTACTAAAGTAATCACCATGCAAAATTTGAAATGGATAGGACAATTTTAAAATGCCTAAATTAACGAAAAAAGCTATCCGTTACGGACGGACGGACCGACCCTAATTATAGAAAAGCTTCGCTTTTAAAAACTTCTTTGATCTGTTTATCAAGCCTTATTGAATTTAACCAACCAAAAATTTTTTTATCCAATCTTAACCAGACAAATGCCATCTAGCTAAAAAAGATGCGTAGATTTCATTTCTGGCAACCAGAAAATCCGCAAAAATCGAATTCCCGAGATCCAAAAAAGTTTCATTAAAAAAAACCTTACACCAAAAATAACAAACAATGATTATAACGACGACTTAGTTTCTTTTTCCTGTTTAATACTAATATTGAAACTAATTTTCAGACATGCATGTTTGTTGGTATAGTACTTTTTTTAGAAACCAAAATACAGACATATTTAAAACTACGAAATTGTATATTAGTTACTAGAAAGATTATATTTTTGTTCTTGCTTTAAAACAACTTTTTGTACATAAAAACCCGTAATGTCTTCGTTATTGACACAAACATGTATGCTGTATAGTTTTTAATCTTTAACAATTTTAATGTTTTTATTATGTAAATATATAAAGTATTATTCAAACTTAAAGGATTTAATCTTTTTCTTTGTAATTTATATGTCTAAACAGTGTAAAAATGAAGTTCTTAATTACGAATTTTCAAATCATTAGATTTTAATACAGTTTATTATAGAAATAAAGAATAATTTCAACAAAAAAAAATTGCTACAAAAAGGCTTACTGTATTATTAAACTGACTTAATTGTATAATTGCATTCATTTTGTTTATTTACCTTGAAAAAATGAGTGTTTAAGTGCTGCATTGGTTAAAATCAAACCTAAAAGTGCTCTTTATTCAGTGACAGAGTGTAAAAATACCTTGTTTTATAGTTTTTGATCTCTTTTTTTATATATTTTTATCTGATATGTATATCAAAATTTAAAAGTATCTATTTCATTAGATATTCATACTTTGCTAAAACGTCTTGGTTACTTTTTGCACTATATTTGCTCTAAAAAGGATTCTTTATCTGACTTTCACATTTAAAAGGAAAGATTTTATGCCAATTATTTTGTTTACTGTAGAAAAAAATAATTATTTTGTTTATATGCAATTTTCTATAATAAAATGTGAGAAATGCCTTTTTTCACATGTAGGGCGAAAAAAGTAACACTGAAAATATTTTTTATGTCTTAAGCTTCCGGAAAGTATATACTTTCCGAACATAAAATGTGCAAGTTTAAGTATACCACACCTCTTATAAAATCAAGGATTTTGAGGGATAAGACAATGGACGATAAATTGATGGACATTGTAAATGATAATGTTGATAAACATAATCAACCTCTTCTGTAGAGTAAAATTATTGCTTCGCTTAAAACAATTATCCAAGAAAAATATTTACAGTATGGCTTCGAAACCGCTTAATATCCGTTGAATTAGAACCGGTTTTCAGCATTACTGAAGAAAAAACATCATCGTATTATAGCCAATTTTCCACGAATATTTAAATAAAAACCATTAAATTAATACCAGTTTTGTTAGATGAGGAGTTCGGCCACTCAGGGCTAACAAAACTATTTTTAATATTATAATTGTTCATACTAATATTCGCGGAAAGCTGTCTATAATACGATGCGATAAATGATTATTTCTAACATGTATAGGAATATTAGCGGTGCCACAATAAAGGATTATTAAAAAGTAAAAAAATCACTCTTAACAGAGCTCGATCTTTAAATCGTTTATAGGTGATTTAAACCGGGGCGATTCATTTGGCGCACCATCAAATTATTAATATCAATCTTTAAATCGAATTTGCATGGGCGATTTAAATCGGGCAGTGGCGCGGGCCCGGCGCGGCAATGACACTCACCGAGTGGCATTGCCGGTTTAAATCGGGGTGAATCATGCACTGAGCCCCAACGAAAGACCCATTGCATATGTAATAAATGGATATTTTTTTAATTACTTTAATATTTTATTGCAAAACTATCGTGAAAACATTTTTATAGTTATTTTTAAAATAAATTATATATTAATGTTTTATATAAAATACCATACTGACACGGTATTTTATATAAAATACCTTACTGGCACTGCTTAAGTTATAAAGTTGTACTGGCGCGGATCGATATTTTAGTGAGTGCGCAAGCGATTTAACAACACCGCGCCAAAAATCTTTTAAAAATCAGGTGCGCTGTGGCTTACCACCAGCGCGCCTACAGTTCACCTCTGAATCGCCCCGATTCAGCGCGGCATAAAAACGATTTAAAGATCAAGCTCAGAACTCTATTATTGTGAGGTTAAGAGGGGAAAGTTTTACAGTTGTAGATAAGAATTTTATGCTGACGGAAGTAAACCTCAAACTGACCCAATTCTATCTAAAAGATGAATTTTCAAAATACATTTTTAAAAGAGAAGCTTTTCTATAATTAGGGTTGGTCAGTCCGTCCGTCAGTCCGTCCGTCCGTCAGTCTGTAACGGATATCTTTTTTCGTTAATTTAGGCATGTTAGAATTGTCCTATCGATTTCAAATTTTGCATGATGATTCCTGTAGTAGTTAGGTACGATTTAGAAAACGTAGCAAGGCTATAATCGCAACTAGAATGTCCGTACGTCCATTTTAAACATGTTGATTTTTTACTTTTTTAACAATAATTTTTAATGTGATAAAATCATCCGATTGATCTGATTTTTTGATTACTGATTCCTAATACAATAAGGTACAATATTTTGAGCGAAGCATCTCTAAAAATTTCAGTATGTCCTTAAAAAGAATTCTGTTTTTAAGAAGTTTTGTAACAAATTTAAGTATAATTTTGTCAAAACTTATATATTCTTATTTTGTATATTCAGTTCTGACACTCTCCAAGAGTCAATGTTCGTCTATCATACCATTTCAGAGCTTCGCTTTTTATGGATGTTGTAATCCTTGTTTGAATGTTGTAACTAGCGTTTATGAATGACTCCGAAACATAGTGGGACAAAGTGTCTTAGAAATCAGGCTTGTGACGTCATAAAAATGAGGGAGATGAGGGGAGAAGTGAGAAAGAAATCCATTAAAAAATTTATGGATAATCCATAATTTTTATGACATTGACATTGAGACACTTTGTCCCACTACTCCGAAACTGATTAATTTCCGCTTGATTAGAATCGATACTGAGCCATACTGAAAAATACTGTATTGTGTCTTACAGTAGAAAATTTTCACCGAAAAAATATCTTAAAAATCATAAATTAATTCTGTATTTTTAATTATCAATTATAATTATTACATTACATAATTATTACATTACAAAAATCTAAATAATTGTCTAATTATAAAAAAAAAGTTTTATTTTGTCTGTCATCCTTCAGTAACGCCATGAAGGAAAGGGAATTCAGGCTATCTATAATACAAAGTAGCTTGATGTCTGTCCGTCTGTCTGTCCCTTAATATCTCAGTAACCACTGAACCGATCGGATTCTACTCTTCAGGGTATATACCTACTGGTCCTGTGGTGGTTTTAGGCTATTTTCTTGGGGGTGGGACACCCCCAACCCCCCGAAAAACCAAAAAAACCTCCCCCCCCTTTTTTTTAATAGAAAGTAGTGGGGGCACCTTAGTGGGGGTACTTAATTCTTTTTTTTTTATTACCTCTTGGGGCAAAGACCCTAGAGACTAGGGGCGAAGCCGCTAGTTCCTTATAAACATTTAATTCTTTATGTACGTACGGACTTTATGGTAACCAATATAGATTTGCTACGCTTTCCAATTCGTGCATTACATAACTGTTACGACAAAGCCCTTCTTATCCTGTTGTGACGTCATAAGTTTCGGGAAAGGGAATGGAGAGCACCCTATTTCTCCCATCTCCTTTGAAGAGAAATTCTTCCCCCATTCCCTTCTCCTATCCCGAAATTTATGACGTCACAACAGGACAATATTGGCTTTGTCACTGTTACAAGAATCAACATGGAAAGATTGAGATTTATTAGGCATTTTAATCAGGGGCGTCCAAGCTTTTTTATTTGGGGGGGTAAAATTTTGTTAAGGGGGGGGTAATTTGCTTTTTTTTTGGGGGGGGGGTAATTTTCTTTACACCCCCCTAATATTTTTACCCCGGGGGTAAAATTTGCTTGGGGGGGGGAATTACCCCCCCTGAAATCTGTTGGCAGGGGTAAATTTTGGTTATCCCCCCCAAAAATTTACCACCGGGGTAAAATTTTTTGGGGGGGTAATTTGATAATGTATTAATATTTAGTAGTAAAAATGCGCGCGGAGCGCGCCGAAGTTTTTTTTTGTTAAGGATTTTTTAAATGGGAGGGGTAAAATGAAAAATATTTTGGACGTCTATGATTTTAATAGCTATCCGTTAGAGACGCACAGACCGCACACATTTGTAGAGAAGATTCGAATAGGATGTATATTGTACGACAAAGAAAAAGAACAAAAAAGTGAATGAATAAAATTGTTTTTCTGCTCACATTATTGACCACGTTAATGCGTTCAGAGTAACCGACTATCTAAATCCTTCAAGCAGTCACTCTTCTCGATAAGTATAATATGTCGGTTGGTAGGCAAATAAGTATTATTTAATATAAAAAAAAGAACATTGACATATTTTGTGGGGGAAAAAACGAACCTAGTAATAGTGTCTAACTTTTTATCTTTGTGACGTAACAAAAATCGATGGATGAGAGGGGAGGTGGGAAAGGAAACCCATAAAAAGAGATGGATTTTTGTTACGTCAGAAAGATAAAAAGTTAGACACTATTACTAGGTTCTTTGTTTTTGAAAGGATTTAATAAAAAATAGCCTACAACCACCCCTAATTTATTTATAAAGCTTCCCTAAAAAGTACAAACCATTCAAACCAGCATTTTTGTAGATCATTAGCTTTAGACAAAAATACGAAGATGATTTAAGTCTCCCAACAGATTATGACGTCATACTATAGAATAGCCAATGAGAGGTTAGTATACACTGTAATTGACCAATATGGTAAAATCTATGCTGGCCTCTAATTGGTTATTTTATCGTAAAACGTTATAATCTGTTGAGGGACTTTAATCATCTTTTTTAATACTTTTTATAAAAGGTTTATATTCTATTTCTTGAAATGTATATTATTAGCTCAGCAACCACTAGACCGGGTTGTTCTTGGTTGGATAAAAGGCCTAGAATAATGCGCACTTCTATCTACAATAAAAATATTTTTGTTAGGATTTGGGTTATTTACTTCCTCTAAAAATATCTCTCCGTCACAAGCAGGCCTAGCTATTCTAACAATCAATTCTACAAAAAAAATCACGAAACCTTTGGAAGGAAGGTGGGGGTATATCTTGTTTTTTTCTTCATGTAACTGAAGAGGGGTGGGAGGGAAAGGGGAAGGGGGTTGTGGGGATATTTTCCTTTAGAATTGTTTGTCAGAATCACATTCCCTTTTCCTTGGTCACAAGGAATAAGTTTTCAACAAATAAAATATTCATCTTATCTTGTCTAAAAATAGCGGCTACGCCTCTAGAGGCCTCTAGGGGCACTTGAGGAAGAGAAAGTCGAATTTAATAATTCAATTTCTTATTTTAGATTGGGGGGGGGGGGTGCCCCTCCCCCTATTTTTAATTTAAGTTAAAAAAAATTTAAAAATTGGGGTTTTTTTGGGGGGGGGGATTTTTCATTTTTTTGGAGGGTAGGGGGTGTCCCATCCTCCAAGATATAGTTATAAACCTTCCCGGAGAACCCTATCGGTTCAGCAGTTAGCGAGATCCTTCGGAACAAACATACAAACACACATCCTGTTACTTTATAATAAGGATAGCGGCTACGCCCCTAGAGGCCTCTAGGGACATATGAAATACTTTGGATATTTCATCACTTATTGTATTGTTCTTTAAGATCTCTTTGGGTTACAGCAAAGACGACTTTAAGGGATTTTAAGGGATGAGACAATAAATTGATGTACACACCAAATTATAATATACAAAATTGGGTGAAAAATTTTGACAATGCTAGTTTGTATCACCCAATCAATATACAATAAAAGTTTCAAAAGTTTCATACAACCTTGGGGACAAGTAAAATTTACATTCAAACATCCCATCCCTCCCTGTTTATGACAGAATATCAAATTGGTATCTTAATGGATCCGCAAAAATTATTATTATATTTTTCTATAATTAGGGTCGGTTCGTCCGTAGATCCATCCGTACGTCCGTCCTTACGTAACGGATAGCTCTTTTCGTTAATTTAGGCATGATAATATCGATTTCAAACTTTGCAAGATGATTCCTATAGTAGTTAGGTACGAATTAGAAAGCAAAGTAACTCTATAACTGTTACCAGACAGTCCGTACGTCCATCTTAAACATGATGCTTTTAAACTTTTAGAACATCAATTTTTTTGATAAAATTATCCGATTGGTCTGATTTTTGGAATCTTGATTCCTAGGACAACAAAGTACATTATTATAAGCGAAGCTTCAAGCATCTCTGTAATCAAGTCCTAAAATGTAAGTATGTCCTTAAACATTATCCTGAATTTAAGCAGTTTTTCAGCAGATTTAATTACAATTTTGTTTCGTTCGATTTTATATATTTATATTCTGATTATTCAATGCTGACACTATGCAAGTGTTAATGTTCGTTTGTCCTTACGTTTCAGAGCTTCGCTTTTATGGATGTTTTCATCCTTGTTTTAATATACTTTCTTTTCCCGAACATCACTCCTTCTTTTATGTTTCACAATGTTTTGGTGTCAGATATATTAAGAGGACACTAAAACAGAAATATTAAAGAACTAGCGGCTGCGCCCCTAGCATCTAGGGATATAGAAGTGCAGAAAAATAGCTTAAAACCATAACCAAACTTATTTATAAAATTAAATTACCTAAAACCATCTCAGGGTTCTATACGAAGCTTCCTTCTAAAGGAGAACCATATCGGTTCAGTGGTTAGCAAGATCCTTTGCTACAAACAAAAAAGCTTACTAGTACTTTATATAGTAGGATAGGACAATTGATGATAAATTAATTTATATCTGCAATGATGATAAAAAAAATTACTCCATAAGTACATCAAAATTGTTATTGGTTAAAAACTTTGAACACTAAAATTTTGGAACAAACCAGTCATGATTCAATATAAGTTTCCAAAGTTTTAAAGCTAAGAAATAAGAAAATGAGTTTATAAATTTTGGGTACCAGTGTAATTTTCAGTCTAGGTGTATTCCCTCTCTTGGGAAATAGAATAAGAGTGCCCTCTTATATTAATACAAGTATTAGGATGTCTCTTTTTGTGTCTGTTTCTAGCCCTTGATGCCTCTAGGGCCGTAGCCGCTAGTGAATATGAAAATTACACTAGTAACCAACGTTTTAAACCAGATTATCTTATTCGCTATCTTTAAAAAGTTGGGTATTTTTAATTAGTTTTCATTGGTTGGTTGAAAACCACTAATGCCTGAACCTTACAAATAATACTTTTATCTACAAAAAAGAATAATTTTGTATATCATAATTCGGGATGTACACAACTTTACTGTTCATTGTCTTATCCCTTAAGATCCTTGTATAGAACTAAGTATAAGAGTATCCTATTATGTTAGTACAAGTATGAGTGGTTTACAAATTCCGTTGTATAGAACTAAGTATAAGAGTATTCTATTATGTTAGTACAAGTATTAGTGGTTTACAAATTCCTTGTATAGAACTGAGTATAAGAGTTTCCTATTATGTATAGTACAAGTATGAGTGGTTTACAAATTCCTTTGTATAGAGCTAAGTATAAGAGTATCCTATTATGTTAGTACAAGTATGAGTGGTTTACAAATTCCTTTGTATAGAACTAAGTATAAGAGTATCCTATTATGTTAGTACAAGTATGAGTGGTTTACAAATTCCTTGTATAGAACTAAGTATAAGAGTATCCTATTATGTATAGTACAAGTATGAGTGGTTTACAAATTCCTTGTATAGAACTAAGTATAAGAGTATCCTATTATGTTAGTACAAGTATGAGTGGTTTACAAATTCCTTTGTATAGAACTAAGTATAAGAGTATCCTATTATGTATAGTACAAGTATGAGTGGTTTACAAATTCCTTGTATAGAACTAAGTATAAGAGTATCCTATTATGTTAGTACAAGTATGAGTGGTTTACAAATTCCTTTGTATAGAACTAAGTATAAGAGTATCCTATTATGTTAGTACAAGTATGAGTGGTTTACAAATTCCTTGTATAGAACTAAGTATAAGAGTATCCTATTATGTATAGTACAAGAATGAGTGGTTTACAAATTCCTTTGTATAGAGCTAAGTATAAGAGTATCCTATTATGTTAGTAAAAGTATGAGTGGTTTACAAATTTCTTGTATAGAACTAAGTATAAGAGTATCCTATTGTGTTAGTACAAGTATGAGTGGTTTACAAATTCCTTGTATAGAACTAAGTATAAGAGTATCCTATTATGTATAGTACAAGTATGAGTGGTTTACAAATTCCTTTGTATAGAACTAAGTATAAGAGTATCCTATTATGTTAGTACAAGTATGAGTGGTTTACAAATTCCTTGTATAGAACTAAGTATAAGAGTATCCTATTATGTATAGTACAAGTAGGAGTAGTTTACAAATTAATTTGTATAGAGCTAAGTATAAGAGTATCCTATTATGTATAGTACAAGTATGAGTGGTTTACAAATTCCTTGTATAGAACTAAGTATAAGAGTATCCTATTATGTAAAGTACAAGTATGAGTGGTTTACAATTCCTTGTATAGAACTAAGTATAAGAGTATCCTATTATGTAAAGTACAAGTATGAGTGGTTTACAAATTCCTTGTATAGAACTAAGTATAAGAGTATCCTATTATGTATAGTACAAGTATGAGTGGTTTACAAATTCCTTGTATAGAACTAAGTATAAGAGTATCCTATTATGTAAAGTACAAGTATGAGTGGTTTACAATTCCTTGTATAGAACTAAGTATAAGAGTATCCTATTATGTAAAGTACAAGTATGAGTGGTTTACAAATTCCTTGTATAGAACTAAGTATAAGAGTATCCTATTATGTATAGTACAAGTATGAGTGGTTTACAAATTCCTTGTATAGAACTAAGTATAAGAGTATCCTATTATGTAAAGTACAAGTATGAGTAGTTTACAAATTCCTTTGTATAGAGCTAAGTATAAGAGTATCCTACTGTGTTAGTACAAGTATGAGTGGTTTACAATTCCTTGTATAGAACTAAGTATAAGAGTATCCTATTATGTAAAGTACAAGTATGAGTGGTTTACAAATTCCTTGTATAGAACTAAGTATAAGAGTATCCTATTATGTTAGTACAAGTATGAGTGGTTTACAAATTCCTTTGTATAGAACTAAGTATAAGAGTATCCTATTATGTTAGTACAAGTATGAGTGGTTTACAAATTCCTTGTATAGAACTAAGTATAAGAGTATCCTATTATGTATAGTACAAGAATGAGTGGTTTACAAATTCCTTTGTATAGAGCTAAGTATAAGAGTATCCTATTATGTTAGTACAAGTATGAGTGGTTTACAAATTTCTTGTATAGAACTAAGTATAAGAGTATCCTATTGTGTTAGTACAAGTATGAGTGGTTTACAAATTCCTTGTATAGAACTAAGTATAAGAGTATCCTATTATGTATAGTACAAGTATGAGTGGTTTACAAATTCCTTTGTATAGAACTAAGTATAAGAGTATCCTATTATGTTAGTACAAGTATGAGTGGTTTACAAATTCCTTGTATAGAACTAAGTATAAGAGTATCCTATTATGTATAGTACAAGTAGGAGTAGTTTACAAATTAATTTGTATAGAGCTAAGTATAAGAGTATCCTATTATGTATAGTACAAGTATGAGTGGTTTACAAATTCCTTGTATAGAACTAAGTATAAGAGTATCCTATTATGTAAAGTACAAGTATGAGTGGTTTACAATTCCTTGTATAGAACTAAGTATAAGAGTATCCTATTATGTATAGTACAAGTATGAGTGGTTTACAAATTCCTTGTATAGAACTAAGTATAAGAGTATCCTATTATGTAAAGTACAAGTATGAGTGGTTTACAATTCCTTGTATAGAACTAAGTATAAGAGTATCCTATTATGTAAAGTACAAGTATGAGTGGTTTACAAATTCCTTGTATAGAACTAAGTATAAGAGTATCCTATTATGTATAGTACAAGTATGAGTGGTTTACAAATTCCTTGTATAGAACTAAGTATAAGAGTATCCTATTATGTAAAGTACAAGTATGAGTAGTTTACAAATTCCTTTGTATAGAGCTAAGTATAAGAGTATCCTACTGTGTTAGTACAAGTATGAGTGGTTTACAATTCCTTGTATAGAACTAAGTATAAGAGTATCCTATTATGTAAAGTACAAGTATGAGTGGTTTACAAATTCCTTGTATAGAACTAAGTATAAGAGTATCCTATTATGTATAGTACAAGTATGAGTGGTTTACAAATTCCTTGTATAGAACTAAGTATAAGAGTATCCTATTATGTAAAGTACAAGTATGAGTGGTTTACAAATTCATTTGTATGAAGGCTTCAAGTAAAATTGATAGGCATTTTGAAAAGTAAACTAACTTGTTAAAGCTTTTCAAAACAATAACATTTTTTAAATAATTGTTTGATTTTCAAAGGCAAAAAGATAATCACTTACATCAACAATCTACATATCCTTGCATAAAAGAAACTGAAAGTCTATCTGCCTATCTCTCAGTTATTTCCATAGTACATGTCTCAATTCATTTAAATGGTTACAGTCAGGGCTCGGCAGCCGCGCCAAAGCCGCTTGAAAGTCTATGTGAAAATTCAGCTGAATGGTTCAACTTGTTTCTAAACAGACAATCCATCTTTTCAGATTTTCTTTTTTTTGCTACAAGTGGGTTTAAATTTAAATGTTATGCGCGGCTGCCGAGCCATGGCTACAGTGAAGGTTTCTTTCTACGTAGGTTATGTTGATCATGACAATAACAAAAACACAAAAATATTTTGGGGACCATATATTGAAATTATTTTCACAAATTTTTCCATTTGTTTTTAGGTTGTGAAGAAAATATGTTATTCCTCCTAGCATTTTATGTCAACTTTATTCAGTCTTATTGACGTCAATATGTAGCTGGACAAAGTGTCTCAAAAATCAGCCAGGTGACGTCATAAAAATGAGGGAGATGAGAGGAGAAGAAGAAGAAAACCCCTAAAAGATATGGATAATACCTATTTTTTATGACGTCACAAGGCTGATTTTTGATACACTTGTCCAGATACCTAAATATGCTTAGGCAACCACAATTTTCAATAATATGCTGTTTTTTTAAGATTTATATGACAATAGCTGATAATTTAATTACATCCTTAATAATAATAAAAAAAATACCCCTCTGTAGTTTAGAATTATTGGTTGAAAAATTTGGACTTTCATAATTTGGAACCAACCAATCAAATTATATAAAAGTACCCAACAAAAAGTCAATGATTAAGAAAAAGTAATAATAAAACTTTGGGTACCAGTGTAATTTAAAGTCCACTTACTCCTCCCTCCCTGGTAAAATGAGTTAGATAAAGGTATTGAAAAGTGTTACTGACATCCTTTTATATAGAGTAAGGTTTTTTGTCTGTAGCTTAAGGTTTCGATAACTACGGAACCGATTGAGTTCTCCATTTTATTGAAGCTCCACATAGGTCTTAAGTTGATTTTTGTGCTATTTAGCTTTTATATTCAAATCTTAGAATATAATTAGGTTTTTTAGCTTTCTCTACCCTTTTATGCAAGCTTCTAGATGCTAGGGGCGCAGCAGCCGATATTTCAATAAATAGTGGTTTTAGAAAAGCTTAACTCCAAACAAAAAGAAAAATTTAATTTATTTTTGCACAGAATTTTTGTGTAACATTTGCAAATAATATGATAATGGAAATTGAACACATATTGAATTATTTTATGCAATAAAGTTAAAGAATAGAAGGAACAAGACTAATAGCTGTATTAGGATCTAATATTTGTTTAAATTAACAGAAATTTTACAGAAATCGCAAAGTTCTCTATAAAAAGTTGTCTGCAAAAGAAGGGTTCATTGATTAATAAGGCACGTTGTTGTTTGAAGTATAGATCTATCTTATCAGAGGTTGAATTAATGTATTGTCTAAATATCTTATTTGTTGGCTAAAAAAATTTGGTCGTTTTTTTTAAATTTCTACTGGTTCCTTATTAGTAGTGTACACTAATAATTGTAATCTATAAAATGGGCAGTTTTGTGTATAATTACTGGGGATGTAGATTAATTTATCGATTATTGTTTATCCCTTTAGATCCCTGGGTATACAACAATATTTTTTACCTATTTATAGAGACAGCTTAAAACAAGAATTCTAGATATATATTTAATATTTATTATGATTACATTGTTTCAATGGTTATATTATTACTCGCCAGATTTTCATATCCTTATTATAAAGTAACAGGATGTCTGTATGTTTGTCTATGTGTTTGTGTGTATGTTTGTACCGAAGGATCCCGCTAACCGCTGAACCGATCAGGTTGAACAAATTTCCACCAAAAAAAAAATTTAATTGTTCTTTTAAAATCTAAATTAAATAATAGGGTTAGCGAATGCATCTCAAGGGCCCCTAGAAGGTTCTAGGGGGCGTAGCCGCTAGTTCATTAATAGTTTAAAACTCGCAGCGGGCTAAAATAACAATTACTCTCCTCCACCCCGTTTATCCAGGGAGTAAGGGAGGGGACAATGGGCACTTAATTCAATTTAAGAGTTTTTGAAGAAAGGCCATGAAAACCAGAATAATCCCGAAAATATGGTGGAAATTGTAAAGTGATTGCTGATTAAATCTAGAAAACCATAAACTAAGAAAAAAGTTCCAAGAAAAAAAGCAATCATTTGAAAATAAGATTACCAGTATTACAGACTGACATAACCATTCTGTAATTAATTACTAGAAATATCTCCCTGGATCTCTTCAGATGACAGGGAAAGAGAAAAGAGATTTGGGGGCAAGTGATGTGAACACGGAAAAAAGGGGCAGGCAGCCGTGTAGCTGGATGGGCAAGTATATGACCCGCACGCCTTCCTGCCCCTTTTTATCCTGTTTATTTCCCCCACCTCCCTTCTCCATTTCCCTTTCTCATCTACTTTTAAAAAGGAGGTGGGGATGAAGGGAGTGAAATATAGTATGGGAGGGGGGCCGTGTATTTATATTTGAACTACTCTCTGTCTGCAAAACTATACATATTCAAAACTAACATAACGAGTAACGGCATTTCTTGCGCAAGTCCCCAAACTCAGTCAGAAACTGCTAAATTCTTGCACATTCACTTTAAGCCAGTCCCCAAAGTCTGAGACTCCTAAAGATTGAATATTCGATCCATTGTCCCCTCCCTTACTCCCTGCCGTTTATCTCATCCCCTCCCCTCCTACTGACTGAACAAACGGACCAATAAACGAGTTCCATGTTAGCAAGTTAAATTGACGACAATTTTCCCCCTGTCATAATATCCACGTGTATTCTACATCCATTATTGTCTCCGTAATTAATGCGTAAATCTATTCTGCATTCTCCCAACGGGATTAAACAGATTGTTATACAATTAGCAGTAAGATTCTCCCATGGGTCACAGTGTATTGGGAATGTTCTATTGCTTTTTTGTTCTATGACCTGAATAATTTTGGATGACAAACAAAGGTTTGCTTGTATCCTGTGGTCACAATGATATTAAAAAACTTTCAATTAAAACTGTGTATCATTAAAAATAATAATCCGATTTATAATGTGAAAAGATGTTCGTGGGTGGTTTTAGGCTTGATAGATTTAACTCTAGTTTTAGGTTATTTTTCTACTTTTTCCTGTCCATTTAAATACAGAACAGATAGGTGCTAGGGGCGCAGCTGCTATTGAAAATTAAATCAATCATATACTTTCATCTTTTAAATATTTGAACCCTTTTTGAAAAACTTTAAAATAGATAGTACATTATATCTCCATGGATATAGTAATCTATTCATGAACCTAAATAGATAGTTTTCCAATATAATTCATGATTCCCTAATAGCCTAGTACCAGTCTACAAGAGACCTAAATAATATTGTGTTGTAAATACATGTGATTTAAAATTTCATTGAACCAGTTCCAATTAAGGGGTAGTGGACAAAAAAATGCCATTTCTCCCGGTTATACACCGTCATGCGCCATGTTGGGTGGGTGCCGAAAATTTCAGATCTCAGTTTTCGATATTTGGTTTACTATTTTTCTCTATAAGATAAAAGCAATGCTTGCAAGATTATTTGATTCGCTCTAATATAAAGATAAATTTTTCTCAAATTGCGAAATCTCGGATCTGAAAATCGCATCACCCTTCCAACATGACGCATGACGACGTATGACCGGGAGAAATGGCATTATTTTGTCCACTATCCAATTAAGGATGTTGATCAGTGAGGAGAATCTTCTAATAATTTCTAAGATGAACGATACCTAGTAGTCAGAAAATGTAAGTTTTAAAAAGTACAAGGGCAAAATCCATCTAAAGATGAGGCAGTCGACCATCAACATCAAATTTAAGTTGAAAAAGCAAAGTTTTTTTGAAAATAGGTTATACCCTCCACCAAAATTTTTAACAAAATTTTGAACCCAAAAATAGGGGCAAAGAAAAACGATATTTGTTCAGTGGTTAGCGAGATCTTTCACTACGCACACATCCTGTTACTATAATGTAGGTTAAAGGTTATGAAAAAGAATATTTACTGTACAAAAAATAGGAACCTAAATTTGCCTGTCATCAATTTCTGATATTTATCCCAGCAGTCTGCAAACCTACCACCCCCCCCCCCCCCCCCGCCCCCCTCCCTCCCATTTGCCAGGATTCTGACACCCAGCCTGCTACCAGACGATCAAAACAACACTATTATTAAATCAGTGTTTCAGTGCTGGTTGGATTTATAGGAGAAAGGAAAAAGATACAATTTTTGGTGGCATATTTTGAATTTCATAATGAGTCAAAAACTCGAAAACGAAATGAATCCCTTAAGAAAATTTTAATCTATTAAACTTCTATTATTTTCCTTTTTCATTATAAACAGATAAATGGAGGAAAGACATCCTGTTACTTTTTATATAAGAATTACTTTTATATTTTTCCCTAATAACAATTATTCCAGTTAATTACAGGGATGGAGGAGACATTGGACTGTAAATTATACTTTTTCCCAAAGTATGTTCTCTCAATGGTTATATTAGCTAAAAAATTTGGCGTACTTTCATTAAAATCTTAATTGGATTTCTAACTTTTCTACCACCAACTAAAATCTATGTACAGTATAGGTGATTTCGTTTATCATCATTGGGGATGTACATAATTATTGCCCATTGTCTTACCTTCAATTACCTCGTGCGGGCGGGATTGCAGTCAAGGACCTTATCGACTTGATGTACTGTCCAGGTCCTGGTCCAGCAATCCAGGAGAACTAAGGATGACAGTTACGCACCCTTCTCTGTCCAAACACCCAAGGATATTAGGTTAAGTAACATCCATTAGACAACCAACACTCTGTGATGCACGACCTTTGTCTGAGAAGTCGCAACTGTGCATTGCATGGTAACGAGTTGCGCCTGTTTTGGGCCAAGACATTCCCCCTATTCTAACTATTTATGTCACGCATCGGACATAGCAGCAGTAGGAACCATTTTTAACATCTTTAGTTATAACGCGGTGTTGGTCCGAGATTCGAACCTATCACCTTCCCGACGACGAGCGGATGCGCTACGTGTTGAGCCACGGTCTCGGGTTGCCCATTGTCTTATCCCTTAATATCCCTGAGTTTCTTATCTAATGATTATTGTATAATGATCCTGTCCTAACCTTGAGCACTCTAATCATGGAAAACAAATATTTTTAACAAATCATGGATAAAAATATTTTTCACAAAACTATGGATTATTATTAAAATAAAAGTAGTTAATTATTCTCAAAAAAAGGTCAGTTTCCCTGAAAGTCGAGCACAGTACAGTATACACCCCACACCCCCCCCCCCCCCCCCTTTCCTTATTTGAATTAAATTGGAAAGAAAAGGGGGTAATTTTTCGTTTATTCCTTTGGGTCAGGTTAGGTTAGGTCATTTTGGGAACAAGGCACCAGTCCCGTAGGGTTACGCCTTCTCCCCTTCTTATCATTAATTTATTTTAAAAATAATAAAATTTAAACGCTTTTATTGAATATAACAACAAAAATCTCTGTTTTTACAAGTATCTTCCTTGTAGATTTTAAAAACATGTTGGATTTAGATGAATTTTAGTGAAAGTAGAAAAATATTGAATTTTGATATTTCAGTACAAATTTAACTTGTGTATTTGGTCATTGATTATTTAGCTCATTTTTAGCCCCAAAAATCTTGAGTATAAATAGATATATAACATTAACCAGACAACTACCTGGATCCCCTTGTTAAGGACCTTTATGGTCTGCTAGCAAATTGCTTTCTACTCTTTTGTAACGACTTCGCTGTGTTAATATTCCCGACGCTATTGGTTGATTTTTAAAGACCAAATTAAAAATCGGCACAGGGTCCTAGGGAAGGGTACATACAGATATTTAAACCCTTCCCCCTCTAGTCTTTTACTCTGATAGGAGGAAGATCGCTTGATAATCAAAATTTCAATATTCCTAAAGTGCTTAAAAGTTCCAACCCAACGCTTTGACATTTTCTTTAACCCCTGATTTGATGATAACATAAAAAGGCTGTATAATAATCAAGCATCTCCTAATATTTAATTTCCAATCAGACAGATCTGGTTAATTTTTCATTAATTTATCATCACTGCTTTTTCCTTTACTTCTTTCAGGGTTTCATACATTTTGATTTTTATTTTTGTAGATATTCTTTATGATTTTGTGATTCAAACGAGAAGAAATAAATATTTTTATTCGTTGGCTTAAAAAGTTTTAGTACTTTTATTCAGAAGCTTTTTATAGCGCCTATAAAAACGACGTTATACTGGCCTACCATTGGTCAATTAAAATATATACTTGTCTCCTGCTATTGGTAATTTAGTCTGTGTATTGGCCTATCATTGGTCATTTGTATTGAATGACATCATTTTTTATAGGCACTTTTAAGAGCTTCTTTGATTAATGTGATTAATCTACAGCAGGGTAGTTGTGTTTATCATTTATCTTATATCTAAAGAGTTCAGAGCTGGATCTTTAAATCATTTTAGTGGTGAGCCAGATCGGGGTGAGCCAACTTTCCACCGATGAGAGCACAGCATTTTATGAAATGCCGCGCTCTGATTGGCTGAAATTCGGCTCACCCCAATATTGCTCACCACTAAAATGATTTAAAGATCCAGCTCTGTATTTCAGGCTCTTTTACAACGGTATGAATAATTAATGTTAAACCCTTATTTTTATCTATTTTACAAAGTGATGAATTTAACATGGACTGTAATTTACACTGGCACCCAAAGTTTTATTTTGTTCTCTCATTTGTTTGCCTAATAACTTAGGGTACTTTTATTAAATCTTGAATTTTTGGTTGAAGCTAAAGGTGGCCAAACTTTTCAATCACTAATATTAATCTACAGCAGGGTAGTTTTGTTTATATCTATTTGTCTTATAATAAAGATCTCTGTATTTTAGGCTCTTTTACAACTAATTGAATAAATAATGGTAACCCCTCATTTTTATCTATTTTACAAAGTGATGAATTAAACATGGACTGTAAATTACACTGGTACCCAAAGTTTTATTTTGTTCTCCAATTTGTTGGCTCAATAACCTTGAGTACTTTTATCAAATTTTGATTGGTTGGATCAAACTAGAATTGTCTATATTTTTAAGTTACTGATTTGAATCTACACCAGGGTAGTTTTTGTTTATCATAATCTAACGTCTAATCTAACAACATTACCGGATCTTGGACAAAGTAGACTCAGACAAAGTAGCCTCGGACAAAGTAGCCTCCGGACAAAGTAGCCTCTAGGACAAAGTATCATCTAGGACAAAGTAGCCTCGTGACATTTACTTTAGAAAAGTAGCCTTCTAAGGAAAGTTTTAATAAAGGTCATGGCGGCAGCGCTGGGCCCCCTGGCCTGCCTAGCTTGGGCGCTCGGCCCCCTAGCCTATAACCTAACCTAAACATTGTAAAAACAATATTAAAAATTGTAAAAACAATATTTAAAATTGTAAAAACAATATTTAAGATTGTAAAAACAATATTAAAAATTGTAAAAATCTATCAACCAATGTTTTTAAAATCCACGAAATTCTAAACCACCTATATATTTTCCTTAGGAGGCTACTTTTCTTAAGTAAATGTCCAGAGTCTACTTTGTCCTAGAGGCTACTTTGTCTGGAGGCTATTTTGTCCGATGCTACTTTGTCCGAGGCTACTATGTCCGAGGCTACTTTGTTCAAGTTCCACATTACCCCTTCTTAAGATTAAAATCATTGGTGGAAAAATCTTAACACTGCTAGTTTACAATACCCAATCAAGGTTTAATATGCTTTTTAAAAAGGACAAGGTATTTTTGGGACTAGTATAATTTACAGTCTAATGTCCGCTCCCTCCCCCTTTGTTACTATTTAAGTTCGCAGCAAATAAAAAGACTGGTATTTTTATTCTTGATAACGAAGCTATTCTACGATTAGAGTCGGTCTTTCCATGAAGGATAGCTTTTATGATTAATTTAGGCATGTTAGAAGTGTCCTATCAGTTATAAACTTGACATGATAAATCCTTTAATATATAACTAAATTTTAGAAAGCCTAGCAACTCAAAAATTGTTACAAGAAAGGCTGTACGTCTATTTAAAACATGTTGATTTTTAGCTTTTTGAAAACATTTTTTTAAATGTTATAATTATCCTATTTATCTGATTTTTTAAAATAATGACTCTTAGGACACCAAAGCATAATGTTATAAGCATGTTAAAGTCCTAAAATGTAAGTATGTCATATTCAGCTTATTAAGTTCTGACACTGTTCATGTGTTAATGTTCGTTTTTCCTACCATTGCAGAACTTTTTTATGGTTGTTGTCATCCTTGTTCACTGGTCATTAGGTATTACATCTTTCTCTGGCACAATATAATTATAGGATAGTTTTTACAAGGGATCTAAAGGGATAAGACAATGGACAATAAATTGATACCCATCCCCAAAGAGGATTCCCAAAATTATCCCTTGTGTAGATTACAAGTAGTGGTTGTACACTCAACTTAATGAACCTGTCAATCAAAAGTAAATAAAAGCACCAAAAGTTCTTAAGTCAATAAATAATAAACGTTATTGTAAAACTTTGGGAACTATTGTAATAAACAGCCCACTGTGCCCTCCCTCCCTGGTGTTTACAAGGAAAACTAAAAGTAGGTAATTAGAAATAGTACAAAAATAGATATATTATTACTTGGATCTAACACCAGATTTTCATATTCTCTGATAAACTGAAACTTGCAGCGAGCATTAATAATGATTCCCCTCTTCCATCCCCTTTACCGCATCCCCTCCCCTCCTAATGGATGAATATAAACTGACTAATAAACGAGTTCAATGTTAACAAACTATACTGGCGACAATTTTCCCCTGTCATAATATCCACGTATATTGTACATCATTAGTACAAACAATATCATTTTATATGGAGGGATTTATCCTAGAAGATTAATTCAATCCTTGATTAGAACCAAAAGCATCCATTAAAATGAACACGCAAGATCTTGATCCTATTAAATAAAGTAGTATGGTTTTTTTGTCTGTAGCTTAAGATTACGATAACTACTAAACTGATTTAGTTAACCATTTTATCCCTGGATGGTTTTAGGCTATTTTCCTACTTTCCTTACTTCTAAGAATACATAGCTGTTACCTTTAGATTTGGATAAAAACTACTTCATGTTTGCATTTGTCCAGGCGAAACATATCTTCTCCTATTTACATATCTCTGTAATAGTTATTTCTTTCATCGTATTAAAAACCACTTTCCGCGGATATAGAATGTACAATTGTAAGATTAAAACTAGTTTTTTTAGCCCCGAGTTGCCGAAGGCACGGGCTAAAAAAACTAGTTTTAATCTTATGATTGTACATTTCTATATTCGTAGAAAGCTGAATATAATACGATGCTAGACATAGTTTTTTCGTATGGATGAGAACCGGTTCCTATTCACCGGATTGGAATGAATACGAGAAACATTCCTAAAGATTTTTTCTATTTAAATTTCATTCGAAACTGTTGTTAAGAAATTGAAATTAAGAATATATTAGGCTTCCAAAAATGCTTTTGATATGTAAGAAATTATAAATTTAGCTGATGGAATGATACAACAAGGATGACAACATCCATAAAAGCGAAGATCAACAATTAGACGGACAGATATACAGACAGTAAAAAATGTATAGTAACAACAGTGCTTTTAATACTATTCAGAATTCTAAGAAAATTCTGTGTAACTCTATCCCAAAGTTAATTTAATATCAAGAATCATCATGTTAAAACGAACTTTCTGGTAATAATTCAAGATTTGCTTTGATTTCTAAATTGTACCTATCTGATATATGAATCATCATGCAAAAATATTGCCTTAAAAGTTAAAATTTACCTAAAAATAAGCATTGTTTAAATACAGTTGATTTAAACATTTGAATAAAAGAAGCAGAAATGCTGTAAGACATTGTTATAAATTTTATCACTCTTGCTCTATCAGAAGCTGAGATAATAAGCTTATTGAGGCCCATATGTGAACCCTAGCAATTAGATTTTTGAAATCAGATGTTCAAATACCCCATGTGTACCTAGTATAATTAAAGTAATAAAATTTATATATATTAAAGCAAAATATTTTATTTTTAGAATTTATGTTAACACTTTACTTCTTTTGTTGATAAGTTGAGTAAATTGCCATAAAGCTCTCACTTCTTCAAGATTTATGTCTCTTAAATAAAAGCATAAAATATATATGTATACGTAGTGTTTTCAATATTTATACTCGAAAAGTAAACTTTTTTAAACTCTGTAAATTTCAAAGATAAACAAGTGCCAGTGAACACTAAAACGACGAAGACCAAAATACATAACTTTTGTGTCACTTTTGATTCCTGTGACGTCATATAATGAGGAGAAGTGGGAAAGAAAATCCCTGAAAAAGAGATGGAGAATATGACGTCAAAAGTTGTGCATAAGTTCTCTCTTCATGTTAAAAAAAATAGATAAGTGGAAGTTAGTTTTATGTTTTTTTGTTTATTTCTTTTGGTCATGTTAGGAAACAAAATTACTACCCCCCTTTCCATATTTTATTTTTTAACTTTGGGGTGAGGGTTTCAGTGCACAATAGGCACTTTGTAGGAAAGAACCAAATGAACACGCTCTTGCATTCGTTAGCACAGTTTAGATAGTTAAACCCTTAATCTTTCAAACAATCATCGTCATTTTTATTATTCTTGTGATGTATGTTCAAACTTATAATAGATGTTTGTCACATCGTATTATAGACAGCTTTTCGCAGATATTAAAATAAAAATTTAAACATTGGAACCAGTTTGTTATCCCCAAAAAAGGCCGCAGCTTCAAAACTGTCATTAATATAATAATTTCTAATATTCGTGGTAAATTGTCTTAAATTCGATGCTAAACATAGTTTTTTTGTATGGATAAGAGCCGGTTCCAATCCAGCGTATATTAATCGGTTTAGAAGCCATACTGTGAAAAAAAAAAATACTTTCTGATCATGAATGCGCCAATAAATTGTATTGTTCTGAAGAAAAAAAGTGTTATATTGTGTTTTATTTAGACAAACATAATTCTTTTTATGACAGGCAAAGATTATAATTCTGCTTCTCCAATAATTGTTATTTTTTGGCGCTTTCCCTTAATTTGCCTAGCGAGCAGAACTCCCTACCCCTTTTTTAAATAAATTGAGTAAAAGGAGGTGGGTGTGTCCTATGCACTGTGGGAAGCCCTACATGGCGCCTTAACCCAGCGGGGCTACCCTTTAACAAATATACCCTTAGCTAACCTGACCTAAAGTAAAAAACAAACACACCTTATATTTTCAAAGTTTCAATATTTTTTTTTAAAGGATGGTTATTTGCTCGACTTGGCACTTTCAGGGAAACCGCCGGTTATTTTGCTTATTCAGCGAAGTATTATCTACAATCATATGTTATTCTTAATAACCCTTACTCTACAATTTAAGTTGTTTAAGTTCCGTACGTCCGTTCGTCGTTCCGTTCCAGCAATTAGCTTGTTTCCTTAATTCCCGCGTAGAAAATAGGTAAAGTGCTGGGATCTTAAGGGATAAGACATTTCAAAATTAAATGTGAACATATTACCCAATTATAATAAACAAAATATTCATATTGTAAAAGGTTTTTTGTGAAAAATTTTCAAAAATGCAATGTTTGATTAAATACAGGTTTTATATCCTATGAATGAGAGAGCATATTTTAAAAAACATTTGGGACCAGTAAAATTTACAGTCCAATATCCCCTCCCTCCGTGGTATAGCGTAACTGAATTGTTCTAATCAAAGTTTTTGTGACATAAATTAAGGTGTAGTACACTTTATTGACCTTGGCAAGAGGATAACAAGGGCATATGTTTCCATATGCAGCGCAGCTATACAGGGAAGTCCAATGGGTGAGAAGAGGTGATATCCACCCCCAAAAAGCTCTAACAACCCCTCAAAAAATATCTAGAGCTGGATCTTTAAATCAATTTAGTGGTGAGCCAGATCGGGGTGAGCCAACTTTCCACTAATGAGAGCACAGCATTTTATAAAATGCCGCGCTGTGATTGGCTGAAATTCGGCTCACCCCGATTTGGCTCATGCAAGGAGAACAGTTTGCATTCTTGAATTTCTTAATTTGCCGCTAAAATTAACCAATCGCGTGGCTCCTTGAAAAATGCTAGCGTATTATTGGATGCAACTTGACGAGGAGACATGTGATTGGTTGATTTTAGCGAAAAATAAAAAATTAGGAAATTTAGCCACCCTTTGAACTATTGTGAAAAGAAGATGACCTCCGAATTAGTTGCCGAATGTGTACGCAGTTTCCTGAGTGTTTCCCCATCCTAGCTCAATATTTACTACTAGCTAAAAAAGCTTCAAACTTTAAAAAAAATATCAAAATTTGAAAAATTCAAATTTATAATGTATAAATCGTTTATACATTCAAATTTAGATTTTTTGAGGGAAGTTTGAAGATTTTTAGCTAGTAGTAAATATTGAGCTAGGATGAGGAAACACTCAGGAAACTGCGTACACATTCGGCAACTAATTCGGAGGTCATCGAAAAGAAAGAGTGATGGTAAATTAATAGATGTAGTAGATCTAGATGGTCAACATTGCTCCATGATCCATCAAAATTAAATAGGAAATTCAGCAGACAAACACATTTACATGATTATATGATTTGTAATATTCTTACTCATTAATGAAAAAAAATGCCCCTTCTTTTGCTCCAAAATCTGTATGCATAACAACCAATATCATGGTCGGATTATTTTTCCACTGTTATCTTAATGGTTGCATTAGAGAGTGTGCCTCTAGATAATCTCTATTAGTAATGGTAAAGTAAAACAATGGGAAAAGTTTTTCTATCAAATGAATGATGAATAATGGCTCTTGGTAAAAGATGATAAGAAAAATATAAGGAAAGTAAAAGTTGAGAAAAGGTTAAGTAATGTTTCTATTATAAATAGTAATATTTTCAGAGAAAGAGAGGGGACACTGGGCTGTTTATTACATTAGTCCCCAAAGTTTTGTAATAACGTTTCTTATTCTTAATAACCTTGGGGACTTTTAATGGATTTTGATTGGTTGGTTTATAAAGTTGAGTGTACAAACGTTTCAATCACTATTTATAATCTACAGAAGGCGTAATTTTGTGTATTAACATTAGGGATGTAAATAAATTTATAGGCCATTGTCTTGTCCATTTAGATCATGTCAGATTTGAATTATGGTTAATAAATAGCATGAGCAGGGATAAGCTAATTGATCTTAAATAAATTAACTTTCCCAATTATGTTAAACAAAATATTTCCTTCTGTTGATTTAAAAAATAGTTGAAATTTTGGCCAACGAATAAAAATTACGTGGTTATTCAAATTTGGGCAACAGTCAGTCCAATGTCCCCTCCCTTCTGAAAAACACTTATTTAGAGTTAGGGACGGAGGGGCGCTTCCTAGTTTTTTTTTCACAGTCGCTTTTCTCCTATTTCTAGCCCCTACAGGCGGCTCTATCCCTGCGAGGTCATTTGCCTAACTCTATGGGGCAATCACCTAACCCAATATAACCTAACCTAACCTATCAAAAGCCATTTTAAAAATGCGACAAATCGCCCCTGAATTGGCGTTGCCACGAAATGGACTATTCCTGATGGCTAAAAACATTGAAGACTTGCATTAACTATCAAAACATTAAACTTCCGTCTCTAAGCAATTACTGTATAATAATTCTCTTTTATGTTAGATAGTGTTTCTTGAGTACGGATACACCTTTCCCCTTATTCATGTTTTTCTTTTGCTATAACACAGCGGGGCTGTCATGTACCCAATAAAACCTAACACAACCTAATCTAAAATAAACAACAAACAAACAAAAATTCCCCCCTTTTTATTTTCATTTTTTTTCAAGAATAAGGGGGGTTTATCAGGGCTCAACAAGGTTCTTTGTGTGAAAACGCCGCAATTATTTAAATAATTGTAGCTCTATAAAATTATAACTTTAACTTGAAAAAAAAGAAAAATGTTTGCAAAATAAAAAAGAAATGTTGTAAGTGGTTCAATTTTCCTACAATAGTTCAAATAATAACAAGGATGATAACATCAAGAGAAAAGTAACTTTTTCTTTTAAATAATCTCTGAGGTTTGCGGCAGGTTATCTATTAGTTTGTCATATAAAAGAAAGGTTCTCGCATTCTATTGGACTGATATGGTTCTCCTTGAAAACAAAAGCTTTTGTTAGGTCTCATTAAATTGGCATTTTAACACCCCAAAAAGTGTTCGCCCCTGTTAAAAAAATCCACGTGTGTGTGTGTGTGTGTGTGTGTGCCTGCAGTCTGTACCAATCATAACCGCTGGTCCGATATGGTTCTCCTTTACAGTGAAGCTATTTTAGAAAGGTTAACTCCCCCATCCCAAGATAAATTAGCCCTGTAAAAAATATACCTTCATCCATTTTTTCAATTTTCCTATTTAAAATTAAAATTGAAAATAAAGGGAGGGAAGGGTTCGATTCCCCACCTTTTGCGACCCCAGGGGCCTCTAGGGACATAGTCGCTAGCTTCAGAGAAAGGTTAAAAATAACATGACATATAAATCAAAATAATTCCCCTACGTAAAAAAACTAAATTATAAAGAAGCTTAGCTGTGTTAAATTGTATTAGTCCAGAAGTATTTTAGTATACACTTGAAACTTTTCTCAAATCTTTAAATTGGTGTGTTTGTCCGTCTACTGTCCATCTGTCTGTCTGTCTGTCTGTCTGTCACCGAGTCCAAGACAACTTCTGTCAACATGAATTTTCTTTTTTCCCATTGGCAAAAAAATATAAAAAGATTAAAATAAAATTATAAACTGTAAAATAAAATTTAAGAAAGCTAGAAATTGAAGAAAATAAATTTAAAACAAAAAAGTTTTGTATGTATACGATTCAAAGTTTTCATGAAAAGCTACAAAATTTTAATGTTAAGACGATTAAATGCTTTGTTAATATCAAACTGTTCACAATTGCCCAATTTTTATTTACACAATTAAGAAATCCTAATCCTAATTTATATTTAGTAGTAAGATATTTTATCTGTAATTTAAAATTTTAGTAACTTTAAAACCGATTGAATTCTTCATTTTATGGAAGCTTTACATATGTCCAATGGTTTTAGGCCAATATAGATTTATATTTTAGCCTTGGCAAGGTTTTAGGCTATTTGTCATCCCCTAGATGTTAGGGTAGTGTATATACTAAAGTTATATAGTATATCTTTTTTAAGTTACTTTTTTCTCACTTCTCCTCTCATCTCCCTCATTTTTATGACGTCACAAGGCTGATATTTGAGATACTTTGTTCAGTTACGAATATTTTCACTTCCTAAACCATTTAGTTTTTTTAGGTTTCATATTTTTTTGAATTTTAGAGGATAGATAAATAAAATTACCAATTATCAATTAAGATTTAATAAAAGTCCCCAAAGTCAGAAAATATGGGAGTATGAAATAAACTGCATACTTAAGAAATCACGAAACTTATAATCTAAAGTAATTTTACAATATTCTGACAGACGGACGGTCGGATACACCCTTATTAAAATGTAGCTGTGCTCTTAATAATTTTGTTGTTTAAAAGGAACACTCCTAGAATAAGACAGTATTCCCTAAAGGTTTATATTAGAGAAAATATAATACATAAGTTTAAAACATATTTCAGTGCACTACATACATAACATTTTTACTGCTTATGATAAATTCATATGTAAAGATGAATAATCCAGATAACTAACTCCCCCAAATAGCAAAAACCCTCTAGCTAGCAGGAGAAAATGAGTTTCATTGAATTTTTATTGTTTTGGTTAGCTCTAATAGGTTTAGAATGGCCTAATGAAATATTGTCAGTGTTATAAGATCAATTTTAAAATATTTTAGTCCCCTTGTAGGGAAAGTTATATATGTAGTTATTGCCCCCTTTATTCTTTTACTTTAACCTGAAGCCTTATACAAAAGTAACAGGGTGTAGTCTGTCTGTCTGTAATGAAGGATCTCACTTACCGCTGAACTAATATGATTCCTTTACAATGTAGTCTCTCAATGGTCCTGGGAAGGTTTATTTTAAGAGAGGGTACCACCACCCCCCCCCCCTCCCCAAGAGAAATCACCCTTAGAAAAAATATGTGGTTATTAATTCTTTTCAAAACTAAAATTGAAAGTGTGGGATGGTTAAACTCTACTCACCACTTACCCCTATCCCACCCTAGAGTATTTTAGGGGAGTAGCCGTTTGTATATACATATAGTATTACGTGTATCTTATAATATGTGTCAGGGCTGCTTTTTGGAATAAATTATTCATAAATTTTACAACACAGCCAGCAAGATATTTTTATGCAGTTCAATGGAAGTCAGAATATAAATGATTTTGGTAGTACGGCTACTCGAAATTTATCATCAAATATCAACAACCTTTACCCTTACCGTCCCCTCCCTCTTTCCCTAAAGTTATTTCATTTCATCTTCTTTGCATACAAGATTGGAGGTTGTGAATACGTGTCTTTTCCGTCTAGTAATTTTACACAACTAAAAAATATTTTTTTTTATAAATTTGATGCCAGCAAACCTAGCAAGGTCATCCAGGTATACCTGCGACTATAGCACAACACATAGTACATCCAGGTATACCTGCGACTTTGGCATAACACATAGCGCATCCGCTACTTGTCGGGAAGGTGACATGTTCAAATCTTGAGTCAACACAACGTGAGTAAGAAAATATATTGACTCCAACAACGCATTTAAAACGGTCCTAATCTTTAACGTCATGTTACGGACATTTAGAATTATATAGTAGCTTTGCTACTAAAAAAAATAAACTTAACTTGTTAAAATTGAGAAATGGTTTCTGCAGATGTTAGCAAAACTCAGGGTTCTTAAGGAATATGGCATGCTAAAATTTATGTTAACTTCCAATTATGAAAAACAAAATTATCCCTTCTGTACATGGAAGTTAAAAGTGAAAAATGTTTGACACTGTGAGTTTGTTTTAATAAATCAAGATTTAGTCCCCAAAAAGCTGCTTTAGTCAACAAAACTTTGAGTATCAATGTAATTTACAAAATTTACAGGAAGGAGACATTGGTAAATAAATTATACTTGTACCCAAAGTTTTACAAATGCGATAATTTTTTTGGCTCAAAAACTTTGGGGACTTTTTTAAAAATCTTGATTGGTTAGTAGAAATCTCCAGTGTCCAAACTTTTTTACCCATATTTTTAATCTACAAAAGGGATAATTTTGTTTATTATCCTTCATTGTCTTATCCCCTAATCTCCCTGGTGAAACAAGATTTGTTTCTCTTGTAAAAGGTCAGCTGAATCTTAGTTTACGATTGTGTACATAGCACCCTTATCCTATCTCAATATTTACTACTAGCTAAAAAAGCTTCAAAGTTAAAAAATTCTAATTTGAAAAATTAAAACTTTGAATGTATTATGTATAGCTTTTGCAATAATTGGGTTATCTGTTGTACAACTTCGGAAATTAGGGAAGAAATGGGCAATCAATTTTCAGTTAATCTGTAAAAAGCATGGTTTTGGATGGCTCCTTGGTTGGTTCATTAAGTTGAGTGTTCATACGTTTCAATCACTTATTGTATCTACAAACAAGGCAATTTTGTGTATTATTATTGGCGTTGTACATCAATTTACTGGCCATTGTCTAATCCTTTAGATCCATTACTAATTCAATTAAACATAAAAATACAAAAATAAAATATTTTGATGTTACATTCTTATGTTACAATTTTTTTGGCAATAATGTAAAATACTTATGTGAATTCACTAAAACTCGCATAAATCTATCCCAACAAATTGTAAAAGATTATTTATTTACCCTACCAATATACAGAAATCCCTATGTGTATCTGAGTGAGAGAAAAAAAACTGCTAAGATGTGAGTAAAAAAGGATTAAAATAAGGTTTACAAAGATCCAGTAGACTGAAAATGTACGCAAATAAAAAGTTCAAGGACCAGATAGACTTCAAAAAGTTGAAATAATATTTGTTTTGAATAATTACTTTGTATTATTTTTAAACAGATTATTCTGTCAATTTAATGGCAAAAATTGTAATTTCAACATTCTTCGTTCCAATAGAAAGTTTTGCAATGTGATCAGAATATTTAGCATACCAATATTACGAAAATATGATAGAAATTAATTGTAAAATTGGAGATGAAAAAAACTAAATATGTACTGAATAAGCCTGGGATCTAGAGTAAGATATTTCCAGGGGGAGGGAGGGGACAAGTCTTACTTTTATAACATGATCAGAATATTTAGAATACCAATATTACGAAAATACGATTTAAAAAAAATTGTAAAATTGGAGAAGAAAAAAACTAAATATGTACTGAATAAGCCTGGGATCTAGAGTAAGCTATTTCCAGGGGGAGGGAGGGGACAAGTCTTACTTTTATAACATGATCAGAATATTTAGAATACCAATATTACGAAAATACGATTTAAAAAAAATTGTAAAATTGGAGAAGAAAAAAACTAAATATGTACTGAATAAGCCTGGGATCTAGAGTAAGATATTTCCAGGGGGAGGGAGGGGACAAGTCTTACTTTTATAACATGATCAGAATATTTAGAATACCAATATTACGAAAATACGATTAAAAAAAAAATTGTAAAATTGGAGAAGAAAAAAACTAAATATGTAATGAATAAGCCTGGGATCTAGAGTAAGATATTTCCAGGGAGGGGGGGGGGGGGACAAGTCTTACTTTTATAACATGTTATCTTATTCGTTGACTAAAAACATTGAGTAATTTTATTCTATTTTGATTAATTGTTTCCAAAACTTTCCTAGCTTTTAATTAACAATATTAATATACAGAAGGGTTAATATAGTTTATCATAATTGGGTATGGGTACTACCAATGTATCTTCCATTATCTTATCCCTTAGGATCCCTGGATATTCCATGACGTACTTTCAACTGAGATGGGTTTTTGAAAGATGAATGCCGCGTTTTTTCGATTCGCGAAATTTAAACAGAGTATACAACTATTTATTTAATTATTTCGCTTTTGTTGGTATGGCCTTCATAGAAGAAAAACAAATTATCTCCAATCCATTTTTGCTGCATATTAATTAATGCATCTTTTTAGAGCTGTATTAGACATTATACAAATGGCTGAACTAATAATTTTAAAATTTTAAATTCTTAAGTTGTATACTTTGTTGAAATCCTATCGTCTTCGTTCAATCAATGTATAAAAAATGTCGAAAAAACGCGGCATTCATCTTTCAAAAACCCATCTCTGAATTAATATAATACAAAGATTTATTACATGCGCCTAAACATCAGGGATCTTAAGGGATAAGACAACGGATGATATATTGATGTACATCACAAATGATGGTGAATAAAATTAACCCTTCTGTAGATTAAAATTATTGGTTGAAAAGTTTGTACACTTCTAGTTTGGAACCATTAATAAAAATTACCCAAAGTTTTTGAGCCATTGAATATATAAAACTTTGGGTCTTTCTATCTAATGTCACCTCCCTTCCTCCCTGGCCTAAAGTTATCTACATACAAATATTCATGTTTATCAGGGAGGGAGAGGACATTGGAACATAGAATTTAAATTAAACTAATCTTTTAAGTTTATCAACATGTTCTATCATTCGTTGGCTCAAAACTTTGTGGACTTAATAATAAATTTTGACTTGATCGTACAGACGAACAGTGTATAAACTTTTCTACCATTTATCATAATGTAAAGAGGGTTATTTTCTCTATCGTATTTTACTAATTTATTTTCTATTGTTATATCAACTTTAGCTTCTTAAGCTTATTAGTGACACAATAAAAACTGTCCCGAATTTGTATTAATTTTGAAGAACACGACTCCAGTTACGTCATATTTTTCTTTCCCGAAAAAGGGAAGGGGGAAAGAAAAAAAAGGGAAGGGGGGAAGAAAAAAGAGATGGGAGAAAAAGGGGTTTTCCCCATCTCTTTTGAAGAGATTTTCTTCCCTCCTTCCCTTTTTCGGGAAAGAAAAATATGACGTCACTGGAGTCGTGTTCCTCAAAATTAATACAAATTCGGGACAGTTTTTATTGTGTCCTTATTAGTGATCACGAGTGTTCTTTTCTGCGAATACGCCACAAAAAAAGTTTTTTGATGATTTCTATATTTTGTAGATTATTAAGAATAACTTATTTTTTCAATCTTTTTAATAAATTTATATATGTTTATTCCTTATTAAAAAGTAGCAGGGTATTTATCTGTCTATATGATTCTTCTTTACAGTGTAGCTTCTCATGGGTCCTAGGAAGGTTTATAACTATTATGGGGGAGGTTACCACCCTCCTCCCCTAGAAAAAATTTCTCCCCTTTCCAACTAAATTATTTTAACTTTTTCGTTTTAAGACTAAAATTTGATAATGCTGAAGAGTCGACTAAGCACCACCCCGCCCCTAGATATACCACACTTTTCTGGGATCTTGCTAAGTCAAGTATCAACTGTGGGGAATACTAAAGGATGACTCCATGCAAAATTTGAGCCAGATCCGGCCAAAACCGGCCGTGATTTTATAAAACAAAACCGTTTTTTTTTCGGTTTTTAGGGGGTATCTGTAAATCGATTCAGCTGGAGCAAAACCGGTTGGAGGTACAAAAAATTTTACTTCACATGAAATTTAGCCAATGCAATTGCCTACAAAAATGATTTAGGAGGGGACAGAATTGTCCAATCAAGTTGATGCTGAATTACATTTTTGTAGGCAATTGCATTGGCTAAATTTCATGTGAAATAAAATTTTTTGTACCTCCAAACTTGACTTGGCAAGATCCCAGAAAAGTGTGGTATATCTACCCGCCCCCCCCCCCCCCATCTTTAGCCTTATAGGGGACGAAGCCGCTAGTATATTTATATACTATGTGGGTAAAAATAGCCTTTCATGTATTACTATATTTTTACAAAAGAATAAATATGAATAAAGGCAAACAAAGGATATAAAAGTATAGATGTCCAATGTATAAAAAAGTAGCAGAGTGTCTGTCTGCCTATATGATTATTCTTTACAGTGTAGCTTCTCATAGGTCCTAGCAAGGCTTATAACTATTATGGGGGAGGTTACCACCCTCCTACCCTAGAAAAAATTTCTTCCCTTTCCAAATAAATCATTTTAACTTTTTCGTTTTAAGACTGAATTTTGATAATGCTGAAACGTCGACTAAGCACCTCTTCCCCCCCCCCCCCCATCTTTAGCCTTATAGGGGGCGAAGCCGCTGGTATATTTATATACTATGTGATTAAAAATAACCTTTCATGTAATACTATATTTATACAAAAGAATAAATATGAATAAAGGCAAACAAAGGATATAAAAGTATAGATGTACAATGTATAAAAATGAAAAATTTCTAATGGAGTTTTTAAATTGCCCTATTCCCCCCCTTTCCCTACCTCCGGAAAGTAAAATTGTGTAATAGTTACCACAAGATCAATATTTTTTTTAGCTGGTGCAGAAAAAAATCTTAAGCAGTTAAAGCTGAAGATAGCAAATAAAACTGGAATAATGTGTATTTTTTTCCTTGGGGGGGGGGGGGAAGTAATAATTGATACCCCCCCCCCCCCACCTCATCTGCAGAAAATGATTCGCACACCTATGATCATGGCTAAAGAAGCTTAAATTTATATTTTCACCTCTAATTTCTAACTTTATTAGGCAAACATAGAAAATGTGTGTTCAAAGTAAAAATAATGCTTGATATTAAAATACGTACATTATGAACTTATTTTAACAAGGATGACAACATCAATAGAAGCGACCCCTAATACAGTAAGACAAATGAACATTAACACTTGTAGAATATAAGACCTGTAGAGTTTCTACCCTTTCTAAATAGAACCTACCTGTTTCAGGAATCATCATCAAAGTTTGGAATCGATAAGATAATAAGAACATGCATAAATAAACGAAAATAATACCATCCCCCCCCCCCCCCACCCTTTAGAGGGATGTAATACAGACAACAAGATGGGAATAAGTTATCACCAGAGGGGTGAACAAATAGTACCCCCGTTGACTGTTTTAGGGAACAAGGGGTGAACAAGGGGTGTCAAGGGAGGTATGAATGGGCTGACCTCAAGGTATCAACCCCCGGTAATTTCGCCAGGAGGTTGGCTACAACCCAAAACACCCCCCTTCTGCACCCCTGTGGTTCATACATTTGTTCTGAATAAGATGCTCAGAAATTTTTCTTGTTCATGACAAATTTGAATTAACATTCATAGTATGGATAAATTTGAATTCAATGTCAAATTTACATACAATGCCGCATTGAGTTATTTATCGATAGTAACTGCTAAAATTTATATTTAAATTGTGTAGTTATTTACAAGGAAAATCTGGAAAAATATTGTTCCATTTTATTGGTTGTGAATAACTTAATAAACAAGAGTGACAAAATACAAAAGTAGCAAAGCACAAGAAAATCATGGAATGGACAAACAGACAAAGTAAGCAAGGATCTAAAGGAATAAGACAATGGCTGATAAATTTATGTACATCCCTAATGATGATACACAAATTCCATCTTCTGTAGATTACTATTATTGGTTGAAACTTAATAAATCAACAAATCAAAAAAAGTAAGTTATACATAAAGCAGATGTCCAGTTGTCATAACAAAGAAAAGAAAGAGAGAGAATCCACAAAAAATAAGGTATATGTCTTTCCAAGGATGACCTACGTAGTGGGACAAAGTGTCTCAAAAATCAGCCATGTGACGTCATAAAAATGAGGGAGATAAGAGGAGAAGTGGAAGAAGAACACCCCTAAAAAAGAGATGGATAATCCCTCATTTTTTATGACATCACATGGCTGATTTTTGAGTCACTTTATCCTGCTACATAACCGACAGACAGCGGGTAAAAATACAGAATAGATGCGCATATGTCATGGGAATCTTCACTGAATATAATATCTTCAATAGTAGCAGAGAAAATCGCAATTTCCCCCAAGCATTACGGACTGACTGTCGGACTGTCAGTCACAGTGAATTATAGAGTAGCTACGCTACTGATAAAAGGTTGATAAACATTTTGTGGTTCTTTTTACTATTAGTTTACAGCATGATATAAATAAAAGACAAGTAAAGAATTATTAAGATTGTAAAAAGGCCAAATATGTTAATACATTTAATCCTATTATATAAAAAAAAATTGTCTCCAGCTTCAAATACTGATAAGCTTCCAATAGGTCCTGTGATGGTTTTAGGTTAAATGATTTTTAGTTTTAAGTATTAAGAAGGTTTTAAACTATTTTTTAGTTCATCTCTGCCCATCGAATAAAGAACGTTAGATATATATCAGTGTGATTTTATAGCTATTTTCCTAACCTTACACTAGAGGCAAGGGGCGAAAAATTTTCTTTTGATTATTTCTTTGTCACTTTACATTTTTTCTGTCATTTATTTCCATTAATCTCAAAACCTGGTTGTCCATTTATTCTATGGTATATATCCATCCAAAGAATATATTAAATGGGCCATTCCAACTCATAAAACTGAATTTAAATTACTTTCCCTCCAACTTTCTTCTCATAAAGTTTCAATGGATAGATGGAGATTTTCATATTTTCATACATCATTTCAATACATAAATACTCCTATATACATATTTATACGTGTCATAAAAATATATAGAAATATGTTTGATACTGACATATTTAATACTGCAGAAAAATCAAGCTTTTTATAGTGCCTATAAAAAATGACGTCATACTGTCCCACCATTGGTCAATTAAAATATATACTGGCCTGATCAATTTTATTGTTTGTTTGTAATTATATCATGTTATGTATAATGTGTCATAAAATAAATATTTCATTTAATTTTGTTATTCTATAAAATATGCATGTCTTTCGTAGCATGACTGATGGACCATCAGACCATGTAAATTATATACTGTTGCTGATTAGTACAGGGAATCTTTATAAAAAATTCAGCTGACTTATTCTAAATAGGAACTGAGGAAAAAATACTGTTTCCCCAAGAATGTTGATATTGTGTCATCAATGACCACTTTAAGACTAGTCATCATAATTGACCTTGACAAACTATTAACAAATCAACATATTGGGAAAAATTTGACGATTGAAAAAAAATGTCTTGTATCGACGCATTTCAATTTGATATTCATGCAGAATTGATTATTCTGGGATCAACCCTGCTGCAACTTAGCTGTCATTATTTGACCATTTCACATTTGATTCGATTTTATATTTGTTGACTGGCCCTGACAAAAATTTAGATTCAGAGGCGTGTACAGGGGTGGTGGGGAATTAACCACCTTGACATGACTTATGTAGCATACAATTATAATAATTATCAGGTTGTAACAGGATGTCTTTCTATTTGTACCTGAGAATCTCGCTTATTGCTGAACTGATATAATTCTCCTTTACAGAAAAAAATACACTCCAAAAAACTTGTTCTTTTTAAAACTAAAATTGAAAATTGGCTGGGATTGACTTCTCTCCCTCCCAGTCTCAAATGACCCTAGAGACATCTAGGTACGTAGTCGCTAGCACTTGATAAAAGTGGCAACTAACATATTATTGACATCCTGAAATATGGAAATGTTATGCCTTTATACACAATTGCAAAAAATATACATTTATGGGTGTAGTATCACCTCCTCCCCCCCAAAAAGACTTATGAATCTCAAAAGAAAATTCACTGCTTCACACCATGGTTCAAAACCATTAGTTTTTACAAATCAGGTAGATTTTATTTACTTCGTTCTGATTATATTTAGTCCCAAAAATGTAAATAAAAGTTTCAAAATTCAACATAATTTAAGCACCTTCTCCTTGAACTTGGACCTAGCAAGGGCATCCTCAGCCTTGAGCCCACATATTATGCGTAGAAAATTGTGGTTTGTTCTATGTGCACTGTTAAAACAGGCATTGCAACTTTCAACTAGAGTTGTTGATGGTAGGTTCCTGGTTAGTAATTTTAGTGTAGATGTTCCACATCGTAACAGGGAACCTTTGATTCTTGTGGACACCCAACCTGTTTTTCTGGCCAATGTAGGTGGATTGTACATTATACAGATAACTGACCACCTCTAGTACCTCGTCAAAATGTTGCTCAAAGTATTCTAATACAATCTCTGTCCAGGCAAAGCCAGCATCTTCTGGAGGAACCAAGGCCAAGGTTTTGGTGAATTCTAAGCCAACCTGAAAGTTTTCATCATCATTGTTCAGCTAAACACTTTTACATTTTTCATAAACAAAAGATTGCTCACCAGTATGAGTTCTTTTGTGTATAATGAGATTGGAATTTTGTGTAAAAGATTTTTCACAAATATTACACTTGTAGTTCTTTAAATAATCGTTTGTTTCACATGTGTCCAGGTAAATTAACAAAATATAATTCACGAGCTTCACATAAACATATTCATTTTGGCATTAAAAATTAAATATATCATAAAATCAACAAATTTAAAATACAAATACAATTAAAATTACAATGACAGTATACAACCTAAATCCTAATCAATTCTGTCCAGGTAACCAAGTGGTTCTCCTGCACAGAACATCAAGGACTTAGAAGGATACCAGCATGGTTCTACCATGTTGGATGGGCGTAATGAGATGTCAGATTTGTTAAAACAGGTTTAGATGATGAAAGTAGTCACTGCATCTAGTCTGTAACTTTGTAGCAACCTCAGCCAGCACAAATCTTGTAGAAAGGGTGGGGTTTCTAGCTGCGTTTTGTATTGCCTCTTTTTCAACTCCTTTGACCTTTTTTCTCATAGGCTCACTGGAGTGTGTATGTGGTCAGTTATTAAACTTTAAACATATATTCATAGGTTACTTTCCGCTAAAATTCTAGAAAAGTTCATTGCCATTAATTTGCAAGCTTATCTTTCTGATAATAATCTTATTGATGAACTTCAATTTGGATTTCAGGCAAATAATTCAACATATCATCCTATGATTCATTTACTCAATCATGTAAGTAAAGCTATGAATAATAAGGAGTATACTATTGGAATTTTTTGTGATATTCGCAAAGCATTTGATTGTGTGCCTAAAAATACTCTACTTATGAAGCTACAGAAATTTGGTATTAATGGGAACTTGCTTAATTGGTTCGAATCATATTTAACAGATAGAAATCAATTTGTTAAATTTGGCCTTTTTGACTCTGATCCATTAGAGATAGATAGTGGAGTGCCTCAAGGTAGCATATTAGGTCCAATTTTGTTTCTTATATTTTTTAATGACTTGCCTAAGTCAACACTTTTAAAAGTCCTACTTTTCTGTGATGACACTACTATATTAGCCTCTGGTAAAAACCTAAATGAGCTTGTTGAATTTGTTAATGCAGAACTCAAAAATATTTCACAGTGGTTTAGGGCCAATCAAATGTCTTTACATCCCAACAAAACAAAATTCACTATATTTTATCCTACTCCCTCCCTTATTCCGTGGAATGAAATCAATCTCTATTTTGATGATAATGATCCAAATACCCTTAACCCTAACCCTTTACTTAGACATAGAATTGACTTTGTCAACCATGAAAGTGATATTCCAGCTATAAAATTCTTGGGTATTTATTTGGATCCAGCCTTAAATTTTAAAGTTCATATAAATGAATTGAACAAAAAGCTCTCTAAATCATTATTTTGTCTCCGAAAATGTCAAGGTCTACTCACTGAAAAAGCTCTCAAAGCTCTATATTACTCTATTTTTCATTGTCATTTAGTTTATGGAATCCTTATCTACTCATGTGCATCACCCACAAATCTTACTGGCATAATCACTAAACAAAAAATGGCTGTGAGATGTATTAAGCAAGCAACTTACTATAGCCATTCTAGTCCTTTATTTAAAAATATTAATATTTTACCCTTTGAATCTCTGGCACATTACTTCAAACTAAAATTTATGTATGAGTACAAAAATAATTTGTTGCCAAGGTCTTTTAATAATATGTGGCCCAGACGAGGTGAATTAAATGGTAACTTCGTTTTGAGAAACAATAATAATTTAACTGTTCCCTTTTCTCGAATTAACTTAGTAGAGAGGCTTCCTATTTGTTCATTTCCAAAGACATGGAACAGTTTTGATGACCGTGATAATATAAAACATGCCTTAAACCAAAATCAATTTAAGATTAAGCTAAAAAAATGCCTTCTTGCAAAAATAGACATAACATGTTATAGACTTCTTTGCCGTTCTTGCCACCTAAGAATGTAAAACACTTATTCTGTCTGTTCTACAAGTCCTCACTGATTTACCCTTCTTTATTAATTAAAAATGTTTATAGTCAATATTACAAACGCACATCATATTATTTTCCCCTCCAATTCCTTTCCTTTCAATTCCATACTATAATCCCCATCATATATCATTGTGTAAGTTCTTGTTTTAAATAATTATGTTTCATGTTATCTATTATTTTTTTATCATTTTTTCTTATCTGCAAAGGCTACTTAATATTACCTCGAGAGTGATTATTTAGTCCTTTGACACGAATTTTGAATGTGAATAATATTATCTTTATTATTAAACTGTAAGTAATCATGATCAATTTTATTGTTTGTTTGTGATTATACCATGTTATGTATATATATTTTTTTTGTATGTGTCATAAAATAAATATTTCATTTCATTTCAACTTTAGATTAAATCTAAAGAGGACTATCCACAAACATGAGCAAGTGATTTTAAGCACCTTCCAACATTGATCTATAGTATTTTTTTAGTGAATATACTAGGTTTATGTAAAATATTTGGTTTATCAACTAAAAAGTTATGCTTCACCATGGTTTTATATGAAAGAAACTTTAAAATGTAAAGCATTTTTAGATACAATATCATCAACTGCTTTGTTGAGATCTAAGGACAAAATAAAACAAAAGCATCAAATGCTGTAAATTGCAAAAGTATATTAATTAAACTGTTTAAAGTATTACAAGCTACCAACCCTTTTCTAAACATACATTTTTAATCAAAATGATATACTTTTGTGTCAAAGCTTTTAAATAACAGTTTGAACTCATCGAAACATTTGATGAATGTGCACCAAACTATTCTTAACATTTCAAAGTTTTTTTCATGTAAAACTATGGTGAAACCTAACTTTTTAGTCAATAAACCAAATAATTAACACAAACCTAGTATATTCACTAAAAAAATGCCAAGGATCAATGCTGGAAGGTGCTTAGAATCACTTGCTCTTGTTCATGGATAGTCCTCTTTCCTGTTAATTATATATATTTATTCATGAGAAGAAAGGTAAAACAAGTTGAAAAAAAGGCGATACAAAACACAGCTAGAAACCCCACTCTTTCTATAAGAGTTGTGCTGGCTGAAGTGGTATTTATGGTTTATTTGTATAATAAAAAGTTTAGTTATATACATATTTCTTTATTTTCAATTGAAAATTCTTGTGATTTTAATATCTTTCCAGTAACATTAGTGTATATCTTTGACATATGAGCTTATAACTCTTTCTGACTTTGAAATACTTTTTTAGAGATTTTTATCTAAAATATTTTATGCAGAAAAAAAGATATTTTCATTTTGTTGTTATTGATCATGGCCGCAGTGCTCGGTCTCTTAGCCTGCCTAGCCACAGGGGCTCGGTCCCTTAGCCTGCCTAGCCACGGGGGCTCGGTCCCTTAACCTGCCTAGCCACGGAGGCTCGGCCCCCTAGCCTATAACCTAACCTATGAATACATGTTTAAAGTTTAATAACTGACCAGATACACACTCCAGTGAGCCTATGAGATAAAAGGTCAAAGAAGTTGAAAAAGAGGCAATACAAAACGCAGCTAGAAACCCCACCCTTTCTACAAGAAATGTGCTGGCTGAGGTGGCTATAAAGTTACAAACAGATTAGATGGCAGTGACTACTTCCATTATCTAAATCTGATATAACAAATCTGACATCTCACTTTACGCCCATCCAACATGGTTGAACCATGCTGGTGGCCCTCTAGGTCCTTGATGTTCTGTGCAGGAGAACCGCTTGCATTCCTCAAAGGCTCTCCTTAGCTAAAGGGCATTAATGTAACATGTGTCCACAAGAATTCTATTATATAAATTCTCTGGAAAAACTTAAGAAGAAGCATCATCTTGAGACACAAGGAAAGTGACATGGTTACCTGGGCAGAATTGATTAGGATTTAGGTTGTATAGTGTCATGGTAATTTTAATTGTATTAGTGTCGTCTGAAAAGGGTTAAACTGATAAATATCTATTGAAATATTAAAATTTATGCATTTAATGTCTAATTAGTAAAGTTTGTGTAATCTTCATAATATATATAAAAAATTGAGTATTAAAGTTAAAATTATTTTTTGTGTACATCAAATATTTAGAAAAACCAGTTCTACTTGTAATTTGTAAACAATAGTGTTAGTAAGGTATAAAAGAGCGAACAGTAAGCATTACCTTTGCTTTTTTGTGATATAGGCAAAATTTAATCAGGTACTTTCATTTAAATCATTTTATTTTATTTGTTAAAATTTTCTTTTTCTAATTTAAGTAACTTTGTCTTTAATTCAAGTTTATATGGCCTTTTATGCAAATTATCTTTTTATTTATTTTGTAGTAATTTTATGTTTCTATTAAAATTTCTGTTGTATGATCCTGTTATGTGAGGTGTCCTCATTTGAGTCCAACCACTTTTGAAAGATAAACATCCCTTGAAGGGCCAGGTGTTGGTCACTTTGTATCACTTTGTACTCCAGAGTAGTTGTAATCTCTACTGTTCAAGTATGTATTTTTTCACAGTTATTATCAATAAATATTTTAAATGTCATTTCTAAGTTAGTTATTTTTGGCAGTGTGGTCATACATCACAGTTTTGTACTGATATTTTTGTAATGAAATGCCGTTCATCCTACAATTAGTATGTTAAATTTGATGATTTTAAGACTATATTTGAATTTTAATGACCAAATAAATATGTTTATGTCTATGTAAAGCTTGTGGATTATATTTTGTTAATTTACCTGGACATATGCCTATTCATACTAGAGAATAGTTATTTCTCGCATCGTATTATAAACGGCTTTTTGCGAATATAGAATGTACAATTATGAGATTAAAACTAGTTTTTTCGGCTCAAAAAGCTGGTTTTAATCTTGAGATTGTACATTTTTATATTCGTAGAAAGCTGGAAATAATTCGATGCTAGACATCGTTTTTTCGTATGGAAAAAAACCGGTTCCTATCCACCGGATTCGAATGAATACGAGAAAAACAATTATTTAAAGAACTACAAGTGTAATATTTGTGAAAAATCTTTTACACAAAATTCCAAATTCACCATACACAAAATAACTCATACTGGTGAGAAACCTTCTGTTTGTGAAAAATGTAAAAAAGTATTTTTGTGATCAAGTAATCTTACACGACATTATAGAATACATAGTGGCGATAGGCCTTATAAATGTGATATTCAATTGTTTTAATTTTTATTTAAATTCCCTAAGCAACCCTTGCTTAGAGTCCTTTATGTATAAGGAATATCAAAATATCTGGATCATATACAGTTCTCAGTCAAATGTTCCTGAGATGGGTTTTTATAAGTGAATGTTGCGTTTTTTCGACATTTTTTAGACATGTCAAAAAAATGCAGCAGAAAAATTTAAACAGAGTATACAACTATTTATTTCATTATTTCGCTGGTACGACCTTCATTAAAGAAAAACAAATTATCTTAAATCTATTTTTGCTGCATATTAATTAAAGCATTTTTTAAGAGCTGTATTAGACATTATACAAATGGCTAAAATAATAATTTTAAAATTTTGAATTCAAGTCATATACTCTGTTTAACTCCGCGAATGCCGCATTTTATCGACATGTCTTTAAAAATGTTGAAAAACACTGTATTCACTTATAAAAACCCATCTCTGGTATCAATATCTCAAAAAAACCTATGAACTTTAAATTATGCTATATACCAAACAGCTGGATGCTCAAAATTTAAATATAAAGAAGACCAACATATAATCTGGAATAGTCATTACTCAATAATGCACAATTATCATACAGTGCTAATAAATGGGCGAAAAAGGCTTACTTTACGGGTGTTTTCTTTAGTCATGCTTTCATCATTTATTCAAGAATGTTACAGATTATTAACAGGCCTTCTTATAAAACTGTGCGGATATAACATGTACATTTAGCCGTTTAACAGCTATGTCTTTGAAGGTCGTAGATTTTTACCATGAACTGCACGGGATCCAAATATCTATCTGGAGATTTCTCTATAATCCACTGTGAGCCCTCAATATGTGAGGCAAATTACAAAATGCTAAACAATACACAAGTACATAAGTAAATATTATGCTTGTATTCATTCAATAACAAAGACAATTGTGTTCATAATTATCGGAAGCAAAGCACTAGAAATTAAAAATTTTACAATAAAATTTTCGTGATGTATCTTTTGATGTTAAAAACTCAATAGGGGTTATACGTGTAAAATAAATGGGTTATAAAGAGTGGTGTGCATGTGTGTAAGCTTTGCAGGAAAGCTTTTTAAATATTTTGGGGTGGTTTTAAGCTATTTTTCTAATCTTCCCTGCCCGCCCTAAGGGGTAAACTCAGGGATCAAACAATGGCCAATGAATTGATATACATCCCCAATTATAATGCACAAAATTATCTTTTCTTTAGACTACAATTTGTGGTTGAAACGTTTGGACACTCTACGTATTGAACCAACCAATCAAAATGTAATAAAATTCCCAAAGTGTTACGCGTTAAAACGTTAGTGAACTGTATGCAATAATGATCAGTTGGATTTTGACAAAGCATATAATAGGCCGCAAAATATCAGCTTTAATTTTAAAACATGTAAGAATGCAGTGTGGTAATACGACACCCAGACGGACAGGCCGTTTACAGAGTTGCTTCGCTGTGACTTATGATAACAAACCCCCTGCACTAATCTTATTATATCACCATCTATCTCATGACCGCTGTTGACCCCGCACCCAGCGGTCAAACTAGCCTGCCTAAATGTGGGGAGGGGACTCAAACATGCAACTATCACGAGTGCCTCACGCGCTTATATAACCGGGAGGCGTTGCCTCCCCTTTTACCACCGCTGCCCCCACAGCCTGTCTGCCGTCGGGAGCTAAGCCCTAGCGCCCCACACCCCCTTCAAACCTAACCATTGTTATAATCTGTTGTATATATATAGTAAACATAACTTGTAAATATTATTCAGTTTAAATATATAATTTCTGTATGATTGAATCCTGCTTGTTTGTTTGGTAGAATAATTAAAGGCTAGGGCTCGTTGAATCCGAACTCGTTACCCCGTGGGCCGAGAACGCTCGGCTTACCAGAACTTGGTGTCAGCGTGTTTCAATCGAGCCTTACAGAACTAGCCTATTCTACCTCTGATTGGACCCTTTGGCAAGTAAGGGGACAATCAGCCGCCAACTGAGAAGCCAACTGACCCGCGAGACGGCCTTTTTAGGTCGAATTTCCATCATTTTGAACGCAATATGTGGGCCTCTGGCCTACGGCAAGCAGATTTAGCCTGCTAAAAGCGCCAGTTAAGACGCTTTTTCCGTGCCGTGTAGGAGGACGGGACATTCCCTGCCGCTGCCTTCCAGGATTCGAACCCGAGGCGCTGTAGGACGGGCCATTCCCTGCCGCCATTTTCGGGATTCGAACCAGCGGCGCTGTAGGACGGGTCATTCCCTACCGCCGTCACCCCTCTGAACCTTGCAGGACGGACATTCCCTGCTGCCAGTGCTTCCAGAATCACACCTAGAGCTCCTAGTGATAACAACACATCAGTGTGTATAAATGTCAACCAAGTGATAAAAATAAATATAAAATTGTTGACCTAGTGATAATTAATAAGCTCTATTGATTCGAAGCTACAGTCTAAGCCACCATGGTAAGCGATACCACCATAGCTGCGGTTCGGCCACCACCGAAGTTTCTGCCAACCCCAGCCGAACGGGAGGCCCCCTTGTCTCAAGGGCAGGACCTCCACTTCCCCTGCCATATCAGGGTGAGGTTTCCTACTCCTGACCCTGCCCAGCATGTACAGGTTGATGCCATGATCGATTCTGGCAACCGTGTACCAGGGTCTGCTGTAATTTCTGAACACCTCATGCACGCAATGGGCGTGCAACGCATGTTGATTCCGGACAACACCCAAATCCTGACTGCTAACGAGGAAGGCCAGCCCCTCCAGGTAATAGGAAAATTGAAAGAATTATATATGGCAGTCTCACACACTCTTATCCTCCATCTTTACCACGTAACTGTGGTCCGGAACCTCTCACACCCTCTGAACCTAGGAGGGTATTTTCTCAAGGAGTTCGGAACTAGGCTCTGTTTCGACATGCAACCACCTTGCTTGTGGGCGCGTGGGGAGTTTATCCCACTCCGTGGCGTCCCCATTGACCGGGAGACAGCCGAGAGAGAGCTAAGTTATGAGGGGCCTCTGCCAGGCCCCCTGCCAGAGCAGCCGCGTGTGGTTGAGAAAGGCACACACTGGGTGGACGCCGAACTCAACGCACACAAGGGGGCCAACCTGCTAGCCATGGGGTTGCCCCCAGTGCCCAAGGTGCCGAGGGAGAGCCTGCCAACAACGTTCCCTGAGATTGCCAGCCCTCCAGAACCAATCTTCTCCGCCGACACCTTTATCAACGGCCAGCCATGTCCACCTGGCCCCCTCTACCTGGGACCTCCAGCCAGTCCACCAGCCAAGCCCGAGTCCAGACCCGTCAAGTCGCGGTCTGATGTACCCGGAGCCACACTCAACTCTCAGGCCCCAGCCTCTCCCGGCGCCGTGCCCGTCAAGTCGCGGCCGGACGCCCACGGAGCCAAAGCTGGACCCAGCACTTTGGCCTCTCCCAGCGCCGAGCCCGTCAAATCGTGGCCGGACGCCCTCGGAGCCACACCTGGCTCCGACACGTCAGCCTCTCCAGAAGCCGAGCCCGTCAAGTCGCGGCCGGTGGGTCCCGGAGCCAAAGCTGACCCCACACCAGCCACGTATAGGCTAAGCGCTGTCACTCCAACTGATGGCCAGCCACCCCAGCTCCGCACAGCCAAGCGGGTGGTCCTGCCTGGCCGCGGGGTTATGGCGGTCCCTGTTGAGCTAGTAGGCCATCGCACCAAGGATGCCATCCAACTAGCTGCCCCAGAACAGAGGTTTGGGGAGGATCTTGTTATTCCAGAGGGCCTGTATGCCCACAGGCCTGGCTCTGCCACTGTGTTTAGAGTACTGGTGGTCAATGAAGGGGAGGTGCCCCTCTTGCTGGATGCTGGCCTCCCAGTGGCAGGGGAGCTGGTCAAACCTGACATTCTAGAGGTCTCTGATACGCCTCCCCCGCGTCTCCACTCGTTCCAAGAACCTGCTGAGCCTATAGACATGCAGGAGTTGTGGGAGGCCCTGGAGATGGAAGACAATGAGTTCCTACGCAAGGACCCCTTGCTCAAGAAAGAGGTCTGGACTATGTTGTCAGAATACAGGGACGTCTTCTCCAATTCTACCCCCGGCTGCACAGATGTGGTTGAGTTGCAGCTGCGCCTCAAGCCAGGGACCCAGCCGATCCGCCAGAGATTTAGGGATCTGAACCCGCGGCAAGAGGCTGAACTGGAGAAACAACTGGACACCTGGCTACAGGAGGGAGTTATAGAGCCGTCAGACTCCACCTGGAGCAGCCCCCTGGTGCCCATCAAGAAGAAGGACGGGAGCACCCGCTGGGCCGTCGACTACAGAGCCCTCAACAAGTGTCTGGAGCTGGACAGCTACCCCCTGCCTAGGATCCAGCAGTTGGTGGAACGAGCTGGCGGGCACCGTGTCTACAGTGCTTTAGACGCGGTGGCCGCATACTACACCATCCGTGTGTCCGAGGACAGCCGGCCCTGCACCGCCTTCACCACCCCCAGGGGCTTGTATCAATGGAAAAGGATGCCCTTTGGCCTGGCTACGGCACCGTCTGTCTATTCGAGGTTTATTGCAGGGGTCCTAAACCCCTAGGCACAGCCAACCTCCAGTCATACCTTGACGATGTCCTGACCTTCCACCAGGATACCTGGGCCCACCTGGCCAGGCTCCGAGAGGTCTTGGAAGCCCACCGCAGGGGAGGGATCCGCCTCAAGCCAGCCAAGACCAAGCTGTTCCGATCCAAGGTGGATTATCTGGGCCACACCCTCAGCCGTGAGGGGATAGCCATGCAAGATGACTATATTGACCGTATCTTGGACTGGCCAGCCCCTAGCACCCCCAAGGATTTGCTGGCGCTGCTGGGGTTCTTTGGATACTACCGCCTGTTCATCCCAGAGTATGCAGACCTCACCTACGAGATGAATCGCCAGAAGACGGCCAAGGCCCTAACCTGGACGCCTGAGATGGAAGCCCAGCTGCTGCAACTCAAGGACAAGTTCCGCAAGGCCCCCATCCGAGCGCCGCCCAGGTTTGATTTGCCAGCGGTGTTCCAGCTCACCACAGATTTCAGCAGCCGCGCCATCTCTGCCATACTGAGTCAATGTCAGGAGGGCAAGGAGAGGCTGATTGCCGCCGTGGGGCGCAAGACAACCAACCCTGAGACGCGCTACCCGTCCTGGAAGGGAGAGATGGCCGCCATTATGTATGGGATCCGAAAATTCCACGGCATCTTGTCCTACCGCAGCTTCCAAATCAACACTGATTCCTCTGCCTTGCTACAGATGAAGTCATTGAACACATCCACAGGGATGGTGGCCCGCTGGCAGGAGGAGCTAGCGGCCTTAGACTTTACCGTCTGCCACAGGCCTGGCACCCAGAATACCAACGCCGACGCCCTCAGCCGCCGGGAAGATGCCAACATGCCAACGGCTAGCGCCGAAGAATTAGCAGAGCAGGCTGAGTACATCCACAACCTTTGCCAGCTAGGGGAGTCCGCAGCTAGCCGGCCTCCTGCCGCCCGACTGGATCCAGCTAGAGTATTGGAGGCCCAGACACAGGACCCCCTCCTGCTCCGTGTCCGCCAATGGGTGGCTGATGGCAAAGCCCCAACCAAGGCTGAGCTGCGTGGCAAGGAACGAGACGAGCAGCAGTACGCCAGCCGCTTCCCAGCCCTGGGGCTTGACGAGCATGGCTGCCTCACCACCACTGACCAGACTCTGACAGGAGAGAGGACAAGATACCTGCTGCCTTCGGCCCTCCAGCAGGATGCGTTCTTTCTAGCCCATGGGACCCCCATGGCTGGGCACTTTAGGATGGACGCAACTATCGCCCGCGTTGCCATGCACTTCTGGTGGCCCAACCTGGCCCGTGACGTCCGCCTGATGGTACAAACCTGCCCTGAGTGTGTCCAGAAAGTTACCAAGGAGAGGCTGAAGCAGGGGATCCACGTGCCCTCCCGCCAGGGGTATCCACAGCAAGTCCTATTCATCGACCTGGTGGGGCCACTGCCAGAGACCCCAGCTGGGAACCGCTACATCCTCACCTGCCAAGATGGATTTAGCCGGTTTGTCAGCCTCTACGCCATCCCCAACAAGCGCACCCTCACGGTGGCTGAAGCCCTGTTGCACCGCCACCTGGCCACGTTCGGATGCCCCCTGAAGATCCATTCCGACAATGGAATGGAATTTACCGGCCAGGTATTCCAGGAACTGGCCTCCAGGCTTGAGATTGGCCTGACACATCCACCACCCTACAACCCGCAGTCCAACCGAGTGGAGAGGTTTCATAGGACGCTCAACACAGGCATGCGCCTGTTCCTAGACAGAGACGATAACAACTGGGAGCCACACCTGCCTGCCATTGCCTTCGCCTACAACACCAAGGCCTGCAGATCCACTGGCGTGACTCCGTTCCTGGCCTTCTTTGGGAGAGAGGCCAAACTTCCAGTGGACATGGTACTACGGCTGCCAGAGACCGAATATGCTTCAGTTCCAGCCAACGTCCAAGCTCTCTTGCAGCGCTACTATGCAGTGTATGATGCCATCCAGCAGAAAGAGGAGGGAGCCATCAGGAGGAGCGCGGCAGCTTACGAAGGCACGGCCAAATATGAGGTTGGAGACTTGGTCTGGTACCTGGCCCCCCGCCTGGTGCCAGGGAAGGCAGCCAAGATCACCAAGAGATGGACTGGCCCCTGGAAAGTAGTGAGGAAAGCTACAGAAGTCCATTATGTCATTAAACCTGCCTCTCCAGTAGCCAGGATCTCAGAAGTCACCGCGCATGTAGGCCGACTGCGCAAATACACTGGAGATGTGACTGCCCACCAGATCCCAGCAGACATCCAAGTTGACATGGACGGCGACGAGGATGCCACTGAGCTGCCAGTTGGAGCGGCGGCGCCCGCAGCTAGCAACCCAGGGGAGCTCCCAGTGCACCAGCCAGCCGCAGCCGCCCCACAGCTTAGCGGCCAAGATCGTGACCCAGTAGAGGAGAACCTGCAGGAGCAGCCCAACGAACCACCGCCGCCGCCGCCCGCTCCAGAGCCACTCAGAGATGCCATCTGGAATCCTGACGCGGACATGGAGAACCTGCCAGCCAGCAGCGAGCCTGTAGGAGAAGAGCCAGCCACTGCGATGGAAGAGGCCGCCCCAGAAGAAGAAGAAGAAGCCATGTGCCCCCTGCTGATGACAGCCATCCCCATCCGGGTAGGAGCTAGGAGACCAAGCAACCTGAATCAAGCAGGCGCCCCCATGGAGTTCTATGCACCCTTTGCCGTCGCCATTCCACCCTTAGGAACCATCAGAGTCTGCCTAGGCCTCCGTGTCCAGCTACCAGCCGAGACAGAACTAATCCTGCAGACGAGGCAAAATTTCCAGCGGCGGGGCTTGGCCGTCGCCAACCCACGCCTAGAAGCCAACCAGGAGCTGACAATGCTGATCACCAACCACAGCCAGACCGAGCAGCGAGTGTCCCAGGGAGCCTGTGTAGCCCGAGCTGTCCTCCATCGAGCTGTGCCCCAAGAGCTGCCTGTCCGGCGCAGGCATAGGCTGTCGTATCCCCAGGTTCAAGGCCTGGTGGCTCAGGAGCCACGCAACCCTTGAAGGGGAGGTTGTGGTAATACGACACCCAGACGGACAGGCCGTTTACAGAGTTGCTTCGCTGTGACTTATGATAACAAACCCCCTGCACTAATCTTATTATATCACCATCTATCTCATGACCGCTGTTGACCCCGCACCCAGCGGTCAAACTAGCCTGCCTAAATGTGGGGAGGGGACTCAAACATGCAACTATCACGAGTGCCTCACGCGCTTATATAACCGGGAGGCGTTGCCTCCCCTTTTACCACCGCTGCCCCCACAGCCTGTCTGCCGTCGGGAGCTAAGCCCTAGCGCCCCACACCCCCTTCAAACCTAACCATTGTTATAATCTGTTGTATATATATAGTAAACATAACTTGTAAATATTATTCAGTTTAAATATATAATTTCTGTATGATTGAATCCTGCTTGTTTGTTTGGTAGAATAATTAAAGGCTAGGGCTCGTTGAATCCGAACTCGTTACCCCGTGGGCCGAGAACGCTCGGCTTACCAGAGCAGGCCACTCAAAAAGAAAATAACATTACTACTAAGTTACTATAAGTGAATAACGCAGAAAGATAACCAAAAAGATAGCAGAATGGCAAGCGAACAGAAAACGGAAAACAATAGGACAAGATAACTTGCATAGTTGCTGCGCTAATAAAAATAATGAACTCTGATTAATTCCATGAAAATGTATGAAAAGAAATGTCTAATAATGTTCTAGTAAAATATCAATTCTTTTAGTTAGGGCTCGGCAGCCAAGCCTTTAGGCTGACGGGAGGGAAACTAATGTTTCAAGAATGAACCTGTTCTTGAAATTGAAACTCGTTTGTTTAGAAAAATTCTAAATGATTAACATACAACAAAATTAATCTGAAAAAATGCTGATTTTTGGGAACTATCTTATTACCCCCCTTTCACCCCCCCCCCCCAAAAAAAAAAAGGGGGAATAATATAAAACATAAAAATATTTCTTCAGGAACAATTTTAGTCATTGGTTATACCCAAACCAGTCTGCTTTTAATTCAATTCATAAAATTCATAAGAAAAATTCCAAGGAAAACCCACATATGAATAAAATTCTTTTGATTACCAATACTTCTATGAACCTATTAGATCATCGGTTTCAATTCACTCTAGACCATTTCAATGTAAAGATTATTAGAAAATCAGTGGCGTGCACAGGGTTTTTCAAGGAGGGTGCTCGAAGCGTCAAGAAAATTTTAACACCCCCCTTGTGGATCCTTGTTAAGGTTTTAACACCTACGGGGGAGTATCTAACCTCCTTTATTTTTCCATGGGGTGGATACACCCCTCTTCTGCACACCCTTCAACAGTCGAACAGACAGACATCATGCTACTTTGTATTACAGATATTTGCCACGAAAAAAGTTACGAGTTGCAGTCGAATCTACAGAAAGAATATCCACATTTTTTGCGCAGTTTTTGGTAGGAAAATTGATACTGTACAATTTTAATTCAGAAATAAAAAGATATTGATAATACAAAGTAGAACAATGGCTTATAAAAATTTTTTACTGCTGGACCGAATAGGTATAGCTTTTTAAGCATAACATCAACTGGCCATACGAAGGTTTTGTGCCATTTTCTTCTAAAGAAGGATACCCTCTATTTTTGGGGCGAGTTTCTCTACCAAAAGGACACCTCTGTATCAAATCAGAGTTAAAACTTTCCAACAAGAATCATGCAATAAAAGGGTTGATTGTTTGAAATTGTTTTTACCAACTATCCCCTTGGACATTAATCATTTATATGGATTCATTTTAAACATTTTGCGTCTTAACAATAAGTTTAAACTTTAAATATTATCCTTTTTCTTTTCTTAAAGTTTCGCAACATTTAATATTTGCCGATATTATTTTCAATTTGATACAATGGTTGCTAAAATTGAAACAATTTATAACTCACATATCACAAGATAAATTTATTTAAACTTAGATGAGAACAAATAAATCTGTAAGATGGAAAAGTTGATGGTTGGTAAATGGTCTCTACATATGTACAGTACAAAATTTAGGGTTGGTTCATCAATAATAATAAATAGATATACGTGGATATTATAACAGGGGAAAAATTGTTGTTGAATATTCCCCTTTCATTTATTGGTCAGTTTATTAATACAGTAGAAGGGGAATGGGTGTGATAAAGGTTGTGATGGGGGGATTGTTATTTTATCCCCCTAAAAGTTTTAGTTATTTTCAGTACATGATAACCTAGTGTAAGATCCAAGCAATAATAAATCCTTTTCAATAATAAATAGATTTGATAGATTTATTAGAATGTAGAATGTTGGTAACTAATCCATAAGACAATTTAAATATGCGTAGTAACTCTATATTCATAACTAGAAAGTCTATATGTAACTGTTCATTTAATCATAAGATCATACATATATAATTGTACATTTTATATTCGCGGAAAGCTGTTTTAATATGATACGAGAAATAAATATTCTTTTGTTCGACTAAAAATATATTTGTACAGTACACAAAACATAACCAAAAACCATGTAACTTCTAAATTGATGCGACAATCAGAGTAAATAGAAGAAAATGATCCAAGATTATCTGTAATTGTTTCTAGAAATAAAATGATTTTATTTTATGGCTTATAATAGATAAATGAAAAAAAAACATATAAATAATAAAACTGAAATATATAATCTGCCCCTTTACTTTAGCTCGATTCTTACAGATTTTTTTTGTCTTCAGGCTAATGTTAATAAACTTCAAATAATTTGAAAACAAAGTTTAGTTAAATGATTATTTATCTTTCATTAACTTATCCCAGAGTATTTACTATTTATTGGACAAATCTAGGGATCTTAAGAGACAAGATGATATATTTAGATCATATTGTAGGAAAATTGTACCACCCAATCAAGATCCAATAGGAGTCCCCAATGTTTTGTTGTTAAACTTGGGCACCAGTATAATTTACACTCCAGTGACCTCCCCCTCCCCCCACCCTGATTCTGTCTCACTTTGAAACACTTGCACTTAATTCTGTATTGTGACACAGACTGAATTCTTAATATTCTGTTCTAATTTTAAGCAGCATAGCAACTATATAGATAGAGAATGGACGTAGAGTAAGATATATAAGTTGGAAAGAATTTTAATGTTAGAGGGAGATTTGAAATCTGCATCAAATTTTAAGGATTTTTTTATAAAATTCGTTTTTTGTATAATTCTTTATCTAAAAGCGAAAATACTATTTAAGTTAATTAATTTTGACATCTGTGATTGAAAATTATCTTCGCTCTGATAGGAGAAGCTTAAGTGTCGCACATCATTCAACCAATTAGAGCGCAGGTTGTTTCCAATCCACCTATCCTATTGATCAAAATTTATGAACTTAAATTGTATTTCCGCTTTTAGATAAATAATTATACAAAAACGAATTTTATAAAAAAAAATCCTTAAAATTTGATGCAGATTTCAAATCTCCCTTTAACATTAAAATTCCTTCCAACTTATATGTATATCCTAATGTAGAGTATACATACGTGGATATTATGACAGGGGAACAATAGTTGTCTTTTTAGTTTGCTATTTCTGTTGTCATTTATTGGTCAGTTTGTTCGAGGAGCGGAGAGGGTGGGGTAAATGGGGTGAATGGGAGGATAGTTATTTTAGCCAGTTAAAAGTTTCACTTTTTTAGAGTACATGAAAATCTGATGTAAGATCAAAGTAATAATAAATCGGTCCTAGGACAAACGCAGGAGTGGACACTCAACCTAACCTAACCTATTTTAAACCATATTTTATGGTCTTTAAGTGCCTAACCCCTGCGGGGGGCTTATTTGTATATTCATATCTTAACCTAACCTAACCTGTATAGAAATACTTGCTTAAATTGTCCATTGTGTTTGGGACTCCTGCGTTTGTCCTGGAACCAATAAATCCATTAGTTAGAGTGCATTTGCCAGTGATATAATGGGATAAGACAATGGCCTAAAATTGATGTACATCCCCAATGATGGTACACAAAAATTATCTCTTCTGCAGATTACAATTATAAGTTGAGAAATGTAAACTTAATTAACAAACCATAAGTAGCAAAACAATGAAATAAAATATCTGTTGTAATTAACAGGTGGATATATGCCAACAAAAACTCTTATTCTTGTTATTTAATTGAATCAAGTACATTATACATACATTGAATAAAACATAGACAAACAACAGAGAGGGAGGGATATTGAGCTGTTTATTACACTAGTCCCCGAAGTTTTATAATAGCGTTTCTTATTCGTTGGCTTTATGTCTTTAATAAATTTTTATTGGTTGGTTTATTAAGTTATTAAGAGTGTCCAAACGGTCACACAGAATCTACAGAAGGGATAATATGTATAATCATTGAGTATATTCATTAATTTATCTGCCATTGCCATGTCACTTAAAGTCCCTGCACAAACACACATATACAAAACAATTTTCTTAATTTACATTTTGCTTACTTGGAAGGAATAATTGAATCTTAAAATTTGTACTGGCTACCCTTAACAGAATCATATAATAATTTATACCATCGTATTACACACAGCTTTCCGCGGATATTAAAATGATAAATTATAAGATTAAAGACAGAGGGGCCGAAGGTCATGACTAAATTCCAATCATTAGATGAAAAATAATTATAATAAAACAAGGATGACAACATCCATAAGTAACGAAGCCTGATAAATTATGGAATGATTTTAAAAATATATGTCAAAACCCAAAGAAAATCGCTGAGCCAGTAAAAATTAGGGTTTTTGCATTTTAAAGCAGAACAGACAGACAGACGGACAAAGCAATGTATTGAATATATGTGCTTATGCCATAGCAATCTTTGCTGAAAATTTATCGGTCTATATTAAAAAGCAGTCGAGAAAATCACATTTTCTCCATACGAACTGATTATAACTATTGATTAAATTTTAGATAAAAACCTATCTTGAAATAGTTAAAAACCTTTTTATTATGTAATGTATTTTTTTATCTAAAGCTTAAGATTTCAATACTTATAAACTTTTAGAGAAACTTCCCAAGATTACCGGTGTACGGTTTTAGGCAACCCCCCCCCCCCCCCTATCTTACCTCATTAAATGCAGAGCCCTTATATGCTAGGGGCGCAGCCGCAAGAAATATGTATATTATAAATTTAAAACTGAGTGCTTCTCAAAATAAAATCTGTGAAAATCTGGTTCAATTTGACCGCCAAAATGCGCTGAACAATTTGACCGCTGGTTGCTAGTGCGCATCCCTCACTTGTACTAGGTCTAGAAGTATATAAACTAGTGATATCAGAGTATATCAATCATACTGGAATATGTAAATTTAGTATTTAAATTTGGATCATTACATAATGATATAATTTATCTATAACAATATTTATATCACATTTTAATGGTCTTCTATTGAATTTTCTAATTTTTTCGACAAGTTCTTTAAGATTTATTGTTTTATTCTTTCTGTTATTGATATCATTGTTATTTCTAAGAAAATTTATTATCTTAATTCATAGAACATTATTTGGTGATTTGTTTTGCTTATTTAATCACTGGTTAATGTTCTTTGAATTATGATCATGTGTTTGCTACTTACATTCTCTGAAACTATCCATTTCCAATTATTCATAAAGTAGTGTCTCTATAGTCATGGTTATAAAATATACATGACTAGAGTAGACACTGCTTTATTATCAACCATCTACACCATATATTCTATTTAACTATAGACATAGTAGTGTCTCTATAGTCATGGTTATAAAATATACATGACTAGAGTAGACACTGCTTTATTATCAACCATCTACACCATCTACACCATATATAATATTAATATTGACCTTTTACTTTATTCCCGATTAAATCGACCTATTCCTTTATTCCTAAAAAATACTTTACCTATACCTATATCTCTGATTTATTCATGATTAATATTGACCTATTCCTATATCCCTGAGTAATATTTACCTATTCCTTTATCCCTGATAAATATTGATCTATTCCTTTATCCCTTGTTATATTTACCTATTCCTTTATCCCTGATTAATATTAACCTATTCCTTTATCCCTTATTATATTGAACTATTCCTTTATCCCTAATTAATATTGATCTATTCCTTTATCCTTGAATATATTGACCTATTCCTTTAACCCTGATTATATTGACCTATTCCTATATCTCTGAGTAACATTTACCTATTCCTTTATCCCTGATTAATATTGACCTATTCCTTTATCCCTGGTTAATACTGATCTATTCCTTTATCCTTGGATATATTGTTCTATTCCTTTATCCCTGATTAATATTTACTTATTCCTTTATCCCTGATTATATTGACCTATATCTTTATCCCTGATTAATATTGATCAATTCCTTTGACCTAAATAAATATTGACCTATTCCTTTATTCCTGATAAATATTGACCTATTCCTTTATCCCTGATTATATTGACCTATCCTTTATCCATGATTAATTTTGATCTATTCCTTTATCCCTGATTAAATTGACCAATTCCTTTATTCCTGAATAATACTTTACCTATTCCTTTTTTCCTGATTAATATTGAACTATTCCTTTATCCCTGATTATATTGTTCTATTCTTTTATCCCTGATTAATATTGACCTATTCCTTTAACCCTGATTATATTGACCTATCCTTTATCCTTGGATATATTGTTCTATTCCTTTATCCCTGATGAAATTTACCTATTCCTTTATTCATGAATAATACTTTACCTATTCCTTTATTCCTGATTAATATTGACCTATTCCTTTATCCCTGATTATATTGTCCTATTCCTTTGTCCCTAATTAATATTGATACATTCCTTTATCCCTGATTATATTGAACTATTCCTTTATCCCTGATTAATATTGATCTATTCCTTAACCTTGAATATATTGTTCTATTCCTTTATCCCAGATTATATTGACCTATTCCTTTATCTCTGATTAATATTGACCTATTCCTTTATCCCTGATTAATATTGATCTATTCCTTTATCTCTGATTAATATTGACCTATTCCTTTATCCCTGATTATTTTTACTTATTCCTTTATCCCTGATTATATTGAACTATTCCTTTATCCCAAGTTAATATTGACATAGTCTTTTATCCCTGATTATATTGACCTATTCCTTTATCCCCGAGTAATATTTACCTATTCCTAAATTCCTGATTAATATTGATCTATTCCTTTATTCCTGAGTAATATTTACCTATTCCTTCATCCCTGATTAATATTGACCTATTCCTTTATCCCTGATAAATAGTGACCTATTCCTAAATAATATTTACCTATTCCTTTATTCCTGATAAATATTGACCTATTCCTTTATCCCTGATTATATTGACCTATTCCTTTATCCCTGATTAATATTGACCTTTTCCTTTATCCCTGATTAAATTGACCTATTCCTTTATTCCTGAATAATACTTTAAACATTTATCTATTCCTTTACCATTGAATATATTGTTCTATTCCTTTATTCCTGATTGATATTGACCTATTCCTTTATCCCTGATTATATTGACCTATTCCTTTATCCCTGATTAATATTGATCTATTCCTTTATCTCTGATTAATATTGACCTATTCCTTTATCCCTGATTATATTTACCTATTCCTTTATCCCTGATTAATAATGACCTATTCCTTTATCCCTGATTAATACTGATCTATTCCTTTATCCTTGGATATATTGTTCTATTCCTTTATCCCTGATTAATATTTGCCTATTCCTTTATCCCTGATTATATTGACCAATTCCTTTATCCCTGATTTTATTGTCCTATTCCTTTATCCCTGATTAATATTGAACCTCTTCTTTATCCCTGATTAATTTTGTCCTATTCTTTTATCTCTGATTATATTGACCTATTCCTTTATCTTTGATCGGTATTGATTTATTCCTTTATCCCTGATTAATATTGATCTATTCCTTTATCCCTGATTAATATTTACCTTTTCCTTTATCCCTGATTATATTGACCTATTCCTTTATTCCTCATTATATTTGCCTATTCCTTTATCCCTGATTAATATTGACCTATTCCTTTATCCCTGATTAATATTGACATATTCCTTTATCCCTGATCAAATTGACTTATTCCTTTATCCCTGATTATATTGACCTATCCTTTGTCCCTGATTAATTAATAATTACCTATTCCTACATCCCTAATCATATTGACTTATTCCTACATCCCTGATTAATATTGACCTATTCCTTTATTCCTGAGTAATATTTAATATTCCTTTATCCCTGATAAATATTGACCTATTCCTTTATCCCTGATTATATTGATCTATCATTTGTCCCTGATTAATATTGACATATTCCTTTATCCCTGATCAAATTGACTTATTCCTTTATCCCTGATTATATTCACCTATCCTTTGTCCCTGATTAATATTGACCTGTTCCTTTAACCCTGATTATATTGACCTATTCCTTTATCCCTAGTTAATATTGACTTAGTCCTTAATCCCTATTTATATTGACCTATTCCTTTATCCCTGGGTAATATTTACCTATTCCTTAATCCCTGATTAATATTGACCTATTCCTTTATTCCTGAGTAATATTTACCTATTCCTTTATCCCTGATTAATATTTACCTATTCCTTTATCCCTGATTATATTGACCTATCCTTTATCCCTGATTAATATTGACCTATTGACCTATTTCTTTATCCCTGATTAATATTGACCTATTCCTTTATCCCTGATTAAATTGACCAATTCCTTTATCCCTGATTAATAGTGACCTATTCCTAAATAATATTTACATATTCCTTTATTCCTGATAAATATTGACCTATTCCTTTATTCCTGATAAATATTGACCTATTCCTTTATCTCTGATTATATTGACTTATTCCTTTATCCCGATTAATATTTATCTATTCCTTTACCCTTGAATATATTGTTCTATTCCTTTATTCCTGATTGATATTGACCTATTCCTTTATCCCTGATTATATTGACCTATTCCTTTATCCCTAAGTAATATTTAACCTATTCCTAAATCCCTGATTAATATTGACATATTCCTTTATTCCTGAGTTATATTTACCTATTCCTTTATCCCTGATTAATATTGACCTATTCCTATATCCCTGATTATATTGAACTATTCCTTTATCCCAGATTAATATTTACGTATTCCTTTATCCCTGAGTAATATTTACCTATTCCTTCATCCCTGATTAATATTGACCTATTCCTTTATCCCTGATAAATAGTGACCTATTCCTAAATAATATTTACCTATTCCTTTATTCCTGATAAATATTGACCTATTCCTTTATTCCTGATAAATATTGACCTATTCCTTTATCCCTGATTATATTGACCTATCCTTTATCCCTGATTAATATTGACCTATTTCTTTATCCCTGATTAAATTAACCTATTCCTTTATTCCTGAATAATACTTTACCTATTCCCTTATCCCTGATTAATAGTGACCTATTCCTAAATAATATTTACCTATTCCTTTATTCCTGATAAATATTGACATATTCCTTTATTCCTGATAAATATTGACCTATTCCTTTATCCCTGATTATATTTAATTATTCCTTTATCCCTGATTAATATTTATCTATTCCTTTACCCTTGAATATATTGTTCTATTCCTTTATTCCTGATTGATATTGTCCTATTCCTTTATCCCTGATTATATTGACCTATTCCTTTATCCCTGATTAATATTGATCTATTCCTTTATCTCTGATTAATATTGACCTATTCCTTTATCCCTGATTATATTTACCTATTCCTTTATCCCAGATTAATATTTACGTATTCCTTTATCCCTGATTAATACTGATCTATTCCTTTATCCTTGGATATATTGTTCTATTCCTTTATCCCTGATTAATATTTACCTTTTCCTTTATCCCTGATTAATTTTGTCCTATTCCTTTATCTCTGATTATATTGACCTATTCTTTTATTCTTGATGCCTTTAATACCTATTGCCTTAATGCCTTAATAATACTTTACCTATTCCTTTACTCCTAATTTATGTAGTCCTGTTCCTTTTTCCTGATTAACATAGACCTATTCCTATATCTCTGATTGTATTGTCCTATTCTTTTATCACTGATTATATTGACCTAATCCTTTACCTTTGATAAGTTGTCAACAATTTTATTACTCTAAAAAAATTTCTTAATTTAATTTAAAATAGTTGATTTTGTGACATATTTACTGCTTGAATAAGAAAAATAAAGTTTTTATCTTGCTAACTTTTCATTTGTTTCGTTTCTTCACGTTTTTTAGTAGCGAAGCTTCTTTATGTTTCTCTGTGTTAATTTTCAAAAGCGAAGCTTTTCTATAATTAGGGTTGGTCCGTACGTCCGTCACACACGGATAGCTTTTTTCGTTTATTTAGTCATGTTAAATTTGTCCTATCGATTTCGAACTTTGCATGGTGATTCCTTTAGTAGTTAGGTACGATTTAGAAAGCGTAGCAACTCTATAATAATTACAAGAATGTCCGTACGTCCATTTTAAACATGTCGATTTTTAACTGTTTTGACAACAAATTTTTGTATCTTAAAATTATCCGATTTTATAAGCGAAGCATCTCTATAAACAAGTCCCGAATATGTAAGTATGTCCTTAAACAGTATTATCTACTTATGCAGTTACTTAACAAATTTACTTACTGCTAATTCAGTTCTACAAGCGTGAAGTTCGTCTGTCCTTCGCTTTTATGGATATTGTCATCCTTGTATTTTTTAGGAGCGAAGCTACTCTATAATTCACGTTGTCTGTCCGTCAGTAGGTCCGTCCGTTACGTTATGGGGGAAGCGTGATTTTCTCGGCTCCTGTTCAAGATAGACAACTGAAATTTTTATGTAAGATTCCCATTGTATATGCCCATCAAATATATACATTTTGTTTTGTCCATTATTTGGGGTGCTAGATCGATTCCTAGATTTTTAGGTTTTTGTGATTTTCTCTATTCCTATTCAGGATTGATGGCTGAAATTTTCAGGGATTGAATATGCTCATATTCTTCATTTTTCCATCAAGTTTCATTAAGATTTGTCGATTAATTTTTATAAATGATTATAAACTGTGCCTAATTACTACTAGTACTAGAATCATCATGGAAAGAATGATACTAATATCCTTACATTAACAATCACTACAAGGTCACACACGGTCGAAAAAAACTTTAGTATAATAGCTTGTCAGTCAGTCCGTAACGTAATGGGAGAAATTGTTTTTTCTTCTCTACTAGAAGATAGACAGCTAAAATATTAATTGAAGAATCCAAAGGGCATCTAATCTCTAGTCTGTCTATCGGTAATGCTTCAAAAGATATCGTATAAACCTTATTTCTTCGTGATTTTTTTTGCATATTCTCTATCTATCTTTTCTTTGTTACGACAAGTGAACATCTGCTTACTTAATTTGTCCGTTTCTGCTTAGCTATGTAATATACATGGATGTTGTCATCCTTGTTACAATACAAAATGAAAAATTAAAATGAAGATAAAATATGTGTTAGAGTGGAGATTAACACGACAAACTTTATAACTTTTCTTCTATTATCTTTTTATCAAAATTTTGCATATATGCAAAAATTTTACCACAGAAAATAAATTCAAAAGTTGGTTAACTCTCGTTTAGCACGCTATTTCTTAGTAAAATAAAGAGTAATTAAAAAATAAAATAGTAGAATAAGTGGATATTTTGACAGGGGAAATTAGGTTGCTGATATTGTTCTCATATATATGTTTCTCCATGGTCAGGGGGAGGGGTTGGAGTATAGTGATGAAAGGAGTGGGATGGTATCGCAAAATTAGTCAACGATGACCAAATTGATAATCGACAGATTGTCAGCAGTTGTAAGAAAGGTGTCAACACAAAATATGGGTGCCCCCCCCCCTTCCTCCACAACAAAACTTAAAGGGGGCGTATTTTAATTTAAATTTATATTTACAAAAAGATTTACTGTACCAATGATCAACCAGTATGTAATATTCTTTGTCAGTCATACTGTAATAGTTATTTCTCGCATCGTATTATAAACGGCTTTCCGCGGATATAGAATGTACAATCATAAGATTAAAACTAGTTTTTTTTTAACCAGCAAAAAAACTGGTTTTAATCTTATGATTGTACATTTTTATATTCCTAGAAAGCTGGATATAAGTCGGTGCTAGATATAGTTTTTTCGTATGGATGAGAACCGGTTCCTATCCACCGGATTCGAATGAATACGAGAAATATAATTATCCTTGTCCGTATACCCATCCATGATTTTTGTGTGCTTCGCTACTTATAGATGTTGTCATCCTTGTCTATTTTAACAAGAACAGTCCACTGCTATCTTTATCTAAAAGATGCGCTGCATTTCTAAAACAAATTTGTGCTTTTTTTCTTGTAGACAGACATTTAAAAAGTCTTGACTTTTTAAAACAAAATGTGCCATATGCAACTTTTAATTGTTTTAGTCTATCAAAATATTTTTAAAAGCGAAGCATTTCTATAATTAGGGTCGGTCAAACGTCCTTAAAAATTATCCTGTATTTAAGCAGTTCTTTTACAAAATTTACTAACAATTTTGTTTCTACTTTTGTTCATTTATATTTTGATTTTCCAGTTCTGACACTCTACAAATGTTAATGTTCGTTACTCCCACTGTTTTAGAGCTTCGCTTTTATGGATGTTGTCATCCTTGTTAATATCTAAACAAAAAATTATTATAAACCCCTCAAACAATATTTACTCAGGGGTAAAATGTACAAGGGGGAAGCGACCAAGTATTCCTTCTGTAGACATAATTTTCATACGATTTTAAATTAAAATTAACCTATCTGTGAATCCATGAAAACAAAAATATATTGGTTTAGGTGTTGTTTTTCACTTTCGTTAGTCATGTATCCTATTTCAAAGTGTTCCAAATACTCAAATAAACCAGATTTACATAGGTTGCGTGAATTTTGATAGAATTATATTTATATAAAAATCGTATCAATTGAATAATTTTATGACATAAAAGGGGTAGTTTCACGAAAGGCATTTGGACCTAATTTAGTGAACCGCATATTTTTTCCTGTTTAATTGATTAAACTACATTTATATGGCATATATTTGAAAGAATTTCAATTTTCTACAACGTAGTTTTTAAAATATCAAGACTTGAAAATCGTCTTTTTAAATTGCATATATCACAAAAAGACGATTTTCAAGTGTTGATATTTTTAAAACTACGTGGTAGAAAATTGAAATTCTTTCAAATATATGCCATATAAATATAGTTTAACCCATTAACTAGCAAAAAATATGCGGTTCACTAAACTAAGTTCAAATGCATTTCGTGAAACTACCCCTTTGCTGTTAAAAAAGTTAAAAATCAACATGCCTAAAGTGGACGTACGGACAATCTGGTAACGACTAAATCTTACCTAACTACTACAGGAATCACCATGCAAAGTTTAAAATCGATGAACAATAGTAACATGCCTAAATAACCAAAAGAGCTAAGCGTTACTGACAGACTGACGGACGGGCGGATCGACCCTAATTATAAAAAAAGCTTTGCTTTTAAAAAATATACTTGCACAAATTTCCTAAAACTTAACATAAATTTTCTAACTTTGCAAGTTTACGATACAGAGAGAAGATGTTAAGGTTGGTTGCCGCGCAAGAACAACCTGTAAGCCCTAGGGAATCTACGTTGTATTGGTCTGCTGTTAAACCACTATTATAATGTCAAAAATAAGTTTATAGTATGTGCTTTTATTGATACAAATTATGAAAATATAATTTTGACAGCATTTTTCCTTCCTTCCCTTTTTTAGAATGATGCGATGCATCACTACAATTATACCTACATAGTTATATTTTTGTAACAGTCGCTGTTTTGTAATTTCGCCGTTTTGTAACATTAGCTGTTTTATAATTTCGCTGTTTAGTAATATTCGCTGTTTTGTAACATTTTTAACATTCGCCTTTTTGTAATTTCAACGTTCTGTTTTTCGCCGTTTTGTATCCACTCCGAAAAAAAACACATTAAATTTCTAGTTATTTACAGATTTGTGTTTTTTTCTTTGAGATTAAGATTGAAAACCTTTGTTTTTAAAATATATCCTATCATATAAAGTAATAAGCTTTTTTGTCTGTAGCAAAGGATCTCGCTAACCGCTGAACCGATATGGTTCTACTTTACAGTGAAGTTTCTTATATGTCCTAAGATGGTTTATTTTTCTGCCCTTCCATAGACTTTCGAATAAAGAGCCCCTAGATGCTAGGGGCACAGCCGCTACTATTTGATAAAGTAGCCTAGGGTTGAGATGGATCAAAAGCTTTTAAAACTACGTAGTATAAACACAAGCGGCTACGTCACTAGAGGCTGGGGGTCACTTGCGGTGAGGAGTGGGGAAAGAAAAACTAAAAAAGGACATTTTTCTAGTAGCGATTTCTCTTGAGAGGGTGTGGTAGCCTTCCCCAAAAATAAGTATAAACCTTTCCTGTATATACAATAAGCTATATTATAAATCTAAAAAGAACCATATCGGTTCAGAGGTTATCGAGATCCTTCAGTACAGACAGAGACATCAATTTATTTATAAATAAGAAAAAAATATGCTAAAAGCCTAATCCAGTTCTTAAATTTGTATGGTAAATTTTTGAAAGCACCTAAATAGTTTTAAATTTTCTGCTCGCGCGCGGCTGCCGAGCCCTGGAGAAAAATTTATTAAAACTCTTTCAATTTCTCAGTTTGAGGAAACTAAAACAAAGAATGATTAAAAAAGTTTTTGTGTAAATTAAGCCCCAAGAAAATTGAAAATAGATTTTCAATATTATCCTATCTCTTCTAGGTTTATACCCTGTCAACAATAGAAGTTTCAATATTATCCTATCTCTCCTGGGTTTATACCCTGTCAACAATAGAAGTTTCAATATTATCCTATCTCTCCTGGGTTTATACCCTATCAACAATAGAAGTTTCAATATTATCCTATCTCTCCTGGGTTTATACCCTGTCAACAATAGAAGTTTCAATATTATCCTATCTCTCCTGGGTTTATACCCTGTCAACAATAGAAGTTTCAATATTATCCTATCTCTCCTGGGTTTATACCCTGTCAACAATAGAAGTTTCAATATTATCCTATCTCTCCTTGGTTTATACCCTATCAACAATAGAAGTTTCAATATTATCCTATCTCTCCTGGGTTTATACCCTATCAACAATAGAAGTTTTTAAAAACGAAGCATTTTTAAAATTATGGTCTATAAGTCTATCCGACTGTACGTAAAGGATAGCTCTTATCGTTAATTAAGTCATGGTAGAATTGTCCTGACGATTTCAAACTTTGCATTGTGTTACAGTTAGGCACGACTTTGAAATTGTAACTTTATAATCCTATGTTCATTTTAAAAAAGCTGATTTTTAAATTTTTACGATATAACTATCCTATTCATCAGATTTTTGTTTAATGATTCCTGGGACAACAAGGAACAATATTTTAAGCAAATCATCTTTTAATAAAGTACTAAAATGTATGTATGTCCTTAAACAGTATCCCATAATTTTTCGATAAATTTTGAATTAATAGCAATTTGACTTTAGCATAGTAGTTTCTTTTCAACCTATTTACCAAAAATATTTTTTTCGCCGATAGATGGTGTTAGTTATGTTTTTAGCTATTTGCAAAATAGTTATAAACCTTCCTAGGACCTATGAGGAGCTACCCTGTTAAGGAGAACCCCATCGTTTCAGTGGTTAGCGAGACCCTGATGTGAAACATACAAACACACAGACATCCTGTTACTTTATTATAAGGATATGTTACGAATCTAAATTAAAATAAAAAATGAAACTCCTCATCTAAAAAGTATACGTATTTTTAATGAAAGTCTGTCATTTTCTCTTTCGAACTCTAGATTTTGAGTAAACTTTTGAATAATTTTTATTATGTACACTCCATGTAGGAATTTTTTAATAGGGTAGATAATTTATTTAGTACCAGGGATCTAAGGGGATAATAATTAATTAATAACATTCCCAATTATGATTAACAAAATAACACCATTTTGTTGATTAAAATTATTTGGAAAGTTTAAACATTATTAGTTGTTAAAACCAAATCAAGATTTAATAATCCTTCAAAAATACTTTTAAAACTTTGGTTTCCACTGTTCCCTCCCTCCCTGTGTATTACACAACTCTGTGGGAAATATTGAAAATTAAACACACCTCCCAATATTTATTTATAAATATACAGGGTGTCCCCCCCCCCCAAAAAAAAAATTGCTATTTCTGGTCTTTGGAATTAACCAGCAGGAGCATGGAAAAAACTGTTTTTACTGGGTTGTTTATTACACTAGTCCCCAAAGTTATATAATAACGTTTTCTTATAGGTTGTCTTAACAACTTTAAGGACTTTGGATTGGTTGATTCTTTATGTTATGTGTCCAAATGTTTCAACCAGTAATTAGAATCTACAGAAGGGGTAATTTTGAGTATCATCATTGGGGATTTACATTATTGTCTTATACCTTTGGAAACCTGTTTTTTACAGAGAAAATGATTTTTTTATACTCCGATCCTGGTTGTTTCCCAAAACCGGAAAATTCAGTTTTTTAGGGGCACCCCGAATATTTCCTTATTTTTGAATTATATAATTCTAAATGTACAGTACAAAACCGAATTTATATATTGCGTTTTTGTAAGATGTATTTGTAAAGCTTCTCTGTAGTTAAGGTTGTCCTAGGAATCATTATTCTGAAAATCAGATAAATAGGATAATTATGTCATATATAATGAAATATTTCTAAAAATCAACATGTCTTTATTTGACGTACGACCTTTTTGGTACAAAGTCGTTACAGGAACGACCATTCCAAGTTTGAATTGATATGACAATTCTAAAATGCATAAATTAAAGCTTTTCTTAAATTATTAGAATCGGTCCGTCCGTCCGTAACGGATAGCTTTTTTCGTTAATTTAGGCATGTTAGAATTGTCCTATCGATTTCAAACTTTGCATGGTGATTCCTGTAGTAGTTAGGTACGATTTAGAAAGCGTAGCAACTCTATAATCATTACCAGAATGTCCGTACGTCCATTTTAAACATGTTGATTTTTTTATTTATTTAACAACAAATTTTTATGTGATCTAATTATCCGATTGATCTGATTTTTGGTATACTAATTCCTGGGACAACAAAGTACAATATTATAAGCGAAGCAACTCTATAATCAAGTTCTAAAAATGTAAGTATGTCCATATCAAGCAGTTTTTAAACAAATTTATTTACAATTTTGCTTAGACTCTTATACATTTATATTCTGATTATTCAGTTGTGACACTACACAAGTGTTCATATTTGTTTGTCCTAGTGTTTCAGTGCTTCGCTTTTATGGATGTTGTCTTCCTTGTTTATAAATGTATACTAGTCATTGTTGTAATGTTTTTGCAAGAAGAAAATGCTAAAATATCCGAATAGATTAAGTTTATAGAAGGTGCCTAAGCCCGTTGTTGTTTCAACAAATCCTATTTGCAAATATTTTTTGTGGAGTCACTATTCTGCAATTGTCTGTCTGTAAGTTACATTTGTGTACAGTAAATATTTACTAAATACATATACATATGATTATCTTTATTATTACTGGTCCCAGGTATAATCCTCCAGATCTCCAGAAATCTTAAAAAGGCTACTATGGCCGCAATTTTTGAATCTGAGACTTCAAATTTTAATCCTAAGCTTTTCTAACATCCGTACCGGATAGCTATGTTCGTTAAGTTAGACATGTTAGAATAGTTTCATCAGTTTTAAACTTTGCATTAATACTTTTGGAGCAAAGTCCATTTGGACATGTTGCTTTTTTCCAGCATATACCAACAACGAAATTAATTCGAAAAAAAATTACGAAACCTATGCGTGATTCCCAGCTGTTGTTGGGGGGCAGTCTTTTTTTCTGTCCCCTTAATATCATTTAAGATTTATTTCGCTTGTTGGTTATACCTTTTTATATTTCAAAACTAACTTTTGTTATTATATACCTAAACATCTTAATTTTTATAACCTGGTTTATGGAAGCAAAAAATAGTGTTGTAAGCGAAGCAACTCTATAATAAAGACCTAAAAATTAAAGTGTGTTCTCAAAAGCACCGATAATTGTACATTAAGTTAGTATTACTTTTTACAAAGTGCTGACACTCTAAAAGTGACAGTGTTCGTCTTTCTGACTGTCATTACCTTAAGTTTTGCTTTTATGGATGTTTTCATCCTTGTTTTATCCAAACCAGACAAAATTGTCCTTGTTACTTTTTAAATTATACATCAAGATTTTTCTTAAACTCTTAGCCACTGTTTCAGTAAAAATAAAATATTTTTGTACAAATCTTAGTTTAAAACAAGGATGACAACATCCATAAAAGCAAAGTACAAAGAAACATTAACACTTCTAGAGTGTAAGCACTGAATAATCAGAAAATAAATGTTTAACAGTCAAAACTGAATTTAAGTAAATTTGTTGAAAAACTGCATCAATACAGGATAATGTTTAAGGACTTATTACAGAGATACTCCGCTTATAGCATTGTACTTTGTTGTTTTAGGAATCAGTATTCCAAAAATCAGATTATTATGTCACATTAGAATTTAACATTTTTAATATGGACGTGCGGACTTTCAGGTATCGATTAAAGAGTTGCTACATATCTAATTCTACTACTAGAGGAATCACCATGCAAAGTTTGAAATCGATAGGACAATTCTAATCTAACATATTCAAATTAACGGAAAGAGCTAAATGTATGTGACGTACTGACCCTAATTATAGAAAAGCTGCGCTTAAAAAAACAGCATTAAGAGGGTACTTTAGAGTATCTTAAATCTGTAAGACAAGTACTCGAAACTTATATTAAATTTCTAACAAACGGGGCATAATTATTGAAAATCCATTATACAATTTTGAAATCGATAGAATAATTTTAACTGAATAATTCTAACTGCATAATTTACTGTAAGAGCTATCCATATTTATAGAAAAGCTTCGCTTTAAAAAATGATAAAAATCTGAACTCTATAAAAATATATTATCGAGTAGAAATTACTATATAAAATCACAACACAATTAAAAAATACATTATTATGATAAAACATATTTTAGCAATTAATTTTAATAACTGCCTCTACAGTAAGTTGGAATGTTATGTATGGAAGGGTGATTCATAATCATCACATATTTTAGGTACTTAAATTTCATATATTATTGAGTATTATATTTTATATTTTAATTTAAAAAATGGATTTAGAAAAAATGGTTATTTGACAAATATAGATTTTCATTTAATTTCGAATGTAAAAGTATATAAAAATAGAAATATTTTAATGAAAACTAACATTTTTTTTACAAAAAAAATGGAATGTTGAAAATGGATGGAAGTAGCTGAGGCCATAATTATTAAGTTAAGTATCACATATTATATAGTTGATTCCCTTTAACCTAACCTGGACAACAAATATTTCAACAAAAAAAATGGGCATTTTCGCCTCATAGTGCCTTGACGACCCCCTCCATTTTTTTAATTAAGTATTGGGGGGGGGGGGGGGTAGTTTCGTACTTTGGTACTATTTGGTACTGTGAAGCACTGCAATTGAAGGATGTTTGGATAGGCATAGGAAAAAATATCCTCTTATTATCAATTTTTTCCGGAAATAAGAAGGGGGGTATTTCAGAGCTCTATGGTCACTTTGCGAGAAAGCTCCAGAAATATTTTGTTTCAGATTAGGGGCTTGTATCACTTTCCTAACAAAGTAGAAATATTTTAGTGGTCCATACGTCAGTTGAAGGGAATTTACCATTTATATTTTTATCTTTATATTATATACAAATTTATGGAATGTTTGTATGGAATTGTTTAGGCCAATTTAATTTCATTTTATCACATTATATTTAGATAGTTAAACTATTAGATTTAAATAAAACATATAGCCTTAGTTTGATTTTCATGTAGTAGATTGAATTCTTGTCTTACTTTAAAAACTACTAACGGCTTCGGCTCTAAAGGTCTCTTGGGGCACTTGAGTTGACCCTCCATTCTAAATTTTAGTTTTGAACAAAAGAGTTTTAAATATGTTAAATTGCGGTGGGTTATTTTTTCAGGGGCGGCTTTTCTTTTGTGATTATACCCTCCCCCAAAATAGGTTTAATCCTTCCCTCTAAGGAGAACCATATCGGTTGAATGTTAGCGAGATCCTACAGACAAACAAATAAACATCCTGTTACTTTATATAAGGACTAACGGTTTCGCCCCTAGCCTCTAGGGGCTTTGCCCCAAGAGATAATAAAAAAAGTTAAGGTGAAATTCAAAAAAAAAAGACCAAGGAAGTCTTCTACAAAAAAAAGGACCAAGGATATCTCCTACAAAAAAAATGGGGGAGGGATTTTTTTGTTTTTTGGGGGGTAGGGGGTGTCCCACAGTAGGTATATTCCCTGAAGAGTAGAATCAGATCAGTTCAGTGGTTACCGAGATCTTAAGCTTCAGACGGACGGACGGACAGGCATCATTCTACTTTGTATTATAGATATAGATTATTTCATATTTGATAAAAATACCCGCACATTGTGAAGATCAAAATAAAGCATTTTTTTAGCATAAAAATTTCAGCTGCAATATTTAGCTTTTTTTACATTTTACATAATGCATATATTAATATCTATGACACATTCAAGTATTTTGGCATTTTTATAATCAAATGCCATTTACATTATTAAACTAGCGTTTGGCACCTGAGAAGTGGAACTATTTACATATGGAATATTTTTCGGAGAATCAGACAAAAAAGGGGGGGGGGGGTAATGCAACCATCTCGTAATCAATGATTAAATAGCACTTAGAATTCGAATTTCGATCTGAAATTTTTCCCTAAATCGAACAAAAAGTTGGAAAAGTAACGGCTGGCGGCTCAGCCGTTTAGCCGTTTTTTGCCTATTTTCAGGGCAAATTCATCATTAATTACGTAGAAATCAACTTTTTATAACATATTTTTGGTTTAATTCATGTTAAATGATAGCAATAACCATTTTTTATATTTCTAGTACCAACAACTACCGGCTAGAACCGTTTGATAAGGTTTTTGAGCCACAAAATTTATTATGTGGAGATAGGTTTCGTGACTAATTTGCTTTTAAGATATCCAAAAATATGACAAAACGGCTGAGCCGTTAGCCGTTACTTTTCCAAATTTTTGTTCGATTTAGGGAAAATAGACCTATTAGATAAGGATTATTCATGCCAAATTTCAGATCGATATTCGAATTCTAAGTGCTATTTAATCATTGATTACGAGATGGTTGCATTAAAACCACCCCGCCACCCCTTATGTCCATAAGTAGCGCAGCAACAAATCAATATTTGATAATCAAGTCTAGAATAAAAATTAGGGAGTGAGGAAACATTAGACTGTAAACTAAACTGGTACGCAAAAAAATGTACCAATAATTTTAATCTACAAAAGGGGTAATTATGTTTAGCTTAATTAGGGGAATTTTTGGTTTTCTAAAATGTGGAAATTTTCAAGGAATAGTTACATGCAATATATATTCAAGTGAATGTTTTACAGACATACGAGCAAACCCTAGCCATTAAGTAGATTTACTTTTATTTTATTTAAGGCACTATAGAATACCATTATAGTTAATTATAATTAATTTTTTTGAGAACATTTTCTTTAATGTTGTAAATTTAAACATTGAAATTCAGTTTCCTCGTTTTAATACGGATTTAGTTAATCGCCGCCGTTAGTTTATTCTGTGGCGATTTCAAGCTTTGGCGGTAACGGGGACGGCGAGCTTGGTGACATTTCCATGACGGGCATAACACTGGTAATAACGGGCGCCCCGCCGCTACTGCTGGTCGACATAGTGGGGCTAACAGCACCGGTATCGCCACCACCGCCTAGGTTCATGTTGTTGTCCGGTTTGATCTTGGCCATCAGCTCATCCGTCTCGTCCTTGGAGTAGTTGTGTCCGCGGCGGATGTGGTCCTTCAGCCAGTCAGCGGTCTTGTAGGTTTTGCCGCACAGCGGGCAGACAGATCTAGAATTAAAAAGTCAAAATTTAACATGAAAATAGTTGGATAAGGAGGGGACAATACACTGCAAAATTAAGTTTTATCGGCACGCTATCTTAAAACTTTGGAGCTCACTCTTGCTTTGTATGTAGCAGAGTCCAACAAACACCTTAACCAAAAACTTTAATATATAAAAGGGGTAATTGTATTAACGAACATAAACAAGGAATGCTAATTCTCGCAGAATGGTTTCCGGCGGAAGCTACCGCCGTTTCTTCACAGTTCCACGCACCCTTTTGGCAAAAAACATTGCCTTATCCCTTAGGATCCCTGTTCTTTTTGCTTGATTGGCTCACCTTGGTTTTTCCTGCGAGTGTTGGTCCCTGACATGTCTGGAGAGGTTCTTTTTGAGCATGACCATGTTGCACACAGGACACCTTTTGTGCAGGGGACCCAGGTCCTCCATCAGAGATTTCAGGTAGGATTGTCTAAATAAAAGGTTCATTTCTCCATTCAATCAGACAAAACTACTTTTTTAATTTTAGTTTTAGATTGAAAGAAAATTTCAGGAAGTTTTTTTTTTATTTTGCGGGTGATTTCTATGGACATATAGGAAGGCTCATTGTAAAGGAGAACCATATCAATTTTGCGATTAAGGAGATCCTTTGCTACACACACAGACAGACAGGCATACTATTAAATTTTTAAAAGGATAGTCTTATAACGATTATCATTAAAATAATCAACTGGAAAATAAAAAACTGTCAAATTTGGCGTATTTGAAAAAAGTTTACATTATTCCAACTTAACTTTATTTTTACCTACTTAGATCAATTTCATGGAACAACCCCTTAATCTAGAACATAACTAGCTTACCTCGAAATATGCATGGGAAGGGTGGTGATAGGTTCTCCGGAGACAATGATATGATCCCCGCCGGGGGTAGTGACCGTATTCATCATGGGGGAGTCGGACGAATTTTCCGACCACTCCCCGCAGTCCAGCGGATCAGCAGTCTCGGTTTTCAGCCTTTTCTCCAAGCTTTCTGATAACTCCTAAATATCAACAAAAATTTAATTTTAGATATTTTTTACCTAAACTTTCTTCAATTAAGGCCTGTCCGTACATTCTATCGATTTAAAACTTTCCATTGTATCCTTTTTATGGATTCCTAGAATATAAAGTAAAAAGCTTATATGTCTGTAGCGAAGAATCTCGCTAACCGCTTAACAGATATTGTTCTTCATTACAGTGAAGCTTCTTATAAGTCCTGATATGGTTTTATAGTTTTTAATTAAATTAATGTATGTTTTAGGCTATTTTACTGCCCTTCCATATCCCTTCTAATAAAGAGCCCCTAGATGCTAGTAGTTGAAGTAGTAAGGTTTTTTGTCTGTGGCTTAGATTTTACATTAATACTTTTAAAGGACGCCTGCAAGAAATAACACGCTTTAACTGCTGAAAGACTGCCACAAGAAGACCCAATACCCCAAATTTAAAGCCTTCAGCTTCAATAACAAAAAAGTTCTAGGCATTTCAAAATAGCATTTTATGTACAATGGAATTTTTGAAAGATTTCCAATGCTCATAAAAGAAAAAACAATATTAAATTACGTCGCCTAGACACAAAATTATAACCTTATCTTTGTCAGAAACTTAGATTGCCTGTTACTGATTACATTTTTACAATAAAAACACCACATTTCATTGTCAAAATCTATGAAAAAAATTTGATTTAAATTGCATTTTTAAACGAAAATCATAGCGGAAACAAAGGGGTAAACTAATACAAGCTTAGCTGTGATTGGTTGTTAAGCTGATTCAGCCTTCTGATTGGCTACAGTACATTCGGTACAACGCAAGTAAAACTTAATTTTTTTAATGATTTTGACTATAAAAATGGATATTTTTATTGTAAAAATATAATTAGTTACTGGAAACCTAAAGAGGACTATCCACGAACAAGAGCACGTGATTCTAAGTACCTTCCAGCATTGATCCTGAGTATTTTCTTTCAGAATATAATAGGTCACTATCAATAATTAATATATTGACGAGAAAATTTATGTTTCACCACTTCAAGTTGAAGAAAAGAAAAAAAATGTCCACCATTTTTCGTTAAAATTCTATCAAACGTTTTGTTGAGTTCGGGGTGTCTTTAATTGTCCATGTGTTGTCAAATGATAAAAATTAAAAAAAGTCAAAAGCACATTTACTATATCTCATATGTATGTTTATATTAATGCTAATATGGATTAATTTACAATCTATATAACACGAGTATTCGCATATGTAACATCAAATATCCATTTTATTAAAAGAATTCGCTTCATAAAAGTTTTCAAAATCAATTAAAATACCTAAAAAAAACATGGTAAGACATAAATTTTCTCGTCAATATATCAATAATACATGGTGTCCTATTATATTCTGAAAGAAAATACTTAGGATCAATGCTGGAAGGTACTTAGAATCATGTGCTCTCGTTCGTGGATAGTCCTCTTTATGACAAAAATAAGCTTATAATTTTGTTTCTAGGCCACGTAGTTTAATTTCAAAGTTTTCAACATGAGCATTGCAATTCTTTCAAAATTTTCATTGTACATAAAATGTCATTTTAAAATGCCTAGAACTTTTTTGTTATAGAAGCTGAAGGCTTCAAATTTTGGGTATTTGGTCTACTTGTGGCAGTCTTTCAGCAGTTAAAGCGTGGTATTTCTTGCAGGCTTCCTTTAAAAATGACCCTCCACTAATATTTTTAAAATTAAAATTGAAAATGGGTAGACCCCCCCCCCCCTGCATGCAAGATAAGCATTAGCATTTATTTGAGTTTAATAATACCACTCACCGCATCCAGTTTATGCTTGCCAGCGGCGGCCGCATTCAGCAGCGCTTCCTCCAAACTCGTAGTCCTCAGTTTCTTGGCCATTGTTGAGGATAGAGGTGTAGTGGCGCCCTGCTGCAGGCCTCCCATAACCATCGGGGGACCCTGCACCATGGGGGTTGAGGTAGTTGTGTTGATGGGTGCCACCGCGGGGAGCGCGGATGACATGTTATCACGTATCCCGTCTGTTAGTCCCTAAAAATATTGAAAATGATCACACCGGTAAATGGCGGCAGAGTCGGACAAAACTAAAACCAATATTTTAGTACCGAAACTACGGTATAATTAGTTTCATCTTATTCTATTTATCAATTTTGAGATAATGCGACTTTATTCAATATTTCTTCAATAGCAGCCGTGAAAATACAATTTGCCGTACATACAGACGGACGGACAGACAAAGCCTTATACAAAGTAACCGGATCTGTGTCTGAATGTGTGTACACTAGGATCTCGCTAACCGCTGAACCAATAAGATTGTCCTTAACTGTATAGCTTCTCTTGCATAGGTCCCAGGATATTTTTCAACTTTTTCATTTTTCAACAAACTGAAATTGAAAGTAGGTGGTTCAACTTCCTCCCTCGTTAATGAATTTATGGGGCCGTAACCGCTTGTTCAGTTTTATAGCGTTATATCAGGCACACAAGATTCATACCTTAATTTGCAGAACTTCCGCCGTACTGAGGAAGGAGTCGAGCCTTGTCTGTTCCAGGTTGACCTCCCCCAGGTAGATAAACTCCAGGATGGACTGCAGGTCGGTAAAACGGACATCCCTAGAGGAAAAATGATTAATGACGGATTATAAAAACGTACGCATTTAAATAAAGAAAAATCTCGAAATGTATTGGTCTTTTGTAGCAATACCGACAAACCGACGGATCAAGTAAATCTTGTACTGGGTGCAAATGCTCATGGATATAGGCAATCTTTTTTTAAAATCCAGCAGTCTACTTTGAATATCAGCCAAGAATTTTAGCCTAACGGTTTCTTGCGGACGGACTTATCTGTCGAATTACAGAGTTGCTACAACTACTAAAACATGTAATAATATGAAGACGTGCAAAAAAAATTAAAATAACCATTTTAAGTTCTAGAAAGTTTGATAAGGGAAAGTTCGATGAAAGGTATTGAATTATTTAACCTCAAGAGAGTTAAATTGAGACACACATTGTTCTAAGAACTCGTCCACAATGACTCATAAAAGCAAAAATAAAAAATCAGACGATAGGTCAAACTAACATTAACATAGCGTAAATACAGGATACTTTTAAAGGACTGTTTTAGGACTTGATTATAGAAATGCATCGCTTAGAATATTGTACCTTGTTGTCCTAAGAAACATTGTTCGAGAAATCAGATGAAAAGGAAAATTAATCGCTTTTTAAATCGTACCTAACTACTACAGGAATCATAATGCAAAGTTTAAAATCGATAGGAAAATTATAACTTACCTAAATTAACGAAAAGAGCTATCCATATAATAAAAAAAAATTTGCTTTTTAAGAAGATGGACGGAAAATATTGGTTATCGAATGGCTTTGCCATGATTTTATTTCCAGTATGGGTTCGAAACCGATCAATAACCGATTAAAACTGGTTTTAGGCCATAATGAAAAAATCATGTATCGCGTATTAAACAGTTTTTCGCAGAGAGTAGAATTAAAAAAACTGGAGATCATGGAAAGAAAACGAAGTTGCGGGTTTCATCGTATTTTTATAGTAGCTTTTCTCCAATTTCTTTCCCTTGGGTGGGGCTTTAGCCCTGCAGGGCATATTATCTAACCCTGCGGGTCAATCATTAACATTTACTTAACCTAACCTAAAATAACATTTAAAAAGCTACTGTGAAAATACGCTGAAACCAGCAACTTCGTTTTCTTTCCATGACCCAAAAAACTGGAATTAATCTTACAATTTATCATTTTACTATCCGCGGAAAACTGTCTATAATACGATGCGATAAATAACTATTATAAGTTACAACTTACTTTAAAACAAGGACAGGGTGTTGCCATAGAGAAATACCCTTGAGCAAATTCTTGAAATACGTGCTGCAAGCACTCAATACAACCTGAAAAATATAAATATTCATATTATTCATTAATAAAATTCACAGGAAGGGGACATTGGTCCTTAATTTCTACACTGGTACCCAAAGTTTTTCAACCACGCTTTTTTTTACAGTTGGCTCACTACCTGTCCTTTAGGGTATAAAAAATTAAACCAAAAATATAAATCTACAGTAGGGGTAATTTTGTAAATCATAGTTGGGGATATACATAAATATTAAATTCAATATTCATTATTTGATCCCCGGACCCCTTATGGTAATAAACTAAATTAACACCTGTGAAAAATATGTTAAAACGTTTAGATCAACCAATCAATATTAAATAGATTATAGGAGTACTCAAAGTTTTAAGCAAACGTATTCATAGAACTTCAATACCAATAAAACTGTACCCTCTCTCCTCCCTAGTAAAAAAACAAAATTTCTGTAATATCTCTTTGTTTAAGTCACAAAGCAACAAAACATACATTTTCTCTTTTTTTTATAATTCTATTTAACAAAGAAATAAAATAGTTCAACCTGTCCTTAGGGGGAATATTAAGTAAGTTTGCTTTGTTTATTATTATTAAGGTACACGATAAATGTTTACTTGTATCCTTATTTTCAATATTGAAAAAAAATTCTAAGAGGATAATACCAAGGATTTTTCTTGGGGGCAGGGAGGGGGAGGTTGAAAACTTCGTCAAAGGGCACTTTGCTTTTAAAAGCAGTGTTTTAGTGTTTAATTGTCTTTGTAATTTTAAAAACTTGCGTATAATCTGGTACAACTGGGTATTCAGTGATCATGTTATTGGGCAAAACCATGTGCGTCACTTTTGCGTCCCCAAAATGAGGCCCATTATACCAACAACCACCTCTTTAAACCCCTCCGAAATTTATGCTTGGTATCTCCCACCCCCTCCTTCCCTATAAGATGAGCATTTTTGCATGGGCACAGGTATGGAACATTGGCAAAAAATCATTTTTCTTCTCGACATTTAAATTTCAAGGTTCCTAATACCATTTTACACTTTGATTAAAGAAATATTAGGGACAAAATAATTTGTATTAAAATGTCCTATCCCCCAAATCTCTGAAATTGTTAGTATCCCTCTCCGATAAGAACTTGAACAAGCACCCGTGGAGTTTGTAAATGAGGTGCCGTGTACCCAGTATTTCGAGAATGTACGCAGGTTTTAAAAGTACAAAAGAAAATTCCTAATAATAAATATATATCGTTTTTGCAAATAAATTTTCATTACATAAAAGTAACAGGATGTCTAAGAGTATGCTAGTTTGTGTTAATAAGTTTCAAAACTCTTTTATAGTTGAAAGGGGTTTTATTGTCCTTATACGGCTCATAACCGGTTTGAATCCAGCTAAAATTAACAAATGCTAAGACTTAAAGGAAACTATTTTACAGCATATAAATTGAGAACACTATTTATAAAAATTAAAGTTTAGCAAGCACTCTGATTTATATCTAAGAACACAATCTATACATACATATATAATACCTCCCAATTTTCACCTTCCACGATTTTGTAAGTCCACCTCTTAACCTCCTAATCTACCCCCCCCTCTCTCTCTCTTTCACTTTTCTATATCTCCTTACCAACCTGCTAAATGCTCCGTCTTCCCCCCCCCCCCCTCTGTCTCCCAAATACATTTACTATACAGGCTTACTAATAAATTCCTTTCTTTAGAGCTTAGGTACAGACGCACACACATAAACACACACACACACAAATACGCACAGAAACACTCACACAAAATTTGCGTCCCCCCCCCCCCCCTACATCTTAAAACCATACATGGTACATTTTTTTGAGATAGGCGGACATAAAAAAGGGACACATAACAAAACTGAAATGGGTACTATAGATGCATGTATTCAATTTTTGCTAAAGCGTAGCTTTTCATCTATTTGTAGGGTTAGTATGTATGTCCATCCGTCCGTAGGTAAGAATAATGGTATGTTTGTGACATATTCTTTACGTACGTGAAGATGACTATTACAATATGGTAGTTAACATGTTGTAAAATTGTCTTTTTTTAGCAGGAAAGAACTTTTCTTCTATCATATTAAGTATTAAGGTTTTTGTCTGTAGCTAAAGATTTTAATAGCTAGCCACTGAACTGATGAAGTTCACATTTAGGTCCAAGTATGGTTTTAGGCTATTTTTCTGATTTCCTTGCTTTCTTTGGTGCTTGGGGCGCTGACACTAGTATTTTACCATAGAAATAGACCATTAGATTGAAACCTCACACATTTTAGATTTGTTATGCTTAATTGGGATTATTAACTTATCATATAACTAGTTGCTACGCCCCTAGAATCATCTTCGTGCACTAGAGCTAGGAGGGGGGGGGGGGGAAGTTGACCATACGCATTATTTTTTTTTCACCATAGCTTCACCGTAAACGATGACAATATCGTTTCAGCGGTTAGCGAGATATCTTGGGACAGACAAAATCACACAGACATCCTATTACTATTATATAAGTATCATTAAAAAGTTAACAATGCAATATATTTAAAATGGTTTTAGGCTATTTTCTCCTCTTTTCCATTTCAAAAGCTCATTAGTTAAAAAAACGAAAATTAATAAACTTTCACATAGTATATATATAAAAATCTGTAAAAGAAATAATTAAATAAGAGATCGATTAGACTAGTACGCTGTCTCTTCTTGTTGAGTTAAAATCTTCTTGGGAGTTTTTAAGAAAATTAATCTAATCATACTTTTAACATGTACACGTTTAATTTAAGAATCAAAGCAACTCTATAATTACAACACGAAGTATCTCATTAACCACTAAACCGATATGGTTTTCCGTTATAAAGTAGCTCCTCTTAGGTCCTGTGAAGGCTTATCACTATTTTGGGGGAGAGTATCTCCACCAAATAATGAGAAATTGCCCCTAAAATTAAATAAATGCCAACCCCCCCCCTTAAAAACATTTTTGTGTCAATATGATGTCTACGTATGATTGTCCAATAAAATCTCGTAAAAGAATTGTCTGTTCCGGAATGTTTAGTATTGGTCTAATGCAGGTTTTAGGCCATTTTTAAAGGGTACGAGCATAAAAATAAATAAGTATGATAATTCAATCAAATAAAAAGCTATCCGTCAGTCCAAGACAGACGTACATACATACCTTGTGTGCTTTAAGACTCTGTCCCTCTGCGGACAGAGTAACATCCACAAAGTCCTCCTCCTCTAGAATATGCTTGAACGCCGCCGTCAGAGAAATCTGATAATTGTTCCACTTTAGGCTGAACTGCTCCCCCATCTTGTGATATTTCACGTTCTTGTTGTCTTAGATTTTATTTATTTATTCACGTTATTTTAAAACATTTATTATATAACTTTTCACTTTTATATTATGACGGTGAGCGTTGGTCTGTCTGCCTGTCGTCTGGGAGAAAACTGAGAGGGTATTGCGAGAGATTGAATTTTGGTTGTAGGAGACATTATTGTTATATACAAAGGAGGTACAGGGGAGGGGGGGGGGGAGGGGAGTACAAAAGGGGTATTGTCGTACAATACAACTAAAAACATATTTAAATTTTAGCAGCAAAATTGTATATTCAATACAATAAATGAATTTCATTTAATCGTTATATAAAAAAACAGCTAACTATTTTGGTATAGGTTGACACAGTACCCTCCCAAGAGAAATCGACCCTAAAAAATACCCCCCCCCCCCCCGTCCCTACAGAAAATAATGTGTTATTTGGGGCTGGTGATTCCCTCAAGAGCCCCTAGAGAGCTTTAGGGTCGTAGCCGCTAGTTTAATAATTCAATTATCGTTTAAGTGAAAAAATCTAAATGAATCGCAAAATTAAGCTAATTACATAATTGACTTATCACTAAAAATATTTGCTGTACTGTATGAATATTACAAGAGGGGGAGATAAGGGGAGCAGGTAGGAGACACAACCATTGTCCCAAGGTCGGAGGGAGATAGAGAAAAGGGAGTGGAGCAGTTCAACAGGCTGAATATATGTCGTGGAGGGAGGATTAACTTTGTACACAGGGTGGGGAGGAGTGTAATAGAAGGTGGGGGGAAAGCAGCTAGCTTACTACAACATAGCAACCACTTGGTTTGGGCGCCCACTTGTAAACGGAATTTTTTCGCGTCTCATAAAAACAACAAGTCAGCTTTGATTTACTTAAGTATAATTTTTTTTAAATTAAACGAATGAAAAAAATGCACAAAATAAAAATAAATATCATAGTGCAAAGCTAGCTATTTGTTGATTCATGAAAAAAAATGCGCAACTTTGCGCATATGTATGCTGCGAGAGCCTTGTAGGAGGGGAGGGCGGAGAATTGTTCACTCTCGTAGCAATCCAATTAAACACCGTTGTCAAAATTCTAACATGAATACTATTACCGCTTTAAAATTATCTTTTTATCTTTCTTAACGATTCTAAGCGGGTTTTTTTATTCTCAATGTTTTAACGATTCTAAGCGGTTTTTTTTATTCTTAAAAAGATATACCAACATTTTTTTATCATGCTCGATCAACTTACGTATAACTTGTCCCTTTAAAAATCCTAAAACTTCTAAAATCTTTTAGAGATTACTTTTTTTCTTGCTGATATTTGGATTTTTATAGACGTAGCGCATTGAAACTAAATTGCGGCATCCCTGAAAACCATATAAGAAACTAGCAAAGAAGATCTAGGAGGGGGAAATGGCAATAAAGGAAGAAAGCGTAATAGAGGGAGTATTAGCAAGAGGCGCTTGAAAAAGGGGGAGCGAAAGGGGAAAGGCGCCTAGAGACATGAACGGAGGTGTAGAGAGAGAGAGATGGTGTATAATGGATGGTATTGCTAGCTGCTGCTCTATCATCTAGAAACCTACCAGAGTCGCCTTCCTTACAGAGTTCAGATCCCGCAAAAGGACAGTATACATTTTAGGCTTATGTAAATTTTTATAACACATTTAGGTATCATCTTTAACAAATATCTATATAGGTCTTTAAACTTTATTTACAAAAAGAGTAATATTAGTAGATAAAGTGTGTGCAAAGAAAGTACATCTATAAAAAATTCGAATTGTTTGGCTTGTGTAAACAGTAGAAAAATTGTATGTATGTAATTTGAACCATAATAAGCTCTACTTTTCAGAGTTATAAATATCATGTTTATGCTGTTTGTACTGTAGAAGCTAAGTTGAAAAGTGTGAGAAAGGTTATGAAATGCAACTTGATATTTCTATATTCATCACATATTATTTTCTATTAAAAATAGTGTGCATACTATTAGAAAGCTTATAAATCTTAGTTTATCAAATAGGAAGCTTTATTTCAGCCCTGTTAATAACAAATGAACCATAAGTCAAACGTAAGAATAACCAGATACTGCAAGTTATGTTAAAACTTAAATCTTTGCTAAAGAAAATTATTGTCTGAATTTAGATTTCTAAACCTCTTACCTTCATTTTTTCTTATTCTTCAATTTGTCAAATATTGCTCTCTTAAATTCCTACTGACTGTGTAGCTATTCAATATTCTGAGAAGTTCTATGTTTTGATTTAAATAAAATTTTTACTTTTTATTAATTGTCCTTTTAACTAAATGTATTATTTATTAGTTGTAGAAAAAACAAAACATAATTGAACATCTCAAATAGCAATAAAGTCAAACTTAAATTTTTTTAAATGAAACCTTTTAACCTAATGGTAAAGTATAAACAGTAGAAAAAAATATTTTATCATGGAATGAAAATGAAGTAGCAGGTTTTTGCTAATTTAGTAGCTTTTCTCCTATTTTTAGTTCCTGCAGGGGCTCTAACCCTGGGGGGCCAATTATTAAAATTTAGCTATCCCTGAATAACCTCTCAAAAGTTACTGTGAAAATACAACGAAACTCAATTTTTCATTTGCTTTCAATAATTTATAGTAATTATATTTCTAAAAAGTAGAGCACATGTTATACTCTTTACACAAGCCATGCAAGTTTATAGTAGTTAAATTTTAAAGTCCCATAGACCCCAAATGATGTATTAATACTAGATGTACCCATAGCAACTTATAGGAATTCAAAGGAATAAAAAGTGCCAAGTGGGCAAATGAAAAGCCCAAAACCATCCCAAGGCATAAATCTAAAATCATAACAGGATTTAAGTGGAGTTTTTAGGAAAAAGCTTCCAATCAGTATTTTAGTTACTAAAATCTTAAACTTCAAACAGAAAATACCTTTATACTTAGTGTACATAATAGAATATAAGACTGTCCCATTATCTTGTTGGGTTTGGGATATTTGTTAAAAAAAATGGGGCGAGGAATGTGTCAGAGAGTGAAAGAATTAGAATGCTTTAATAAAAAGGGGAGAGGGGATTCAGAGGGCAAACCAGTCTTGCCTGCCCAAACACGCACACACACACACACACACACACACACGTTTCACACTAGGTCATCATAGGTGATACTCTGGCTGCTCTTCAAGATGGACAGATAAGGGGGAAGGAGGGGGACACTTGCAATAAAGTGGTTACTTTTGAGCAGCTTGAAATACGGGGGAGCGGAGGGAGGAGGGGGTTGGGGAGGCGAGATAGAACCAGAGCCAAGAAGAAAATATGGTTGTCTCTATATAAAACAAGGATGATAACATCCACAAAAGCGATGATAAACGAAGAATAACTCGTGTACAGTATCAGAATTTAATGAGCAGGACATTGATTATAGAAGTAATTTGCTTAAAATATTGTACTTTGTTGTTCTAAAAATCATATAAATAGGTTAATTTTATCATACCAAAAGTTTGAATATGCATTTTCAAATAAACTTGCGGACTATCTTGTATTTATTATAGCATTACTACGTTTTCTAAATCATACCTTAAAGTTACAGGAATCAACACACAAAGTTTTGAATCGATAGAACATTTCTAACATGTGTAAATTAACGAAAAAAGCTGTCCGCTTCGGAAGAACGGGCCGGCCAACATCATAGAAAAGCTTCGCTCTCAAAAAAGATATGGGAAAGGGAGGTAGGAGGGAGATAAAACATGGTGTTAGGTCAGAACTCCAAATTTTGGTCTCAGAGAGAGAGAGAGAGCGAGTTTTGGGTGCTATTGTGCCAAATTATTCGCCAGCATCCGTAATTTTATCAAGTTATTCGTCAGCTATCGTAATTCTATATTTAAAAACTTATAATTGTCTTATCTATAGCATATTATTATTAAAAACTAAATCTTCAAATAAATTTATTTTTTTAACCAAAAAAACTGGCGAATTTTGTTTAAAAATATACAATGTATGTATCAAAGCAAAAAGCAAATCTCAAACCAGGAATTAATACTATAGGCAGTTTTAATATTAAACAAATACACAATTTTTCAGAGGAGGAGAGAAAGGACAATGGGATAAAAAAATAATCTACACTTATATTCTTTCTTCCCGTTGAAATTAAAAGTCATAGATATTTGTTTTAGGGAATACTAATTAATATGTGTTGGCACGCAGAAGGGGTGCATATCCAACAACTTGGAAAATTGGAGGCGGGGGATGGATATACCCCCTTGACAAGGGTCTTCTACACCACCATAAACCACCAAGGGGGGTGTCAAGATAAGAAAATTTAAAAATCAAGAGCACAAATCTACTAAATCAATAGGGGATTGACACCTAGGGGGTGTATCCAATCCACCCCCCTAGAAATAAAATGTCTAACTAACCACCCCTTCATAAAATAAGATTTACAATCTATAATACAAAGTAGAACGATGTCTGTCCGTCTGTCCGTCTGACCGTCTGTCCGTCTGTCTGTCCGTCCGTCCCTTAAGATCTCGGTAACCACTGAACCGATCGGATTCTACTCTTCAGGGTATATACCTATTGGTCCTGTGGTGGTTTTAAGCTATTTTCTTGGGGGGTGGGACACCCCCAACCCCCTCAAAAACAAAAAAAATCCCCCCCATTTTTTTTTTTTTTTTTTTTTTTTTTTTTTTTTTTGAAGAATTCTTTTGTAGAAATATTCTTTTGTAGAAGAATTCTTTTGTAGAAGATTTCTTTTGTAGAAAATTTCTTTTGTAGAAGATTTCTTTAGTTCTTCTTATTTTTTTTGTTTGAATTTTTTTGTTGTCATCTCTTGGGGCAAAGCCCCTAGAGGCTAGGGGCGAAGCCGCTAGTATAATAAAATATAACAAACACAATTCAAAATAAATTTAATGACAAAAACTAATAAAAAATAATTGTTTTTTTTTGATACTTTGTACAATCATTTTAACATTATTTGTCGCATCGTATTATAGATAGCTTTCCACGGATAGTAAAAGTAAAAATTGTAAGATTAATTCCAGTTTTGTTAGGCCCGAGGGGTCATATAAACTGGTATTAATTTTATAATTTTATTTTTAAATATTTGTGAAAAATTGTCTGTAATGCGATACTATACATGTATTTTCATTATTGCTGGGGACCGATTCTGATCCAGCAGATTAACCGCTTTTACGTCATACTGAAACCAGATTTACATAAATTTAAAAAAAATGTTTTAAATTGATTTCTAAATGCAATAGTAATTACTAGTTGTTTTGCCCCTAGCTTCACAAAGAAAAAATTTTCAACTTTGAGATTTTAATGGGATATTCTAACGAATACTGAAAGGTATACATAAAGAAACTTCACAACAGTTTTAAACAAGTTATTTAATATAATATAATTAAGCATATAAAGTAAAATTATATAAAAAGATATAAGACAAGAGTTTCATACATTTTTGGCACAGATTTTCAAGAATATAGGTATTATAAAAAATATAAAAATTAACATAGTTTTACAAAAATATACATAACAGAACATAAGAAATACTGATAAAATATATGTGTAAGATAAATTGGTATACATACATCCCAAATGATGATACACAAAATTCCCATTCTTTGGATTACATTAAATGAAATGTTTGGACACTGAACTTAATAAACCAACCAATCAAAAGCTCATTCACCCTACCTCCCTAAAAAACCTTTTCAAAGATGAAATAATAGTATATTTTAGTTATCATATCTAACAATCATAGCATATTATTGTAAGATTTGATCCAGTTTAGCTGGATTTCAGAAAAGTGAAAAGCAAAATAGATTATTCCATAACTGTAAGTTAATAAAACTTTTTTTATTTTACTTTATAAATACTAAAGGGGTAGTTGCACGAAGTGCATTTAAACTTGAGTTTAGTGAACTGCATATTTTTTCCTGTTCAATAGTTTAAACTTCTTCTATAGGACAGATGTATATTAGTAAGAATTAGTTAAAAAATATATAAAAACATGAAAATCATATTTTTTGGATATATGCAACATAAATGGCTGTCCGGTTTTCACAAAAACAGCATGATAACTTTTTTGTTAGTACCTAATTGATTGCTATTTATTGTAATACAAAATTATATATGTTTGATGGTATTTTTGTAACTTATGATTGAAATAATTTTTCTGAAATGCACTTCATTCAACTATCCCTTTGGTGTGACTGCTGTATGTTATATTTTTTTATAGCTCTGAGTGATCTAAACTGTTCTTCTTTAGATTCCAATCCTAAACACATAAAATCAATTTTATCTCCTATTATAAAATTAGAGTTTTTACATTTATAGTGAATCCTTCTATAAAAATAACAGGATGTCTGTCTCTGTGTTTAAACCAAAGGATCTAACTATCTGCTGGAACGGTATGATTTTCCTTTATAGTGAAGCTTCTTAAAAAAATAAAAATGTAAGGTGGAGGATAAATTTCTGCCTTTCTTATCTCAAGTGCCCCCAAGAGGCAGCTAAGAACGTATTTGCTGGTTAAAAGTTATTAGTAGGACCTCAATTGATCGGCAATTACCTTATTGGGAGTTCCTCAATTGACCAGCCATTACCTAATTAGGAGGACTTCAGTTTACCAGCTAGGAACGTATTTGCTGGTTAAAAGTTTAAGTTATTAGTAGGACCCCAATTGATCAGCAATTACCTTATTAGGAGTACCTCAATTGACCAGCCATTACCTTATTAAGAGGATCTCAGTTTACCAGCTACTACATTATTAGGAGTACCTCAATTGATAAGCCATTACCTAATTGGGAGAGCCCTAATTAACTATCCATTACCTTATTAGGAGGACCCAAATTGACCAGCCATTACATTAGACGGAGGACCCCAGTTGACCAGCCATTACCTTATTAGGAGTAACTCAACTAACCAGCCATTACCTTATTAGGAGGACCCCAGTTGACCAGCCATTTGGAACCTTTCTCGCATTTCTCTCCTGGATTGTGACACAGCATATCAAAGGTGTTCTAAAACAATGGTATCACGTATTTAAAATATTTAGTCGTCTTGTCCGTGTGTCCATGTTTTCATAAAGATCTCGATAACAGCTGGACCATCGATTAGGAGGGAGCAAATAAGTCTGCGGAATTCGCGCGATAATTTTACCCTACCAAACTTGAATTATCGCCTAATTGAGATTTTGTACATCCCCACCAGTATCTCAACTAACCAGCCATTACCTTATTAGGAGGACAAAAAATGGACGTCCTTGGTCTAGACCCGAACTAGACATCAAGTCAAAATGTTAGAGGCCTATTTGAATGTTGATTTCCTTGTTAGAGTACAAAAATAACAAGGATAACAACATCCATAAAGCTGAAGCTATAAAATCAGACAGTAGAACAAACCAAAACACATACAAGGTTTGAGTTGGAGGCCTCTAGGGGCGTAACCGCTATTATTAAAGATGGTATTAAAAAATCAATATAAAAATCTATCTTTAGAATTTATATAATAGTACATATTTACACAACAGATAGAGAAATTGTGGGAATTGACCTGTCATTGCAATGTGGACCATCAAAAACATTTACCCCCCCCCCCCCTGACCTTATTAAACAAAATTGGGAGAGTGAACATGTCCAAAAGCTTAAGAAAGACTTTTGTTAGAAAAAATTATTTCATAGTTTTTAGCAGTGTTGTGAAGCCGTTTGATTTTGGTTCCGGATCCGGCTCCTACCTAAAATCAAGAAAAGTTTATTTTTTACTTTTGCACGTTTTAAAAGTTCAATTTTTGAGAAAAATGGACTTGAAACACATAAAAGGTTTTCCAAATTATAAAATGTAAACATTAATTTTAATTAAGGTAGGTATAAAAAATCTTTTTCTTGCAAATATTTTCAGCTTCCCCCGGTTCCAACGACTCCGCTTTCGACAAAATATGGCGGCTCCGCCTCCACAACACTGGTTATTAGAAAAGTTTGAAGGGGTGTTTGTGTGGTTAACTTCAGATTTCAGGTAATTAACCAGAAAAGTAATTGTTATTCCGATGCGTAGGAAGGACCAATATTTCTCTATTTTTTTGCGTTTGGATTTTACACTTCTCCGCAATAAGCATCTTACACAAGGATGTCATTATCCTTAACTTGGACACCTTTTTTCAATACTTTGTTTTCATAGGGTGGTTGGGGAGGTCTAAATTAGATTTGGCAAAATATCTAAAAAGTGCCCCTAGATTACTTTGTGGAATACTTTGCGGTCTGGAAAAAATGGATTTGATAAGTCCCATCCGAAAAAAAAACTAACTCTATTTACCTATTTAAATTTATAGGTAAAAACAAAATTATGTTTATGATTGTAATGTGTAAAATTTACTTGCTTAGTAAAAAATAAGGATTTTGAACCATGACGCGAACCATGTCAAAATTATAGGGGACCTATGGGCGTCAAAGGGAGGGATGGGTAAAGAGGTGTTTACCCCCATCAAAAACACCTCATTTTACCCTCCCTCAAATTTAAAAATACGTAAGATTACCCCCCGCAACCCATTGAAACTCCTCATTTTATCCGCCGCAAAGAAAGCTTGGACGTCCTTGCACCCACCCCCTTAGTTGTTCTTGAGATAATAAGTTTATTTGTAGAGGTGCTGAGCAACTAGGTATAAAAAAACTCTTACAAATAAAAAAGTAAAATTCATTGAAGACAATTGTTTGGATTTATTTCATTTCATTGGTTAAGCAGAAACAGGGAATAGTATTAAAGAATGTTTAAAAGTAACAAGATGTTTGTCTGTAAGTGTGTGTCGAAGGATCTCGCTGCTTGCTAAACCAATTTTTGGGGAAAGGTACCCTTACCAATAACCTCCCAATTGTAACATCTCCTAAAAATTTCCTACAATTTTTAAGACTATCCCCTCTGTCAATTAAAGTACCCCTAGATCCCTCTAGGGAAGTAGCCGCTAGTCTAAAACAAAATAAAAGAGCTGATTGTCATATTACGATCATGTTACATACAGAGGGGCAAAGAAATGTCCTAAAACAGTTTCCTGTATGTATGCAAATTTACATTAAATTCATATTTATATTTATTTAGACTTCTCCCTAATAAGTTCTGACACTCTACAAGTGTTTATGTATTCTATAAAATAAATAAAAATATTCTTCTGGAAATAATGTTAGTTTTATTACCCTCTCAAATAGTTATAAATCTTCCCTGGACCTATGAGAAGTTACATTGTAAAGGAGGACCATATCTGCCAAGCGGTTAGAGAGATCATTCGATACAAACTGATAGACATCCTGTTACTTTTATTTAAAGATTTTTCTCTAGAATACAAATACCTATTCTTTTGGCAATTATGTTAGTTTTATTACCTGTACGGGGAAGCCCATTATCTCTCGTTCTTCTTGAATTCTGTTTTTAAACACTTTTTCAATTTATATAATAAAATTAATCCTAATAAATTTCCAGATTGTTTCTATTAAAGCTATCGGTAACTCCCCTTTTAAATTACTATTTCATAAACAAATCAAGGATGACAACATCCATATGTAGCGAATAAAATAATGGACGGGAATATGGACAAAGAGATGTAAAGAGCATTTGTTAAAATTAAAAATATATTGGAGAGAAAAAACACGAAACCTTTCTTACGTTTTCCTTAATATTTATATTTTGTAACATGACTGAAAAACCGACAGACTTATTAAATTACATACTGGATGCTAACTGGTATAGGAAATCTTCACACACAAATTTCCACCATCTATATTGAATAGCAGCTGATAAATTCACAAAATCAAATTTTCCATCTTACTGTCCCCCCAAACTTTAATGGCCCTCCCCATATTGAAATTTGTGCCTGGATTTTCGTACTTAATATTGTTAAATAAAAATATTAAAACTATGATTAAAGATAACTTAAATAAATTTCTAATATTACTTCTTAAGAAAATATTGATTTTCTTTCATCAATTTTAAATAAGTCTGTCTTATATTTAATAAAGCTTTCTTTTGTAATATTATTAACCAAATTTTATTATTAGATTCTGTAGGGTTGGCAATCCGAATCCGGAATCCGCCCAATTTTGGAATCCGAATCCGGAATCCGTTTTTTAATAGCGGATTCGGATTCTTAATTGGTAGGCTAAAATTAACGCCTTGAGTTTTTCTTTCAACTCCCCCTTTTTGAAGGCAAAGATTATCATCATTATATATAATATCTTTAAAATCTAATTCGATTCTCGGAAGTGAATTATAGAGAACACCAAGAACATAAATTTTTTAATTTAAAAAAGCCTTTTAAAATATTGCTAGAATCCGGAATCCGCTATTTTTTTTGGACGGATTCTTGTAATGGGATAATAAAATGAGAAACTATGAGATTATCCCAGTTTTGTTATTCGTGACATACTTATTAATAATACAATACGATTAATGAATTTTCCGTATGGCTTACTTAGAACCTGGTCTAATCCAGCGGTTTCGAAGCAGGTTTGAAAATTCTTTCCATCCCTAAATTATTCCGTGTACCTTTACACTTTAATCAATAATTCTGGCAAGAATTTATTATCTTTTCATGTGATAATGCACAATTTTATTAAATATGAAGTTTTTCTAAAATTAGGGCTAGTGAGTAAATAGTAAATACATCAATCAATACCCGCGATCGTGGTTCAACACGTAGCGCATCTGCTCGTCGCCGGGGAGGTGATAGGTTCGAATCTCGGGCCAACACCAGGGTGGGGAAAAACCCAGGGTTTTTTTAAAAAGCCCAACCCAACCCGTAAAAACCCTTAAAACCCTGGGTTTTATTGGGTTTTTTCGGGTTTTATTGGGTTTTTTCATTTAGGAGTCAAATACATTTGATATATTGATGAAATATTAATGTTTATGTTGTTGTAGGTAACAGGTAAGCAAGATTTCACAATAAACAAGATAGATAATGAAAAAAACTGGCATTTCGATCAATTATAAACCCTTATTAGCAACGGTGCACAAAATATTCTATTAAGGGGGAGGGGAAGTTAAAAGCTTCAAAACATGGAACCTCCTCCTCTATTCCTAAGCTGTCAACACCCCCCCCCCCCCTCCCAGAAATTATTAAGGTATTCCCCTTTTTACATCCCCTTAATAAAACCCTCTGCACGCCACTGTAACTATTTCCTTTCATAAATTGTTATGTTTTAGTTTAAAAATCAATTATGATTATGTAATTTACACAATTTATATATCATCAATTTAGTAGCAAAGCGTTTTCTAAAATTAAGTTTTGAGAGAAAGTAATTTCATAAACATTTGAACAATAAGTAGAGCATCATTTTTATAGGGGGGGGGGGGGTTCATGCAACCATCTCGTAATCAATGATTAAATAGCACTTAGAATTCGAATTTCGATCTGAAATTTTTCATGAGTAATCCTTGGTAGGTCTATTTTTCCTAAATCGAACAAACAGTTGGAAAAAGTAACGGCTGGCGGCTCAGCCGTTTAGCCGTTTTTTGCCTATTTTGAGGGCAAATTCATCATTAATTACGTAGGAATCAACTTTTTAAAACATATTTTGGTTTAATTCATGTTAAATGATAGCAATAAAAATTTCTAGTACCTACAGCAACCGGCTAGAACCGTTTGATAAGGTTTTTGAGCGACAAAAAGTATTATGTGGAGATAGGTTTTGTGACTAAATTGCTCTTAAGATAGCCGAAAAATGGCAAAACATCTGAGCTGCCAGCCGTTAGCCATTACTTTTCCAACTTTTTGTTCGATTTGGGGAAAATAGACTTACCAAGGATTATTCATGCAAAATTTCAGATCAAAATTCGAATTCTAAGTGCCATTTAATCATTTGATTACGAGATGGTTGCATTAACCCCCCCCCTTACTTCATATTTTTTTTACATTTTTTAGATAAAATTTGCTTTAAAATGTTATTAGATCCTGGTCTTTGAGCAAATAGAGGTTTAATTTGTAAATTTTAACGTGAAATTTCAATGTTTTTTCAAAAACCCAAAAAACCTTGGGTTTTTTTCAATGGGTTTTTCAAAAAACCCTGGGTGGGTTTTTTTGTATGCCCACCCTGGCCGACACCGCGTCAAAACTAAAGATGTTAAAAATGGTTCCTACTGCTGCTATGTCAGGTGCGCGACATAAATAGTAAGATTGGGGGAATGCCTTGGCCCATAAACAGGCGCAACTCACTACCATGCACAGTTAGGACTTCTCAGACAAAGGTCGTGCAATCAAAGAGTTGGTTGTCTGATGAATGTTACTTAACCTAATATCCTTGGATGATGCTCTGGATTCTCTAGATGATCACATAAATCGAAGGAGAATCCCGCCCTTACGAGGTAATGGTAAAACTACATCAATGGATGTAGAATTTACGTTGATATTTTGATGAGGGAAAAATTGTCGTCAATTTAGGTTGCTATTTCCCCTGTCATTTATTGGTCCGTCCGTTCATTCGCTGGGACAGATGGTGTAAAGGTGAAGGGGATCGCTATTTTATACATGATGATATTTTTAATATATGATAATTCATCTCATTACCAAAAAAAAATGCGGATTTAGTACGTTTTCTGGCTTTGAAATGTATCGTATCGAATTATAGACAATTTTGTAAGAATTAATCTTATTTGTTAATTTAAAAACCTTCGAGACTTTAATGAAAATTGATTGTTTGATTCATTAAATTGTGTGTCAAAACGTTTCAATTACTAATTAAAATCTACAGATTGGGTAATTTTGTATCCCATAACTGGGGATGTACGTACTTAAATTTATCGGCCATTGTCTTATCTCTTTAGATCCGTGCATATCAAACCTCGGGGATACTAAAACTGAAATTAATCTTATAATTTTTCATTTTAATATCTGCGGAAAGCTTTAGATTCTGAAGTTTAAATTTTTGTTTCTAAAAGTGTGAAAATAATTTTTTTCTACGGCGATTTTCTTGGGATGGTTCAGGTACCCTCCCCTAAAATAGTTATTTACCCGCTCTGAACCTATAAAAAGCTTCACTGTAAGAAAGAACCATATCCATGTAAGAGAGTTTAAGCTACAGGCAGAAACTACTTAATATAGGACTACTATAATTGGAGTACAAAATTAAGTTCGTTTTTCATAGATTTAATATCTTCGCTTTAATGTATGTTGTCAACCTTGTATATTAAATATATTATTAGATAGGATTTTGACGTCACTTGACAATAGAAGTAAGAAAATAAGGACGTGCAGGGGGGGGGGTGTCATCCCCCCCCCCCATAAAGTTAAGGGTTAAACATTTTATCCACATACCTGAGAAAGGCACAAAAAAAGAAAAATGGGGGGGGGGGGAAGCTGGGAATACCAATTATACCCCCGGGTAAAATTATTGGGGGCGGGGAGGGGGGAGGGTCAGGTAACATTTTATCGCAATGCGCGTCATGTAACCCACCGCACATCCAAACTATTATTCAACATAACCCCCCCCCCCCCTTTAAAAAAGAAATAAATAAATACGTCCTTGCAAGAAACCATAAAGTTTTCCTAATATTTAAAATTTTTGTTAAATATTATGTTATGTAAACGTACAATTTATGAAAAAACCTTATAATAGAATTAAATTCCAATCTAAAGTACAACTTTGAGGGGGGGGGGATAACGTGAACTGAATTATTGCTTTTCTTAAAAATACATCAAAATTTAACAGAGATAACATCCATAACAGACAGACAGACAAACATGCATAGCGTAATAAACAGAGATCTTAAAGAGATAAGACAATGAGAAATGAAGTGTTGTACACCTACATTTTGATAAAAAATATTTAAATTAATGGTGGAAAAGTTTGGACATGTGACTGTAAGTCTGTCTCTTCCAATCGAGATTTTTAAAATTTTAAGCAAACGAATTACATAAAGAAAATAAAAAGCTTTAGAGACCATTATAGTCCCCCACCCCTTCCTTCTCTTTAAAATTTCAAAAATTATTATAATACACATGAATGTAATTCTTAGCTTTCCAAAATATATTATTTATAGAACCTTGCATACCCTGATAAAAGTTTTCTCCCAGCTGGCTAATATAACGACATCTATTTTTCTGAGTCCCAAAATTATGTTTAGATTTGTAGGTCATACCTTATTCCAGGTTAAAATTACTTCGATACAGACAACCAACCCTGTGATTGCAAGACCTTTGACTTGAAGTCTTGACTGTGCAAGGTAGTGAGTTGCACCTGTTTTTGGGCCAAAGCATTACCCCACAATCTCACCATTGATGTTACGAGCCAGCAGCAGTAAATGCCATTTTTAACGTCTCAAGTATGACGCGATGTGGACCAGACTCAACCCCGACAGAAAGCAGACACGCTTTATTTAAGCTAATTCCTAATTGAAAAGTCTTTATTCCTGAATGTAAAAGTAGATTCATAGGAGCCAATAAAGTATTTAGCATGAGAGCATATTATTTGATCAATAATGGCCACGCCTCCATCCTGAAATTAGAGCATTTCATTTTTGTTATAAAGGCCACACCTCTAATCTGAAATTATAGCAAGTTATTGGATCTATAATGGCCACACCTCTATCATGAAATTATAGCAAATTGTTTGATCTATAATGGCCACTCCTCCATCCTGAAATAAGGCAAATTATTTGATCTATAAAGACCACGCCTCAATCCTGAAATTATAGCATATTATTTGATCTATAATGGCCACGCCTCCATCCTGAATTATAGCATATCATTTGATCTATAATGGCCACGCCTCTATTCTGAAATTATAGCAAATTATTTGATCTATAATGGCCACACCTCTATCTTGAAATTATAGCATATTATTTGAACTATAATGGCCGCGCCTCAATCCTAAAATTATAGCATATTATTTGATCTATAATGGCCACACCTACATTCTAAAATTAGATCAATTGTATTCTATGATTATTATCCTACTTATCTAGTTTTGGAATAATGATTCCTAGACAACAACAAGTTTTATAGATGTTGTCATCCTTGTTTAGAAGGTAATTTGCAAATTTTAGAAGCAGTATTTAATCGAACAAAAAGTTGGAAAAGTAACGGCTGGCGGCTCAGCCGTTTAGCCGATTTTTGCCTAATTTCAGGGCAAATTCATCATTAATTACGTAGGAATCAACTTTTAAAAACATATTATTGGTTTAATTCATGTTAAATGATAGCAATAACCATATTTTAATTTCTAGTACCAACAGCTACCGGCTAGAACCGTTTGATAAGGTTTTTGGGCGAGAAAAAGTATTATGTGGGGATAGGTTTCGTGACTAATATGCTCTTAAAATTGGCAAAAATTGGCAAAACGGCTAAGCCGCCAGCCGTTAACCGTTACTTTTACCACTTTTTGTCCGATTTGGGAAAATAGACCTACCAAGGATCACTCACGCAAAATTTCAGATCAAAATTCGAATTCTAAGTGCCATTTGCTCACTGATTACGAAATGGTTGCATTAAAAAAAAACCCCTTATATCATTAAAAATTAATTGTCAACCCATCAAAATATTTCATAACTATTATATCCTTATAATAATGTAACAGGATGTTTGTGTGTTTGTCTGTGTGTTTGTATGTTTGTACCGAAGGATCTCGCTAACCGCTGGACCGATCGGGTTCTCCTTAACAGGGTAGCTTTTCATAGGTCCCGGGAAGGTTTATAACTATTTTTTTTAAGGTTTAATTTTCCACCTCCCCAAAATTTTTTTTTTACTTTTTCTTTTAAAATCTAAAATAAGATATTGGGTTTTCAAATTCGATTCCCTTCTCCTCAAGTGCCCCTAGAGGCCTCTAGGGGGCGTAGCCGCTAGTGTTTTAATAAGGCATACAAAAATAAAATCTTTTTTGAAGTTGCATTGTGGCATGCGGTACTCAGCCATACTTAAAATCATGTATGGCATCGAATTACAAACAATTTTCCACGAATATTAATATTAATAACTATTAATTACCTTATATGCTTGTTTAACATCGTCAGGAGGATTATATTTGTTCACTTCAAATTCTGCCAAGTTCTCCCTTAAATATAAATATAATATCCTTATACTAAAGTAACAGGATGTCTGTGTGTCTGTGTGTCTGTGTATCTGTGTATCTGTGTATCTGTGTGTCTGTGTGTCTGTGTGTCTGTGTGTCTGTACCGAAGGATCTCGCTTACCGCTGAACTGATCGGGTTCTCCTTAACAGGGTAGCTTCTCATAGGTCCTGGGAAGGTTTATAATTATTTTCTTGGGGGGTGGGACACCCCTAACCCCCCCAAAAATGAAAAATCCCCCCCCCGAATTTTTATTTTTTTTTGTTGAATTTTTTTAACTAAAATTAAAAATGAGCGGGGGGGGGGGGGAACCCCCCACCCAAAAAAAAAAAAAAATTCGCCCCCCCCTCTAATTTTTTTTTTTTTACTTTTTCTTTTAAAATCTAAAATAAGAATGTGGGTTATTAAATTCGACTCTCTCCTCCTCAAGTGCCCCTAAAGGCCACTAGGGGCGTAGCCGCTAGTATTATATTATAGTAACAGGTTGTGTGTCTTTAAGGCTGTACTAATATATCTCGCTACAATGTAGCTTCTCATAGATCAAGGGAAAGTTAAAAACTTTTTAGGGGGAGGTTAATACCACCCTTTGGGGTAAAAAGTATCATCTAAAACATTCTCAGACAAAATCAATCTTCGGCGGTTAGCGAGATCTTAGATACTAACTATCAGACAACTATTTTATCTCCTTATAAGAGGACCAGCGGTAAAGTCCCCTGGGGGGGGGGGGAGAACATAAAGGGGGTAGGTGTTTTAATTTAAAAAACAAAAGTAAATTTTTTTGCGAGTCATTTTTTAAAAGAGGTGATTTCTGCTAGTTAGGAGAACCATATCGGTTCAGCGATACTCTAGTACACAAAGACAGACAGCTAGATCATATTACTGTTATATAAGTGCACACATTAATAATTGAATCTGTTCTTTTTACAAAAGCATCTCAATATTGACGAATTTTTTATTTATTTTTCACCTACCTTAGAAGTTGAAATTCATGCATAGGGGCGTCTGTTGAGACAAACAGCTTGGTAAGCTTCTGTTCATTAAGCAGTTTTCTTAGCTGCTCAGCAGCTCCTTAAAGTATCAGCCGCTTAATTTTAATACGAAAATTAACGCCCGGTATATTATGTAAGGTAACACCCTACAGACAACCAACCCTTTATTCGGTTCTAAGAAGAAGGAATTAAAACAGCATTTCAGAACTTTTGCCTAGAAATACGTCTTAAAAGGAGTTTTCATTCTAAAGATCCAAAATGATCGATTCATGTACAAAGAAAATATATAGAACATAAAAAGAGCTCTCCTGAAAGACAGCCCCATCGGACTAACTATAAGCTCCAGACAGATAGACAGAGGCACAGTCGGTTACTTTAATTGATCATGTCCTAGTTATTACCGTTAACTAAAGGAATCCTTAAAACTTACAAGGGATAGAATTCTAAATAAAATAGAATTGAGACCTGAGGCGTGCACAGGGTTTTACAAGGGAATTTTTTAAACCCCCAAAATTGAGGGGGGTTATGAGCATTAAGGTTTTGAAAGATAGACAACCAGGAGATATTATTTTATTGAGAGATGTCCTACCCTACAAAATAAACTAACTCAAAAATCCAAAAAGCTTCCTTTTAATCAGGAATAAGGTATAGCCAATAAGCGAAATAAATCTAAAATAATATTTGGGGGGGCAAATGGAGAGGTCGTCAATTTTACAATGTGTTGCCCCCTAATGACAGCTGAAAAACACGTATAGGTTTCGTGATTTTTATCCGAATTAATTTCGTTATTGGTATAAGCTGCCTTTTAATGGTAAATTATTTTCACAACCCTCTTCCTGTTTTAGGAGGGAGAGATAGACCAGGGTTGTTGAAACCTAGGGTTTTTAATCAAAACATCGATCGATTTTTTCAGACATACAATTAAAATCAAAACAGAAAAGAATGAATATTTTTATCTATTTTCAAATTTTTCTTTTCTTTAAAACTTCCAATATCCAACTCCTAGATATACTCCTAGATATACTCCTTAGATAAAAAATATTCAACTAAATTAAAAAACAATTGTAGAAATCTGTTATAATTTGCTAAACTATAGCTAAATATAGATTAAAAACCCGCGGGTTTTTACAACCTACCCAAAACCCACAAAAAACCGGGTTAGGGTTTTTGGGTTGGGTTGTGAGTTAACAACCCTGGAGACCCTAGTAAAGGGGGGTGGGGTTATGTGAAGGAAACGTAGTTGTAGGTTTCGTCATATTTCCACAGTACAGCTTTTCTCCAACTTCTAGCCCCTGCAGGGCATAAACCTAACCTATCCTAAAACAACCATTCAAAAGTTACTGTGAAAATACGACGAAACCCACAATTTCGTTTTTTTTCACATGACCCGGGGAGGGGGGGTGTAGGAACCCCCCTGTTGCACGCCTCTGATTGTTAGTTATAAAATTGTTAACCTGGTATGTTAGGAATTTGATCTGCACGTGCTCGCACATAATCTTTTCTCCTTAAAATAATTCTAATATAACGATGAGTCTTTTTAAAAACATAGCGGTTGCGCTCTTAGCATATATATATCTAGGGGCTTTGTATCAAACGGGGTAGAAAAAGCCTAAAGCCAGCCCAATACTTGAAACTAAAAAAATAGCCCAGTACCTACGACTTTGTATATAAGGATTATTATTATTTATTACACACAAAAATATTGGATAAGGTGCAGTTTGTGGTAAAAGGTTCCTGGTATCGAATATCTCTAAAAATCTATAAACTTTGAAAAAAGCTTAACGTATACATTTTGATCACTCAAATTTTGACCGGCAAAAGAAGACATATAAATAAATAATCTGGAATTGTCATTGTTTAATAATGCATAATTATCACGCAGCGCATAAAAATGCGCGAAAATGAATTTTGATTCTCGTGTTTTCTTTAGTCAATATATTCCAATGCATGAATCTTGACTCTTCTAGATAATTAAAATTAGACAGACAAAAAGTGAGTTATTGAGCAGATATTCTCTGGTCACAAAAGAAAAAAGTGTGAGAATATGTGATTATTAGGTAGACAGTATACTATAACGAAACCTTTCTTTAAAAAATTGTCTTTTGTAGTATGACCGATAGACCAATAGAAAAAGTTAGTTTATCAAAAGCAGCCGAGATAATCATACTTCCCCCATAGCGTTACGGACGGACATACAAAATGAATTATAGAGCAGCTTCAATACTAAAACTAAAGATATTTTAATACCTGAGGTGAACACAAATATAAGGTCCTCCACGTTCAGATCTTTCTACCCTAAAATAACAAATCCTATATAAAAGTAACAGGATGTTTGACTGCCTATCTGTTTGTACCAAAGGATCTCGCTAACAGCTGAACTGGTTTGGTTCTACTTTGCAATATAGCTTCTCAGAGGTTCTAGGAAAGTTTATGGCTATTTCTAGGGAAGGATACCACCACCCTACGAGGATAAATAAAAAACAAAACAATTTACTTATACACAAGGATGACAACATCCATAAAAGCGAAGCAAAATTGTAAGTAAATTTGTTGAAAAACTGCTTGATACAGGATAATGTAAATGGACATACTTACATTTTAAGACTTGATTAGAGAGTTGCTTCGCTTATAATATTATACTTTGTTGTCCCAGGAATCAATATGCCAAAAATCAGATCAATCAGATGATTAGATCACATAAAAATTTGTTGTTAAAAAAGTAAAAAAATCAACATGTTTAAAATGGACGTACGGACATTTTGGTAATGATTATAGAGTTGCTACGCTTAATTGTAACCAACTACTAAAGGAATCACCATGCAAAGTTTGAAATCGATAGGACAATTCTAACATGCTTAAATTAACGAAAAAAGCTATCCGGTTCGGACGGACGGACCGATCCTAATTATAGAAAAGCTTCGCTTTAAAAAAATTAAATGGTGAGGGAATTTTACAAGATTCCTGGATCTAGCAGTACACAAATTCCCCTAAATTCATCAATATTTAATTAACCTGTGTTGTCTCCAATCTTCATTCATAGTTGTATTATCTTCTGGGTCATTAGACTTCAACATCGACATCCTAAAATAACATAAAACATAATAAGAGGTCAGACAAACGAATATTACCCAAGATGGAGTATTAACGTGCTTAAAATTCAACATTATATAGAAATCTTATACAAAATTGTATTAATCTATCCCTAAGTTACTTGGCACAAGATGCTTAATAAGGATATACTTGCATTTTAAGACTTAATTATAGAGTTTAGACTAAATCTTTATACTTAATGATCCTGGGATAATGATATTCATATTCCAAAAATCAAAGAAAAAGATCGTGCAATCAAAGAGTTTGTTGTCTGTCTACATTCTACAACCCCCATCATTTTCTATTTATTTAAAAATAAGGGGTTTCCGTGGTCGACTAGTGACTTTGAGGACTTTTATGCCTGTTAGCACTAAAACTAATCCACTAAATCTAAATGCATTTAATGTTTTGCTAAACTGCAATGCCGATTATCAATCACATCACTGAAAGCATTGCAAAAATTTGACATAGCCAACATTTTCCTTGTAAGGTGTTGTGCTAAAAAGAAGTAGGATGTATGCAATTGTATGTGTACCAAAATATCTCACAAACCACTCAGCCGCTTATAACTATTTTTTGGTAGGGTACCGCTACCCCCCAAAATAAAAAGCTTGGACGCCCCTTGGGGGGGGGGGGGTAGTAAATGAGGGATTTTAAAGTTAGAGGGGGGTAAACTCTCCCCCCCCTCTACCTTGGACGTCTATAAATTCAGCCCTAAGGGCAATGCTTAAGTAATTAAAGTTTCAAATCGCTGTAAAAAATAATAGAATTTCCTTAATATAAGAGCTATTCGATTCAGCAGTAAGTGAGATTTTAAGGTTCAAACAGATATAATGATATTGATGGATAATTTTTATTTTAAGTTTATAAGAGGTTGTTTCGTCTTTGTATGGATAGTGTATTTACTTGTATTTTCTTGTGTATATTATAATAAATCAAGCTTTCCTTTTGCATATACCAACAAACCTTTTAGACCAGATCCTTTAAAATACACAATATTTTTGAAAGCAAAGCTACTCTATAATTCAATTTGTCTGTCCGCCATTCTCCATAGCGCTATAAGGTAAATGTGAACCTTCTCAGGACCACAGAGAAGCTACACTGTAAATGAGTACCATATCGGTTCAGCGGTAAGCGAGATCTTTAGGTGAATGCACATACAAATTGCTAAGTTTATAAGTTATTTATAAGTTTATATAACGATCCTAGCCGCTACGCACCTATGATCTGTCGACTTTGTATTCGAATAGACAGAGAGAGGGTAAAAAATAGCCTAAATCCATCTTAAGCCATAAATACTAATATTAAGTATACTAAAACCACCAAAGGAGCAATACAAAGCTTACATAAACAGAGAACCCAATCGGTTAAGTAGTTATTGAAATCTTAAGCTTTAGACAAAAAACCTTATTACTTTATATAGATACTAGCGTCTTCGTCCCTAACCTCTAGGTGAAATTAGCTTAAAAACTTAAAACCACCACAGGACCAGTAGGTATATTTCCTGAAGAGTAGAATCCAATCGGTTCAGTGGTTACCGAGATCTTAAGGGACAGACAGACGGACAGACATTAAGCTACTTTGGTTTTCACTTAATTTTAATATACATATTTTATTTTTTTTAAACTTGACAAAATACAAACAAAAACATATTTTAACATATTTACAATTCATGTTGGCTAAAAATAGCAAGTACATAAGTACTAAGCAAACTATTCCCTCAAAATAAACAAATAAAAAAACATGGATCAACTAGGAATAAGTTTTATGAATCACTTGTGTGGGAGAGATGAAAGTACACAGCATTGTACTTTTGAATCTTGTTGAACGTTTAATATGCTATTTATACATATATTCAAATATCTATAATACAAAGTAGAACGATGTTTGTTTGTCTGTCTGTCTGTTTGTAGCGAAGGATCTCGCTAACCGCTGAATCGATCGGGTTCTCCTTTACAGGGTAGCTTCTCATAGGTCCCGGGAAGGTTTATAACTATTTTCTTGGGGGGGTGGAACACCCCTAACCACCCAAAAAATGAAAAATCCCCCCCCCTAAATTTTTTTTTTATTTTCTTTAAAATCTTAAACACGAAAAATTAGTTTGAAAAAACCTCTTGGGGCAAAGCCCCTAGAGGCTAGGGGCGAAGCCGCTAGTACTTAAATAAACCAGTAAAGATTTGTATTTGTCCGTTAAGAACTTGCAAATAGAGAAGATTGGCATAAGTTTTATGTCAGGGCCAAAAAAATGAAACCCAAGTTCTTCAGTGCAAACATGAACAACTGCTAGCTGCTAAAGGACTGCCTGCACATCGTTATAAGCGGCATGAAAATGCCTATAAATAATCTGGAATAAAACATCCAATGATGCACAGGGAAAGCTTAACTGAAGAAAAGAAGCATAAGGGTATTTCATGCCTTTAAGTGCGCTGCTAGATTATTGATACGGAGTATTATTGAGCAATAACTTTTACCAAGTATTTGAATGACGAATATAGCATAATAAATATGTTCAGCCATCCGGATCCGCACTGACCAAATTTGGAGGATCCGGATCCGCATACAATCAATGCGGATCCGCAACACTGATAAATATCTGTATGCTTTGTGGACCCTGTGCCGACTTTCAATTTTAAACGTTGAATATCAGCCAATAGCGTCGGAAATATTAACACAACCAAGTCGCTACAAATGAGCAAACAACCAATTTGCTAGCAGACGAAAAAAGGTCTCATATATTGGATCCAGGTAGTTATCTTCATTTTATATCTATACTTATTTATTTATTGTTTAGCCGTTTGGCCTTAAAATTCACAAATAATTTTAGATAATCGAACCCAGGAACATTTTACCGTGGACTGCACCTGACCCCCAAACCATTTACTTATCCCTGTATCCATGAGTTGAATAGAAAATACTTGTGTGTATGTACAGTACAGGCTTGATTGAAGATCAATTATTTCCACATGTTCTTTTCTCAGCTCAAGTTCATTCATATCTCAAGGAGAAAAAAGCTGCTTTCAAGGCTAACCTGATTATTTTTTTTTTTAACTTGGAATGCTTTTTCAAGAATCTCTTCAAACCGATTAATATCCGACAAATTATAACTGGTTCTAAGCCCTACTTTAAAAAAGCATAGAAACTTTTAATAAAATAAAAATTTTAAAACCCATACAATTATTGTAAAATCCAGCCCTAAAATGTATGTATGTCCTTAAACAGAATCGTTTATTAAAATATTTATGCAACAAGTATCGAATCTTCTCTACAAGTAAATGTCCAAAAAGTATTATATGCTTGTCTGTATTGATATTTCATATCCTTATACTAAAGTAACAGGATGTTTGTTTGTCTTTGTGTCTGTGTATCTGTGTGTTTGTACCGAAGGATCTCGCTAACCGCTGAACCGATCAGGTTCTCCTTAACAGGGTAGCTTCTCATAGGTCCCGGGAAGGTTTATAACTATCTCCTTTTGGGGTGGGACACTCCCAATCCCCCCAAAAAATGAAAAATCCCCACCCCAAAAAAAAGATTTTAATTTATTTACCTAAGTAAAATTAAAAATGAGTGGGGGGGGGGGGGGCACCCCCCCAAAAAAATTTTTTTTTTACTTTTTCTTTTAAAATCTAAAATAAGAAATTGGGTTATTAAATTCGACTCTCTCCTCCTAAAATGCCCCTAGAGGTCTCTAGGGGCGTAGCCGCTAGTACTCATATATATTAATACACATTTAAGGTGCTAAGTTATCTTATTTTTCTTACCTGTATTGATCTGCAATATTGATAAGGTGCTGAGCAAATCTCATTGATCTTCTAACTCCCCAATAATTCTCGTCTACAGCAGAAAAATATTTATTATAGAGTAGCTGCAATCCATGGATCCTAAGGGATAAGACAATGGAAGATAAATTGATATACAATACATCCTAAATAGTGATAAACAAAATGGCATCTTCTGTAGATTAAATTGTTTGTTAAAAAGATAGAACACTACTAGTTTGGAACCAACCAATCAAAATTCAAAGACCAAAAGCGAACAAATAAAAAAACATAATTATGAAACTTTGAGTACCGGCATAATTTACAGTCCTATGTACCCCCATCCCTGCTTTTTATTTGTTTCAGTATTTTACTTTGGTATTTTAAGCCATCGTTCTAATCCTCGCAGGAATCTTTATAAACTGACTAAGGCCAATATTTCTGGTCCACTTTCGGTTGAGGGAAAATTGCCAACATATCAGTTAGGCACTTAAAGTCTTTTACCTCCTCCCAGGGATAGGTCAATGGATGATTTATTGATGAAAGTACATCCCAAAATATTATTTAGTAAATACCATCCAATTAAAAACAAGATTTAATAAAAGTTACAAATTTTTTTAAGCCGACGAATGAGAATATTATTTTTAACTTTGGGTACTAGTATAATTTAGAGTCCAAAGTCCGTTCCCGTTGCCATGTCTACCTCCAAAATAAGAATGAAGCAAAGTTTCAGCTCTGTCCAACATTATACTCTTGTCACCAGAACTTATTAGGAACTAAAATAAATATCATAATAAATGTATTTTAAAAGCGAAGTTTTTCTATAACTAGGACCAATCAGTACATAGGGCTTGTGACGTGTCTAGGGGTAGGTTTTTATGGGTGCTGAGCTCAAAAATACTACCAAAAAAGTGGCGGCCCATCCATATGGCAGCTAGGTAACAGCTGCAGCTTAGCTGGGAGCGGCCAAGATTAGAATGAGTAGATAGGGCTTGTGATGTGTCTAGGGGTAGGTTTTTATGGGTGCTAAGCTCAAAAATAGTGGCCGCCCATCCATATGGCAGGTGGGTAACAGCTGCAGCTGTGCAGTATGCTGTTGTTTAAGACTCACCTGCAAGCTCTTTTTGGGACTATTGAAGGATGACCAAATATTGAATATTTCAGTATGAATACACTTCTTCTATTGTCATTTTATATTATTAATAACAACACCTTATCAATTTAAGGATTTAGTTGATAAACAGCTGAAACTGGCTGAGAACAGTTAAAAATAAAAGTTTAAGACATAGCTTGTGATGTGTCAAGGGGGTGTAAGTTTTTATAGGTGCCAAGCTCATTAATACTCGCAAAAATAGAAAGGCCCATCCATATGGCAGCAGGGTAACGGCTGCTGCTCAGATGTAGCTGTTACCCAGCAACCATATGGATGGGCCCATACCATTATTGGTAGCATTTTTGAACTTAGCAACCATAAAAACCTACTCCTAGACACGTCACAAGCCATATGATATCTACTCATTCTACTCTTGGCTGCTCCCAGCTGAGCTGCAGCTGTTACCCAGCTGCCATATGGATGGGCCGTCACTATTTTTGGTAGCATTTTTGAGCTCAGCACCCTTAAAAACCTACCCTTAGACACGTCACAAGCCATATCTACTCATTCTACTCTTGGCCGCTCCCAGATGAGCTGCAACTGTTACTCAGCTGCCATATGGATTGGCCGCCACTATTTTTGGTAACATTTTTGAGCTCAGCACCCATAAAAACCTACCCCTAGACACGTCACAAGCCATATCTACTCATTCTACGCTTGGCCGCTCCTTCGCTTTTATGGATGTTGTCATTCTATAGTTGTTGAATTTTATATTTGTGAAATTTCTAGGCTTCTCTAAATAAACATAATGTTAAGCTTTAAAATTATGACTTTAGTAAACGTACCTTATTTAAAACATCAGTAGTTCCTTGTAAAGACATACAATCAAACTTATCTGCCCTAAATACATATCATATTAGACATTTTCCTTGCAAACCAATCCTATAATTTATATTGTCAGCCTATCGGTCCATAACTGTATGAGATGAATGTAATTTACTCGGCTCCTATTTAGGATGCCTACTTTTAGGGAAGAAAACTGTCAATGAATAAGTCTATGAACAGAAGGACAGACCTTAATTAAAAGCATGGACTTAAATAATGCTTTATACTAAAATCTACGAGAAGTATACAAAAAATCAGCAAGAAAAACAAGAAAACTTTCACGTACTGTAAAAAGTGTACTACCGTTTCCGCAAAATTTTGTGTTATTTAAAAATCGTAACCATTGTCCTAACATCAGAGTAAAAGCGGAACGTTAATGATGGGGAAGCTAAGACGTATGTTCAGACTCTAATAGTAGAATAGCTTCGCTTTTAAAAAGCATTTTTTTTTGCTGAGATGAATGTACATACAGTCAGATATATGAAAATATAACCAGCAAAACAAAACAAAGCTCAAGAAAAATGGAACAATAATATTTATTTGTGATAAAAGTTTATGTGGAATCGTAATAAATCAAAAACAATAAGCTTCACTCACAGAGGTTTATATCAACACAGGGATCTTAAGAGATAAGACTTTGGACGATGAATTAATGTACACCTCGATAATAATAAACAAAATTACAACTTCTGTGGATCAAAATTGTTAGTTGAAATGTTTAGTCACTACCATTATCAGATTAATCATCATTAAGATTTAAGAACCAAAGTTTTTGAGGCGGAGATGTGAGATGTTGTTTAAAAAGGGGGGGGGGGTGGAACTCTGTTAATAAACGGCCTTTTCTCACAAAAAAGACAAAAAACTTTTACATTTTTTTTAGTTGAGTTCCTTTGACTTTAGTTTAGTTTGCAAAAGGTGTCACACATCCATTTGTTGGTACCATTATAATTTAGATTCCAAAGTCCCCTCCCTCCCTGGGCTTATATAAATAGGAATTTGTAGATTTTTTATTTGTTAGCAAGACCGAAAACGGTCATAGATGTTATATGTATTTATATTTAATTCATCTTATTCTACATTAAATGAATAATAATTATACAATATACAAACAGTGTGTTTTTATTTAAAGTGAGGGGGGGGGGCACACCTTCCTAAAAATAATTATAAGCTTTCCCATGACCTATAAAAAACTTCACTGTAAAGGAGAATCATATCGGTTAGTGAGATTCTTTGGTACAGATAGACATACAAACACACAGACACTCCGTTACTTTTATAAAAGGATTACAACTCAAATGATTTGCAAAGCAAAAATATAATTTCTTCATTTAAACTTTTTATACCTAATATCTTGGAAATCCCAGAAATATCCCTTCCATCGGCCGGAGTCATCCTAAATGTGATATAAAGAACTTTCATTTTTGCGAAAATCAATTTTGAAAGTTTAAAGTTTAATTTTTATCCCCTAGCAGTTCCCGCACAACAATTATGATAAAAAAGCAACAAGAGAGGGGGGGGGGGGGATTTGACACATTTGCGTAAATAGTGAGTATAGGCTTTATCTTTCGACTGAGAGGATAGGTTAATTGGGATAAAAATCATTCTTATATGATTAATTTTTCCAAGTTTGAAATTTTTTGGATAAGTCTCAAGGTTCAGGATCTGCAGGCCTCCAGCTGGTCTCAGGACAGGTGAAAATAATTTTTTTCTTTAAAGAGATAGATGTCAACTTATAAAACAAAATATGCATCTTTAATTTAAGATTTATAAAACCTATCTATCTATTCTTTTTTTTACCCTCAATAATTTTGAGCTCCTATAGGGTGAAATTTGAAATTGAATTTAAAAAATTAATATCCCCAAGATTAAGATTTTTAAGATCTGGTTACCAGAAATAAAATCTAAGCTTCTTGTTTAGCTAGATAACATTGGTCAGGTTAAGATGGGATACTTGAAACCTAATTTCTACAGTAATGAACTGTACACTCCTTTCCGTGCAAACACCTACTTACCCTTTCTCTCATAAACAATTTTTTTTGTCAACATATGTAATAGAAATATGTTAAAAAGTTGATTTTTGACTCTACTTTGTTTTTAAAAAAAACTTTTCATACCTTCTAGCTGCTTAAATAATGTCACATGGTTGCAAGGCGTCATACTAATGCGCAGATGCCGCATCATGAGGAAGGGGGAGGGGGGTCAATGAAGTTATAATACAAACCTTTCTATATTGTGGAGGATCCAAACATTTTGAAATGTCAAATTTTTCTTCAAACTTTCCATCTTTCCACCCACCCTCATATCCCTGAGCATTTCAAGCTTTAACAAGGACAATTATGCTAATAAACAGTTTTGATAAAGAAAATAATATTCAACCTAAAATCACCTATATTATTTCTTTTAAATAAAGGCATAGGGCCAAAGTTTCCATATAAAGCCTAAAACTCTGGTCAGGGGTGTATATTTTTAAATTTGACCCTGCTGAGGGAGGGGGGAAATAAATCATATGTGGGTGGGGGGAAAAAAATATAAAAATGAAGAGAACTAAAAGCATTTTTTTCCATTTTTCTCACCTATTTGGTGAAAATACTAAAAGAATATGTGGGAGGGGGGATACTATGAATAAAATAAAGAGTTTTGAAAATATTTTTCCATTTTAATTCCTTCCTTGCTGGAAAAAACTAGGAGGGAAAAAAAATGAATTTTCTTCAGAATATACACCCCTGACTCTGGAAAAAAAAGTGGCAAAATTTTATCATCAAAGTATCTTCTGTAGATAGAATTAAATAAAAATATTAATTTCACGATAAATAGAAATTACCAAAGGGGTAGTTGCATGAAGTGCATTTAAATATGAATTTAGTGAACTGTATATTTTTTTTTCTTTTCAATAGTTTAAACTACATCTATAGGACATATATTTAAAAGAATTTCAATTTTCTACTAGGTAGTTTAAAAGATATCAATACTTGAAAATCATATTTTTTTGGATATAAGCAACATAAATAGCTTTCCTCTTTTCACAAAAACAGCATGATGACTATTTTGGCGGTGCCTATTTGGTTGCTATTTATTGTAATAAAAAATTATATATGTTTGATGGTATTCTTGTAACTTATGCTTACAATCAAACTTGTTAAATGCACTTCAAGCAACCATCCCTTTAAGCCTAACTGGCTGCAATTTAAATTCTTACAACTTTACAAATAACTCACATCTCCTAACCCATGGCAATGCTCATAATAATGCAGTGTTCAACAAAATTAAAAATTAATCATTATCCTTAAAGAAAAAATTTTTACTCCTTATATTACCTTTACATTATATAACCTTGTGACATGTCTATACAAGCCTCTAAGGAGACAGTGGACTATACATAAATCTTCAAAAAAAAATTAGGAACAGGTTACTCCATTGGTGGTTTATAATTATTAAGGTGAATTGTTGGAGAGGGTCAATATAACAAAAATTTATTCTCCAAATTTTCCACCATTAACATTAATCTACTACCAAAGAAGAAATTTTGTTTATCATAATTTGTGAGAATATCAATTTATCATCTATTGTTTTTTCTCTAGATCCCTGGTTAAACCCACAATTAGATAATGAAAATCTATAAAGTTTTAATAAACTAAAAGCTAGGAAAATTAATGAAACTGGACCCACCCTATGTACAAACAAAAGTAAATAACTCAAATAAGTAAGTATGGTACATTTTGGATTCAATAATTTTTAAAGTAAAGGTTAACTAGGTACTTTAATAGTACATCTTAATTATTTTTTTTTCAAATAAAAAAGAAAAAAAAACATTAGGTAAAAGGGTTGTTTAATAATAAACAATCAATTGTATTAAAATCTTGGATAAAAATATAAAGATGAAATAAATAAATCATTCATGTTAGATGCTGTAATCTATATTATAGTACTGGAACACTTTAAAATTAATAAATGTATTTTCCTTGTGTTGGTATTAAAGTTATTAGTTTTAAGTCCAACTCGGTTTGAACCTTGAAAAAAATGTGGATACTTTCAATAATAACACAATGTTAATGTAATTAAACACATTAAAAGCTCCTACTCTGCATTTAGTCACAATTTGACTTTCTAAAGGTTAGTAGATACTAATTCCATGAATTAATCATTTTAGGAATATCTTTATTATTTAAAACTTCAGGAAGTTAAAAAGATATTGGTGAAAACTCTTTAATTGTCACACAATCAACACACTTGCATGATAATGAATCAAACTTGTCTCAGAAGGCTAATTGCACTTTTGGCTTTTTGTATATTTGTTTATCAAATGCAAAACTCACTTAGTCATTTTCTTGAAAAACCAGTTGTTCAGCAATCAAAAACAATACCCTATCAAAATATTGAGAAACCAATCATCTATGTCTGTCAGGAAAATCAGTTCAATTATGCAAAGGCACTTGCAAATGGCTATGAAACTATTACAGCTTTTACTCTGGGAATACTGAACAAATCTAACAAAGTTTCATGGAAAGGAATTTACAATAACAAAACTTATCAGGAGTTGCTGAGTACCATCTATGAAACTGATTACAGTGATTTTGAAGCTATATCTTATGATGTTGTTGGCAACCAGGAGTTAAAAAACAATATTGATTCTGATGACATATATATGGTTCCTTATGGATTTTGCAAGAAGCTGAAACAGTCCAGACAAAGAATAAATATTGAAGTAAAGAAAAATTGCATCCTGCTTGTTGTAGACCCTGCTAAAGAAAATGCTTTTAGAATAACGAGTATGGAGAATGGGAAAGGTGAATTTGGACCATTAAATGATCAGTTCTTTGTTGGTTATAATTATGAAATAGAAGTCAGCATCCATGATTCAAGCATTTTCAATAGTATTACATGTGTGGACTATGACAAACTTGGTTCAACCTATGGAGAATGTATTGAAAAGGTCATGAGATCAAGATTGGTTAACCTTTATGGATGTATCCCACCTTGGTTACCCATAAGAAACAAAGAAACAACATGTGATGACAATAACTTTATAGATATATCTGATGATAAACTTAGTGAATTTAGAGATGAGATCCTGAGAGTTATCAAGGGACTTGACCTCAGAATGTTCAACCCTTGCCCATCACCTTGTATCACAATGAGTTTGAAGAAAAAAGAGCTCGTCAAATTTTCAAACAGAATTGAAAATGGCTATATTCATGTTGCTTTCCTTGATGCTGTCACCATATTTACAGATGTTCATGCTTATGATATATTTAGTCTAATTGTTGATCTAGGGTCTGCACTTGGTCTTTGGCTTGGTTTGTCTGCTTTAGCAATATTTGATGTTATAATCAACATTGATGGTAATGTTTTAAGAAAAAAATCAGCTTTTTGTTAAAAGGTATTTTGACACAAGAATCCTAAAAATTTCAAGCAATTTTCTTCTAATATTTTTTTTGTAAAGTTTGACTTAAATAGTTTGTAAATACTTAAATTATTTGATAAGGGTGGGGGGGAAGTTTTGACACTTTAGAGGCCTGCAGCACCTGAACATGGAGGCTAATTGTATTTTTTTCTTAAAATATGTAAATAATATATTAAAAGAAGGTTATGTTGTTTTATAAACTTACCTCTTACTGTTCAAATAAGAATTTTTTTTCTTTTTTTTACCTGTCCAGAGAGCACCTGGAGGCCTGGAGCTCCGGAACCTGGAGGCCTATCAAAAAAATCTTAAAACTTCGTGAAATTCATCATATAAGAATGATTTATCCTTAATAACCTATCCTCTCAGTCCAAAGATAAAGCCTAGGTGCCAGGTTTACGCAAATGTGTCAAAACTTCTCCCCCTTTTATTGAAAAAATGTGAACCTACTTGCTACTTAAAATTGCTTAACTTTTAGCAATTGTGCACAAGTATCAAAGATTTTAATCCTTTATTGATTACTTTCTCAATATGTAATTAATGTAATTACCCGAATTGTCAACTTTATAGTTTACATTTCAGTGTCGGGAAAGTTGTAAAGTTATAAGATCTAGACAACTTTGAATCTTTTGTGATCAGCTTATTTAAAAACAAATCTCCTTACAATTGCGCTCAAAATATAAACAATAAGAAATCATTTGGGCTTGAAATTTGCATTACAATCAAGCCATAATACTTTTAGAGTAGCTTCAACCATAAAACAGTACAATTTTCTTTGTATAAATCAAGGTTATAGTTCATTCAACACTGGAGATAAATTAGGAAAATAAAAAGTACAATGAAACTCTCATTTGTAAAAAGAATTTGAGTAATTGTCGCCAGAAAATTGAAAAATTCTTCTTTCTCATTTCTATTTGGCAAGTTGTATTTATTGTATCAAAGTACAATTTTATTTATATTATAAATATTCTATTTTTCATTTCAATGCAATGTTATTTTATGTGATATTAAAGTAGGATAAGGATTTTCTTTGTAGGTAAAGATAAAAAGGTCTTTTCAAGTTTTGCTTTTTAGGAGAGCTTCATTAATATTATCTGGTGGTTAGGGCTAAACCGCCTCTCCCCCCCCCCCCGAAAAAATTTAATTTTAGTAATTTAAATCATTAGAAATTGAGATAATCGTGAAACTATCTATCCCTTTTACTTAATATTCAAATGCATTAAGGTGATGATTGAGCAAGAGCAATGCATAACTTTGTAATCATAGCAAACTAACAAGGATGATGACATCCATAACAGCAGAGCTCGGAAAATAAAACGTTATAACAAAAGCACATAAACACTGACTTGTCGAGAATCAAAACTTGATAGACAGAATATTAATGTAAAGTTATAAACAAAATATTATACCTTCTTGTCCTAAGGATCATTGTTCCAAAAATCAGATGAATAAATCATACAAAAAATAGTTGTAAAAAGTTAAAAATCAGCTTGTTTTAAATGGACGTACGGACTTTCTCGTAACAATATTAGAGCTAAACTTATATACGGACGGACAAACGTACAGTCCCTCATTATGGAAAAGCATTGCTAGTATCCGTTAAAAGCTTAAAATTCCTGAAGATAATATACACTGTTGATAATATTTCCTTCTATGGACAGGAACTCAGCTAACTCTAAAGAATAAAGGGGGAGGTAGGTTGTGCTAAAATTCCGTAAACGTGTGAGTTTTAAGGCTTAAAAACAGTAGTAGAACGATAATATTCACTAAATGTGTGTATTCCTCATTGAAAAGAACTATAAACAAAAACAAAAATTTTAAGTTAACATAAATTTTATTGTTCTACTGCTGTATTTAAGCCTTAAAACTCACACCCTTAGGAATTTTAGCACAACCTACCTTCCCCTTTTTCATTTTCATATTTTCTTATTCATCCTTATGCAAAAGTAACATGATGTCTGTCTATGGGTCTGTAGCTTAAGATCTCGCTAACCTCTGGACTGATATTGTTCCCTCTTTGGAGTAAAGCTTCTTATAGTTCCATGAAATGTTTAAATAAGAACAAACAAATTTTGGTTGAAAAAGGATGACAACGTCCACAATTAGCAAACCAAAAAAAAATCAGGGAAGCGATTATGGACAAGAAGATTTAAAGAGAATTGGTTAAAATCAAGAATAATGTATTGGAGAAAAAATCACGAAACCTTTCTCACGTATTTTACATATTTCTATTTTGTAGCATAACTGTCGGACACAGCAAATAACATACTTAATGATCATTCACATGGAAAATCTCAAAAAAAATTCATCCGTCTAGGTATCTTGTAAAACAGCTAAGAAATTTACATTTCCCCCATAACATTGCAGACTGACGGACGTGCGGAAAAAGTGAATTATAGGGTAGCTTGACTAATAAAGGTGTGTCAATCAAGACACTTACCTATTACAGGTACAAAATTAGAAATGCTGGCAGTGTCGAAAAACAGGCTCCATGGTAATCTTGACTGAATATAAAAATATTAGAACCTAGGACTTTGAATTGTTTAGACGTTTATTTTTGGATTAAACAAAGAGGGAAAAGGTCCATAAGAATCATTACTCGTAATTGCAATAATAAGAAGGTAGCGGCTATAAATTAAGCATATTTTTATTTTAACTCAAAATTGTTGTAAATCTAAGAATAAAAAATAAATTTTTCTGTACAAAATAGTCCCTTAGTAAAAATAAAAACACAAATACTTTAGAAATAGGCCCTTTGGGTTTTATTAACAGTAAACTATAAATATTCATTAAAAATATTTAGAGACACTCGTTTAGGGGCGTCGTAGCTCAGTGGTAACGCACTGAGTTACGGTGATGAGAGTTCAAGTTCTAGTCCCCATGTGGCAACTCGAATTTCTCAGTTGAATACATTCAAGCAACTTCCCCTGGTTGTGTAAGAAGGGGATTATTGAGTAAGTTTGGATACTTAATAGTCACGTACATAATATCAGTACTACCCTTATCCCAAGCTCCCCTGCGGTGAGCGTCATTCATTACGGTGACTTAATTTGGGACACCTGCCATACTCGTCGAGGGTGAGGTAATAATGAGTAGCTCTCATGAGAAAGCGGGTCAAGTCATAATGTGCTTGAACGTGGAGCTTGATAGCCCTAGTGGCTATACAAAAGTGTCTCAGCCTACTCCATGACTACTTAGGTCCAAACTCTAAGAGATTATTGCTATTCAATCAATCAATCAATCAAGGGACACTCGTCTGACTGAAGCATGTGTCCTCTCCAAAAATCCCCTACAGAAGACCAACCAATTAAAAGCTACAGAGTAGCTTCACTATAATTGTATCTATTACCTGGACTCCAATGTCTCTTGATTGCCAGTGGTAAAGATTTCCCCAGGGTGGTAGGACTAAAGTTTTTATGCAAATCTTAGCTTAAAACTAAAAAATTTATAATTTTTTTTGTAATTTCTTTCTTTCAAATGTTTACCTCTATCAACTGAAATATTTAAAAAAGAACCAGGTGGCCTCAATACCTTGATTACGACATTAATATAATTATCACACTTCAATTTTTTCTAATGTTATAAATACATTAATTTGATATTTCTACAAAATAAATACCCTTCTTTTTCCTAATGTTAAAAATACATTGATTTCGATAACTCTACAAAATATTCATACTTCCCTTTTCTTTAGTGTCCTCTTTACCTTGATTACGACATATGTAACAAATAAAATAATCCCCCTTCCTTTTATTACAAATAAGCACCCTTCCCTTGTTTAATCATATTCCAAATCTCTTGATTACGGTAACTGTAAAAAATATAACCCCCATTCTCTTTTATTAGTGTCTAAAAAGTCTTGATAACGATATATCTACAAAATAACCACCTATCCCTTGTTTATTAAAACCTTGGAAAAGTACCAATAAACTAAGTGTTTGTTTTCTATTTTCAAGAATAAAATCATGTTATTGTAAAATCTACTTTTAAAATAAATTTTTAATGCAACTGCTTGATGTGTTCTCCTAAGGGAATTTGTTTAAAGTTTTATTTTTTAAGAATACAAAGAAAATATGAATGAAACTAAAACTAAATTAAAATTTTGTACAATTTTTTTTCTCTAAATACCAAGTAAGACTTAAACCCGAACTCTCCATCACCGTAACTCGGTGCGTTACCACTGAGCTAAAACGCCCGCTTGGATTTGTACTTTTTTTCTTAACGACAAAGAATTTAGCTAAAGACTTACATATATTTGAAATACTGGGTATAGTCCCATTCGTGACAACGACTCTTAAGGGGCGTTGCATCGTATTTTCGCAGTAGATTTTTTCATAGTTCTAGCCCTTGCGGGGTATCACACAACCTAACATAACCTAAAATAACCTATCAAAAGCTTCTAAGAAAATACGACGAAACGCCCCTTAAGAGGTGTTGTAACGAAAGGGAATTAACTGAATACTTGTTTCTGACACAGGTGTTCTTGTATTTTTTTCATGTGATAAAATAGCGGGGAAAATGTTATTGTCACTAGATAAACAATTTGACTGTAACGGTGCAGGGATATTAAGGGATAAGACAATGGGCGTTATATTAATGTACATCACTCAATGAGGATAAACATAATTTCCCCTCCCTTCTATAGATTAAAAGTTTTTAACAAACCAATTTAAATTCAGTAAAATTACCATAGTTTTGAGTCAAAGATTAAGATTCAAATTTTGAAAATCGGACGCAAAACATCAAAGAAACGGGGAAATATTTGAGGGGGGAGGATTAAATGTTTTTTTTTGCAGCAGGGAAAAAAATTAATCTTGCAACGTGGTTATTAAACTTTGGGTACCAGTATAATTAACAGCCTAATGTGTCTCCCCTTCCTCCCTGGTCACTATGTGTTTTCTAAACACAACAAACAGAGCAGTCAAGGAATAATGAAAAAACTTGGTCAAAATCAGGGAGGAAGGGGACAATGTTGGCTCATACACTTTGGGGACTTAATTTTGATTGGGTGGAGCAAACTAACAGAATCTTAACAATAATTTTAAAGTACAAAAGAGGTAATTTTATTTATCTTAATAGAGTTGAACATTGCCTTAACCCTCAGATCCCTTGACAAAATAAATTATTCTTTAGAATAAATATGTTTGTACTTTATATTTTTTTGTCCAGCCAAGTTTTTCTAATTTTAACTAGGTAGTCTGTCTGTTTGTTATCCACGGTAGATCGACAAAACATGATTAATTTTCATAAATAAGAGTTTACATAAAGTGAATACTCAAAAGCTGGTCTTCAGTAAGTTCTCGTAAATGGCTGGACTGTATAATCCACAATTTAAAGCTTAGTGTTGAACATAAGCAAGTTTTTGCCTATTTTGTGAGGGATGGGTATATCCCTCCATCTAATAAGATAAAAGCTATAAAAAACATCCATGGGATAAAAGTTTCCAGTAATTTTTTGTAATGAAATTGGTTTTTTTTATTTTAGAAAAGTAAGGCAACTTAAGTCACATAAAGTAAACTGCTACTTTAAAAGTTTTTGTACCTTCGCTTTATTTGATAGGATCAAACTTGTTATATGAATAAAAGCAATACGATTAAGTTTATTCAGCTGCATGTTGTTATTGAGAACCCTTTTAGATGTGTAGCATCTCTATAGGTATCCTCTTCTCTCACTGACTGACTCACTCACCTTTTCATTCCAAAATTGTTTAATGCTATATTAGAGTGTATGCTACTAGAATGCCCTTAGAGTAAAAGATAACACTTTTTTTTAGTTGACCAATTTTTCAATATTTTAATTTCCCTTTTCGTTGGTGACTGAATCAATTTACTATTTTCTACTTTTAATAGATTAAAAATTTTAGAGAAATTTAAACTCCTTTCCAATTTTTGATTCTTCAAATTTAACAGGAGGGAGAGGACAATGAAACTTACTTCATTATCTCTATTTGCTTCCTTCACTCTCTCTGTTATCTATGTATCTATGACCGTTTTCGGTCTTACTTTCTACCAAACATGATGCTAAGCTTTTCTGCACTCTTTTGTGTAAGATTCTGTTACTTAATAGTTTTATTAATTTTTTAAATAGGGGGTTGGGGTGTAAATCATCAATACGCCTCGCCTCACTGATTGTTAAAAATATTCTATAAGTTGCAGGGTACTAGGCAATTATACAAATGAAAAAATTATACTTAATGTGTTTTTGGCAACATGATTTTATAACTGTAAATTTGAAAAAATTTTACTTTTCCAGATCCAGATATTTTAGAGATATGACAAAAAAGCAACCAAAACTGAAATTGACAAAAAAAAACAGCAACTATAATTTTGATAGTTGCAGAAATGTTAGCACTCCGAGTAGCAACTAAGAGTAAATTAAAGTTGACATGCCTACTCTAAACTAGAAACAGACAATGCAATCTGTTCAATAGACAATTTTCTTTATCAACCAATTTTACCTTTTTTTGTTAATTTAAATAAAGCTCAACATTCTTTTTTTATTCACTTTTTTCCTTAGCTTTTATAACCCATGGATGGTTTTAAATGGAAAATTATGAAAATTATCTTAAAATATAAAATTTAAAAGGAACATTTTGGTTGACCCTTGGTTAGCAAAAACTTTCCCTTAATTAACTAAAGTGTTATCAGGGTAGGACGGGAAATTAGACTGTAAATTGATACAGTTTTATTAACACGATCTCTCATTCGCTGGTTGAAAACTTTCAACCAATATTTTTTACTACAGTAGGGGTAATATTGTTAATCGTCATTGGGAATGTAAATCAATTTACAATTTATTATCTTATTAGGATTTGTAATCTTAAATGTCATTAAGTGACTAATCGACCGTCGGATACTCCCTAATTGATAGATAGTCAAATAGTATCTACGTTGCATTAAATATTATGCCTCTTACAGATTTGCATTCCTAGAATATATTGGGTTGTCTTGTCTTGGATATTCAGCTTCCTTGTCATTACAGCTATCCGCATAAACACATCTCGTCTAAATAGAATTGTTTACAATCTACTAATTTACTCCCACAAAATAGTTATAAACCATCCCATGACCTAGGAGAAGCTACACAGTAAAAGAGAATTTTAAGAGTTCAGCGGTTAGCGAGATCCTTTGCTACAAACAGACAGCTAGACGGACATCCAGTTGCTTTTATGTAAGGATATACCTAATTATCCTATTCACTTGATTATTAAAGTATTGATTTCTAGGGTAATTAGGTATAATGTTCGTCAGGATTTTTAAATAATGTTGAATATGCATTGTTACCCTATATTTATTAATGGTCGTTTGTCTTTACTTTTTTGAATGTTGTCATACCATTTATTTTAAATAACTTATGCCTCTAGATTCTAGGGATATATATGAAAGGGGCGTGGGGTAGTCCACCACCCCTTTTTAAAATTTTTAAATGTCTGTTTTGTTGGGGTATGCTTTATGTATGATGCATTTGCTTTAAAAAGCTTCATTTAAAGGTCAAAGAAAAAATATATAAATTCAAATTAAATGCTTTAATGAAGTCAAACTGCATTAGAAAAAGATTCTAAAGATTGCTTCGCTTTTATGGATGTTGTCATCCTTGTTATCCTTCCGAAGAACCGGTATGGTTCTCCTTTACAATATTTATAAATTCTCATAGGTCCTGGAAAGATTAGGTTTATGAAAATGCCCCTAAAAAATTACCCACCCCAAAAAATGTTTTTTTTTACTTTTCTTTTTAAAACTGAAATCAAACATGGAGAGGGGGGGAGGGTTGAATTCCCCATCCAGCCCCATTTCTAGCGCCCCTAACTTTAAGTATTGTCACCTGAGATTAAAACCTTCTCCAGGATTCACATCATACAGTATATATTTCTTATTTAAACTTTCTAAAAATTAAAAATTATTAGGTTTTACTTAATGCCATATCAATCCTATATAGGGTTTGCAAAAATCCGGATTTTTCTAGAAAAGTCCGCGGACAATTGAAAAAGTCTGGTTTTAACCGGTTGAATCAATGAGAAAAAAAACAGTTACAGTTGAAAAACTGTTTTTTTGTGTGTACATTTTGATTTCTTTCCATTTTTTTAAACAATGGTGTTGTAACTGCCCTGGACTTTTCTTGCCAACCCTGATCCTATAATAAGATTTTATGCCCGAAGCTAAACATCTCAAAAAATACTTGACTGTATTGGTTGTACTTCCGAGGGGATCTTTTATGTGTATTTAAGACCAACTTAACAGGGGCGACTTTTATAGTAGCTATGCTACAAAAATCTAGAAAATTTTAATCTAACTCAGAGTATGCACCCCGTATCTACGCGACTGTACACTAACCCAGGTAGTAAGGGATATTGATCTGTAATTTATGCTAGTACCCAAATTTTATTTTTTGTTGTCTTTAAAACGTTGGGTACTTTTATTAAATACTAATTGGGTTGATTAAGATTTTTCCACCAATTATTCTATTCTATAGATGGTATCAGCGTTGCGGAGCCGGGAGCCGCCATATTTTGCTGGAGCCGGAGCCGTAATTTTCGTTTAAAAACGGCTCCGACTCCAGACTAGATAAATAAAGAGATTTTTTATAAATTATAATTTGGTAACTCTGTTTTGTCATGTGCAAATGTCCTTTTTAAGTTTTTCAAGTCCATTTTTATCAAAAGGTTAAAAATAAAAAATTATTTTTTTTATGGGGAAAGAAATATATCGAGTTTTTCTTGATTTTTAGGTCGGGGCCGGACCAAAATCAAACGGCTCCGCCACGCTGGATGGTATAATATTGTATATCAAAATTGGAAATGTTTAACAATTTATCATCCATTGTCTTATCCCTTGAGATCCCTGAGAGCCAACTGTGCTCTGTTTGTAGAAGAAGATTAAGTGAGATTGACGCCACCCACTATCAAAATATTCCAAGAATACCATTTTAAACATAGATTAATCTAGATGTTGTGTTAGGTCAGTTAATCCTATTAAATAAAGTAGTAGGCTTTTTTTTGTCTGTAGCGAAGGATATCGCTAACCGATGAACCGATATGGTTCTCCTTTACAGTGAAGTCCTTAGATGGTTTTGTGTTATTTATTTATATTAATTAGTCTGGGTATGGTTTTAGGCTGTTTTTCTGCCTTTCCACATCCATTCGATTATAGAGCCCCCTCCTAGATGCTAGGCGCGCAGCGGCTAGTCTTCATATAAAAGTAACAGGATGCCTGTGAGTCTATGTGTGTGTGTACTGAACATAATGATCTCGCTAACTGCTGAGCCGATATAGTACTCCTTTTTAAATGTAGCTTCTCATAGGTCACGGGAAGGTTTTTAACTATTTTTCGAGAGGGTATCAAGAAAAATTAAACTGGAGTTGAAAATGGGAAAGGGGTCAATTTTCCCCCCATCCTCCACTTCAAATGGCCCTAGAGGCGAAACCGCTATTTATCAGTTAAATCAAAACAACTCAAGGTAGAAAACTAATTAGGGTAGCTTGAATGTAAATTATAAGAGATAGGACAATGGGCGGGAAAATGATTTATATCCAAAATTATACCCCTGCCTTGGATTACAATTATTGGTGAAAAATTTTGAACATAATCAAGATTTATAAAAAGTCACAAAATTTTTTTTTGTAAAACTTTGGGTACATGTATAATCTACGGTCCAATGCCCTTTCTCTACCGTGGTATTTCATAGCAATCCTAAAAATATTTATTTTAAAACAATGGAACAATTCTTTCGTAATTGTTGTATCAATGTTTCCTAGCTAAGTAAATGTATCTAATATTTTGAAAACTGTAGGGAGGGCGGGGATATTAGACTGTAAGTAAATTATTCTTGTCCCCAAAGTTTTAATACACCTTCTCTCGTGTGTGAAATAACCTTGATGACATTTATTAAAGCCTGATTGGGTTGTACAAACTTTTCCACTAAAAGTTTCCATAGACAGGAGAGGTAATTTTGTTTATCATAATAAGAGCTGTAAATGAATTTGTCATTCATTGTCTTATCCTTTAAGATCCCGGAAAAATGTGTCAAATGAAACTTTAATCCTAAGTAAAATTGGAAATTTCTTGGGAAAAGATAAATGTATTTAATTTTTATTTTCATAAGACGTGCACAGTGGCAATACATAGAGTTATATAGATAAATAGCCAGGTAGTCTTTATGCATTGTTTATTGAAGAAAAAAAACATTTACAGGGTGCGGCACATAAATCCGGACAAATTCTAATTTTTAAACAAATAAACATAAAATCGTCAATTTTAAAGATTTTATTGAATTTTAAAAACTGAGAGGCAGAATAGGTAGGTATATGACTATTAGATTATCCAAAAAAAAATAGCGGCCAACCTCAATCACCGCCTCTACCCGCCTCCTCAACGTCTATATTCGACCAAAGATTTTTTTTGTGCTAAAAGGTCATTACCTAAGCTTTTTATAGTGGGGTCAAGTAGTTTTGACGCTATGGCCGTTTAAAAAACGTCCGGATTTATGTGCCGCACCCTGTATTGTGAAATTATACTACCTAAAGGCTACATCTCTAGAAGTCTCCAGGGCATTTGAAGTGGGAGGGGGGGATGGGGGACGTTGTGCACCCCCCACCCCTTTCAATGTTAGTTTTTTTTCTAACGGCAATTTCTCTTAGGAGAGTGGTGGTGCCCTCCCACAAAATAGTTATATACATTCCCTATTATATCATTTGTACATAATTCGACTAAAGGACCAAAAGAGTTGTACAATAGATGCAGGCTTTTGGTCAGGGGAAATTTTAAAATAAAATTTAGCCATTAAAAATAATTTTTCACAATACGTTATGAAGGGCCGATGAGTATATAATATATTCTTATAAACAAGTAACAGGATGATTGTGAGTCTCTTTGACTGTGTGTGTACCGAAGAATCTCGCTAACCGCTGAACCGATATGGATTTTCTTTACAGTGTAGCTTTCATAAGTTCTAGGATTATTTTTGAAGAAGGTACCACCATCCCTCCCAATTTTTTTTTATACTTTTTCTTCTAAAAACTATGATTGAAAGTGAGGGGGTCGAACCTCAACCCCCCCCCCCCCCCCAACCTCAAGTGCACCTAGAGATCTCTAGGGAGCGTTGCTGCTAGTAAAAAAGCACTAAGATTGCATTTTTAGTTAAAAATATTTAGCAATTTCCATCACACAATTTTATTATAGTAAATTTCTATAATTAAAGATTCATCACATATATAACAAGACTAAAATTTCCGTAAACATTCTAGGTATAATTTTGTACATGTTTTTTCAGGAATCTAAAGGAATAAGTCAATGGACGATATATTGATGTACTACACCCTCGATGATTATAAACAAAACTAGTAATTCTCTTAGACAAAATTAATGGTTGAAAAGTTTAGCCAATAATAGTTTGGAAAAAAACAATCAAAATTCTAGCTCGGTTATAAAACTTTGGGTACATGTATCATTCAAAGTCCGAGGTGCCCTCTCTCCCCTGGCCCTGATGTTATAACAAGATGGATAGGAGTAATGAAACAAATGATTATAGGATTAGGTCCAGGGATTTATATAAATTGGTTACTTAATGCAATTCAGGGAGGCAGGGGATATTGGACAGTATATTAAAATGGTACCCAAAGTTTTATATACACTTTATCTTACTCATTGGCTTAAAACTTTTGAGAACTTTATTGAATATAAATCTTCCCATTACAAATGAAAAGCTACTTTGTAAAGTAGAACCATTTAAATTCATCGGTAAGCTTGATATTTAGGTACAAACATCGGATAGACATCCTGTTAATTTTATATAAAGGCTCTATAGAGGCTAGGCCCAAAGAGGCCTCTATCAAAATGGCTATAAACCTTCCCAGGACCTATGAGAAGCTGCATTGTAAAGGAGAACCTTTTAAGCTCATCGGTTAGCTTTACATTCGGTTCAGACAAACAGGCAGAGATCCTGTTACTTTTGTATATACACTAGCAGCTACGCCCCTAGAGGCATTTGAGGATGGAGGGGAGGGGGGGAGACACACAGACATCCTGTTAATTAACCCTTACAGATCGGGGGGGGGGGGGGGGGGGGAGGGGGGCTCCAAGAGCCCCCCCCCTCTAGTTTTTTCAATCATATTTTTTTTGTAGGTAAGATGGAGAGCTGTAACTTCATGACTTTTTAAGTTTAGTAATTATACGTCGGCAAGAGTTGATTTTATTAGGATATCTGGTCTGTGTCGGTCGTGGTGTCCGGTCAAAGTCGGTTGGGTAGCGAAAAAAATTAGAAAAAATTCTAAATAAATCTTAATTTCTACATTATGACTTTTGTGTATAAGGTAGAAACCTAAAATTATTTTGGTGAATACTTAGATATCAATGACCTTCTGAGAAAAGTGATGTTATGACCGTTTGACCGCTCCCTGACCGACTTTATGACCGATTTTTGTCCGGCTTTTACTACAGACATATATCATGAATATCGTGGCTTCTATTACAGCTAGAGACCTATAATTTTTTATGGTAAATCCTTGAGCAATAATAAACAGATAAAAATATTAATTTGCGCCGCCAACCGCCGTTTTACCGCCGTAACCGCCGAAAATGGCGGTTTCCGTTATTTGCCGTTTTTCGGCGATGATCAGAAAAAGTAATTTTTTGTTATGAAAAATAAAAGTTCGTCCTAAAATTTGGTCATCCTAGCTGCAAAATTGGCCGCTCTACAGCTGTTTTAAAATTTAGCGGCTGGCCGCTAAAAAGCGGCTAAGGAGCGGTCTGAACGCTATGACTAGAAAAAGTAATTTTGTCTAAAAGTACACATGAACCACCAGAAAAAATTTTACGTCTTTATCTGTACCAGGAGCCGAGATAGGGGGGGGGGTCTTGGAGCCCCCCTCCCCCCCCCGATCTATTAAGGTGGGAATTGGGGCCCTATCTGTAAGGGTTAAGTATAAAGTTTACACAAAGCCTACCTGAACTTGAAAGAGCTATGAAATAGCTAAACAAACTGAAAACAACAAATCTTAACATTTCATATTCTAATTATATCTGCAATCATTTTCAAATAAAATCATTTGTTAAAAATAAATATATTTTCATAAATATCAAACTTCAAAATACATTGTAAAAATTTTATGTAAAACAACAAACAAGTATAAAAATATCACACACTAATAACACAATTGTATAATTCTACATATCTAAAGCGGAGCTTTTCTATGATTTGGGTAATCCGTCTGTATGTAACGGATAGCTCTATTCATTAATTTAGGCATATTAAAATTGTCCTATCGATTTCAAACTTTGTGTCGTGATTCCTGTAATAGTAAGGTAAGATTTAGAATGCGTAGCAACTCTATAATTTTTACCAAAAAATCTGTGCGTCCATATAAAACGTGCTGTTATTTAACTTTTTTTAAATTTTTTTGTTTGATATCATATTCATCAGATTTTTGGAACAATGCTTCTTCTTAGGACAAAAAGGTACAATATTATAAGAAAGGCATCTCTATAATGAAGTCCTTAAAATGTAATAATGTCCATAAACAAAACCCTGTATTCACGCATCTTTACAACAGATTCAAATACAATTTTGTTTAAAATTGTAAAATAATAATCTGCCCTTGGTAAGTGTTAATGTTCTACTACCGTCTGATTTCATAACTTCGCCATTATAGATGTTGCCATCATAGGCGTCCAAGGGGGGGGGGGTAATGGGGCGATTACCCCCCCAAACGATTTTGGGGGTGCCGTAGGCACCCCCAAAATTTTTTTCATTTTACCCCCCCCATTCAAAATTTACCCCTACCCTGGGGGTGCCGTAGGCACCCCCAACCATTTAGGAGGAGGTATTTACCCCCCCCAAACAATTTTGGGGGGGTAAATACCCCCCCCAAAATAAAAAATCTGTAATAAAAAAAATTTTTGCGCGCTTCGCGCGCATTTTTAATACTATATATTTAACCCTTACAGATCGGGGGGGGGGGGGCTCCAAGAGCCCCCCCCTCTAGTTTTTTCAATCTCATTTTTTTTGTAGGTAAGATGGAGTGCTGTGACTTTATGACTTTTTAAGTTTAGTAATTATACGTCGGCAAGAGTTGATTTTATTAGGATATCTGGTCTGTGTCGGTCGTGGTGTCCGGTCAAAGTCGGTTGGGTAGCACCAAAATTAGAAAAAAAATTCTAAATAAATCTTAATTTATACATTATGACTTTTGTTTATAAGGAGAAACCTAAATTTTTTTTGGTGAATACTTAGATATCAATGACCTTCTGAGAAAAGTTGTGTTATGACCGTTTGACCGCTCCCTGACCGACTTTATGACCGATTTTTGTCCGGCTTTTACTACAGACATATATCATGAATATCGTGGCTTCTATTACAGCTAGAGACCTATAATTTTTTTTGGTAAATCCTTGAGCAACATCAAACTGATAAAAATATTAATTGGCGCCGCCAACCGCCGTTTTACCGCCGTAACCGCCGAAAATAGCGGTTTCCGTTATTTGCCGTTTTTCGGCGATGATCAGAAAAAGTAATTTTTTTGTTATGAAAAATAATAGTTCGTCCTAAAATTTGGTCATCCTAGCTGCAAAATTGGCCGCTCTACAGCTGTTTTAAAATTTAGCGGCTGGCCGCTAAAAAGCGGCTAAGGAGCGGCCTGGCCGCTATGACAAGTAAAAGTAATTTTCTCTAAAATTACACATGAACCAACAGAAAAAAATTTTACGTCTTTATCTGTAACAGGAGCCGAGATAGAGGGGGGGGGGCTCTTGGAGCCCCCCCCGATCTATTAAGGTGGGAATTGGGGCCCGAGCTGTAAGGGTTAATAATATTTAAATTACCCCCCCAAACAATTTTACCCCGGGGGTAAATTTTGGGGGGGGTAAACTAAATTTACCCCTGCCAACAGATTTCAGGGGGGGTAATTACCCCCCCCAAGCAAATTTTACCCCCGGGGTAAACATTTTGGGGGGGGGTAAAAAAATTTGCGGCGCGCTTCGCGCGCCATTTTACCCCCCCCCCCCAAACACGAATTAAAATTTTTACCCCCCCCAAAATAAAAAGCTTGGACGCCCCTGGTTGCCATCCTTGTTTTTATACAAAAATTGAAGGAAAATTTTACTTTTTTTAGTGTAAAACAAAATAAAACATGAACAAAGTACCTAGAGATAATTAAATTTAAAATCATGAATATGAAATCCTTTGATCTTAAATTTTATCTTAATACACAAATAAGAAAAATGTGAAAAAATTCTGAGAATGGTTTTCAAAATATAGTATGTGCAAAAGGGTAGGTAGTAATTTTTTGTACAAATATTGACTACACCCCTAGAGGCCTTCTTGAAGAAATAGGGGAGAGGGTAGGAGGTAAGACAATTGTAAACTTTCAATCTTAATTTTAACAATCATAATTTTAACTGGCCCTATAAGAAGCTTCATTGTAAAGAATCATTTAATAAACCATTTAAAATTGTTCTAAAATTGTAGCAGCGTTATTTGATTCGTTGAAGATTTTTTTATTTAAATATTGGAACCCTTTTTTACAAAAAAAAAGTTATTTAAAATCAAATTCCCTAACTATTGCACTAATACTGAAAGAAAAAATTTAGAGGAATAAATAAAAACAAAAATATACCTTCTAACAAGTACGAAAATTTAATCTAATTATCAAATGAAAATAAAACAAAGATGTCAACATAAAAAAGTAACAAAGCACAAAAAAATCATGGAATAGAAAAACGGACAATGAATTATAGAACTGATGTCTATTTGTCATAACAAAGAAAAATTAAAGAATATGCAAAAACTCGAGAGAAAAAATCACGAAACCTTAAAAATTAAAATTTATGTCTTTTGATGCATGACCAACAGACAGAAGGACAAAAAGACTAAATGCGCAAATGTCATAGGAATCTTCACTCAAAATTTAATTTGTCTATTATTAATAGCAACCGAGAAAATCAGATTTACCCCATAGCCTTACGGACTGACAAGACAGACATACAGACAAAGTGAATTATAGTGCAGCTTCAATACGAAAAAAGTTCTTATTTCAACAGTTTTTCTAAATAAACACAGCATTTAATAATGTGTGTTCAATATTGAAATATAATAGGTATCAAGTTTTGAAGTAGTAATTGAAACCCCTATTGTTACGATATTATGTGCAACTTGAACCACACTTCACCATAAACTAATTAAATGCTTTGCTTTTCTACAATTAGGGTCTGTACGTCAGAAAGGATAAGGAGACTTATTTTTACTTGCTTAATGTGCTAAATAGGATTCTCAAGTGCAATTTTTCCAAACTACGAGAAAGTTCAATAAAAAACAATTCCTATCAATATACAATTATTTAATTACCTAAAAAATTAAATCTATTGTAATAAGGGATAAGACAATGGACGTCAAATTTATATACATCCCATATAAGAATAAAAATTACCCCTTCTGTATATTAATATTATTGGTTGAAACATTAGGACACTTCTAGTTTTGAACTAATAAATCAGAATTCATTAAAAGTTCCCAAAGTTGTTGAATCAACGAAAAAGTAAACTTTGGATACCAGTGTAATTTACAGCCTAATGTACCTTCCCTCATTGAATATTTTATCATATTATGTCATAAAGCTTCACTTTTTTAAAGAATATTATCAACCTTGTTAAATATGATATCACAATAAAAAATACAAAAAACTACCTACTTAAATGCAATTTTCTTTAATTTTAGATATAAAATAGATATTAAAGTATGAAATAACTTATTATTTTTATAAAACATCACTGATTTTTTTATCACAATTTAAAAACTCACACACAAACAATTGTTAATAATTACACTTTAAATCTTAATTTCCAGTATGGCTTCGAAACCGATGAATGTCCGCTGGATTAGAACCGGTTCTCAGCCATACTGAAATACCATGCATAGCATAGTATTAAAGACAATTTTACACGAATTTTAAAATAATAATAAATTCCTAATAATATTATAACGCTAATCAGTAATGCTCTTGTTAAGATAACCAAGAAGAACCATCAACTGACTATCAAAGGCCTCGTGAAAGTCAAACAAACAATAAATGGATATTAAAATAATAAGTCACGAAACCTTTGCAAAGACTCACAAAGCCTATCTGCAAATAAGAAGCACACAATACCTACATATCAGGATGGCGCTTATTTCTCTTATTTGACTATTGGATGTATAATTGATGTATTATGGAGATCTCAAATATGTTGCTGCTTTCAGAACAAGCTTTTTATAATGACCGGGTGAGTTGAGTTTTTGTCTTATTTATGTGGTGGCAGCCGAGACAAACTCACACCTCTGACCAGAACAGCCTCCTACCCCCATCGGATATTTCTCCTCTATAAACTTTGGAAAAAAAATAAACGTTTTTCCTCTTGCTTGGAATTAGACAAATTTTAAAGTGATTTAAAAAAAATATAGTGATTTTTTAGTTATTTATTAATCTTAATTTTAAACATGTAATTTTAACCCCCCCCCCCTTTTTTAACTCCCCCTTTTCGGTCTCTATAGTACATCCGGTAGACAAATAAGAGATCTGAGCTCAACATGTCATCAATCAAGATTTATCCACCGAATGTTCTACCTCAAGAAAACATAACAGATGTCCAGTTTGAAACAAAACTGGTTTTAACCTTATAATTTAATTTTTCATTTCGATATCCGCGGAAAGCTGTCTTTAATACGAATGGTTAAATAACTTTTACCAACACCAGTTTTAAATTAATTGTATAAAATAATCTACATTTTAATAACAAATTTTAATCAGTAGCTTGCAGAATTAGGGGGGGTGAATAGACCAAAATTAACAAAATTAAGATGTATGGATAAACCCCCTCTGATATACACCACCCTTAAACATCCAAGTCAAAGCATTTTTTTTGTTTGGGTCCACTGACGCGAGATAATGTTATATTTGTATCGTATGCAGGATATGCGCGGCTGCTTTCTCCACGACCTGCTGAATTTCTGTCAGGTTCTTGACACCACCGCTTACACCAAGATTTCCTAGCTCTCTGAAAAAAAATATATATTAAATATCTCTCAATAATTTTAATCATGGATAGAAACCCCCATCCGCTCGTCGTCATCGGGTAGGTGATTGGTTCGAATCTCGGCTCAACACCGAGTCATAACTTAAGAAGTTAATATTGGTTCCTACTGCTATGCTGCTTTGTCAGATGTGTTACATTAATAGTAAGAGTAGAGGGAATGCCTTGGTCCAAACTCCTTACTATGAAAGTTAGAACTGACAAAATTCGTGCAATCAAACATGGTTGTATTTTAGGTGTTATGTAACCTAATTCAAAAAGAAGAGATCGGCTCCACGCAAAACCCTAATTTTAGAAATGCTTCCCTTTCGAAAATGTACGTATTATGAAAGAATACGTCTAAATTCCTGACTTAAAATTAGCAATAGTCTTAACATGCAGAGTCATACTAACCTAATAAAATACATGACATCAATGTACAGCTGGACCCTGATCTTATCATCATCAGACAGACCCTGTGTTCCAGGTTTGTTCTGGCCCTGACCGCCAGCCCCGCCTCTCTCCCGAACTTTCTTCAACTTTTTCAAACTTTCTTCCATCTAAATAATTTTAAGATTAAAATTCTCCTGGATTCTCCTTTGATTTTTAAGTTATCACTTTAAGCCAGAGCATCATTCGCTTGTAATGGGCGGCGTTATTATACATAAAGCATGTTAGATTAAGTAACATCTTACAGACAATCAACCCTTTGATTGCACGACCTTTCTCTGGAAGTCCTAACTGTGCAGGGTGATACATTGCGCCTGTTTATAAGCTAAGGCACCCGTACTCTTCATGCCATAATTGTAAACTTAAAGTGCCCTACATAGCACTAGGTAACATTTTTAGAGTCTCTAGTCTATTCCTTTATGTCTGTGAAAACCCTTTTCTAAAGAATATTAATCCTAAAAATAAACAAGTCTCAATGTGTACAGCTTTCTAAGTTACAATATGAATACAAAAAGTGAAGCTATTCTATAACCAGTGTGTGTCCGAGCATTGTAACGTACAGCCTTGATCTTAAATTTTGTCTAAATCGTTATACTATTATTTTAGATGTCAAACCTGCATATTCAAAAGTTAGGAACTACAATAAATTTAATCTTGCATTAAAAGCCATAGAAACCGTAGGTATTTTGACTTTATCAAGAAGTCTTTCAAGTCAGGATGGAAGGAGACAATTGACTGTTTATTACACTAGTCCCCAAAAAGTTTATTACCTATAACGTTTAGTTACTTATTCATTGGCTTAAAAACTTTGGAGACTTTTGAAGTTTGATTGGTTGTTTCCCTAAGATGAGTATCCAAATGATCCACCACTGAGTGTAATCTAAAGAACTTTGTATTTTGACATGTACATCAATTTATCGGCCCTTATTTTATTCATTTAGATCCCTGCTTTCAAATAGTTTTATTATTAAAATCATTGCTACTGTGCAATTCTAATATCCGTCAGTCCCGCAGAATATTTTGTTTAGTTTCACTTATATTGATATTTTTATTCTTGTTCTCTTTGAATTATTTGATTAAAACTGTCACTTTCACAACTCTGTTTTATTTATCTTGTTTTTTTTAACAGCAAAGCTACTATATAATTCACTTTGCCTGTCCATCAGTCAGTCCGTTCATAACGCTTTTGGGGAAATGTTTTTTCTTAGCTAGTATGCTTATTTTTTTATGAAGACACCTATGACAAATGCACATCTAATCTATACATTGTTTTGTCCGTTATGCCTTAGAAAACATCAATGTTTATTTCTAAAGGTTTCGTGATTCATTGAGTTTTTGGATTTTTTACTTTACTCTTTAACTCTGTCCGTTTGTTCATTCCATGATTTTTGTGCTTCGCTAATTATGTATGTTGTCATCCTTTTTTTTGTTATAAAATCTGAAAATGTAAAAATATTTTTGTCTTTTTTGTAACGATGTGCGTTATTTGGGCCATAAACACAACTGTAAGATACAAACATATTTTTCAAAGTGAAGCTCATCAATAATTAGAATCGATCCGTTTGTAGCTCTCATCGTTAATTTAGGCATGTTTAAATTAGCCTTTCGATGTCAAACTTAGCATGGTCATTTCTTTAGTAATTAGGTACGATTTAGAAAGCGTAGCAACTCTATATTCATTTCCAGAATGTCCGAAGTTCTTCAACTAAATATGTAAGCAAAGCTACATAATCCCGCGGCATTAGCGTATAGAATAGCGTGCATGCTGTCTAGGAGGTCTTGGGTTCAAATCTGGAGCACAACGCGTCATACTAATTATACTAATAAAATATTTTACATACTGTTGCTATATCTGGCAAGTGATTAATAGAGTACCTAGTGGAAATAAAAAACAGGCGCAGCTCATTAAGACTTCCAGACAATTGTCGTGCAATCAAAAGGGTTGGTAGTTTGTTTGATGTTATTTAACCTATAGTTGGCGTATCACATAGTGGGTGGATGATGTCCTTGGGTTCTCTAGATAATCAATTGAAATCGAAGAAGCCAGGCCAAATGTGTCAATTAATCAGTGGATAAAGCAAAGTTAGGTAACTCTTATCCCTTTATGAATAAAAATGATTTTTTTGTTTGAGGGAGGGGTCATTATTTTTCTAGGGGCGATTTCTCCTTGGAGGGCGTTGGAACTCCCCCAAAACTAGTTAGTTACCTTTGTAACATTAGCCAAAACATCAGTAACATTGACAATATAAACTTCCAGAATTTTTTCAGTCATCTGCAGCAACCAATTTTCTAGACTCTGGTGCGGACACTGGACAATGGCCTGGTGGTTTCTGAACTCTGACATCTTGGTAACAATGGTGTTGATGTACTGGCACGGTTTGCTTGGCGTGTCGCGGTTGGTTCGCCTAAATAAAGGTGTCTTGAGAGGTTAATGCAACATATCAGGGACCTAAAGGGATAGGACAATTTTCGATAAATGAATGTACATCCCCAATATTAATAGACAAAATTACCCCTTCTTTAGATTAAATTGATAAACTCTTTGATAATACCTACCAATTTTTTTAGTGGGTAGGGGTAAAACAAAGCAGCGTGTTACAGGAAATAAAAGCTGCATTGGTTCTGGTGCCCAAAGTCAAAGACAGCCAAAAGCATGAATTTTATATCCATTGTCCCATCCCTATATCCCTGGAAGAACCATAATCTATGTTCCAGTCATTGTCTATAAAGTTATGCTTAGAAACTTTGTTATGCATAACTCTCAGGAAGGGAGGGAGTAGACATTGGACTCTTCATTAACTAGTACCCAAAGTTATACAATAACGTTATCTTATTCTTTAACATAAAAACTTTGGGTACTCTTAATGAATTTTTATTGTTGAGTGTCCAAACGTTTCAGTCAAATTTGTTTATCAACATTGAGTATGTATATAAATTTATCGTCCATTGTCGTATCCCTTTAGACCCCTGATAACTCTGCAGTATTGACAAATTGTAATGGATGGGGCATCTGAGCTGGATCTTTAAATCATCAATTTTAGCCAATCACAGCGCGGCATTTTTAAAATGCCGCGCTGTGATTGGCTGAAATTTGGCGCGCCCCGATCTGGTTCACCACTAAAAGGATTTAGAGATCCCGTAAATAAGGTGATTTGAAAGGGATCTAAAGAGATAAGACAATGTCGATGAATTAATGCACACCCCATTCCCCGATTATGATACACAATATTAACCATTCTGTAGATTATCATTACTGGTTAATACGTTCGGACACTCAACCTAATAAACCAACCAATCAAAGTTAAATAAATTTCCCAAAAATTGTTTAGCAAACGAATAAGAAAACGTTATTATAAGACTTTGGTGACTAGCGTAATCAACATTCCAATGTCCCCTCCCTCCCAGGTGTTTTGTACATTTAGAAAAATCCATTAAAGCTAAATATTCAGATTTAGCTTATTTAAACAGGTATTAGGACGATCTGTTGGATTATTAACATAATTTTTTTATGTAATTTTGTCAACAATGATGTAATTTTTGAAATACTAAATCCATCTAGCCTTGCAAACTACATTCTTGATATAGAAACGGTTTTAATGTTAAAACAAGGAAAATCAATTTACTTATATGATAATCAATCAGGTTTAAAGATAGGTCTAAATTTTGTTCTTTTTAAACACTCTTCTGCAACTACATGTATCAAAAATAATAATATTAATAGGCTTATTCACAAATTGTGATTAATCATCTTAGGAATAATCATGTAAAATATTATGATTATGAAAATTAGGTTTTAAATATTTTTAATAGGAGTGCTTATACACAAAGTATCTTGTTGAGCACTGAAACCCCCATTAATTTAAAAAATTAAATTAAATATTGGGTAGCCCCGCAGGGGTAGGGCCCCCGTGGGGATTAGGCACAAGAAAAAAAACTAATAATAAGTTGGGGAAGAAGTGTACTCATCTACTCAGTGCTTAACAATGACTTCTTAAAATTTTAAACTACTACTTTTATTACCCTAGGTAAAATCTTTATATAGAAGTACTGGATCTCTGTCTGTACCGAAGGATCTCACTAACCGCTAAGCCATTATGTCAATATACTTTTTCTTTTTGAAACCAAATTACAAAATGGGGGTCGAATTCAACCACTACCATCTAAAGTGCCCCTTGAGGACTCTATGGGCGTAGCCGCTAGTACTAGTAGACAGAAATATGATATAATTACCTGTACATCCTTGGAATATCAGCTACTTGTTTAACAAGCTTCAACGGCTCCGTAATTGAGTAATTGATTATACTTGTTTCTATCTCAGGCAATATTGCTTCTAGTGATACACGTGTACTATCTAAAATATTCAGTTATCAAGGGTTATTGAACTGTAAACTATTTTGGTACCCAAAGTTTTATAAACTAGTTAGGTATCTAATTTTTTTGTTGTAGATAATCATTTGATCATGATTGTTGCACATGCACAAACCTTTTGTGTCCAAAATTTTCTTCTTAAGTTTTTTTTATAAAAAGGGTAAATTTGTATTCATACCTAATTGTTTACATTGAACTATCGTTTATTGTCCTATCCAATAAGATTCCTGGCCTGCCTTATCATAAGAAACAAAATAATCCTTATATAAAAGTAACAAGATGTCTAGGTGTGTCTCGCTCTATCTCTCTCTTTGAACTGTTATGTTTCTCCTCTACAATGTAGCTTCTCAGATAGTCTAAAACTATTTTGGGGTAAGGTACCACAACCGTCCCAAGAAAAATCGCCCTAGAAAAAGTTACAACCCCCCCCCCCTATTTTTGAAATTTTTCTTTTGAAACTAAAATTAAATATGTGAGAGGAATAGATTCCCTTCTCAATGACCCACAATGCCGCTAGTATTTTATAATGTGTTCACCTGTGGCTGGTTGTAAATTGTATTGGATAAATTGTTTTGTGATTGTCACTAGAAGTTGAGGTATAATACTGGATAGTTGACCAACATCAATGTATACTAACACTAGATCACTGAAAATAAAATATAATAGTTATTTCTCGCATCGTATTATAAACGGCTTTCCGCGGATATAGAAAGTACAAATATGAGATTAAAACTAGTTTTTTTAGCCCCGAGGTGCCAGCTAAAAAAACTGGTTTTAATCTTATGATTGTACAATGTACATTTCTATATTCGTAGAAAGCTGGATATAATACGATGCTAGACATAGTTTTTTCGTATGAATGAGAACCGGTTCCTATCCACCGGATTCGAATGAATACGAGAAATACTATTAGTGGCCCTTTTGTTAAAGGTTCCTTACTCATAATCCTTACCTAAGTAACAGGATATGTCTGTGTGTGTCTGTTTGTACCAATGGATTTCGCTAACCGCTGGATTGATATGGTTCTCCTTTACAATGAAGCTTCTCATGGGTTCTAGGAAGCTTTTAAAAACTTTTCTTGAGAGGTAAGAACAACCCACAAGTTTTTGCTTTTTCTTTTTAAAACTGAAATCAAAAGTGGTGGTGTTGACTAAAGTAAACACCCCCACACCCCCCTAGTTGGGCTTGAGTAGATAATTTACCTGAAAGAAGTTGGTTTAGACATGGTTGCAACACTTTTCTCTTGGTTAATTTGGGTCATCTGGTCAGAAGCAGATCTTCGGTGAGTTTTATTTATCACCTAATTAAAAGAAAATAGTCTGTTATTTGAGATTGATAAATATAATATGAATTTGAAATTTCGGCAGGGTTTTTCTTACCTTGGCTAATCTAAGAAAAAAAATACTTATTGCAGTTGGTATTATGTGCCAAATTTTAGAATTCAAAATTTAGACCTTATGATTTTGCCTACTATTTACGCCCTTTCCTCCCTTCATAGACACAGTTCTGTGCCCGTGGAATTTATATAATTCTATTTAAAACCTGTAAATTTTGCAGATCCTTGGCTGTGCTGGACTTTGCCAGGCCAGACCTGGTTCCAGGTGCAGGATCATCCTTTCCCAGGTCTTCAACCACCAGGATATCACCCTCGTTGAATTTTACCACACATTCCTGCGCCCACTTTATATACCTAAAAAAATTGTTGCATTAGTTTAAATGATAACGTGCCTGCTGTTGTCGTGGGGGTTTCAGATTCGAGTCTGATGAATTATATTTGAAATTTCTGAAAAAAAACTTGTTTTGGGCTGTAATTAAAGGAAAGTGTGTGTGTGTGGGGGGGGGGGGAGAAAGTGGGTTGTGGAAAAATTTTCACTTAGAATTGTTAGTAAGAATCCTGGACTCAAAACCAACACAAAATTAATAAAATAAGTAGAAAGGGTATTTTTCCAGGGGTGCGGGCAACATTTGACAGTAAATTAGGTAAATAAAGTTTAATGATCACATTCTCTTTTTCGTGAGTTTAAAACTTTAGATACTTTTATTACATCATAATTGGTTGGTTGAAACTAGCAAGCAGTGTCAAAACTTTTAAGTTAAAATATAGAACGGGCAATTTGGTTTGTAATCTATGAGGATGGAAATCCATTTATCGTCAATTGTTTACCAATCAATTTTTTTTTGAAAATTAAATTCAAAACTCTAACCTAGCAACTGCTTGAAAGGACAGCTTGATGAATTTATCACCTAGTGGTCTTAGGTAAATATCTTGATGAAAACAGCTGTTTATAGCTGCTATCAGCTGTTCTGAGGCCGCAAGTTTCAGCTGCTCATGACTCTTAGCTTCGTCTAGGCCCCCATAAATCTAAATAAATAAAAATATTTTTAAAGCTACTCATATTTTGTGTGTCTTATTAAAAAGTAAAACATTTTGAAGTCCAAATAACAAATAAAGCTGTCATACCTCTAATGCTGTTTCAAGTGGAGCAGCTATTTCTTGAAACCTGATCTGGAAGTAAACAGGCAGGTTCCAGCTGGAATTGAACTCCTTGTAAGCAGGATGTACCCTAATACAGAAAAATACACATTATTTTTACAGTCCTTAAATATCGTACTAGGGCAAGCCATTTGAGGCCTCTAGAGACACATGAAGGAAAGAGGAGTGAGGGGGGGGGGCAACCATCTTCTTTTGATTTTAATTTTTAATGGGAGACAAAATTGTGGGAAGGGGGGGGGGTGGCATTTTATAAATTAGAAGAGAAGAAAAATCTGTAAGTGAATTTATAAGATATAAAAACAAACCTGAATCTTTTTACAGCTTCCTCGGTCATAAGATAGCTCTCAAACTCACTAAAATAGTAATACTTATTTATCACATCGTATTATAGACAGATAGATTTCCACGAATATCAAAATGAAAAAATATGAGATTAAAAAAACAATTTTGTTAACCGTGAGAGGCAGAACCCGTCTAACATAACTGCTATTAATTCTATAATTTTGTTTTATTAGTATTCATGGAAAATTGTATGTAATACGATCCCATGCATGCGTTTTCAGTATCGGTTTCGAAGACATGCTGGAATAATCATTAATCATCTATTGTTTAAAAAAAAATTAAATAATCTTTTCAAATTACATTTTTTCTCTTCATTCAAGCCAATTGTTTACATAATTGTTCTTTTTATCCTTTACTTTGTGTAAACACCGAGGTCAAATATAAATATTTATACTTGCACAAAACAAACTTTTGTATCAGGACGGAAATATAACATATATCAATGTTTTTTTAGTAAGGCTCAGAACCGGTTCTAATCCAGCGGACAGTAATCGTTTTCGAAGCCATACTGGAAAGTTTATATTACTAACTTTTAAGACTTTAAACGACAGATCGGCGGTCAGCCAAATTGGCGCTTTTGGATGGAGTGTTTTATTTTTGGGTCTAGACCAAGTCTAGCAAATGCTGTGGAGTCAGCCGTTCGGTCGTTAGCTGCTTTTAAAGTTGATATAAATCAGCCTTCTATTTAAAATAGGTAGTTAGAGGAGAAAAGCACATTTTCCCTTTAGACTTGTGATGTCCTTGAGCAGCCTGACCGACAGATTAACAAAGAGAATTAAAGAGTAGTTACAGATTGGTCACAGAATATCCAAACCAACAACAAATCGGCCGTCTATCTCAAGTACCAACCAATTAATGCACATTTTTCCTTTAGGACGAGCAGACAGACAGCCAGACAAAGTAAGTTATATTTCCAACTTGATCCAAACTTTTAAATGAAAATTTTTACCTGAGAAAATAATTAGAATCCATATAATATTTGTAGAACTCACTCGGATTTCCAGGAGAAAATATCAAGTTCAAATTTTCCTGAAAAAATGTATATAACAGTTCATTACAATCTCTTGAGCAAATAACAAGGATGACAACATTCATAAGTAGCAAAGCACAAAAAATCATGAAAATGGGAATATGAGCAAGGAGCTTTAAGGAGCATTTGTTAAAATTATGAATATTGAATAGATTTATTGAAGAGATAAAAATCACAAAACCTTTCATCACGAAACCTTTCTCACATATTATCATATTTTTTCGCATCGACGGAAAATATAAATTCCAAACTGGATGCTGGAATAGGGAATCTTTCCAAAAAAAAAAATCAGCCGTCTATCTTGAATAACACCTAAGAAAATGACATTTCCCCTATAGCGTTACGGACCAATTGACTGACTGTGACTGGCTTTGACGGACAACTGACAAAGTGAACTATAGAGTAGCTTCGTTACTAACAAAGTGAATGAAAGAGAGACTTCGCTACAAAATAATTTCAAACATAAACAATAGATGTAAATTAAAATTTTTTTTGTGTTTATCTGTCTGTGTGTACCAAGCTAACCACAGAACCGATATGGTTCTCCTTTACAATGTAGCTTAAATAGGTTTCGGGAAGGTTTACAGCCGGAAGAAATCGCCCATAATAAATACCCCCAATTTTTTTTTCTTTTAAAAATTTAATATGGGAAAATCCACTACCCCCTCCCTTACAACCACATAAGGTGCTCATAGGATCAGAAAAAGTTATAGGCTATAGCTTTTTCTTTTGTTGATTCTTGAATTCATATCTATTCTTAGAAGATTAAGACAAATATTATTGTAGTTTATCAGAAAGATATTTTTGTTTTTGTTATTAGTATTTTTAACAAAGCTTATGAATAAAACAAGAAAAATTTGAATATAAACTAATGCATTAAAAAAAAAAAAAACATGACTGCTTTCGTTCAAAGGTGTACAAACCTTAAACATTAAACTTAAATCATGATAATACTTACAAATTAACAAGTTTGATTTCAATATACAACAGCCTCACCTATTGATCTGACCTCAAATTTAATAAAAAAATAACCAAAAACCGTTCATTCGTAGAGTCCTAAGTCAAGTGGGATTGATTTACGATTTCAAAACTGTAAGAACCATTCGTCTAGCTCTTCTAGAGCCAAAGAACGGGTTGACCTACAGTAATCTTTACACTAATAAAAAAATACTTTAATTATCACAAAAATATAAATAGAATTACGGCACCTTTTTTTATAACAAAAGTGGTAATACACACAGACAGACAAACTTTAGGTACTATTTTAAAAGTCCCACCCAAGGGGTATTCAAATCACAAGAAAGAATTCAAATTTTAATTGTTGGAAGAAGTAAAAACTGTATGTCTTTTTACAAAAGGCATAAACATATTAAATGCATTCATAATTCATGTTTCTTAAACAATAACATTCATTTCCGAAACTTTAAACATATATTTGTCATTATTTTATAAATATCTAATATAATGAGATGTTATGAATTACATATACGTGTATGTAATTTAAACGATATATGGATATCATTTCATGTGAACTTCATTTAAAATTTTATTTGGTTGATTCAAACTATGAACGTAAAAACTTTTCCACCAATAATTTAAATCTACATAATGGGTAATTATAATTGGTGTAATGGTGTACATCAATTTATCGTCCATTGTCTGATCCATCAAGATCCCTATTACCTTAGACTTTATAATATAATTAAGAAATAACTTGAAATTCGAACCTCAACTTTCAATTAATTTTTCTTATTTTGAGAAGGAAGCTTTTTTCTAGTTGCGAGGATGGACGTACGCTCCCCCAAAACAGTTATAAACCTTCCCAGGACCTATGAGAAGCAGCATTGTTAAGGAGAACCATATCGATTATCGGTTTGCGTAATCCTTAAGAACAGACAGACACAGATCAAGAAAATAAAATACTACCTTTATATTGCGCCAAATCTCGGGCCAAAACGCATTGACCAGAAAGTGGAAACCCTTGAGGCTGGAGTCTGATTCCAGGCAGGTGTCCTCGCGTGTCAACTCAACTACAACAAAACATTCGATGTAAAAGGAAACAAAGACATTCATGTTAAAAGTAGCATTTTAAGTATTATTCAAGGACGTCCAAGCTTATGAGACAGCTAAAATGAGGGGTTTCAAAGATTTGAGGGGGATAATTCAATGTACTTTAAAAAAAAATTATGGGGTTAAATAAGACTTTCTAAGTAAGTTTCAGGGGGGTAAATAATATTTTGCATCAGGTTTACCATTACCCTAAAAACCAAAAATATTTTTTTCTCTCCAATATTCGACTTGTTACCTAGCATATGATAGCTTAGCTACCTACTCTTTTGTATTCCTTCATTAAAATCAACAACGATTTCTAAACAAACAACTAAATAAAGCATAGAGTTGCTACGCTCCTAAAATATCTACCTAAAGCCGACAACTTTTGAGGAATCAGATTCAAGGCTTCTTTCAACAACCCCTTCAGGCCATGTGCATGATTCTCTGTCGGGTTAATTTATCCATAAATATTTGTTTATCACTTTATAAAGATAAGAGGATGTCTATTTGACTCTCTGTAGCGAAGAATCTCACTTTCCGTCGGATATATGGTTCTCCTTTTCTGAGTGAAACTCCCGTCCGTCCTTCTGTAAGTAATATTAAGGCATTGATTGATTGATTGATTAGCCATAGTTTCTTAGGGTTTGGACCTAAGTAGTCATGGAGTAGGCTGAGACACTTTTGTATGGCCACTAGGGCTATCAAGCTCCACGTTCAAGCACATTATGACTTGACCCGCTATCTCATGAGAGCTACTCATTATTACCTCACCCTCGCCGAGTATGGCAGGTGTCCCAAATTAAGTCACCGTAATGAATGACGCTCACCGCAGAGGAGCTTGGGATAAGGGTAGTACTGATATTATGTACGTGACTATTGAGTATCCAAACTTACTCAATAATCCCCTTCTTACACAACCAGGGGAAGTTGTGTGAATGTATTCAACTGAGAAATTCGAGTTGCCACATGGGGACTAGAACTCGAACTCTCATCACCGTAACTCAGTGCGTTACCACTGAGCTACGACGCCCTTAATATTAAGGCATCGCTAATTATGGATGCTGTTAAACTTTTTATAGATAATAGTACTGTATATATTTCATCGTATTAGAGACAGCTTTTTGCAGATATTATAATGAAATATTATCTAATTATTACGGATTATGAACAGCTTTCCGCGGATATAAATGTAAAATTATTTTATAAGATTAAAGCCATTTTTTTAGCCACGAGATGCCGAAGGCACGGGCTAAAGAGATATATTTATATTCGTAGAAAACTGGATATAATACAATATGCTAGACATAATTTTTTTTCGTATGGATGAGAACTGGTTCGGATACCAATCGGTTTCGAAACCGTACTGGAAATGATATTATGAATTTCCTAGATTTGTTTCTGTTAAAATATCCGCAAGAGCTGGACGAATCATCTTCTCTTGAACTAAAATGTAAAAACATGATTGTTTATTTTTAATAAAAGATAAACAAGGATGAAAACAAATCATGCATGGAGAATCGAGATACGGCCAAGAAGGATTTATGGGCATTTTAAAAAATCAAGAATAGATTTATTGGAGAAAACTAACGGAAAAAGTAAATTACATACTTGATGCTCAACTGTATAGGAAATCAGTTATCTATCTTGATCTTGAATAGCAGCTGAGAAAATCACATTACCACATAGCATTAGGGACTGAATTCAGACGTGCGGACAAAATACTATATAGGAGATAGTTTCGCTAATAATTTTTTTACTAAATAAAATTATTCTTACCTAATTGTTCGGCCGATGAAATTCTATCAATGGTTGCATAAGTTCGACAACATTTACCTAGGGTCACCACGTCTCCTTTCTAAATAAGTTTAGGGTCCTTAAATTAAAATTCATCCCAATGACGATAAAACAAGGATGACAACATCCATAAAAGCGAAGCACTGAAACGGTAGGACAAACGGACATTAACACTTGTATAGTGTCAAAGTAAAACTGAATAATCAGAATATAAATGTTTAAGAGTCGAAGCAAAATTGTTAGTAACTGCTTGATACAGAATAATGTTTATGGACATACTTACATTTTTAGGATAAGATTATAGAGTTGCTTCGCTTATAATATTGTACTTTGTTGTCACAGGAATCAGCATACCAAAAATCAGATAAATTGGATAGTTAGATCACATAAATAGGTGTTATTAAAAAAGTAAAAAATGTTTAAAATGAACTTACGGATATTCTGGATATTCACCATGCAAAGTTTGAAATCGATAGGTAGGACAATTCTAACAAGTCTAAATTAACAAAAACAAAAAAGCAATCCGTTCCGGACGGACGGACGGACCCTAATTATAGAAAAGCTTCGCTTTTAAAAATTACCGCTTTTGTAGATTAACATAAATAGGTAATTATACAACCAATTTAAATTCAATATAAGTACCCAAAGCCACCAAATACGATGCCTAACGTAATTATAACACTGTACCAGTGTAATGGAGAATCATATCGGTTCCCTGGTTAGCGTGATCCTTCGGTACACACAGAAATCCTGTTACTCTTTATATAATACCTACTTTTACCTAGGGTAATAAAAGTGCTAAGTAGTTTAGAATTTTAAAAAGTTATGTTTGAGTACTGAGTAACCCCCCCCCCCTCCCCACTTATTAGTAGCTTTTTTCCTGTGCTCCATCCCTGCGATGGCCTTCCCCCTGCCACAGTTCAATTCTGTAAAAAAAATTTTAGTTTGCAAATCCCAATCTTTACTACTTTACTAGACATCTGCCATTTCGCTAAACAAAATGCGTTGATTTAGTCATTACTTGAAAACAGACATTTATAATTTTTTTTTACCTGTATTGCTTGTATGAGAGTGATATCTAATGAAGAATTAAGCCTATCACAAACAGAACTGATACGAGGCTCCATGTCTTTGATCAACGGACAATCCTTTAAAGAAAAAAGAAAATAGAAATAAAGGAATACAACATCCATAAGTACTAAGTAGCGAAGCTCATGATTTAAAAACAACGCAATTGACAGACAGACAGACAAAATAAAGGGGGGGGGGGGGGGGGGTTTAATGCAACCATCTCGTAATCAATGTATAAATGGCACTTAGAATTCGAATTTTGATCTGAAATTTTGCATGAGTAATCTTGGTAGGTCTATTTTCCCTAAATCGAACAAAAAGTTGGAAAAGTAACGGCTGGCAGCTGGCGGCTCAGCCGTTTAGCCGTTTTTTGCCTATTTTCAGGGCAAATTCATCATTAATTACGTAGGAATCAACTTTTAAAAACATATTTTTGGTTTAATTCATGTTAAATGATAGCAATAACCATTTTTAAAATTTCTAGTGCCAGCTGCTAAACGGCTAGAACCGGCTGAAAACGGCTGGGAGCCGCCAAGAGTATGATGAGTAGATAGGGCATGTGACATGTCTAGGGGTAAGTTTTTATAGTTGCTGAGCTCAAAAATGCTACCAAAAATAGTGGCAGCCCATCCATATGGCAGCTGGGTAACAGCTGCAGCTCAGCTCGTAGCGACCAAGAGTAGAATAAGTAGATGGGGCTTGTGACGTGTCTTGGGGTAGGTTTATATGGGTGCTGAGCTCAATACTACTACAAAAAATAGTGGCAGCTCATCCATATGGCAGCTGGGTAACGGCAGCTGCTCAGCTGGGAGCTGCTAAGATTAGAATGAGTAGATGGGGCTTGTGACGTGTCTAGGGGTAGGTTTTTAGGGGTGCTGAGCTCAAAAATACTACCAAAAATAGAAGCTGCCCATCCATATTGCAGCTGGGTAACGGCCGCAGCTCACCTTGGAGTGGCCAAGAGTAGAATGAGTAGATAGGGCTTGTGACATGTTTAGGGGTAGGTTTTTATGGTTGCTGAGCTCAAAACTGCTACCAAAAATAGTGGCAACCAATCCACATGGCAGCTGGGTAACAGCTACAGCTCAGCTGGGAGCGGCCAAGAGTAGAATGAGTACATAGGGCTTGTGAGGTGTCTAGGGTTAGGTTTTAATGGGTGCTGAGCTCAAAAATAGTGGCCGCCCATCCATATGGCAGCTGGGTAACGGCCGCAGCTCACCTTGGAGTGGCCAAAAGTAGAATGAGTAGTTAGGGCTTGTGACATGTTTAGGGGTAGGTTTTTATGGTTACTGAGCTCAAAACTGCCACCAAAAATAGTGGCGACCAATCCACATGGCAGCTGGGTAACAGCTACAGCTCAGCTGGGAGCGGCCAAGAGTAGAATAAGTACATAGGGCTTGTAAGGTGTCTAGGGTTAGGTTTTAATGGGTGCTGAGCTCAAAAATACTACCAGAAATAGTGGTGGCCTATCCGTATGGCAGCTGGGTAACAGCTGCATCTCAGCTGGGAGCGGCCAAGAGTATAATGAGTACATAGGGCTTGTGACGTGTCTAGCTGAGCTGTAGCTGTTACCCAGCTGCCATGTGGATGGGCCGCCCCTTTTTTTGTTAGTATTTTTGAGCTCAGCACCCCTAAAAACCTACCCCTAGACACGTCACAAGCCCTATCTACTCATTCTACTCTTGGCCGCTCACAGCTGAGCTGCAGCCGTTACCCAGCTGCCATGTAGATTGGTCGCCACTATTTTTGTAGTAGTATTGAGCTCAGCAAACATAAAAACCTACCCCTAGACACGGCACAAGCTCTATCTACTGATTCTACTCTTGGCCGCTCCCAGCTGAGCTGCAGCTGTTACCCAGCTGCCATAGGGATGGGCCGCCCCTATTTTTGGTAGTGTTTTTGAGCTCATCACCCCTAAAAACCTACCCCTAGACACGTCACAAGCCCTATCTACTCATTCTACTCTTGGCCGCTCTCAGCTGAGCTGCAGCCGTTACCCAGCTGCCATGTGGATTGGTCGCCACTATTTTTGTAGTAGTATTGAGCTCAGCAAACATAAAAACCTACCCCTAGACACGGCACAAGCCCTATCTACTGATTCTACTCTTGGCCGCTCCCAGCTGAGCTGCAGCTGTTACCCAGCTGGGATGGGCCGCCCCTATTTTTGGTAGTATTTTTGAGACCCCTAAAAACCTACCCCTAGACACGTCACAAGCCCTATCTACTCATTCTACTCTTGGCCGCTCTCAGCTGAGCTGCAGCCGTTACCCAGCTGCCATATGGATGGGCTGCCACTAATTTTTGTAGTAGTATTGAGCTCAGCACACATAAAAACCTACCACTAGACACGTCACAAGCCCTATCTACTCATTCTACTCTTGGCCGCTTAAAGGTGAGCTGCGGCCGTTACCCAGCTGCCATATGGATGGGCGGCCACTATTTTTGGCAGTATTTTTGAGCTCAGCACCCCTAAAAACCTACCCCTAGACATGTCATAAGCTAAACCTACTCATTCTACTATTGGCCACTCCCAGCTGGATGGGCAGCTTCTATTTTTGGTAGTAGTATTAAGCTCAGCAACCATAAAAACCTACCCCTAGACACGTCACAAGCCCTATCTACTCAATTTACTCTTGGCCGTTCCCAGCTGAGCTGCAGCTCTTACCCAGCTGAGCTGCAGCTCTTACCCAGCTGCTATATGGATGGGCCACCACTAATTTTGGTAGCATTTTTGAGCTCAGCACCCATAAAAACCTACCTCTAGGCAATAGATATGTCACAAGCCTACCCCTAAACATGTCACAAGCCCTATCTACTCTTCATACTCTTGGCCGTTACCCAGCTGCCATATGGATGGGCTGCTTCTATTTTTGGTAGTAGTATTGAGCTCAGCACCCATAAAAACCTACCACTAGACACGTCACAAGCCCTATCTACTCATTCTACTCTTGGCCGCTTAAAGGTGAGCTGCGGCCGTTACCCAGCTGCCATATGGATGGGCGGCCACTATTTTTGGCAGTATTTTTGAGCTCAGCACCCCTAAAAACCTACCCCTAGACATGTCATAAGCTAAACCTACTCATTCTACTATTGGCCACTCCCAGCTGAGCTGCGGCCGTTATCCAGCTGCCATATGGATGAGCTGCTTCTATTTTTTGTAGTAGAATTGAGCTCAGCACCCATAAAAACCTACCCCTAGACACGTCACAAGCCCTATCTACTGATTCTACTCTTGGCCGCTCCCAGCTGAGCTGCAGCTGTTACCCAGCTGCCATATGGATGGGCCGCCACTATTTTTGGTAGCATTTTTGAGCTCAGCAACCATAAAAACCTACCCCTAGACATGTCACATGCCCTATCTACTCTTCATACTCTTGGCGGCTCCCAGCCGTTTACCAGCCGGTTCTAGCCGTTTAGCAGCTGGTATTAGAAATTTAAAAAATGGTTATTGTTATCATTTAACATGAATTAAACCAAAAATATGTTTTTAAAAGTTGATTCCTACGTAATTAATGATGAATTTGCCCTGAAAATAGGCAAAAAACGGCTAAACGGCTGAGCCGCCAGCTGCCAGCCGTTACTTTTCCAACTTTTTGTTCGATTTAGGGAAAATAGACCTACCAAGGATTACTCATGCAAAATTTCAGATCGAAATACGAATTCTAAGTGCCAATTATACGTTGATTACGAGATGGTTGCATTAAACCCCCCCCCCCCTTATGGAATTTTCACACCAAAATTCAGTTAATTTTCTGAAGAAGATTACCTAATGTTCTCTAGAGCAAAGCAATACAGACAGACCGACAAACCAAGAAAGTTATAAAATAGCTGTGCATTGTTTAAAGATTAGACTCTCGGAGAAGTCATAGAAAAAAACATTTAGCCATTTCTGTCCATACAACAGAGAAAATCATAATTCTCAAATAATTTTAAAGTTTGAGGGCGGGGGGGGGGGGGGAGGGGGGTGAAACTGAACACCCCTTTACTCCCTTGGACGTCAATAAAACACTAATAATATCATTTTCTCTGTTTTTTTTACTCACCTTCATTTTAGAGCTAGAGAATAGGAGAAAATTGATATCTCCAGCGATTCTTTCAGTCACATCGCTTGGTATTGTATCGCCTCCTTAAAAATTAAATTAAAAGGTATTATGACCCGTATTATGCACAAACGAGAGCAAGTGATGATATGTTTTGTCAAAACATATATAGTTTACTTAAATTATTTCTAATCAGATTGAACTCAACAAAACGTTCGATACTATTTTGACAAACTAAATTATTTCTTTCATAAATCCGTCGTGAAGCCTAATTTTTCCCCTTCATTTGACCGTTTCAAACAGAAACCTTGGAAAACAAACAAAAAATGTTTGTCCTTGTTTAACCCTTGAGAGACAAGCTAAAATTTCTTTACCTTCAGCACCAAGCATACGTTCAACTTTAGACAAGGTATCAGAAATTTCTTGAAGGTTGGAGAGGCTTGCTTTCTTCTCTCTATAATAAAATCAATATTTATATAAAAGTGCCTGGATGTCGGACTGTCTATCTGTCTGTATGTGTGTACCGAAGGATCTCGCTAACCGCTAAACCGATAAGGTTCTTCTTTACAATACAGTTACTCATAGGTCCTGGGAAGGTTCATTACTATTTTTGGTAAGAGTACCACCAGGTTTCCTGAATTATAACTGCAGGATAGAGGGTGACGTAGATAAGTGGTAACGTATTGAGGTTAAGAGTTCGAGTTCAAGAACCCATGTGGAAACACAAATTTCTCAGTCTGTATACATTCACGCAACTTCCCTTTGGTTGTGTAATAAAGGGAAATAATTGAGTAGTTTGGATACTCATTAGTCAGTCACGTACTTAATGTCCCAACCCTTATCCCAAGCTCTTCTGCGGAGAGCGACATTCATTAATTACGGTGACTTAATTTTGGACACCTGCCATGCTCGGCTAGGGTGAGGTAATAAAGAGTAACTAGCATAATAAGCAGTTCAAGTACTTGTAGTTGAGCGTTAAGCTTCAGCTGGCCTTAGTGGCCAAACAAAAATGTCTCTTTCTACTCTATAACTACCAAGGTCCAAACACTAAGAAACAATGGCTACACAAACACGTAATATTAACTAACCTAATATCTGCTTGTTCTTGTAGTAAATTCTGAACTCTGTCAAGCGTGGCCTGGATGTCAGCTTCTGCTACCCCAACCTCTTTCTGAACTCTGCATAAAATCGTCAAGTCAATATATATAAAAAAATATTTACTTCAATTTGAGATAAATGTGTGTTTATATTGGTAAAACTGCTTTAAAACAGCCGAACTGATTGGCAGACGAACAGACGAAGTAAATTAAAGAGCTTTGCTTCTAAAAACAGGAATGATCCTGATAAAAAAATTACCGTAATAAGGGTTCTTTCAACTTTTCAATAGAGGTATCCAACCCAACCAAGTTTGTGGATAAATTAACAAAATCCGCGTAATCCTCGTTGATCAGTTCTATCATGCTTGACCGCAGAACCTGAATATAACAAGGATGAGAACATTCAATTTCAGAAGTAGCGAAGCACAGAAAATCATCAAATGGACAAACGGACAAGTGAGTTATAAAACAGATGTTCAGTTGTGATAACAAAAAAAAGAGAGGGAAAGTGTATTAAATTATTCAATATGATTATTGTGGTTAAATACTTTAATGGAAATACTATTTTTAATACAATTTTATATTTAGTTAATCAATATATATTTAGTAAAAATAAGTAGGATGTTTCCTAGTATCAAACAATAGTAAGTACCAAAGAAGTGTATCTTAATATATAAATGTATTGATTTTTATAAAGATAGTTTAAAAATATAGACGCTATTTTTTTATTATAGAGGGAGAGAGAGAAGCAACTGCTAACCGTATCTAGCTATTTCTATAAAAAATATTGTATTTACCAAATAATAAAAACATCGAGTATAGTCCCTTTCGTGGCCGATTCTTCGTATTTTCACATTAGCTTTTCTCCTATTTCTACCCCCTGCGGGGGCTCTAACCCTGCGGGGCAATTACCTAACCCAATATAACCTAAACTAGCCTAAAATGACCTATCAAAAGCCATTTGAAAATACGACGAATAGCTCCTTAAGAGGCGGCGTTGCCACGAAAGGGAATATACCCAAAAAATCTTTATAAAAACCTAACAATCCAGGTATTGGTATAACCAACAACTAAAGGGGGGGTTTTTTAATGCAACCATCTCGTAATCAGTAAGCAAATGACACTTAGAATTCGAATTTCGATCTGAACTTTTTCATGAGTAATCCTTGGTAGGTCTATTTTCCCTAAATCGAACAAAAAGTTGGAAAAGTAACGGCTAGCGGCTCAGCTGTTCAGCCGTTTTTTGCCTATTTTCAGGGTAAATCCATCATCAATTACGTAGGAATCGACTTTTTAAAACATTTTTTTTGGTTTAATTCATGTTAAATGATAGCAATAACCAATTTTAAAACTTCTATTACCAACATCTACCGTCTAGAACCGTTTGATAGCGTTTTGGAGTAAAAAGAGTATTAGGTTGAGAGAGGTTTCGTGACTAATTTGCAGTATAAATATCAAAAAAATGGCAAAATAGCTGAGCCGCCAGCCGTTACTTTTCCAACTTTTTGTTCGATTTAGGGAAAATAGACCTACCAAGGATTACTCATGCAAAATTATAGATGGAAATTCGAATTCTAAGTGCCATTTGCTCACTGATTACGAGATGGTTGCATTAACCCCCCCCCCCCCCTTAATTCGAAAATGATATTTCATGATTGCAGCTGTTTCTTGGGGGGCTATATCTTTTTTTGTTGCTAGTACAGTCCCCCAAAATCAGCTGCAATCACGAAATATTTTTTTTATCTATTCCGTTGTTGATTACCTACAGTTGCTAACTTTATCCTGTTTAGAGATATTATATAAATCACAAACATCACACAACTGGCATAGACTCAGGAATAAGGTATAACCAACAAGCGAACTAAATCTAAAATAATAATTGAAGGGGCTGATGGAAAGGTCGTCAATTCTACTATGTGTTGCACCCCAACGACAGCTGAAAAACACCTATATGTTTCGTGATTTTCCCCCCAATTAATTTCGTTGTTGGTATAAGCTGGCATTCACTGGATAAAATTACTAACCTTTAGGTATATTCCAAGGTCATCTCTTAGAGTATCCAGAGGAGTATCCTTTACATTCTGCTCAATAAAGAAGTTGTCTACGGTAAAATCAACCTAAAAATATTAAAAAAGTCATGATAAATCTGGGAACTTAAGGGGTAAGACAATGGACAATAAATTAAAGAACTGTACACACTCAATTATTTATTTAATTCTCACTTATGTAGATCAATGGAAATACTTCTTAAACTTAAGCATTTAGAGACATAGAAGTCAGCCTAGTGTTCACCCCACTCGTATTCCCCATGAGTCTAAAAAGTACCTTTAAATGGACGTCTTCTTAAATGGAACCCTTTAACCAAATAGAAAATTTCCCATAGTTAAGCATAAAGGTGCATGAACTAACTTTTTCCACATACAGTGTGGCCACAACCAAAAAAATACTGATACTGAAGAAAAAAAAGGAAATACTGAAAATACTGAATCCTAAAATAAGAAAAAATACTGAAAATACTGAAGAAAAAAAAGGAAATACTGAAAATACTGAATCCTAAAATAAGAAAAAATACTGAAATACTGAACAAAAAAATACAAATACTGAATAAGTATTTTTTTATATGATTCCTCATTTCAAAATTTCATATATCATACCTTTATAATTTGGGCAATATTTTAAAGACCTTTTAATTTTGCCTCAGAAAATGACTGATAAATATTTTAAATGATTACAAAACTTAAATACTTTTTAGTTAATTTAAGAGCATGCTAAAAAACTTTACCTTTAATAATCATGCAAAGTACTCACCTTAGATTATTCATTCTATTAATAGACAAAAAAAATATCTGAAAAAAATACTGTATAAAAGCATCTCAAATATCTAAAAAATTTATATTTGAGATGAAATTGAAAAAAAAATGTATATTACCATCATAGACGTCCAAGCTTTTTATTTTTTTTGGGGGGGGGTAAAATTTTTTTAAGGGGGGGATAATTCGCTTTTTGGGGGGGGTAAAATTCGCGCGTCGCAATTTTTTTTACCCCACCCAAAATTTTTACCCCGGGGGTAAAATTTGCTTGGGGGGGGGGTTAATTACCCCCCCTGAAATCTGTTGGCAGGGGTAAATTTTTTTTACTCCCCCCAAAATTTACCCCCTGGGATAAAATTTTTTTTTTGGGGGGGGTAATGTAAATTTTATGAAATATCTAGTATTAAAAATGCGCGCGAATCGCGCAAAATTTTTTTTGTTAGAGATTTTTATTTTGGGGGGGGGGGGGGTATTTACCCCCCCAAAATTGTTTTTTTGGGGGGGTAAATACCCCCTCCTTAATGGTTGGGGGTGCCTACGGCACCCCCAGGTTAGGGGTAAATTTTAAACAGGGGGGGTAATCGCCCCTTTACACCCCCCCTTGGACGTCTATGATTACCATAAAAAAAACCAAAATTAATGTACAAAGTTATAGGGTAATTTAAAGGAAAGTAAAGTGAGGCGCGAAGCGCCGAAAAAAATCTGACATCAACTACTTGAAAAAACATCTTATTTATGCAAAAAATTTTGGAATTTAAGAAATAATGAAAATACTGAATCATGAAAATTTCCAAAAACTGAAAAATACTGAATAAAATTTTCAAATACTGAATATTCAGTATTTACTGAAAATACTGAAGCCCCAATTTCCAAATACTGAAGAATACTGAAGATTTTCAGTATACTGAAGAATATGGCCACGCTGCACATAAAAACCACCCCATGCCCCCCCCCCCGCCTCCTGGGGGGGGGGGGGGCATAAACTTTCTTAAAAATGGACCAAGCATTGGCTTTGTTAGGAACCCTTTGACAAAATGGGGAGATTCTCCAGCCAAAGGGTTGATTGTCTCTTTCAATCTTTTTTTTACCTTCAAAAAGTCCTGTTTATTAACGGCCAATCCAGCCGGACAGGCTGGCACTACAGACTCTACCAATCCAGCCGGACACGCGGGCACCACCGACTCTACGCCCATTTTTATTAATTTCTAACTCTGAAAAAATACAAATATGTAATATGTATACAAAGATCTTATAAACCAAAAAAAAGAACAAACATAATGCTTTTCGAGCATATATTTGCTTCAAATTCTGAAACCAAAATTCTTAAGAATGAACTCTTTATGTAAGATGAGAGTGAAATTTGTTTTATATATCCAAATGGGAAAATAGAAAAAGTGTATTTACAATTATAAAAGTAATTTTCATCACAGCCTAAAAAATGATGTTCGTTTTCATATAAAAAAAAATAATAAGAATACACAAAAATAAGAATTTTCAACAAGAAAAATACGAATTTTTAATTGGAAAATCTAAATAAAAGTAACATCATGTCTGTCCGTCTGTCTGAAGATAAAGATTTCTGTAGCCGCTGAACCGACAATGTTGTGCTTTTCAGATTATATGCATACTGGCCCTGCAGGGGTATTAAGTTATTTCCTTGGAGGGTAGAACACCCCGACCTCATAAAAAAAAGTAATTAATAACAATTATGGGGGGTGGGGGAACCTTCACCAAACCTTTGGGCGAAGCCCGCCTTAAAAAAAATTAACTTGGTAAATCATAAAAAATAATAATATTTTGCAAGTGTCTACTTGTCAGTTTAAGAAATTAGAGTGTGCATCAAATTGTGTCATATAGTTACTTTAATTATAGTAATTTTGATAATAAAGCTTAAAGAACTATTTTTATATAGGAGAGGAGTGGGGTACTTCCTATCTCCTCTTGGGGCGAAGCCACTTTTATTAATATAGCACTTTTATTAATATAGCAATAGGTATTACAGTATAAAATTGTATACAGTTTAAGAGAAACGAATTGTCTAAAGATTTTCCACTCTTATTATATTGTGTTTTTAATTAAAATAGAAGTATTCTTCAAACACTTAACCTCGATTTTAACGTTTAGTATTTAACGTTTACCCTTAAAGCCACTTGTTTTTTTAAAATACAATTTTTTGGAGTAATTTTTTCTATGGGCAATTTATCTTAATGAGGTGGTGGTAGCCTCCCTAAAATAAACCTTCACAGGACATATGAGAAGCTACATGGTATAGGAGAACCATATAGGTTCAACAGTTGGCAATATCCTTTGGTACACACACATAGACAGATACAGATTCTGTTACTTTTATAAAAGGATTAAACCACGATATAAAAAATTAATAATAGGTAGGTAAAAAAACATAATACAAATTAAATACGTATCTCTTCGGCCAAAATATCAAAACTTAGGAATTTGAAATTCTTTACAAATAAATACTAAAATGAATTTAATTTTCATCTCCATATTCATCATTATTTTTATCAAACATGTCAACAACAAAGTTGTCAGGAATCTCGGAACCACGAACAGCAATAGCGTAGCAGGCATCCTCAACCTTCAGACACAAGACAGGGTCAATGGATAAAAAAATACAAGAAAGTCGTTCATATTACATCAGTAGAATAGACTAGATATCTATATATGTTACGCAAATTAATACATTCAAGGGGAATGGGGGTCCCTATTTTTAAACTAAACCTAAAACAAAATAGACCTCGGTCAAAATAAGAATAGCACTACGATTATTGTTTCTGAAATCCAAAATGGTCGCTGATTAAAATAAGGCCTCAAGGTGTACAAGTGGTGGTTCATGTTCAATTTAAAAAAAAAACAAATTTTAATTTTTTTGGGGAAAGGTCATTTTTTCCTATGGGCGATTTCTCATGGGATGGTGGTGGCAACCAAACAATCCCTAAAATAGTTATAGACCTTCCCAGGACTAATAAGGAGCTACACTGTAGAGGAGAACAATATCGATTCAGTTGTCAGAAAGATCCTATTGAACAGACAGACAGACAAAAATCCAGTTACTTTTATATTAGGATAGAATTTGTTTATCTTCCATCATTTATCCATGATTCCTGACCTTTCGCATGCTTTGTTTGAGAACTCCCATTTTCTTGCTGACAGAGCGGGGAGCACTCTGCTCCACTGTTAGGAACCCTCCATGAATAGTCTGCAATACAAATATTTCAAAAACATGATTGTCTTTGCTTTAAAAGATCTCACAAACTGTTGCAAATCTTTATATACATTTTTTGGAGGAAAATAGCCATTAAAAAAATTTGTTTCCTAGGAAAATGGAAATAAATGGAAAGGTAAGGGCAAGCTTGTAACTCTTGGAAAGGTCAGATCAGTATCGATATTTTAGATCCAAAAAATACTATAACACAGCCACTAAAAAATTTTAGGTAAAACATAATCAATATGTTTCAGTCTATTATCACATTATACCTGTAGAAACTGGAGTAAAGTAAAAAAGGCAGACCTTTCCTAATTATAGAGAAGCTACTCTACATAGTATATATTATACCTGTAGAAACTGGAGTAAAGTAAAAAAGGCAGACCTTTCCTTATTATAGAGAAGCTACTCTACATAGTATATATTATACCTGTAGAAACTGGAGTAATGTAAAACAGGCAGACCTATCCCCGGAGCTCAGACTATTGATGGCATTTCTCATTAGCTCACCTGTAATTTTTTTAGACTTTTTAAAATTTCATATTGATATTGTATGCGTTAGATATCCGAAAACAGCTGTTTTGCTTTTCAGATAAGATTTTGTTGTGGTTTAGATTATTTTTCATTTGAATGGTGGTACATTAACTGTATGTCATTGTTTAGGATAAAAGCCTCCTAATGTTTGTATAAAAGAAAATTATTAATAGATATAGCTAAAATTTTGAAAATTAATAGGTGTTAAACATTACTTATGGTATCCATATGTAGACAAACAATCAAATACTCTAGGTTTTACTTTGAACCAGATACATATATATTAATTCTAAATTATCTTATGAACGTTTAGTCACATAGGTTTTTTTTTGATGGACCAAAAGTATTGCTTAATTTTACCCACTTACCAAGTTACCATTGACAGAAATTAATAATCAATATCAAAAAAAATAAATTGCAGCTTTTAACAGATTATATCATAAAAACCTAAATATAACTGAATGCAGGGGTGTTATATTCTGCACAAGATTCATTTTTTTCCCTGCTGCAAATTTTTTTCCCCCTCTTGGTTTTTTTCAGCAATGTATGGGAAATATGGAAAAAATATTTACAGAACTCTTAATTTTATTCATATTCTCCCCCCTCTTACATATTCTTTTAGTTTTTTACACCAAGCAGGGGAGAAAAATGGAAAAAAAATGTTTTAAGTTCTCTTAATTTATACATTTTTTCCCCCCAACCACATATTTTTATTCCCCCCCCCCTTTAGCAGGGTCAATTTTACAGAATATACACCCCTGACTGAATGTGAATACTTGTTCCAAATAAAAAGTGTGACTACCATACAAAAAAAAATACTTTTTGAACAAACCAATGTAAAAAGATTATTTCTAAATTGTTGCAAAAGACTTTACTAATTTTATTCATTTAAAAAAATTAACCTGTTAGATCAGCTAGGCCAAGAACAAAATCTGTCTGTGGAACTGTAACTCTCAACTCTTCACCCTACAATACATTAAACATAATCAGAAGAATCTACATATATATTCCTATGTAAAATAGTTGGGGGGGTTTTTCTGTCCGTTTATAAGTAGCTTAACCCTAAACAGATTGAATTATCCAATTTTTGGGAGCATAGCAATCATAGCCCCTAGAATGGTAATCGCCTTATCTTATGTCTGAAATAGATTCTAAGGATTATCTAAGGCGATATGTTATTTAAACAATATTTTTTAACTGGCCAAAAACTTGGAGGAAAAAAGGTTACTTCTTATAGAATATCTTTTCCTGCAATGTAATACATGTACTTACATTTTCAATCATTTGATCAATTTTGAGTTGAACCTCGTCTGAAACCTTAGCGGTAGTACCGTAATACTGCATGGCATACTCCAACATCTCCGCATCTTTCTTCGCCTTCTCTGTGTCTATTTCATTCTTGTTTGCGTCGGGCGGCGATTCTTCACCTGTTTTGGAATCTTTGGCTGTTTCTGATTTGTCATTTTCAGTCCCTTCTTCGTCGGATAATTCGGGGCTTCTATAAGAAAATTAAAGTAAATTTACGCATTTTTGAAGTTTTGTTACTTCAATTTAAAACATACCTACTAACTGCCTAAACATTGCATTCTTAAATCTTAATAGCGAATATACTATATAATTCACTTAGTGGACCAAAACCAACCAATCGAGATTAATAAAAGTCCCAACAGTTTTCAAGCCAGAGAGTTAGAAAACATTTTTAAAAATTTTGGTTCCAGTATTTTCTATGATTTACACTCCATTTCCTTTTCCTCCTTGGTTCAAACTCTACAGTCCAGGGATATAAAGGGATAAGACATTGGACGACAAATTGATAAATACATCCTCCCCAATGAGGATAATCAAAATTACCACTTACTTATGAAGGAAAAAATTATTGGTTGAAATGTCTGGATACTATTTAATATTACCTAGTTTATAACTAATCCAAAGTTTTTGAGTCAACAAATGAAATACGACAACGTGGCTATAAAAATTTGGGTAAAAGTGTAATAAATAGCCTAACATCCTCCCCCTCCTTTGCTACAAATTGCATACATAAAATACATGGTGTATAATCTGCATAATTGACCCTGCTTAAGGAGGGGGGGGGGGGGGGGGGAGGGAGGTAGAAAAATAAAAAAATGTGTGATTGGGGGGAAAAAATGTAAAAATTAAGAGAACTGGAAACATTTTCTCCATTTTTCATGAAAAAAAATTTATAAAAAAATATGTGGTAGGGGGGATAAAATGAATAAAATATAGAGTTCTTCAAATACATTTCCATTTTTCTCCCCTCCATGGTACCTGGGTGGAAAAATGAGCTGATCTTGAACCTCTTCCCAGCTGACGAGTTTGTTGGAGCTGATGTAGTGATAGAATGATAATGCTTCAATCCATTCCTAAATAAATCATACATATATAAAAGCAACAGGATGTCTACCTAAGTGTCTGTCTGTAACAAAGGATCTCGCTAGCCATAGGAACAATATGGTTATCATATACAGATACAGTGAAGGTTTTTAACTATTTTGTTGGAGGGTATCCTTCTTCCTATGTCTCTTTCTTCCTCTTATTTTTAAGGTCACTGAACAAGGGGGGGGGGGAAGTTCTGACACTTTTGCGTAAACAGTGATTATAGGCTTTGTCTTTGGAGATAATGGATAGGTTATTTGGCAAAAAAGTTTCCTTTTGGGATGTAGTTTTCCTATTTTTAAAAAAAAATTGGATTCGGCCTCCAGGTTCCGGTACTCCAGGCCTCCAGGTGGATTCTGGACAGGTAAAAAAAAAAATTCAAGATAGAACAAAACTTATTTAACAAAAGTTTGTACTTTATGGATGGTATGAACTAATTTGAAGAAATTTTTGAAATCGGGCTCCAGGTTCAGGTGCTGCAGGCCTCCAGGTGGATCCTGGACAGGTAAAAATTGAAAATTTTTACTTTAAAAGTTAGAACAAAACTTATTTAACAAAAGTTGCTACTTTCTGGATGGTATGATCTAATTTGAAGAAATTTTTGAAATCAGGCTCCAGGTTCTGGTACTGCAGGCCTCCAGGTGGATCATGGACAGGTAAAAATTGAAAATTTTTAATTTAATAGTTAGAACAAAACTTATTTAACAAAAGTGGCTTCTTTAAAGATGGTTTGAACTAATTTGTAGAAAATTTTAAAATCGGGCTCCAGGTTCAGGTACTGCAGGCCTCCAGGTGGATCCTGGACAGGTAAAAACTGAATTTTTTTACTTAAAAGTTAGAACAAAACTTATTTGACAAAAGTGGCTTCTTTATAGATAGTATTAACTAATTTGAAGAAAAATTTTGAAATCGGGCTCCAGGTTTAGGTACTGCAGGCCTTCAGGTGGATCCTGGACAGGTAAAAACTGAAATTTTTACTTTAAAAGTTAGAACAATACCTATTTAACTAAAGTGGCTTCTTTATAGATGATATTAACTAATCTGAAAAAAATTTTGAAATTTGGCTCCAGGTTCAGGTAAAAATTTCAATTTTTACTTTAAAAGTTAGAACAAAACTTATTTAACAAAAGTGGCTTCTTTATAGATAGAAGGAAGTAATTTGAAGAAAATTTTGAAATCAGGCGCCAGGTTCAGGTACTGCAGGCCTCCAGGTGGATCCTGGACAGGTAAAAATTAAAAATTTTTACTTTAAAAGTTAAAACAAAACTTATTTGACAAAAGTGGCTTCTTTAAAGATGGTAGGAAGTAATTCGAAGAAAATTTTGAAATTTCAAAATTTTCTTCAAATTAGTTAATACCATCCATAAAGTATCAACTTTTGTAAAATAAGTTTTGATCTAACTTTTAAAGTGAAAAAATTCAATTTTTACATGTCCAGGATCTACCTGGAGGCCTGCAGTACCTGAACCTGGAGCCCAATTTCAAATTTTTCTTTAAAGTATTTAATACCATCCATAAAGTATCAACTTTTGTTCAATAAGTTTTGTTCTAACTTTAATAGAAAAAAATTTTAGTTTTTACCTGTCCAGGATCCACCTGGAGGCCTGCAGTACCTGAACCTGGAGCCTGATTTCAAAATTTTCTTCAAATTACTTCCTACCATCCATACAGAAGCAACTTTTGTTAAATAAGTTTTGTTCTAACTTTTAAAGTAAAGAATTTCAATTTTTACCTGTCCAGGATCTACCTGGAGGCATGCAGTACCTGAACCTGGAGCCCAATTTCAAAATTTTCTTCAAAATAGTTCATACCATCTATAAAGAAGCCACTTTTTTAAAATAAGTTTTTTTCTAACTTTTAAAGTAAAAAATTACTGTTTATCTGTCCAGGATCCACCTGGAGGCCTGCAGTACCTGAACCTCGAGCTCAATTTCAAAATTTTTTTCAGATTAGTTAAAACCATCTATAAAGAAGCCACTTTTGTAAAAATAAGTTTTGTTTTAACTTTTAAAGTAAAAATTTTAACTTTACCTGTCCAGGATCCACCTGGAGGCCTGCAGCACCTGAACCTGGAGCCCGATATCAAAATTTTCTTCAGATTAGTTAATACCATCTATAAAGAAGCCACTTTTGTAAAAATAAGTTTTGTTCTAACTTTTAAAGTAAAAATTATCAATTTTTACCCTTCCAGGATCCACCTGGAGGCCTGCAGTACCTGAACCTGGAGCCCGATTTCAAAATTTTCTTCAAATTAGTTCATACCATCCATAAAGAAGCCACTTTTGTTAAATAAGTTTTGTTCTAACTTTTAAATTAAAAATTTTAAATTTTTACCTGTCCAGGATCCACTTGGAGGCCTGCAGCACCTGAACCTGGAGCCCGATTTCAAAATTTTCTTCAAATTAGTTCATACCATCCATAAAGAAGCCACTTTTGTTTAATACGTTTTGTTCTAACTTTTAAAGTAAAAATTTTCAATTTTTACCTGTCCAGGATCCACCTGGAGGCCTGCAGTACCAGAACCTGGAGCCCGATTTCAAAAATTTCTTCAAATTAGTTCATACCATCCATAAAGTACAAACTTTTGTTAAATAAGTTTTGTTCTAACTTTTAAATTAAAAATTTTCAATTTTTACCTGTCCAGGATCCACTTGGAGGCCTGCAGCACCTGAACCTGGAGCCCGATTTCAAAATTTTCTTCAAATTAGTTCATACCATCCATAAAGAAGCCACTTTTGTTTAATACGTTTTGTTCTAACTTTTAAAGTAAAAATTTTCAATTTTTACATGTCCAGGATCCACCTGGAGGCCTGCAGCACCTGAACCTGGAGCCCGATTTCAAAATTTTCCTCAGATTAGTTAATACCATCTATAAAGAAGCCACTTTTGTTAAAAAAGTTTTGTTCTAACTTTAAAATTAAAAATTTTCAATTTTTACCTGTCCAGGATCCACCTGGAGGCCTGCAGTACCAGAACCTGGAGCCCGAATTCAAAAATTTCTTCAAATTAGTTCATACCATCCATAAAGTACAAACTTTTGTTAAATAAGTTTTGTTCTATCTTGAATTTTCAATTTTTACCTGTCCAGAATCCACCTGGAGGCCTGGAGTACCGGAACCTGGAGGCCAAATCCAAAATTTTTTTAAAAATAGGAAAACTACATCCCAAAAGGAAACTTTTTTGCCAAATAACCTATCCATTATCTCCAAAGACAAAGCCTATAATCACTGTTTACGCAAAAGTGTCAGAACTTCCCCCCCCCCCCCTTGCTTGATAATTTACCTTATGTTCGTCAATCCATGATTTATAATGTGCTTGGCTACTTAAGGATGTTGTCATCCATATTGTTTTAATATTAGTTTCACGGACAACACGGTTATGTGAAAATTATTGTTAAAACACCAACCTGAAGCCCCGCAGTGTAGTTTCTTAAAAACTGAAAATGATCCTAAAATAAAAATCAATTAGTTAATAACAGAATATACTTTGTGTTTTACAGTGCTCTGCAATATGAAGAAATCTATCTAACATATCTATCGACCCCTATACCCAAAATAGCTTTTAAAAAAACCACACAAATATGCTGATTAAGTTTTACACTCTACAAGTGTTAATGTTATACAATTTGATGCAGGAGCTTTGCTTTTATGGATGTTGATCATCCTTTGTTTATACTTTTATTTCATTTGGTTCTTACAGGTTTAATATAAAAAGAAAAATGAACCTCATCTTTTAGTTCGAGAGCCACCAGCCTCCAGAGATTGAATCTGATGTCATACAATCTTGTCTCCACGTCTTTCAGAATCACATCTGCTTCTCCTTCGTGTTGAATCCTAACATAAGTTTCCTCAACGTGTCTGTTGAGCAAAGAAATCCCCCCCCCCCCCCTACATTAATAATTTCGAAATAAGAGTGGGGGGGGGGGGCAGGGGATTTAATACGGGAAAAAAACTAACACACCCTGACCTCTCCCCTTAATTAGTAGCGAAACCTCTGTAGTATCCTCCGTCCGTCCGTCCGATTCAGTCCGTAACGCTTTATGGGGAAATGAAATCGGGATGTTATTTGTATTGGGGATTTTTCTCGGTAGGGTGGTAATACCCTCCCCCAAAAGCTATAAACCTTCTAAGGACCTATAAGGAGCTACAGGGTAAAGGAGAACCATATCTGTTCAGCGGTAAGCCATACCTTTCGGTACAAACAGACAAGACACAGACATCCTATTACTTTTAAACAAGGATATTGTTGCTAACCTGTGTAAATGGAATATGATACGTTTGCTCTCAACAGTGATGTCTCTGCTAAGCTTCACAATCCTTTCCATCTTGTCATGACGAGAATCCAATTCATCTGCCAACTAAAACAAGGATGACAACATCCATAAACACAACAAATCCTTCATTGTCTTATCCTTGTATTGTAGAGTATCAGTGTGCCAAAGTTTTCGCAAATTACCAGAGAAAGTTTTTAATATTGGCAGTTGGACGGTTAAGAAGTCATTAATAACAACAATTTAATTCAAGAGAACTATGTACGAACAAGTAAATTTAAGCAACTTTAAACAGTAAATGTCAAGTTTTAATATGGAATATATTAGATTTCATTTAGGTATAGTAAAATTAACGGAATAAATTCTACCATTTTTTAAAGGGTAATTTGCAATGATATAACTATGTGATTAATGTACTACTCCCTTTCAAAGCATTCTCTTCTGTGAATAGTCCCCTTTATCTTTGTTAAATTGTAAATATTTTAATCACTTTTCGTTAACATTACCTACCTTCCTTCTCAAATTTTAAAACCGTAGAAAATTACTTACATTTCCAAAGATGATACTGCATCTTTCTTTGATGGGATCAAGTGGCATTTCATTTGCTTCATTGTTGCTGTCTCTTTGCTTATCATCGTCCTTGTTACCATCTCTTCTACTCCTGTTTTGATTCCTCCTTAAAATTAAGGTATAGCAGTTCAGGTCTTTTTTTTTGCAGGGGTGTTTATTCTGCATGGTTGACCCTGCTAAAGGGGAGGGGGGGGGGGGGGAGGTGAATAAAAGATATGTAGTTGAAGGGGAAAAAATGTAAAATTAAGAAGAGAACTGAAAACATTTTTTACCATTTTTCTCCCCTTCTTGGTGAAAAAAACTAAAAGAATATGTGGGAAGGGGTCAGGGGAAATATGAATAAAATAAAGAGTACCTACTGAAAATATTTTTCCACATTTTCCCCTTCCTTGCTGGGAAAAACTAGAAATGAATCTTATACAGAATATACAACCCTGCTTATTTTTTCCCTAAATAAGTTACAGGGTTTTTGTGAGTCTCTCTGTCTGTGTATGCACCAAAGGATCTTGCATGGACAATGACAAGAAAAATGGTGGGTAGCATCCAAAGTTTTTTTTGTATTTTATTTCACATTAGCTTTTCATGCTTTTTCTAAACATAATATCAAAATACTCCATGCCTTAACTACTACTAACCCCATTAAAAAACTCAGGCTACTTCATTTCAATATGCTTAATTTTAGGTTAGGTTAAGTAAGGGTTAAAAAATGGCCGCTGTAGGGGCTAGAATTTATTTCATATATATAAAGACCTTTAAAAATATTGCTAGAATCCGCAATGCACAACTCGAAAAGGGGGGGGGGGGTGCGGATTTTTATAAGAATCCGAATCCGAATTGCCAACCCTAATATAAATACCTGTTATCATTTCTGCCAAATCTACCCCCACCTCCATCTCTACCCCGTCCCCCGCCATCCCTGCCGCCACGCTCACCACCTCCTCCACCCCCATAACCCCTCCTATCACCACCTCCACTACCATAACCCCTCTTATCACCCCCTCCTCCACCATAACCCCGCCTATCCCCCCTACCACCACCACTCTGACCGCCCCGCCTGTTATTGTCTCTGCTGCCCTCATAGCCTCTATCACTAGGTAAATGATGATACAACAAGGAAATTATTTTATTATAGGTAAGGTACCTACCTATTTTTCTGTATTATAGACAGATTTTCGCGGATATTTAAATGAAAAATTACAAAAATTATATTAATTTTATGATTTTCATTTTAATATTTAAGGAACATTGCCTGTAATAAGATGCTTTACATGATTTTTCAGTATGGCTGAGAACCGGTTGTAATCCACCGGATATTAATCGGTTTAGAATCCATACTGGAATACCTAGTTATTTCTCACATCGTATTATAAACAGCTTTCCGCGGATATAGAATGTACAATTATAAGATTAAAACCAGTTTTTATAATTGTACATTTTATATTCGTAGAAAGCTGGATAATATATAATACGATGTTAGACATAGTTTTTTCGTATGGATGAGCACCGGTTCCTATCCACCGGATTCGAATGAATACGAGAAAATATATTAAATTGTTGTATCCCTATTATAATGATGGTGTGTGTCAGTTGGATAATCTCGTTTCCACTGTTTCCTCTCCTCAATCTTGTCACGCCTCCGTTTCTCTAACATAGCGTCCAAATCCTTACAAACAAAATGATGATTTTATCTCCAGCATGCAGTGATCTTAAGGGATAAGACAATGGGTGATAAACTGATATATAACCCCAATGATAATAAACAAAATAAATTACACCTTCTGTAAACTTAATGGCTAAACAGTAAAGACACTACCAGGTTGGAACCAACCAATGAAAATACAATAAAAGTACCTAAAACTACCAACGCATAAGATATAAGGGTTAAGTGTAATTTACAGTTTAATGTCTCATCTCTTTCTGCCTTTATGGCTTTAAAACCGATCAATAATTCGCCAGGGTTGTATATTCTACATGGGATCCCAGGCTCAGGGGGGGGGGGGGGGGGGAATAAAAAATAAGTGGTTGGAGGGGAAAAAAATGTAAAAATTAAGAAAACTGAAAACATTTTTTTCATTTCCCCCCCTCCTTGGTGAAAAAATCTAAAAAAATGTGTGGTAGGAGGGAAAAAATAAATAAAATATAGAGTTCTTTAAATATTTTTCCATACTTGGTGAGAAAACACTAGGGGGGGGGAAAAATAAAAAAAATTTGTCGCCGGGGAAAAAAAATTAATCTTGTGCAGAATATACACCCCTGTAATTCGCTGAAAAATTTGTTATTGTATAGTATTAAAGAAAATCACATTTCCACCATAGTGTTATGTAGTGATTGACTGACAGACAAAGTGAATAATAGAATCGCTACTAACAATGCACAGCACTTGACAATAAAAACCTTTTTGAAGAAATACCTTCTTGACTTGGTATCCAGTTTTACAGTTTTTACACTCATCTCCTAAAAATTGAATTTATAATCAAAGTACGCTTGTTTGAACATGGGTATGTTGATTAAGTAAGGGTGTGAATGTATCCATCCCCCCCCCCACCCCCCGGACAATTAAATCACCCTTTTTGATGTCTGTATAACACTCCTATAAAACTCACAACCCACTGGAAAAACCCTTTGCACGCCTCTCGTTTTTGATAACAAAGAAACTTTATTGTAGGTAACATGTCAACTACAAAATAAAATGAAAACATGTCTTTTGTAATCTGTGTTAATACGTTAAACAAATTCTTGCATAAAAATGTTTTAAACTTACTAGCAGCTTGTGTCATAAATACTTACCTATGTAAAATAAAATAAGCACCTGAAACCCATTTCTCACAATCTGGATTTGGACATCTCCATCTCTTTTTATATGGCCGTTTGTCCTCTCTTTTTCCTGCTTAGTTGTACTTGTAGAGTTTTTCTCTCGTAGTATTTAACATTTTTTAATAGACATGTATTAATGGTAAAGGGACTATGCACGAATGAGTGCAAGTGATGTTGAGTACCTTCTAGCAGTGATAATCAATTTATTTTTTGTTGAACATAGGTTAGGTACTTTAGAGAAAAACAGAGAGGGAAAGGTTTAAATAACTGTATCTTTGTCTTATAAGTGAGAGGATAGGTTATTAAGGAAAAAAGTTTTGAGGTGCATTTTTCTTATATTTAAAAAATTTTGGATTTCGCCTCCAGATTCAGGTGCTGCAGGCCTACAGGTTGTCTCTGGACAGGTAAGAATGAAAAAAAAAAGAGTTAGAAGTCAAATTATAAAACATATATGCATCCTTTTGAATGCTATTAATATATTTGAAAATAAAAGATGCATATTTTGTTTTATAAGTTGAACTCTTCAAAAATTTTTTTTTCATTTTTACCTGTCCGGAAACAACCTGGAGGCCTGCAGCACCTGAACCTTGAGGCCAAATCCAAAATTTTTATAAATATAAGAAAAATACACCCCAAAAGTAAACTTCTTTCCTTTCCCCCAAACCCATTTTTTAATTTCAGTTTTAAAGAAAATAAAAAAAATTGGGGGGGGGGGGGGGAGATAAATTTTTTCTAGGGGCGATTTCTCTTTGGATGATGGTGGTACCCTCCCCAAAAACAGTTATAAGCTTCCCGGGACCTATGAAAAGCTACCTTGTTAAAAACCCGATCGGTTCAGCGGTTAGCGAGATATTTAGGTACAAACAGACAGACATCGTTCTAATTTGTATTATAGATAAAATAGGATGGACATAATCAAAGAAATTAGATTATATAGAGTAGGAAATTTAGCCGCCTATCACGAACAGCGACTGAGAAAATTAATCTCGCTTAGAAATCCCATGTCAAATAGGTAAAACTTTACCGACAAACTTAATGCTAAGTAACAAATAGAAACCATGCAAAATAATTTCAGCAAACTATTTATCGTAACAGCTGAGAAGTGCAACCAAAGTGTTTTATTATATAACGTCGCTACTGTAAATGAAACATGTTTGGATATCTACAAGTAATAATGCCTTCAGTAGCAGATTCTACAGCCGTACCAACTCTTTCATCTTTATCTAAAGTCATTGTGAGCTCAATCTGAAAGGAAACTACGATAATAGTAATAAAGCAACTTGGGTGTGAAAACTTTATTGGTTCAATCAAATAATAGTACAGCATTATTCGGCAGAACTTTCTATAAAAATATCAGAAAAAAACGTACATAGAAAATGTTTGCCATAAATTATTACACATATTTGATGTTGTTAAATAAAATGTAATAATTAAGAGCCAGAAAGCAAACAGATTTTACATACGAAAAATTAAAATTGATGACATTAAATTTATTTATTTTATATAAAATACAAAGCTATTGATAAATCATTTAGAACAATGAACAATATGAAGTTACAGTGTCTAATCAATTTATTATTATTAAACGTTAAAAACAAAGTAATTCTACACAGAAAAGACTACAAACAACGATGTGGCCAAGAAAAAGCAAAGATTTAATGAAAAAGAATGAACAATTCAAACTTTAAGCAAGCTTTAAATTACAGACATTCAAAAATACTTTGTTTACTCATGGCAGCCACATGTAACAAGAGACCAATCTAGAAAGCGAAGAGAAGGAGGAAGGCCATCATAAGACAGAAGAGACCCATAGCCTCGGACAGGGCGAATCCAAGAATGGCGTAGGAGAACAGCTGCTGCTTAAGGGATGGGTTCCTAAACAAAATATATATAAATTAACAATAGGAAGAAGAAAATACGAATATACCTAGGTCTCATAAAGCCTTTAGAGACTACTTGAATAGTTAGAATTAGTGTTCTGAAAATGAAACATTTTGCAGCCGGGAGAAATAAATAAATCTTGTAAAGAATATAATTATACACACCCCTGTTAAATAAATAAAAACTACAAACCTGGCATAACCAATGATCAGAGATCCGAAGACGGATCCGATACCAGCTCCGGAACCGGCGACACCGACGGTGGCGGCTCCAGCTCCGATGAACTTGGCGGCGGAGTCAATGTCGCTCTTGCCAGCAGAGGTAGACAGTTGTCTGAAAATATAATACTCTATTTTTGTCATGTCTTAAAATGTACAAAAATTTTTCTCAAATTAGACATTTATAATGAATTACGATAACGATCTAAACCCTCGTTATTGAACAAATTATAAAACGGAAAGTATTTAGAAAAGTACATATATTCTAGCAATACTTTACTCTAGACTTCGCTTCAGGGAAGCTATAAATTCTTATCTAGAACATAATATTTAGCCGCATGGTGAAAAATTAAAATCAATTATAAATAAAATGTCCGACATTATATCTTTATTAAGCTTGCTCAATTTTAAACAGTTTTTATTTCGAGATTTATAGCCACAACATAACCCTCTATAAATCAAAGAATAAAAATAGGATATTGGGAATTTGTCTGCGGAAATTAATAACTATTCATACCTGGGGGCGGCCAAGAGCCAGGCGGGACGCTGAGATCTAGCGGCCAGGGTGGCGGCGAGGCGGGGGCAGACGGTCAGGCGGGCAATAGCAGACATTCTGATCTTTGGGTTTGAAGATTAGTCTGAAATATTCATAATTTTTTTATATTAGTTTCAAACTAGAAAACATGTTATTTTTTTGACATGAAATAACTCTAAATCTGAGTACCTAGATTATTAATATTAAAAGATATGGAATCGTTTACTCGTATATATAATTTTAGGCTTAAAGATTAAGAGTCTAGATTTTAGAGTCATTAAAATGCAACATAACAAGCAGATAATATTATAATTTACAGTCCAAAGTCTATTCCCTCCCTTGCTTAAATGAACGTACAAGCACAGGATAGCTACGATTTCTAAAAAGCACCTACTACAGGAATCACAATGCAACGTTTAAAATTAATAAAACAATTTAAAATGCCTAAATTAACGAAAGAAAAAGATGCCCATTACGGAAGGACCGACCAAACCTAATTTTACAGATGACTAAGTGCAAGATAAACCTATGCCTTTAAATTAACTTATTATATAATGCAAAATTATCTGATCAAAACTGGCACGATTTTTCTGCATGACTAAAAAAAAGCTATGAAAAAAAACAGTTTTCTATTACTAGCACAAATGATTATGAGAATAAAATGACAAACGCTAGAAAAGTAAAGCTTTGAATGATAAAAAAATGTTGGCAAAATGCGGCCTCTTCAAATAAAACTGGCATGTTCCCCCAGTCTAGCAGAGCACAGCAGACAAAATCCACCATATTTGTTCCAAAACTAAAATGACTGACTTCTACCCCCTCCCCCTTGGAGGAATTTTCCTTCCCCCCCTCGCTGACGTCAAATGTTCTGTACAAAATTTACCGCGGTCTTCGCGCAACAGGGCTGCCAACTTTAAGAGTTTTGAATAAGGATAACAGGGCTGTCAACTCTTAATAAATTTTTCTTCAAAGTTTGTAAAACCAATAGTTAATAGATTAAACACGATCTCTTATTCGTAGGCTTCAAAACTTTCAGTACTTTCTCATATATATGTTAATTAGTTGGCCTGAGCTAATAATGTCCAACCTTTTCAATCATCATGATCTATATGCAGCAGAAGGGGTATTTTTGTTGAACATCATTGGGGATGTATATCAATTGATCGTCTATTGTCTTGTCATATTTGCAGTCCAATCCCTCTCCCCTGAATTTGGCCTCACACAAAAAGATTTTTGCAATCAGAATTTTTATAAGCGAAGCTTTTCTATAATTAGGGTCGGTACGTCTGGAACGTATAGCTTTTTTCGTTAATTTAGGCATTTTAGAATTGTCCTATCGATTTCAAACATAGCATGGTGATTCCTGTAGTAGTTAGGTACGATTTAGAAAGCGTAGTAACTCTATAATCGTTACCAGAATGTCCGTACTTACATTTAAAACATCCGATTAATCTGATTGTTTGAATACTGATTCCTAGGACAACAAAGTACAATGTTATAAGCGAAGCATCACTATAATCAAGTCCTAAAAATGTAAGTATGTCCTTAAACATTATCCTGTTTCTAAGCAGTTTTTCAACAAAGGACCACCCTCAACGTCACAAAAAACGGTTTTTGATATTATAGCCCCCATAGTGCCTATATGAAAAATTAAAGACCATTTTTCCATACAATTTGGGGTCGGAGATTCCGAATCTGGCGTCCATTTTTATGTAGCTGACCTCCTTGATGCCAAAAAATTGCGCCAAAGTTGACTACCCTTCAAAAAATCCGCGAACAACAATTTTAGCAAAATAAAAATCTACCAAATTATTTTGATCATAAGATAGATAGATAGTTAGATTTAAATAAATATAATTATTTTGTTTCTTTCTTAAACGCCGAGAGAGAGAGAGAGAGAGAGGGAGAAAAGGAGATAGAAAGAAAGACAAAAGGAGACAATTATAAAGGGAGAGAAATAAAAGATATTTTTTGGATAAAATGTATAATATAATATATAAAGATAGAGAGAGAGAGTGAAAGAAAAGGTAAGAGACAGAGAGAGAAAAGAGGAAAGAAAGAAAGAGAGAGAGAGAGGGAGAGAGTAAAGTGGAAAGAAAGAGAGAGAGAAAAGGAGAAAGAAAGACAAAGAGAGAAGGAGAGAGAGAGAGAGACAGAAAGAAGAAGAGAGAGAGATAGAGAAAAGGAGAAAGAGAGTAAGAGAAAAAAGGGCAAAGAAAGAGAGAGAGAGGGGGAGAGAGAAAGGGGGAAGGAAAGAAAGAGATAGAGAGAGAGAGAAAAGGAGAAAGAAAGACAGAGAGAGAGAAAAAAAAAGATAAAGAAAGACAGAGAGAGAGAGAGATAGAGAGAAGGAAAGAGAAAGACAGAGAGAATGAGAGAGACAGAGAGAAAAGGAGAAAGAAAGACAGAGAAAGAGAGAGAGAAAAAAGGATTAAGAAAGACAGAGAGAGAGAGAGATAGAGAGAGAAGGAGAGAGAGAGACAGAGAGAAGGAGAGACAGAGAGAAGAAGGGAGAGAAAAGAGAGGCCGAGGGAGAGAGAAAACGAGAAAGAGAGAGAGAGAGTGAGAGAGAGACCAAGAGAGAATTAGAGAACAAAAGAAAGAGAGAAAGAGAAGCAGAGAGAAAGAGTGAGAAGGAGAGAGAGAGAGAAAGAGTGAGATAGAGAGAGGAGAGAGGAGAGAAAAAAAGAGAGAGTGAGAGAGAGAAAAAGTGAGAAAATGTGTTAGATAGATAAAAAGAGAAACAGGGAGAAAAGGAGATAGAAAGAAAGAAAGAGGGGATAATATAAAGTGAGAGAAAGAAAAGATATTTTTTTGATAGAATAGAAGACCTTACGTGTAATCTCCTTATAATAAAGTTTATCTGTCTTGTTTGTCTAAATGTTTGTCTCTCTGTTTGTCTGTTTGTCTGTCTGTTTTTTTTGTCTATCTGTTAGTCTGTCTGTTTGTTTGTCTGTTTGTCTGTAGGTTTGTCTGTCTGTTTTTCTGTCTGTACCGAAGGATCTCGCTAAACGCTGAACCGTTATGGTTCTCCTTTACAGGGTATCTTCTCATAAGTTCTGGGAATTAAATTATATTGAGAATCAACTCAGGTAAAATATTTAATGAACAAGGATGATAACATCCATAAATGCTTAACAAAATGTGTGGCATTGTAAAGTGACAGCTAGAAAGGGAGGAGACATACGGCTGAAAATTTACTGGTACCAAAAGTTCTTTTAAATAATTATCTTGTTCCTTGGCACAAAAGCTTTAGGTACTGTTATAAATTATGATTGGTTGGAACCAAACTATTATTGTCCAAACTTTTAAATCAAATAATTTTAATCTACCGACAGGGAAATTATATGTTTAGTAATGGGGGGGGGGGGTATATTTATTTACAACCTAATGTCTTATCCCTTAAGATCCCCAAAGTTTGAGAGTCACTCATTCGTAGGTTTAAACACTATTGTGACTTTCTGCATACATAGATACGTTGTACATCAATTTATTCCATTGTCTTATCCCTTCTACCTATCTGCTACAGAAATGGATATGGAATACGTGTCTATTGTGACAGAGGAATGTTGTCGTCAATTTAGGTTGCTAATATATAGTCCTCAGAAATAAGTCAATACCTTCCTCCATGGTCATGGAAAGGAATGAGGTAAAGTCATAAGAGGTGATTGGGTGTATAGTATACTAGCCAGCGGAGAGAAACATTCCCGTATTTTATATCAAACTGTATCCATAGCTACATAAATCTTTTAAAAGGTTTAAATAAATAAGTTGATATTATAATTACTACTACTAGTTGCTTTAACCCCAGCCTCTGGTAGAAGGACAGGAAAATAGCCTAAAACTTCCCAAAGATGTTTGTAAAGCTTCCTTGTAAAGTACAATCCATACAGACCAGTAATTTTTAAAGTTAATTGACTTCAGACAAAGTAAAAAATATAATTTTTCGGGGGTGTATCATTTTTCCTAGGAACTATTTCTCTTGGGAGGGTGTAGATAACCACCCCAAAATGGTTATAAACACTCCTTGGACATATAAGAAGCATCACTCTAAAGGAGAACCATATCGGTTCAGCGGTTAGCGACTTCCATCTAATGGACAGGCTACTTCTCCAGACATATCCATAGCTTCAACATCTTTACTTCCACATATCGAATGGGAAACTGTTACTGCTCTCAGTTCTGATCACTTGCCAATAATTATCAAAATTAAAACGAACATACAAGAGATAAAAAGTGATTTCAGGAAATACGTCAACTTTAAAAAAGCTGACTGGGACAAATTCAATAAAATCACAGAAGAAAGGTTCGCAAGACTCCCAGAACCATCAAATGTCCATACCGCTGAGAAAAAGTTCAGGAAAATAATAAACCAAGTCTCCAAGAAAACTATTCCTGGAGGCCGGATTAAAGACATTATACCAGAAATACCTACCACGACAACAAACAAAATTAAAGAAAGAGACACTTTAAGAGCCTCAAACCCAGACTCTCCAATTATCCAGACTCTAAATCGCGAGATCCTTCAAGAGATAAACGAACATCGGAAATGTAAATGGAGAGAAAAGGTAAATGAGATAACTAGTAGCTGCTCCTCCAAACTGTTCAAATTAATCAAGAACCTTAATGGAAAAAATGGCAACAACAACACCAACCAAGCAATCAGATTCAAGGGCAAATATCTAACATCCTCTTTAAGTATAGCCAACAGTTTCAACAAACAATATACCTCCATTGTGAAACACAAAAGCTCTAAAACATCACGTAGCATCTCCAAAGACATTAAAAAGAACAGCTTGGAGAACCCATCCTCTTTCACCCCTTCTCAGACAGCAGAAGCTATTAAAGCTTGTAAAGCATCCAAGGCTGCAGGACCTGATAATATCTCCAACCTGCACCTTAAACATCTTGGGCCTAATGGATTGGAATATCTTACTAAGATATTTAATCTATCACTTGCTTCAAGCATCATACCTGACATTTGGAAAACTTCGGTCATTATCCCACTCCTTAAACCTGGTAAAGATCCTCAAGACTCCAATTCCTATCGTCCAGTCTCCCTCCTTTGTCCAGCAATAAAAATCCTGGAACGTTTGCTTCTCCCTACTCTTTCAGATTCTCTTCAAATTCCTGTTTTCCAACATGGATTTCGAAAGAATCATTCCACTGTCTCTGCCCTCAATGACTTTAATGACCAAGTTGCCAATGGTTTCAGTAAAGGGAGACCACCAGACAGAACGGTCCTTCTTCAGATCGACCTCAGCAAGGCCTTCGACATGGTCTCACATGACAAGCTTCTGAAAGACTTGGGACAATCACCCCTGCCTGGATTCCTGAAAAGATGGTTTTGCTGTTACCTGAAAGGTAGGCAATCCAAGGTTAACTTCAGGAACACAACATCTAAAAGCAGGAATGTAAGAGCTGGAGTTCCCCAGGGAGCAGTAACATCACCCATTCTCTTTAACTTTTACCTGCGCAACCTCCCAAACCCTCCAGACAATGTTCAGATCGTCCAGTATGCAGATGACATCTCTATCTACGCCACAGGCCTGAACATTGATGATCTTACAAAGTCAATCAATGACTATGTTCCCAAAGTCATAGAATTTCTAAATGAACGAGAGCTAGTTGTGTCACCTGAAAAATCAACTGTAACTCTTTTTACACCTGACACCAAAGAGTTCAAAATCCACCCCATGGTCATGATTAATAACATTCATGTCCCACTCGAACATCATCCTAAACTACTAGGGGTCACCCATGACACAATGTACACCTTTTCCACGCACATTCAAAATGTTACCAATTCAGCCAACACTAAGATCAATATGCTAAAAAGTTTGTGCGGATCTGACTGGGGTCAGGACAAAGAAACGATGTCCATGACCTACAAAGCTATTGCTAGAAGTGGCCTAGAATATGCTTGTCCTATCTGGACCCCTATCATATCAGATGCCAGCTGGAAAAAGCTTCAAAGATCTCAAAATCAAGCTCTTAAGGTGGTAACTGGTAACTTAAAGATGGCCTCTGAACATCATATCCACCAAGAAACTAAGATTCTTCCAATCAAAGAACACTGTATAATGAAATCTAAACAGTACCTATTAACATGCCATCAACCTGACCATCCTGGCTCTAAACACATTTCCAAGCCTTTACCAGCCAGAAACCATCTTAAACCAACCATACAGAAATTTAGAAACTGCATTCGCAAATACCTACCTATAAATGCAGATAACAAGAAGGCCAAACTCAAGGAAATTCATACATCAGAAGTAAAAAATGTACTTGAGAACCTTCCCCCCAACAGGGTACTTGGACATACCCCCCCTGACATAAACAAAGAAGAAATGACTCTCCCCAGACATGTCAGATCACAACTCTCCCAGCTGAGATCTGGCTTCAGCCGCAAACTTAACTCTTATTTACACAAAATTGACGAAAACATTGATGACAAATGCCCCAGCTGCAAAAACTCACCCCATGACACAAGACATCTTTTTAACTGCCCTGACAATCCAACTACATTGGACGTATTATCATTGTGGACAAAGCCAAAACAGGCTGCAGACTTTCTTAATCTTGACGAGGGTTCTACCTGAATTAACTACAACAAAATATATGTAACTGATACATGTGCATTAGCAGATACGTGTGAACGTCCTCTGGAGGCTAACCAACCAACCAAGCGGTTAGCGAGATCCTTCGCTACAGACAAGTAACCTTACTACTTATATAATAGAAAATACTAGCTACTACGCCCCTATGCATCTGGGGGCACTTGAGGTGGATGGAGGATTGAAGTCGATCACCCCCTGTTATAAATTAAGTTTTTAATAGAATTTTTTTTTTAATTGGGGGTTGGAGGTCATTTATTCTAGAACCATATCTGTTAATATGTTGTTACTAGGTGTTTTTTTAATAGGACAAAAATATTGCTTAATTTAACCCACTTACTGTTGACATAAATTAAAGAACTATATCTTATTTTCTTCATTGGGTTGGGGAGTTTTGTATAAGAAAAAAATAGTTAGCGATCTGATGATTACAAGTAATAATAACAAACAAAATCTTGAAAAGCCGAAAAAATCACTTCATGTCGGATGGACAGACAGACGGACGGACAGACATTTGGAATTGTAGAGTAGCTTCCCTCCAAAAAAATATGTTGTTATCTTGTAAACATGTAAACATGAATATGTAGTTTTAATGATATAAATGACAATATTATGTTGGCCACACCTGCTTTTATTTAACCCTTTACGGTCCGTGGGGGGGGGGGGGAGGGCGTTGAACGACCCCCCCCCCCCCTCCAGTTTTTTCTATCTCATTTTCTGTGTGTGAAAGATAAAGAGCCCAAACTGCGTGACTTTTTGAGTATGGGTATGACACATAACTGAGAGTTGATTTTTTTAATATCTCCATTCTGGCGGGCACAGGATGCCAGGAAACCTGGCAGGGTCATCCAGGTAAAGAGCAAAAATGTTTTTTTTTACTTAAACAAAGCATTTTATCTTACCAAAATACTAAAATATCCTCTAGTAGTACATCCTCATATTATTTAAAGGTGTTCAAGTCGATTTCAGGTTCCAGGTATGATCCTGCAGGTCCTGATCCTCCAGGTCTCCAGAAATCTTTGAAAGGCTCGTGTGGCCTTAATTTTTGACTTAGAGACTTTAAATCTTAAGCTTTTCTTACATGTCTTCATAACGTATTAAAATTTCATTAAGATCCGCCGCCGTTTTCCCGCCGACCGCCGACTGTGGCGGCTGGCAGTTGCCATGTACAGCTCCGGCCGCTGAAATTTATATTTTGATATTTCTATTATAAATTAACATAAAGATAAAAATTTTCTAGCTTCAAAAATAAGAAAAGAAGCGAAAATTGACTTTGACTTACTTGAGGTCGGAAATTCATTATCAAACAGGGGACTAGGACAAAAAAAATTAGCCCTCTAGCTCTAATAGGAACTGAGATAATAGGGGTAGGTGCGGCAAGGGGTCCGACTGTTAAGGGTTAAGTGAATATAAACTCTTGCATATATATAGAATGTCAACAAGTATGGCTGGGTATATCGATTCAGGTTCTTTAAACTTTTTCTGTCTGTCTGTCCGTCATTCCTTAACGCCATGGGAAATAATTTTCTCGGCTCCTATTGAAGATAGACATCTAAAGTGAAGATTTTAATGGCATATAATCAATACATTGTTTTGTCCGTCTATCTGTCGGTTATACTATAAAGCAAACATTATTTTTTAAGGTTTCGTGATTTACTTTAATTTTTAATTTTTAAAGAACTGAACATCTGCCCCATAACTCACTTTGTCTGTTTGTCAATTCAGTGATATTTTTGTGTTTATAACTTAAGTTAATCATGAATAGGAATGGAGAAATTCATGAAAATCTAAAATTCTAGAAATCGATCTAGCACCCCAATTAATAAACAAATCTTAATAAAACTTGGTGAAAATATGTAGAATGTAACAGACAGGTGGACAAAACAATGTATAGATTAGATGGGTATGTGTCATAGGAATCTTCACTAAAAATTTCAGCTGTCTATCTTGAATAGGAGCCGAGAAAATCATGTTTCCCCCATAGCGTTACGGACTGACGGACAAACAAAGTGAATTATAGAGTGGCTTTGCTTCAAAAAAGTATGACATCCCTAAAAGTGCAGCTCTAAAATCAGAAGGAAGGACAGACGAACATTAACCATTAACATTAACATTAACATGTAGAGTGTTAGAACTTGTAAACAAATAAGTGTAAACAAGATAGTCCTTGTTTTTGTTGCAAAATTGCGTAAATACTTACGTTCAATTTTAAGACTTAATTATGAAGTTTCCTCGCTTATGATATTGTACTTTGTTGTCATAGACATTATTATTCAAAAGTCCGATTAATAGGATAGTTATCCGCATGCAACAGTTGGTGTAAAAAACGTTACAACCACTGATTGTAATCTACAGAAGTTTATTATCATTGGGAATGTATTTCAATGTATTAGCCATTGTCTTATCCCTCTAGATCCCTTTTATTTGATCTTTTTGTTACGTTTTATTTATTCTCTTTCTCTCCCTAGTATTATCTCTTTTTTTTCTCTCTCTCTCTATATATATATAATATTCTTTTTCTCTCCATCGCATTATCTCTCTTTCCTTCTCTTTCTCTCTTTCTTTTTTTTCTTTATCTATCTCACTCTCTCTCTCTCTCACTTTATGTATTTTTTTTTCTCTCTATCTCTTTTTCTCCTATCTGCTCTCTCTCTCTCACTTTCATTCTCTCTCTTTCCTTATCTCTCTTTCTATTTCCTTATCTTTCTTTCTCCTTTACTCGCTTTCTCTCTCTCTGTCTATCTCTCTCGCTCTCTCTCTCTCTCTCTCTCTTTCTCCTATACTCTCTCTCTATGTGTTTCTTACCTTATCTTTTTTTTCACTTTCTCTTTTTCTCTCATTCGCTCTCTCTCTCTCTTTCATTCTATTTCTCTCACTTTCATTCTATCTCCCTCAATTTCTCTTCCTCTCTCCTCTCTCTTCTTCTCTCTCCTTCTCTCTTTTTCTCTCTCTGTTTCTCTCTTTATTTCTCTCTTACTCTCTCTCTTTCTTCCTCCTTTTCTCTCTCTTTCTCCCTCTTCCTTTCTATATCCCTTTATCTCTCTCTTTTTCTCCTTTTCTCTCTCTCCCTCTCTCCCTCTTTCTCATTTTCTCTCTCTCTATCTCCCGCTCTCTTTGTCTTTATTTCTCTTTTCTCTCTCCTCTCTCTTTCTTTCTCCTTTTCTCTCTACCTCTCTCTCTCTCTCTCTCGTTCTTTCCCCTTTTCATTCTCCCTCTCTTTTTTTCTTTCCCCTTTTCTCTCTCACTATAATTATATTTATTTAAATCTAACTATCTATCTATCTTATGATTAAAATAATTTGGTAGATTTTTATTTTGCTAAAATTGTCATTCGCGGATTTTTCGAAGGGTAGTCAACTTTGGCGCCGTTTTTCGGCATGAAGGAGGTCAGCTACATAAAAATGGATGCCAGATTCGGAATCTCCGACCCCAAATTGTATGGAAAAATGGTCTTTAATTTTTCATATAGGCCCTATGGGAGCTATAATATCAAAAACCATTTTTTGTGACGTTGAGGGTGGTCCTTTGCTTACAATTTTGATTCGACATTTATACATTTATGTTCTGATTTTTCAGTTCTGACACTCTACTAGTGTTAATGTTCCTTTTATCCTACCGTTTCAGATCTTCGCTTTTATGGATGTTGTCATCCTTGTTAAATTTACAAGAATCAAATTGCCAAGTTTGAAATCGATAGACTAGACAAGTCTTAACAATTCTAAATGAACAATAAAAAGCTATCAGTTATGAAGGGACCGTTCCTAATTGTAGTAAAGCTTCGCTTTCGTAATTGCTAGACATAAATATCTTGTTCATGTTCCATTTATGGTTTAAATTACAAATAAAACAAGTTTTATAGCAATATGTTGATTCACAAGTGGAATTAAATTTATAGAAAAGCTTAAAATACAGAAAAATACACTTATCATTATTATTTATTACAAAATAAAATCGCTAAATATAAAATATCAAAAAATATATTTCTTATACACAAACCTTTTAATAATGTTCTACAATGTAAATTTTTATGAGATTGTTTATATACACATAATTATCAGGATGTCTGTCTGTTGCTTAAGATCTTGCTAACCGATGGACCAATATGGTTCTCCTGGTCAAACTTTTTTTTCTAGAGTAGGCATGAAGGTAATTTTCAGAACTTTGTATTTTTGCCCAGATGACTGAAATCTTTATTCCTCATTTTCTTCAGATCCTGCAAGATTTTCATTTTAATTTTCATTAGCACAGCTACTCTTGTCATTCAAAAATGCTATAGGGGAAATGGAATTTCTCGGCTGCAATTTATGATAGACAGCTAGAAGTTTTGGTAAAGATTCTCTATACCATTAAGCATTGATTAAAAATACAGAGCTGGATCTTTAAATCATTTTAGTGGTGAGCCAGATCGGAGTGAGCCAACTTTCCACCAATGACAGCACAGAATTTTATTAAATGCCGCGCTGTGATTGGCTGAAATTCGGCTCACTCCGATCTGGCTCACCACTAAAATGATTTAAAGATCCAGCTCAGTTTATAAATTACTTGGTCCGTCAGTCATGCTTAAAATGATATAAATGGCTTTTATAAGATTTTGAGATTATCTATGACAACTGAACATCTACTCTTTGACTTACTTTGTCCATCCAGATTTTTTGTGCTTCGCTACTTAAGGATGTTGATATCCTTATTAAAATAAAATGTATTTAGGAAGCTTTTTACAAACTTGTATTGGCAATCCTAGAGTGATATTTAAATGATTTTTGGAAGTTTAATTATAGAATTGTTAATACAAAGCGAAGCTCAACAAATCAGACATACAAACGAACAAATTTAATGTTAATAATACTTCAAAGTAAAGGGAAAAATCTGTGTAAATCTGCACATTATACAGAAGATTCGTTCATTATAAAGGGACTTAAAATCAAATGAATAGGATTATTGTATTATATAAAATATGGCGATGAAAAAAAGGGTAAAAAATCAACATGTTTATGATGAATATTAAAATTTTCTGGTAATATTTATGGAGTAGCTACGCTTTCTCAATTATACCTAACTATTACAGAAATCAACATGCCAAGTTTTAATTCGGTAGTACTATTCTAACATGCCCAAATTAAATAAAAGAATTGTTTTAAAATGAAATCTTTCCTTGTCATTAAATCTTCCGGTCCAAACTAATTTGTCCTGCTGAGAATAACAAAACCTAAATAAATCACGAAACCTGTATTAAGAAAAAAATATTTTGTCTTTTAGAGCATGACTGATCGACAGACCGACGGACCAAATACTTCATATACCGAATGCTCATTTGTACAGGAAATCTACCATAAATTTCAACGGTATATCTTAAATAGCAGGCGAGAAATTCCCATTTCCCCCATAGCGTTAATGACAGACAAGAGTGGCTTCTCTAAGGATTAACAAATACTCCCCCCCCCCCTCCATTTTAAGTGCCCCTAGGAGTCTCTAGGGGCTTATGCACTAGTTAAAGACATTTAGTAGATGCTCTTTGATTTTTTAGGGAATCTTCGCAACAAAAATTACCCATTGTCCAGGGGCTGCTATACAGCCAATTAATTCCACTTGAAATTGTCGAAAATTAAATGTTTTGTTGGAGTAAAACTTGTTTTTTTTGGTGTAACTAAAAGGGAAGTGGGTAAGAAGGGGGGAGAAAAAAGGGAAGGGGGTTGAGGGAAAATTTTCACTTAGAATTGTTTGTCAGAATCACATTTCCCTAACCCAGTGCCTATTGTCTTATTCCTAAAGCTCATACCTGATTTGTTCTTTATCACAGAAATAGCAATCAAATCCTTCAACGGGAAACTTGAATTTCTCCATCTAGTAGTAAGAGGATTTTAAGGTATAAGACCATGGAAAATTAATTGATATTGACTCTAGGGGCCTGGTGACGCTTCGGGTACTAGTTCTCTCCACGTCACCTTTGAACATACTCTGCATTTTAAATTGCAATGTAACGCGCTCAATCGCCACCCATAAGACAGCCAACCCTTTGAGTGCACGACCTTTGTCTGAGAAGTCCTAACTGTGCATGGTAATCAGTTGCGCCTGTTTTGGTCCAAGGACCGAGATACAAACATATCCTCTTCTCGACACGACGCGCGGATGCGCAACGTGTTTAGCCACTTTCGCAGGTTAAAAAAAAATAATCAATAATTATAAACATATTACTCTCTTCCCTGTGTAAATTAAAATTATTGGTTGAAAAGTTTGGAATCTCGACTCAACACCGCTTCATAAAATAAAAAAAATTGTTCCTACAGCTGCTATGTCAGGCATCACAGACAGATGTACGTACAGCTAGGCAGTACATCAATAATAGAAATAGCCATTGGGTAACAAAATCAGAGGTCAATTTAATATGATCCAGGTATCCAAAGTTTAAAAGCACTTTCTCGTTTGCCTAGAATCTTTAAGTTCTCTTCAACTGAATTGGTTGATAAAAATTTAGTTTACACTTTTACACCAATAATTTTAATCTAAGATTGTGCTTAAAATATTAGTGCTGTATATCAATTTAACGTTCTATGTCTTATCCCTTAAGATCCCTGCAATTTATGCTTTTATCATTACCATCTATATGTATTTGAGTAGCTTCCACGAGAATAGCAATTGAGCTTGTAATGCAATATACATACAATAACACTCAGCTGTGCGCGAAGCTTACAAACAAATGATTGGCCAAAGGATTCTCACTTACAACAGTGTGCATCTGAATCCTAACTTCAGAAAATCAGGGTCACATACAAATGATGAAAGACCATTAATAGCCTTTTATAAAAGGGTAGTTCAAAAGACAAACATACTTAGTGACCGTTATAGTATGGCCTTATAAACAAAGATTACATCATCCATAAAAGCACAGCTCAAAATATATGCTGGACGGACAACCAAACACTTAATATTCAACATTATTTAGAAGTTGTAACGAAAAGTGTGTTTCAATCAATTGAAAATTATTCAAATACAGAAATACATATATCTAAAAACTTAATTATAAAGATGCTTTCCTTTCAAATTATGTCAAATTGTCCTAGGAATCAAAAACTCAAAATTTTGCTGTTTAAATGAACATACTGTAATTACTGGTAATGTTTAAAGAATAGCTACGCTTTTTGAATCGTACATCACTTAACAGTGAAAATGGAATCAACATGAAAAGTTTTAAATCAATAGGACAATTCTATCATGCCTAAATTAAGTATAAGAATTATCCGTTATAGAAAGGACGGAATTCCGCGGAATGACCGATAAAAATTTAGAAAAGCTTATAAACAAAAACAATCAGCGTTTTTACATCATAAATTTTATTTCTATAAACATAAAAATATAACAATTTAAATTTTAATAAGACTAGAAATAATAAGGCACTATTCAGCATTTAACAAATTTTAATAGCTACTCTATGATTCACTTTGTCTGTCCGTCATTCAGTCCATAATGCTATGAAAAACATTTGCATGACAACGCCTATTAAGGGGCGTTTCGTCGTATTTTCACTGTAGCTTTTTATAGGTTATTTATTTAAGGTTATGTTAAGTTAGGTTAGGTAATTGTCCCGCAGGGGCTAGAAATAGGAGAAATGCTAAGACGAAATGCCCATTAAGAGGCGTTGTCACGAAAGGGACTATACCCAAACATTTTACTATTCTTGTATTTGTTGGAGAGGGGGAAGGAGGGGACATTGGAATAGTTATTTATCGCATCAAATTATTGACAGCTTTCCGCGGATATTAAAATAAAAAAGATTAAAACCTGTTTAGTCTACCCCAATGGACCGGGCTATCAAAACTTGTATTAATTTTATGATTTTTATTTTAACATTCGTGGAAAATTGTCTGTAATACGATGCTTAAGATATAAATTACACTGGTAGCTAATTTTTATAATTCGTTGGCTTACAAAAATATAAGAACTAGTATACATGTTAGTATAAATTTATCATTCATTGCCTTTTCCCTTAAGATCCGATGGCAGGTAGGTTAGAATCAATTACATTTCATCCTAGTAAAAAAAAACAAGGATGAAAAAAACAATAAGTAGCGATAAAGTGTTTGGACACTCAACTTACAGAAAACAACAATAAAAAACTTAATAAAAGTACCTAAAGTATTTAAGCCAACGAATAAGAAAACGTGATTTTTAAACTTTAGGTACCAGTGTAATTAACAGTCCAATGTTCCCTCCCTCCCTGATAAAAAACCTAACTCATTTAGAACCCGAGTTGTTCTAGGAATCCCAATTCTGATAATCACCTTATCTTATAACTACTGTCCAATCTCAGTCTCCGGAATGGGTAGGTTTGTTTATCATTGTTGGGGAATGGGGATGTACAAGAATATATCATCTAGTTATTAACTTTTTTTGTTAGGAACCATGGAGTGGTGTACGTTTCTCCATGTAAATCCAATCTTACAAAATGCACAGAAGGACGAAGACAGGATACCCAAGTTTAGCTTTGCGCTTGTCCATTAATTTTGTTACCTTTCCTACTTTTGCGGATGTTGTAATCCATGTTACGTAAAATACCCAGGGTGGAAGAGGACATTAAACTCTTAAATACAATAGTGCCAAAAGTGTTATGATCAATAACATATTCTCCATTCATTGGCATAGAAACATAAATTGAATTTTGAATGTAAAACTAGTACCTAATGTCCAAACTTTGAAAACCATTAAGTTTAATCTACAGTATTGGTGATTTTTTTCAACATCATTGAGGATGTAAACAATTTATCGTCCATTGTCTTATCCCCTAATATCCCTGAATATCACCTGAAAAGGATGATACTGCACAGGGTTGACGTGTCCATGAGAGGCGAGGATGTTCACTTTCGGAATACAATGATACGTGTCCTAAATATAGAAAAGTAACAGAATGTCTGTGTGTATGTGTGTGTCTGTCCATGAGAGGGAGAATGTTCACTTTCGGAATACAATGATACGTGTCCTATATATAGAAAAGTAACAGAATGTCTGTGTGTATGTGTGTGTCTGTCCATGAGAGGGAGGATGTTCACTTTCGGAATACAATGATACGTGTCCTATATATAGAAAAGTAACAGGATGTCTTTCTGACCATCTGTGTGCGTCTGTCTGTCTGTCTATAAGAGGCAGGGATGTAATTGAGAGTGAAGGATATTGAGTCCCCCTTCCCTGCTCTCAAGTGCCCCTTGAGGCATCTTGGGGGCATAGCCGCTAGTGTATAGACAAAAAATACATAAATACATGATTTTTCAGTATTCCCAGAACCGGTTCCTATCCAGCGGATATTAAGCGTTTTTTTTACAGGTAAACTGAAAATAATATTACCTTAAAAGTGAGTCTGTTTAGATTGTTGGAATTCAAAACGCTGTCCTTTATAGTTCCCTACAAAACCGAAAAGCTTTTCTTTTCATTCTACCTATGTTACTTTAGATTTCTAGAACAGTAATACTATTTATATCTGACACAAAAGTCACAGTAATCCAAAGGGATAAGACAATGGACGATGAAATAATTAACAAAATTACACTTTTGTAGATTAAAATTTGTTGGAAAGTTTGGACACGTCTAGCTTAAGACAACTAAACAAGACATAGTGAAAAGTACCCAATGTTTTAAAGAAAATTAATTGTTCATAAAACGTTTGATACCAATCGGATTTTCAGAGCAATGTCGCCTCCCTCCCTGCCAAAACTATGCCCGAATTTTCATATATAAGGAAGGGATTAGATATTGGACTGTAAATTAAACTGCTACCCACGTTATCCCATTTGTTGGCTGAAAAACATTAGGTACTTTTATTGAATTGTAATTGGTCGGTTTTAAACTAGTTGTGTCCAAAATTTTCAACCAATAACTTTAATCTAAAAAAGGGTAAACTTTTATCATCATTGGGGATATTGTACAATACATACATCAAATTATCATCCATTGTATTATCTATTTTCAACACTCAATTGCCGCAAGTGTACAACAAGTGTATAACTTGCACAACTGCCGCAGCAGTGCAACTGCCGAGCCTTTAAATCAGATGAAAAGCTTTCCTTGTAGATATTTAAATTTTTCTTATCCGGAGAACCAATATAATCTGGATTTTCCGGATACCTAGAAAGAGGGATAAATATATAGACAGATAATTGAATAGGTAGATAAAGAATCAATACTAAATAGAAAGATAAATATAAAATGGACTGATAGATAGATAAAAAAAAGAAATAAAAGTCCATTAATTTGATTTTCTAAATTATACCTAATTGTCTCAGTCTTCCCCTTATTTGCATTGAGTCCCCCAATCCCTAACTTACATACAATCTCCAGAAATAAGGTATGACCCTCTCCCTAACTTACATCAAGTCTCCATGGAGAAGGTATGATCCTCCCTCCTGACATACATTGAGTCTCCAGGAAGAATGGAAAACCGAATTCCCCCCTCCTATCTAACTTACATAGAGTCTCCCGGAAGAAGGGATAACCCACCCCCCTCTAATTTATATTGAGTCTCTAGGAAGAAGGAATACCCCCCCCCCCCTAACTTACATTGAGTATCCAGGAAGAAGGTATGACCCTCCCCTTTACTTACATTATCTCCAGAAAGAAGGAATAACCCCCTCCCCTCCAACTTACATTGAGTCTCCAGGAAGAAGGGATAAGAGACCATCCTCACACTGAAGACGGACAGGAAGCCAGTTTATACATCCTAATATTAAATAAAACATGATTGGTCTTAATAGAGAACTTTTAAAATCAGATGGTGGGACAAGCTAACATTGTCATTTGTATAATTCAGAACTTTATGAGTCTAAACAAAATTGTTTATAAATTTGTTGCAAAATTGTTTAAATAAGGACATACTACAATTTTAGAACTTAATTATATGTTGTACGTCCTAGGGATCGATAGGCAGACAGACAATACATTCTGTTACATTTAAAAAAAGGAATAGAATGATATAATTTTACCTTCTTTTTGTCTGTTTCTTGCAAAATCATTGAGTTCTTGTATGTTTTCAAAATTTAGAAGTCTACACAACTCGTACACCTAAAAAAGAAGGAATGACAACTTCCATTAGTATCCAAGTACAAACAGTTAATGGTTGGACAAACGGACAAAGTAATTTATAGAGCAGATGTTCAGTTTCATAAAGAGAAAAGGAAGGAGAAACAATAATTCATATAAATTCACAAAACATTTCTTAAAATGAGTATTCATATCTTTGACGCCTATCCGACATAGAAAGTAAATTATAAACTAAGAAAAAGGGAATCTTCACCAAAAATTCCAGCTATCTATTTCTAAATTAAATAACAGCTGAGAAAATCATATTTACAGACAAAGTTAATTTCAGAATAGATGCGCTATTAGCAATTATGTACATAAGTCGAGGAGGTAGGGGACAATTGAAAGTCAATTACAATGGTACCCAAAGCTTTAATGAATTTTCATCTAATCAAGGTGTAATATTATTTTATACCTTGATTAATTTATGTATCATTGATTATTAATCATTGATTATGTATGTATATCAATTTATCAACAATTGACTTATCCCTTAAGATTCCTAACAACTACCTAACCTGAGGGGGAGCCAGCCAAAGTTGCCGCCTGTAGAATTCATTCAGAATTGTGGCGGGTTCCGTCCAAGACACGGCTGAAATTTCTTGCTGAAAAAATATGCATGTGCAATGCATTAATAATAAAAAGTTCGGGGGTGGGAGGGGAGGTTTCATGGGGATGTACCCCTCCCCTACTCCTTCTTCTAATCCTTTTCTGGAATTCAAAGGGACCCACCCTTCTCCTAAACCTTTAATGTGTATTCTATATTTATATATTGTAGCATGACTGTTAGGCCGACGTACCAAGTAAATTATATACTGAATGCTTATTAGTGTGGTAAGCCGAAGCGTTTCAGCTCACCGGTTGCGAGTTCGAATCCAACGAGCCCCTAGCCTTGAAGTATTCTACCAAAACAAACTAGCAGGATTTACTCATACAGAAATTATATTTAACTGAATACATTTACAATGGGTGGTTACTATATATATACAAAATAGATTATAACAATAAGTTAGGTTTGAAGGGGGTGTGGGAGACAAGGGCGTAGCCCGCGGCGGTAGACATCTGTGGGGTAAGCTGTAGTAAAAGGGAAGGCACCATCTCCCGGTTGTATAGTTGCCTGAGGGGCGCGGGGTTGCTAAGTGTCCGTGCCCCTCCCCTATTTAGCCAGTCCAATCTGACCGCTGCGCGACGGGGTCATCTGCGGTCATGAGGTGAATGGTGATATAATAGGATTAGTGCAGAAGGCTTGACTTGATAAGCCACTGCGTAGCAACTCTGTAAACTACCCGTCCGTCTGCTGCCGTATTACCACAACCTCCCCTTCAAGGGCTGCGGGGCTCCCGAGCCACCAGGCCTTGAACCTGGGGATACGGCAGCCTCTGTCTGCGAACGACAACATCTTCCTGGGGCACAGCTCGGTGCAGGACAGCCCTGGCTATACAGGCTCCGCGGGACACTCGCTGCTCGGTCTGACTGTGGTTGGATATCAGCATTGTCAACTCCCGGTTGGCTTCCAGCTGAGGGTTGGCGACAGCCAGGCCCCGTCGTTGGAAGTTTGGCCTTGTTTGCAGGACTAGCTCTGTCTCGGCTGGTAACTGAACACGGAGGCCTAGGCTCACTCTAGAGGCTCCCAAGGGGGGAACAACGATGGAAGAAGGCGCGTAGAATTCCATGGGGGCGCCTGCCTTGTCCAGGTTGCTCGGCCTCTTAGCTCCTACCCGGATGGGGACGGCGGTCATCTGTAGGGGACACATCGCTTCAGCTTCACCCTCTGGGGCCGCCACTTCCATCTCAGTGGCCGCTTCTTCTCCTGTAGGCTCGCTGCTGGCAGGCAGGGGCTCCATGTCAGCATTAGGGTTCCAGACTGCATCCCTAGGCGGTTCTGGGGCTGGCGGCGCCAGCGGTGGTTCGTTGGGTTGGTGCTGCAGGTTCTCTTCTACCGGGTCACGATCCTGGCCGCTAGGCTGTGGGGCGGCGGCTGCCGGCTGGTACACTGGAAACTGTCCTGGTTCACTAGCTGGCAACGCCGCAGCTCCGGCTGGCAGCTCAGTGGCGTCCTCGTCGCCGTCCATGTCGCCTTGGATGTCTGTTGGAATCTGCTGGGCAGTGACATCTCCTGTGTATTTGCGCAGTCGGCCGACATGCGCGGTGATTTCTGAGATCTTGGCTGTTGGAGAGGCAGGTTTGATGACGTAATGGACGTCCATGGCCCGTCTCACTACCTTCCAAGGGCCAGTCCACCTCTTGGTAATCTTGGCTGACTTCCCTGGCACCAGGCGGGGGGCCAGATACCAGACCAGGTCTCCAACTTCGTACTTGGCCATGCCTTCGTAAGCGGCCGCGCTCCTTCGGATGGTTCCCTCCTCTCGCTGCTGGATTGCGTCGTACACGGCGTGGTATCGTTGCAGGAGGGCTTGGACGTTGGCTGGGACTGAGGCATATTCAGTGTCTGGCAGCCGGAGTACCAAGTCCACCGGGAGCTTGGCCTCTCTCCCAAAGTAGGCCAGGAAAGGGGTCACGCCCGTGGATCTGCAGGCCTTGGTATTGTAGGCGAAGGCGATGGCAGGCAAGTGTGGCTCCCAGTTGTCATCTCTATCCAGGAACAGCCGCATGCCTGTGTTGAGCGTCCAATGGAACCTCTCCACCCGGTTGGACTGCGGGTTGTAGGGCGGTGGATGTGTCAGGCCAATCTCAAGCTAGGAGGCCAGTTCCTTGAATACCTGGCCAGTGAACTCCATCCCATTGTCGGAGTGGATCTTCAGGGGACATCCGAACGTGGCCAGGTGGCGGTGCAGTAGGGTTTCAGCCACCGTGAGAGTGCGCTTGTTGGGGATGGCGTAGAGGCTGACAAACCGGCTGAACCCATCCTGACAGGTGAGGATGTAGCGGTTCCCGGCTGGCGTCTCTGGTAGGGGCCCCACCAGGTCAATGAACAGGACTTGCTGTGGATACCCCTGTCGGGAGGGCACGTGTATTCCTAACTTCAGCCTCTCCTTGGTGACCTTCTGTACACACTCAGGGCAAGTCTGAACCATCAGGCGGACGTCACGGGACAGGTTGGGCCACCAGAAATGCATGGCAACGCGGGCAATAGTGGCGTCCATCCCAAAGTGCCCAGCCATGGGGGCTCCATGGGCCAGGAAGAACGCGTCCTGCTGGAGGGCCGAAGGCAGCAGGTATCTTGTCCTCTCCCCTGTCAGGGTCTGGTCGGTGGTGGTGAGGCAGCCATGCTCGTCGAGTCCCAGGGCTGCGAAGCGGCTGGCATACTGCTGCTCGTTCCGGTCCTTGCCTCGTAGCTCAGCCTTAGTTGGGGCCTTTCCGTCTGCCACCCACTGGCGGACACGGAGCAGGATGGGATCCTGGGTCTGTGCTTCTAAGACTCGGGCCGGATCCAGCCGTGCTGCGGAGGGTCTGCCAGCTGCGGGCTCCCCTAGCTGGCAAAGGGTGTGGAGGTATTCAGCCTGTTCTGCTAATTCTTCGGCGGTGGCTGTCGGCATATTATCATCCTCCCGGCGGCTGAGGGCGTCAGCATTGGTGTTCTGGGTGCCAGGACGATGGCAGACAGTGAAATCTAGGGCCGCTAGCTCCTCCTGCCAGCGGGCCACCATCCCTGTGGATGTGTTCAGTGACTTCATCTGTAGCAAGGCTGAGGAATCAGTGTTGATCTGGAAACTACGGTAGGACAAGATGCCGTGAAATTTCCGAATTCCATACATGATGGCGGCCATCTCTCCCTTCCAGGACGGGTAGCGAGTCTCAGGATCGGTTGTCTTGCGCCCCACGGCGGCAATGAGCCTCTCCTTGCCGTCCTGGCATTGGCTGAGTATGGCAGAGATGGCACGGCTGCTGAAGTCTGTGGTGAGCTGGAACACGGCTGGTAAGTCAAACCTGGGTGGCGCTCGGATGGGGGCTTGGCGAAACTTGTCCTTGAGCTGTACCAGCTGGGCTTCCATCTCGGCTGTCCAGGTCAGTGTCTTGGCCGTTTTCTGCCGATTCATCTCGTAGGTGAGGTCGGCATACTTGGGGATGAACAAGCGGTAGTAGCCAAAGAACCCCAGGAGCGCCAGCAGGTCCTTGGGGGTGATGGGGGCCGGCCAGTCAAGGATGCGGTCAATATAATCCTCTTGCATGGCTATCCCCTCACGGCTGAGGGTGTGGCCCAGATAGTCTACTTTGGCTCGGAACAGCTTGGTCTTGGCTGGCTTGAGGCGGATTCCTCCCCTGCGGTGGGCTTCCAAGACCTCCCGGAGCCTAGCCAGGTGGGCCCAGGTGTCTTGGTGAAAGGTCAGGACGTCATCAAGATATGACTGGAGGTTGGCCGTGCCCAATGGGTTCAGGACCCCTGCAATAAATCTAGAGTAGACAGATGGTGCGGTAGCTAGGCCAAAGGGCATCCTTTTCCATTGGTACAAGCCTCTGGGGGTGGTGAAGGCGGTGCAGGGCCGGCTGTCCTCGGACACTCGGATGGTGTAGTACGCAGCCACCGCGTCTAATGCACTGTAGACGCGGTGTCCCCCAGCTCGTCCTACCAGCTGCTGGATCCTGGGCAAGGGGTAGCTGTCCAGCTCAAGACACTTGTTGAGGGCCCTGTAGTCGACGGCCCAGCGGGTGCTCCCGTCCTTCTTGATAGGCACCAGGGGGCTGCTCCAGGCTGAGTCCGAAGGCTCTATGACTCCTTCTTGCAACCATGTGTCCAGTTGTTTTTCCAGCTCAGCCTCCTGCCGCGGGTTCAGATCCCGAAATCTCTGGCGGATCGGCTGGGTCCCTGGCTTGAGGCGCAGCTGTAACTCTACTACATCAGTGCAGCCGGGGGTAGAGTTTGAGAAGACATCCCTGTACTCTGACAGCAGGGTCCAGACCTCCTTCTTGAGCAGGGGGTCCTTGCGCAGAAATTCGTTCTCCTCCATCTCAAGGGCTGCCCACAGCTGCTGCATATCTGGGGGCTCAACAGGCTCTTGGAACGAATGGATGCGAGGGGGAGGCTTGTCGGAGACCTCCAGAATGTCGGGCTTTACCAGCTCCCCAGCCACGGGGAGGCCGGCGTTCAGCAGGAGAGGCATCTCCCCCTCATTTACCACCAGCACTCGGAACACGCTGGCGGAGCCAGGCCTGTGTGCATACAGGCCTTCTGGTATGACAAGATACTCCCCAAACCTCTGTTCTGGGGCAGATAGCTGTATGGCATCCTTGGTGCGGTGTCCCACTAGCTCAACAGGGACAGCCATGACACCGCGGCCAGGCAAGACCACCCTCTTGGCCGTACCGAGTTGGGGTGGTTGGCCATTGGTTGGAGTGACAGCACTTAGCCTGTAAGTGGCTGGCACTGGGTCAGCTTCGGCTCCGGGAGCTACCGGCCGCGATTTGACAGGCTCGGCGCCGGGAGGGGCTGAGGTGTCGGAGCCATGCGTGGCTCCGAGGGCGCTCGGCCACGATTTGACGGGCTCGGCGCTAGGAGAGGCCGGGTTGCCAGGGCCAGCCTTGGCTCCGTGGGCGTTCGGCCGCGACTTGACGGGCTCGGCGCCGGGAGAGGCTGAGGCATCGGAGCCATGCGTGGCACGAGGGCGTCCGGCCACGACTTGACGGGCACGGCGCCGGGAGAGGCTGATTCCTGGGGGCTGGGCGCGGCTCCGAGTGCATTAGACCGCGACTTGACGGGCCTGGGCTCGGACTTTGCCGGTTGGATTGCTGGGGGCCCCAGGTAGAGGGGGCCAGGTGGACACGGCTGGCCGTTGATAAAGGTGTCGGCGGAGAAGATAGGCTCTGGAGGGCTGGAAATCTCGGGAAACGTCGTTGGCAGGCTCTCCAGAGGCACCTTGGGCACTGGGGGCACTCCCATGGCTAGCAGGTTGGTCCCCCTGTGGGCGTTCAGCGCAGCATCCACCCAGTGCGTGCCTTTCTCGACTACACGCGGCTGCTCTGGCAGTGGGCCTGGCAGAGGCCCCTCGTAACTCAACTCTCTCTTGGCTGTCTCCCAGTCTATGGGGACGCCACGGAGTGGGATAAACTCCCCACGCACCCACAAGCAGGGGGGTTGCATGTCGAAACAGAGCCTAGTTCCGAACTCCTTGAGAAAGTACCCTCCTAGGTTCAGAGGGTGTGAGAGATTCCGTACCACAGTCACATGGTACAGATGGAGTATAAGAGTGTGTGAGACTGCCATATATAATTCATATAATTTTCCAATTACCTGAAGGGGTTGCCCTTCCTCATTAGCAGTCAGGATTTGGGTGTTGTCCGGAACCAACATCCGCTGCACGCCCATTGCGTGCATGAGGTGTTCAGAAATGACAGCAGACCCTGGTACACGGTTGCCAGAATCTACCATGGCATCAACCTGTACGTGCTGGGCAGGGGAAGTGGAGGTCCTGCCCTTGAGACAAGGGGGCCTCCCGCTCGGCTGGGGTCGGCAGAAACTTCGGCGGCGGCCGAACCGCAGCTATGGTAGTATCGCTTACCATGGTGTGTGTAGACCGCTGGTGGTGGCTTATACTGTAGCTTCGAATCACTAGAGCTTATCAATTATCACTGGGTCAACAATTTTATATTTCTTTTTATCACTTGGTTGACATTTATAAACACTTATGTGTAGTTATCACTAGGAGCTCTAGGTGTGATTCTGGAAGCAATGGCAGCAGGGAATGTCCGTCCTGCAAGGGTCGATGGATGGCGGCGGCAGGGAATGTCCCGTCCTGCAGCGCCGCTGGTTCGAATCCCGAAAGATGGCGGCAGGGAATGGCCCTTCCTGCAGCGCCTCGGGTTCGAATCCTGGGAGGTAATGGCAGGGAATGTCCCGTCCTGCCGTGCCTTTGGCTCAAATTCTGCTATCCGTCGCAGTGGTAGGCCTTACTTGTGTGCTGAAGCTTCGCAGCCACACATTGCCTTATCAGGGAGACCAGCACTTAGCTGTCCGTCTCGTAGGTTTGGCCTGGGTGTCCTGGGGCTTGTCCCAGCTACACTTGCCAATTTAGGCTCAGTTCTGTAGCCGTCTGAGCTAAATTATCCGATTACCGTGGCTGCGCACCTAGCGCTACTCCTACACGGTACGGAAAAACGCCGTAAACTGGCGCTTTTAGCAGGCTAAATCTGCTTGCCGTAGGCCAGAGGCCTACATAATGCGTTCAAAATGATGGAAAATCGACCTAAAAAGGCCGTCTCGCGGGTCAGTTGGCAGCTGACTGTCCCCTTACTTGCAAAAGGGTCCAATCAGAGGTAGAATTGGCTAGTTTCTGCAGGGCTTGATTGAAACACGCTGACACCAAGTTGTGGTAAGCCGAAGCGTTTCAGCTCACCGGTTGCGAGTTCGAATCCAACGAGCCCCTAGCCTTGAAGTATTCTACCAAAACAAACTAGCAGGATTTACTCATACAGAAATTATATTTAACTGAATACATTTACAATGGGTGGTTACTATATATATACAATATAGATTATAACAATAAGTTAGGTTTGAAGGGGGTGTGGGAGACAAGGGCGTAGCCCGCGGCGGTAGACATCTGTGGGGTAAGCTGTAGTAAAAGGGGAGGCACCATCTCCTGGTTGTATAGTTGCCTGAGGGGCGCGGGGTTGCTAAGTGTCCGTGCCCCTCCCCTATTTAGCCAGTCCAATCTGACCGCAGCGCGACGGGGTCATCTGCGGTCATGAGGTGAATGGTGATATAATAGGATTAGTGCAGAAGGCTTGACTTGATAAGCCACTGCGTAGCAACTCTGTAAACTACCCGTCCGTCTGCTGCCGTATTACCACATTAGCACAGCGAATGAATCACAAAAAAAAATTAGCCGTCTATATTGAATAGCAGCAGAGAAACTCATATTTCCCCCATAGCGTTATAACAAAATGATGAGCACTCCATGTATACCATAAAATAAGGTTATTGCACTGGCGTATTCACAAATTTGCTGTCACTTATATTATGACAAAAATAATACAAAACTCATATTAATATAGGGGCACTTAAGATCCTTCGGTACACAGACTGACAAACATTCTGTTAAAACTTACCTTTTCCAATATAGTTTGAGGTAGTTCCAGAAGACAGGCTGTGTAGAACATGGTATCAAACCTTAATATCAGGGATCTTTACAAACAAAGTCAAATGTGTTATGAAACTTTGGGTGCCAATGTTATTTTCATACCCATGTCCCCTCCCTCTCTGATATTTACACAGTTACCCAATTTTTTAAATCATGCTCTTTCATTTGTTGGCTGCAATACTTTGGGCACTTTTATCATATCATGATTGCTTGGTTAAAATATCGAGTGACCAAACTTATTATTTACGGAAGGGATAATTTGAATTATCATCATGGGGATATTTATAAATTTATGATCCACTTTCTTATCCCTGAAGATCCCTGTGTGCACCTACCTCCTAGCTCCCTGCTCATGTAAGTCCACTGGTGTCAACCAATCACTCCATTCTGCAAATAGATAACTTTATATCTCAAGATCAGCTCAATGCATATTTTTTATATAAAAGTGGTGACAGGATGTCTGTTTGTCCGTCAGTCTGTACCAAATAACCTACTTAACTAATATGGCGCTCCTTTTTTAAAAAGATTTTAAATCAACCGTCAAGATCAAATAGTGACCAAGAAATTCATGTTTTGAGTGAAAGCACAAAAGTGTTATTAATTAAAGGGCTGTGGTGTCCTACCTGATAAATTGAAAATATCTGGTAAAAGTTGAAGATCCTGGTACAATTTCAATATTTCATCTGGCTCAGAGTGGACCTACAAAATGGAGAAATATTAGAGATCATCACAATACAGAGGACCTAACATTGAACATCACAATAAAGAGAACCTAAGAGAGCATCACTATAGAGAGAACATAATGGAAAGCATCACTATAGAGAGAACCTAATAGAGAGCATCAATATAGAGAGAACCTAATAGAGAGCATCACAATAGAGAGAACATAATAGAGAGCATTACTATAGAGAAGAATCACAATTTATTTAGCAAGTGAACCAAATGTTAGGTAGAGAAGTGGGAAAGTCTCATCCTGTAAACAGGGTGCAACTAATTACCAATCATAGTTAGACTTCCAGACATAAGTTGTGCAGTGCACTCAAAAGATTGGTTGTCTGTTAATTGTTACAGACGTACGGATATACGGACAAAGTAATTTATAGAGTAGCTTCGCTACTAAAAAATTCTTGCTCACTTTTTTTCTAATAATTTCTAGGTCCTTGCTATCACAGTTAAAATCATATGCTGAGGTAAATCCATTTTCTAAATAAAATTAATTTATAAAAGCATAAATCTTGAGGGGTAAGACAATGAATGATAAAATAATATATATACCTATTCCCCATTTATTATACACAATTACTCCTTCTGTAGATGTATTATGTAATGTAAATAAATGTACCCGAAATAATTGAACCCCGCAGGGTTTCTACATATGAATAGTTTACCGCAGTAATAAAGACCCCGCAGGGTCTAGAAACATATTATGGTGCTTTCCTGCAATTACTTGTATCGAGCACTCTAACTATTCATAGCTGAGTTATTATATCTGAATGAAATGAATAAATAATTACCAATTAGTTGCGAAAATGTACAAATTGTAACCAATACTATGGCCGGAGGATTGTTCCTTCACTGTGTTCTTCTGAGTCTGATTTACTAAGCTGGGATCTAGATGAACTTTATATATTACCTTTATTGTTCCTATCGTAGTACAGTAAAATTCCGCTCTCTTCAAATGTCTCTCTAATCGCAGTTAATCTTAACACAAAAAGGACAATTGTGTGTATGGCACAAATACTGTCACTGCATTTTTTTTGGAAAAATGGTTTTATACCTACACAGTTTTGTTTTTAAATTCACATCTGCATTTTAGGGGCATCACAGCAATATAGTTATTGCACTACTTGCGTTTATACAGTTTTAATGTCATTTATGTATTAAAATTTTATCATTTGGCAGCCTAGTTGTCATTTTTTGTCAGAAGTTAATGTACTTTAGCTTGTTGTATAAATGGCAACAACCAGTAGCGCAATTAGACATTATATATCTGTAATATAATAACACTCTTTTGGCCAAATAAACAGTTAACCTAAAAGATTGTTTTTTTTTATAAAAGGAAGGTTGCCAAATTAAAAGGGTTAAAAAAAATAGCAATGACTTTGACTGCTCTGTAGTTGTAAAATACTTTTGTAAAAAAAGTAAGTAAGTATTGTTGAAGAAAAAGCAAATGCCTGTGTCTGATTCTTAATCTATGATATTTTTTCCAGCTAATCATGGATGTTGTCATCCTTGTTAATTTTACCATCCATTCGTGGGGTGCTTGTATATGTCTCACCTGAAAGCTATGTGTCGGTCCAATTGATCAACAGGATCAGTCTTATGTGGCTCCAGTAAAAATGGCCGGTCCTGCCCTTCTAAAACGAGATTACTTCTTATAAGACCTGATACCTTTTTGAAATGAAAAATAGATCACACTCTGGTCTTTTGTGTACAGACAGAAATTATTTTCTGAAACTTACAAACCAAAAACATTGCACCTAAATCTAAAGGAAAAGTCGAGATAAAAAAAAATTTATTTGGACTGTCAAAACAAACATCCTACTATTTTTGCAGATGGACATCCAATTATTGCAAAGTGAAACTGAAAAGTGGGTCCAAAATATTTAGCCTTTAATTTCCATATTACCTGGTAAAAGATTGTGTAAATCTGAGGCCTGGAACCCATGCGCTCCAAAGTATTCTTTCCAGTCCTGAACAGTCGTCAATTCATCTTCAGGCATAAGACATTGGACGATAAATTTATATACATCCCCAATTATGACAAAGAAAGTTTCCTTATTTTAGATTTAGTGGAAAAGTTTGGACACTGATACTTTAAAATTCACAATATCTTTTTTTTTTTTGGGGGGGGGGGGTGGGGCAAGTGCATGAGAGATCGTATATGAGTAATCAATCAATCAGGTAATCAATCAATCAATAAATAAATCAATCCAACCTTGCTAAAATCTATGTTTGAAGAGACACCACCGGGAAAGACAAAAGCGTTGGGCATGAACTTACTCCTACTGCTTCTCTTTAACATCAATACCTTAATATATTAGGCTCATTATTTATGAAAAAAACATTTTTCTGCATAAGGTCTCAGATTTTGATAAAAAACTTCCAGTCCCCTTCATTTGGTCATAAAACTAAGGGCTGGGTGATTTTTAACCTTTTTAATCCATTTACAGTCCGATTTTTCGCGCATTTTCTAACTGTGGTGTTTTCACAATGAAAAAAAGGCATTTTTTCGTGATTTTCAAGTTTAAATTTTTTACATTAATTTTCAACTTACAGACATGTTTTATATATGAAATTAATCCTCCAGATTGGTACAATATAGAAATTTTCTTAAAAATCACAAAAATTTTAGAATTACAGGGTGTCCCAACAAAAATGTCAAAACACGTTTTTTGAAGGTTAAAATCACCCAGCCCTTAGTTTTATGACCAAATGAAGGGGACTGGAAGTTTTTATCAAAATCTGAGACCTCATGCAATAAATGTTTTTTTTCGTAAATAATGAGCCATTAGATTTATCACCGTAGATGGTCAATCAATCAGTCACAGAAATCCATCTTACTTAAAAGATGATTTTTAATAGCGAAGTTTTTCTATAATAAGTATACGTCCGTCCATCCGTCACGCTCTTTTCGTTAATGTTCGTCTGTTCTATCGTTTTTAATTTCAGAGCTTCTCTTTTTTGGATGTTGCCATCATTATTTTGTTTTTTAGTCTTATACGATTCAATTCCATAAAAACTTTCTAGACAATAATGAGATTAAAGGGATAGTTTCACGAAGTGCATTTAAGAAAAAATAGTGAACTGAAAGTTTTTTTTCTATTTTAAATAACGTAGTAGTGCATAATATAAAGTTATTGATTAAAATTAAAAGATTTGACCAGGGATTTTCCTTAAAAAATGAGTTTTTCATTTTTATTTTCAACTTCGTTGCATGTTATATATGGCAAAAACTTTTTTGTCATAAATACAACTTTAGATAGCATTTACTAGTTAAACTGTTTTTAACCTATTTTTTTTATCATATATCAAAAATATACTATGACACCAGTAGAATCAGACTGCAGAGCCCAAATTTGAATTAAGTCCCCAATAAACTTTTTTGGGGGGATTTAAAAATCAATTTTATATGTTGCTGTGATCATTTTGATGGAAGCAAAAGCATTTTTTAGTTTGGGGTTAAATTGTTTCTTACAGAACAATTTGATGTGATTCAGATTATATCCATACAATAATATAAACTCTACTCTGTTCGATGCAAATAATTTTTTTCTAAAACAATAATTTATATAGAAGAAATTCAACATTAAAATAAAACATATTATTCTGAAGTCTGAACCAATTAGAAGTCTCGTTTCATTTCAGTTTTTTACAATTCAAAAAAAGAGTGTTTTCACAAAGTGACTTATTTCCAATGTAGTTAAATAATTTTTATTTAATTAAAATGAAAAGAATGAAAACTATACACATAAAAGATACATGCTTTTTAAAAATATTTAAAAAAATAAGTTTGAATAATCTTATATTTTATCATATTTGTGTATGTGACAAAAAAAATTTGTTGTATTGCGTAAACGTTTGTTGTCATCTTTCACTATTTAACCCTTTACAGCCAATTTTTTTGTGTTTTAAATAAGTGATGGAAAACAAGCACGATAAAGTTAATTCATTGATATATTGTAAAGAATTAAGTTTTTAATGAATTAATTTAGATGAAATCAAAAGGCCTAATTGTACTCTATACCAGAATACTATATATATGAAGCAAAACACTCTAAAAGCTACGAATTTTACCCAAATAAAAAAAGACCTTTTGCTCTGATCCAAAAAGACCACAGCAACAGTAAAATTAATTTTTAAATCCCCTCAAAAAAGTTTATTGGGGACTTAATTCAAATTTAGGCTCTGCAGTTTAATTCTACTGGTGTCATAGTATATTTTTGATATATGTTTTAAAAATAGGTTAAAAACAGTTTAATAGAACTTCAAACTTTTTATACAAAAAAATACACATAACAACAAAGAATGACCAATAAAATAAGTCTTAGTAGAATATATTAGGCATTGGATAGATATGATTGCGATAAAGAATTTTAAAATTGACCTGACCGAACTTTTTTTATTTGACAATATCTCAAAAAGTTAGTGATTTGCAACATAAATTACATGAGAATGGTCTTTTTATATATACATATATATATGTGTGTTGTATGGTTAGTTGGTATTTCCGCGTGAGATTATGTGTATATTGTAACGTAGGGTTGGGCCGGATAGTTTTTTGGCCGGATACCGGATATCCGGCCGATTTCAAATGCCGGATATCCGGTATCCGGCCGGATATCCGGCCATCGCCGGATATCCGGCAAACTACCGGATATCCGGCCAAATTGCCGGATATCCGGCCGGATAACCGGCCAAATTACTGGCGTCTTATTATATAAAACTGGCGGCTACGCCCTTAGAGACCTCTAGGGGCACTTGAGGGGGGGGGAGTTGAATTTGATAACCCTTTTTTTTCAGATTTAAGAAAGAAAAAAAATTTAGGGGGGGCTGACGCCCCTTATTTTTATTTTTAGTTGAAAAATTGAATAAAAATATTTTTTTTGGGGGGGGGTTATTTTTTCTAGGGGCGATTTCTCTTGGGAGAGTGGTAGTACCCTCACCCAAAAGAAGCTACCCTGTAAAGGAGAACCCGATCGGTTCAGCGGTTAGCGAGATCCTTCAGTACAGACAGTCATCATGTTACTTTACTATAAGGATTCTGGTTAAAACTTAAGAATTATAAACCTATTAAATGATCTTTCTTCTAAGCAATTAATCTAATAAACCATTACTACCCTCAATCTGTAATATTAACACCTGTTGGAGGATGGGCGGGGAGGTGGTATTGAACGCATGCTCTCCCCCCCCCCCCCCCTGTGCATTTTCTCTGTATAAAAGGTAGAGAGCTATAACTAAATGACTTTCGAAATATGGGTATGACACATAACTGAGAGTTGGAATTTTTTTAATACCTCCTTCTAAAAGGATGCCAGCAAATCTGGCAAGGTCATTCAGGTGAAAAGAAAAAACATTTTTTTTACTTAAACAAAGCATTTCATGTTATCAAATACTTAAATATTCTATAGTCGTACATCCTCATATGAAATATGGGTGTTCAAGTCGATTTCTGGTTCCAGGTATAGTCTTGCAAATCCTGAACCTCCAGGTCTCCAGAAATCTTTAAACGGTTCCTGTGACAGCAATTTTTGACTTACAATTTCATAAAATCCGTTGCTGTTTACCTGCCGACCGCCAGTTTGAGGCTGGCAGCTGCCAAGAACTGCTGCCCCCGCCAAAATTTATATTTTGAGATTTCTAATATAAAATTTACATAAAGATAAACATATTCAGAAAAAATAGTTAATATAGCTTCAATAATAAGAAAATTGCAGCCATTTATAATTAAAAAAGCATAAATTTTTGTTGTAAAATATAAAATATTATATTGCCGGATATCCGGTCGGATAGTTTCAATATCCGGTATCCGGCCGGATATTGAAAATGGCCGGATATCCGGCCGGATATCCGGCCCAACCCTAATTGTAAGTAAACCGGACGGTTTTCTTTATTTTTTAAAAAAGAATCTAGGGTAGTGCGGGGTTAATGCGGTCATCGGGTAAATTCCGGTCAAACGACCAACTTTTTTAAAACCGTTTTTAACGGTGTTCTAAACGTTTGCGAGAGATCTTCAGAAAGGCAAAGTTGTAGTTTATTGCCTATACTTTCATTTCTTTCGTCAGCAAAGTTTTGTCAGATCACTCCTTCTATGATTTTTTTGCCCTCAAAAAGTTGCAAAAAATTTGCAAAAAAAAATTTCAAAATAGGCCATGTTCAATCTAAGATTGTGAAAAAATGGTAAGTCCTATCGACCCCCGGGTTTTTGTAAAATGAAAGATATGGCATTCATTTATCGTTTGCAATTGGAGGCGTTGTTCTAACTTGATTTTTTCATAATTTTTTTTTCGTCTAAAAAAAATGGTCTATTCCGGTCACTTTTTTTACTTTTTTTTATTACTGTATTTATAACTGTATAATACCCTAATGTTTTATTTAGGTGATCTGGAAGCATAAACAACCTAAATGCATGACCTAAGATAATCATTGCCTTGCCTGTTGTGTGATGTACATTACTAGTCATTTTACTGCTTGTATTATGTCATGTTTTGTTGCCTAAGCTTTTCAATTTGTAAAGACATTAAAAATTTTTCAGACACATTTTTATAGTAATGGGAAGAGTATATCACCCAAAGGAACGCCTTAAATATTTTCCTGAAGATGTATCAGCTGCATTGGCTCATGTAAGAAGGGGTATGTCTATTAGAAAGACTGCTAGAAGATTTAAAATTCCATATGAAACCCTTGAATCTTTTTTGTATAAGAGGGTGTTCGAGATTTTTGCGCAGTTTGGATTTTTTATGTCAAATCGGCTAGGATTAAGCTAGAAAGGTGTTTAAGGTGTCTATAGAAAGCTCTTTGCATGTCCTAACAAAAACTCCCCAGGATATGGGTTCTATCTCCAAGATTTAGAGTACATATTCAAGATTTTGCATTTTCAAAATTCCTGTTGCATAAAATGTGTTGAAATATTAGAGTTAGACCCCATATCATTTCGAGTTAATTGTCAGGCATGTAATTTTGCATCTTTGGACACCTTAACCACCCTTGTAGGTCAATCCTAGCCAATTTGAGACAAGAAATAATGTATCAAAAACTACTGTCAAAACTGGCAGGATTTTTAAAATTAAAAATTTTTTGGGAAAAATCACTTTTTTCAAGAAATTCCAAGACCTGCGAATCAGAAATTGCCTCTAATTTATGTATAAAGCTTAAAAAAACCTAATCATATAATAAAAAGTATGATTTTTTAAAAAAAGTTTGCATGAAAAAAAATGATGTTTTTTTTGCGATTTTACCGACTTTTTTTATAATGGGGAAAATGTGGTCAAAAAATTGTCTGATCTGCATGCGACTAGTACTGTTAGAAAGCTAATGACCTCAGCTTTCTCCTCATAGTTTATAATGTTAAAAAAAAATATTTTAAGAGGGTGTTCCACCCCCCCCAAAGTCAACTGACCGAAATAGCCCCACCGGTGGGGTTATTCCGGTATAGGCCAACCGCCGCCCTTTAAACCGATTTTTGACCGACTTCTAGTTGCGAGATCTTAATGGGACCAAGACAGGCTTCTTCGTTATTGCCATATCGTTCATTTGCACTCTTAAAAACCGGAAAAAGTTTTTGGGAAGTATGTTTTTTTTTAAGTTGAAGCAAAAAATTTGTTAAGCAACTTGTCCCAAGGGGAACCCCTGTTCAATTTTTTTATAACTCTTGTGAAATATGTGGAAAAAGATTCTCTGATATTGGTGTTATGGCTATACATATTTTGAAAAAAGTAGACCATTCTCATGTAATTTATGTGGCAAATCACTTTAACTTTTTTAGATATTGTCAAATAAAAAAAGTTTGGTCTGGTCAATGTTAAAAATTCTTTAACATATAATCATATCTATCCAATGCCTAATATATATACTACTAAGACATATAAAAGTTCACTACTCTAAGTACCTCAACTCTTTAAATACACTTCGTAGAACTATCCCTTTTTCTCCACTGTGTTTTTATTGTTACAAATAATATTAAATTACTTCAATGTTTAAAATCGATAGAACAATTATAACAAGCCAAAATAAGGGATCGGATCTATCCGTAACATAAGCACGGACAGTGCCTAAGTATAAAAAGCTTCGATTTTTTAAAATAGAAAACCTGATAATCAAAAACTAGGCTCCAGTCTGGAGGCGTATTTTCTTGCGCCTCTGAAAGGGGTGCCCTGACACCCCCGGGGGGAGCATTAAGCGGGGAAGTAGGTAATCTAGTAAAAAAAAAGTAAGAATTAACAAGGCTTCAATATAATTAACTTAGTCTGTCCGTCCAAAATACTATGCGGGAAATGCAATTTTCTCGGCTGCTAATTAAGATAGAAAGCTAATTTTTTGATGTACAAAGAAGCCTCTATTGTATAATTTACGTTTGATGTCGGTTTGTCGGCCATGATTCAAAATATATCTTTTTATTAAAAAGTCAATCTTGAATAACAGGAGAGAAGATTCCATTCTCCCAGAAAAATTCTTACAGGTAAATGGACAGACATTTTAAATAACAGAGCGACCTTACTAATAAAAAAAACACCCTAACAATTAAAACTAGGGCTTATAAATCAATCAATGAATGGAATCAGGGAGGGAGGAGCAATGGAATGTAAATTACACTGGTATCCAAATGTTTATAAACATAATTACTCATTGGATGGCATTATAACTTTGGGCACTTTATTGAAATTTGACTAGTAATGTTTAAACTTTTCTCGTATTCATTCGAATCCGGTGGATAGGAACCGGTTCTCATCCATACGAAAAAACTATGTCTAGCGTCGTATTATATCCAGCTTTCTACGAATATAAAAATGTACAATCATAAGATTAAAACAAGTTTTTTTAGCCCCGAGGTGTACATTCTATATCCGCGGAAAGCTGTTTATAATACGATGCGAGAAATAACTAGTCTATCACTGAAATAAATGGCTAATCAATCAATCAATATTGTAAGTACCTGGCAGGGATAGTCCTGGGTTTGTTAGCTGCCAGAATCAGCGAAGCCGCTTCTCTCCACACCTTCATCTAGAAGATAGTGTCGAAGTTTTCTCTCAAAGTTCCCTGTTGAGCAGAGAAAACCTTATACCCCAATTATATTAAAAACAAGGGGAAGCTTTTCATTGGTTTTTTATTACTCTTGGTTAGGAAGGTTGGGATATATTGGGTAATGGGTAGTTCAGCAGGGTTCAATGTAAATTTATTAAATACAGTATGAAAAATAAGGACATTCTAAGCCTTGGTTTATAGAGATGTTTTGCTTTTAACATTGTACCTCAGGAATTATATTTATCAAACTTAGTGAAAGAATGTTGGTATTATCACATTCAAAATAAATGCTTTAATAAGCTTTAAAATATTTAAACACTAGTCTCTCATTGGACATGAAATGACGTCCAATAAGAAAAAGGAATAGAAATATTGGAAAGAAAATTATTTTTTTCAAAATTGATTCTTGGGATTTTGGAATGATAAATATATGGGAAAGAAAATTATTTTTTTTCAAATTTATTTCTAGTCATAAAATAATATATATTAATTTTTTTTCAATTCTAGTGTCAACCAATAAGAAATAGGCATGCTATTATAAAAGTTTGGAATAAAAATTATTATATTTTGTCAATTCCTTTTTTCAGAGTATGAAATGAGAATAAATTTTCCAACATTATTATTAATTTCTAATTTAACATTTCATACAGTAGGTAATATTTATTTCAACATTTTTTTGTCATTCAAAATCAAGTGTCATAAAAATAATAATATTTAACATAAAAAAGAAATTTTTAAAATAATATTGTTTTCTTTATTTGTTGAAGATTTAAGCCCAAGCTTTTTCTGAGGGGAGAGACCTCCCTCAACCCCCCTTTTCCTGAGGGGGGAAACCCCCCTCGACCCCCCCCCCCTGACGCTCTCTTTTTTATAACTTTTATTATTTCTGTAATTTATTCTCATTATCTTATATATTTTAAAACATGAGATAAAAAGGAAATAATTTGCTGTACATTATTAAAAAATTTAAAAATTGTAAAAAAAATTCCAACATGATCTTTAAATTTTAAATACAAGAATATTTTTTCCAATATGATATGTTAAATTTAAATACAATAATAATTTTGTACTGTGTAATAGAAGAAATAAATGCTGTACATTAGAGTGGCTTGATTTTCAATGATTTTCTAATTTTAAATGTGCTACATACACTTTCGGGATGGGAGACCAGTTACGTGCACGCCGTCCATCCTGCACCGTGCATCAATGATCCTAGGAGCTACACCAGAAGAGTCCTACTGTGCTGGAAAGGTCCTAGGGTAGATGCCAGACTGAATTCTGGTCACTTCCCCCAGTTCAGGGGGTTTGGGTGGGGCTAACAATCCTTCCCTAGAAAAAACCTGCTCACGTTCAATCTGCACAAAGTAAAGACCAATTTAACTTTGGGCTCGGGAACGAAGTAGAGGTTGGAAACAACAATATGATGTTTGGCTGGGAAACCGCTAAAGGACCAGTCAGGCGGATGATTCTGAATTCCCGCAGACCAGCAAAAATTTGCACCTGGAATGTTCGGACAATGTTTCAGTCAGGCCAGACAGAAAACATTTGCCGAGAAATGCTTAAAGCCAAGGTTGATATCCTGGCTATCACCGAATCAAGGTGGACAAATAATGGAGAGTTTAAACATCATTCTGGCTTGAAAATACTTTACTCAGGCCATATGAATGAGGATCTAGGACATAACCAAGGGGTGGCTCTTATGCTGACCAAGCAAGCAGAGCAAGCCATGATCAGTTGGCAACCCCATGGTTCAAGAATCATGGAGGCTTACTTCAAATCCTCAGATAAAAACATTAATCTGAGAATAATAGTAGCATATGCTCCTACAGAACAAGCAGATACAGAGGTCAAAAACGAATTTTATGACCAGCTTGACTCTGTATTTAAGAATGGTCATAAAGAAAAGGACCTGACCATGCTCCTAGGAGATTTTAATGCTCAAGTGGGGAGTAATAATGAGAATTTAGAAGAAGTCATGGGCAGATATGGCCTAGGCTTAAGTAATGGCAAGGAAAATGACAATGGTGATAGACTTGTAAGTTTTTGTACTGAAAACAAACTTGTCATTGGTGGAACCATCTTTAAACACAAGAAGATTCATACTGCCACCTGGAGATCACCAGATCAAAGAACCTTTAATCAGATAGATCACATCTGTATATCTAGACGTTATAAAGGTTCTCTCCTTGATGTCAGGGTTGAAAGAGGACCTGATGTTTATTCAGACCATTATCTTCTATCTTCTAAAGTTCGGCTTAGATTTAAAAAGCAGGACACAAAGCCTAACCCCAGGAAAAAGTATAATTTAACAACCCTTCAAAACTCTGAAAAGCTACAAGAGTTTAAGCTCACTCTAAAGAACAGATTTGAGTTGTTGACTCTTCAAGAGGATGATGGAGTTGAAGATATTTGGCAAGGTATCAAAAAAGTTTATAATGATACTAGCCAAGAAAAATTAGGTTCCAAAAAGGCTAACCAAAAGCCGTGGATCACTCAAAGATGCATTGATCTCATGGATCAAAGAAGAGAGGTAAGACAAAAGACACTCTCCAGAAACTCTCCAGAAGATAAAGACCTGTATAAGATGCTCAGCAGGGAAATCCAAAGAAGTGTCAGAATTGACAAAAAAGAACACTTGGAAAACCTTGCTATGCAAGCAGAAAATGCTGCTAATCAAAATAGAATGAAAGATGTCTATGAGATTACTAAGAGCATTGCAGGTAAAGTATACAAATCAGGATCACACATCAGGGACAAGGATGGTTCACTCCTTAAAACTGATGAAGATATTCTAAATAGATGGGCAGAGCACTTCACTGAACTGCTGAATCTTCCAGTTCCAGAGGAAGAAACTGAGATTCCACCCTCAGATGCACTTGACATTGACTGTCAAGTGCCAAATCTATTGGAAATCAAGGAGGCCATTAAAAGTTTGAAAAATAACAAGGCCGCTGGACCTGATAACATCCCAGCTGAGGTCATAAAAGCAGACCTAGATACATCTGCTGAGGCATTCCTACCTTTGATCACAAAGATATGGAATGATGAGTTATGCCCAGAGGACTGGAAGAATGGACATATCTCAATACTAGCCAAAAAAGGAGACTTGACCCAATGTGGAAACTACAGAGGGATAATGCTACTTTCAGTACCTGGCCGTATCCTTAGTAAAATTCTTCTTAATAGAATAAAGAAGAAGGTTAATGAAAAGCTAAGACCTAATCAGGCTGGATTTAGACCAAACCGTTCCACTATTGATCAGATAACCTCTCTAAGAATCATCATAGAGCAATCCAAGGAATGGAACTCTGAGCTTTTTGTAAACTTCATTGACTACAAAAAAGCATTTGATTCCTTAGACAGAAGATCTCTCTGGAAAATCTGCCGACACTATGGCATTCCAGAAAAGATAATCAATATCATTAAAGCTATCTATCATAAAGGAGGTGGAAATGTAATGTATAAAGGTAAACTATCAACCTTTTTTGAGATTGTAACAGGCGTCAGACAAGGATGCCTTCTTTCTCCCTTCCTTTTCCTCCTTGCCATTGACTGGATCATGAAGAACTGTGAAAGTAATGATGGCATTCGCTGGGAGCTATTTGGCAATCCCAAATATTTAGGAGATCTGGACTTTGCTGATGATATCGCTTTGTTAACAAGCAATAGAAGTCAAATGCAAAGAAGGACTAACAGGATAGCTGAAACCTCTAAGAAAATTGGACTAGAAATAAATGTTCCTAAAACCAAAATACTCAGATTAAATGCAAATTCCCAAGAACCAATTACTATTGGAGACCAAATTCTTGAGGATGTAGATTGTTTTGAGTATCTTGGAAGTAAAATTGATGAAGCTGGAGGCACTTTAACAGATGTTAAAGCTAGAATTAACAAATCTAGGACAGCCTTTGCCAGCCTGAACAAAATTTGGAATTCCAACAACATCTCCATAAAGACCAAGTTAAGACTGTTCAAGTCAAATGTTCTCTCTGTTTTGCTGTATGGGGCTGAAACTTGGTTCCTAAACACAGCAGTGGTCTCCAAGCTACAGACATATGTCAATAAATGTCTAAGGAGAATCCACAAGATCTTTTGGCCAAATAAGATCACAAATGCTGAGCTTCTAGATCGCAGTGATATGTCAGACATTAAACTGACAATAAAACAGAGAAAATGGAGATGGCTGGGGCACACTCTAAGGAAAGGACATGATGATATAACCAATCAAGCCTTGACTTGGAATCCCCACGTAGGAAAGAGGAAACCAGGTAGACCAAAAACAACCTGGAGGAGGGAACTCTTAAGTGAACTGAAAGAAAAGAAAATTCCATCTTTCAGCAATGCCTCAAAACGTGCCCAGAAAAAAGGAAGATTGGAGAACCATTGTGCATGGCCTACGTTCTGCCGAGAACTAAAAGGCAATGATGATGACATACACTTTCTGTCTGAACATCATATAAAAGACCAAAAAATGAAAAGTAAATATTTTTGATAATGGGGAGGCTCGCTGATGCATGTAAACTTTTAGGAAGACACTTGTGGGGAGAATTTTTTTTTTTTTTTGGGGGGGGGGGATAAATTATTTTTTCTTTCAAAGTATAGCTTTATGCACCTTCCCAACTTTGTCTTGAAGAGTAGAATAAGAATAAAAAATCTGCTTTTAAAACTATTGATCCTAACAAGAAAAATCCATAAATAACTTTCAAAACCAAGAGATTTTCATTTAATTTAAGATTTTTCATGTTTGGATGAATGTTTTTTAAAACCAATTTGATATTCTTATTTTACTCAACAAGACAAATTCAAAAAGATGCATAAAGCAATACTTTGAAAGAAAAAAAGTTGCACCTCCAAAATAAACTTCTAAAATTTTTTAATGCATGGGCACACCTTCCCCCACATTTCCCCTCAAGGACAAAATAAATTTTTTATATTTAGGTTTCTTATATGACGTTTAAACTGTAAATGTTGATTACAAATTCAATGTCCAAAATTGATCCACCCTACTGTACATTATTATTATTTAATATTTGATGTGGGTATAAACATTAGACATAGATGGTCAATCTGACCCCATTTTTTTCTTAAAAAGAAACCTTTGTTCACTTTTTGTTGTATATGAAATACAGCCCTATAGGCAACATTATTTGCAACGAAATTTTGCAATGATATAATTTTTAGAAAGTTAACTTTATTACAAGAAATTAAGTTATTTATAACTAACTTTTCATATGTTGTGTCATATGCTTCACATTATATGATGGAAGAAATATTTTCTTTAAATATTTCACCAAAGAAAGTTTTAACCTAAGATATTCAACAATTTATAGCCGACTCATAATGTAAATAAAATGCCCTAGTGCTGTCTCTAGGTTATCTCTATTGTATAAATGAACGTACAAAAGAGGAGGAGAGAGAGAAGGAAATAGACAGAGAAGTGAGGTAGAGGGGAGGGGGAAGAAATATAGAGAAAAATAGACAGAGATATTCATTGTTAACCCTTAGATGATGTAAATTTTTTGATAGACTTACTTTATTGAATTTAACAAAAAGATAAAGAGTGAGACAAAACCAAGTATCATATTTTATTAATATTGCTTATACAAGAAAGGTCATTCAAAATTATTTCACCAATATTAAGGTCAAGTGACAAAAATTTAAATTTCCACCTACTTCGCCCCCAAAGGGGGCATCAGTAGAAGGAAAATTCAAATTTTGGTCACATGACCAAAATTGTTGAAATAATTTTAATATCCTTTCTAGCATTCACAATATTACAAAAATATGATAAATAACTATTATTCAACAACAAGATGAGAGGATAATAAGACTAAAATCAATTAGGTAGTATGTTTAAAATGGACTATTAAGTAATGATTTGAGTAGAACGTTCTACAGCTGCAGCTGGCAGAAAAAACGTGAATTTTTTTTCAAAATTTACCTTGCCCATTGCTAAGTCTAGAAGAGATAGGACAATTCTGACATGCCTAAATTTATTATAAGCGCTCGATTAGCCGTAAATGTTGAAAAGCTTTGCTTAAAAAAATACCTTTATACAAATTTCAAATTAAGCATATACTAAAAACTATAACATACTATAATTATCTGAAAATAGATTAAATATTTCCTTCATCATATGTCATAAAAACAAGGATGACAACATCCATAATTAACAAAGCACAAAAAATTGAGGATAGATCAAAGGACAAAGTTAGTCAATTAAAATATCTATTGGTCTTTTCGACAGACCGGGAAATCTCAATCTCATCAGTAAAGGGAATCTTTCAAAATAATTTCAATCATCTATCTTTAATAGCATCCGAGAAAATCACATTTGTCCAATAAAGTTTTTTAAAGACAGACGGTTGGACATTTAGAATTATAGAGTAGTATTGGTACTGGAATTTTTTTCGCATTATAAATTACAAAAAAATATTATTTTATATATATTAAATTGTCATCGATTTGGCTTTGAAGGCACATTTATTTATTATAAAAAAGTAGTCGCAAATATAGGTATAGAATTATTCTATTCATCGTATTTAAAACGATAATGTATGTATTAAAATAATACTGTAATTCATTTATTTTCATTTCAAATACAACAAAATCATGTATCGTATTTTTTTCTATACAAAAATAGATTTTCTAAATTATTCTGTCAATTTCTAGAAATATTAAGTTTTGCAATATGATCACACATTGCCAGAATATTTAAAATACCTTTACCATCATGATTAATATTAAGAAAGTACGATAATAACTAATACAGAGTTACAGCTCCACAAGTTGATCCACTGGAGCAGGAGCTAGAGGTTGCAAAGCTTACAATATTTGTCAAGGTATTGTTTCTCCAGTTCCAGGTCAATATCCAGATGGTGCTCCTCATCCTATGTACATAGATAGATAGGTAGATAGAGCGATAACATGATAGCAAGTTAGAAAGAAAATAAGATACTAAGGTAGAAAGAAGGATAGATAGATAGATCGATACCAAGAGAGCAAGTTAGAAAGATAGTAAGATACTAAGGTAAAAAGATATCACGATACCAAGAGAGCAAGTTAGAAAGATAATAAGATACTAAGGTAGAAAGATAGAACGATAACAAGAGAGCAAGTTAGAAAGATAATAAGATACTAAGGTAGAAAGATAGAACGATAACAAGAGAGAAGTTAGAAAGATAATAAGATACTAAGGTAGAAAAGTTAGAACGATATCAAGAGAGAAGTTAGAAAGATAATAAGATACTAAGGTAGAAAGATAGAACGATAACAAGAGAGAAGTTAGAAAGATAATAAGATACTAAGGTAGAAAAGTTAGAACGATATCAAGAGAGAAGTTAGAAAGATAATAAGATACTAAGGTAGAAAGATAGAACGATATCAAAAGAGAAGTTAGAAAGATAATAAGATACTAAGGTAGAAAGATAGAACGATATCAAAAGAGAAGTTAGAAAGATAATAAGATACTAAGGTAGAAAAGTTAGAACGATATCAAGAGAGAAGTTAGAAAGATAATAAGATACTAAGGTAGAAAGATAGAACGATATCAAAAGAGAAGTTAGAAAGATAATAAGATACTAAGGTAGAAAGATAGAACGATATCAAGAGAGAAGTTAGAAAGATAATAAGATACTAAGGTAGAAAGATAGAACGATACCAAGAGAGCAAGTTAGAAAGATAATAAGATACTAAGGTAGAAAGTTAGAACGATATCAAGAGAGAAGTTAGAAAGATAATAAGATACTAAGGTAGAAAGATAGAACGATACCAAGAGAGCAAGTTAGAAAGATAATAAGATACTAAGGTAGAAAGATAGAACGATATTAATCAAGAGAGAAGTTAGAAAGATAATAAGATACTAAGGTAGAAAAGTTAGAACGATATCAAGAGAGCAAGTTACAAAGATAATAAGATACTAAGGTAGAAAGATAGAATGATACCAAGAGAGCAAGTTAGAAAGATAATAAGATACTAAGGTAGAAAGATAGAAAGATATCAAGAGAGAAATTAGAAAGATAATAAGATACTAAGGTAGAAAGATAGAAAGATATCAAGAGAAAAGTTAGAAAGATAATAAGATACTAAGGTAGAAAGATAGAAAGATATCAAGAGAAAAGTTAGAAAGATAATAAGATACTAAGGTAGAAAGATAGAACGATACCAAAAGAGCAAGTTAGAAAGATAAAAAGATTTTAAGATAGCAAGATTTTAAAAATCTAAAGATAGGTAGACAAATACGAGAAAGACAGACGACAAAAAGCAAATAAGAAAAAAAGAGATACAAAGATGGAAAAATAGAAAGTTAGAAAGATAGCAAGATTGAAAAATAACAAGGTAGAAAGATAGAAAGATAAAAATAAATCAAGGTTGAAAATTAGAAAGGTAGAAAGACAGAGGTGAGAAAAAAAGAAAGGTATAAAGATGGACAAATAAATTGCAGTCAATCCATGCTTTGTTTGTTTTTCACTACTTATGGATGTTGTCAACCTTGTTATTATGCCCTACCTTGTTTATTGTCCCCTTCATTCTCTCATAACTAGCTTCATCCTCTACTTTCTCCTCTTTTCTTCTTCTTTTCTCTTTTCTCTCTCCCTCCATCTCTGGTATTTCTCCCTAGATAATTAATTAGGTGGAGTGGGTAGTTTTACGCTTGTTTGTTAAAGCACTGTAGGTATCAACCCCGAAAGCAAAGAATCCCCCCCCCCCCCCTGCCTCCCACTACTTACAAAATAAGGGAGGGAGGGGGGGGGGGGCAGTGCTCGACAGACACTTTATGGAAAATTGTAAACCTAACATTGACAAAAATGCATCATCTTATTGCCAGAAACACAGCTAAATATATTTTTGCTCAAAGATCTAGGGATAGGAACAGTTATTTATATTCTAAAATCCCTGGGACAATTTACCGTGAAATGGGCCAAGTCCAAAAGATGTATGCCTACCTTGTATTGAAAGAGATATTCCGCGGCTGCCTCAATGTTCCCCTCTTTTTCCAAAGCTTTCCTAGGCACACGACATTCTTACAACCGAGAGAAATACAGTCAAGGACGTCAAATGAACTTAAATACTTAATATTAATATAAAAATAGGTGGATTTATGTCATAAAAACTGTAAATTTGAAAGCCTCATTGAATTTAATGGATGTAAAAATGACAATATGGCTGTGTTTGTGACAGAAGTATAGCTGTAATTTTGACGGTGGATAAAAAAAAACAACTTTTTGTCAAAAACATAGTGGCTTTATTTTAGCTAGTGGTAAAAGTGGAGTGGCAGCACCCCCTTATTTGTTAAGAATCTGTCTTAATGTATTTCTTTGGCGGTTGTAAAAATGACAGCGTTCCTGCACACGTCTGCTGGATAACCCAGGGAGACAAGCTTCACTATATCCTCTTCATTCACCTAAATTATATCACTGAATAAAATAACATGATGTCTGTTTGTCTGTCTCTATTTGTGTAACCGTAGAGAAGTATCTTGCTAACCGTTGAAACAATAGTTCTCATTAATGCACAAAGAGAATTTTGGGGGAGGATTCCTGCCCAATAAAGGTATCAACGGACGTAGCAGCTACTAAGCAATAATAAAATCGTACTAGACTTGTGATCGACTGATAGAAAGACACACACGCTTATAAAGTAGCTAAGCTAAAAAAACATTACTAATCAATCATGACTCTCAAGGTATAAGACAATGGACAATAAGTTGATGTACATCCCCAATCATGATGAACAAAATTATCTAGTCTGCTGATAAAAAATTATTGGTTGAAAAGTTTGATCCAACGATTAAGATAACAGGTTCATAAACCTTTGAGTACAAGTGAAATTTACAGCCAATTCTCCCCACTCCCATTCTAATTACCTCATCCGTTTCATCAACGGCCAGCTGAATTAGGTCCGGCTGTTCTTGTAGCAGCTGTACGGCCAGGTTCAGACCATTGTTGGACTGCTTCAGGGCAACAATACCAGCCTATTAAATTGGCGCATTTCAAACAAAGTTTCATGTTGATCTCTGAATTCTCCCCCCACACTTCACTTATATTTAAAATAAATTAAAAATATGGGGGGCGGGGTAGTTTTTATTTTGTTTGTTTATTACATTATGTAAGGTTAGGCTAGGTTAGGTTATATTGAGTACTTGGTGCCCCAACCGGGTTAGGGCACTGCAGTTATAGGCCTAACGGGTTTTGGCATCCCACTGAGGTTGGGCATAGAAAAAAAAACCCACCCAGTGCTCAATGGGTATTTTGTATAAAAGCACCAAATTAGTCTTCTAGTGCTTTTTGACAATTCAACAGACAAACCATAATATTTTGGAAATCATTTCCTAGTACTTAAGACAAAAAAAAGGTAAATATGATGAAAAATTACTAAGACCTAACTTAATTTTTTTTTCATAAAATCATAATAAAGTTATTAGGCCAACGAATTAGTAAACTTGTTTCTAAAACTTCTGTTATCAGAGAAATTTATAGTCAAATGTCCCCTCCCTTTCTTATACTTTTAAAACCAAGCAATTTCCTTTTGTACTGCATTACTTTAAAAAACTTACTCTTACCTTTTTAGGGAAGCCCATTCTTAGTAGGGTGTCAAGATATCCAAGATTTACCCAGCTACCATCAGCACATTTACCTACACTCTCTCTACGCTTTCTAGATAGATAGATAGATAGATAGATGGATAGATAGATGGATACTTAGATGGATAGATAGATGGATAGATAGATGGATAGATACATGGATAGATAGATGGATAGATAGATGGATAGATAGATGGATAGATAGATGGATAGATAGATGGATAGATAGATGGATATATAGATGGATATATAGATGGATAGATAGATGGATAGATAGATGGATAGATAGATGGATAGATAGATGGATAGATAGATGGATAGATAGATGGATAGATAGATGGATAGATAGATGGATAGATAGATGGATAGATAGATGGATAGATAGATGGATAGATAGATGGATAGATAGATGGATAGATAGATGGATAGATAGATGGATAGATAGATGGATAGATAGATGGATAGATAGATGGATAGATAGATGGATAGATAGATGGATAGATAGATGGATAGATAGATGGATAGATAGATGGATAGATAGATGGATAGATAGATGGATAGATAGATGGTTAGATAGATGGATAGATAGATGGATAGATAGATGGATAGATAGATGGATAGATAGATGGATAGATAGATGGATAGATAGATGGATAGATAGATGGATAGATAGATGGATAGATAGATGGATAGATAGATGGATAGATAGATGGATGGATAGATAGATAGATAGATAGATGGATAGATAGATGGATAGATAGATGGATGGATAGATGGATAGATAGATGGATAGATAGTTGAATAGATAGTTAGACAAATAGTAAGATTTGGTAAGTGATATGGATAGTTGGATTGATAGTTAGATATATAGTTTTAAAGGATAGCTATATGGCTAATAGATGGAGAATAAGATAGATAGTAAGATGGATTCTAATCCAGTGGATTGAACCGACGCCATGCTGGAAATAATATTACCTCAATTCTCTCTCTTCCTTTTCTTTCTTTTTTATTTCCTCTTTCTCTTCTCTTCTCTACAAAATTTAAAGAAAAAGATACTAGCAAAGCACAATAACTTTAATCTATAGGAAGGGTAATTTTGTTCATCATTATTGAATTTGATTGATTAATTCATCTACTTTGTCTTATCCTAAAAGATCCATAACATTCAGTTTATTCTAGCAACGAAAATAATTCGGGAAAAAAATCACGAAACCTATACGTGATTTTCAGCTGTCGTTTGGGGAGCAACCCTTTTTAAAATTGACGACCTTTTATCTGCCCCCAAAATATTATTTTATATTTATTTCGCTTGTTGCCTATACCTTATTCCTGCCTAACATTACATTATCGCTAACAAGAATAAAAAAAGGATTGTAGCTTATAAAATTATTCTACAATCATTTTGCATTAAAACATTCATGAATAATATTGAATCTTTATTGGGCTGTAGAATGTTACAAGAAACATTTCCCCCCAATAATTTTAATCACTATAAGGGTTAATATTGTTTATCATAATTGTGGATGCTTATTTATATTTATTGCCCTTAAGCTTCATGTTTTAATTACCTGATTAATATGAATAACTGCCGCCTCAATGTTTCCTTTGGCAGCTCGTAGTCCCAGTCTTGACTCAGCCATCCCATAGCCCATGTCCATCAACTAGGTAAACATATCATATAACTAATAGGGTGGGTCGATTTTGGACATTTTTATCTGAAACCTAAGAGGGAACCTGCACTCGATTTATATAAGTATAATACACCTCTGGATAATTTAAAATTAATCTCAAGAATAAAAACCGTTGGGGACCACACATACAATTGGTTACCTTTTTTGAATTGTAGTGTAAAATTTATTGAATAAGAACTATGGCTTAATTGTGCTCCCTAAATAAAGTGCAGGTTCCAAATTAGGTCTCAGATAAAAATGTCCAAAATCGACCCACCCCAATAACTACATCCATCAATTGGGTAAAAAGGATGAAAACATCCATGAGTAGTAAACCACAAAAAAATCATGGATGGACAAACGTACAAACAGGGTTTTAGAGAAATAGAGAGAATATATCAAAAATCAAAAAATAAATTTTTAAGAATAAGTTTTTTTGTCTTATAAATCAAAAACGGCAGACAGGCAAATATAGACTTAATGCGCACAGGTCATGGGAATCTTCATTGAAAATTTCACCGGTGTATCTTAAATAGCAGCCAAGGAAATCATATTTCACCCATAGCGGAAGGACTGATAAAGTGAATTGATGTGAAGATTCCGATAATAATTGAGTATCTAGTAATTTTAACTGTCCGTCAGTCTCGGTTGCTAATGAACATAAATCCTGAAATCTTCAACAAACATTCTAAATTAAATAGCAGCAAAGCTTCGCTACTAACCTGAAATAACAGCTGTTCGTTAACCTCCAAAAGTTGGGATTCAATTTTTGTTTTCTGAAACAATAGCTTGGCCTCTCTCTCCCTGCCAGAGTGGTAGGCTACTATACCCTTAATAGATAGATAGTTGAATATTTAAAAGGGTGGGTCGACTTTAGACATTTTTATCAGAGACCAAAGTGGGAATCAGCACTTGATTTTTATATATATAATAAGAGATATAAGTTATCCGGAATTTTAATGTAGGGAGTAGATTTGAAATCTGCATCAAATTTTAAGGATTATTTATAAAATTCGTTTTTTGTAAAATTCTTTATCTGAAAGCGGAAACACATTTTAAGTTAATTAATTTTGACCAATAGGATAGGTGGATTTTAAACTACCTGCGCTCTAATTAGTTGAATGATGTACGACATCCAATCAGAGCGCAGATTTTTTAAATCCACCTATCACGGATGCCAAAATTAATTAACTTAATTTGTATTTCCGCTTTTAGATAAAGAATTATACAAAAAACGAATTTTATAAAAAAAATCCTTAAAATTTGATGCAGATTTCAAATCCTACTCCCTACATTACAATTCCGGAAAACTTATATCTCTTAATATATAATACACCTCTCGATGATTTGAAATTTATCTTAAGTCTTCAAACCGCTGACGACCAGACATACCTACAATTTTATGGATATTTTTGAAGAAAGAAATTAACGGTAATAGTTGCTCTAAAGGATAAAATATAATTTTTTTATTCATATAAACTTGTTACAATAAATACAATGCAATTTTCAGGTCTTTTTTCCTTGGAAACAATCAGGTATAAAGCAAAAATATTGTTTTGACTTAAACAAAATATTTTATGTTACCAAAATACTTAAATATCATCTAGTAGTACATCCTAATATGAAATATAGGTGTTCAAGTCGATTTCAGATTCCAGGTACGGTCATGTAGGTGGAGATGTCGCATTAGGACGTTTGTCGCATTAGGAGGTTTGTCGTTTAGGAGGTTTGTCGCATTGGGACGTTTGTCGCATTATAAGGTTTGAGCAAACGAATAGGATAACATAGCTATAAAACTTTGAATACCAGTGTAATTTATAGCCCAATATCTCCTAGCTACCTATCTTATACCCCTTGATTATTGAAGGGGGGGGGGGGACTACTCACCTGAAGTAAATGTAATCTCATCAGTAGCGCGGCTTCTTGACCTTAGTCAGAGAATAAAGTTTTAAGAATATAAACATATATTTACCCAAAATTATTTCTTTTAAATTTGCTCACTGTCATTTTCAACCAACCAATCATGATTTAATAAAAGTAGGTTCTCAAAGCTTTTCGTCCAAGAATGATAAAACGTCAACATACCAATTTTATTTTCAGTCCAATGTTCCCTGATGTATAACAAGCTAGCAATATCTATTAGAAACTAAGAAAGAGAACATTTTGATTGATTGGTCCAAACTAGATTCCCCATACTTATCTACCATTAATTTTAATCTGAGTTTGAAAAAATTGTAAGAACATTTAGCACACCAATCTTAAGGGATAAGACAATGGTCAAAAAAATAATAAACACCCATATGTACCTAAAATTTACGCCTATTTGCAGGCCAAGGCACCCCCTATACTCTTACTATTCTTACTATTAGTGTAACGTTCCGTAAACAAAACAGCAGTATGTATCATTTTCAACATCTCTATTATGACACAGTATGGACACGACTTGAACCCAACACCTCCCCAACAGCAAGCAGGCATGCGGATAAGATCTCAAGACTTTATTTCCTGCCTGTTGATCCCTTAATTGTGTTCACTCGTTCCATATTACTTCCATAACTTTCTTTAAACATTCTCTCACAGTTATCCAATCTAAATAAGAGCACTGTGAACTAGATTCATCATAAAGTTCAAAGCTATGTCAATATGAGAAATACCACACACTATAGTCTAGATTTACTATTCATAGTTCATAGTTAGGACAATTTTATAAAAGTACGTATAATCGTTTAAACATCCTCTCATGATCATCCAACCTTCAAATAAGAGCACTATGCACTAGATTCTAAATAAAGTTCAAAATTATGTCAAAATGAGAAATACCACACACAGTGGGCTAGAAAAATTATCAAATTTATGGATATGACAATTTTAAAGGCTTGTTTAATCTTCTAAACATCCTCTCATTGTTATCCAATCTGAATAATAGCACTGTGAACTAGATTCAACATAAAGTTCATAGCTATGTCAATATGAGAAATACCACACACTATAGACTAGATTTACTATTATTTCATAGTTAGGACAATTTGAAAAAAAGTATACTTAATCTTCTAAACGTCCTCTCATAGTTATCCAACCTTCAAATAAGAGCACTATGCACTAGATTCAACATAAAGTTCAAATCTATGTCACTATGAGAAATATCACCACAAAGATTCATTGGAATAGAGAATCTTCACCAAAATTTCAGACATAGATCTCGAATAGGTAGCAGCCAAAAAATTCAGGTTATCCTCTAACGGACAATTCGAATTATAGGGTAGTTCCTCTACTAGAAAATGATACTAAGAGTCATTATTCTAAAAATATTTGTCTAAGAGTTATAACTTACCTGGCCGTGGCATTGGGTAATTCTTGTACAGCCTGTAGCATGAGATAGCACCAGGCAATGTCCAGATTCAGAATAGCAAAGTTGTCCACACTCTCTACAAGTTCACTGCGACAATTGCTAAATTCCTAAAAAATCAAGGCATGTTGTTATTATTATTAACGTAATTCTTTATCTAAAATATCTTATATGATTGGATCTATCAATAAAACTTGAATTTTGGCACATTCCTTCTAGGGGATATAAGTGGGGTAGATCATCCTTCAAAGCACATACTCTGAGCTTATTTTTAAAAATATCGAGCCTATTTTTTAATGAAAACTTTTTTCACTTAACTGATTAAGCAGCCATGACAGGTTTAATTTAGGCACTAGTGGGATAAAAAAACAATCTAAATACTAAAAATTATTAGAAGGAAAGTGCCAAATTCAATTATCAAAGTTTTACAGGTAGATCCAATCAAATAAGAGATTTTACAAAAAACAATTAGGTTGTTCGATAGTAAAATTGATGTAAATTCATCCATATGAGATGAACAAAATTATCCCTTCTGTAAATTAAGATTATTGGTTGAAAAGTAAGGACACTACACACTACTAATCAAAATTCAATAAAAATACCTAAAGTTTTTGAGCCAACGAATAACACAAAGGGGTACAAGTGTAACTTAAAGTCCAATGTACCCTAGCTCCATAATAAACAAGGATGGCAACATACATAAATATTTACCTGTTCAGCTTCCAATAAAAATACAAGAGCCGAAGGATAATCACAATTCTCTAAACATTCCCGACCTAAAAAAACAAATAAAAACGTGCTTTCTATCATAGTGTACATCGAGCAATGACACCCCCCCCCCCCCCCACCCCACTACATTATTTTGTAACTTAATTGAAAATAAGGAATGGGTAGATTTTTTCCCCTTTACCTAACAATTGCGGGGCTGTCCAGTAACCAATTTAACCTAACCAAACCTGGCCTAAAGTAATAAACAAACAAACGAAAATCTCATTCCCCCCCCCCCCTTAACCTTATTTTACGTCTATTTTAGAATAAGGTGGACTTGTAGCTCGACAAGGCAATTTTAGGGAAATTACTAGATAAGTATTTCTATAGATACTAAAGTTAAGCTGAGCATTAAACATAGACAGACGGAAAATACTATTGATCAAGAAGATTCTCAACAGAGACGGAAAATACTATTGATCTAAATAAGACAAAATAAATTAGACAACCTGCTTATTTAAAATAATTCATAGCTAGAGGAATCTTTACAAAAACTTTCAGCCGTCTATCTTTCAAAGATTCAGTCAATTTAATTTTTCTTTTTGAATGTAATGCCCTACATGCTCTACAGACATAAAACATCAAACAATTTAAGAGATATCTCCACTCCACAGTCTAATATCCCATCCTTCCCTACTAACAATATAAAATTATCTTGGTACCTTTTTCATGCAAAGACATGGCGATGATCAAAGCTTTATGTTCAGCCTCGGGCAGGTCCAGTGCCCTTCCTGTCCAGTAAGATTTAGGGATGACTTGTTTGTCAGTATTATCAAGTCATATGAAGTCTGTGTCTGTCCGTCTATCCGGAAGTCTGCTTGTACATCTGCGTATGAATCTAACTTTATGTTTATCAGCATGTCTGTTTGCCTGTCCCCAAGAGCCCCCAGAGGCCTCTAGAGGCGTAGACACTAGCTTATAGTGATATATTTTAAAATAAGAAAATTTTAATTTAGTTATAGTAAGTAGTCATATTGAAAAATAGTCAGCCCTCATTCCCTGATTGGTCAGCAATTTGTAGAGCAAAGTCGTCTTTTCCCGCGGTTTTGGCGCCCAATCTCTCCGCATCCTTCTTGGTCTGGTCCAATAACAAGCGACGTTGTTCATCTACTACCTTAATACATTGATTGATTGATTGATATAGAGATAACTAGATAGATATGTAGACAGACGGATATAAAGTCAGATAGATAAATAGATCCAGGAGTTAAATTGCCCCTTGAAAAAATTTATCCCATCCTACGAAAAACTTTTCTTTCTCTTTAAAACAAAAACTGAAAGTGTGGAGGTCGACTCTCTCCCAACTCTAGGGGCCTCAAGGGGCGTAGCTGCTAGTAGTAAGATATGTAACCTGCGATTGTTGTTGACTGTCACTAGAGACTAAAACTGCCATTATTGTTGAGCTGGTCTTCAGTCCCTACATATAAGAAAATATCCATAAAATCAGGCTCAATAACTAGGCAATCAGACAAACGAATATTACAAATTTTTTTAAAGTACTAAGCTCGAACAAGTGATGTTTGGTACCTTAAACCAGTGCTGTTAAGCATTTTTGGGGTTTATTTACTGTTTTTTTTAATATATCAAAATAAACTGAACCAAATTAATAAGACCACGATTGAAGAAAAATATTAAATATTAATATAACCTGTTCATTAAGAATTTCCATGTTCTGTATAACCTTGCCACCAGAGATTAGTTTTAACATGGCCGGGTTTTTATCAACTAGAACTCCTATCTTAGCCTGTAGGTCACTACCTGGATAGTCAGATAAAAACTTAGATAAATTGATAGATATATAGATAGATAATTGGATAGATAGATATATAGTTTCAACATAGCCGAGTACTTGAAAACTAGACCTCTTATATTTAGATATATAGTTAGAATAATATGTAGGTAGGTAGATGGATAAATAGATATATATCCTAATACAATAGATATACAATTGATAAATACATTTTTATATAGATAGATAGACAGATGGATAAATATACATATGGTTAAATGGAATAGATATACATATAGGTAAATTTACAGATATATAGATAAATATATTTATATTTATCGATAGTTGGGTAGTTAAATAGACAGATAGATAGATATATAGTGGATAGATAGAAAGACATTTTAGTTAATAATCTACCTTTTTGTTTTGAATCTATCTCAACAATTCGAATTCTGTTTAATTTAGCACATTAATAGTAGAGTATGCGGTATTATCAGGGATATTAAGGGATAAGACAATAGACGATAAACTGATAAGGAGGAACAAGATAGCCCATTTTTATAGATTACAAAAATAGGTAGAAAAGTTTGGACACTTTGTACAGTAACTCAAAATAGTTAAAACCAGTGTTGCGGAGCCGGGGGCCTTGAAGCCGCCATATTTTGCTGGAGCCGGAGCTGGAGCCGTAATTTTCCGGACTAGATAAATAAAGATATTTTTATAATTTATAATTTGGTAACCCTGTTTTGTCATGTGCAAATGCCCCTTTTAAGTTTTTCAAGTCCATTTTTATCAAAAATTCAACTTTTAAAACCTTCAAAAGTCAAAAACAGACGTGAGAAAAAAAATATGTCGAGTTTTTCCTGATTTTAGATCGGAGCCGGAGCTGGATCCGGAGCCGCCATCATCACAGACGGCTCTGCAACGCTGGTTATAGGACCTAACTCCCTAGGGCTATAAAAATCTTTACTGTAAAGGAGAATCATAAATGTTAGCGGTTAGCGAGATCATTCTCTACACACAAATAGACAGGCGGATATGACAGAAGGGCATCCTGTTACTTTTATATAACTACATTAACAGGCATCGCTAATATTAAGTGTGCTTTCCTAGATTTGAGGCCTTTGGAACATTTTAGTCTGAGGTACAACACACCACTCTCTTCATACCTCTTCCTGCAACATAAATTATTTGCTGAGGTGGATTCTTAAAAAAAAACAAGAAAGACAACATCCATTAATGCTACCAAAGTACCCAATAAATCCTAATCTAACCTGACCTAAAGTATGAAACAAACAAAATCTCCTAATTGTTTTTTAAAGGGGGACTGGGGAATTATTTGAGCACAGCAACAGTAGCAGAACTACTCTATAAAGCTGACTATCTGACTGTATATCCGTGACCTTAGTCGTACCTGGCTTCTAGTTTCTCCAAAGCATTCTGTTGCAATGACATCATACACTAAAATCAATAGATTATTAAGTACCTTCTAAGGTTTATACATACAGGGATCTGTGGAGATAAGTCAATGAATGTACAATGTACATCCATATCAGTAAAAAATCCCCTCTTCTGTGTGTCAAAGTTAATGGCTCAAATAACACAAGTTTTCTTTAAAAAGCAATAAAAATTGAACATCAGCATGTTCCAAATTGACGTATGGACTTTCTGGTAACGATTATATAGTTGCCACGCTTTCTAAATAGTAATAAACTGCTGAATATTAACCATGCAAAGTTTGAAAACGATAACACAATTCTAACATGCCAAAACTAATAAGAATGTCGGAAATATAAACCAACCCAAATTATAGGAAAATACCCTTTTAAACAATTTACCTGAAATATGTGCGGGACAGGAAGGTCAAGTTCAGATTTCAGCGTCTGTGCAAGTTCATGAATATTTCCCTCTGCACTACTCTTCTGCTCCTGAAATAAAATTGATGCTGGTACTTTCACTTAAACCAATTTCTTGACCACAGAAACACTCAAATCCCCACCCTAATTTAGAAATAACACATATTTCTAGCCTCTGAGGGGCATAATCCCTGCAAAATCGGCTGTAAATATTTTTCTCGAATTCATTTAATTGTTGATTGCAGCTCGGTACAATATCATACCTTATTATAGTATGGCTCCTCCCAAAGTTTAACCTTCTGCTCATTTAGCTTCAATCTAAAATTAAATAAGGATGTAAACATCTATACATCAAATATAGTGCTATGTAGCACCTAGAGTTTTGCCTACTGTTATTACTAGTAAAATTAGTAGGATTGCCTTGGTCCTATAAAAGCAATATTTATGATCGAAGTAAGCTTATCATATTACCAATACCAACACATTAGCAATGTATAGAACTAAGGTTTTATCCTTTCACAGGGATCTTTAGGGATAAGACATTAGACGAAAAATTATAATTGTCTCCGACGCTGATAAACAAAGTTAGCCCTTATTATAAGTTTTAAAGTTTAGACATAACTAGTTAGTAACCATCCAATTGAAATTTGATAATAATATCCAAACTTTTGTGTCAATAAATATAAATATAGCATAAGTTGGTTGTAAAACTTTGGGTACAAGTGATTTTTACAGTCTACTGTCCCCTCCCTCCTAGATCTTGCACCTTATCTTTGTCATCATGGTTTCCTCCATTATTTCCGCCAAGTTTTCCGAATCCATTTTCTTTAATTTCTGAAATAAATAAACGTCCAACATGATTACTCGTTTGGTGCTAGGTACGAATCGACTCGACCTTAAACAAAACTTTATACGTTAAAAATAGCCCTACTGCTGCTTTGTCAGGTGCAAAATAAGGAGCAACACATAACCATGCACAATTAGGACTTCAAGACAAAGGTTGTGCCAACTCACAGGAATTCAATTGAATGTTTGGAGGGCATTTGACCATCCCTAAAATCGTACACATTAGCAAGATTTGGTTTATTGATTTAATACAACGCGAGATCTCTGTATTCTTCCAAGGTTTAAGAATGATATGATCATTCTTTCAATGCGCATATCATTATATAAGCACAGATTTACAACGTAAGCAATCTCCAATTAATTGACGGAATAAAATAAGGTGTCCTGTATCATGGAAAAGTTTCACTTAAAATAATACAGTGATCCGTGTAAATATTATTAAATTAATAATAGCGTACAGACTGCAGTCCTTGACGTACTGACACACGGGGAAAGTGAATTAAAGAGAAGCTTTGCTACAAAACAATCAATTATTAATATATATATATATCTCAATTGTGAACAAGCTACTATCAATTTTTCTTTAAAAATCAAAACTTAAACATAAAATTATCTTAAATAAACAATAATCACGTATATATATGAACAAATATCAAAGTACTTGATGATTTGTGGATTTTTTTGTATTTTTATTTTTGTTTATTTTGATGATTGATTGATTATTAAAAAATTTAACGCGGCTTTTTAAAAGATATGCGCACAGGGCTAACAACATTAGAATTCTTTTTTAAGATAATAAATGAATCAATTGTAGGAGGGGGAATTATACTGTAGATTCACTTGAAAGGGCAAAGTTAAACCCTCTAAGATGCATAAACTTTCCATGAATTTATGAAACCTTCACTTTTAGTAAAGGATAAATGCGAATAAAATTATAAATTAATTATACTAGAAAAAAGTTGTCAGTTCCTAATTTTTCAATGTTAGGACAAAAGTATTTTTACCGTTTTTTCCCGTTTCTATACATTAGAAGAGGGATTATTTTAGTGTTATTATTACTATAGATGGACAATCAAATATAATCATTTCACAAATGATATCTAGCAGAAAATTAAAATCACAATTTTTACAGTCAGAATATTTGACTGCAAATTATAATTAATAGTTTTGTAGCTGCACATTATTGTATTCATTGGCTCCAAAATTTTGATTACTAGAGTACAAACTAGCAGTGTCCTAACTTTTCAACTAATAATTGTAAATAAAAGATTTTATCATTGTGGGTGTATATCAATTTATGGTCCAACCTTGATTTTTGTCGGGAAAAATCGACAAGAGAAAATTTGTCTTAACTAATTTATGTCTGCTACCGAAAATGTAATACAAGAAGTCAGCTGATCAATATTTCTTTTCAAGTTTTTATTGTTGTTTTTTCTAATTTTGCAGTTTCTCTTTCAAAAGATATTTAAAAATAGCCTAAAACCATGAGAGAAGAATATATGAAACTTACTAATAAACTAAAGTACTTAATTGTTTGCTGGATAGCAAGATCTTAACGAATTAAAATAAATTGACATCGGTTAGCAGCTTAGACATAAGTTAAGGGTGCTGTTAAGTGTTTCATAGACCAAACTGAAGTAAATTTAACTGATCATGATAACCGATGTGTGACGTCATAACATAAGTTAAAGCTAAACCAATGTTCACATCAGTTAAGACTTAACCGAAGGTGATAAAAACAGCTTAACCAAAGCCAGCTGTCGAAATTCGTACGGGGCATTTGTACTTCAGAAGAAAAAAATAAAAACAAATAAGAAAAGGGGTGGCATTAATTTTGTAAATTAGCATACAGCTACGATGATTTTGTAGATTTAAAAATAAAATTTTTCAAGGAATAAAATTTTTTTTCTTACATTACAAACCATACCATAACAAAGCTATCCAATAAATATAATTAATTCTAAACATTAAAAATTACTTATTAAAGGACTGCGGTCGCGCCCAGCCCCCTGGGCCCTGCCCCCCACCCCAAAAAAAAAAATTTGAAAAGTTCAGCATTTGCCTTAATTGACAAGAGATTTTAAAAAAAAATTTTATCATACTAATATTAGTCTAGGTTTAAGAACCCAAATAGTTTTTAAACACTGCTCAAATTTTACGCATTTTGTACGCCCAAGGGTTAAGGACGTTCACAAACTAAATTAACCATCTGAATTTAACACTGTATGACGTCACTTAACACTGCTAAAATTTAACCATGGGTACGATCGTTTTACATCATTAAACGCTCTGTAAACACACTTGATTTGGGTCACGTGACCATTAAAATACACTGAATTTTGATTTTGAAGATAATATTAAATGTCTTCTCTCTATAAAAAGAAGGAATTCGATTCTTAATAAATAACTATTATTTTTAAAAATTATTATATTTTAATACAAAGATTAATATTTATTCTATATAATAATTTTTCTATAGACATTTAGGTAATATAGATATGTTCTTGAATTTTTTTCTCTTATTAATAAATTAAATTTACAAAGAGTGTAGGTAATTTATATAAGAAAAATACAAAGAGGAAATCCTTATACATAAGTAACAGGATGTCTATCCTGTATATCCGTCTGTACCAAATGATAATTGAAAAAAATCTCTTTTGTTAGGACAATGTTTGTCTCTGTACTATGTATGTATCTCAGAGAAACTGTGGCAGCCGCGCCGTTGCTGCAGAAAACGCCGCTGCCAGCGGAATTTTTTTTTTAACATTTCTGGCCGAATCAGACAATATTGTATTATTTGAGTACATGTTATTTTTTTCCAAAAATTTTCTACTGCGGTAGGACTTAGTCATTTTTATGTTGAATTTTTATTTACTTAGGCTAAATCCTAATTTAAGGCTTTCAAAGTTTGGTTAAGGCCTACATAATAAAGCAGTTACATCCCCCTTAAAAAGAAATCAATTAAACTCGGTATTATTCCTATATGAAACGACGACATTAGAAATATTAATGCAAAAACATATGATTTTTCTATGGCAACCCTGAGCAAGCGATGTTTACAGAGTTTAAAATTTAACTTTGCTAAACGTTCATTAACACTGACGTATGTAAACAAATGAAATGTCCTTAACCCCTCGATGGTTAATTTGAAGAGTGTTAAGATTTAGCACTGCTAAACATTGTTAAATAAAACGATCTAAAACACTCAAAGTTCTTAAACCTAGGCTATTATATGTACCCTAAATTAAAAATTTCTTCTTTGTACTTTTTCTTCATTTTCTATACTCTTTGCATCTTTTCATTACTTATACCATTAATAAAATAAACACCAAGATGTATTAGGTTTTTTTTATAAGACGACATTTGTCACAAATAGGCCTTTTATGCTAATTTAAATGAATTTTAGTACGGCAACCCTGCCTTTCATCGGTTAACTGCGACAGCTTATAACCTATGTTAAAAATGACGCATTTTCCACATCAGTTTATTTATGAAACCATTATAAAACTTTTGCGTACTTTATGATTGGTAACTGAACTGAGTACAGTAACCTAACCACACTTATTTTAGATCAGTTAGCTGCTTGTTTAAGAAAACGGGCTATTACTTTTATAATTAATCACTTGAGGCGCGCTAGCTAGCTATACCCCGTTTTCATAAAATAAATTGACATCGGTTAGCAGCTTAGACATAAGTTTAGGGTGCTGTTAAGTGTTTCATAGACCAAACTGAAGTAAATTTAACTGATCATGATAACCGATGTGTGACGTCATTACATAAGTTAAAGCTAAACCAATGTTCACATCAGTTAAGACTTAACCGAAGGTGGTTAAAACAGCTGAACCAAAGCAAGCTGTCGAAATTCGTACGGGGCATTTGTACTTCAGAAGAAAAAAATAAAAACAAATAAGAAAAGGGGTGGCATTAATTTTGTAAATTAGCAAATAGCTACGATGATTTTGTAGATTAAAAATAAAAATTTTTGAAGGAAAAAAATTTTCTTTTCTTAAATTGTAAACCATACCTACCAAAACAAAGCTTTCCAAAAAAATATAAATTACTTTTCAACATTAAAAATTACTTATTAAAGGACAGCAGTTGGGTCCGTCCAGCCCCCTGCCCCCCCCCCAAAAAAAATTTTTTTTTTTTTTAAATTCAGCATTCGCCTATTTTGAAGATCTTAATTGACAAGGGATTTTTTAAAAAATTGTTTTATCGACATACATAATATTATATGTATTTAACTTAAATTAAAAATTTCTTCTTTGTACTTTTTCTTTATTTTCTATACTCTTTGCATCTTTTCATTACTTATACCATTAATAAAATAAATACCAAGATGTATTAGGTTTTTTTATAAGACGACATTTGTCCCAAATAGGCCTTTTATGCTAATTTAAATGAATTTTAGTACGGCAACCCTGCCTTTCATCGGGTAACTGCGACAGCTTATAACATATGTTAAAAATGACGCATTGTCCACATCAGTTTATTTAAGAAACCATAATAAAACTTTTGCGTACTTTATGATTGGTAACTGAACTGAGTCCAGTAACCTAACCACACTTATTTTAGATCAGTTAGCAGCTTGTTTAAGAAAACGGGCTTATATGATTATAATTATAGCTAGCTTCTATGCCTCAAGAGGCTTCTATGGTTACCAACATGAGGGAAAGAGAGGGGATCGACCATCCATTTAACAAAAGCTCAATTTCTTGAACAAACAGCTTGGTACATAGGGTTTACTAGGGGGAAATTCCTTATGTGTTACCTATGTGGACTTAGGGAAAGTGATTCCCTATGACGCACTTACAGAAAGTGTCTCATGAATAATACTTATGTTAGCTGTGCGTATTTTTCACATATGTAATTAACTGAGGGAAGTAAGCAGTCATAAGTATTTAAAAGCAAAGTTGCCACATTTTTAATTATTATGTTGTCCAATTTTTTTAACAGTTTAATTTACACAAAGCCCATTTTGAAGATCTTATTAAATGTCTTCTTCTCTAAATTCCGGAAATAGAATCATAAAATGATAATAGTAAACATAACTATTATTTTTAAGTATTAATATAATTTTATAGAAACAATAATTTAATCAATATAATAACTTTTCTTAATTATTTAGGTAATACAAATATGTCATTAAATTTTTTTCTCTTATTAACAAATTAAGTTTACAAAGAGTGTAGATAAATTAAGAAAAATACAAAGAGTAAATCTTTATACAAAAGTAACAGGATGTTTATCTGTATGTTCGTCTGTACCAAAGGATAATTGAACAAAATCTTTTTTGCAGGGACAGTGTTTGTCTCTGTAATATTTATCTTTTAAAGAAACTGCAGCTGCTAAAATCGCTGCCACTGGCAAAATTTTTTTTTTCACCATTTCTTGCCATATCAGACAATATTGTATCATTTAAGACCATGTTATTTTTTTCCAAAAAATTTCCACTGCGAGAGCACTTAGTAATTTTTGTAGAATTTTTAATAATAAATTCTAATGTTAGGCTTTTATTTTTATAGTTTGTTAATGGTCTACATAAAAAAAGCAGTTACATCCCCCTTGAAGAAATTAATTAAAACCGTGGTGGGATTAGAATTAATTAAAGAGTTTTATTTTCTTCCATATAGAACAATTTTTATCATTGTTTATTTTAGTTTTCTGGAGCTTTTTTATTTGTGTTTAAATTCTAATCTACAAAAGGACCTTGAAAAACATATCTACTTAATTCTACCCTCCCGAAATTGTTGTTATTATGCACAAATGCCCCGTAAAAATTGATTCTTTACTCATGTATTTGACAGCTAAGCTTAGGTAAAACAGCTTATTTACATAAGGAATAGCCTGTTCCCCATGTAACATAAGGATTGAATTCACATATGTAAATGACGTCCACTTAGGGAATTTACTTCGGGAATTCACTTCGGTTTTACATCGGGATTGTTCATGATACACTTTTTCTATGAGTTCACTCAGTGAAAGCTGTCATAGGGAAAATCAAATTCTTCAAGAAATCGAGCTAAAGAAAAAAAATATTTAAACCAACTGAGGGGGTTGTTTTTTTAAAGGGACGGGTTGATAATCATTGGTGCATTCTAGCTGTTTTTTTAACAACATGTGAATATTGCCCCCCCCCCCCTTTTTTTATTAAGATTTTGCAAGCCTCCCCCAACACCCTGTGCACACCATTTTAACATGTAATTTAATTTGTTTTCAGATAAAAATATATAAATCCAAATGTATTATTCTTCCTACCATGGATAATGAAATGAATCAACTTCCAACGTTTTTTAGGTAGAAACACAGGGTTAGGTATAGGAAAAAAAACTCTCCCCCTCCTCATTTTTATTTTATTTCAATATATATGGGGTGAGGGTGGGGGGGGGGGGGTCGAAAAGTGTTCAACCGGCACTTTGAGTAATAGAATCCAAAGATTGTTCTATCTTTAGAACTAGCAGCTGCGCTCCTAGCATCTAACAGCTCTGTATTCAATGGAGTAAGGAAATTAGAAAAATTACTTAAAACCAAACTTAGATATGAAAATTAAATAGCCTAAAACCATCCAGGAACCTATAAGAAGCTTCCATAACACAGATAACTCAATATGTCCAGTAAATTAGCTTCACTTTCAAAAATAAGATTTTCTGGGTAAGTGGAAATGGAAGATTTTAAATTTTAAAAGTTTTTTGTAGGGTTTTCTTTATAAGATTTTTTATAAATATTTTTAATCTTTTAGATCTCAAATGCTAAGAAAAGACGAGATGGGAACTTTCAGGTTTGTAAACAATACAGTAGAGCGTCTCTACATTTTGTATGTTCGTGTGTCTGACAACCCTTTATTAACGCGCTTAGCTCTGCTGGTAAATTACGCAGTGATGACAATTCCATTCTATAGATCTCAAACGATTTTTAAAATTTTGATATTAAATTTTAGCTATTTGACTAGATAGTAGGTATTATCCAAGTCATTTCATATTAGAAATATACTCAATTTTAAATCGTAGTACCTATAGTAACTTCATAATTATGTCTGAAAAATTAAGTAAATAGGTAGGTACCTACTTAGATATGATTATGGAGTATTATAAATGAGAATAACAAAGATTTTTGGTTCAGGCTTTAAATTTAATTCTTTGCTACTCTCTATTCGTCATTGTCCATCCGACCATTTTAAAAGGCTGTTTTTCATAAGTTTTATTTTGTTCCATGTAATGTATTTGAACTTATATTTAGTTAATCACATATTTTTTTCCTGTTCAGTGCTTAAAACTACGATTTTAAGGCATATATTCGAAAGAATTTAAACTTTCTAACTTTCGAATAATATTTGCTAAGCTACCTATATTAATAAAAAATATTTTAAGTACCAATTTGTTAACAATGAGTTAAAATAACATTTATATGATATCTTTACCAACAATGCTTATGCTTGTTGCTGCACTACATTTGGACATAATATTTTTTTTCTTCAGAAACGTTTTGTTCTACTGCTCATTGATACTGGTTCTGCCATTGACAGCTTTCTTTACAACTAAGAGCTTTGTATTTGAATATATGCTTGGCCAGGTAATTTTTTATACCTAGTATTTTTAAAGTGTTGACTATAATGTTCTCATGTAAGGGAATGATGATTCATCCAAAGCTTGAGGTCGGTTTCATGAAGAAATTAATTTTCCCCATATGACATATAAGTGAACTCATAGGGAAAGTGTATCATGAAAAATCCTACTGTAAATTCTCTATTTGCGAATATATATATATATGTAAATTAAATCCGATGTGAAGTGAAGATTAGAGCATCCCTTATGTGAAGAAGCTGTTTTACCTAAGTTTCAGCTGTCAAATACATGAGAAAAAAACAGTAAAAAGATGATTTGTTCAATAAGTTATTAGATAACAAAGATGATAACATCATAAGTAGCGAGGCAAATTATGGATGGACAAACATGTTTGTGTGCAGTTGTCAAAAAAATCGAAGAAAATCACGAAATATTATAAAAAAAAAGATAAGTTTTAATGTCTTTTAAAGCATGAACGGCAGACAAACAGACAGATGTGCTTAGGCCATCGGAATCTTCACTGAAAAGTTAAGCTGCCGAGAAAAAAAGTCTTTTTAAGATTAAATATTTTGTATTTTAGCAAGCCACTATTGGAACGAACATAGTATCAGCAGTAGTTGCGGTCATCACATTACATCTAGCACTTGGTCTCTTCATTTACAGGGTACGTCACTAATTTTCAAACAAATAAGGTGGGTTTGGTTTAGGGATGTTAATCCGCCCAATTTTTGGACCGGATTCGGATTCTTTCAAAAATCCGCCCACAAAAAGCGGATTCTTGTTTTATTTTAGCGGATTTCGGATTTTTAATATAGTGTATTACGGATTCTAGCAATATTATTAAAGGTTTTTTTAATTAAGAAAATTCTGGCCCCTACAGTGCCATTTTTCAACCCTTACTTAACCAAACCTAACCTAAAATAGGCATGAAAAGCTATTGTGAAATAAAATACAAAAAAAACTTTGGATGCTACCCACCATTTATTTAAAGCTAAGAAACAATATTTTTTTTGTTTTTGTCTGCCACATTTTAAATTAAAATTTCGAGTGCTATAAAAGTCATAAAAATTAACAATCTGAATCCACAATTTGAATTGCGGATTCGGATTCTGGGTCTAAAAATTGGACAAATTCCGGATTCGGATTGTTTGGTTGTCAGTGCACAACAAGGTATTTTGTGTGTAGGCCCCCAAGAATGTTATACAATCTTAATTATATTTTCAGGCCTATGTTGAGGATGACAAGAAACCAGTCCTCAAGTCAGATTAAGGGAACTTACTAGTTATAGAGCAGCTTCCATCCTCTAGTTACAGAATAGCTGCCCTGCGGATAATGGAAAATATCAGAGAATAATGCGGAAATATTTAATCTTAAGGGAGGGTCGGGAGGGGGGGGGGGATGTAACAAAGTTTGTCCAAATTAAACATATGATTTAATACTACTAGTTAAATTATACATCCTACTATATAAAGTAGTAAGGTTAATCTTAAAATTTTAATATACACTAGGTACACTGTTTTTTTTTTGGGAAGCTTCATATAGGTCACAGAATGGTTTTAGGCTATTTTTAAAAAAATCTTGATGTGGGTTTAGGATATGGTTATTTCATGACCTCTAGTTTTTCTTAAAGTAAAAGAAATTGGCCTATTAAGTCCTAGATTGATTTTGTTGACATATTTGTCAAAACGTTCCCTCGTAGGGCATTACTGACAGAAAAGGAGAGTTGTGTGTGAGGGGGGGAGGTATAGTATTCACCCAACTATCTCGTATTAAGATCTTTTTCTTTACCGCTTAGTTACTCTCTAGTTCCATTTAACTACATATAGCCATTAAATGTATTGCTGAATTAAAAAAATTCAGATAACAAGAGACCTTATGGGATAAGACAATGGAGGATAAATTGATGCACATCACGAAAAATGATTAAGAAAAATTGCCCCTTTTGTAAATTGAATTTATTGGTTGAATAGTTTCAAGACAATAATTTTAATTTACAGAAAGTATGATTTTGTTTATCATTATTGGGATATGTACATCAATTTATCCTCCATATTGTCTTATACCTTTAGAACCAGAATTATGTTTTTTTTTACAACTAGTTATTCACGCGTTTTCTAATTGTTGAACTGCAGACGGGCAAAATGCTCGATTGTTACCTACTGCTGTATGTCAATAATTTAATAACCATAGTTTGGGGCCCGGGAGCTTATAAATAATTTGGTCTTAAAATAGACTAAAAGATAAAGGATGTGCAATGAAAGTATTGGGTGTTACATCTAGTTATAGATATTAATATGCATCAATCCTGATAAAATCTGTTGACATCCAAATTACAAAGTAACGAGTGAATAAATGGTTTTTAGTAGTAAGGTTTTATTGGTTGATTAGAGTTTTTTCATGAAAATTAAAGGATTAATCCTATTCCTGGTTAATCCATTTTTCTACAAATGTCGAAAAATAGTAATTTTTTGTTAGCTTACAGCTTAGGTATTTTACATGCATTTTCTCTAGTCCTGCGCAAAAGTATTATTTGGGAATTTTCCCTTTGTAAATTGAATTGTATAAAGTAATCTTATTTTAGTCATTAAGTGTGTGATATTTATATGTAATCCTGATTTTGTTATTTTTCTTAAAAAAAAATGCATTTGGATTTTTAAAGGCATTTAATTTTATGTCTGTAACTTCATATAAGGTTATAAGATATACGATTTAAAGAATTGTTGTGCTTTGTTAAAATTGTCAGTATTGTGATTTCTAGTTATTTTTTGTCATTTGTAGTATTGTATGTTAAATAAAATATTACGAAATTTCTTTCTTTTAAGATCTGTCTTTATTAGCACCTGAGAAAATTATATTTTCCTAATATCATTACGGACGGACAGACAAAGTAAATTATTGAGTAGATTCGCTCTGAATCAAATTGCTTAATAATGTTCAAATTTATTTGTCAAACGCCCTTCAGATAACTAACTCTTTGATTGCACCTTCTTTGTATGAAAGTCCTAACTTTGTTTTGTAATGAGTTGCACCTTTTTTGGACCAAGGCATTTCCCCTACTCTAATTAAATTTGTTGCACACCTATTAGTAGATGTCATTTTAACATTGTAAGCTATGACTCGGTGATGTGCTGAGATTCTAATCTATCACCTTCCCAAGAGGTGTCCCATGGTGTAGTGGTTATTGCACTGCGCTGTGGTTGAAAAATTGCAAAGTCAATTCTCCTCACAGACTTTGAACTTGAATGACAAATTTGCGCAATTTGTCAAAAATGCTATCCTGCAACCTTCTCCGTGATGCCTCTAGGTTATTAGGAGGGAGATTTTTAGGAAGTTAGGACCCTACAAATCAAGCAAATTAAATCATACCTTCTATCATCCCTGATCTTCATTCGAATCGGAGTGCCATTCATTAGGGTGGCTTAAATGGAACACCTGCCATACTCAATAAGGCCAGGGTGATGTAGTAATTGAGTAGCTTCCAATAATAGGCGCTGATGCACTGCGTGTTACATGTGTTAAAATACAGGTGTGGGATGATGGATCTGAAATGCAATAAGTATCTCATGTATATAAATGTTAAAGGTTAAAATAAATTTTTTCAGATAAAACTATGGCCTCCGTTTCTGTAAGCTTCATAGGTGAGAGAAATTTGTATCCTCTTAATAGCAATACAAGCGGTTAAGCTCCTAGAGGCCTCTAGTGGCACTTGAGGGGATGGGTGGTTAATTTTAATAACCAATTTTTTGTATTTTAGATTTAAAAGAAAAATTTTCAGAAGATTTGGGGGGGGGGGGGATATTTTTTTTAAGTGGGGGGTGATTGGTTAATTGACCATCCCCCTGATCAGTTTTTTGTTTTAAAAAGATTTAAATTTTTTTTTTTACAAACACTTTGGTTATTGCTCATTTAAAGCTAAAAGTAAAATTCTTTGGTATATTTTAAAAAATCTGATAGGTACTTGGCGAGAAATGAAAAAATTTACGGATTTGTTATCTTATTCTTTATTTTTAGTTAAAAAAATGACTATACATTAAAAAAAAGTATCTTTAACTCATACTATGCTTGTATACGCAATTACTTAGCACTCAGTTGGGTTAAATTGGATAAAAACAACACATGTACCTGTTTTGATAATTCAATAAGCACCCAAACCACTACACAAGCTCTCATTCAGCATAAAACAACAATACATTTTGGTTCAAGAATGAATATCTATCCATCCATAACAAAATCCACTCCACACCAAAGAAACGTGCCTATAACAAGCAGATGAAGTGCACATTAACACAAATGCCACGTAAAATTTCACATATACACAAAAGTTGTCTTCAACACAAAGTCATCTTCACACATATCATACTGAAAATGATTCTTACTACCATAATTTCAAAAGGGATTTTTCTTTCCTTTCTTATAACACTCAATTTCCAATACAACTATATTATGGTTGTATCTCTATTTATGAGATCACTATAGTCAACACAACAACAAACCTATACTATGGTTGTATCTCATCCCTATACAAAGTATACATGACAAGACTTTTTGCTAGGAGGTGGAGCTATGGCACAGGCCATTGCTGGAGGAATACTGGAATCTAAAACTCTTGGAAGTGAAAGTATCCATGCCAGTGCCACAAGTAACAGGTCAAAAACATTTATATTTTTAAAGATATTTTTGTAAATGAATAAATTCTATCCCCTACACTGGTCATTTCCTAACCCTTACTTAACCTAACCCTACCTTAAATAAGCATGAAAAGCTACTGTGAAAATAAAAAACTTAAAACTTTGGATGTTACCCACCATTTTACCTGAGGTTAAGAAACAATAAAATACTCTTTTGGTTTTTTTCTGTCACATTTTAAATAAAAAGTCATAAAAATAAAAAATTCGAATCCGTAATGTGAAAGCGGATTGCAGATCGGATTCTGGGCCCAAAAATTGGGTGGATTCTGATTGCCATCCCTAACATACATACTACAAAGTCCTCTATTAATTATTGCGTTGTCAGGTGTCCTTATTATTGTATACTCAAATTTTTGCAGGTTCGAATCTTGGTGGACGTCCAGAGGAATGTCTTTTACCATAGATAATGCAGAATGCCTCAACAAGTCTCAGGAAACAGATAAATTCTAACTTCAACCCCGATGTCTGATGCGTTTTAGTGCAAGCTTAGATGGCGTCATGCTAAAAGATAATCTCAAACGGGCCGAAAAAAAAGCTTTTGTTGTTGTTGAATGATTAAGAGACTGACACAACAAGTTGTTTATTAAATATCTGAAATAGCAGCCAAGAAAATGATGTTTTATCTTGTGGTAAAGGTGATTGTCATGGCAGTGAAGCCTCATTTATACACTGAAGTGTTTCGACGACTAGCCGACCAGGAAACAATTATTAGAATATATAACTAGCAGCTACGCACCTAGAGTCCTTTGGGGCACTTAATTTTTTTTGGTAGGGAGTTAACCCTGTTCTTTTAATTTAGTTTATAAACCTCCTTGAAACTGTGGAGTAGTTTCACTGTAAAGAATAACACATTGGTATACATTCAATTTCACACAAACTCACATTCACACATTGACATACAAATTACAGATTTATATACACACACCCACACATACAGTCCTACACACACACACAGTCTTACTACACACAAACACAAACATAGTTATTTTTTTTTATACCTTATACACAAACTGACTGATTTGTGGACAAAGAAAATGTTTTTATTTCACCCAACTAATAATTGTTTCCAAACATTTAGGGTGTAAAAGCAGAAAACAAACTTTGGGTGTCCATTATGGCAGGTGTTACCCTGGAAGACCTTCAGGTACAGCGTTGTTGTTGGGATATTTTCATCTACAGGGATGAGATAGAAAAATGAATAAATTACTAGGAGGTTTTTTACTTTACTATCACAGATTTTACCTTTTTTTGGCGTTAAAAGCTGCTGCTATGTGATGAATAATGCTCTATACAAATAGTAACAGTAGGGAGGTTGGATGCCAAAAACAGCTGCAACTCACTATCATGCTCTGTGAGGACTTTCAAACAAGGGTAATTCAATTAAAGATGGATGGTTGTCTATCTTTGATGGTATGCTAGTGCCTTGGGATCTGCTGTAAAGGTCTGGCCTTAATTTCTTTCAACCGCCGTTCCTAGACGTATTATTTAGAGGTATAATCTATCGCTTTATTTTTTTAAGGCAGCTATAAGTACTGTTACTGGAGGTTCTGGGATAAATGACAGGTAAAATCATATATTCAAAATGTGTTATTTGTTCATTTGGTGGCCTGCTTGCTGCTTACTGTATCAGGTTCTATCCTGAAGCATACCAAATCATACTAGAGACGTTAAAAAAGTTACATACTTCTGTTGCTACTTCTGGCACCTGACAATAAAAGTTAGTGAGAGTAGGTGGAATACCTTGGCTAGTAAACTGGTCCTACTCATTACCATGCAAAGTTAAGACGTTAAAGGTGGCTGTCAAATCTAATTAAGGGAAAATCTGATTATCTTGGTTTCTATTTAAGCCATTTTTATTTTGAAAATTCCTATGCATGTCAAGTCTATACATTGCTTTGTCCGTCTGTCTATCTCTTTGTATAGGTTTACAACTAATATTCCGTTTCTTTGAATTTTCTAGGTATTTTGATAAATGGTTTTATATATCTGCGATTCACTACTTATGGATGCTGTCATCCTTGCTTTATTGAATGAATTCATGTAATTTCTATTTTGCTAGGGTTGTCAGAACTATTCCAAACACACCTTGCAAGGTAAGTATCAGGGATAGGATAGTGGACGATAAATAATTTTATAGGGATGGCAATCCGGATCCGGGATCTGGAATCCGCCCAATTTTTGAGCAAATTTTGGAATCCAGATCCGGAATCCGTTTTTAATAGCGGATTTTGGATTCTTAATTGGTAGGCTAAAATTACAAATACAAATACAAATAACAGTTTTTTTCAGACAAAACTTATTTAAAATGTGGCAGACACATATCTAAAAAGTATTTTATTGTTTCTTCTTAACTACAGGTATAATGGTAGCTAGCATCCAAAGTTGCGTTTTTTTGTAAGTATTTATTTTCATTTCACAGCTTTTCATGCTTCATTTATGTTTTTTTAAAATACTGCTAGAATCCGCCAAAATTAAGAATCCGGAATCCGCAAGAAATCCGCCACTTTTTTGACGGATTCTTTTAAGAATCCGGAATCCGAATCCGGCCCAAAAATTCGACGGATTGCCATCACTATATTTTTACACCCCCCCCCCCCCCCCTCTATACCAAATTGTTTAACTAAAAATTGTAGGTATTTAAAGTGTTAGCTCCAAAAATAACATATAAAGAGAGGTCACTAGATATTATGAGATCAAAACAACTGTTTTTTTTTGTTAATCCTTTTACCCTTTATCATATTTTAAAATATATTAATTTCTCTTTGATGGTCTAATTTTTTTGTGTAGTGTAAATCTAATACATAGATCATTCTTTGTCTGGTTTTTTTGATATCTTAATATAAAAGTAATAAAATGTCCTTACTTGATAATCATTTATTGATATGGATTTCCTTTTGCGGTAAGCTTATAGAAGGTTTTAACTACTTTTACTATAAACTGGGAGCTTAAGATATAAGACAATGGACGATAAATTAATTTGCATCCTTAATGATGATAAACATAACAAACTTACTATAGATTTGAATTAAAAGTTCACTCTAGTTTGAGCCAAACTATCAAAAAGTACCCATGTTTTACTGCCAACTAAATAGAGATTTTACAGTCTAATGTCTTGGTCCCAAAGGAATATAAATCACCACAATAAAAAATTTAACTACCTAGGTACCTACCTTATTAAACATTATTTTTCTCAAAAATAAAAATGGTTCAATTCCCTCTCCTTACCTGACTTTAATGCCCCCTAAGTTTTTGATAAAATTTTTATGTTTCTTCAATACTTCGCTACTCGTGTATATAGTTGTTCTTGTTAATATAAATAGGCTCTTAATTACACTAGTACCCAAAATTCTTATTCATTAACTTTAAAAATGTTGGCACTTTAATTAAATCTCGAAATGTTGGTTTTATAAGTTGTTTGTTCCAACCTTTCAACCAATAGTTTGAATCTACAAAAGGGGTAATTTTGTCTATCATCATTGGGATTGTACAATGTACATCAATTTAACATCAATTGTCTTATCCCTATTTTATAGGTAGGCGAGGGGAGCGTGGCTGTGACATACAATATGAACTGTTCCCAAGAAGATAAAGTTTTAGTCACAAAAATTTTCTCCGGAGTAGCGAGGTAAATATAATTGTTAAATATTCCCACGCTTCAAAAAAATTTTCCACGCTCCATCGATTTTCCCCACAAAAAGTTTCCATGTTCCTTTGAATTTTCCCTACATAAATAAGTTTCCCTAGACTCAAAATAGAGATATAGTCCCTTTCGTGACAACGCCCTTTAAGGGGCGTTTCTTCGTATTTTCAAAGTAGCTTTTCTCCTATTTCTAGCCGCTGTAGGGGGCGCTAACCCTGAGGGTCCAATTGCCTAACCCTGCGGGGCAATGAATCATCTTACCCAATACAAGTAACATAACCTAATCTAAAATAACCTATTAAAAGACATTTTGAAAATACGACAAATCTCCTCTTAAGGGGCGTTGTCACGAAAGGGACTATACCCCAAAATAGTTTCCTAAGTCCATGGAATTTTCCCACGCCTAAAAAAAGTTTCAAATGCTGTTCTAGGAATCATTACTTATTGAATAAAAGACATACCTATAGTTTTAACTTTTTTGTGTTTTCTCGTCATATGTATGGCCCTGGGCACATCTAAAACGATGGTCTCTAAATAGTTTATCTGTTAGTAAGTGTGTAACACTTTTTGTTTGTCCTACTTTTTCACACTAACTATTTTTGCTATAGTCTAGATATAAGAATGGTTTTTCAGTTTCAAAATTGTTTAACGGAGCCTAATCAATCCTCGTAGAAAGAAAACCTTTTTATATGCCCATAAATATTATTTTAGATTTATTATGCTTAATTTTTGGCTATACCTTATTCCTTGGATGTCTGTCTGTAACTTTAGATCTTGCTAAACACTGGACCAATATGGTTCTCCTTCTTCTGTAGCTTCATTAAGGTCCAGGAAAGTTTCATAACTATTTTTTGAAGGATACCTCAAACCTCCCAAGAGAAATAACCCATGAAAAAAACTCCTGCCCCCTATTTTTTCTTACTTTTTATCTAAACTAAAATGGAAAGTTGTTGCTCAACCCCCTCCCTATCCCTCAAGTGCCCATTTAAGACTCTTTGGGCGTAGCCGTTAGTTTATATTATATTAGGGTGACAGAAATCCCGGAACGGCTGCAGAACGCTTTCGCTGCGATGGCAGGTTCTGGTCCGGCCTATATTTATCAGGTAAACTAACCAGCAGTTTTGCTGTGTCATGCAAGAGTTGCCGTCAATTCAATGATGTCCTATAGGTAATAGCGAAGCAACAATCATCTGAATTTGATTTATAGAAAAACATGGTAGAAAACATCCATAAGTAGCGAAGCCAATAGATAGTTATTGAATTTAGTGCTCCACAGGCATTTTGAGGGAAGCAACATAGTTTAGGTTTGGGACTTTGGACTGTAAACTAAAGTTGTCATATTTATTGGCTTGGTACATTTATTAAAGTTTGATTGGTAAGTTCCAAGCTTTTAGTATTATAACTTTTTCAACAAAAAAATTGATCTACAGAAGTGGGTAGGGTCTTGTTTACTATCATTGGGGTTACATTTAAATTTATTCTCCATTATCTTATCCCCTAAGATCCAATATTATTTCAGGTGATAGAAGGTATGGCTGATGGGGGCGTCATGATGGGTCTCCCCAGGGCGCTAGCTGTGGAACATGCGGCTGCAACAGTCAGGGGAGCTGCCACTATGGTTATGCAGGTAAGGGGTGGTTTAGATATAGTGATAGATTTCTTAGAAACAGTGAGGTTGCATTAATGAGGTCAATTGCAATGATTTCGGGTATAGTCAATTCTCGCCCCATTGATTCTTTAACTTTAATATTTTCAGTCTTGTTTTTGTTGTAGGAGAAAGAGAAGCACTCTGCACAGTTGAAAGACGAGGTGTGTAGTCCAGGTGGCTCAACTATTCGTGGAGTTCATAAGCTGGAGGAAGGGGGTGTCAGAGTGGCTTTCATAAATGCAATCCAGGTACCTTATCTTATATCAGACTAAGCTCCTATACAAATCCAGGCATCTTATAGTGTATCACACTATGCTTCTGGATATATCCATGTATCTTATTGTGTATCACATTATGCTTCTGGATACATCCATGTATCTTATTGTGTATCACACTAGGATTTTGAACACATACAGGTATCTTATTGTGTATCACACTATGCTTCTGGATATATCCAGGTATCTTATTGTGTATCACACTATGCTTCTGGATACATCCATGTAACTTATTGAGTATCACACCAAGCTCAGGGACACATTTTTTGTATTATTTCTAGCTGAATCAGACAATTTGGATTCATTTGATACTATTTGAAAAATACTCTAATAAATAACCCAGCGGGTGGCTTATGGCCAAAGTTTTTCTCCACAATTTTGAACTTGAAGTTTTTTTACTAAAATGATTTTTTCCATTCTCTTTTGGGTGTACTAATGGTTTCTTTTTGTATTTCAGGCAGCCTGTAACAGAAACGAAGAATTGGGCAAGAAATAAACAAAATATTCAAACTATATTCATTATTAAAGTTTTAAAAAATATTTTTATATATTGATTTCCTTAATCTGTAAAAATTGCTGTCAAGTTAATAAGATAAAACATTTGGGATCAGAACTTTTTACTAGCGATGATTTTGATAAAGCAGTATTTTTTAAATACTGGAGGATTTTTTTTTATTTTTAAGATTTTTTTTATAGAAATATTATTTTTAGTCGTTTTATAGTTTAGATTTTATTATTTTTGGTAAATAAACATTTAGATGAGTGTATTTAAATATTTTGATTAATATCTAAAAAATGACAATTAAGGGAGACGACTGAAACTCTCAGTGAAGATTTCTATGATCTTTTTGCTTCTAGTCTGAACATTGGTTTTTACTTCTGTCTTTCGGGCATGCTTCAAAAGACAAAAATACTTATTTGTTATTGATTTTACGATTTTAAGTACCTTCTTTTTGTTGTTGAAATTTTAACATCTGCCCAATAACTAAAGGAGGGGGGGGGGGGGGGGCGGTTTGTTTATCATGACATACCAGCAATTTTACAGCATACCAGAGATAATTGGGTAAATCTTTTTGGATGAGTCATAAATACCCCAAATTTTGGTATATTTCATAAAAAGCTGCGAAGAAACCACTGTAATCTCCGTTATCTGCCGCCTCCAAAACAATTTGTCCACATATCTTGCAGAAATAGGCGATTTGGAATCAATCAATTGAGACCATGTTGATTTTTTCAAATAAAGTTAATCCCTATAATTTATATTTCAGAAACTTTATGGAGGACGAAAGAGCCCCTAAAAGACCTAGAATTGATAATAATGTAGATGAAGAAAGTGAACCTAACAAAGAAGAAGAGTTTCTGCAAGAATCTTCAGAAAAATTAAAAACAATGGATTTGGACCCAGCTGTCCCCAAACCGGAAACTTCAGGAATACCAACATTGCAACAACGACCAGAGGTGGGTTAGGCTTATTCAGGGATCTTAAGGGGATAAGACAATGGAGGATAAATTGGTAAAATATTCACAATGATGATAAACAAAATTTCCCCTTCTGTACTTAGAAAATTTTGTTTTTTTGTCATTGGGGATGTATATAAATTTCATCAGCCATTGTCTGTGTGAAAAAAGGAATTTTATGTAGAGTTTTCACATAAATGTAATAATAATGATGGGATTCTTTGAAGGAAAAATGATTTACAACTTACTTTATATAATTAAATTCTACATGGAGTACTAAACTAACCCCCCCCCCTCCACCCCCTCTTATCTTAAAAATAGTTTCAAAATCATTTTGAAGTAGTTTTTCTTACCTAGTAATCTAACCTTACCTAAAGCAGTAATAATGCATATTATAAACTACTACCTCCCTCTTTTTTAATTTGAAGGTAAACGCCTTTTATTTCAGTTTGATTTGGAACAGAAGTTTGATTTTAAAAAGTTACCAGAAACTGCCCTGCGCAAGATATGTGAGAACTTGTCATTCATGGACAAGTCATCTCTGATGACTTTAGATTCTTGGTAGGTAGTTATTTTACTCTTAGCCTCTAGAGGGATTGCTTAACTGAAGTAAACATGCATAAGATTAGTATTTTTAATAGTTAATAATTTTGGTATAGTCTATTCGAAGGGCCTTTTTTCGGTTACAATTATGCGCGAATATAATACATTTGGCCTCCTTTCAAGTTTTTACTAGTGCTACGCCCTTTTATTCCTTTGTTCTTCCTTGTGATTTCAGAGCTTCGCTTTTATTGATGTTATCATTAGTGATGGCAATCCGTCGAATTATTGGGCCGGATTCGGATTCCGGATTTTTAAAAGAATCCTTCAAAAAAGTGGCAGACTCCTTGCGGATTCCGGATTCTTAATTTTGGCGGATTCGGATTCCGAATTCTAGCAGTATTTTAAAAGGCTTTTTAAAAAAGAATAAATGAAGCATGAAAAGCTGTGAAATTAAAATAAATACTTACAAAAAAAACGCAACTTTGGATGCTAGCTACCATTATACCTGTAGTTAAGAAGAAACAATAAAGTACTTTTTAGGTATATGTCTGATTTTAAATAAGTTTTGTCTGAAAAAAAAACTGTTATTTGTATTTGTAATTTTAGCCTACCAATTAAGAATCCGGAATCCGCTATTAAAAAACGGATTCCAGATTCGGATTCCAAAATTTGCCCAAAAATTGGGCGGATTCCGGATCCTGATTGCCATTCCTAGTTATCATCCTTGTAAAGGTTTCATTGGAGAGTGTCCTCCCTCTGTCCACAAAAGATGAAACTGGGAAAGTTTAAAATCAACATTGCGGATAATGATGGTATAATTTTAATAGCGAAGCATCTCTATGAATCACTTTGTCTGTCCGCTCGTAACAAGTTTATTAACTTGTATTGATATTTGATTGGTTGGTTACAAACTAGTAGGTATTGTTCAAACTTTACAACCAATAATTTGAATATACAGAAGGTTAATTTTGTTGATCATATTGCATTTGTGATTTATTTTGATATACCTTTTATTGATATCTGTTAGCAATTAAATATTCTGCCAGTCAAAAAAATACAAAATTTTAGTTTTTAGTAGCAAGGCTGCTGTATAATTTTACTTCTCTGCCCTTCAATCCATTAGAAATTTAATAGGTCAAACGTGATGTTGTCGGCTGCTAATTTAGAGAGACTAGGGAATATGCCTCTTATCAAAGCATAAAACCTGCTTGGTCATCTATCTATGGATCATGCAATAAAAGCCACATATTTTTTTTAATGGCTTCTTTATTTTCTCTTATATGATAATAATTCATATATTTTCTTGATTTATTTTTAGATTCATGAGAAAAAAAACATAAGATATCAGTGTTCTCATTCAAAGTGCCATGTTAAGAATAGAACAGACCCCCCCCCCCTCCTTATTTATAAAATAAATCTATAAAAAGGCGGGGATGGTTTTTTTGTTTAGTTTTTAATTTAGATCAGAGTTTGGGCTCTCCGCAGGGGATAGACATATGAATTGAACACCCTATCTCCGTAATTACAATTTATTTCCAAATTTAAGGGAGTGGGAGAGAAGGCATCAAAATAACATTTATTTTACAGGATACACAGTCTCGAACACCCAACAATGTTTAACTACTATCAAGAACTCTTCACTAGCTGATTACATGAACTTAGATATTTACTTCAGGAATTTTAATTTAGTTGACTCAGTTTATTATTTTTCCTAGCTAAGTTACTTATACTTTAAAATGTCCCCATGTGTCAGAGAGAAAACATATTTTTCTCGTCTTCTATTCAAGATAGATGGTTGATTATTTTCAAGATTATCTATACTATACTATACTAACTTAGTTGGTCAGTCTGTCAGTCATGCTACACAAAATCAATAAAAAAAATTAAAGAGAAAATTTTAATGAGTTTTTACCATATAGGTATATATTTTTTCAAGCCACTGAATTACTTTTTATTTATGAATGTTTCCATCCTTGTTCAACTAAAGCTCAAATATCCAGTCACATCATAGCGCAGGAATGTTACAAAGATATGAAACAAGTCCTGGATGAATACAAAGCTGTCATATCACGCCTAGCCTTCACCAACACTGGCAAGGAAATGTTTCTGTTGGAACCTGAAAATAATCTTCCTAACCTGACAAAATTAGTGTTACAACATCTTGAGAACAATTCAGGTGCTTTCACACTAAGTTAAGTACTGATAATCTCTATAAGTATTCTAGTGAATTAAAAATATGGGGAGGGTTAGTATTTTTCCTATGCCTAACCCTTCTGGGGCTACACGTACTTAACATAAACTAACCTAAAGTAGAACAAACAAATACTAACCCCCTTCCGTTATTTTCAATTTATTTTAATTTGTTTTTAAAATATTAATATAAATTAATAATACTCAATAAGGTACTTTTTGTGAAAGCCCCTGCATTTTAGTTGATGTAAAAGATGAGGAAGTGGTATATTTGGGTTCAGGACTTATCCAGTTATATGCTGAAAATCTTACCTCACTTAAACTTTACAGGTTATAATCTTTATGTCTAAAATCAGGTATCTTAAGGGGTAAGACAATGACAATATAAATATTCCACTGATAAGTTACACCTTCTGTGGATTAAAAATATGAAATTTTGTACACTACTAGTTTTGAACTCACCAATCTAGATTCAATAAAAGTACCCAAAGTTTTTGTGCCAATGAATAAGATTACATGGTTATCTGATCCTAATTATTCAGTATTTAGTTCTCAGGAGTAACTTTTAAGCAGCATTTTGCACCCATAGGCTTAAAATTAGCCAAAATGAGAGAGTTGCATTGGTTCTAGAATCCAAAAGTCCAAGTCAGCAAAAATGGATTTCCCTGATTTTCTATAACTGATTATTTTAATGTGTGAAGGAGCAAGGGATTCAAATATGATCTGAGTGGAATATCCCTTCCCAAACTGGAAAAATTGGTGTTGTGCTCTATATTTACTGACAAAGCTGTTCCCATTCTCAGAGCATGCAGGAAATGTAAAAACGTTAATGATATATTTTAACCAAAGATGGACTGTTTGTACTATATGTACATTATAAATGTTCTTATTTTAGATGACCAGAGGCACACCCATGAGAAGCAAAGCAAGCCTACATAAACTATTTTCACTCCTGAGCATACCCCCCCTAATTTTTTCTCAATTACTGAAAGTCTTGTACTTTCAGATAATCAATAATGTCAGATTCCTAAAGCTCATGATTGGAACAGTTTTTTCACCTCCTCTATTACCACTCTACTATTACCCCACTATTACTCAATTAATCAGCATTTTCTTATTATCATTAAGAACCTAACAATGGTAATATGTCGTGATTCTGCCTTATAAGAGCTTAAGAACTGTCAGTCATTTTCTCTTCCTAATGAGGTGAGACATTATCAGGAAATATACATCCCTGACAGTGAAAAAACTGACCTATGGTAGAGAACATACTACCTATAGTTAGTTATAAAGTCTTTCAGGAACCCTTGAAAGACACCTATAACTGAAAGTTGACTTGAACAGCATTAGGTTATAGTAAATTTTATAGTTGTTTTACAAGCATTACCTCAGGAGTTTAGAATCAGATCAAGATTCTAAATTTGCTGTATACAGCTATAATCAAATGAGGGAGGTCTGGACTACTAAACAGTCAGAACCATCTCAACAAGCAAGCACAGACACCCGTGCTTGCAAGCGATCTGTTAATAAACAACTAGAGTTTAGCAGATGTAAGTTATGACGAGGAGTTCCGGTAAATAAGAACTCCCGACCTATCAGACGGACATTGTCTGAATCTGAAGTGTTTGCAGGTGAACCAAGCCAGCTCACTGATATTGTTTTTCATGACTGTGAAGATACTGAATCTGGACCAGTAACTAGGTCCCGTAAGTGTACTTTACACCCACCTTTGGACTTCTCTAGAGTAAAACTTAAGAGAAGTGCATCTTTAGACAGTGTCAGACCCAAAGACACTAATCTGGTTTATACTGATAACCAGGAACTAGTACCAGAACAACCATTAAGTGCTAGTACACCATTTGGATCACAGCTCCAAGTTGAGTCTGATAATCCTGATCATCTATCTGGGATTGAAGATAGAGAGGATCTTGATTGGGATCCTTTTTCCCCTAATCTTACTTATAGTAATATACAGTCTATTGTTGACTCTGTTTTTGAGCAAGCTGAGAGAGGCCAAGACGATAACCTCCTTGGAAGCTTACCCAGAGCCTCCACTAGTACACACAATATTTCTGTAGGATCCTTGAGTAACTTATCCACCATGGCTCAAAAAGATCCTAAAGAATTAATGCTAGAGTGCGATAATGCTCACACTCTAGATGAAGACTGCGAAATATATATTACAGATTTGTTTAGTCGGACCCATGACTTTTTGAATAGCCAGAGCAAAGAAATAGACTTTGCTGTTAGAAGGTTGGGTGACAACCTTAATTATTTCAGGAGATACCCAACTCCTGAGTTTACACCTCAGGATATGGAGGCAGGTAAGGCATTACGAAAACGGCTAATGGAAAAGAGCCTTGCAATCCAGGCTCACTTGAGCAAATCTGCCAACTCAGAGAAAACTTCTGAGGATTTGGCTTCTGGAATTGAACAAATGGAAACTCCTAGACCTGCAGTAAATGGCCAACAATCTGCAGGTAGTAGCAATGACAATGATCAGAATGGTAATAAGCAAGGACTTCCATCAACCTTGCTTCCTACTGGTCTAAGTCAGCTACCTATGGCAACCAGAACTACGGACTGCCAAAACAATAGTTTGACTCTAGCAATTAAAAAGGCAAGAGTCCATCAAAAACGAGATCCTGTTTTAGTTGAACTAGCAGATCTTGGTGATTTGTTTTCTGAGTTAATTGCTATGGACTGTAATCAACTTGGTAAATTCAACAAAGCTCACAGCAGATTCAAGGAACTTCTTGAAAAGAGCCAAAGGGCCTTGAAGAAGGCTCGTGACTTGTGTGATGATGCAATGTCGTGCGAGCTTGCTGAGGATGCTCATAACCTCAATGAAGCTATTACTGAGCTTGAAAGCTTAATATATGAATGTGAGGGCCATGTTGATAATCAAAAAGAAAAACATGGATTCTCACATGGTAATATGCCCTCCAAAGATAAGATGGCAACTTTACCATTGCCAACCTTTTCAGGGGGTAAAGAAGATGAACTAAATTTCTACACCTTCAGGGAGAAATTTGATACATACATTGATTCACTCCCCTCCCTAGCAAATTGTGAAATTTTGTCCATCCTTAAAGAGAAATGTCTTAAAGGTATTGCAGCCAAAATGGTATCCTCTGAGGAAACCACTACAGCTGTAATGGATAAGCTTGCTTCTTTCTATGGCAGTAAGGACCTAATTCTTGCCAGAAAGAAAAAGCAAATACTAGAACTTGGACGCTGCCCAACCTCTGGGTGGGAGCAGCAATTGAATTGGCTGGTTGAGGTGCGATCCCAACTTGGATCAATCCAGACCTTTGCTGTTAAATACCAAGCTGAAAACTTGCTCTATTATAAGCTGGATCTTGCTAATGCTGTATCAGGACTTTTGATTAAAGAGCATTTTAAAGAGATCACAAGAACTTTTAGAGCTCAGGTTAGCATGGGATGCTCTGATGGGGAATTATGCTATAATGCTTTATTGCGCTATTTAGATGAAGAAATTCATCAAATATCTTACTGGCTTGCACACAGCGAAAGTAGATCTGTGTTGCAATCAGCCCAACCCCAAATCCAATCTGATAATGGAATTAGGGGGGCCAGGAACCAACCTAAGGCCCAAGGTGCTACATATGTTTCTTCAGAAACATCTGCACCCTCAAATAGTACTCAAATATCAAATATGGGTACTAAGTGCAGTCAATAATTTTTTTTGGGTGGAAAATGGTTGCAGCTACTTTAAAAAAGGTAGTTAAATAATAATTAGTTTATGAAAAAGTAATTTTATGGTAAAAGGTCCATCTAAATCACATTTGTTACTTGTTTGTAGTTCAAAAATTTTCTTAGAGTGACATTTTCATTTCGAAGACGACATTATTATATTTATAATATACGCAGCATTTATAACAACTTTAAAATCATCGTTACTTGACAACCAGTGGACGGATTTTAGATTGGTCAACGGATTTGAATTTATTACGACCAGGACTATTTTGTTGCCACCTTGGCTGACTAAATCGGCCAAGGAATAACCGGCTACGGTATTTTTAAATTTTACTTCTATTTTATGCAATTATTATCATGTCTACAACTTTAAAAACATCGTTACGCCACAACCAGTGGACGGATTTTAGATTGGTCAACGGATTTGAATTTATTACGACCATGACTATTTTTTTGCCACCTTGGCCGACTAAATCGGCCAAGGAATAACCGGCTACGGTATTTTTAAATTTTACTTCTATTTTATGCAATTATTATCATGTCTACAACTTTAAAATCACCGTTACGCGACAACCAGTGGACGGATTTTAGATTGGTCAACGGATTTGAATTTATTACGACCATGACTATTTTTTTGCCACCTTGGCCGACTAAATCGGCCAAGGAATAATCGGCTACGGTATTTTTAAATTTTACTTCTATTTTATGCAATTATTATCATGTCTACAACTTTAAAAACATCGTTACGCGACAACCAGTGGACGGATTTTAGATTGGTCAACGGATTTGAATTTATTACGACCAGGACTATTTTTTTGCCACCTTAGACGACTAAATCGGCTGAGGAATAGCCGAATACGATATTTTTAAACTTAACATGAAGAAAATTTGGGCCGATTATGTTCATCGGCCGAATCCGGCCGAAGTCGGCCGATTTCCGGCCGGCCGATAACAAAAACAGCTTGCTAATACTGTTCCAATTTGGTTACACTTTTAAGGGAAGGTTTATAAATGTCTTAGGGTTGGTTTTAGGCTTTGTGTCTGACCTCCATCAGACTCCCCAATAGGATAAGGATCAAACAACTAATATTCTAATATTATAGCTTCTAAAATCCTTATTTCTGAACCGATTTTTAAAAAATAAAGGTCTAGCAGCACAGTTATGGGACCTGGAAAACGATTAAAGCAATCGTTATATGCGTGGATTGAATCATAACAAAGATATTAAAAACCGCATGAAGATTTAGGGTTAGCAGAGTTATAAAATTAAAAAAAAAATTTAGCTCAAGGATATAAACTTTTCAGATAATTGGCAATTAAAATCCTTATTTGTATCATAAAAGGTAATAGCTGCACAATCATTCCATATGTTATAGCCATTTTAGAGAATATTGACTGCACTTAATGGGTACCCCAACCCCAGCTCTAGTATACACAGGTGCTGGCAAGAAACCAACTCCCATGAAATGTAACTTATGTCATGGGAGACATACTCACATGTACAACTGTGAGCAATACATTCAAGCTCCTATTAAAAATAGGAAAAAGCTTAATGTAACAACTAAGAGCTGCTACAGGTGCTTGCGACTGGATGCACAGGTAGAGTTTACTTCAATTGAAGAATGGTGGAGCAAACACAAGAATGATTGCAGAACCAATTTTACCTGTAAAGTTGGGAAATGTCAGTATTCTGTCCATAGAATGCAAAAACATATTCTTGTGTGCGCCACTCATGGTGATGCTAATGCTGAGAGGATGAATGAGTTCAAAAATTCACTTCCTGTTGGTCAAATGCCCAACACCTCTCAAATCAATTATCTTAATGGACCTACTCTAACTGATAATGAAACAGTTAATGCGTTAGTTCCATCTGAAGATGGTACTATTCCAGATGTAGGAACACCTGCCATATTTATGTGCCAGAAAATAAAGGCGCTAGATGGCTCTCATATATTTGTCTTCTTTGACAGTGGCTGTGGTGCTGCAGCTATTTCTACACATGCTGCCTCCAAAGTTGGCAGCACAGTGTTTCGCCCTGGCCCTACTACTATGAATGTAGCAGGGGGTAATACCATAATGTTACCACATGGTAGTGATAAATTCTACCTGCCTATGACAGAATCCCAGGTCAAGGCCACAATCATTGCTACCAAGATGGATCGCCTTACTGCACCATTTCCTGTCTGGGAATTGCAAGAGGCCTATCCAGATCTTGTCCGCCACTACAAGGGCAATGAAATCTTACCTACAGTACCCAGCAATATAGGGGGCTGTGAGGTTGATATCATATTAGGTATTAAATATAATACCTATTATCCATACTTGGTATGCACATTACCCTGTGGGTTATCACTCTATCATAGTCCATTTGATGGAGTTGATGGCCATGCAGGTGTTCTTGGAGGACCCCATCACTCTTGGGCTAAAGCCAAGGAAACCGTGTCCTTTATAGGTACAGCCTCGTTCTTTACCAATGAACTTAAGGCTTACAGATATATTAACAACTCATTGCTTGAATCCGGAAAGTCTTGGATTGCTGCTAATGAGGATGAGTTTTGGGAAATATAGGCTCAAATGAATTGGTTTACAGCAATGAAGAACCTGTAAAACTCAACAAGGATTATGATCTTCAAGATCTCAGTGCCAAGAAAAAGCTCAAACGTTACCTTGAAATTGAGCTGCTTGGTACAGAGGCCTCATACAGGTGTATATCTTGTAGAGGATGTGTGGATTGCAAGCATGGAGACAAGCTTGAAGCCACCAGCCTTAAAGAAGAGTCTGAAGATGCTCTTATACAGTCAAAGACCCATTATGACACTGAAAGGAAGAAAATAACTGCTTCCCTTCCTTTCACCTCAGATCCTACAAAGGATTTAGCGCCTAACAGGCATATTGCTCTGAAAATCCTGAAAGGGCAAATGAAAAAGCTAGCTAAAGACCCAGAAGCTAAAGCTCAAGTCATTGCCAGCCATGAAAAACTTGCCAGCCGTGGATACAGCTGCAATGTTAAAGATTTACCTCCAGAGCACCAGAAACTATTGGTGGATCTGCCAGGTGAATATTACCTCCCTCGGCGATTTGTTGCCAAAGAAGGCTCTCTTTCAACTCCCATAAGGGTAGTTTTTGATGCATCATCCCGTACAGCAACTGGAAAATCTTTAAATGATGTCCTTGCTAAGGGATCAAATAAGTTGGAAAAGATTTTAGATCTCAACTTAAACTTTAGATCTGGTCCATATGCTTTCTGTAGTGACATTCAGATGGCCTACAACCAGATTGCGCTGAACCCAGAACATTACAGGTGGCAGCGATACCTCTGGTATAAGGACCTTGATCCAGATGGTCCTATTGAAGAGAGGGTTATTTTGACAGCCATATATGGTGTCACTTCATCTGGAAACCAGACCTATGAAGGTATCCAGAAACTTGCAGATCATGTGATCAAGAATCACCCTCAACATGCTAAGGGTGCAACCACATTAAAGAACAAAACATATGTGGATGATACAAATGATACTGCTTCATCAAATGAAGAACTTGATGAGATCATTGCTGGCCAAGTCTTCACTCTTAAAGAGGGAGGAATGGCTGCCAAATCATACACTAGAACTGGAGTACCCCCAGATGAAAGTGTTTCCAAGGATGGAGAAACAGTATCCTTCCTTGGCTACCGATGGAATCCTGTCAAGGATTGCCTTATGTTAGATGCCAAAGAACTCTTTCTTGGCAAAATTAAAAGAGGCAAGCGCCCATTGCCAGTCCAAGGTAATCTTAAAGATGCACTTGCATTGACTTTTACTAAGAGAACCCTTCTTAGTAAAATGGTTGGCAACTTTGACCCAATTGGGTTAATTACACCCTGTTCTGCTAAATTCAAATATGATTTTCATGAAATACTCCATGAAGGTAAAGGTTGGGATGATTTGTTGCCAGAGAAGTATCTAGATGTTTGGGTTGACAACATTAATATGATGGTCCAAGTCACTGATATTAAGTTTCCAAGAGCAGTCATGCCCAAAGATGCCTTAGAACCCATAGACCTCTTTGTTAGCATGGACGCTAGTCAGCATCTTGCTATAGTTTGTGCTCATGCCAGAACTGAGAATAAGCATGGACAGGTATGTGTCAGGTTAGTTGCTGGCAAGTCTAAGATAGTCAGTGGCTCCACTATACCTAGAGCTGAGCTAAAAGCTGGTGTTACCCTGGCTGAAACAGTTATAAAAAATTTAAAAGGCAAAGTGCAAAAAGTCACTTATGTTACAGACTCCTCTGTTGTTCTGTCCTGGATCAGTCAGGACACTAGGCCAATGTCACTTGGCATCAGAAGCTCTGTTATAGAAATCAGACGTTTCTCTGAAGTAGAACAATGGAGACACATACCATCAGCAGAAAACATAGCTGATTTAGGCTCCAGGATGAATGCATCTGTGAAAGACATCGATGAACATTCAGAATGGCAGAATGGTAAGAGATGGATGTACTTAAAGTATGAGGACATGCCACTCAAGAGAATTTCTCAGATAAACTTGGATAAGGAAGCTGAAAATGCTGTCAGCAAAGAGATATCAGTGAACTATACTGATCCCTTACCAGGTAAGTCTCAAATTGAAGAAAGGAAGGTATACAGTAAGTATCTTTACCTACCTACAGCCTTACCATGGCGCAAGGCTGTTAGAGTCATTGCAATCTGCAACAGATTTTGCAAATATGATTTTAAGTCAAGGCTAAAAGCTGACCAGCAAATGACACGTAGTAGCAAGACCAATGCTGCTGAAAAAGCCATGTCTCTCTCTCTCACATTCACACATGATGAGTTAGCAGAAGCAGAAGATTACTTCTTTAAGAAAGCAACAAAAGAAGTATATCGCTTTAGCAATCCCAGGGAGTACAAAAATAATTCCTTAGTTAAGAAAGGGATTTTGATGTATACTGGAAGGATTTTGGAAGGACAAGCTATCAATGATGTTGAAAAGATTATGTCTGACATAAGACCACTTAGTTTTGTCAGACCTATCATTGATAGATATTCACCTGTAGCATACAGTATCATGTTATATGCTTACAATGAACTTGTTCATCACAGAAACACAAATACTACCTTGAATGAGTCTCGGAATATTGCCTTTATATTAGGAGGCAGAGACTTGGCAAAGGAAGTAAGAGCAGCTTGTGTGCATTGCCGCAGGTACAAAGCTTGCCTTCTTGAAGCTGAAATGGCCCCAGTCCATGAAAATCGACTGACCATAGCACCACCTTTTTACTTTGCACAGGTGGATCTTATGGGACCATTTACAGCAATCTGTGAACACAATCACAGATCATCAGTCAAGGTATGGGGCATGGTAGCTAGAGATCCATCATCTGGCGCTATAGCTGCCCATGTAATGACTAAATATAGTACTGAAGCCTTTCTACAAGCCTTCATGCGATTGACACTTCGCTATGGGGTACCTGCTAAAGTTTTTTCTGACCCAGGATCCCAATTGGTCAAAGCAGGTAAAGATACTAAGTTGTCTTATGCTGACATCACTCGCACCCTAAATGGTAAATTTGATGTCACTTTTGACCATGCAGTAAGTCCTACTGCTACCCCTAACTTTCAAGGTTGTGTTGAAAGAAATATCAAAGAGATTAAGAATATCTTTACCCAAACCTATAGTGGTTTAAAATTGGATGTTGTCTCATATGAAACAGCATTTAGTTATTGTGCAAATGAGCTCAACAACATACCTTTATGCCTTTCATCTAAAACAGATGATTTAGGACATGTTGACCTAATAAGTCCTAACAGACTTATAATGGGGCGCAACAACCGTAGAGCCCCTACTGGGCCTGCATCACTAGCCCAACCAGGTAGACTGTTAAAACAGATCCAGTTAATGACAGAATCCTGGTGGAAAGTCTGGCGAACAGAACATATAATGAATTATGTTCCTAGACCTTCCAGGTTCAACAGAACAACAGTTCAACCAGAAGAAGGTGATATTGTCATCTTTAAGAAAGATCAGGAAGAACTAAGTTCTGATCATATTTGGCGAATTGGACGTGTAACTGAATGTATAGTGTCTAAAGACAACATTGTTCGCACTGTCCGCATCCAGTATAGAACAGACTGGAAAAATAAGTTCCGTGAAACTACTAGAGGAACTAGGAGTATTGCCAAACTATTTGCTGAAGATGAGATCCCTTTCATTGATCAGCTAAATGAGAGTAGCCTTCATGCTAATGCTCTCTATTTCAACTATCTGAAGACCAATCAGAAAGTTTATGATCTTAGAGACAATGAAGCTTACCCACTCATTCTACCCTCACCATGGGAAGAAGATTAATTATGTGTGTATAATTCATGTACATAACCTTTAAAATATAAAAACAAAGCAAAAAAAATATATCAAAATCCTAAAAAAAAACCAATATTTAACATTGTATTATTATATGTTTATTAATTGTGATAAAATATTATCAAATAAAAATTTAAAAATACATTTATTATTATTTGTTATATTTCAGCTTGCAATCATGGGAGTACCTACTGGTCATTTCTCCCGCCCCCCCAGTGTACTATATGTACATTATAAATGTTCTTATTTTAGATGACCAGAGGCACACCCATGAGAAGCAAAGCAAGCCTACATAAACTATTTTCACTCCTGAGCATACCCCCCCCTAATTTTTTCTCAATTACTGAAAGTCTTGTACTTTCTTTCAGATAATCAATAATGTCAGATTCCTAAAGCTCAGGATTGGAACAGTTTTTTCACCTCCTCTATTACCACTCTACTATTACCCCACTATTACTCAATTAATCAGCATTTTCTTATTATCATTAAGAACCTAACAATGGTAATATGTCGTGATTCTGCCTTATAAGAGCTTAAGAACTGTCAGTCATTTTCTCTTCCTAATGAGGTGAGACATTATCAGGAAATATACATCCCTGACACTGTTAGGCATAACAATCCGTCCTAAATCAAAAAGGGATTTCTAGCAGACAAAAGTTTTAAAACATATTTAGTCACATATGATACAATCCAATAATATGAACAACAAAAATTTTGGAGGTTAGTTTCAAGAAATTCAACTAGGTATTTAAAACTGACTTATTTTGTATGGATGAAATTATAAAGTAGCTGTCTTTTCACTCCAATAATATGGCCAAATTGTTACTTCACTGTGGTCTTATTAGTCCAATTTCATAGGGAGGTATCTAGATCTAATGGTAGTGTTTTATGTGACATGAATGATGTATCTTTGTCAGTCAATAAAGGGAGGGGGGGGGGGGTTAATGCATTCATCTCGTAATTAATGATTAAATGGCACTTAGAATCCGAATTTCGTTATGAAACTTGGCATGAGTAATCCTTGATATGTCTATTTATTTTCCCTAAATCGAACAAAAAGCTGGAAAAGTAATGGCTAACAACTGGCGGCTCAGCCATTTAGTAATTTTTTTGGCTATTTTCAGGGTAAATCTGTCATGAAACCTATCCCCACATAATTTTCTTTGCCGCTCCAAAATGTTTTCAAACAGTCCAGACAGGATTGTTTAAAACTATTTGTGGAGGGTATCTTCACCCTCCCAAGAGAAAAAGCTCATAGAAGAATTCTCCAAAAAAATATTTTTCTTATTGAAACTAAAATGGAAATTGGTGGGTCGACGAATTCCCCTTACCCTTTTTACTCAAGTTCCATCAGGGGGCGTATCTATTAGTTTTAATTAACGTTGTTCATAAACTGTAGGAGTACCATTACTCATCTAGAAGTAAGTCATTGGATTAACATCAGGTCATTGTCATTCAAAAATATTGATTTTAGAAGCAAAGCCACTCTATAATTCGAAATATCTGTAATTCAGAAATATAATTTTCTTTACTGCTATTCAAGATAGACAACCAATTTTATTGTGAATATTACCTTTATTGATAAAATCCATTAGATTTTCTTTACTGCTATTCAAGATAAACAACATTTTTTTGTGTATATTCCCCTTACTGATAAAATCCAGTAATTAACTTACTTTGTCCGTTGGTTTGTTGGTCATCTTAATTTTTTGCTTTGGCCATAAAACCTTATCTTTACTCTGTGCAGAACACCGTAAGTGCATATTAGGTATAGAAGAGCTTTACTTTAACAAACTCAATATTTGAATGTCATGAGTATTGCAGACCATTGATGCCGGATGATTACCACATACCCAACCTCAAATACTTTTCTGTTCCAAGAGACAATGGAAATATATTACCATATGCTAATTTTATTCGGACAAATGCTGCTACCCTAGAAGTTATGTCTGTAGGTGAGTTGTGAGGTGTAAGTAACAGGGGTAAGTTAGTTCTATGTCTGTCCATCGAATATAGTTGTTTCTAGAACAACATATTCTCCAACTTTATCAAACACTATATTTTAACTAGCAGCTTCTCTCTTTCAACCCTAATAAATTGAAATAAAAATATTATTCATTAAAATCTTTTGGTATGACAGTATCAAAATATTTTTTCCCTTTGTTCTGAGCATCCAGTATATAATTTTGCTTTCATCATTGGTCTGTCATTCACCATACAAAAAAAAATAATGTTTCATGTTAACTTTCTTCAATAAATCTATTCTTGATCTTAACAACAAATACTCTCTAAATCTTCTTGCACATATTCACATCCATGATTTATTGTGCTATGCTACTTATGAATGTTGCCTTCCTTGTTTTATTTAGTAAAACAACATTTTATGAAGAAAACTGTAAAGGAAACAAAGTAGCGGGTTTTGTTGTATTTCCACAGTAGCTTATCTCCTATTTCTAGACCCTTTGGGGGGTTCTAATTCTGCGGGGCCCATTTCCTAAACCTGCTAGGATCATTAACATTTACGTAACCTAACCTAAAATAGCTATATCAAAAGCTACTGTCAAAATACAACAAATCCCACTTCTTTATTTTCTTTCCATGATCCAAAACTTTTTTCTTTCTACTTCAAAATCCGGTTATCTGGCTGGATATCCGGCATTATAAATCCGCCGGATATCCGGTAACAGGCCAAATGTGTATCCAGCCCAACTCTTAACATTTATTTATATATATTGGTCAGCTTTTTCATTCAGTAGTAGGTGAGAGGATGTAATTTTCCCTTTATTGGTGAACATAAATAATCAAATATTAATTACTTTTATTCTTTCATAAATAAAAGAGATGTATTTTTTTTTTTGAAAATTAGATTTTTCTATAATTTAAAAAATTAATGTTAAGCTGAAACACTATTTGTGAAGTTAATTGAAAAAAAAATTATAAAATTGTTTACTAACATCACTATATTTAATATCTTGGGAGGATGTAAATATTCATTTTAGTTTAAGTAAATAATTCATTTACAAAATTTGTATAGGTGTCCTTCGAGCAAGTGTAGAACCTCACTGGCCAGAATTTCCCAAACTCAAACAATTGAGCCTTGTTTATTCTGACATTGTCTCAATACTTCCAAGGTAAACTGAACCATGGGTGCTTTCCCTAAAAGTATCTTGTTGAGCACTGATACCAACCCCTTCCCCCTCTCAAACATTTTCAGGGGTGTATATTCTACATGGGATCCCCTGCTCAGGGGGGTGGGGGGAATAAGTGGTTGGAGGGGAAAAAATGTAAAAATTAAGAAAACTAAAAACATTTTTTCCATTTCCCCCCCCTCCTTGGTTAAAAAACCAAAAAAAATGTGTGGTAGGAGGGATAAAATAAATAAAATATAGAGTTCTTTAAATATTTTTCCATTTTCCCCCCTTCTTGGTGAGAAAAAACTAGGGGAAAAAAATAAAAAATTTTGTAGCAGGGGAAAAAAATAAATCTTGTGCAGAATATACACCCCTGAACATTTTTTTGAAAATAAGGGAGTTTTGTAGTTGTTTCCCTATACCTAACACCCCTACAGTGATATAACCTAACCAAACAAACAGAACCCCCCCCCCCCTCTGTTATCTCCAATTTAAATAAAAAATATGATAGGAGAGGATAGTTATCAGAACTCAACAGTTTTCCCATAAATATTATTTATTACCTTGAAATTAATGAAAAAGCACAAAATCAATCCTATTTTTGTTGGTAACAAAACAAGGAGAATTTTTCAGCTGCTCTTAAGATTGGACAGCTGAAATTTTGGTAAAAATTCCCAGTACAAATGAGCATCCAGTACATAATTCACTTGGTCTGTCAATCATACTAAAAGTATTTAAGGATTAAAACATACAGTGTGTCCCTCGCAAACTGTTTTTAAAAAAAATGTTTATTACTCCCTGTATATTTAGGCTATCAGTAAAATAAAATGGATTTAGCAGCCTACTACTGCCTGTTTTATAGGATAATAGTGATGAAAAATCCACAAAATAAACAGGAAAAAATCTAAGATGTGTTACGTAAGAGGTTGATTTAATTGAAATTAGACTAATTCACAAGAAAATATTTGCCTTGTTAACTTTAGGAACTGCTATAAGCCAAACTTCTAATAGCAAGAATCTGAGGTGTACTATAAGTGAAAAATATGTAAAAATACGGATATTATTAGTCTGTTTTGCTTCAAATGCATACTAAAACCTGAACTCACAATTTTTTGTTGGACTACAATGCTAGTTCTTATAATGTCTGGAGTAAGTCTTTGTGATCCACCATTTGACTACCAGCTGCTTTGAAAGATAACCAAGGCAAATATTCTTGTGGTTCAGTCTTATATTTATTAAAATAAATATGTTATGTATTGCCTTGTAGATTTTAGCTTTGTAGATTTTTCATCACTATCCTATAAAAACAGTCAGTAGTAGATCAAATATTAAGTGAGTAATAAGCATTTTAAAGAGAAAAAAACAGTATTCGAAGGACACATTGTACTTAATATTTTGTTGATATTTAATTCTTCACTTATGACCTTTTGTACATCTGAGCTGGATCTTTAAATCATTTAGTGGTGTGCTAAATCGGGGCGATCCAGTTCGGCGCACCTAGATATTATTAGATTTCAATCTTTAAATCAAAATGGAATGGGCGAACCAGCGCGCGCAGTGGCGCGGTACTGGCGCGGCAATGGTACTCAACGAGTGCCATTGCCGCACGAAACCGGGGTGAACTGGATCGCCCCGATTTAGCGCACCACTAAACGATTTAAAGATCCAGCTATGCTTTTAAACCACATTGTCCCTATTTCCATCCATGACTTATTTGTCTCTGCTACAAATATGGACGTTGTCATCCTTGTTCACAATGTGAATATTTTAGATGCGCAACGTCTCTCGAGTGTTTGGTTGTGTGGAGATGCAGTGAAAATGTTGACATATCCCTGGACTCCCTGGTGCTCCCCAAACTAAGAGACTTGTACCTCATTGAAACTAGTTCATACACAGCTAGGAATGGTTCAGAGATATCCTTGTCATAATTCAATTGCCAGGGAGGGTACTCCACTGGTACCCTATGTTTTCATATTTGTTGCCTCCTCAATTTTGGGTACTTTTATTGAATTTTGATTTGTTGGTTCAAAACTAGTAGAGTCCAAACTTTTCTAGAAATAAAAAGAATTTATCTACAGTAAAAGTAATTTCTAGAAGAAAAAAAATAACTTTATGGGATTCTAGCAATTGTTCATATTTTTTTAACTGAAACTTTTAAACCCTTTTTAAAAACACTTCTGTGAACTATCCAGTAGGGTGCCCCAGAAAAACCATATTTTTTGTTATTTTATTAAGCACACTATTTAAATCTAGTAACCTAATGAAGTGATGACAATTGAACCCAAAAATAAGGTTCTAGGTTCATTATTTCAGCTATGTAAATTTTTATTTTTTATAGGGGTCCAAATTGGAATTGAAGAAATATGGCTTTATGGTGCTCCCAAAAAGGTCTCGAGGAGTAGAAACAGGAATTAAAGTCTGTTTTAAAATATCTTGCTTTAAACCTGATAATCTCAAAAACCTCTAAAAAAATGCTAAATTCCCCCCCCCCAAAAAAAAAAAAATCTTAAATTGGTGGGTTTTTAGCTATTTCTCACATTTGGAGTGAGATATTTTAAAACAGAACTTTGGTTCCTGATACCCATAAGAGAGGAAGTAAAAGAAAATTAAAATTGATATGATTAGGTAATGAAATGGTTTACAATAGTGTGCTAAAAAATCTTTTGGGGACACCCTACCAACCTTTAATTTTAAGCTTACACCGATATCTTATTGAGCATTGGTTTTAGAGATCTAATCAAAAATGCAACAAAACTGGAATTTCTCTATGTATATGGTCTCAATGGAGACATAGAAGATATATTTGACGAGGAAAATGATCTGTCAAATGTTAAACTTGTCCTTCTGAATGAACATTCACACACTAAAACAGAACTAGAAATTTTTGAAAAGGTAGGTACACATTTCTTAAAAGATGACTACATGTAATTCTCTTCTAAAAAGACAACATTTCATTCCACTTAGGTTTTCCCTTGATGTGCTTTTTTTAACTGCAGTACCTATGTGTTTAAACATAGAGATAGGGGACATTTAACTATAAATATTTTTCTTCTATGATTTGTTAGGTCAAAAACTGGGGATTTTTATTAAATCTGGATTAGTTCGTGTGAAATAGCTAGCAGTATCAAAACTTTTAAACCAAGGGTTTTTAAGTATTTCCTAGTATCCCCCACCCCCCTCAACTTATTTTTAACATAATTTGAAAATTAAATAAAGGGGGGGGGGGGGTCTGTTGTTTTTTACTATGCACTTGAGAGGGAATATTGAATTTTAATGACTTGTATAATTCATTATATTTTTTAGGCGCTACCTAATGCTGAAATATCGTGTGTTCAAAGGCGGTCAAGAAGATTAATGATTGAAAACCGCGGGAAAAAACTCGGATACAATCCTGCATTCCTTAATCAACTGTCTGCCTTCTTACATTAACATTTATTAATCAGGGACATGGGGGATATTGGACTTCAAATTACACTAGTACTTGACAGTTTTATCACTGCATTATCTTATTCTAAGGTTTAAAAACTTTGTTTACTTCTATTGAATTTGAATTGGTATTCCTAGATATAAACAAGGATGACAAATCTAAGAAAAAAGACAAGTGACCTGCAACAATTGCAATTAAAGAGCAACAATGCATTTATTCAACATTATTAATCCAAAATTTATTCTTAATCTGTCCCAAAATTACTTAAATACAGCTGAAATGTAGTTAAAGGAAGTGCATTTATAAGAATTAAAATTATGACATGATACTGCACCTTACCTGGAAGGAAGAGTTATCAACCTCATCTTTTAAAGGTTTAGTACAATATAAACAACCTTGTCTTGAGATGGGACTTTTGGTGATCTGCCCAATAAAATATTTCATAGCTTTTTTAGGATACCTTTATTATGCATTGTAATTTATTGACATATCATTGTATTGTTATTTTTTTACCTACTTTTTTTACTTTTACGTATGTATAATATATATAATAAAAAATAAAATAATGATAAAGATAAAAACCTATTTCAATTGATCAGAACACACCACATCATACAAATGACGTTAAAAATAGTACCTACTATTGCCATGTACTACTACTGTTTGTGACACACTAATACATATTGAGATAGGAGAAATGCCATACCCCTAAACATGTGGAACAAATTACAGTGCTCAGTTATAATTTCAGAATTCATACAGCAGTTATAATTTCAGAATTCATACAGGTGGTTGTCTTCTGGTTGTAATTTACCCTAATGATAATAACCTTAAGAGTGCAGGTATAAGGTATAACCAATAATTCAAATAAATCTAAAATAATATTTAGGGGGCAAGGGGAGAGGTTGTCAATTTTACGATGTGTTGCTACCCAACGAAAGCTGAAAACCACATTTAAATTTCGTGATTTTTTCGAATTAATTTCGTTATTGCTGTTAAGAGGGCATTAGAGTATTACATCCCATATCTTTGAAAATCTTTTTTTGTGTATTTTCCATAAATTATATGAAACTAATTTTAAAAAACCGTAAAAGTTGTCAAACGCTTTGTTTTTGTCAAACTGACAGTAATTCATTTTAAATATATTTTAGTAAAATTACTATGAACAACAAAATAATACTTTAAAAAGTTAATATCCTTAAAATAATTGGCAATATTTCAGCAGTGATGTAAGGCATTTTTAAGTTCATATACTTGGATTCTGTTATGTTGGGTTAAATGAATACAAATAGTTAAGGTCTAATATGGTATTGAACAAATTATTTGAAAATAATTAATGTGCTGAGATTACAAATCATCAAATACTTTGACACATAAGTTTACCTTTCAAATAAAAAATGAATAAACAGTTAAGCTTTGAGCTTGACAAAACATTTGATAATATTTCGTCACAAAATGCTTGACATTACAGTCTTTTTCATAAAAAATCATGGTAAAACTTTCTGATTATTAAACGGACCAAGTAAGTCTATTAAGTGTATCTTTATTTGATTTGATCAAAATTTTTTTAAAAAAATTTCTACAAAAAATAATGATTGTACTTTTATCTTGTAAATCAACTATACTACTTGTGTAATTCTATAATTTGTTTTTCTTCTTGATTTCATTGGAGCTAAGTTTCTTTGGGAGGAATGCGACCGTGATGACCCCACAGACACCAACAGCTGCAGCAACCTCAAACATGCCAGTGTAACCAAGGAAATCGTATACTTGGGGTATCTGAACAAAATGCATTCATTCAAAGTGCCTAGTAGGGCACTAATGAACTCCCAACCCTGGCTACTTTAAAATAAATTTTAAATAGCTGAGGGGGTTGGGAAGTAGTTTTTCGTTTGTTTGTTTATTACTTAAAGTCTGTTTAGGTTAGGTAATAGGGGTTAGGTAAAATTTGATGAATCCAGGTCTTGAAATACACATGCTTACAGACTAGAGTATAGGCATGCTTTGCTTATTGCATTATACCAAATATTCCTAAGAATTCACTTTAAAAAATGTAAATTGGATACATGGATTGATTGCCTCAACTACAAATAAATACCTGAAATGATGTTTAATCTATAATACAAAGTAGAATGATGTGTGTCTGTCTGCCCGTCCCTTAAGATCTCGGTAACCACTGAACCGATCAGATTCTACTATTCAGGAAATATATACCTACTGGAACTGTGGTGGTTTTAGGCTATTTTCTTGGGGGGTGGGACACCCTTAATCCCCCCAAAAATGAAAAAATCCCCCCCTCAATTTTTTTTTCCAGAGGTAATTATTTTTTTTCTTTAATTGCCTCTTGGGGCAAAGCTACTAGAGGCTAGGGGCGAAGCCGCTAGTATGTTTATATACAAGCGGCTTCTTCTAAATAGGCGCACTCTTTTTTTTCTTATTGGTAGGGAAGTCATTTAAGATGCTTCGGTACACACAGACAGACATCTTGTTATTTTTTTATAGGGATAAGTAAAAAGTAAACTTACTTTTGTAATAATGAAAATAGCCCCAGCATAAACAAGGCTCTGGGTAAACAACAATCCAAAGTTAGCCTTAAAAACATTAAATATTTATAGTTTTAAACTATCAGCTACAACCCTAGAGTCCCCTAGGAGTATTTTAGGAGTTGATTCTCTATTTTAATTTTGCCTTTAAAGCACAAAAAGAAAAAAAATGGTGGGAGTTGAGGTTTTTAAAGGGCTAAAGTTAATGAATACTATAACTTGGTCATACAACTTTTGTAATTTACAGTGCAATGTCTCCTCCCTTCCTGACATCACCTGATAATGGTCCGGACCAAAAGCATCAGTAATAGTGGCAGCAATGATGGCGTAAATACCAGGGAAGGTGATGTAGAGTACAGACATCAGTAGACCATAACACACCTTGGCTGTCAGGCTTTCAGCCTCTGATAGAAAAAGATACATTATAAATAACATAAAGTAGTAGGTAGGCTGTGCTAAAATTCCACAATGGTATGAGTTTTAAGGCTTAAAAACAGATATAGAACGATAAAATTTGTAAATTAAAAAAAAATTGTCTATAGTTCTTTACAATAAGGAATACACATATTTAGTGAATATTGTCGTTCTAGCTAATCCTTAAAACTCACAACTATTCGGAAAAGCTACCTTCCCCTTTTTATAGTTATATGGTATTAGATTAGGAGTAGATATACAGCAAAATGAATATATCCTGAAAGTTTTTCATTTCATTTAAAATTTTGATTTTGATCATTTAAAGTTAGAAGAACACACCAGGTATATAAATATGTTTTAATATTTATATTTTAGCATGATTGCTTCTTATGGTATAAGGGATTTTCCATACGATTTGATTGACAGTCGGACAAAGTGAATTACGGAGTAGCCCCACTTCTCAACGACCTACCTATGTACTGTAAAAGTGGTAGAATGGCAATTATTGCAGTTGAAATTGAACCAAGTATGAAGTAGCAGCCACGGAAATTTAGTCTGAATTTAGATTTATTAAAACATGCAAAAAAAATGGTTAAGGACACTCTACAATCAGTTTTTTATTTCTCTACATAAAATTGTAGACTGTCCTTGTAAAATTGAAATACCAGTATATAATAATAGCAGGGTTCGGAAGCCGCGCTATCAGCCGCGCGGCTGCGGCTGCGGCTGAATCCTAATTTGCGGCTGAGGCTGCGGCTGCGGCTGCTTAAAGTTATGGAAGTGGCTGAGGCTGAGAGTGGCTGAGGCTTAGTGCGGCTGAGAGTGGCTGCGGCTGAATGCGGCTGAGGCTTAATAAGAATTGGGGTGGCTGAGGCTTACAGTGGCTGAATTGGAATTTTGTGGCTGAGGCTTCGAGCGGCTGAGGCTTACAGTGGCTGAGGGTGGCTGAGGCTTACCGTGGCTGAAGGATTTGTGGCTGAGGCTGCGGCTTACTGAAAGCCGCGCGGCTCATAGCGGCTTCGGCTTACAGTGGCTGATTGGAAAATTAAGCCGCGCGGCTGAGTGAGGCTGAGGCTGAGAGTGGCTGATAACATAATTAAGCCTCGCGGCTGATTCTGAGGCTGCGGCTTACTGAAAGCCGTGCGGCTGAGGCTGTGGCTGAATTAAATTCAGCCGCGCAGCTGAATGTGGCTGCGGCTGGATACAATATTAAGCCTTGCGGCTGATCTTATGGCTGATTATAAAATAAGCTTTGCAGCTGAGGCTTCGGCTAAATTGGATTTTTTAAATGCATTCTAGGACATTTTTTGGAGAGTTGAGGGTGGTTAGGGGTTGTGAGAATAAGAGTGGAGGGAAGAGGGGGGAGGACAGCAGGATTTTTTCAAATGTTTGATTCAGAATTAGTACCCAAATTTTATACTGGTACCCAAAGTTTTATACTGGTACTCAAAGTTTATTCTGGTACCCAAAGTTTTATTCTAGTACCCAAAGTTTTATACTGGTACCCAAAATTATATACTAGTACTCAAATTTTATTCTGGTACCCAAAGTTTTATTCTAGTACCCAAAGTTTTATACTGGTACTCAAAGTTTTATACTGGTACCCAAAGTTTTAGTCTGGTACCCAAAGTTTTATAATGGTACCCAAAGTTTTAGACTAGAACCCAAAGTTTTATACTGGTACCCAAATTTTACTGGTAACCAAAGTTTTATACTGGTACACAAAGTTTTATACTGGTACCCAAAGTTTTATACTGGTACCCAAAATTTTATACTGGTACCCAAAGTTTTATTCTGGTACCCAAAGTTTTATACTGGTACCCAAAGTTTTATACTGGTACCCAAAATTTTATACTGGTACCCAAAGTTTTATACTGGTACCCAAAGTTTTATACTAGTACCCAAAATTCTATACTAGTACTCAAAGTTTTATACTGGTACCCAAAGTTTTTATACAGGTACCCAAAGTTTTAGACTAGTACTCAAATTTTATTCTGGTACCCAAAGTTTTATACTTGTACCAAAAGTTTTATACTAGAACCCAAAGTTTTATACTGGTACCCAAACTTTTATACTGGTACCCAAAGTTTTAAACTGGTACCCAAAGTTTTATACTGGTACTAAAAATTTATACTGGTACCCAAAGTTTTTTACTGGTACCCAAAGTTTTATACTAGAACCCAAAGTTTTATACTGGTACCCAAAGTTTTATACTGGTACCCAAAGTTTTAAACTGGTACCAAAAGTTTTATACTGGTACTAAAAATTTATACTGGTACCCAAAGTTTTTTACTGGTACCCAAAGTTTTATACAGGTACCCAAATTTTATACTGGTACCCAAAGTTTTATACTGGTACCCAAAGTTTTATACAGTTACCCAAATTTTATACTGGTACCCAAATTTTATACTGGTACCCAAAGTTTTATACTGGTACCCAAAGTTTTATACTGGTACCCAAAATTTTATACTAATACCTAAAATTTTGTTTTAATATTGGTACCCAAAGTTTTATACTGGTACCTTAAGTTTTATACGAGTACCCAAAGTTTTATACTGGTACACAAATTTTATATTGGTACCCAAAGTTTTATACTGGTACCCAAAGTTTTATACTGGTACCCAAAATTTTATACTAATAGCCAAAAATTTATTCTGGTACCCAAAGTTTTATACTGGTACCCAAAGTTTCATACTGGTACCCAAAGTTTTATACTGGTACCCAAAGTTTTATACAAGTTTTTTATCAGTAGGAATTTATTTCAACATCTTTAGTTATGATGCAGTACAAAGCCTATCAACTCCCAGACGACGAGCCGATGCGCTACATGTTGAGCCACGGTCGAGGGTTTCTATGACATTAACTCAAGGTCCAAGGGGAATTATATCTTTCCTTTGCGCCTGTTCATGTTGCACACCTAGCACCTAGGAACCATTTAATGTCTTCAGTTATAACGCAGTGTCTGCGCGAGATTCGAACCTATTACATCCTTGATGACAGGCAGATGCGCTACTTGTTGAACCTTGGGGAACCAATTCTTTCCTTTTCTGTATTAGTTTAAGTGACATCTATCCAGCAACCAACTTTTTTTTTATTGAACTACCTGCCTGAAAGTTTTATGGTAATGAGTTATGCCTGTTTATGAGCCAAGGAAATCCTCCTTCTCCAACTTTACATGTTGCACACCTGCCATAGCAGCAGTAGTAACCATTTAATGTCTTCAGTTATAACGCAGTGTCTGGCCGAGATTCGAACCTATTACCTCTCTGATGACAAGCAGATGCGCTTCTTGTTGAACCTTGGATAATTAAGGGGAACCAATTCTTTCCAATTTAAGTGACATCTATCCAGCAACCAACTACCTGCCAGAAAGTCCTATGGTAATGAGTTACGCCTGTTTACGAGCCAAGGAAATCCTCATACTCTAACTTTACATGTTGCATACCTGGCATAGCTGCAGTAGGAACCATTTAACGTCTTCAGATTTCATGCAGTGTCTGGCCAAGATTCGAACCTATTACCTCCATGATGACAAGCAGATGCGCTACATGTTGAGCCATGGTACGCAGGTTAAATTTGTCTTAAAAATAAACGTCTTTAAAATGCTTATCATATGTACACTTGCAATAAATGTATTTGTCATAAAAACTTACCTCTTATGAAAAAAGTTTTTTTTACAAAAGTGCTTTTTATTACAATTATTCATGGGTATAATTTTTATGACTAACTTTTTATGTCACATAATCTTAATGACAATGTAATTATGAAGTTATTACAAAAAATACTAAACAATAGGTACTGGAAAAAGAAGAACTGAATTAAAATAATTTTTTGGGGGGTAGGGTGATTTTTATTGGGTGGGGAAGGCCGGGGCGAGTAAATCCCATTTTTAATTTTGGGGTGATGTTTAATTTTTTTTCTAAGGCAATTTTTTTCTGGTAGTGTGATGGTACCCTCCCCCAAAATAGTTGTAAACCTTCCCAGTACCTATAAGAAACTACCCTGAATAGGAGCACCATATCGGTTTAGTAGTTAGCGAGATCCTGTAGTACAAACATATAGACAGACAAACAAACAGACATCATAATACTTAATGATCTAAAAATAAGACAAATTTTCATTTTGAAATATTGGAGCTCTGATAGCTTTTTGGTACGGTAACAGCTTTGAACCATCTATCATCCGGGTTCGAATCCCAGAAGAAAAAAAAATTTGGGGGGATGAAGGGTGACTTTTATTATTTTTTTATGGGAAAATAGGGGGGAGTTTGGTTGAGCACCCACCAGTTTTAATTTTAGTTTTTTAAAAAATTCAAAAACTTGGAAAAGGCAATTTAAAAAGTTTTCATTAGTTCAGTAGTTATCGAATTCTTAATCTACAGACAAAATAACTCTCCATACTTTATACAAGGTTTTAGAAATAATCATATGTAATTCTTGGTGGAATTGAACAGAAAACCTTTCTTACACATTATGGTGCACTAACCCTTAGAACATAGGTGTAAAGCAATTTTATATTAAAATCTAGTTAATAATATTACAAATAAAGTAAGTTTACCTAGAACAAATCTCCTCTAATCTTTTTTTACACATTATATCCACCCTCCTTTTAAAATTTTTTTTCAACTTGAGAGGAAAATAACTAAATATAAATGAGAGGAAACAAAAATTATTGTCCATTGTCCCAATGTCCATAGCAGAATAAAAACTTTAATCACATTCAATTGGTGGAATTGAACCAAGAACCTTTCCAACACAAGACTGCCACACTAACCCCTAGTCCAAAGGTGACAGAAATTTTGAAGAAAAATTTAGGTCTAAATATCACAATTTAATAAATTATTGGGTGCTAAATTTCATAGGTATAACTCTTATGTACATACTTTCAAAACCTGTTTTAATATGTAATGAGTTAATGGTTAAAGGATACTAGTGGCTGCGCCCCTAAAACCTCTAGGAATACTTAAGGGAAGCAAAAATAATTTATTTTGAGGGTCATCTTTTTTTGGGAGGGAAAAGATACATTTCCCCAAAAAAAATTTTAAACTTTCCCTGGATCAATAAGAAGCTTCACATTACCACTTTATATAATAGAATATGTGGATATATTAAAAAAAAGAAAATTTGTTAATAAAATTATGGACCTCATTTATTGGCCAGTTCATTTATATATCCCATAAGAGGGGAGAGATGGATTAAAGAAGGTGTATGGGGGTTATTGTTATTTTAGCCAGCTGAGATTATTTCTTTATCAGAGTACATGAAAATATGGACAACATCAAAGTAATAATATATCGATTCATGTATTGCTTATAAATTCAGAAATTGTATAACATAATGATAAAGATAAAGAAACATTTTTTTTATAATAATTGCAGTTTCGAAAATAAAATCAATTTTAGTAGGCATCTTTGTAAAATAAACAAAATCGGATGATATATGATAATCATTTAACTATTTCAATCTATCGAGTACATAAAGATTATGTAGATTTTTTTGCATATTATACAGGACAATTTATTGCATTTTAAAGACCTTTTTTTAACCAACTTTAAAAAGTAAAATACATCGCTGTTTAAATTTTTTTTGTTAGAAAACATATTAGGATAATTTGTGTTCAAAATAAACACACACACACACCCTCCCCCCTCCCCAAATCTTAATTTAATTATTTTCATTAATTTAAAAATACTATGAAAAATGAAATATGTTTAAATCTTTTTTTTGCATAACTTTTTCAGTGTCTCTCATCAACCACAAAGTATTAAATACATTTAAAATTGAAGAAATATCTAAGTAGGAGAAGCTTAATTATATAGAACAAGTATTGCGTACCTAAACGGAAAAATAATAGAGAAGCTACTATATAACTTGAGTATCACAAAAATTGATTGCCCCCTGTGAGGTTTGAACTCACGGTCCCTAGTTTACAAGACGAGTGCTCTACCATTGAGCTAAATAGGCCAATTGTACAAGAAAAAAAATTAAGATAATACAAATTCATAGTGAATATTAAGTAAATTCTGAAAAATTTGTATCTTTTAAAAACAATAAAATTAGGCAAACGTCAGTAGGGCAGTTACCCTATAAATAGTATTCAATAATATTCATAAGTATCAACGTTCAAAAACGTATTGCTCCTGGTGAAATTCGAACTTATAACCCCGGCATAACAGTGTAGAAGAAACGTGCGCTAACTGATTGCGCCACAGGAGCTCTTACATTACAGGTTCAAATTTTTTGTAGTTGTTCGAGATGGTAGTTTCTATGTTGTAATTTAAAAAAAAACTTAAGATAAAATTTTTATAAAAGAATATAAAAAAATTTAAAAGTATAACATTTAAAAAAAATATTTTTGGGCGATGGAAATGTCTGACCCCCACCCCAAAATTAGCTCAAAACCATCCAATGTCAATATATATATAACTAGCGGCTACGCCCCTAGAGGCCTCTAGGGGGCACTTGAGGAAGAGAGAGAGTCAAATTTAATAACCCAATTTCTTATTTTAAATTTTTAAAGAAAAGTAAAAAAAAAATTTTTTTTTGGGGGGGGGAATTTTTTTTTTAGGGGGGGGGGGCGTCCCCCCTCATTTTTAATTTTAGTTTAAAAAATTTAAAAAAAATTTTCTTTTTTTGAGGGGGGGGGATTTTTAATTTTTTTGGGGGGTTGGGGGTGTCCCACCCCCAAAAAAATAGTTATAAACCTTCCCAGGACCTATGAGAAGCTACCCTGTTAAGGAGAACCCGATCGGTTCAGCGGTTAGAGAGATCCTTTGGTACAGACACACAGATACACAGACACACAGACATCCTGTTACTTTAGTAAAAGGATTCCTGAGAAGGACAACATTGTCAGTTCAGTGGTTGCTGAGATCTTAAGCTTCAGACAGACAAAATTAAATGAAAATTAAGCCCCGCGGCTGAATTGACGGCTGAGGCTTGTACTAATTTAGCACCTGCGGCTGCGGCTGGGGCTTACAATATCTCAGCCGCGCGGCTGTGTCAAAGCTGCGGCTGAATTTAAAAAATTAAGCTGCGGCTGAGGCTGCGGCTTACAAATATCAAGCCGCGCGGCTGCGGCTGCGGCATAATCATAACTTTGCAGCTGCGGCTGAGGCTTTCTTGAAGCCGCGCGGCTGAGTGCGGCTGCGGCTTCAAATTATTAACAGCCGCGCGGCTGAGTGTGGCTGAGGCTTCCCCAACTATAAGCCGCGCGGCTGATTGCGGCTGAGGCTTAGAGGGGCGTTGGCTGAATGAGGCTTAGTGCGGCTGAGGCTTAATGTGGCTGAATTGGAGTTTTGTGGCTGAGGCTTACAGTGGCTGAGGCTTACAGTGGCTGAATGCGGCTGAGGCTTACAGTGGCTTATGTTTTCTTTAAGCCGCGCGGCTGCGACTAAGGCTGAGGCTTATTGGGTGGCTGAGGAAGCCGCGCGGCTGATTTTGAGGCTTCTCGTAAGCCGCGCGGCTGATGGTGGCTGAGGCTGAGGCTGCGGCTGCGGCTTCCGAACCCTGATTAAAATTACATTTATAAGAATTAAAATATGATTTTTCTATGGGAGTCCCAACCCTACAGGGCTAACAAATCAATGTAACAAAACCTAATGTGATCTACACATAATAAACAAAACCAACAAAAAACTACTATTATTTTTTTTATAAAAGGGGGGGGGGAAGATGAGCTTGACAAGCTACTTACAGGGAATTCCCAATAAATTACCCAGTAATAATGTATTTTTTGTACAATAGGACAACAAGAGTATATGATATATCCTTTAAAAAAAGACAGGATGTCTGCCCTTCTCCACAGAAAGATATCACTAACTTCTGGATTGATGTGGTTCTTTTTCAGTGAAGCTTATTATAGGTCCAGCAAAGATGTATAACTATTTTAGGACAGGTTTCATCAACCATCCTAACCTTCTTCCCTTCTTGGGGACCAAAAAATTCTATACCTTTCTATTTATAACTAAAATTAAAGTGAGGGTCGACTTACGCCTTCGCTAAATTGCCCCTAGAGGCCTCTAGGGTTACTAACCTGTTCCATAATTCCAGGAACCATTTCTACTTCTTTAGCCATTTCTATGTTATCTTCAGACTTTTCATTTACATCAGATATAAATAATGTAGCCACGAGACCCATACCTAATATAAATAATTTAAATTTGTGCACTAAAAAAGTTTAAACCCATGACCATAAATTAACAATAAGAGAATAAGAGCTACAACTTCGCCTCAAAAAAGCTTCATAACTAAAGATTTTTAAAATAGTTTCTATTGCAGCTATGTCACTTGCACATTATTAATAATTAGAGTAGAGGGAATGCCTCGGCTCCAAACATGAGCAACTTATTATCATACACAGTAAGGACATCAGGACAAGGGTCCTAAAGACCTGCAATTAAAAAGTTGGTTGTCTGTTGGTTGTTACTTAACCTAATACCCTGGGTGTTTCAACTGTAAAGGAGCGATTGGCTCCTCATAATAATCCTTTGTTGTTGGACCTGAAGGAAATTTGTCATGAACAGCTGCCTCGTCTGTTCGAGGTAATATATTCTGTCCCATTATTGATTATTAAGATTGGCACAAGGATAATGCCTAAAATTTCTAAGATATTAATGCACAAATGAAACTCACCTGTAAATATGCCACCAAGAAGATAGAACATGTTTGGAACTTGATGAATGACATCTTCATTAGTGAAGTATAAGTCACAAGAAGTCTGCACAATCAAATTTTATTCATTAAGATCAAAAAATCAAACAAAAGTATTTTAATAGGCTAAACAAAAAATGGTTGGAGTATAGTTGTGTGTTACTTTTTAAGCTGGAGGTAAAATACCCCTCCCCACCTCTACCAAAAAACAAATATGCAAATTTCTTGAAGGGGGGGGGGGATAAGAATTTCAGTTGGTACATCAAACTTTAAGAAGTACTATTTCTTATACTAGTTGCTTCTACCCTAGGATCTAGCTAAGGGCGGATGGGTCAGTGAAATAGGCTAAAACCACCCTTTGGTATAAATGAAGCTAACCTGCAAAGAAAACAAATTTGCAACAGGAATTTTGGAGAAAAAGAAACTTACTATCCAAAGTTTTTAAAAATAAGATATACTCCTTTGGTTCTAGTATCCAAGTTTAGACAATCAAATAATACATTTTAGATCCATTGTCCTATCCCTATGTTGCTGCGTGTAGTGATTGTATTAAAAGTTATACCTTATTTTTATCACAACTAGGATCTATGGTTGCATTTTTATTTTCAGGATTAATAAAGCTTGTCTGAATAGGAATCCAAATAATAGAACCAAATCCATAGCCACAGAGTATCAATGAACCAACAAGACCCTGAATACATAAAAACAAAGATGACAAAATCCATAAGTAGCTAAGCTCTAAGTGGTCAGCTTATACCAACAATGAAAATAATTCAGAAAAAAAATCACGAAACCTATACATGTTTTTCAGCTGTCATTGGGGGGCAACATATCGTAAAATTGACGACCTCTCCATTTGCCCCCGAAATATTATTTTAGATTTTTTTCGCTTGTTGGTTATACTAATTCCTGCTGGTACGAATAATAACAATTGTAGAGTGTCAAAACTAATTACCAGAGTCTAAAATATAATTAAGTCTTAGCAAAGTTGTATATTAAACTGTTGCAAAATCACTTAAATAAAGGATTCTCGTTAAGGACATACTTTTAGGACTCGATTATAGAAATTCTTTGCTTATAATATTTTTATTTTACCTTGTTGTTCTAGGAAACATTTTTCCAAAAATAAACACAGATAAATAGGATAATTATATCATACAATAAATGTTGTTAAAAACTTTAAAAGCTTGTTTAAAATTGACGTAAGGACTTTCTGAAACTATGGCTAATCAATCAAGCACTATTGTGTACACAAGTGAGAATACCTTCATATGAAATAGAAACCAGTTCTTAGGAGCACGAATGGCTGTGGTATACAGTGGTATAGAATACCTTCATATGAAATGGAAACCATTTCTGAGGAGCACCAATGGCTGTGGTGTACAGTACACAAGAGAGAATAACTTCATAAGTGATGAAAACCAGTTCTGGGGATCACCAATGGGTGTGGTGTACAGTACACAAGAGAGAATACCTTCATTTAAGATAGAAACCAGTCCTTAGGAGCACAAATGACTGGTGCACAGTACACAAGGTAGAATACCTTCATATGGGATGGAAACCAGTTCTGAACAGCACCAATGGCTGTGGCATACAGTACACAAGAATGAATAACTCTATATGTGTTGGAAACCAGTTCTAAACGGCACCAATGGTTCTAGTGTAAAGTACACAAGAGAGAATACCTTCCTATGTGATAGAAACCAGTTCTGAACAGCACCAGTAACTGTGGTGTACATAAGAGAGAATACCTTCAAGTGTGATGGAAACCAGTTCTGAACAGCACCAATAGCTGTGGCATACACAAGGCAGAATCCAATAGCATGCATTACTGACAATGTAAAAACAGCTGAAACAGAAAATTACATTACCCAAAGTTTTATCTTATTCTTTGACTCAAAACTTTAGGTTCTTTTATTATTTGTTTTCTTAGTTCAAATTTATTATTGTATATACTTTTCAACATTAATCTATAGAAGTTGAAATATTTTTTGTCATCATGGAGATGAATACCAATTTATCTTTATTGTCTCATCCCTTAATAATCTTGTAACAGTTAGTATAATTTACAATAAAGCCAGTGGCGTGCGAACCGAAGTGGGCATTTGGGGCAATCGCCCCCCCCTAGCGACCAAAACGCCCACCCCTGCCCCCCCCTAGCCACCGCCCCACCTGCCCCCCCCTAAATGTTGAAAAATGCCCCATTTTGCCCCCCCCTGGTCAACAAAAATGCCCCATTTTGCCCCCTACCCTACAAAAAGCAAAACTATCCCAGTTTCCAAAAAAAAAGATCAAGAAATACTCAACAAAAAAAAAACAGTTACTATTCATTTAACCTTACCAAATTTTTAAATTAGTGTAGAAATTAGGTTATAATCTTTTTTGACTAAACATAACAAACATAATAGGAAGTATTTTATTTTGTATAATATAAACTTTTTACCAAAGAAATTTTGTACATCCCCAATGATGATACACAAAATTACCTCTTATATAGATTAAAATTAGTGGATGAAATGTATGGAAACTCGACTTAATTAACCAACCAATCAAAATTCCATTAAAGTCCCCAAAGTTGTTGAGCAAACGAATAAGAAAATTTTATATGAAATATTGGGGACTAGTGTAATAAATAGCCCAAAAACCCCTCCCTCCCTGCATATTTGAAGAAAAAAATTTGCGCTTTGCGCCCTTCCAAATGGTTTCTGCTTTTTATCACATTGTATATTTTGTTTTTATTTCTATAAAAACATGTGTAAACAACAAATATTTAATCAAAAAGTTATTTTATATAAAATAATCACCTAAATAGTAATTACAATCTTAGAAATGGCAATGATATTCATATAAGGCCTCATAGATATGAATATCTTAAAAAACATCCAATTTTCAACTTTGGCATCCTTTGGAATAATCTAAGTGATGAGCTTAAATCTATTGAAGATAGGAACCTTTTTGCTAAATCTATCAAGTCTAAACTAATTAATGCCTTGCAATAGCTATTTCTATCAAATAATCTAAGTCTCCAGCTCTGTAAATTTTGTAATTTTTTGTTTATGTTATTTTTATTTTGGCGATACTACCTAGGTTCTATAAGTTTAAAGGGATCTAGGATACCTTTGTTTAATATATTTTGGGCAAAGTAGACAGATCCTTAGTGATCTATTCATGGTTACCCGGGCAGAACTGATTAGGATTTAGGTTGTTTATTGTTATAGTAATTTGAATTGTGTTTTTATATTTTTATTTATTTTATGACTATGTTTAATTTTTATGCCCAAATAAATATGTTTTAAAGAAACAGCGTTGATATTTATCTAAGCCTTTTTCTCAACACTGTATGTCTGTCTAAATGAATAACTATATATGATGTCATATTATTTTCAGGATAAGTTTATCATTTTTTTGGTGTAAATACCCTTATAAAAAGACATGTTTTTTTATGGCAATTTTCATTAAAAACCCTTAAAACTAACTACACTCTATATTCCTAACTTGATAAAATATGCCACTCTTGTCGTCTTTAATTGATTTTAGTTCAAAGGGGGAGTAAATATTTTTAGGTGCGCTTCACGCACCGCCCTTATAAATCATTGGAAACACCACTTAATCAAAAATTAACAGAGTTTTAAAGTGCCATTTAAAGAGGGTAGAATATGTTGATATAACTTTTTAGCTTCTCTATTGATTGATTGATTGATTAGCCTCCAGAGGATCATCACATGTATCTGCCAAAAACATGTATTTTGCATCTTAAAATGAAGTTTATCAGGGGGTTCCTTCGTCGAGCTTGAGAAATTCAGCAGCCTGTTTAGGCTTTGTCCATAATGATAAAACTGTTAGGGTTGTGGGGTCGTCAGGGCAGTTAAAAAGATGTGCCGTATCATGAGGTATGTAGCTACAGTTGGGGCTCTTATCTTCAACTGTATTGTCAAGTCTGGTTAGGTAGGAATTTAGTCTTCTACTGTAGCCAGATCTCAGTTGAGAGAGTTGAGATCTGACATGTCTGATTAGTTTTAGTTCAGCTTTGTTAACTTCAGGGGGGGCCCGCCCCAAAACATTATTTGGGGGAAGGTTGTCAAGCGTGTTTTTGACTTCTTTTGTGTGGATAGCTTTAAGCTTAGCTTTTCTGTTGTCAGCATTTATAGGTAGATGTTCTTCTATGCTGCTTCTGAAGTTCTGAATTGTTGGTTTAAGGTGTTTTCTGATAGGTAGCTGCTTTTCAACATGTTTGTTGCCTGGATGTTCAGGAAGATGGCAAGTTAATAGAAACTGCTTGGTTTTCATCATGCAGTGTTCTTTTATTGGCATCACTTTAGTTTCTTGATGAATATGTTGAAAAGGAGCTATTTTAAGATTTCCGGTGATTACTTTCAAAGCTTTATTCTGAGAGATCTGAAGTTTCTCCCAATTAGAGTCTGAAATAATAGGACTCCAAATTGGACAGGCATACTCCATGGCACTTCTGGCAATGGCTTTATACGTCATTGTCATTGTCTCTTTGTCTTGGCCCCAGTCAGTGCCACAAAGAGACTTGAGCATGTTGATCTTGGTGTTAGCTGTGCTGGAGATGTTCTTGATGTGCTTGGAGAATGTGAGCATTGTGTCATATGTTACTCCCAGGAGCTTGGGTTCATGCTCCAATTTTACCAGGATGTTGTTAATTTTGACTTGAGGGTGGATCTTGTACTCTTTGGTGTCTGGAGTAAATAAAGTAACAGTTGATTTTTCTGGTGACTCAGTAAGTTCTCGTTCACTAAGAAAGTCTATAACCTTGGGTACATATGCATTGATGGCTTCAGTTAGAGCATCTATATCCAAGCCAGTTGCGTATATTGAGATGTCATCAGCATACTGGACTACTTGGATACCCTTGGGTGGATTTGGAAGGTTCCGGAGGTAGTAGTTGAAAAGGAATGGAGATGTTACCGCACCTTGTGGGACACCTGCCTTAACATTTCTGCATTTAGAGGTAGTGTTTCTGAAATTAACACGAGATTGTCGGCCTTTCAGGTAACAGCAGAACCATCTTTTCAGAGAATCTGGCAAGGGTGATTGTCCAAGGTCATTTAGTAGTTTATCATGCGACACCATATCAAAGGCTTTGCTGAGATCAATCTGCAGCAAAACTGTTCTATCAGGTGGTCGTTTCTTGCTAAAGCCAGAAGCAACTTGGTCATTAAAATCATTAAGTGCTGATACAGTTGAGTGGTTCTTTCGAAATCCATGTTGAAAGACAGGGATTTCCAAGGATTCAGTTAAGATTGGGAGAAGCAAACGTTCTAGGATTTTAATAGCAGGGCAAAGAAGGGAGACAGGACGATAGGAGTTGGAATCTTGGGGATCTTTACCATGTTTAAGTAGAGGGATAATGACTGAGTTCTTCCATATATCAGGTATAATGCAGCTAGCTATGGAAAGATTAAATATCTTGGTGAGGTAGCTTATACCTATGGGTCCCAGGTGTTTCAGATGCAGGTTGGAGATGTTATCTGGTCCTGCTGCCTTGGAGGCTTTACATGCTTTTATAGCTTCAGCAGTTTGTTGGGGTGTGAAAGAGTTAGGTTCCTCTAGGCTGTTTTTCTTTAATCCTCTTGAGACAAGTCTTGATGTTGGAGAAGTGACATGTCTTACAATTGATGTATATTGTTTATTAAAACTATTTGCAATGCCAAGTGATGATGTTAGGTATCGTCCTTTGAACTTAATTGCTTGGTTGTCATTGCTTTTGTTCTTACCATTTAAATTTTTGATAAGTTTGAATAGTTTAGAGGAGCAGCCGCTTGTGATTTCACTGATCTTTTCTCTCCATTTGTTCTTGCGATGGACATTAATCTCTTGTAAGATTTCCTTGTTGAGTGTTTGAATATCTGGAGAATCTGGGTTAGTTTCACGGAGGTTGTCTCTTTCTTTCATCTTGTTGGTGGTAGTTGTAGGTATTTCAGGAATTATTTCCTTTATTCGTCCTCCAGGTATGGTCTTTTTGGAGGCTTTATTTAGGATCTTTCTGAACTTCTTCTCTGCTTCATGAACATTGACTGGTTCAGGTTGTCTGTTGAATCTTTCTTCAGTGATGTTGGTGAAAGATTGCCAGTCTGCCTTTTTAAAGTTCACGAATTTTCTGAAATCACTTTTAATTGATTGGATGGAAGTTTTTAATTTGATGATGATGGGTAAATGATCAGAGCTGAGGGCAGTTTTAGTTTCCCATTCTGTATAAGGTAGAAGAGATGTTGAAGCTAATGAGATATCTGGTGATGTGGGTTGGCCATTTGATGGTAATCTGGTTGGCACATTCTCATTTAGAACTCCAAAGTTGGATTCTGCAATCTCTTCTGCAAGTTTCTCACCTCTGGCATCTTGGATGTTTGAATACCATAAAGGATTATGTGCATTAAAATCACCCAGAATGAGAGAGTCTGGTTCTGAGAGTATTGCTTGAAAGTTGGGCTCAAATCCAGGTGCACAACTGGTTACTGGTGGAATATAGATATTACGAATTTTAATATCGCCAATCTTAATTCCATTTGATTCAGTGTGGCCATCTCCTGGAAGGTCTGGTGCTAGTGCGAATAAGATGGATCTGTGGACAAAGATGGCAATGCCACCCCCATTGTCTCTCCTATCTTTACGGACCAGGGTAAAGTTGGGGATAACTGGAGGGGTTGAGTTGACTGATAGTTTAGTTTCTTGAATGACCACAACTTTTATTTGATGTTCATCAATGAATGAGATAAGTTCATTATTCTTGCTTTTAATACCATTACAGTTCCATTGTAATATTTTGAGGTCGTAGTCAAGGTTGTCGTTGTCGAGAGTTAGTTGATGATGTGAAGAAGGTGGAGGTGGGTGAGCAGGTTGGGATGGTGCTTGAGAGGATGGGTAATGTTGTGTAGGAGTTGAAGCGTTGGTTGGAAGAGTCAAAGGATCATTTAAACATTTGGGACAAATATAGGTTTTGTTGTTGTAGTCTTTTTTGGTTGTGGATTTAAGGTTGCTACAGTTGTTTTGTGAACGAAAGTGTATCCATTCAGAACATCTGCAGCATTGGACAGATCTTGAATTTCTTCTAAGCTCGACGTTGCATACTGGACAGATGTAAATGGGTCCAGGGTTAGGTTCTATGCCGGCCTTAAGTAGTAGGAGTTTGACCAGTCCAGCCGACATTGGCTGGTCAATTAGCATAAAAATTCATGGCAGAATACATGTTCCTCTGTGAGGAGTAGGTTGATGGACTTTGCTGGCTGATCTGCTGGTGTTGATCCCCAGGTAGTTGCACGTCGTACACGCTCCATCTCGACAACCTAGCTTCTCTATAATTCACTTTGGCTGTCAGTACGTAAGGCTAAGGGGGAAATGTGATTTTTTCAACTGCAATTAAAGATAGAAGGCTAAAAATTAAAGTTAACATTATTATGGAGTATCATTATGGAGTATAATTAACTATTTAAAATTCATGGAGGTCGGACTGCTTTTTAGGACGTTTTTGGCTATTTTTGTATCTTTTAAATTTCGGGTATAGTCCCTTTTGTGACATTGCCTCTTAAGGTGCATTTCGTCATATTTTCACAGTAGCTTTTCACCTATTTATAGCTCCTGCAGGGCCAATTGCCTAACCCTGCGGGGAAATCACCTGACCTAACTTAACCTAGAATAACCTATTAAAAGCTACTATGAAAATACGACGAAATGCCCCTTAAGAGGCGTTGCCACAAAAGAGACTATACCCCAAAGTTTTCCATATTTCTAAGAAATTTTTATATCTGTAGATGAAAGGACAAGTAATTTTTTTTTTTACATAGTTCTTTATATCTTTGGTTTTTATGGTACGATAAATTTTTTTGTGGATTATAAGATTAAAAAAAAAAAATTTCTCGCTGTTTCGAGCATCCAGTATGTAATTTACTTTGACTGTCATCACACAACATACAGGAAAAAGGATTTGTGACTTTTTCTATCTAAAATATATATTTATTTCAACAGATGCTCTTTAAATCTACTTGTCTGTATTCTTATTAATGATTTTTTGTGCTTTGCTACTTAAAGATGTTGTCATCCTTGTTGTCATACAATAAAGAAATATTTAAAATCAGTTTTACATATTAGGTTAATTTTTGGTAAATTATTTCCAAAATGAGTGTTTTTATCTCCCCCCCCCCAAATCTTTTTAAATTGGGTTATTCATCCTTCCTGCTGAGATTTCCACCCATAAAAAATGTTTTGTGGTGGGGGGGTGGGTGGGTGGAAGGTTAAATTAAATTCTGTACTTTTTTTCCGAAGATGCTTTCTAGCTCCCTTCCCTTCGGTCATTTAAGGGTGGGGAGAAGGGATGGGGGAGAAGAGATGGGGGGGGGGAAAGAGATGGGGGATATAAATGGGAAATAGGGATGGGGAAGAAGGAATAAGGACTAGAAGGCCCATAATCAAATAATCCCACCCCTTAAAACGCCCTTATTTAAAATTAGTATATATAATCAAAATGCCCCCCCCTAAAGCAAAGTGCCCCCCCGGGGCACTTTGATTTAGGGGGGGGGCAAAATTTTACAAAATCTTCAAAATGCCCCCCCCTAGACAAAGTGCTTCACACGCCACTAAATAAAGCTACACATATAACCCTGAGATTAATAAGTTATGGTGGAAATAGATTCAATAGGTTCAATTTTATTAATGGTTTTATTTTAAAAAATACCTACCCCAAGGAAAATAATACTGTGAGGTGTAACCAGTTAATATATATCCAACACTGTGAAGCGTAGAACCTAGAAAAAAAATTATACTATATCCTATCTCTAAAAGATCGTAAGGTGAGGTAAAAATTAGGGTGGCAGCAGCTGTACTTGGAAGCAGCCAGCCGCCACAGCCAGCAGTGGGCAGCTTTACACCAATTTTTATGAAGAAATTTTTTTTACTTCTTCAATATCCGTTTATATGCCGGATATCCGGTATCCGGCAAACAAGTATATGGCCCAACCCTATTGAAAATATGGACACCTAAAAATATTTGATATTCTATTTTCCATTCTACTAGCAAATACTCTATGCAAGGGCACACATTCTACTAGCAAATACTCTATGCAAGGGCACACATTCTACTAGCAAATACTCTATGCAAGGGCACACAGGCAAGATAGAAATCCTGTTACTTTCATATAAGAATATGCATTACGGATGGTGTGTATTTTCGAAAGGAAGATACAAAAAAGGAAAATTTGTGCATGGAAAAGTGTGGTGAAGTTTTTGTCCCCAAATGTGTAGAGCGCAGCATTTCCACATTGTTTGGCTTTGGCCATGATGTAAACAAAGGAAAATGTGCTGAGAGAATGATTTTTGTTTCATTTAGGATTGGAATGGAAATTGTGCTGTGTTAATAATTTTGGTAGTGGTATAGGTGCTTTATTGCTTTCTTATGCAGATGTTGTCCTATTGTTATTATGGCATGAATAAATCACTGGATTCCTGCAAAAGAGTTTCAATCTCACGTCTGGCCAATGCTTCTCTATAATTTATGATCTTCCAGATGACGTCATAGGAAAATATATAGAGGTTTAGATAACTCTCTGTGCCAATATGGTTACCTATAAATATTGATGTTTTAGTTCCCATTTTTCTGGCCAATGCACCAAGAAAAGGCATTGATGCTCCTGTTATAAGGGTCTAAAAAATTATAAATTTTTAATTATTATTAAATAATTTTTTTTTTAAATAACAATTATTTAAAAACTAATTATTTTAATACAGTTCATACATTTTTAATTTGCCATTGTTTTTATTATTAAATTTGCAAATAAAACTGCGCCAATGATATTTGTGCATTTACGTTGTATTTCCTCAACATCGGAACCTCCACCCATACCACCCCCATTTTTATGTAATTAATTGAAAATAAGGAGAGGGGTATTTGTTAGTTTATTTTTTTAAGTTAGGTTTAAGTAAGGATAAGTTAGGTTATTTAGGAAACTTGTTAGCCCCGGAAGATTAGACCACCGCAGGTGTAGGCCCATCAGGATTAAGGGAAAAAACTACCATCCCCCCAACCGTTATTAATTCATTTTAAAAAGAGGGGGGGGGGGGAAGTATTCAGTGATTAACAGTAACTTTTTGTTATATTAATTACTAGGGTTGGGTGGGTTACTTTTTTGGCCGGATACCGAATATCCGGCTAATGTTCAATATTTGGCAAACTATCAAATATAAGGCCGGATATCCGTCATTAAAAATCAGCCGGATATTCGAAATCCGGATAGTTTCAATATCTGGTATCTGGCCGGATATTGAAAATGGCCGAATATCCGACCAAACCGGATATTCTGTTCAACCTTTATATTTACCCCTGAGACTGAAACATAAACAAAATCCGTGTAGCTGAGGTTAGGATTGTAAAGTATAAACTCCCCATCTTTTTCATACCTAAACAAAGATAGTAGAGAGATTACTCAAGAGACATAATGTCTGATTCCACCAATAGAAGAATCCTTAAGGAACATTCAAGATATCTCATTGGTTGAAATTGTAAACACATTTTGTTACAAATGCATGTTTTTTTCATATCATAAACTAGATAAAAGTCAGCTGTATACAGTATAATTTCTTAGTACAAAGCTTTGCTGAATCAGACTTAATTGCCCAAAAATTTCGTTGTAAATTTTTTGAAATGTGGAAGCTTCAAAACAGAGGTGGATTCTTTAAACTCGCGTACTCGCTGGTGAGGCAAATAATTTTTTTGTGAAAAATCCTCCAAAATCGCATAAAAGATCTATAAAAAAATAGAATAAAATCATAAAAGGGTTATTAACATAAGATTTTGTTTAACTTTTTGTATATTTTTAATGTGATTTTAAGGATTTTCCACAAAAATGATTTTGCCTCACTAACGAGTAGCGAGCCTAATTTTTTTTTAAAGAATCCACCTTAGCTTATGTCGAAAGTAAACAATTCTTTCGTCAAATGTTCAGAAGGAAGAATTAACAAACATTATCACTTGTACATTGTCAGGATCAATAACCAGAATGTACATTTTTAAGACTAGACAATGTTGTATATACTTTTTTTTGGCAAAATTGCACATACTTACATTTTTAGACTTGATTATAGAGATGCTACTCTTATAATATTGTACTTTGTTGCCCTAGAAATTATTGTACAAAAAATCAAGTTGATCATTGGTATAGGAAATGTTCGCAAAAAATGTTCAGCCATCTTTCTTGAATAGCAGCCGAGAAAATCTCTTTTACCACACATCGTTATAGATTGACGGAAGGATTGCCAGACAGACAAAATAAACTATTTACATAGTAGTTTTGGTACTAAATTTTTTTACCCCGTTGTTCTCATATATGAAATCATGTATGTGTTGATATTTCCATAGCTGAAATCAACGGCAAAACTAAAATAAACGGCAAAACTAAAATGTGTACATTTATGTTCATTTAGCTTAATTTTATAAGCAATAATTTTATAAACAGGGGCTATTCCTCTTGGAAATGTTATGGTATCCTCCGCCAAAATAGTTATAAACCTGTCCTGGACCTATAGAGAAGCTAGATTGTAAAGGAGAACAATATCGTTTCAGCGGTTAGCGAGATCCTTCGGTCAAGACAGAAAAAATACAGACAGATATCCTGTTACTTTTATAGAAGAATTAATATGAATTTGATATTAAATATTCTAAAAAAAAGTATTTCTTAAAGATAATAATGTTTGGAATTAATCCTCATATTGTTGGCATTGGGCCTTCGGTTACTCGGGGCCAACAAGTCAGGACTTATATCCAAAAAATAACCTATTACTATCCGCAGAAAACTGTCTTTAATACAATGCGATAAATAAGTATTTAACATTTCAAGATTCAAAGTACAGGGATGACAACAACAATAAGTATCTAAGCACAAAAAATTTCACAGTTGGATAACAGACAACAGTGAATTAAATAGAAGATTTTCAGTTTAAAACGAAAGAAAGTATAGCAATCATAAAACCTTCAGTATTTATATCTTTTAATGCCTGTCCGACATTGGGAAAGGGAATCTTCACTGTCTATCTAAAATAGTGGCATTTCCCACATGAAGTTACGGACGGAATGACGGACAGACATATTTAATTAAATAGCTTCGCTACTAAACATTTTTTCTTTGCCTTAGTAGTAAAATAAATCCTCCAATCAAACAGAGAATACCTCTGAGAGGTAAATCTCCTACCCGAAAACCTAACATTTTTTTCTGAAACGAGTATAACAACATCCATAAAAGCGGAACTCAATAAATCAGACAAACAGCCATCAGAACATTAACAGTTGTTGAATAACAACTTATTTAATATTATTCATAATCTATCCCAAAATTAGTCCCGATTTTGTATTGGGTCTTGGAAATGAGGTAATAGCGTCGGAAATATAAACATAGCTAGTCCCTACAAAAGAACAAAAATCAATATGCTAGCAGGCGAAAAGAGTCTCTATATAATCACTATGTAACAAGGAAAAGATACTAAAAAACTATGGATAAAAATTTACTCAAGAAAAAATATTTAACCTTTAAAACGGGTTGAAAGACTGAATAGAATAAAAATTAAAGTAGGAGATGATATTGAATAATTTACAGAACAACTTTCCGCACTGCCCATTTTAATATTCTCGAAAAAAAGCTTTTTTAATCTCTCTCTCTCTTTAACTCCCTTTTTATCTTAATCTTCCTTCCCCCCAAACTATTTTTGCTCTTCTTTGAGTTGCTAAGTCTACATGCCTGATGGTTCAAATACGGGAAAGTTGCGTAATTTACAAAAAAAATAAAATGCAGCAGCAACCGGATGAAAAATTAGTTTTACCACAAAAACATACGCAAAATTTTCTGCCTTTGGTAACAGGAATATTTTTTTAATGTTTTAGTAACTTAATGAATTGTCCGAAGCACTTTATAGTGCCTATAAAAAATATCGCCATAAAATACAAATGAACAATGATAGGGCGATACACAGACTAAATTACCAATGGCAGGCCAGTATACACTTTAATTGACCAATATGACGTCATTTTTTATAGGCATAGGTATTGTTCTTCCCTCTCTAACTTATAGCAGCAAAGTGTTAAAGATTTTCCAAAATTAGGGTCCGTAACGGCTAGCTAGGGTCCGTAACGGCTAGCTAGTATCATTGATTTAGGTATGTTTTAAGTAATTAAAAGTAATTTTTAGAATACTAACTCCTACTACAACAAGGTATAATTTTTTTCCATCCTTCTTTCTTTTATCCATATCAAATCTTTGCCTTTTTTATCATAGAGTTTTTTAATGGCCTTTCTCGTATTCATTCGAATCCGGTGGATAGGAACCGGTTCTCATTTAAACGAAAAAACTATGTCTAGCAACGTATTATATCCAGCTTTCTACGAATATAAAAATGGTTTTAATCCTATAATTGTACATTCTATATCCGCGGAAAGCAGTTTATAATACGATGCGAGAAATAACTATTATTTCTATTTTATCATTTATTCTATTATATTTTTAAAAAAATTTAATACTTGTTTTCTAAAAAAAATATAAAAAGGAACGGAAGTAGTTTTAACAAGGATGACAACATCAATTTTAGCGAGGATGACAAATTAATTTGACGGACTAGCATCCAACATTTTTTTGAAACAATTTTTTTAATGCATGCAAGCTTATAAATTTTTTACTTTACTTTAAGTGCCCGTAGAGGCTTTTAGGGGCGTAGCGCCTCTAGTATATTACAAGGAGTTATAAAAGAGCATTTATTGATCGAATAAATCTAGAATATAAATTGATATTAGATTTTCTAATATTTATATTTTGACAAAAAATGTAGCCGACTATCTTTATTAGCAGGTGAGAAAATCACATTTCCCCCATAGCGTTGCGGTATGACTGACAGACAAAGTGAATTATAGAGTAACTGTTCCCTTCGTATTATATAAAGACACTAGCGGCTACGCCCCTAGAGGCCTCTAGTGGCACTTTAAATGTTTTTGTTTGTTAAAGTCCCTACGATAATTCTTTATATTACGATATCTCTTTATGTTACTTTGAAGTCTCCCAAATATTAAAAAAAATTCGATTTTTTATCATTTCTCTTGGGAGGGTGGTGGTACTCTCCCCCAAAATAGTTATAAACCTTCACGGGACCCATGAGAATCTACCCTGTTAAGGAGAACCCGATCGGTTCAGCGGTTAGCGAGATCCTTCGGTAACAAACACACAAACATCCTGTTACTTTAGTATAAGGATACAGACCCAAACGTATATAAAAGCGTTACTTATAAAATACAGATGTTTTGTCCTTATTATATCATGATACAGATTTAAATAGCGCAAATATATCCTTTAGTTATCTTATTTAATTAGTTTAAATAACAAGTGTGAATTTTTAACGGATAAAAAAACTGTTTTTCATTGAAATTTTTGCAAAATTTATAACTTTTAATTTATAATCATCTACCCTAATAAAAAGGTACACTATGAAGCTAGGCAGAGTATTATTATGCTTTGGAATTTTTCAATTTGTATTTCAAACTTCTTTATCACAAACAACTACAACCACTACAACAACCACAACTACTACAACAACAACTCCAACAACAAATACTACAACAGGGTCATTTTTAAAGTTTTTTTTTCAGCTTTTCGTAGCTATGATTCTTTGCATAAAGTACGTGTTTGTTTGCCTGTCTTAATGATTAACTTGTGACTTGTAGTACCAACGAATTTACAAGCATTTTTTATTGATGACCAAACTTAAATTTTTTGAAAATTAAATTTGTTTTTCAAAACAGTGACGTGCACAGCAATTTAGGGAAAGAAAAAATAGAAAGGTAGCCTACCCAATTACAATTATAAGGGTGGTGTTGACATCTTCCTACCACTGCTATAAAACACCAACGTATTATCGGATAAATTTTGACAAGGGGAAACGTAATTGATTCATCTTAGCGGCAAATTACAAAATTACATGTTAAAATTTATATTTTGCTTTTATTTTTAATTTCGGTCACATAGTGAGATAGGTATAAATAGTCATACTTCTAGGGGTAAATTATATAGAGTGAAATTTCTTCCCTCGTATAATGTGAATTATATGGCAAAACATATATAATAACTCAGCTATTAATAAATCAAGGATAAAAATAGTATTCGTGATTTTATATCGTCGAAAAGTTTTGTCACTGGTATTAATGGAATTATCATCAATTTTTATTTTAGCTGTAAAAGCAGTTTGAGTTTAACTACTTTTTTTATGTACGATATTTGTGGAGGAGCTATGCTTTGTATAAAAAATGATAAAAATCAAAGGTATTAAAAATTGAGATTTTGAAATGACTATGTAGACCTACAACAACTCCTACAACAACAACAACTCCTGTTACTACAACAACAACCACAACTACAATAAACCCAACCACAACTACAATAAACCCAACCACAACTACAATAAACCCAACCACAACTGCAATAACCCCATATACCACAACCACAAATTCTACTACTGCTACTACAGGAATAAATATTTCTCTTAATGCAAAGCCAGAAATATATATTTCTTGCATGATATCAGACAGTTGTCCGCGACTATGTACATAGTTGTAACTTGTTTTGAGCCTTTTGGGTGATGTTAATTAGTTTGCTGCCTATTAGCTTGTGGAAGGGGGTGTAAATACCCTTCTTAAAATTAGAAAGTCCTTCCTTCTCCTTTTTCACATCTCCTGATGAATCACTGTGAACGTTTTATCAAATGTGTGAAATCGAACAACGCAATTCTGTATGAATTTAAAAGGAATATTTCTTTCTTTCTGTGCTGAAAAGGACAGTCTATAACATCAACAAGTACAACAACAAAATCATCAACCCAATCAAGTAGTAGCTCGTCTAGCCCAGGTTAAATTTCAACTTTACAACTTTAATTATTTGATATATATTTTTATCAACTTCATAAAATTTTATCTTTTTAATCCACTCTTTCTCTTTCTCTCTTTCTGTTACACATTTTATCATTAACTGTATAATCTTTTAGTGAAACATACAAAAAAGTATTTGAGTAATTTATATTACAAAGTTTTAGGAGTAATGTAAAATAACTTTTATATATTGGCTGTTGCCCCTTACCCTGGCCCCTCAAGGCTTACAAAACTGAATTTAATCTTTGATTTAATTTTTCATTTTAATATCCGCAGAAAGCTAAAAAACTATGACAACAATCTGCAATCGGCAACAAAAAATTTTATTTTTGTGGTTCTAGACACATATCTAAAGTATAGATGTATCTAAATACATAGATAACTACTTCCCTCCCTGTTTCAATGACCTTTTTCGTCTGCTAACAAATTATTTCTGCTTCTTGTCTGTATATTCCCGCTACCATTGGTTGATTTTCAAAGACCCAATTGAGATTCGGCACAAGGTCATTGCGCTAGGGAAATAAAGTTATTTAACACTTTCTCCTCCTAATGTTTTAACTATAATTTCGGTGGTTGGCTTTTAAAGTTGCGGCTGCCTAGCCTTGAAAATTTACAAAACATGAAGGTTACAATTTGCATACTCTAAATTGCATCACTTTCTTTTATTTAGTTGCGTAGCTTCTCTATAAGTATACCAGAGTTTGCCTGAACAAACATACTTATGCTCGCATAGTAGGACACCAATTAAGTCAATTAAGACTTGTTGAAAGTTTGTTATTAAAATGTTTATCACAGCGGCTACGCAACTAGAGGTCTCTAACGGAACGTAAAATATTTTCTTTTCAACCTATGTTCAGATTAGCTGTTTACCAAAATATGTAAAATCTTCAGCAAAAAAAAAGGACCAAGGAAATCTTCAGGGAACTAAATGGGGGGGGGGGGGGGGATTTTGTTTTTGGGGCGGTTGGGGGTGTCCCCCCTCCCCAAAAAAAAAATAGTTTAAAACCACCACAGGGCCAGTAGGTATATTTCCTGAAGAGTAGAATCCAATCGGTTCAGTGGTTAATGAGATCTTAAGGGACGGACAGACAGACGGACAGACAGACGGACAGACAGACAGACGGACAGACAGACAGACGGACAGACAGACAGACGGACAGACAGACGGACAGACAGACGGACAGACAGACGGACAGACAGACGGACAGACAGACGGACAGACAGATGGACAGACAGACGGTCAGACAGACATCATTCTACTTTGTATTATAGATAGCAGCCATAATTTACTCATATCATTACGGACAGTCAGACAATATAAATTATAGAGTAGCTTTAAATCTAAAAAAGCATAACTAACTAAAACAATTTTTCGTTTCAAATGAAAGTAATTATTCTTGTTTTGTTTATATTTCAATCTTCTTCTTGCTTTTTAAAAAGTTGGTATCAGGGGATTATATATTTGTTTATACTCAGTTTAGATATAATATACATGCATACTATTATATAATAAATGTTTGAAAAATTAGTAGGATTTAAAAACCAGAATGCTAGAAACAAAGATCATTCATAACATCCAAAATAGCTATTTATCGTATCGGATTATGGACAGCTTTCCGCGGATATAAAAAGAAAAAATTATAAGATTAAAACCAGGTTTGTTATGAAAACCAGTTAATGATTTATATAAATATTTGTTAAAAATTCTATAAATACGATGCTATACATGATTTTTTATTGAGAACCGGTTCTGATCCAGTGGCCAATGCGGGAAAATAAAATTATCAATTAGAATTTCATACAAACAAAAATGTTATAAACCTTGACTCGGTCCATTTCTTGACTGTAAAAGAGAACCATATTTGTGTAGTATTTAGTGAGATCTGTTACTCAAGGGTAGGTCCTAATTCCCTAACATGTGAGTATGATTTCCCTTGGCTGATCCATATGGAGTGACTTTACCCCTGTGAAAGTGAAGGTATACCCCCAGGGCCCAGGGGACACATTTACTTTCAAACCACCACATCCACACACACTCTGTTGTATTCACACAGATGCCACACACATACACATACAGACACCCACAAACATACACAAACACACAAAACACCCACGAACATATACATAGACACCCAAAAACACAGACACACAGACACCCACAAACATACAGACACCCACAAACATACACACACACAGACACTCACTAACATACACACAAAAAGACACCCACAAACATACACAGAAAGACACTCAAAAAAAACACACACACAAACAGACACCAACAATCATACACCTACAAACTTACACACACTGACATAAACATGCACACATACACTAACAAATACACACACACACCAACAAACATTCACACAAATTAAAACACCCACAAAAATACACAGAAAGACTCCCACAACCATATGCAAAAGCAGATATCCACTCAAAGACACCCACAAATATACAGAAAATCATACATACACACCCACACACAGACACCCACAAACATACACACACAAACAGACACCCACAAACATATAATCAACAGACACCTACAAACATACACACACCCAGACACCCACAAACATATACCCAAATACACCCACAAACATACACAAACAGACACCCAAAAAAATACACACATTTGCACCCAAAAACATAGACACACCAACACCCACAAAAATACACACACACAGACACTCACTAACATACACACACATAGACACCCACAAACATACACACACAAAAAACACCCACAAAAATACACAGAAAGACACCCATAAACATACACACACAGACACCAACAAACATACAAACACACAGACACTCACTAACATACACACACACATACATCCACAAACATACACTCAAAGTCACAAACAAACATATACACACATACACCCACAAATAGACAAACACACATACACATGTTCACCCACAAACATATTTACACACAGACACCCATTAACATATACACACAGACACCCACAAACATACACACACACAGACAGCCAAAACATACACACATATACACCCACAAATAGACACACACAGATACCACAAACATACACTCAAAGAACCCACAAACATATACAGAGAACTACACTAGCTCAACTCTGTCAAATGTTTTGCTGTGATTACATCAACATAAAAAATAGAAAAGTCTTATTTCTCATTCTCAAAATAGTTTTAGCTGAAAAAGCCAAAGCATTTATCAAAAGGGATCTTTTAGGTTTAATTTCATTATATACAAAACCTTTATTTATATTTTATATGTAAAGAAGATTTAATGACTTATTCTAGTTAAAGAGTAGCTTTGCTAACAAAGCTGTAATAAAATTGAAATAATCAATTTTAACTCCATTTCGTAAAAAGTATTTTTTAACACACAAGATGGATAAACACCATCAAGAACTAGATTGATGTACCTTTTAAAAAGGATTTTTGTAATTTAATTTCTCCAACTTTCAAGGAAGCAAATATTGTGATATCCATTATCCAACTTATTCATAACAATAACAACATTTCTTTTATAGTATGGCATAAACCGATTAATATCCGCTGGAATAGAACCAGTTCTCAGCCATAATGAAAAATCATGTGTTTCAACGAATATTAAAATATCATAAGTACTTGTTTACACTTTGTTGTAGTTGTATACTTTATTTTTATCTGGGGACGATCAACATAAAATATTCAGCAGATAAGGAAGGCCATAAATATGCCTATATCATAATACTGTGTCAAAATATACTATATCATAACTGTATCATTCATCCATTTCCTCAAATCATAATTGTTTTTTTTTTCGGTTGAGGTTCGCTAATCAGGTTTATAGAGTGAGACTAATGCTCTTCGGGGTTGGAGCTCCCCTCCCCCCACCACTCTATGCTATGGGGCTATTTTTTGAATACTTTGAAAATAAGTGATTCTACCGACACAGTTTGGATAATTGAAATGTGATAATGCATATATTATCGTTATCGAAAGTAATGTTTGTCTGTCTGATAACTGCTGTTACAGTTTATCTTTTCTTTGGTCCAGGGAAGGTTTATAACTATTTTGGTAGAGTACCTTCACTCTACAGACAAAAGCTAAAAAAATAAAGTTGACAGTGGAGGGTTCATTTATGCCTCTTCTTTCCTCAAGTGCCTCTAGGGGCGTAACCGCTAGCCCTATAATTTATATTCTTGTCTGTAGCTTAAGATTATGTTATCTATTGAACAGACATCCATTTCAGTAAAGTTAATTTGTGTTTTGAGCGAAAAAGGATAAAGAATTTGATTAAGTTTTTTTTCTGCACCTTTAAAAACATATACTGGATTTACATTGATTTTAGATGGTAAGACAAAATCTTGGGAAGGGGCGCTTAAAATACCCCTTTTCCCCGAATAAAGTTAAGTGTAAAATGTATAAAGTACATATATGAACTATTCAAAACATTCACACTTTAAACTTTTAATTCAACATTTGAACAGGTTTCTAAATTCACTTGACATACAATAAACTTTTATCATACTCAATACACATTGTTAAAATATACAGGGACGTAGGTAACACAAATTTTTACGAGGGAAGTAATTTACAAAATATGATGATTTGCACAGATAATCTATAATAGGGCAATGCTGTATACATGTCGGACCCAGGCCAGAGCCATTTAAATCATAAAACTAAACCTTTGATTGCAAAAAACTTTTTGTGTAGGCTTTAACTGTGCACAATATTTATTGAGGGAGGAGTGTAATGCACCCCTGACTTCCATCATAAAGAATGTATTATCAGTAACAAATAACTAAATCAAATAAAACAAGGATGACAACATCCATAAAAGCGAAGCTCTGAAACGGTATGACAGACGAACACCTCCCCCCCAAGCCCACAAAAAAATATCATTTAAGAAATAAGTCACTTATGGGATATACCTTATTCCTGAGAATGTATGCTCAAATTTAATTCAACTTTATCAAGTACTTTTCGCGAAATAAAATTTATATTATAAAAAGGACACGAACAACAAATATAAAACTTTCTTAAAATTATACAAACAAAAATTTGCATGATTTTTTTAGTAGCAAAGTTTCTCTGTATGCCCGTCTGTCCATAACCATATTGAGGAAATATTATATTTTGCTATTTGATTTTTTTGTGAAGGACCCCATGAGTATCCAGCATAAAACCTACTTGATCCGTGAATCTGCCAGTCACACAATATGGGAAATTTATAAATTGTTGAAATGTAAAGATTTGGTGATTCTTTTTTACATTTATCGTACGCTTATTTGTTTTTCCTTCCCCCCCATAGTTTTTTTATGACCACTGAACATGTGGTCTATAACTTATTTTGTCCGTTTTAACATCCATGTTATTTTTCTTTTGTCTTATTGTTGATTCATTAAATCTCTTTAAATATCTACTTTTATTGTATTTAAAAAAACAAACAAGGATGACAACATCCATAAAAGCGAAGCTCTGAAATGGAAGGACAAAGAAACATTAACACCTGAAGAGTATCAGAACTGAGCTGGATCTTTAAAAGCGTAGCCGTGGCCGTAGTCGTGGTCAGAGTTACAGCCACCAACCTAATAGCGATCTTTAAATCATATTAACCACGCGTAATCGTGGCCACAAAAAAAAATGCGATCTTTAAATCATATTGACAACGCGTAGTTGTAATCGTAGCGTGGTTAACCACGCTAAAAGTGACCACAGTCCGTTGGTGTGGCTAAAGCGTTGCTAAAGCCACGAAGACAGCTGCTTTTGATAATTTTAACGTAAAACTATTGAAAACGTAAATTATAATTGTTAAATGAATGTATGAATAATTGTACGGGCATGGAATATTTTATTTAAAAACTATCATAAAAATATTTTAATTGTGGTTTTTATAAATAATAAAATAAAAGTAAATTATAAAAGTTAGGATGTAGTTTATTTATATGATGTATAAAATAACGTACAGGCATGGAATGATTTGTTAATATTGAACCGTCACGTATGGGTATTGGGTAATACTAATAAAGTATGTTGCCTGTGTTACATAAAGAGACAGTTTTTAGGAAATTAATATGATAAAACTATAAATATACTTAAATTAAATTAAATTCTTTTGGGGATTTATTACTGCAATATTATTGATAAGGTTGGAATATGATTACATTTTTTAAATTTTAGTAATTGAATGTATTTTTTTATTTATTTTGAATTTATTGGACTCTCCCTTTGTCTTGTGTGTAGTGGCTGTCTGTCCAGCCGTGCTGGGCAATTGGCCGGGCGTGCAATGTCGTGCTGTGCCGTTCCCCGGCACGATATAGGCCATACCAGCCGTAGTACCAACTACATTGGCTCATGCCCTTAATAATATGTAAATATTACAAACATTTAAAATGTGTTATTAAAATAGTAATTTTGTATAAAATATAATTTCATTTCTTTGATGAAAATAATTTATTTTTAGGTGGGCCATAAAAGATTTTAGATATCCATAATTCTAGGATAGCCGGCATTGCATTTCTGTAAAATCATTTAAAAATCCATGTTTTATTAGCAGCACTGTGGCGACGACTACGGCTACAGCTACAACCACAGCTACGCCTACGACAACGACTACAACTACAACTACAGCCATGACTACGGCCACGGCTACAGCCACGCCAACGGCTACACATTTAAAGATCCAGCTCAATAAAAATAATATTAATGTATATGTCTATACAAAATTGTAAGTAAATTTGTTGCAAAACTGATTAAATACATGTTACTGTTTAATTTAAGGACATACTGACGTTTTTAGGACTTGATTATAGAGATGCTTCGCTTATAACACTTTACCTTGTTGTAATAAGAATCAGTATTAAAAAAATCTGATGAATAGGATAATTTTAACATTCAAAAATTTGCTTTCTAAGTCTTACCTATTTGTTATAGGAATCAGCATGCAAAGTTTGAAATCGATAGGACAATTCTAACCTTTTAAAATTAACAAAAAGAGCTAACTTTAACGGACGGACTTACGTACGGACCGACCCTAATTAATATTATAGAAAAGCTTCGCTTTAAAAAATAATAAAGGCACATAGTTACAAATATACATTAAGTAAGCTGGTAAGTTTTTGATAAAAATGTGAATCAAATGTTTTTCTTAAGTCCAACATACAAAATAACAAAAGGCGAAGATAATTTTAAAAGAAGATAGGAACAAAATTAAAGAAAAGTTTAAAAAAACAACAAGAGAAATTTTTAAAAAGTTAAGCTGCAGGCAGACGGATTTACATCGTTCTACTTTGTTTCTTAGATGATTTTGTAATTTATTTGTATATTTTTTCAGTATTTTTGTCCTTATTTTAAACATGGACAATTTTTCTTTACAAAAATAATCATTTGGGAGAGAAAGGATATAGCAACGCACAAAGATCTCAGAAAATTCCTCTCCCCCCCTTAATAATATTGCATGGGGAATTATCCCCCATCCCTAATATTTTTGAGAAGGTCATAAATTTACAGAGATTTCAGAGTTTCAATAGCCTAAGGCACAGGAGCCTAGGACCCCCGTCCAACGATTTTTTCTTTGTTATAATGATGAACAACCCTTAGGATACCTTAACTTATATTGAGAATAGTGACAATTTACGGCTTTTGTAAGGCAAAGGTTTTAATTTCATGTTTACGGTTTTTATATTACATTTTTCTAAACAAGAATCAAAACCCCCCCCTCCCCCCCTCCCTAATATATCTTTATGTTGTGCCCCCCTTTCCAAATGTGCAATATAGTTAATGATAACAAATAGAACCACCGAGACAAATATCTTTACCTTACAGCAAGAACAAAATAAGCTGTTTCTACCAAACTGTTCAAATATAATATAGCAATTGGAATTTTTATTTTGCTTTCTGTTGTTGTTTCTGTCGTCGTTTGGGAATTTTTATTCCTCGGGTGACTTCTCTCAGGGTATTGTTGTACCCTCTCCATAAAAATAGATGAGAACCTTACCCGAATATATTTGAATGAAGATTTCTTAAAGGGAGAACATAAACAGTTAGCTAATTGTTTTCGTTAACACAGACAAATCTCCTACCTATTTAATACATGATAGGATATCATTAATATATTCAACAAAATATTTGCTGTTAGGATTTCCATATATACTCCATAATAAATGTATGAAGTATAGATGTATAACCCAGATAAGTATCTGGTTCCAGATGTGGGAACCATTTTTGTTTACTTGCGAATTGCTTTCTGCTCTTTTATAACGATTTGGCTGTGTTAATATTTATGACGCTTTTGATTGATATTCAAAGACCCAATTGAAAGTCGGGATGGGAGACCAGTTACGTGCACGCCGTCCATCCTGCACCGTGCATCAATGATCCTAGGAGCTACACCAGAAGAGTCCTACTGTGCTGGAAAGGTCCTAGGGTAGATGCCAGACTGAATTCTGGTCACTTCCCCCAGTTCAGGGGGTTTGGGTGGGGCTAACAATCCTTCCCTAGAAAAAACCTGCTCATGTTCAATCTGCACAAAGTAAAGACCAATTTAACTTTGGGCTCGGGAACGAAGTAGAGGTTGGAAACAACAATATGATGTTTGGCTGGGAAACCGTTAAAGGACCAGTCAGGCGGATGATTCTGAATTCCCGCAGACCAGCAAAAATTTGCACCTGGAATGTTCGGACAATGTTTCAGTCAGGCCAGACAGAAAACATTTGCCGAGAAATGCTTAAAGCCAAGGTTGATATCCTGGCTATCACCGAATCAAGGTGGACAAATAATGGAGAGTTTAAACATCATTCTGGCTTGAAAATACTTTACTCAGGCCATATGAATGAGGATCTAGGACATAACCAAGGGGTGGCTCTTATGCTGACCAAGCAAGCAGAGCAGGCCATGATCAGTTGGCAACCCCATGGTCCAAGAATCATGGAGGCTTACTTCAAATCCTCAGATAAAAACATCAATCTGAGAATAATAGTAGCATATGCTCCTACAGAACAAGCAGATACAGAGGTCAAAAACGAATTTTATGACCAGCTTGACTCTGTATTTAAGAATGGTCATAAAGAAAAGGACCTGACCATGCTCCTAGGAGATTTCAATGCTCAAGTGGGAAGTAATAATGAGAATTTAGAAGAAGTCATGGGCAGATATGGCCTAGGCTTAAGTAATGGCAAGGAAAATGACAACGGTGATAGACTTGTAAGTTTCTGTACTGAAAACAAACTTGTCATTGGTGGAACCATCTTTAAACACAAGAAGATTCATACTGCCACCTGGAGATCACCAGATCAAAGAACCTTTAATCAGATAGATCACATCTGTATATCTAGACGTTTTAAAGGTTCTCTCCTTGATGTCAGGGTTGAAAGAGGACCTGATGTTAATTCAGACCATTATCTTCTATCTTCTAAAGTTCGGCTTAGATTTAAAAAGCAGGACACAAAGCCTAACCCCAGGAAAAAGTATAATTTAACAACCCTTCAAAACTCTGAAAAGCTACAAGAGTTTAAGCTCACTCTAAAAAACAGATTTGAGTTGTTGACTCTTCAAGAGGATGATGGAGTTGAAGATATTTGGCAAGGTATCAAAAAAGTTTATAATGATACTAGCCAAGAAAAATTAGGTTTCAAAAAGGCTAACCAAAAGCCGTGGATCACTCAAAGATCCATTGATCTCATGGATCAAAGAAGAGAGGTCAGACAAAAGACACTCTCCAGAAACTCTCCAGAAGATAAAGACCTGTATAAGATGCTCAGCAGGGAAATCCAAAGAAGTGTCAGAATTGACAAAAAACAACACTTGGAAAACCTTGCTATGCAAGCAGAAAATGCTGCTAATCAAAATAGAATGAAAGATGTCTATGAGATTACTAAGAGCATTGCAGGTAAAGTACACAAATCAGGATCACACATCAGGGACAAGGATGGTTCACTCCTTAAAACTGATGAAGATATTCTAAATAGATGGGCAGAGCACTTCACTGAACTGCTGAATCTTCCAGTTCCAGAGGAAGAAACTGAGATTCCACCCTCAGATGCACTTGACATTGACTGTCGAGCGTCAAATCTATTGGAAATCAAGGAGGCCATTAAAAGTTTGAAAAATAACAAGGCCGCTGGACCTGATAACATCCCAGCTGAGGTCATAAAAGCAGACCTAGATACATCTGCTGAGGCATTCCTACCTCTGATCACAAAGATATGGAATGATGAGTTATGCCCAGAGGACTGGAAGAATGGACATATCTCAATACTAGCCAAAAAAGGAGACTTGACCCAATGTGGAAACTACAGAGGGATAATGGTCCTTTCAGTACCTGGCCGTATCCTTAGTAAGATTCTTCTTAATAGAATAAAGAAGAAGGTTAATGAAAAGCTAAGACCTAATCAGGCTGGATTTAGACCAAACCGTTCCACTATTGATCAGATAACCTCTCTAAGAATCATCATAGAGCAATCCAAGGAATGGAACTCTGAGCTTTTTGTAAACTTCATTGACTACAAAAAAGCATTTGATTCTTTAGACAGAAGATCTCTCTGGAAAATCTGCCGACACTATGGCATTCCAGAAAAGATAATCAATATCATTAAAGCTATCTATCATAAAGGAGGTGGAAATGTAATGTATAAAGGTAAACTATCAACCTTTTTTGAGATCGTAACAGGCGTCAGACAAGGATGCCTTCTTTCTCCCTTTCTTTTCCTCCTTGCCATTGACTGGATCATGAAGAACCGTGAAAGCAATGATGGCATTCGCTGGGAGCTATTTGGCAATCCCAAATATTTAGGAGATCTGGACTTTGCTGATGATATCGCTTTGTTAACAAGCAATAGAAGTCAAATGCAAAGAAGGACTAACAGGATAGCTGAAACCTCCAAGAAAATTGGACTAGAAATAAATGTTCCCAAAACCAAAATACTCAGATTAAATGCAAAGTCCCAAGAACCAATTACTATTGGAGACCAGATTCTTGAGGATGTAGATTGTTTTGAGTATCTTGGAAGTAAAATTGATGAAGATGGAGGCACTTTAACAGATGTTAAAGCTAGAATTAACAAATCTAGGACAGCCTTTGCCAGCCTGAACAAAATTTGGAATTCCAACAACATCTCCATAAAGACCAAGTTAAGACTGTTCAAATCAAATGTTCTCTCTGTTTTGCTGTATGGGGCTGAAACTTGGTTCCTAAACACAGCAGTGGTCTCCAAGCTACAGACATATGTCAATAAATGTCTAAGGAGAATCCACAAGATCTTTTGGCCAAATAAGATCACAAATGCTGAGCTTCTAGAGCGCAGTGATATGTCAGACATTAAACTGACAATAAAACAGAGAAAATGGAGATGGCTGGGGCACACTCTAAGGAAAGGGCATGATGATTTAACCAATCAAGCCTTGACTTGGAACCCCCACGTAGGAAAGAGGAAACCAGGTAGACCAAAAACAACCTGGAGGAGGGAACTCTTAAGTGAACTGAAAGAAAAGAAAATTCCATCTTTCAGCAATGCCTCAAAACGTGCCCAAAAAAAGGAAGATTGGAGAACCATTGTGCATGGCCTACGTTCTGCCGAGAACTAAAAGGCAATGATGATGATAGGGTCCTCTCCCCGTAAACATACATTTACTTCATCCCTGTCCCTTCTATAGTTTTACTTTATTTACTAGATTTTTACTAGATTTTTAGATGATTTGTAAAAACACTGAAAATAAAAGAAAATAAAGTTCTCAGTTCGAGGGGGAGAGGAAAATAACATGAAAATCCTTTTATTTTACACATCATTCCTTACAATTTCATTTTAGTCTAGGAGAAATTTAACAACATTTTAGGGTAATTTTCCTATATTCTGTCAAATTTTCAATGGAAGATGATTAAAGTCCCTCAACAGATTAAGACGTCATACGATAGAATAGCCAATGAGAGGCCAGTATACACTGTAATTGACCAATGGTAACATTTATGCTGGCTGGAGCCGTTTTTAACAAAAATTACGGCTCCGGCTCCAGCAAAATATGGCGGCTCCACAGCTCCCGGCTCCGGCTCTGCAACACTGCCTTGAACATTTTACTGTGAACTGCACCAGATCCAAATATTCTGTTGAATAATTCCGTCCATAATTTATGACTCATTTCTTTGTTGGTTTTATAAATGAGTTAGACTGGCAAAGTTAAATCTTATATTTTTTTTGTTTTTTAAAACCTTTTTTGAGATTGTAAAACTGTTTTTTTTCTTGGGGAAAATCTTTCGTCAAAATTATAGAACACAATAATTGTAGAGGGAAAGAATTAGACGTGGATTTAATCTCCATTGTTCTATACCTTATTGCTTCCAGTCCTTTATAATATCAAAGATTAGGAAAATAGCTACAATTTATAAACAATAACTGCACTTTCAACTCACTACCTCGTCTATTTTATATTGTTATTTTTAAAAAAAATAGCTGTTACGCCCCTAGAGGCTTCTAGATGCACTTGAGGATAAAGGGTTGTAAGAGTTATCCCTTCACTGCTAATTTTAGTTTTAAGAAGAAATAGTGAAAAACAAGGATAACAACATCCATAAGTAGCAAAGCTCAAAAATTATGAATGGATATCGGGAAAAAATTTACTATAGAGCAGAGTCATACAATAATCATTAAACTTGATAAAATAGGAAAATCACAAAGCCTTTAAAATCACAATACCTTTCAATCACGAAAACTTTAAAATATAGGAATCGATCTAGCACCGCAATTAATAGACATTCCTTAATGAAACTTGATGGAAATATGTAGAATATAGGTATTTCAATCCCTGATGATTTCGGCCGTCAATCCTGAATAAAGAAAATCACGAAAACCTAAAAATATAGGAATCGATCTAGCACCCCAATTAACAAACAAATCTTAATAAATCTTGAGAAAAATATTTTGAATTTAAAATAGATTAATCTCTGAAAGTTTGAGCCTTCTATCTTGAATAGGAATAGAGAAAATCACAAAAACTTGAAAATCTAGGGATCGATCTAGCACCCCAAGTAACAGACAGATGGCCAAAACAATGTGTAGATTAAATGGGCATATGTCATAGGAATCTTTTCTAAAAACTTCAGCTGTCTATCTTGAATAGGAGCCGTAAAAAATCACGTTTCTTCCATAGCGTTACGGATTGACTGACTGACGGACAAAGTAAATTACAGAGTAGCTTCGCTACCAAAGATTTGATGGGGTGGGTGGCCATTTTTTTTCTTCCGGGGGTGACTTCTCTTTGGGGGGTGGAGGAACCCTCAACCAAAATAGTCATAAACCTTCTCAGACCATATAAGAAGCTTCACTGGAGGAAAGGAGAACCATATCGATTATCATAAGGGTAAGCGCAATTATAATTATCAAATATGTGTGGGTGTGAGTTTGTGCGTGTGTATGTTTGTCAAATGAGACACAATTCCCTGCAAACTGTTAAATTAGCCAGCAAATTCATACAAATGCAATTTCCCAATATTTAGATTTAAACCCCCCAAAATATGAATTTGTGTATCTATCTACCTATTAAAACTCATTATTTTAAGATTTACGAATTTGTCATTTGATAAAACTATGGTTCCGTCAAATAAAGAAAGACATCTTCATTATCGAAACAAATTACCGTGTTCAAAATATATCCTATTATATAAAGTAGTAAGCCTTTTTTGTCTGTAACAAAGGATCTCGCTAACCAATGAACTAATAGGGTTCTCCTTTACGGAGAAGCTTCTTATAGGTCCAGGAAAGGTGTTTATTTATTTTGGGGGAGGGTATCCCCACCATCTGAAGAGAAATAGCCCCTTGAAAAAATATTCCCCATCAGAAAAAAAACATTTTTCCTCTTTAAACCTTAAAATGAAAGTGAAGGGTCTACTATTCCCAATCCCCATTACCTAAGGTGTACCTAGAGGCCTCTATGGGCATAGCCGCTAGTTTATCAATAAGAAAAAACTCTTATTTTCTTATTTTTCTTAACTGATATTCTTGTTATATTCACGGTGCGGCATAATATCATTTGTCATGAAAGTATGACATATAGAGTTAGGAAATATTGTTCAATTATGTTATGCTTTTTAGAAGGGATATTACAGGGTGCGGCACATAAATCCGGACATTTTTCTCAGGCTCATTGAGACACACATTTTGCCATGTTTAAATCCATTTTAGCTCGATTTTTCAAGATTTTGAGCCTTAAGAAATCACAAACAATAGGGCCCGACAAGGAAGGAGTTGGAAATTTGACCCAATTTTTTGTGTGTGTCTTAAGCTCATTGAGACACGCATTTTGAGTACTTAAAGTCCACTGTAGCTAAATCCTAGCCCAAATGAGAGCAAAAACATGGATTTTGTCAATTTGGCGGTTACTTATGTTCCTAAGGAAATGTGGCCTCCCAGCAGCCCGATCTTAATTCAATGGACTTTTGGGACTGGGGCTACTTTGAAGCATGCACCAATAGACGTGCCCATACCACAAAGACCTCCCTCATTGCCACTATCAATGAGAACTACGCCAGCTTGGACAGGTACATTTTGACCTGGACCTGCCGGCGGTTGAGGAGGCTGGTAGAGGCGGTAATTGAGGCTGGCGGCGATTTTGTTGAATAATCTACTAGTCATATACATATATACCTATTTTGCTTCCCAGTTTTTAAAATTCAATAAAATCTTTAAAATTGACGATTTTATGTTTATTTGTTTAAAAATTAGAATTTGTCCGGATTTATGTGCCGCACCCTGTATTTTTTCCTTTTTTAGTAGGCAAACTTATCTTTATTCGAAATAACTGTTTATCCATCGGAACGTCTGAAACTTTATGAGGGACAAACTGATTTTCTCTATGCTCCTATTGAAGATAGACAGCTGAAACTTCTTGTTAACATTTACATCATTATGGAAAATAAATAAACATAAAACATCTATGGCAGTCAGACTACTTTTAAGCAGCTTTTTAACTGATTTTATATTTTACAAATTATTGTTGCTGTTTCTTTAAAAGATAAGCTTCTGAAACTTTTTGTTAACATCGCCATTATTATGCAGTATAATGCAGTACATGGCGGTCGAACTGCTCTTAAGCAGCTTTTTAACTGCTTTTACATTTTACAAATTATTTCTATACAATATAAATGGCCGATACTTTGTGTCAGCATTTCCATTATTGTGTAGCATAAATAAGCTTAAAACATCAATGGCGGTCGGACTGCTTTTAAGCTTCTTTTACATTTTGCAACTTATTGGCTCCGTTTCTGTAACAAATAACAGCTAAAACTTCTCGTAAACATTATCATTTTTATGCAGCATGATTAAGTATAAAACATCTATTGCGGTCGGACTGCTTTTAAGCTGCTTTTAGAGGCGTATTCGATAGAAATATCTAAATAAAGAGGTAGTATGTGAGTAACTTTATAACGTTTAAAGGAAAATGTTTAAAGATTATATGTAGATTCATTTCCCCGAGGGGACTTCAACTTTACCCTTGCTAGTCAAAACTAGTACAGAAAATAAAATGCGTAAGATTAAAGTTGAAACAAAAATTTAAAAAAAAGTAAAAAAACAAGTAAATAAATGAATAAAGTAAATAATATATTTAATTATTATATGTATATATTATTAGTTTTTCCTTATTCCCGTATCAAATGTCTTTTATTTTAAAATATTTTAAAAGGCATTACAATAAATATATGTATTTTCAATCGTCAAATGCCTTGTTTTAGTCTAGAACACAAATCAACAATAATAAAATAACGATTGAGCTTTTTACCTTTAAATTAAAGTCTTTTTTATATCATACTTACTAGAGTTGGCTCGATATAATTATCTCCCTTTTGGCTAGTTTTCTATATGCATATCTATTTCTCAATAAATCTATTTTCCTCACCTGGCATTACTATCTAAAAGAAAGTAAATATTTAATAATCTAAATGATTTTAAAAAGATTTTTTAAATTATATTTTTTCTTTACATTACCATCACCAAAGGGTTAATGATGATGATTACAATTTTAGTTTAATATTTGAACACACAAAGTGTTGCCACAATCGAATTCTTTTAAAACAGAGTTTTCTTACATTTATTATTTTATAAATTTAAATTTTCTTTTTTATGATTAGAAATTAAATACATTGATATAAGGTAAATAGCAACATGAAATTAAAAAAAGGAATTTATTTTTAATAAAGTAAAATAATGGGTCTTATCGTTCTGGGCAATGAGAGTTTATTATGGATTATTGGAGCACTATGAGTTTTATACACAATATGTTTGGAAGATTCGAGCTCGATTATAGACGTTTATTTCCTATATAGATCTGTCATGGATCTTGATGCAATACCGCAGGCCGTTTTGTACATGTTAAAAATTGGAAGATTTCATTAAATAAAAGTAATCGCAAATATACTTAGTAAATGACTGTACCTGTGTTGAACTGAGTGTTTTATCGTTTCCTTAAAAATAGCTTAATATATAATAAAGTTTTATTTAGGATGTAAATGTTGTTTTATTTTCAGTTAGATCAAAAAGTTTTATGGATGCTTAGTTTTATAGATAATAATATATTTTCTCGTATTCATTCGAATCCGGTGGATAGGAACCGGTTCTCATAAATACGAAAAAACCATGTCTAGCATCGTATTATATCCAGTTTTCTACGAATATAGAAATGTACAATCATCAGATTAAAACAAGTTTTTTTAGCCCGTGCCTTCGGCATCTCGGGGCTAAAAAACTAGTTTTAATCTTATAATTGTACATTCTATATCCGCGGTAAGCCGTTTATAATACGATGAAAGAAATAACTATACTTAAATTTTTATAAACATGAGAACATAATTAATTACATAAATAACTGGTTAAATCATTATTTGCTGTTTTAAGACTTTTTTGGAGGGTCTTTCACATAAAGTGACCCCTTTTTATTTTGAAATAAATTGAAAATGAAAACGAGGGGGAGGGGTTTGCTAGTTTTTGGTTTGTTTGATTTTTACAGTGATTAGGCTAGGTTAGGTCTTATTTGTTATAGTGTATCCCGTAGGATTAGGACACTGTAGTTATAGGCATATCGGGTTAGTCATAGTTATAAGATTAACTCTCAATTTTTTTTTATAAAGTTAAGGGAGGGGGAGGGGTATCATTGCTAAACAGGGTACTTTGTTTAAAAGCGCTAACAATTTTTGATGAAATTGTTTGAACATATTGAAACAAACCCCTGGTCTATGTTTCTCCTTTCAATTTAAATGCAAATAAATTGAACTGTTGAGCGAGGGTTGGAATTAGAAAAAGAATGCTCACACATTATTACTAAGATATATCTTTTGTTATAAAGTAACAGGATGTCTGTGTGTAGGACCAATAAAATATCGTAGAATGCTTTCCCTTTAGTTCCATAATTTTCGTCAATGGTAGGTTTCATAAAAGGTTTTACTATATTTGAAAGACACCTCCCCCCCCCCCCCCCTCCCTTTGAAGATATAGCCCAGAATAGTTATTTCTTTCATCGTATTATAAACGGCTTTCCGCGGATATAGAATGTACAATTATAAGATTAAAACTAGTTTTTTTAGCCCCGAGGTGCCGAAGTGTAAGTGTGTGTAAGTGTTTAGATTAAACAGGGACATGGGACCACGATTCTGACAAAGGAAATTCGGAAATCTTTTATGTTGAAATAATCTTTTTTATATGCATTTGTCTTTATTAAAATATCCTTGAATGCACGATACTGAGAGGCCTAGGATTAGTTATAGGTAACAATTAGTTTCTATTTTTAACCGGCGTTATCCTCTTAGAAATTTTTTTATCAATTTTGAAAATCGCCTTTAAACATTTGTTTTTTTTATGTATATTCTGAAATATTGAAATGTTCAACTTTACTCATTAAGTTCAAAAGTTGTATAACAAATACAGCTACTTCCAAAAGCAGATTTATAAACAAACAAAAACTCATGTTTTGGCTAAACAGATGCACTTGTGGACGGACGACTAACTAAGAGAAAATTCTCATTAAATAAAGGATTTCACAACTATGTATATCAAACAGCAGCCGAGTAAATAAAATTTTCCTTATGGTCTTTATGTTTTTATTTTATGAATTGTTTCTTTTTTATTTAGAGGTCGACACTTTCTTTAATAGCAGCCAAGTAAATCATATTTCCATCTTTTGAAATTATTTACAGATATTTAAAGTTCTAGAATACCTAGGTACGAAATGAAGACCTTAAATTTCAATTAATTTATTTCTTTTAAATCTAAATTTTGTGCACAATTTGCAATTCTATCAGATTAAATGGACACTCAAAAAGTTTAATAGATTCTTGTATTTAAAAAGCTTAGTTTTTCTATAGTTACTGTCTGTCTGTATGGCCGTAACAGACACTCTCTTCGTCAATTTAGGCATGTTAGGCAACTGTCCTATCGATTTTCAATAACTTAACGATCCCCTTATTTTTGAAATAAAATGAAAATATTGGATGTAGTTTTTTCCTATACCTAGCCTCTACGAAGGGCCCTAAACTTTATTGATACACAAGGATGACAACCTTCATAAAGCAAAGCAAATAAACGGTAGGACAAACGAACTTAACACTTATTTGTCATCATGGTAACGATTATAGAGTTTGAAATAGTTCTTAGAATAACGAAAAGAGTCATCCGTTACTGACGGACGGACCGTGATTATAGAAAAGATTCGCTTTAAATAATTATATAAAAGCTTCGCTTTTAAAAAGAATAAGAGAGTGTCCTATGTCTACCTAATTGAATTGAGAAATTTTCTAACTTATCTATAATCCAGAGTTCAATATTGTGTGTTTAGTCAGGGATGCGAGGGAGAGATAGTGTGTGTTTATTAAGGAGGGGGGGGGGGGGAGTAAGATTTACCCAGTATCAAATATAACCTAATCTTTCCTAAAGTAAAAAAATAACAAACCAAATACTAAATTACTCTCCTTTTAAATTTATTAAAAGATAAAGATGGATGGTTATCAAGGCTATTATTTTTAAAATTTCTTATCTACAACAAATAATTTTAGTTATAAGATGATTATAAAATTGAAATAAAATTCCTTGATGAATAAATATTCTAAGTCCCCGCGTTTAGTAAAGTCTTTGTGCATTCAATTTATAAATCTATTCCCCAATTAGGCAAAATGAGAAAATTGAATGTATTCTTTGTTTCGTCAAATTTCACTTGTATTGTATATTCCCCCAAGTGTCACTCTCCTGCGCCCATAGCTTTTAGGGTATCGTAGCAAATTTCTTCTAATGGCATATTTTGGGTACTAATATTTTCCTAATCAAGACGAAAATGAGAAGTTTTAAAACCACAAAAAGTTTAATGGCATTTCAAAATTAATGATTTCAGAAGCTGTTATAGTGCCTATAAAAAAATGATGTCATACAATATAAATGACCAATAATAGACCAATACACAGAATAAATTACCAATGGCAGATCAGTATACATTTTAATTGGCCAATGGTAGGCCAGTTTTACGTCTTTTTTTTTATAATTGTTCGATTTTAGATGCTTAGAAACTCTATAATCAATATCATAACCAAAAAGTCCGTAAGTCCATTTAAAACATACTGATTTTTAACTATTTTTACCACTTTTTTATTTTCTACATATATATAATAGGGATGTTTGTCTGTTTTGTAGGATCTCGAAACTAAGCTATATGTGAACATTGAAAGAGGAGGGGGAATCTACACTCTGTAAGTTGTACAACTACAGAATTTATCTTTTTCATCGTATACAATTTAATTAAATCCAGCCACACGTCAGCCGCCTGTAAGACACAGAGAAATCAAACTTTTACAATTTTAAAAATTAGCTAAAAGTCTAAACCTAACCCAAATATGACAACCCATCTCAAAAAAATTCAAGTATTTAAACGCGTTTAAATTTAAGCCTTGGTGGCGGCTGCCGAGCCTTGAAAAAATGTAAATTTAGTCTACAGCCTGGTCTATGAACTTTAACCTGTACTTGAAAATTTATTTGCCATCCCATCCTTAACTATCTGTAACTCAACAAAGATAAATACAAACTAAACTTTTTAATTTTCTCATCAACAAGAACGATTGCATCCAATAATATTTATTAATTGTAGGCAGGGATATAAAGGGATTAGACAAAGGTCAATAAATTGGTATACATCCCCAATGATAATACACAAAATTACCCCTTCTGTAAATTAAAATTAGAGGTCGAAACGTTTGAAAACTCAACTTATGAATCAACCACAATCAAAATTCACTAATGTATCCAAGGCTGTAAAGCAAACAAATAAGAAAATGTTATTATAAAACTTAAGGGAATAGTGTAATAAACAGCCCATTGTCACCTCTCTCTCTGAATTGTAGGAGTGGATATAGGATACACATGGATATATTGACAGGGGAAAATTTGTCGTCAATTTAGGTTGCTAATATGGTCCTCGTCATTTATTGTTCAGCCTGTTCATCCAGTAGAAGAGGAGAGGATAGGGTGTAGGGGGTGGAAGGTTGGTATTGTTCTTATTTTAGCCAGCTGCAAGAATCAGAGTACATGAAAAGCTGTAGCAACATCAAAGTAATAATATATCGGTTATTTTATATCATTTTGACGTACACAACTCAAATATAAACCGAGATATTTAGGATTTTGTAGGTAGTAGTTTTGAGTAGTTTTATGAAATATTAATAGCAGTGTCTGAACCTTTTAACCAATAATTTTAAACTACAAATGGGGTATTTACCCTCCATTGTTCTATCCCTTAAAATCCCTAGCAGAGTATTTTTCTTTTTCTTCAAAAATTTTAGAAAAAAAACTTTATCTAAGATTTTAGAATGCTCTGATTCTGTGAAGTTTTTAGGATAATTTTCAGTTTAAAAACTTTTGTATTTTAAGTTTTGTGTTTGCTAAGGATAATGATTAAAGGATTTCCAATATCTATTTTCTCTCTCTCTGTCTCTGTCTCTGTCTCTCTCTCTCTCTATGTCTTCGTCTCTGTTTTTATCTATCTTTCTTCTTTCTTTCTGTAAAGCAGTCTCTCACTATCTATCTGTTTCTATTCATTATCTCTTTCATCATTTAAGATGGGGGGAGGGGATTTGACTGTAAATTACGCTGGTACCCAAAGTTTTATCATGACGTCCTCCAAAAATTATCTCCAAAAATCCAAGAACTCTAAAGGCGTCTAACGGCCAAACGGTGGAATGTATAGATTGTGCTCGCACAAAAGTTTAACCGACAAAAGAAGGCCTACAAATAATCTGGAATATTTATCAATCAATTATGCACAGTTATCTCAATGTGCGCATAAATGCGCGAAAAATTTATCTTACGCTTTTTTACTTCAGTGAAGATTTTCCTGTGCATCATTGTATCTTGGCTTTTTCAGATTATTTATAGGCCTTCATATTCAACTTAACACGGTGTGCTAGCAGCCTTTATAGTTCATCGATTTTTTGAGATAATCGTTACCAGGAACATTTTACAGTAAACTGCACTAGATTTAAAACTATTGGTACTTACATTAAATCTTGTTTGATTGGTTTAATCAAACTTTTATTTGAAAAATAATAATGTGTATAAATTCTTGTCCATTGTCTTATCCATTAAGATCCCTGTTTTCTTGTTAGTTAATCTAGTTTAATATTTCATCTACTTTATATGTCTTTCTACATACATAAATTCCTCTAAAAATGTTTCATATTTTAGCATAAAAAAGTCAAATTGACTACTTTTTCCTTGCTTCACAACAATAACCTTAAATTATATTGTGCTACTTATGGACTGTATCAGTAATGTCTATACTTTTCGTAAACATAAAAATTATTGATTTTTTATATTTTAGGTGGTGTAACATTTTCACAGCAGGTTATTTACCATAAGTTTTAAACTTAAGTTAGGGCACCTATCTTAAGTTGCGAAGTTACTCTATAATAAAATTTGTCTGGCTGGTTGTCTGTCCGTCTGGAGCTAATTTTCTAAGCTGCAATTCAAGAAAGACGGCTGATTTTTTTGTGAAGATTTTTTATAAGGATTAGCGTACAGTATATGATTTATACTCTGATATTAGTAACAAGATGTCTCTGTGTCTGTCTTTCTGTACAAAAGGATATCGCTAACCACTGAACCGATATCGTTCTCCTTTAAAATGTTACTTCATCATAGGTCCTGGGAAAGTTTATAACTATTTTTAGGGAGGGTACTACCATCCTCCGAACAGAAATAGCTCCTTGAAAAATATTATGTAATCTAAGTAATTTTCTGACGCAACTTTTCATCTTTGTCTAAAACTAATATTGGTTGATTCACTTCCACAAGAGGTGAGTATCACCTTGATTTCGCTCAAACTTATCTTTGTAAAATCGAAATAGGGGAGTGGGGTCGACTATACCTCTCTTCCCTCAAGTGAGAAGCCATTGGTTAAAAACATATTGAAATAATTATGGTAAACAAAAATTGTAGCAACAACAGCAGATTCTAAACTTTATAGCCCAGCTATTGGCCTCGCAATCTTCAAGGTATAGTTACTTTAAAACAAGGATGACAACATCCATAAAAGCGAAGCACTGAAACGGTAGGACAAACGGACATTAACACTTATATAGTGTCAGAACTGAATAATCAGAATATAAATGTATAAGAGTCGAAGCAAAGTTGTAAGTAAATTTGTTGAAAAACTGCTTTATACAGGATTATGTTTATGGACATACTTACATTTTTAGGACTTGATTATAGAGTTGCTTCGCTAATAATATTATATTTTGTTGTCCCAGGAATCAATATACCAAAAATCAGATCAATTTGATGATTAGATCATATAAAAATTTGTTGTCAAAAAAGTAAAAAAATCAACATGTTTAAAATAGACGTACGGACATTTTGGTAAAAATTATAGAGTTGCCACGCTTTCTAAATCGTACCTAATTACTAAAGGAATCACCATGCAAAATTTTAAATCGATAGGACAATTCTAACATGCCTAAACTAACGAAAAAAGCTATCCGTTACGGACGGACGGACGTACGGACGGACCGACCCTAATTATAGAAAAGCTTCGCTTTTAACAAGAATGACAACAAAGATAGGTAGCGTAGATAAAAATTATAATTGGATATCGTGAAAAAATTTACTCTAGCGCAGTGTCATACAATAAACATAAAAACTTGATAAAATAGGGAAATAACGAAACCTTCAAAATCACGCAACATTTAAAATCACAAAAACGTAAAAATCTAGAGATTGATCTAGCACCGGAAAAAATAGGTTTAATGAAACTTAATGAAACTTTATGGAAATATGTAGAATATGAGCATATTCAATCCCAGATAATTTCAATCCTGAATAATAATCGAGAAAATCATGAAAAACTAAAAATCCAGGAATCGATCTAGCTCCCAAAATAATAGATACATGGACAAAACAATGCATAAATTAAATGGGCATATGTCACAGAAATCTTCACTAAAAATGGCCGATAAATCGATGAATAACCCCAATGATGATTCACAAAATTAAGCTTAATGAAGATTACATTTAGCGATTAAAACGAATGAACACTGACTTAATGAACCAACCAATCAAAATTCAATAAAAGTCCCCAAAGCTTATAAGCAAATAAATAAGAAAACATTACTATAAAACTTTGGGGACTAGTGTGGCTTGAATATTTCAGCTGTTAACATTAATATTAAGAATTTCATTCCAAAAATATAGAATTCAGGTTTTAATCTCACACAAATTGACAATAAATTTAATTAAAACCTTCTAGAAAATTGTATGCAGAAAGAATTGCAGATTCAATTAACTTTGTGTGTTTTCCAAGTATGTGTTTGAATGCACATATTTGCATGTGTGTTGGGTTTGTTTATGTATATGTAGTATGTGTACAAGGATGATAACATCCATAATTAGCAAAGCACAAGCAAATCATAGATGGACAAAGAGACAAAGTGAGGTACAGAGCAGATGTTCAGTTGTCGTAGTGAGAGAAAGTCACTCAAAAATCATCCACATGACGACATAAAATTATGGATTATCCCTCTCTTTTTTAGGGGTTTTCTTTCCCACTTCTCCCCTCATCTCCCTCATCCGTGGATCATTTTTGAGTGACTTTCTCACCCTACTCAGTTGTCATAAAACAGAAACATATTAAAACTTAAATAATTGAGCATGACCGACAGACCGACGGACCAGGTAAATTATATACTAGATGCTTACTGGTACAAGGAATCTCCAACAAAAATTTCAGGTGACTATCTTGAAGAGTACCTGATAAAATCACATTTCCTCTATAAAGTTACATACGGACAGACAAAGTAAATTATAAAGTAGCTTTGCTACCCCTAAGACATACATCTACATTGTATGTACATGAGTGTGTGTTCTAAATCCTCAGAAGATACTTTGAACTTGTAAAATGAGCCTAGATGCCAACTTGATAATTAGATTTTAGCATTTAGTCCCAGGGAAGGAGGAGACATTGACGCTGGTACCCAAAGTTTTAAAACCACTTTATCTTATTTGTGGCTTAAAACTTTGGGTACATTTATACTATTTTGATTGGTTAGTTACAAACTCATAGCGTCTAAACGTTTCGACCAATAATTTAAATCCACAGAAAAGTAATGTTGTTTATTATCATTGGGGATGTATATAAGTTTTTCATCCATAGTCTTATACCTTAAAAGGACTCTCCACAGAAAAATCAACTTTGGATTTTTGAAAATCTAACCTGAAACTATTATTCTCTGTTCAATTTTAGGCATTTTTTGTTTTTGTGGCATCGCGATCGAAGCCCTTTGAAAATTTTGTCCGCCGCCTATTTGTACTGCCGCTATAACAATATATACTACACTTTCCTCCACTCAATATATGTTTGCCGCTAAAGAACATTTGCTCCATTGCAACCGGCCGCTCTACGATTTATCCTCTTCCTTGACTGGACAATCCTGCCGCCTCCATTTTGTGTTCGCCTCCGCCAAATATAACCATCTTTTGCCGCAGTTGCCGCATTCATCGCCCTTCTCCGCCGCTACTCCGCTATACATTGCGTACGTCGCTCTACACAACACCCCCAGCCTCCATTTAATTTCTGAACAAGGGAGAGGAGAGCATGTATTGAAACGCGACGTACAGCAATGAATAGCGGAGTAGCGGCGGAGAAGGGCGATGAATGCGGCAACATAGAAGCTAAAAATCACTAAAGCAGCACAAATTGAATGGCGGGAGGATTCACTTAAAGGAGGTAAAAAATTTCAAAGGGCTTCGATCACGATGCCACAAAAACAAAAAATGCTTAAAATTGAACAGAGAATAATCATTTCAGGTTAGATTTTCATAAATCCAAAGTTGATTTTTCTGTGGAGAGTCCTTTTAAGATTCCTGTTAATATAACTTACCTACACAGATATAAAGCAAATTCACAGTCTTTTAACTTTCAAACTAGAGTTGAACTTTGCAGGGAGAGAGGGGGGGGGGGGAGTGTTTATTCCGTCAGTCCCCAGAGTTTTATAATAACATTTTCTTTTTCACTGGCTGAACAAATTTTGTCCAAACGTTTCAACCAATAATTATAATCTACAGAAGGTATAATTCTGTGTTTTGTCATAGGAGATGTACTTTAATCATTCGGCCATTGTCTTATCCCTTTAGATTCCTGAAAACTTTAAGACTTTTAAGGCTTAAACAAAATTAGAATATAAAATAAAACTTTTATCTCCACCTGTCTGTCTTGATTAATTTTTTAAAAACTTAATTTTAGTCCATCTCCTACTACAACTACAACCACAACTTCAACTACAACTGCAACAACAACTCGACCATATTATCCAACATTGTTTCCAAGACCAACAACAAATAGGAATGAGTTTAACGCAATCCTTATACTAAAGTAACAGGATGTTTGTTTGTCTGTGTGTCTGTACCAAAGGATCTCGCTAACCGCTGAACCGATCGGGTTCTCCTTAACAGGGTAGATTCTCATATGTCCCGGGAAGGTTTATAACTATTTTCTTTGAAAGTGGGACACCCCCAACCCCCCCAAAAATAAAAAATGCCTTCCCCCCCAAAATTTTTTTTTTTTTACATTTTTTAACTAAAACTTAAATTAAAAATGATGGGGGGGGGGGGGGGTGCACCCAACCCCCACCAAAAAAAAAATTTCCACCCCCAAAAATATTTTTTTTACTTTTTCCTTTAAAATCTAAAATAAGAAATTGGGTTATCAAATTCGACTCCCCCCTCCTCAAGTGCCCTTAGAGGCCTCTAAGGGCATAGCCGCTAGTGCTTATATAATTGAAGACTGAATTAGTTGTATGGCTTGTAGTTTTGGTTTAAGTGCTTTTCTACAGAGGGCTGGGGGTTACATTTTTATTTCATTTAATTTCTAGTGATAACAAGAAAAAGGACTATTTTTAAGTTTAAAGTGCCTATACAAAATGACGTCATACAATACAAATGACCAATTTAAGGCCACTCCACAGATTAAATTACCAACGGAGGGCCAGTATATATTTTAATTGACCAATGGTAGGCCAGTGTGACATCATTTTTTATAGGCACTATAAAAATATTCTGTTTTCCTACCATTGATAGGCCAGTATACATTTTAATTGACCAATGGTAAATATATACTGGCATTCATTGATAATTTGAATTGCATGACGTCATTTTTATATACACAATAGCTTCTTAATGAAATTGTAATAGTATCTCTGTTTTCAAGTTAAACTGAATATGCCTAAACTCTAGACCTAACATGATTCCAACTATACCTGGAGGATCTAATTATCATCAGTATTATCACATACCTGTTGTTCCAATTCAGTAAGTTCATATTTTTAGTAGCACAGCATATATATTAATAAGGTAACTGGCACAATTCCGTTAAATCCGCAGGAGGAAAAAAAATTAGATAAGTGAATGTATTAGAAGTTAAAGGAAGCCTGCAGAAAATATGATGCTTTAACTTATGAAAGAATGCCACAATTAGACCCAATACCATAAATTTGAAGCCTACATCTTCAATAACAAAAAAATATAGATAATTTGAAATTACATTTAGAGTGTTAAAATGTTTTAAATATTTCTATCCCTCATAAGATATTTCATTGACAGCAGTGAATTTCCTGCAGACTTCCTTTAATAATTTTCTATTTGTGTTAACTTTAGCTCGCATTATAACAATTTAAATATAAAAATATTTTATTTTAGGAGATATCCAAATTACAATAACCAGCACAGATCTTATGGTTTCATGAAATTCCTTTAAGTTTATGTTTGCTTGTTTGTTGATTTAATGCTGTTGTTGAGCATAGGGCTTAAAACTACCTTTCCATCAAGTATTCGACAGGCACTTTAATAACCTCTTTTTTCCAAGCATCGAATTAGACATTGTTTCTTATTCAAATTTAAGGAAAAATTATTATTTTCATTGACCTATTTCTAGTTTTTTGTTCTTTTATTTAAAGAAAGAAGTAAAATTCTTTGTCTGTAACTTAAGATCTTGCTAACTACTGGAGCAACTGAGTTCTTGTTTCAACTATTAAACACTTCAAATAACCAAAATTCACTTTCAACTTTAAAGTTTATTCTTTGTTAACATTTTTAAGTATACTTTCAAAAACCATAAACACACTGCCTTGCAATCCTTTCATCGGTCTGTATGCACAATTTGCTTGGTACAATGTTGCAGAAATATTTGCAACATTTTCTATTTTAGGGAAGTTTCACATAAGTCACGGGATTGTTTTAGGCTATTTCAAGTTTAGATTTAATCCTTGACATACTTATAGGATACTTTTCACCTATCTACCCCCTTGAATGTAGAGCCCCCTAGATACTAGTTGCTCAACCGCTGCAGAGCACAAAGTATTAACTAAATTTTAAAGTGTAATTATTTAGAATATTGTAATATTGTAAGAATATTTTTCAACATTGTTGTTTGTGTACTTAAAAAAAACAATAATTGCCCAAGCTGCTTCTATTTTTAGATTTTTCTTCTTGATGTAAAATTATTAAAATGGTTTTAATTTTAAAACTTTAATAGTTATTTCTCGCATCGTATTATAATCAGCTTTCCGCGGATATAGAATGTACAATTATAAGATTAAAACCAGTTTTTTAGCCCCGAGGTGCCGAAGGCACGGGATAAGAAAACTGGTTTTAATCTTATGATTATACATTTTATATTCGTAGAAAGCTGGATATAATATGATGCTAGACATAGTTTTTTTCGTATGGATAAGAACCGGTTCCTATCCTCCGGATTCGAATTAATACGAGAACAAATATTAAAAATTTTATATTTTGTCAAAATTTTTTTTTGTATCCATAAAATGTGTAATGAAAATACTTTATTGATCTTAACCAACAAAATAATAAAAAATAAATTGGCTGATTTAGTATTAAATTTTAAAATTCCCTAAATTATGAATGTTATGTTATTTTATGTTAAGCTCAGAGCAGCCCCACAAGGTTATATCCTAGGACCAAAAGTGTTTAACAACTTTATTTTGAATCCTTTATTCAAACTAAAATATTTATAAAATTATTAATTTCTTATTTGTAATAAAATATTTAATATCAAATTTGCATATAGAATTGGTATGTATTGTTTTATTTTTATTTAAAGAATTTATTGTTAAACTGTTTTTAACCTATTTTTTAATCATATATCAAAAATATACTATGACACCAGTAGAATCAGACTGCAGAGCCCAAATTTGAATTAAGTCCCCAATAAACTTTTTTGGGGGGATTTAAAAATTAATTTTATATGTTTCTGTGATCATTTTGACGGAAGCAAAAGCAACTTTTAGTTTGGGGTTAAATTGTTTCTTACAGAACAATTTTATATGATTCAGTTTATATCAATACAATAATAAAAAAACTCTACTCTGTTCGATGGAAATAATTTTGTTTCTAAAACAATCAATTTCAGTAAAAAATTTAACATAATACAATAAAACACATAATGCTAAAGTTAAACCAATAAGATTCCTTGTTTCATTTCAACTATTCATAATTTCCGAAAGAGTGTTTTCACAAAGTGACTTATTTACAATGTAGTTAAATAATTTTTATTTAATTAAAATGAAAAGAATGAAAACTATACACCTAAAAGATACATACTTTTTAAAAATACTTTAAAAAAATAAGTTTGAATAATCTTATTTTATATCATATTTGTATATGTGTCAAAAATAATTTTGTTGTATTGCATAAACATTTGTTGACATCATGTCATCTTGTCATCAAATTTAACCCTTTACAGCCAATTTTTATGTGTTTAAAATAGGTGAACGAACACAAACATGTCAATGTTAATTCATTGGTATATTGTAAAGATTTAACTTTTTAGTGAATTTTTATAGTAAAATCATAAGGCCTAAGTTTACTCTATACCAGAATACAATATTTATGAAGCAAAACACTCTAAAAGCTACGAATTTTACCCAAATAAAAAAAAGACCTTTTGCTTGGGTCAAAATGACCACGGCAACAGTAAAAATTAATATTTAAATCCCCCAAAAAAAGTTTATTGGGGACTTAATTCAAATTTAGGCTCTGCAGTCTGATTTTACTGGTGTCATAGTATATTTTTTACATACGTTTTAAAAATAGGTTAAAAACAGTTTAATTTATGAAAAGCGCTGCTACTTTGCAATTAGAGTACGTCCATCCGTCTTTCCTTATGTTCTGAAGCTAAAGTTTATTATATCAAAGGTTCTACGTAGGGACAAACAGTGATCTAAAGGGATAAGACGATCGCCAGAAATTAAAGTACATCCCAAATGATGATACAAAATCTTACCACTTAAGTAGATTATGATTGTGGTTGATATGTTTGAACACTCAACTAAATGAACCATTCAATCAAAATTCAATAAAAGTCTCAATTTTTTAAAAGCAATTAGTATGAGAAAAATATTCTAAAACTTTGGGTAGCGGGACAAAGTGTTTTAAAAATCAGCCATATGACGTCATAAAAATGAGAGGACTAGTGGAAAGAAAACCTTTAAAATGAGATGGATAATTCCTCATTTTTATGGCGTCACAAGGCTGATTTTTGAGACACCGCTACGTTTTACAGTTACTAATTTGATTGTTAATGCTACGCTAAATAATTATTATGGACATAATATTCCCTTTTTGCATATTTTAAATATGCAAAAGCAAATTATTATTAAATCAAAACAGTTTTTTTGTTAGTAAACATTTACCTATATTGAAAAGCAAAGAAATTAACCTCTCGAAATATTTTTTAAAAAATAGAGCCTCTTCAATGAAATAATTTTCCTGGTAAGATAATAGGTATTTATTTTGTTTATTAATTAAAAGTTTTAAATATGTAAAACCACTTTATGTTACTTAAGTTCTAAATATATTAAATATTTTATAATATTTTTTTTATATTTTTTAAAATTCTCAGAAATAAATTTGTGACCTTTTGAAGGGAAAATATATTTTAAATATATAGTTGGGAGGTACACCCTACAACCCATTCACCTACAGGGGTGTTTCTTACATTCCAGAAACCAAGTGGAGCCCTAATCCAGAAGTGGGGTTGTATATGGTGGTCGCTGATTTTAAATAATTGTTACATTTTTATTCTGCAGATTTGAGAATCTCTTAAAACATACTAAAAAATCCTAATTAAAACTAACTTAAACTAATATATAAATAATTAAAACAATATTTTACAATGCTAGGGTTAATACGAATTTTACTGGAGGGTGAAATCATATTAATGCAATATTAAATAAAATTATTTGGTCTCATATTTAGATAAACAGTAAACACTCAAAATATTAAACGGATCATGGAAAGAAAACAAAGTCATTCCTAATTAGGACAGAAGTCACTGGAAATTGATCTAAGGAAGGCTACTTATGTCCTTCATCTAACAAAATCTAACTTAAGGGAGGTGACTTATGTCCTTCATCTTGCAAAACTTAGCTTTTCTGTCCTTCACATAGCAAAACCTCACAAAACATAGCATTTCTGTCCTTCACCTAGCAAATTCTTGCAAAACATAGCAAATTCTTGCAAAACATAGCAAATTCTAGCAATACATAGCAAATTCTTGCAAAACATAGCAAATTCTTGCAAAACATAGCAAATTCTTGCAACACATTGCAAATTATTGGAAAACTTAGCTTTTCTGTCCTTCACATAGCAAATTCTTGCAGAATATAGCAAATTCTTACAAAACATAGCAAATTCTTACAAAACATAGCAAATTCTTGCAATATGGGTCCCAAACTCAAAAACAAAGTTTCAGCGCGATCCGACCACCGGTTCTTGAGATACGGTGACATGGTGTCCTTGGTACCGACGGTAAGAATTGGGAAATGGTTCGAATCCTTAGTAAATTTGGCTAACACCAAAAATATTTTGACACTTTGTCAAATTTTTGAAGAAAAAATACCCAGGTGACACCAAGCGTACCTACTGAGAGGACACCAGGTCGAAAATATTCTAAGTGTCAAAAAATTTTTGGACATAGCCAAATTTTCTAAGGATTCAACCATTTCCCAAATCTTACTGTCCGTACCAAGGACACCAGGTCACCGTATCTCAAGAACCGGTGGTCAGATCACGCTGAAACTTCGTTTTTGAGTTTGGGACCCATATTGCAAGAATTTGCTATGTTTTGCAAGAATTTGCTAGGTTTTGTGAGAATTTGCTATGTTTTGTAAGAATTTGCTATGTTTTGCAAGAATTTGCTATGTTTTGTAAGAATTTGCTATGTTTTGCAAGAATTTGCTATGTTTTGTAAGAATTTGCTATGTTTTGCAAGAATTAGCTATGTGAAGGACAGAAAAGCTAAGTTTTCCAAGAATTTGCTATGTTTTGCAAGAATTTGCTATGTTTTGCAAGAATTTGCTATGTTTTGCAAGAATTTGCTATGTTTTGCAAGAATTTGCTATGTTTTGCAAGAATTTGCTATGTTTTGTAAGAATTTGCTATGTTTTGCAAGAATTTGCTATGTTTTGTAAGAATTTGCTATGTTTTGCAAGAATTTGCTATATTTTGTAAGAATTTGCTATGTTTTGCAAGAATTTGCTATGTGAAGGACAGAAAAGCTAAGTTTTCCAATATTTGCTATGTGATAGACCAAAAACCAATTTTATGCAAGATTTTGCTATGTAAAGGATCAAAAAAGCTAGGTTTTGTGAGGTGAAGGGAGGCTACTTATGTCCTCAATCTTGCAAAATCTTTGTTAAGGGATGCCCTTCATCTAACAAATTCTCACTTAAGGAAGGCTACTTATGTCCTTCCTAGGAAGGTGACTTCTGTCCTAATTTAGGAATGACTTTGTTTTCTTTCCATGATCCTATTTAACAAATGGGAAGATGAATAAATAATTCCTCTCTTGAAAAAGTAGATCATATAAGATAACGTATAGAAAAACTAACAAGTAACTGAGCAGCCTGAAAAATGACCTAATTATAACAAAATCCAAACTGTTCCTTCTTTGGAGAAAATGAGGAAAATTTGATTTTACCATTTTTCTCACTTCATTCTTGGTATATATTTTCCAAGCAAGTTCTGATTGTAAGCTGCTAAACACTATTTTACCAGTCGTTTTGATGCAAGCTACTGTCTAATAAATGACAGATTTATGGCAATTGACTACATGTGTCATAATTTTAATCATTTCAGTAAAAAAATCAGCCAGTTTAACCCGTTGGATTAATGGGCTTATATCCAAGAAAAAAATCTGCAGAAATTGTAGTTCTTAACAATCACTGATGCGGTAAAATAGATAGCTGCAAAGGATTAAGTGGTGTACCCTTGGTACCAACTTAAAAGCTTCACAAGACAAAAACTCTATTATCCTTAGAGACAACATCATAAGCAAATCATGACAAAACAGGTCAAAAATAAATATACAAAATTTGACACCCGAAAAATACAGGAAAATGATTAAAAATGACCAAATCATGACAATTAAGCTTTCACTTGAACCTTTAGATAAAGATCTGGAAAGGTGATGCGACTGTTTAATTATAATGATTCTTCATATCTTTTTAATAGAGGAGAAAATTTGTCGGCTACCCTACAGATATATATTATACGTAGTATTAACGTGTGTCAGTGTATCAATATGCTCGCTGTTAAGTGGACGTATATTTTGGTGTACACACTCTTGGTTATAATTATAAATTTACCCTGTGTTTCAGGTACATCACAGGTCTCCTTAACAAAACCTTAGATTAAAAAAAATCTCCAAAGAAACGGACAACAGGGCACTCAAATAGGGTACAGTGGTGGTCAGAATCTGTTGGAGATTAAATCTTAGCTGCTCCTTCTTGTTAGATATTGCAATTTGAAGTTTAGTGGTAAAAATGCCTAAATTTACAAGAATTCCAAGGATATATGCATGAGTAAACACCTTAATTCATCAAATAAAAAGGGTGAGTTTAACATTTGAGGAGTTTATATGTCTCTGCATATGTAAACTACACAGTCCCTCCCCATTTAGAAAATTTTAATACTTTAAAGAAATTATTTAATGAAAAAGGTAAGTTTACAACTTTAAGCTAGAGGCTGTTACCCTGTAACCAGTAGAGAATACCTCAGTTCAAGTTTACATATAGCTAAAGTTAATTTTTAAAATACTCTACCCCCCCCCCCTTCAACCCCCCCTTGCTACCCATAAAATTTATAGGGAAGGGGGTTTGGCAAAGTATAGTTATTTCTCGCATCATATTATAAACAGCTTTTGGCAGATATAGAATGTACAATTATAAGATTGAAACCATTTTTTTAGCCCCTTCGGCACCTCGGGTCTAAATAAACTGGTTTTAATCTTATGATTATAAATTTTATATTTGTAGAAAGCTGGATATAATACAATACTAGACATAGTTTTTTCATATGTATGAGAATCCGTTCCTATCCACTGGATTGGAATGAATACAAGAAATAGTATTATGTTTTACTCAAAACTACTTGAAGTATTGTGAGAAAAAATTATATGTAAAATTCTTAGGCTTGTTGACTACCCCCCCCTCCCCCCCCCCCCTCCTAATGAAATCTAATTGGAAGGGGGTGAAGATCCAGAAGATTTCTTTAGATATCACTAAAGAAATATATAAGCTTTAGTACTTTAACTTTAGTAGGCATCAAAATCTCTTACAAATATTGCTGCAACCAACCCCTCCCTCCTTCTTAGACCACAAATCATTAGGAGGGAAGCAGTGGATGTGGAAAATACTCTTGTGTTACTTTGAAATCACTGAATTATATTAAGCAAACTTTGAATTTAGGCTTTTTTAGGATATTAGTTACTTTTCCAAATATTGCTGAATCCCCCCCCCCCCTCCATCTGTTAGAAATAGTGGCTAGTGGCATAACCCATTGCTCCTTCCCCGAACATTGAAAAGGTAATTCATATAAAGGCAAAGCAATTTGGAAATATAAAAGCTTTATTCCAAAGTTTTCTCCTTATTGCTATAGTGGTTCCTGAGCAAAACACAGGTGGTGAGGTTGTATGGAGGGTAGCTGGAGAGGGAGGGGGAGGGCAAGCAATATTTTTAAAAAAAATTTATGGGGGTGGAGGAAATTGAGCAGCAAGCAATATAATATTTCTGGATGGGGTTGGTTGAGGTTGGGGAAAGGTCAGAAATATTTGTTCAAGTATAAAGTAATTATGGACCTACAAAAGTTTAAATCCAAAAGCCCTCTATACCTTGAGTAATCTCAAAGTAAATCACAAGGGTATTGCTATACTCCCTTCTATTACTTAATTGGAGGGAGGGGGGGGGGGGAGATTGTAAAGAAATAGGGAGTGAAAGGGGGCTTGGAGGGAGGATTCAGCAAAATTTGTAAAAGTTACTGTTGACCTACCAAAGTATATCTCAAAGGTTTGCTTTGCTGCTATAATTCTAGTGTTTCTTAGTAACACACCATGGTAGTACCCTTTCAACTTCAATATCCCCCCCCCCCTCTTTCTCTCTGTACAAAATGTTATGTTTTTGATTTATGATGGGAGGGGAAGAGGTCAGCAATATATGTAAAAGTGCTTTGGGTCCCACAACAATACAAATCCAAAATACAAATATCTCTTGTAGACGAGACTATTGACAAAAAGCTGGCTGACCAACTTTTGCCTGACCAACCAGCAGAAGCGCGAGGTTATGGCTTAATCAAAGTACACAAAGGTGTAGCAGAAGGTAAAAAAATTCCGCCCACTAGATTAGTGATAAGTGGGTGTTCCAGCAATACTGAAAATCTAAGTAGCTATTTAGATTTTAAAGCCAAACATATTCCCCCAATGCTTGATAGCCACATTTTAGATACCCCCGATTTACTACGTTTTCTTGATCAGCAAAATGAAAATATGGACCAATCAGAACAGGCTATATTGGTCAGTATTGATGTCGAGGCACTTTATCCTTCAATTCCTATCAATGAAGGGATACAAGCTTTTAAAGAAGCTTTAAGTGATAAGAAATATGGCGATTGTAATGTATCTATTCCTTTTTTAATTATGTTACTATGTTTTGTTCTAAAATTCAACTCGTTTATATTTAATGGATTGTATTATTTGCAAGAGTGGGGGACAGCCATTGGAACAAAAGTGGCACCAACATATGCCAATATTTTCATGGGAAAACTTGAATCCCAATTACTCACAGATTGGTGGAAACGCTTTATTGATGACATTCTTTGTTTGTTTGTAGGAACAGAGGATGAACTTCTTGATTTTTTAAAATATATAAGTACATTTCATAACACTATTAAATTTACATGTGAATATCGTTTAAAAGATAAAATTGTAAAAACAAAATGGAAAAATGGCCAATTTATTGTTGAAAATTTTCCTATTTTAAATATTAGGCCCAGATCTGTTGATTTTTTAGACTGTAATATTTGGATAAATGAAAATAATAAATTTGAAACTGACCTTTTTGTAAAGGGATCAGATCGTGTAACCTATTTAAAGCCTCAAAGTGCACATGCACCATTTGTTACAAAAAATATTCCTTACAGCTTAGCCTATAGATTAAAACGAATTTGTTCTTCAAATGATAACTTTGTAATTAGATTAAAAGAACTTGAATGTAATTTATTAATTCGTGGATATAACTCTAAAGTTATAAAACATGCTTTTGAGAAAGTAAAGATTATTTCTCGCACACAAGCCTTACAAAAAGTTGTTCATGTAAAAAGTAACAGTAGACCTGTGTTTTGTTTAACATATGACCCTCGTATTGATTCTGTATCTAATTCTATGAAAAAACATTTCTCTTTAGCAAGTAAAGATCCAGTTTTTAAAAAAACTTTTCCTCTGATGCCAATGATAGGATATAAAAGAGCAAGAAATTTAGGTGAACACCTAATTCGAGCCAAGTTATATCCTACTCAGAGATACAACTTAAGAGAAAGAAATGGATTCTTTAAATGTAGCATAAGAGATATTGGTTGTAACCTGTGTAATCGTAGTCAAAATATTTCTGAACATGTTGCCAGTTTTTCTCAAAAAAAGTACCCAATCAAGTCAAATATTAAATGTTCAGATAATTTTGTAATTTATTCTATTCAGTGTAAACAATGTCCAATGCAATATGTTGGACAAACTTCTAATGCTGCCTCTGTTAGATTTAATGCTCATTCTTCGGATATTTTAAACAAAAAAATTTCAAAGCCAGTTGCCAAACATTTTAACAGTAGAAACCATTCATGGTCAGACATGGTTTTTACCCCTTTTGAAAAACTCCACAAAAAAGATAAAACTCTGTTGGATATCAGAGAAAAATATTGGATAAGAGAAAAAAAGACAGTTGAACATGGTTTAAATATAAATTCATGACAATTTTATGTACCTTTTTGCTAGTTGCAATAAAATTTTTTTTTTTTGTTTTGTTTTGTTACATTTGCTCATCTTTTTTAAAAAAAATTTTCTTGGTCAAACTTTTACTTAAAGACTGATCTGCAAAGCTGCACCTATACTGAAGTTTTGTCTAGAGCAAATGATTTAATAACTTGTTTAATTTGACCGTCCAACTTTCAAAAAATTTACAAAAAATCAATCAAAAATTTGCCAGTTTCAATTTGTGTTTTGTTAATAATGTACATGGACGAAAAAAAGTAAGATTTTATTTAATTTTAATTCTATTTTGTTATTTAAACTGCCCTACTTTGAATTTAATTAACCTTGTATAAACATATATCCTATTTATTCACTTTATTTGTTATCAATGTGTAACCATAGTGAATTTTAATTCTTTTTTTTTATATGTAAAAATGCCTATAAAACATATATTAAGTAATAATTGACTTAAAATGCATATTTTGATAAATTTTAATTGCTATTTTTTTGTTTAGTTCCTGATGATGAGGGCAGTTTTGCCCTCGAAACGTTGAATTAATTTAAAAATTTGATGCCTTGAGTTTTTCTGTCTGAGGATTTTACATGTTGGGTCCGTTAACCATTCGTCTTACAATATCTCTAATAGTTTCTTAAAACACATTGGAATGATCTTCTGCCACCCCCCCCCCCCCTTCCCCCCCCAATTATGTCAGGACAAGTTGGAGGGGGAGAAAAGAAGGTCAACATAATTTCTACAAAATTTTTGCCTAAAAACCTTACAGAAAATTTTTTCCTAATATACTTCCATTAGTTTTTGAGCAACACATAATAGTATTACTATGCTCCCCCCCCTCCATCCTAAAGTTTGTAGGTTGTGAGAGTATGGGGAGGGGGGGGGCAGAATTACTAAAAGTAACTTGGGCCATATGTAAACTTGAACTGAAGTTTTTTCTACTGGTTCCAGGGTAACAGCCTTTAGGATTATGTTGTAAATTGTTCCAACCTCTTATTTATTATACTTATTGAAGTTAAAAACATCACTTATAGTAGTAAAAATTGTTCTAAATGGGAATGAAGTGTTTAATTTACATATGAAGGGATATCTAAACTCCTCAAATGTTAAACTCACCCTTTTTACGTGATGAATGAAGGTGTTCACTTATGCATATATCCTTGGAATTCTTGTAATTTTAGGCATTTTTACCACAAAACTTCAAATTGCAATATCTGGCAAGAAGGAGCAGCTAAGATTTAATCTCTAACGGATTCTGACCACCACTGTACCATATTTGAAGGCCCTGTTGTCCGTTTTTTTGGAGATTTTTTTTTAATCTAAGGTTTTGCTAAGGAGACCTGTGACATAATATATGCACGGTCAAGTTTGTTTGGGTTTTATTTTTAAATGCGAAGCTTTTCTATAATTAGGGTCGGTCTGTCCGTCCGTCCGTCTGTAACGGATGACTTTTTTCATTAATTTAGGCATGTTAGAATTGTCCTATCGATTTCAAATTTTGCAGGGTGATTCCAGTAGTAGTTAGGTACGATTTAGAAAGCGTAGCAACTCTATAATCATTACCAGAATGTCCGTACGTCCATTTTAAACATGTTGATTTTTTTACTTTTTTAACAACAAATGTTTATGTGATCTAATTATCCACTTGATCTGATTTTTCGTATACCTATTCCTGGGACAACAAAGTACAATATTATAAGCGAAGCAACTCTATAATCAAGTCCTAAAAATGTAAGTATGTCAATAAACATTGACCTGTATCAAGCAGTTTTTCAACAAATTTACTTATAATTTTGCTTCGACTCTTATACATTTATATTTTGCTTATTCAGTTCTGACAAAGTACAAGTGATAATGTCCGTTTGTCTTACCGTTTCAGTGCTTCGCTTTTATGAATGTTGTCAACCTTGTTTACATTAAGGGTTAATACGTCTGTTACAGATAGCTCTTATCGTTGATAACCAATTTTTAAGTTTTGCATGATGATTCATGTAACAGTTGGGTAGAATTTAGATAACAACTCTCTAATCAATATAGTATGTCTATTTCAAACTTTTATTTGCTATTTTGATACATTTTAGTGTAGGATTCTAAAAAATGACATCATACAAAGTATCAATGATAGGCCAGGTTAAATTGTAATTTACCCATTTAAAAAGGGAGGCGTAGTTTGTGCTTGTATTGCATAAAATCCTTGAGTTAGCTTTATCGAAAGCGATTATTAAGTCTAAGTGTTCTTAATATTGACAAAATGCATAAATATAATTAAACGCATATTTAATAAAACTTAGACTTAATAATCGCTTTCGATGAAGCTAACTCACGGATTTAACGCAATACCAGCACAAACTACTCCTCCCTTTATACTGGCGTCTCATTGGTAATTTGTATTGTATGACGTCATTTTTTGGCGCTGTTTATTTTCATCTGCTACTGACTTGATTTTTGAAATAATTGCTTCAAGGAGGATTGTTTTTAATGTTATAAGTGCAGAAATTCCCTAATGAGATTATGAAATGTAAGGATATCTATAAAATATCAAGCATTCTGCAATTGAATAATTTTGGGAGTTTTGTTAGCCCCGATGGGACGAGGGCCTGGGCTAACAAAACTGGTATCGATTTTAATATATTCATGGAAAATTGTCTTAAATTTTATGCTTTACATTTTTTTTGCAAGCTGTCTATAATACGATGCGATAAATATCTATTAATACTTTTCAAAAGTAAATAAAATTTTGAACAGGTTTGATAACAGTGGCATTAGACATATTATGTCATATTCTCTCTATAGCTGCTGCTACTATGATCTACAAATACTATGGTTCTCTCTCTCAGTCAAAGGTAAATTGAATTTAATCAGAGCTTACACACAAAGTACCTTGATGAGCACTGAACCCCTCCGCCAATTAAATTGTATATAGGGGGGGGGGGGTGGTAATTGTTTTGTTAATTACTTTAAGTTATGTTATATTGAGTACTGGATAGACCTGCATAGATAATTAAGATCTACTGCATGGGTTATGCATACCCTCCCTTATTTTTTATTTATCTTAAAAATAGTAAAAACAAGGGGGGGGGGGGTTATTAAGTGCCCAACACTTAGTAATTTGCAAACTTTATATTTTAAAACATTTTCTATAACTTTAAAGGTGACAATACTCACAATGCTAATGCAATTGTTGATGACAATAGCTATCCTGATCAACATCCATGCTGCACTTGAACTCATAGTTTCCACAGTTTTTTCTGACCACCTGAAAAAGCTGCTGGAATCCTATCCTAACCTTTCCTGTAGCCTACTGAGCAAGCATGGATTTGAGCTGGCTGGCATGGTGACATTTTGCATCATTGGATTCAAGATATTTCTTACAACTCACCCCATGGATTATCTTGAAATGAATCACGAGAGGATAATGATTATCATTCTTTGCAGCATTGTTATCCTCGAAATTGTTGATTGGTGTATAATTCTCAAATTTAGCGGCACGTTTTGTGTTAAACAAAAAGTTGTTGAATTAAATAGCATTTACCAAATAAAGGTTGAAAAGGAAAATTTTAAAGTATCCCTGCCAGTGGGTGCTTTTCTTGGCCTCTTATTGTTGATTCAAGAGACTGTGTACATATCAGTTAAAATGTGGAAAAGGATAAAGTGTAGACAAACAAGAAAAGTTGTACCAATAATTTCCTTTAAATGTCACCCAGTTAAGACTAAAACTAATGATACTTGTGATAAGACTGAAAATTTAGATGACACTGAACATGTTTCACTTGACATAGATTATGAGGAAGAGCAACAGTCAAATGTAATCAAGTGTAAACCACGAGACTTGAACATTAAACCAAATCAATCTGATTTTACTGATAAAGTCATAGACATTGAAATGAATAGAAGCCAAGGCACGAGCACTGGAAATGTCAGCACTGTTCTTGAAACAGTAGAGGGTTGTGACCAAAACATTACATTTGATCATACAAAGCAAATCAGTAAAGTTACACCAGGAGATCAGGATTTTGATTATCAGGAATCTTCAAATTCTATTGGTGTAAAGACTGAGATTGCCCAAAATAAAGATAATGCTATTACAATAAGCAATGAAGCACCTCAAGACAAATATATTGACAAACAATATACTAGAAACAGCAGAGGGAAGGGTAAGTGTGTAACTATATCTAAATTAACATCATATTATCATTTAATATAAAGTTTTCAGATGAAGCTCTTTATAGTGCCTATAAAAAAATGACTTCATACAAGGTGTTTCAAAAAATCAGTTTTGTGAATCAACCAGATAAAGCATGAAAAAAATAATTATATGTCCATATTCTCTGTAAAAATGTGCATAACATTTACTTAAGGTGTTTTTTGATATCTCTAAAAATGCGGCTGTACTGATAGGTACATGTAGGCTAAAAATGCTTGATGTTAAAACTGTGAAAACAATTATTATCAAGTAACTCATTTATTGTGCAACATATAGGTTGAAAAGTGCAATATTAAAATAACAAAAGGTTAAATCAATGTCCCCATTTGAGATTTTTTACATATTTTCTTTTTTTTGTCTACATGCAAAGCACTTTTTAGGTTCTTCAGAATTAACTTTTTTCTATTTCTCTATGGCAAAGTCATTTTTAGTAAGGAATCTCTTTTAATACTGTTCGCATTGAAGAATAAAACAAGTAACTTTTTATTTCATTTTAATATCTTTAAAAATAAGCAAGTTATCTTGGTTCAAATTCTCGCTAAAAATGCCTTTTCTTTAATAACTTGACATTTGAGTTAATATGTCATGTATCAATCAAAGGGATTAGGAGATTAAAGGAGGAGGAGTGAGGAACGAACATGAAGATTTTTAATACTATCAAATTTAATTAGAATTAAAGCAAGAATAAAGTTAGTCATTTGTTTTGTAAAAATAAGCATTTTAAGTTAAATTTTAAATGTAATAATTAGAATATTTCGTTGAGTATTCTATAATGTTGTTTTCAAGTAAAAAAAAGAGAATTTTGTTGAACGTTTTAGCCCTAAATTCTATAAGAATAAAGCAGCACACATTTTGAATTCTTTAAGCTCTAAAAAGCACTATTGTTTCAAGAGATATTAAAAAACACCTTTGATACAATTTATCCATATTTCTATAGAGAATAAGAATATATAATTATTTTTTTCATACTCCTACTGGTTGTTTCCCCAAACCGGAAAACGCAGTTTTTTCTGAAACACTTTGTATAAGAATAGTCTATCATTATAATTAATTTGATGTAATTCGGTACTTTTCGGCCAAAAGTTTTTATATCTATCCCTTTTTATAGGCACTATAAAGGGCTTCTTACAGATGATTTTGTTAATATAATTTTAATTGAAGGTAATCATGGTGTGAAAGATCAAGGTGATGCTGTAACTAAACAGATAGCAGTGTCACTTAATTTAACTCTGGTAGTTGTACTGGTCATGTGTTTGTTAACTCTTGCCACTTTTTACAATAAGGTATTAATACTGCCAATTTTATAGTTATACATAGGAAATACTCAAAACTCACTAAAAAAATAAGTTATCTCCGCCTAAAAAAATGCACACCATTCTTTAATCCTATTATATAAAGTAGTAAGGTTTTTTGTCTGAAGCTTAGGATCTCAAAAATTACTAAACTGATTGGGTTCTCTACTTTAGGTAAGCTACACACGGATTCCGTGATGGTTTTGGGCTATTTCATTTTCAGATTTAAGTCTTGAAATGGTTTTTAGCTATTTTCCTAGCCCCTATATGCTATGTGCACAGCCGTTAGTATTTAACATAGAAATAAATTTAGTTCTTGAATTTAAACAATTCAGGTATAATTAGACATTGTACACCCAATATAACAAGGATGACAACATCCAAAAAAGCGAAGCACTAAAACGGTAGGACAAACGGACATTAACACTTGTATAGTGTCAGAACGGATTGATCAGAATATAAATGTAGATGAGTGGAAGCAAAATTGTAAGTGAATTTGTTGAAAAACTGCTTTATACAGGATATCTACTACAAGAATCACCATGCAAAATTTGAAATCACCAGGACAATTCTAACATGCCTAAATTAACGAAAAAAGGCTATCTATTTCGGACGGACGGACGGACGTACGGACCGAATCTAATTATAGAAAAGCTTTGCTTTTAAAAATTTCTCCCTTGGGAGAACAATTACCAGAGGTAAGCAGCAGCACAAGTGCGGCTTCATACATATTAGCCACTGCAGATTAAGTTGATAGTGGCTGAGGAAGAATGCAGTTTCTAGTGGTATAATTTTCCTTTTCAAAATCTGCGCGGCTTACAATGACGCTTTTTGTTTGGTTTTGTAAGCCAAGTGGCTGACCAGTGGCTGCTTTAACAACATTTCATCAACCCTATCATTAATTTGCATATTGAAATATCCCTAAATTCGTATAAAATTTCAGCATTCACATTGATCTTTACTACTTTGAAAAAAATAGATAAAATTTATATAGCAGCAAGTATTATTAAATTTGTTTATCAGAGCACTGGTGAAATGTCTGTGTGGTTGTACTTCATGGCCAAGAAGATATTGAAAGTTGTGATGCCTCTCACATGGCTTCTCAAGTCAGAGGATATTTCCAGCTACACACACAGAAAGATATCAACCTGGTTCAGAATATGAAATCAAGTTTTCGCAGGTCTCGGCAGCCCATAATAGGCCTAAAACTCAAACCTCTTTGAATGCTTTAAAATTTTTTTTGAAAAAAGTTATTGTTAATATGTTTGTCAACGAAATCTCCCTTAAGAAAAACTATTTTTTTAACTGTAAGCTATAGTTGTTATTGTATTGCAATATAAAATATAAAAAATAGGATGAATTTCAGATTTGTTGGCCCTGAGGGGCCTAAGTGCCCAACGATTGAAACAGGAATTATTTCTTTGATTTTTATTTGATTTTCATAGAAAATTCTTTTTTTTACACAAGAAATAGTTATTTTTCATACTGTGGACAGCTTTCTTTGGATAGTTTTATGAAAAATAAAAAATAAATTCCATTTTTGTTAGCCCTGTATAATAATCGGTTCAGAAGCCACATTAACTAAACTATTTCAAAATTTTGTTAAAAAACGTAAAAAAAATGTATAAAAAAGATATATGTATATATGTATGAAGTTTATAATAAAAGTTTCCATTTGATTCAATATAAAACATATTAATATCATGTTTAAAAATTAGATCATTTTTAAAATCGAAGCTTTTCTATAATTAGGGTAGGTTCGTCCGTACGTCCGAGATAGATAGATTTTATTCGTTAATTTAGGCATGTTAGAATTGTCCTATCGATTTCAAACTTTGCATGATGATTCCTGTAGTAGTTAGGTACGATTACCAGAATGTCTGTACGTCCATTTTAAACATGTTGATTTTTCTACTTTTTTAACAACAAATTTCTATGTGATCTAATTATCCGTTTGATCTGATTTTTGGTATATTGATTATTGGGACAAAAAATAACAATATTATAAGCAAGGCAACTCTATAATAAAGTCCTAAAAATGTAAGTATGTCCATAAACATTATCCTGTATCAAGTAGTTTTTCAACAAATTTACTTACAATTTTTCTTCGACTCTTATACTTTTATATTCTGATTATTCAGTTCAGACACTATACAAGTGTTAATGTCCATTTGTACTACCGTTTAAGTGCTTCGCTTTTATGGATGTTGTCATCCTTGTTTATTTAGAAATAAGTTATAATTTTCATATTTTTTTCTTTTAGGATTCCAGAGCTGGATCTTTAAAAGCGTAGCCGTTGTCGTAGTCGTGGTCAGAGTTACAGCCACCAACCTAATAGCAATCTTTAAATCATATTAACCACGCGTTGCCGTGGCCACAAAAAAAATGCGATCTTTAAATCATATTGGCAACGCGTAGTCGTAGTCGTAGTCATGGTTGGCCACGCTAAAAGAAGCTACAGTCCGTTAGTGTGGCTAAAGCGTTGCTAAAGCCACAAAGACAGCTACTTTTGATAATTTTAACGTAAAACCATTGAAAACGTAAATTATAATTGTTAAATGAATGTATAAATAATTGTACGGGCATGGAATATTTTATTTTAAAACTATCATAAAAATATTTTAATTGTGGTTTTTATAAATAATAAAATAAAAGTAAATTATAAAAGTTAGGATGTAGTTTATTTATATGATGTATAAAATAACGTACGGGCATGGAATGATTAGTTAATATTGAACCGTCACGTATGGGTATTGGGTAATACTAATAAAGTATGTTGCCTGTGTTACATAAAGAGACAGCTTTTAGGAAATTAATATGATAAAACTATAAATATACTTAGTTAAATTAAATTAAATTCTTTTGGGGATTTATTACTGCAATATTATTGATAAGGTTGGAATATGATTACATTTTTTAAATTTTAGTAATCGAATGTATTTCTTTATTTATATTGAATTTATTGGACTTGTGTGTAGTGGCTGTCTTGTGTGTAGTGGCTGTCTGTCCAGCCATGCTGGGCAATTGGCCGTGCGTGCAATGGCGTGCTGTGCCGTGCCCCGGCACGATATAGGCCATACTAGCCGTAGTACCAACTACATTGGATCTTGCCCTTAATAATATGTAAATATTACAAACATTTAAAATGTTTTATTAAAATAGTAATTTTGTATAAAATATAATTTCATTTCTTTGATGAAAATAATTTATTTTTAGGTGGGCCATAAAAGATTTTAAGTATCCATAATTCTAGGATAGCCGGCATTGCACTTCAGTAAAATCATTTAAAAATCCATGTTTTTATTAGCAGCACTGTGGCGACGACTACGGCTACAGCTACAGCTACGAATACGACTACAACTACAACTACAGCAACGGCAACGGCTACAGCCACGGTTACGGTTACGGCAACGCCAACGGCTACACATTTAAAGATCCAGCTCTGGAATCCCAAAAGAAAAAAATATGAAAATTATAATCATTTTCAAAAAAAATTATAACTTATTTCTAAATAAACAAGGATGACAACATCCATAAAAGTGAAGCACTTAAACGGTAGTACAAACGGACATTAACACTTGTATAGTGTCTGAACTGAATAATCAGAATATAAAAGTATAAGAGTCGAAGAAAAATTGTAAGTAAATTTGTTGAAAAACTACTTGATACAGGATAATGTTTATGGACATACTTACATTTTTAGGACTTTATTATAGAGTTGCTTCGCTTATAATATTGTTATTTGTTGTCCCAGTAATCAATATACTAAAAATCAGATCAAACGGATAATTAGATCACATAAAAATTTGTTGTTAAAAAAGTAGAAAAATCAACATGTTTAAAATGGACGTACAGACATTCTGGTAATCGTACCTAACTACTACAGGAATTATCATGCAAAGTTTGAAATCGATAGGACAATTCTAACATGCCTAAATTAACGAATAAAATCTATCTATCAGTCCAAACATTAGAAGTACTTAGGTACATTAATTTTTTTTTATTATTACAAAGAAAATAAAATTGAGGAGAAACTGGCTTATAATGGCTTTAAGTAAAACAAGTAAACTCTCAGTTCCTCATTTAAAATTAAAAAAATTCTTTCTGTGTGTACTAAAGGATCTCGCTAACCACTGAACTGATATGATTTTCCTTTACAGTAGCTTTTAAATTAAAAGGGGGTGAAGGTTCAGTCCTTGCTAAGCCCTTATGGGGAAAGCAAAACATTTTTTATTTTACATTCTGTGGCATAAAAATAAATTGTAAATGTATGAAGTACAAAGTTCTCTTCAGAGCTGGTTCTTTAAATCATTAAGTGTTGCCCACTGCCGTTACCGATGCCACTGCCACTGCCAGTGCATTCAATAACATATGGATCTTATAATCAAACTGGCAGTGTTGAGCCGGGAAACACTTTGAAAACACTCACCGGCTGAGTGGCAATAGTCATTTTGCAAAGCCAGTGAGCCTGTTGGTGTTTCTATAGTTTTTCCTAGCTCACCACTGCCATTTTGAATTAAAGATATATTAGGTGAGCCGCTTTCAAAATCGGCTCAACAGATGTATCGGCAGTGGCATTGTTGTGATTTAAGGATCCAACTCAAAGTTCCAATATATTTAATATTTTGCATAGAATATCCCCAGGCATCATAAATCATCAAATAAAATCATTTTCTCTCAATATATATACTTACAAGACTCAAGGGATAATGTGAAAATCCAAGGAAGGAAGGGAAAAATGGACTGTCTAGTCCACTAGATTTCTTATTTCGTAGTTTAACAACTTTGGAGACTTTCATTGAATTTCTATTGGTTGTTTCATTAAGTTGCGTGTCCAAACGTTTCAACCACAATTGTAATTAAAAAAAGGAGTAATTTTGTGTCTTATCATTGTGGACGTACATCAAATCATCGGTCATTGCCTTATCTTTTTAGGTCCATGTGAAAATACAGTCATTGTATTTTTATTGTTTTTAAAAAGTTTGTATTTTAAACCAAGAAATTAATTACGTATTATTACGAGGAGAGAATAGTAAAAAAATAAAATACACTAGTCTCCCTTTCTTAAAAAAATGTTTATAAAGTGTGCGATCTTGTATTAAAAGATAATTAACATATCCTCTGAAATAATGTGGATTCTTTTATGTTATTAATATTTTATTATTTGCTAAGTATCAAAGAGTATAACAACTCAAATAAGTCCCATACAATGTTAGAGTAGAAACAAATGGTACCACAAAATGATTCTATTTAGGTACCACAAAATAATGATATTTGGAATGCCTTGTCCTTAAAACAAACACAACTACTTTTCAATAAAATAGGACATACAGACAAAGGTTTTATATTGAAAGATTTGTTTTCCATCTCAAGGTATCATAGACAGCTTTCCGCGTATAATTAAATCAGTTTTGTTAGCCCTGTGGGGATATCCAGCGAATATAAATCGGTTTTGAAGCAATATTTTTTACGCCGCTAATGGCCTCTAGGGGCATATCCTGTTAGTTGGAAATAAAGCACAATTGTGGGAGCTCCAAATATGAATATCGATAAAGTAAAATATTCCAGGTCAAAGACACTTTGATCTATATCCCAATACAAAAGATGGCTTATGCAAATTTCTTCAATTTAGGATGGCAAAATTCTTCATACAATACTCTCTTTAAAGCGAAGGTTTTCTAGACCATGGGTCAATTCCTAACGACTTTTTATTAACGATTATAAAGTTGTTTCACTTTATAAATCAGAAAGAACTGAACTTCATTTAGAAATTCGCACATAGGTCCTAAAATGGTTTTAAGCTATTTTATATCTGAATTTTATTTTGGTGATGCTATTAGGCTATTTCCCTCCCATTTTTTTCGGGGCGCAGCAGTCTGTGTATCTATAATTAGATATATAAGTAGAACGAGGTCTGTCTGTCTGTTTGTTTGTAGCGAAGGATCTCGCTAACCGCTGAACCTATCGGGTTCTCCTTAAAGGGTAGCTTCTCATAGGTCCCGGGAAGGTTTATAACTATTTTCTTGTGGGGTGGGACACCCCTAACCCCCCCCGAAATTTTTTTCTTCATTTTAATACTAAAATTAAAATAGTGGAGTCGACTAACCCTCCCCCCCCCAAAAAAAAAAATCACCCCGCCAAAAATTTTTTAAAGAAATTTTCTTTAAAATCTAAAATACGAAAAATTTGTTTTATCAAACCTCTTGGGACAAAGCCCCTAGAGGCTAGGGGCGAAGCCGCTAGTAATAAATATAGTAATTGTAGAAGGGAGGGGCTGTAATTTAAACTGGTACCCAAAGTTTTACGGATAACTTTTCTCATTTGTTGCCGTAAAAACTTTGGACACTTAAATATAGATTTCATCTAAGCAGCCTAAAAATTATAAGATTTAAGAAGGTTTTATTTTACAGTGTTGATTCAGGGAATCGATATATTATTACTTGGATGTTGCACCAATGTTTTCATGTACTCTGATAAAGTAATGCTCTCAGCTGGCTAAAAAAGCGGCACCCCAAATCAACCCCAACTTACCCGTCCCCTCCCGTCTTACTGGATGAACGAACTGACCAATAAATAAGGTTCATATTAGAAAGCAAACAAATTTTTTTCTTTCAATATATCCACGTATATTTTATATCCATTATTAAGGGACCAAAATATGTTAAACTTTACTTCAAAGAGAATCATAAAAACCAGGTATAACCTGGATAACCTCTAGAGGACAGGATATACTATTAGGACATATTTTTGGATATCTCATGGCCAAATCTGTCTACTAAAGAGTTTCACTCATTGAAACATGGCACAGGCAACCAACCTATTAATTGCACATAATTTGTCTTGAAGTTCTGACAGTATATGGTAATGTGTTGTGCCTGTTTTAGGCCAAGACCTCTCCCATAAGAAAAACCAAAATGTTCCTAGATAGTTTGCATCCTTAAATTAGTTTCAAATGTTTATACATAACTGTGTTTAGATTTTGTCGAAACAATATCTACAAAAGTAAACTTCCGACAAAATATTCCTTTATTTGTGATTTAATCTTCGTTGACTAAATGTTTCTAGCAAGAAAGGACAGATATTTTAGTTTTCTGACATTGGAAATTTTGATAATTATTTATCGCATCGTATTATAGACAGCTTCCTGCGGATGTTTAAATGAAAAATTATAAGAAAAAAACCAGTTTTGAAAGCCAAAAGAAACTTTTTTTAATTTTATGGTTTTTTTTCTTAATATTCGTGGGAAATTGTCTATAATACAATACTATACATATTAGAGTAAAACACTAGAGGGAGAATGGGTTAAATAACTGTATCCCCCCATCGCATCAATTTTGTGCAATCTTTCTATGGGGTAATTGAAAATCAACCAATGAAAATTCTTTGAAAAAAGAAAGGAGGTAGTTGTCTGTATATACATCTATACTATAGATCTATTCTATACATGATTTTTACATATGGCTGAGAACCGGTTCTAATCCAGCGGATATTAGTTGGTTTCGAAGCCATAGTGGAAATACTCTTTCTGGTTTTTCCTATTTAGAATAATTACTAGAATAGAAAATGGATAAAATATTAAAGTTCCAGAAATGAAACTACTTTACCTAACTATATATGTGTCTGTGTCCCTGTATGGTTGATGTTGAGAACTTTAATAGTTTTTTTTTTAATTTCTTCCTTTTCATGCAAAAACATGGAAGTCAAAATATCCAATACTTCCTTTTACTAGCTGATACGCCCCTAAAGGCCACTAGTGGCACTTGATGTGGTGGTGGGGAATGGGGTTGAATTCATCCGATCTCATTCATTATTTTAGTTTTAAAAAGTAAAAGTAATAAACCTTTTTATTGTGGGGGTGGGGGGAAGGGGATTTTTGATTGTAGTTTTAAAAACAAAATTTTCTTTTGGAGCGGTAACTTTTTTCTAGGAGCAATTTCTTTTTTCTAGGTAGCTCGTTGAGCTTCAAATAGAAGCAGCTGAAAATGACTGAGGGTGTCTCAATAGGGGTGTAGCTAAGGGCATCTGTGGCTGATTCTTCCTCCAAGGCGCCAAACCTTCTATGAATCTTCAATGCAGCTACAGCTTCTAGAAAGCCATGTTACTGCGGTGGCTGCGTGTGAGGCTTATTTAATGGCTGTGAAAGCTGCGCAGCTGTTTAGTAAGGCTTTTATTTAAGATGACCGGCCAACCATTGCTGATTAAAAACCAGATAAATTGTAAATGTAAGGTTTATTTTACACTATAAAATTACTTTGCATTATTTTTTTAATGTTTGGAATCCATGGCTTGTAAAAAAGTCAAGGTTAAATCAAAATCTAGAAAGGATATTTTCCAGAATAAGTTGTTTCATGTGTATGACATATTTGAATGATGCCAGCATAACCTTTATTTATTTAAAACTTAGCCAGGGCTTTCAGACTCATGGATAGGGACTAACATGTTCGGAGATGTATAAGGTAAGAGTGTGGGGATTGGATCTATTAATAATTCCTCAGGGAATACCTCTGAAACCGCCAAATTATATTTTGGCTTATAGCGCATGACTTAGACCTTTTGGCTTTTACAAATCACAAAATTTTGGATTTTTCACGCCTAAAAAATGTTTTCCACCTATAAAGTTCAAATTGCCCCTCAATAAAAATTTAGCACTGAGCTGTGGGGTAATTTTTTTTTCGACGGGATTTTGTTTGTTATAAAATTTCTCTTTAATTAACACAACTAGAATGAAAAGACGAATGAATCACACAATCACACAGCAGCTGGAGGCATGTGTGTTGTAAATAAAAGAACACTGGTCAACAACAGAATAGTTTTAGAATGAGAGCACTGTACTTTATGAACAAAAACAAGAGGGAGACGTAGCTAATGACCTAATTTCTACGGTTTCAAATAATGTTTTTATCAGTCTAAATTAATAAGGGTTCTTTTAATTTATTAATAATTTTCAGGAAGTTTTTTGCTATCCATCCATGCCCAATCTGAACTATTACCATTATGTCGATATGAGATTTTATTGGTGTACTTCAACTAAATATAATAAAATTGATAAATAATAACATTGATAACACAAACATTTTTTATGTTACTATTAGAAAATACACAAAAACATGATTAAAATAAAAAATGATTATCCGTCCCTATCTTTGATTTAGCCAAGGAAAATTAATTCATATAAAGTCAACAAAATTTCAAATCTACTATAATATCAGTAGTTAAGATGGGTACTTTTCACAGGACAAAGAACATGATTTAGTATAAAAGAGAGAATTAGCCTTTGAATTCGGCCAACAAATGCAGAATAGTTATTATAGGTATTATAAACGGCTTTCCGCGGATATAGAAAGTACAATTATAAGATTAAAGCCAGTTTTTTTTAGCCCCGAGGTTTTAATTTTATAATTGTACATTTTATATTCGTAGAAAGCTTGATATAATACGATGCTAGACATAGTTTTTTCGTATGGATGAGAACCGGTTCCTATCCACCGGATTCGAATGAATACGAGAAAACATGTTCTTACAAATCTAATTTAGTTTTATCACAGAGATGTTAGACACCAGGGATGAGACAATGGCCGATAAATTGATATACATTCCCAATTATGATACACAAAACTACATCTTATGTAGATTACAATTTGTGATAAAATAGTATGGACACTCAACTTAATGAATAAACCTATCAAAATTTAATTAATGTCCAATGTCCCCCCCCCTGATTAGAAACATAAAAATAATCCAACAGTTTTAATAATAGGAAAAAATCGTAATAATTTACTTATTCAGAAAATAGAGATAATATAGAGACATACTCTAAATCAGCCAATAGAATAAAAGTGGAGTAACAACCCGGTCATACTATTGTTAGAAAGGTCGGTTATTTTTAATTTCATTCGCATAATGCATTAGGTATAAATAGTCTCATTACTTAGGATAAAGCTTTGCTAGATTGAATTATATCGTGAAAAATTTCTCTGTGAAGCTTATGACACTATACATGTAATATAAGCTGTGCTTAGTTAAATTCCTTTGGATAGGACAGTATAACAAACATAAATATATTTCCTTTTTAGTTTGACGAATTTTGGGGTCAGATGGACAATCTAAATATATAATGTCTATAAATTTAGAATAAATTTTCTTTTGTCTAGAGTCATAAATTACAAATCTTTTTATCCCTTATAAATAGATATAAAAGATCTAGATGTTCAAACTGGACCCATAATTCGTCAAATTTAAAAAGGAATTTCTGCGAAACCTTTTGACTGTTTTCAATTATATACATTCATCCCAATAATACTTGTGACAAAATTATTCGACAATATATTTTCCTGAAAGCTAACTCCATTCTAAGTAATTCAACTTTATACCAAAGCAAAGCTTTGAAAGTCACATAACTTATATCACAATCATATGTTGATTTACATTGTAACTTAAAAAAATTATATTTTATCTATATTTTACAAAAACCCAGTACTCAGACCATTATAAGCTGACAATGCCATCACTACTACAAGGTGCTTACAAGTTTTTGTAAAATTAACAGGATGACTGTATAAAAGTTTTATAACTATTAAGGAGGGTACAAGAACCCTCCAAAGCGAATTCGTACATAGAAAAACTTTAACCCCCAATAAAAAATTCTTTTGCTTTTAAAACTAAGATTGAAGAAGGGGATGGTCTTGATTTCCTCCTTCTTATTCCCACCTCAAGTGCCAACAGTAGCTTTGAGGGGCGTAGCCGGTAGTAATACAATATTTCAATGTGTTATCATTAGCATATTCATTTTTTTTAAAGCAAAGCTACTCTATAATATTGTCTGCCTGTCTGTCGGTAATGATAGGGTTGTCTGATAGTAATAATATTACTAGTAAAACAATATATTTTCAATACAATGTAAAATATTATTTGGTTGAAAAGGTTTATCTTTTCAAAATTCCACTGTAACTGAACTGTGCATTATCTTATTTAATCTTTGTGGTACATCCATAAACAATTTTCTCTAAGTCCTCTGTCTTACAACAAATCCTCCCCCTCCCCCATTCATTCTCTGCTAGAATAAACTTTATCCTTGTAGCTGGAGTATTGACAGTTGTCCTCATATTGCAACTAGACCACAAATATTTTTTTTATATTTCTGATGCTTAAGTTAAGATAGGTTAAGTAAAGTCCTTCTGGGTTAATATTCCTTGAGGATAGGACACTGCAGAATTTAAACCACCTGAAGCAGTAGCTAAACAAGCTTTTTCTTCCTTCAAAATAAAAACAGTTATTACTATGATTAAATTAAAAAAAATTTCTTCTTTTAGTAAGGATATGTTGTTTTCTCTAACTGTATAAAAAACACTTTCTTTGGCTTAGGTTTTTTTCTTTCTACAATTTTCTAAGCCACCTTAAGTAACGAGACATGGTTTGACAAAATTGCAACATGACTAAATTTTCAGTTTGTCTCATCCTCTGACATTATTAAGGACACAGAAAGATATAGAAACATAAATAATAAACAAGGATGTCATTATCCATAAGTAGCAAAATACAGTTATAAAAACTAATTTACTATTAAAGGCCAGTAAGCTATACAAAAAAGGTAAAACAGAACTTGTATATGAAGAATGCAGATTATGGGAATCTTTCATAATTGTTTGTTATATTTATGCCCAAGAATAATTAATTTAATCTTTATACATTTTAAAATTACATTTCATAAAAAAATACATTTTCAGATAAAGTATGTTAATTTATGAGCTATTCTATTAATAGATGTTGTATTTTGTTTACTTATCAACGATAGGCATAAAAATAAACATAAAAATACAAAAAATATTATTCTTTTAATAAAATTTCTTGTTGATATACTGTGTAAATTTACTTCCTAATTTAAAAATAACTGACATACACTCAGAGACAGAGTTAACAATTATAATTAATAAATATTATTTAATGTTTGTGTGTCATTCTTTTAAGAAAGACACGCCCTTCACAAATGGATATATTTTTATTTGGATCTTACACCAGATTTTCATGCTCTCTAATAAAGAGAAACACGTAGCGGACTAAAATAACGATTCGCCCTTCCACTCCCTTTACCCCATCTGTCCACTCCTACTGGATGAAGGTAGTTTTTTAAATACAATCTGTAGCTGCAGTCAGCAGACTCGTCATGGAATCAGCCGCCAAAACATGTAAGCAATCCATAGTCACAAGTCTGTATCATATCTTTTTTTATAGATTTAAAATCAGAAGCAAAGTAAATTTAGTTATACATTATTAGCTGAAAAATATTTTTAATTTTGAAAATATTTTTCTTGATTGGACTACAAATTATGCTGATACCCAAAGTTTTAAAATCCCGTTATCTTATTCGATGGCTCAAAAACTTTGGAAACTTTCTATTGAATAATTGTTGTTTGGTTTCAAACTAGTAATGTCAAAATTTAAAAAAAATTGTTTTCACCTACATTTTTTATCATCAACAGGCAAGTATTTCCTTTTATTTAAATATCATCCATTGTCTTATCCCTTCATTTAAAAAGTTGAAAATATGTCCGTGGCAGTGTGGCAGAGAAAATTGTGTGTCGGGAACACATACATAGTTTATTATTATCACAGACAGGGCCAGTTATTCTCAAGTAACAAGAGTAAGATGATGATTTCTGTAAAAAATAGGTACAATTTAGCAAGCGTAGTAACTCTATATTCGTTATTAAAAGTCCGAATGTCCATTTAAAACATGTTGTTTTTTTCAACTTTGTTTGAACACCCCTTTTGTATGATATAATTATCTTATTCATCTTAGGATTCTTATGAAAACAAGGTATAATATTTTAAGCAAAGTATCTCTATAATCAAGTCATAAAAATGTACTTCATTTTTGTATTTTATAAATGTCAAGATATACCTTAATTACCTCGTAAGGGCGGGATTCTCCTTTGTTTTAAAGTGATCATCTAGAGCAGACAGAACATCATCCGTATTATCCAACAGACAACCAACCCTTTAATTGCAAGAACTGTGCATTGTAATGGTAGCGCCTGTTTATTGGCCAAGGCATTACACATACTCTCACGATTAGTGTTATGTTACAGACATTTTTAACGTCTCTAGAATGACGCGGATCGGACGAGACTCGAACCCGAAATTACAGTAAACAGGCGCGTTAATATTAACACTAACCCCGCGGGTTAAATAAATGAATATATGTCCCAATTCGATATAATTCTTACTTCTTACATACACACATATTTTCTTGTTAAAAATTTAATATCCATGCAAAAACATTATATTCATGAAAGGTAAAAAGTCTAGTAAAACAAACATAAAACTATATTAATAACAAGGATAACAACATCCATAAAAGCGAAGCTCTATAAGGGAAGGACAAACGGACATTAAGGTTTGTATATTGTCTGAAGTAAATAATCAGAATATAAATGTATAAGTATATATTTTGAAAAACGGCTATATACAGGATAATGTTTATGGACATTCTTACATTTTTAGAACTTGATTATTGAGTTTCTTTGCTTATAATATTGTACTTTTTTGTCCCAGGAATCAGTATACCAAAAATCAGATCAATCTGATAATTAGATCACATAAACATTTGTTGTTTAAAAAGTAAAAAATCAACATGTTTAAAATATACGTACGGTCATTCTGGTAGTGATTATAGAGTTGCTACGCTTTCTGAATCGTACATAACTACTACAGGAATCACCATGCAAAGTTTGAAATCGATAGGAAAATTCTAACATGCCTAAATTAACGGAAAAGGCTATCCGTTACGGACGGACGTACGGACGGACGGACAGACTCTAATTATAGAAAAGCTTCGCTTTTAATAACAAGGATAACAACATCAATAAGTAGCAAAGCATAAAACATCATGGAAGGAAATACAAAAAAGGTGATTTGGGAGCAGATTGTCAGTAGCCATGAAACCTTTCAAATATGTTTATTCTAGTTTAATATTAATATTTATGTAGGTAATCTTCAAAAAAATCATCAATTTTTTGTTGTTGAAATATTCTAAACACGAACAAACTAATTGTTTTCTATTCATGTGTATGTCTTTACGACCGTCCATTTCTAAATCATTATAGGCTAATTTGACTTTAAAATGACAGTAACTGCCTTATTTATTTTTAAATTTTTACAGTATGCAATTATGAAAATCTAATATAAAGTTTTTAGTAGCAAAAGCTACTCTATAACTATGGTCGGGTTGTTCGTCGGTCCAAGAAATTCAATGTTATTTTTTAGATAATTTGTTTGCATATGTACTTTGACTTACCTGGATTTTGAATGTCTCCTGTGGACGCCTGGATGATTGGATCCAAGTTAAGAGGCAGAAAAACTTATTTTTAACAATAAAAATTTAGATATAGTTAATTTTCCAAATATGTTTGTGGCTTAAGAAAAAGACCTAAAAAAGGATAAAATTATGAAAAATGGAAAGTAAGAGAAGGAAGATTTCAAAAAAGCAAAAGCATTAAAAGATAGGGAGCAAGATAGATAGATAGATAAATAGATAGATAGATGGATAGATAGATAGATAGATAGATAGATAGATAGATAGATAGATAGATAGATAGATAGATAGATAGATAGATAGATAGATAGATAGATAGATAGATAGATAGATAGATAGATAGATAGATAAATAGATAAATATATAGATAGATAGATAGATAGATAGATAGATAGATATATTGATAGATAGAAATATAGATAGATAGATAGAGAGAGAGAGAGATAGAGAGAGAGAGAAAGAGAAAAAGAGAGAGAGATAAAAGAGAGGGAGAGAGAAGAAAAGGTATAGATGTGTAAAGCTTATGTATATTCAAAGACAAATTTTAGAGTAAGAGAGGAGTGTACATAAAAGAGGAGAGAGAGAGAGAGAGAGAGAGAGAGAGAGAGAGAAAGAGAGATAGAGAGAGAGAGAAAGATTAAGAAAGGTTATAAGATGGAAAGACCAATTTCTCCTAACTCAAAGTATACTCTGCTATCTTAAGTGCTTGGAAAACAGGGTTGAGAGAATCGGATCAAATTGAAGAGAGAAAAGAGAGAGAGAGAGAGAGAGAGAGAGAGAGAGAGAGAGAGAGAGAGACAAACAGAGATGGAAAGAGAGAGAGAGAGAAGTAAGAAAGAGAGAAAACTGGAGGTAAATTTTCTCTGAGAGACATTTAGCGAGCGAAATTTACTTAGTTGTTGCTAAATCAGTGGTTGAGAGGGTTGGCTGTCAATTTGTCTAAAATATTAGTTATTTTTGTATTAATTATTGAAAATAGTTTTAAATCTTTAATAAATGTTATATTTTTATATATAAAAAAATTTATTAAATTTTATTAATATAGATTAGATATTGTTAATTTTATCTTTTTTATTTTATGTGAAAGAGTTAGTTTGTTTATTAATTTTGATTAGGTAATAAATTATGTATATAACATCTTTTGAATATAATGTTACATTAAAGTATATTAATAATAAATTAGTTTTCCATTGTTTTATCTCAAGCTAATATATTTATGTAAATATTTATTTTAAATATAATAAATGATTGATATTTTTTATTAGGGATGACAACACCCTTAGAATCGGATATAAAATACAAACAAAATTTAATGTTTTTTTGTTGAAAATTTTTTATAAACTAAGGCTAAGCCCCTAGATGCTTATAGGGAAACATGAAGGGGGAATGGATTCGAACATCTACGTTCAATATTAGGTTTTTTAATATTGTTTTCAGTTGTTTTTCTTTTCTAGGGACAAAAAACTCTTATAAGGGTTGGGTGTACCTTCCCAAAAGAATATTGGTACAACAGTTAGCAAGATTATAAGTTACACACAGACAGACAGACACAAAAGACATCCTGTTACTGTATTAAAGCAAACTTTCGTGACAGACGGACGTACAGGTGCGCTTCGTTTTCAAAGATAAATATATAATTTAATTTTTTTCTTGGAAAAAATCTTCATATTAAACATCATAAAATTGATCAGAAATATTTAAAAACACAAACTTGATTATAAATTTAATGTTAAATTGACTAAAACTATTTAGTTTAATATTTTGAAAAAAAAACATATGAAATTTGGAATGAAAGAGATTTGCTTTGATTTTTTTATTAAGGTTTTACTTCTGCATATTAACAGAAAAAAGCTATCGTAAAATTGTCTTTTTTATTGAAAAATAGACGTTTTCTGCAGAACTATTTCTGACATTTGATTTGTTTGTGAGTAGGGGGGATAAGTAAACCTCACCCTATTTTCAAGTTTAGTTTTTAAAAAGTGAGTAAAAATTGGGGTGGGGGGTCCTTTTTTCCAGGGTTCATATTTTTTGTGAGGATAGTGATGACATTCCCCACAATAGGTATAAACCTTCACAGGACCTATGAGAAGCTACATTGTAAAGAAGAACCATATCGGTAGACAAACACAAACACACACACATACACATCCTGTTTTTTATATAAGGATAATCTTGTTTTACCTCAATTAATTTCGTAAAGCTGCAAAACATCATGAAAATGGCGGCTTTTTGGCGGCTGCCAAAACCTAAGTTTGCTACATTCATTAGGCCTGAGTTATACACAAGCGGGGTTTGACATTACTTAAATATAAAATGTGAATAAAAATATTTAAATTTAGATTTTCTTTTCAACTCTTTTCATGTTGAACCCCGAGCATATATTTTACATTTACAAATACAAAATTTAAGGCATTAAGAATCTCAAAAAAACTGCAAAAAATATATCTAAAATTAAAGTTTAATTCCCTCAAAGAAGTTTTTAGTTTTTTAATATATAGTATTGATTTACTGTATTAAAACTGTCTGGTATTTTTTATGTTGCTTTGCTTTTATCTTACTATTTAATTGAATGCCTGTTAATCTAAGTGCAAGTGTGGTAATACGACACCCATACGGACAGGCCGAATACAGAGTTGCTTCGCTGTGACTTATGATAACAAACCCCCCGCACTAATCCTATTATATCACTATCCATCTCATGACCGCTGTTAACCCCGCACCCGGCGGTCAAACTAAGCCTGCCTAAATGTGGGGAGGGGACTTGAACATGCAACTATCACGAGTCCATCATGCACTTATATAATCGGGAGGCACTGCCTCCCCTTTTACCACCGCTGCCCCCACAGCCTGTCTACCGTCGGGCGCTAAGCCCTAGCGCCCCACACCCCCTTCAAACCTAACTATTGTCATATTTTTGTTGTATATATATAGTAAACATAACTTGTAAATATTATTCAGTTTAAATATATAATTCTGTATGATTGAATCCTGCTTGTTTGTTTGGTAGAATACTTAAAGGCTAGGGCCCGTTGAATCCGAACTCGTTACCCTGTGGGCCGAGTACGCTCGGCTTACCAGAACTTGGTGTCAGCGTGTTTCAATCGAGCCTTACAGAAACTAGCCTATTCTACCTCTGATTGGACCCTTTGGCAAGTAAGGGGACAATCAGCCGCCAACTGACCCGTGAGACGGCCTTTTTAGGTCGAATTTCCATCATTTTGAACGCAATATGTGGGCCTCTGGCCTACGGCAAGCAGATTTAGCCTGCTAAAAGCGCCAGTTAAGACGCTTTTTCCGTGTCGTGTAGGAGTAGCGCTAGGTGCGCAGCCACGGCAACCGGATAATTTAGCTCAGACGGCTACAAAACTGAGTCTAAATTGGCAAGTGTAGCTGGGACAAGCCCCAGGACACCCAGGCCAAACCTACGAGACAGACAGCTGTGTGCTGGTCTCCCTAAGAAGGCAATGTGTGGCTGCGAAGATTCAGCACACAAGTAAGCCCTACCACTGCGACGGATAGCAGATTTTGAGCCACAGGCACGGCAGGACGGGACATTCCCTGCCGCTGCCTCCCAGGATTCGAACCCGAGGCGCTGCAGGACGGGCCATTCCCTGCCGCCATTTGTCGGGATTCGAACCAGCGGCGCTGTAGGACGGGTCATTCCCTACCGCCGTCACCCCTCTGAACCTTGCAGGACGGACATTCCCTGCTGCCAGTGCTTCCAGAATCACACCTAGAGCTCCTAGTGATAACAACACATCATTGTGTATAAAAAGTCAACCAAGTGATAAAAATAAATATAAAATTGTTGACCAAGTGATAATTAATAAGCTCTAGTGATTCGAAGCTACAGTCTAAGCCACCATGGTAAGCGATACCACCATAGCTGCGGTGCGGCCACCACCAAAGTTTCTGCCAACCCCAGCCGAACGAGAGGCCCCCTTGTCTCAAGGGCAGGACCTCCACTTCCCCTGCCATATCAGGGTGAGGTTTCCTACTCCTGACCCTGCCCAGCATGTACAGGTTGATGCCATGGTTGATTCTGGCAACCGTGTACCAGGGTCTGCTGTAATTTCTGAGCACCTCATGCACGCGATGGGCGTGCAACGCATGTTGATTCCGGACAACACCCAGATCCTGACTGCTAATGAGGAAGGCCAGCCCCTCCAGGTAATTGGAAAATTAAAAGAGTTATATATGGCAGTTTCACACACTCTTATACTCCATCTATACCACGTGACTGTGGTCCGAAATCTCTCCCACCCTCTGAACTTAGGAGGGTATTTTCTCAAGGAGTTCGGAACTAGGCTCTGTTTCGACATGCAACCACCTTGCTTGTGGGCGCGTGGGGAGTTTATCCCACTCCGTGGCGTCCCCATTGACCGGGAGACAGCCGAGAGAGAGCTAAGCTATGAGGGGCCTCTGCCAGGCCCCCTGCCTGAGCAGCCGCGTGTGGTTGAGAAAGGCACACACTGGGTGGACGCTGAGCTCAACGCACACAAGGGAGCTAACCTGCTAGCCATGGGGTTGCCCCCAGTGCCCAAGGTGCCAAGGGAGAGCCTGCCAACAACGTTTCCTGAGATTGCCAGCCCTCCAGAACCAATCTTCTCCTCCGACATTTTTATCAACGGCCAGCCGTGTCCACCTGGCCCCCTCTACCTGGGACCTCCAGCCAGTCCACCAGCCAAGCCCGAGTCCAGACCCGTCAAGTCGCGGTCTGATGAACCCGGAGCCACACTCAACTCTCAGGCCCCAGCCTCTCCCGGCGCCGTGCCCGTCAAGTCGCGGCCGGACGCCCACGGAGCCAAAGCTGGACCCAGCATTCTGGCCTCTCCCAGCGCCGAGCCCGTCAAATCGTGGCCGGACGCCCCCGGAGCCAAGCCTGGCTCCGACACGTCAGCCTCTCCAGAAGCCGAGCCCGTCAAGTCGCGGCCGGTGGGTCCCGGAGCCAAGGCTGACCCATCACCAGCCACGTATAGGCTGAGCGCTGTCACTCCAACTGACGGTCAACCACCCCAGCTCCGCACAGCCAAGCGAGTGGTCCTGCCTGGCCGCGGGGTTATGGCAGTCCCTGTTGAGCTAGTAGGCCATCGCACCAAGGATGCCATTCAACTAGCTGCCCCAGAACAGAGGTTTGGGGAGGACCTTGTTATTCCAGAGGGCCTGTATGCCCACAGGCCTGGCTCTGCCACTGTGTTTAGAGTACTGGTGGTAAATGAGGGGGAAGTGCCCCTCTTGCTGGATGCTGGCCTCCCAGTGGCAGGGGAGCTGGTCAAACCTGACATTCTGGAGGTCTCTGATACACCTCCCCCGCGTCTCCACTCGATCCAAGAACCTGCTGAGCCTATAGACATGCAAGAGTTGTGGGAGGCCTTGGAGATGGAAGACAATGAGTTCCTACGCAAGGACCCCTTGCTCAAGAAGGAGGTCTGGACTACGTTGTCAGAGTACAGGGACGTCTTCTCCAATTCTACCCCCGGCTGCACAGATGTGGTTGAATTGCAGCTGCGCCTCAAGCCAGGGACCCAGCCGATCCGCCAGAGATTTAGGGATCTGAACCCGCGGCAAGAGGCTGAACTGGAGAAACAACTGGACACTTGGCTGCAGGAAGGAGTCATAGAGCCGTCGGACTCCGCCTGGAGCAGCCCCCTGGTGCCCATCAAGAAGAAGGACGGGAGCACCCGCTGGGCCGTCGACTACAGGGCCCTCAACAAGTGTCTGGAGCTGGACAGCTACCCCCTGCCTAGGATCCAGCAATTGGTGGAACGAGCTGGCGGGCACCGTGTCTACAGTGCTCTAGACGCGGTGGCCGCATACTACACCATCCGTGTGTCTGAGGATAGCCGGCCCTGCACCGCCTTCACCACCCCCAGGGGCTTGTACCAATGGAAAAGGATGCCCTTTGGCCTAGCTACGGCACCGTCTGTCTATTCCAGGTTTATTGCAGGGGTCCTAAACCCACTAGGCACAGCCAACCTCCAGTCATACCTTGACGACGTCCTGACCTTCCACCAGGATACCTGGGCCCACCTGGCCAGGCTCCGAGAGGTCTTGGAAGCCCACCGCAGGGGAGGGATCCGCCTCAAGCCAGCCAAGACCAAGTTGTTCCGGTCCAAGGTGGATTATCTGGGTCACACCCTCAGCCGAGAGGGGATAGCCATGCAAGAGGACTATATTGACCGCATCTTGGACTGGCCAGCCCCTAGCACCCCCAAGGATTTGCTGGCGTTGCTGGGCTTCTTTGGATACTACCGCCTGTTCATCCCAGAGTATGCAGACCTCACCTACGAGATGAATCGGCAGAAGACGGCCAAGGCCCTAACCTGGACGCCTGAGATGGAAGCCCAGCTGCTGCAACTCAAGGACAAGTTCCGACAGGCCCCCATCCGAGCGCCGCCCAGGTTTGATTTACCAGCAGTGTTCCAGCTCACCACAGATTTCAGCAGCCGCGCCATCTCTGCCATACTGAGTCAATGCCAGGAGGGCAAGGAGAGGCTGATTGCCGCCGTGGGGCGCAAGACAACCGACCCTGAGACGCGCTACCCGTCCTGGAAGGGAGAGATGGCCGCCATTATCTATGGGATCCGAAAATTCCACGGCATCTTGTCCTACCGCAGATCAACACTGATTCCTCTGCCCTGCTACAGATGAAATCACTGAACACATCCACAGGGATGGTGGCCCGCTGGCAGGAGGAGCTAGCGGCCTTAGACTTTACCGTCTGCCACAGGCCTGGCACCCAGAATACCAACGCCGACGCCCTCAGCCGCCGGGAAGATGCCAACATGCCAACGGCTAGCGCCGAAGAATTAGCAGAGCAGGCTGAGTATATCCACAACCTGGCCCAGCTAGGGGAGCCCGCAGCTAGCCGGCCTCCTGCCGCCCGACTGGATTCAGCTAGAGTATTGGAAGCCCAGACACAGGACCCCCTCCTGCTCCGTGTCCGCCAATGGGTGGCTGATGGCAAGGCCCCAACCAAGGCTGAGCTGCGTGGCAAGGAACGAGACGAGCAGCAGTACGCCAGCCGCTTCTCAGCCCTGGGGCTTGACGAGCATGGCTGCCTCACCACCACTGACCAGACTCTGACAGGAGAGAGGACAAGATACCTGCTGCCTTCGGCCCTCCAGCAGGATGCGTTCTTTCTAGCCCATGGAACCCCCATGGCTGGGCACTTTGGGATGGACGCAACTATCGCCCGCGTTGCCATGCACTTCTGGTGGCCCAACCTGGCCCGTGACGTCCGCCTGATGGTACAAACCTGCCCTGAGTGTGTCCAGAAAGTTACCAAGGAGAGGCTGAAGCAGGGGATCCACGTGCCCTCCCGCCAGGGGTATCCACAGCAAGTCCTATTCATCGACCTGGTGGGGCCACTGCCAGAGACCCCAGCTGGGAACCGCTACATCCTCACCTGCCAAGATGGATTTAGCCGGTTTGTCAGCCTCTACGCCATCCCCAACAAGCGCACCCTCACGGTGGCTGAAGCCCTGTTGCACCGCCACCTGGCCACGTTCGGATGCCCCCTGAAGATCCATTCCGACAATGGAATGGAATTTACCGGCCAGGTATTCCAGGAACTGGCCTCCCGGCTCGAGATTGGCCTGACACATCCACCACCCTACAATCCGCAGTCCAACCGAGTGGAGAGGTTCCATAGGACGCTCAACACAGGCATGCGCCTGTTCCTAGACAGAGACGATAACAACTGGGAGCCCCACCTGCCTGCCATCGCCTTTGCCTACAACACCAAGGCCTGTAGATCCACTGGTGTGACCCCGTTCCTGGCCTTCTTTGGGAGAGAGGCCAAACTTCCGGTGGACATGGTGCTACGGCTGCCAGAGACCGAATATGCTTCAGTTCCAGCCAACGTCCAAGCTCTGTTGCAGCGCTACTATGCAGTTTATGATGCCATCCAGCAGAAGGAGGAGGGAGCCATCAGGAGGAGCGCGGCAGCTTACGAAGGCACGGCCAAGTATGAGGTTGGAGACTTGGTCTGGTACCTGGCCCCTCGCCTGGTGCCAGGAAAGGCAGCCAAGATTACCAAGAGATGGACTGGCCCCTGGAAAGTAGTGAGGAAAGCTACAGAAGTCCATTATGTCATCAAACCTGCCTCTCCAGTAGCCAGGATCTCAGAAGTTACCGCGCATGTAGGCCGACTGCGCAAATACACTGGAGATGTGACTGCCCACCAGATCCCAGAAGACATCCAAGTTGACGTGGACGGCGACGAGGATGCCACCGAGCTGCCAGTTGGAGCGGCGGCGCCCGCAGCTAGCAACCCAGGAGAGTTCCCAGTGCACCAGCCAGCCGCAGCCGCCCCACAGCCTAGCGGCCAAGATCGTGACCCAGTGGAGGAAAACCTGCAGGAGCAACCCAACGAACCACCGCCGCCGCCGCCCGCTCCAGAGCCACTCAGAGATGCCATCTGGAACCCTGACGCAGACATGGAGAACCTGCCAGCCAGCAGCGGACCTGTAGGAGAAGAGCCAGCCACTGCGATGGAAGAAGCCGCCCCAGAAGAAGAAGAAGAAGCCATGTGCCCCCTGCTGATGACAGCCATCCCCATCCGGGTAGGAGCTAGGAGACCAAGCAACCTGAATCAAGCAGGCGCCCCCATGGAATTCTATGCGCCCTTTGCCATCACCATTCCACCCTTAGGAACCACCAGAATCTGCCTAGGCCTCCGTGTCCAGTTACCAGCCGAGACAGAACTGATCCTGCAGACGAGGCAAAATTTCCAGCGGCGAGGCCTGGCCGTGGCCAACCCACGCCTAGAAGCCAACCAGGAGCTGACAATGCTGATCACCAACCACAGTCAGACCGAGCAACGAGTGTCCCGAGGAGCCTGTGTAGCCCGAGCTGTCCTCCATCGAGCTGTGCCCCAGGAACTGCCTGTCCGGCGCATGAGCCGGCTGTCGTATCCCCAGGTTCAAGGCCTGGTGGCTCAGGAGCCACGCAACCCTTGAAGGGGAGGTTGTGGTAATACGACACCCATACGGACAGGCCGAATACAGAGTTGCTTCGCTGTGACTTATGATAACAAACCCCCCGCACTAATCCTATTATATCACTATCCATCTCATGACCGCTGTTAACCCCGCACCCGGCGGTCAAACTAAGCCTGCCTAAATGTGGGGAGGGGACTTGAACATGCAACTATCACGAGTCCATCATGCACTTATATAATCGGGAGGCACTGCCTCCCCTTTTACCACCGCTGCCCCCACAGCCTATCTACCGTCGGGCGCTAAGCCCTAGCGCCCCACACCCCCTTCAAACCTAACTATTGTCATATTTTTGTTGTATATATATAGTAAACATAACTTGTAAATATTATTCAGTTTAAATATATAATTCTGTATGATTGAATCCTGCTTGTTTGTTTGGTAGAATACTTAAAGGCTAGGGCCCGTTGAATCCGAACTCGTTACCCTGTGGGCCGAGTACGCTCGGCTTACCAGACAAGTATAAGTGCTGAACGGTAAACGGGATAGATATTCAGTAATTGAAATCATCGAATGTGTGTATTTAATCAATAGATATGGACCACTGTTATTTATGGACGAAGACCAAACTGCATTACTTTTGTGTCACTTTTTATTCCTGTGACGTCATAAAAAGAGGAAGATGAGAGGAGAAGTGGGAAAGAAAACCCCTAAAAAAGAGATGGAGAATATGACGTAAAAAGTGGTGCAAAAGTAATGCAGTTTGGTCTTATTTATGCAGCACAGATATTCATTGTAATGGATATAAAAAATCACAAAACCGTTTTGAATAAAATATGTACTGATCTTTTGTAGCATGACTGACAGACCGACGGACCTAAGTATATTATGCACTGGATGCTCATTGGTGTAGTTAATCTTCATAAAAGCATCTAGCAGTCTTTCTAAAACAGCAGCAGTTTTCCACTAAGGGTTTTCTATATATGGACCGTCCTTTTTTAATAATAGAATATGCTTCTTAAAATTAAGTTGTAGATAATTTAAATAGAATGAAATTATTGAGTGTACATGCCCCTGGTGCTTAGAATATATTTTGCATATAAGTATGCAAACACAGTGCCACCCCACTCTAGTTAGATACACAACATTATCCCTTTTCTTACATAATAAATTTTACGATCAATTTTAATACATATATTTGTTTTTTCTCTGTTTTACAAAAAAATTAAAATACGAGATACTTACACCTTAGGACTTAATTATAAAATTGTATCCCAAATAAAAAATGCCGTAATCATCCTATGAATCATTTCTTCTTTGTTTCAACAGTAAAATAAAAGAATAGAGGGGACGGGGGTTAGATAAGTGTATGATCATGGGGTGGGGAATTTTACTGAGGTCTTTGAATATCAGCCAATGTCTTTGGAAATATATACACAGCCAAGTCGCTACAAAAGAGCAGAAAGCAATTTGCTAGCAGACGTAAAAGACCTCTCCCCCCACACTGGAACCAGATAGTTGTCTGGGTTAAACATCTATACTTATACATTTATTGTTACAAGAATGTTGAATTTGCCCTTTATTTGTATGATAACTTTATTCATTAGGTAAAGTATGTCCTTAATGGGTAAATCCTGCGACAATTTAAAAGTCAAGTAATATCTGCAGTTTTTATCAGCGCTGAACAAGGTACTCTGTGTAAAAACGGTAAAAAATTTGCATAAAATTTGTTCCGAGTAAGTCCTTTTGTCCAGACTTGCAAACATCTTGCACAGAATAACAAAAAGTTTTACGCATATTTTCTGCATCTTTCTCCAGGAAGTGACAAGACAATGGCCGATAAATTGATGTACATCTCCAATTACGATACACAAAGTTATTCCTTCTGTAGATTAAAATGAATGTTTGGAAAGTTTAAACTTTCAACCTAAATAACCAACCAAAAAAATTCAATCAAAGTCCCCAAAGTAATATGCCAAAGAATAAGAAAACGTTATTACAAAACTTTGGGGACTAGTGTGATAAACAGCACATACTCTCTCTCCGATCTTTCCTACTATATCATTCTGTTTCTCTATCTTTTCTTTTCTCTATTTTGCTCTATATCTCTATTTTCTTCTATCTTTCTACCTCTATCTAATAGTCTTTTTGTGATGAAAATAGAAAAAGTTTACAAATAATTTTTCTGCATTAATCTTTTTTATATATTTTTATTTTTATGTAAAAAAATCTATAGACCACGCATACACTTTTCTAATTAAAGAATGGAAGTGGGGTTAGTTTTCTTATTTTTCTTACATTAACACACATTTTAGCTAATACAATTATTTACCATTGAGGTTTAAATTCTTTTGGTTGGATTGGATATATTATTTCTTTCTCCAAATTTTCATGTTCTCTAATGAAGTTAAACGTGCAGCGGGCTAAAATTACGATTTTCCCATTCTATTCCCTTTATCCCATCTCTCCGCTCCTACTGAATGAACGAACTGACCAATAAACTAGCTCCATGTTAGCAAGCTAAATAGACGACAATTTCCCCCCTGTCATAATATTCAAGCATATTCTACATCTGTAATGATGGATCTTGGACAAAGTAGCTTCGGACAAAGTAGCTTCGGACAAAGTAGCTTCAGGACAAAGTAGCTTCAGGACAAAGTAGCTTCAGGACAAAGTAGCTTCGGACAAAGTAGCTTCGGGCAAAGTAGCCTCCACTGTTAATCAAGGTCATGGCCGCAGCGCTCGGCCCCCTGGCCTGCCTAGCCGCGGGCGCTCGGCCCCCTGGCCTGCCTAGCCGCGGGCGCTCGGCCCCCTAGCCTATAACCTAACCTAAAATTTGTAAAAACATCATTTTAAAAATTGTTAAAACAATATTAAAAATTGTAAAAATCTACCAACCACTTTTTGTAAAATCCACGAAATTCCAAACCACCTATATATTAACAGTTGAGGATATTTTGCTTAAATAAATGTCCTGAGGCTAACATAGATTAGGTTAGGTTAGGTTATAGGCTAGGGGGCCGAGCGCCCGCGGCTAGGCAGGCCAGGGGGCCGAGCGCTGCGGCCATGACCTTTATTACTATTGGAGAATAATTTTTCTTAAGAAGCTACTTTTCTTAAATAAATGTCCTGAAGCTACTTTGTCCTGAAGCTACTTTGTCCTGAAGCTACTTTGTCCGAAGCTACTTTGTCCGAAGCTACTTTGTTCAAGATTTGTAATGATTGGCTAATCAATACCTCTCAAAAATGATTAAATAGTCAAGTTTGGTTGGAGGTGATGTGTTCAAATCTTGGAACAATAACGTCTGATGCGTGACATTAATATGAAGAGAAGGGTGAATGCCTTTGCTCGAAACTGGCGCAACTCTTTAGGACTTCTTGACAGAGGTCGAACAAACAAATTAAAGGGTTGGTTGTCTGCAAAAGTTTGGATGTTAATGCCTTGGGACCTACTAAAAACGTTGTTATCATCCTTCAAAGAGTTATAAGGGCAAAAAATATTCCGTCTACTTGAAAACTAAAAAAAATTTAATGAGACTTATGACAAGAAAGTAAGTGACCTGATCATTGATCTACGGCCGTTTTATCCATATAGGACACCCCCCAGACGTTTTTCTGTCAACAAAAAAAACTTATCATTAATGATGTATAGATTATTTATTCCCACTCTCTGGAAAACAAAGTTTGAACATTTGACAACAGAACTCAAGGGAAAAAATCCCCCTTTCTTCAATAGAAGCACTTTTGACCATACCTTATTTATTTTAGTGGCGCAAGTTATTTAAATGACTGAATAGCGTACCTAATTTTAGAACAATAAGTGTTTAAACAGATTGATTTATTAAATTGACATTGTTTGCTGGTAATGCCCCTTGCATCTAGATGCTCGAAGGGGAAGGGAAAGCAGCAAAAATGGCTTTAAAACATATCAAAACTTAAATATAGAAATAAATAGCCTAAAACCATCATAAACACTTTGTGCATAGGATAAATATGGGTTTTCAGGATGAAACTTTTCTTACACTTTCTAATAAAAGATTTTACCAGCTCAAGTTTTATAGGTTTTTTAGTCTGACTTTCTTGTCAACTGTTTCTTATTAGTTAGACATTTGGTTAGGTTTTACAACATTTTTATTAAAATGAAAAATCTACTAGGAAATTCTCATTATGAAAACAGTAAAAGTGTCGAACTATGACGTCAGAAAAAATTAACAATTAACCAATGAGAGGCCGCTATATATTTTACCACAGTGAATACTGGCTTCTTATTGGTTAATTGTTGATTTTTTCTGACGTCATAGTTAGACACTTTTACTGTTTTCCTCATTATTTTTACTATTTTAATTACTTATATTACGAGAAGCGAAACTACTCTGTAATCTGAAATGTCCCACCGTTTGTCCGTCCGCCTTGAAAACAGTTTGGTAGAATCATGAAAACTAGAATATATGTAAAGAGTTTTCATACCATTGAACACCAAATATATATAATTTATAATTCACTTGGTCCGTCGGTCTGTCGGTCATGCTTAAAAAGACCAATACATTTTTATGCGAAAGGTTTCGTGAGTTTTTTTTACGCAATAGATATCTACTCTAAAACTCACTTTGTCCGTTTGTGCATCGAAATTTTTTTTGTGTTGTGTTAATATAAAAGATAAGGGTTTAAATTTGTTTTAACTTAAATAGCTTATAAATATTATGTTGAAAAAATGGATGTAGATTGTCGAACAATTAAATATCCATATTCTTTCCTGTTTTTTTATACAATACCTATAATTTTTGCCAGGAATAAAAGATTAAACAATGTATGACAGATCAATGCTTTTCCCAATTATGAATATAAGATTACCCTCTTTTACAGATTAAAGATGCTGTGAGTATTGGTGCAAAAAATATGACGTAACAAAATAAATTAGCCAATGAAAGGCCGTTATTGACCAATGGTAAAATTTATAGTGGCCTCTCATTGGCTAATTTTTTTTGTTACGTCATATTTTTTGCACCAATACTCACAGCATCCAGATTAAATTATTTTTGGAAAGTTCAGAACACAGATTTAACATGAACCCCCAAAGTTTTTAACTAACAACAAGTGGCTAAAGTAGTTTATAAACAATAAACATTTGGGTACAGTACATTTACTTTCCATTGCCTTGTCAATTACAAATCTGTGGTTATATTTGCATATTTTTTCAGTTTTTCAAAAATTTCTTTAGTAAATTCATTTGCACCGCCCTCTGATTATCTCAAACAAGTTCAAAAATTATTCCCTACTCCTCCTCATAAAAAGTCATGTTTTATTCTCTTTTTTTCAAACTTTTTCAGTTGTCATTTAGATTTCCCGTTATCTAATAGCTTATACCTATATTTTTTTAGACAAAATGAATTGAAAATGATTGCTAAAATCGAAATATATTTTCATGTCTTAGAATAGTGTAATTTAAAAAAAAATAGGTTGAAAAACATACTAACTTTAAAATCTTATTTTCATAAAATAACAGCGCACAGACATAATTCTATAAATGCTGTGCTTCTAAAAAAGAGAGAAGTATATATTGCAAATTTTGATTGATCTTGCAACTTTTTGCAATGTAATTTCAACTTTTTATATCAAATTAAGAATAGTTAATTCATCCATCAATATTTTTGTTCTTTTTGAATTGGAGTACATTCTCTTGTATTATGATTTGAATTTTTTAAATATGTTTTGTCGAGGACTGAAACACCCTGCCACCCCCTATAAGTAAATTGAAAATAAGTTGGAAGGTTTAATTTTGTCCTATGATTAACCTAGGGCCTAATATTGCGGTTCCCTTACCCTGCAGGCTACCCAATAAAACCTAACAAGACCTAAAGTAATAAACAAAAAAACAAAAAAACTACTCATTTTTTTTTTTTTATTTTTTCAAAATAAGGGGGGAGAAAGGTCAGTTTTTCAGAAGTCACTCTAAGGGAAAATGTGGTATCCGCCTAGGGTAAATGGCAGACACCAGAGTTCGAATAAAGACTACGGCAGTGTGAACAGACGTGGACACCTATACTATAGAGAAGCTACGCTTCTCTAGCAATCACTAAATAATAAACATAGTCTATTCAGTTGTTTCTTTATTGCAGGTTTAAGGATAACTGAAGCTATATACAACAAACAATAACTACTGGATAGGAATAAATAATCATAACATAAAAGCATTATAATACATATACAATAGTCAGTTTGGGCAATCATGATCCCCCATCCCTGGAAAGGGTGGGGGGAATTAAGAATACAGTTAACCATAATATAAATACATATGGATTAGGAATAAAGATAGTTAAAGATAAATCATACAGTAAAACATAGATAATTGCAATGGTTAGGTAGATGGCTATCCCTGTCTGGGGCAGGCAGGATAGCCCATGGAACAGCACAATAGGTAGATAAGCATAGAGGGGTTGAGTGGTAGGTCTGGGTACTAAAGAGGGAAGGTTTGATGATTACTTTGACAACAACAGTCTGTGTGGGGGTGATTCTATCAGGTGAGGGAAGGCTTAGATCCTTTATCCTCAGGGTTGAGGTGGTGCTGATAACTTGGTGGTTGAAGGGGAAGGTTCTGGTGCTCAAGATGGGAGAGGGAGGGGTAACACCCCTCCCTCCATTTGCAGGACAACTGAGAGATGAAATCAATACCGTTATCTGACATATTTTCAGGTGGCTTTACAATTGTAGAATAACAGGATTTAGCTGGGTGCGTAGCATCACTATAATGTCTTGGTTTCTGCATGGTCCAGAGTTGCCGCATACCACAACTCTCCCCTCGGAAGGCTGGGAGGGGTTGTCTGCACCGCCAGACTTCCGACAGTGGTTGCGGCCTTCAGTTTGTTGTCCTTGTGGAATGGGTCCGCCAGGCTACCAGTTGCTGGACGGTGGTGGACTCCAGCCCTCCCCAGGTCGAACGGAATCTGCTATATCTGCTGGAGTAGCTGGTCCTGTTGGATATTCTGGCCGTTGGATGTGTACCTCTGAGGCCACCCTGGCAACCTCCAGGGGTGGCACAGCACATGAGGGGGCTTGGACCAACAGCCGCCTGGTATACACCTCTTCAGGTTTCTCCACTGGGCTGGTGGTCTCCATCGTGTTGGTCACCTTGCTGCTGGCAGGCTGGCTACTGGATGCAGGCGCAGCTTCTTCGCCCTCGGGGCTGGTCAGGTTCATTCGGCTTCCAGGGTCTCTGTCAACGCGGGCAGGTGGTGGTTGCCATACTGTAGGAGCGTTGCCTCCCTCAGGCTCATCCTGGACATTGGCAGGGTGGTGCATGGCCGTCCGACCTGCGGGGTAGGGGAAGGTAACAGTCCATCCTTTATGCCGGAGGCTGTCTTGGATCTGCAAGGGTGGCTCCGCTCTAGTTGGCTGGGAGACAGGCCCATCCACGGCCACTGCTGCTGGTGGACTGGAGGCACAAGGCTCCGGATTTCCTCCCCTAGCCTGAAGGGGTCCAGGCACATCATCTCCATCCTGGGTAGACATAATTGTTGGGGATCCTCTACTTCTATGGTTAGGCTCGGCACTTGGCGCATCTAGTTGTGTTACTCCCCAGGCAGCGGTCAAAGCTTCTTCGGTTTGGCTGGTAATGGCTGATATCCTGGTTCCTGGGGCAGATGCAGGGGGCGCAGGCAAGTTTGGCCCAGCCCAAACTTCCTGGTACACCAGTGCAATACAATTACCCTGGCTTGGTTGAGGGAGGTAGACAGCTGGATGCAGTTGAGGGTGAGGGACAGCTGGACTCTCCCTGCTGGCTGGGGGCTCTGGCTGGCTGGGGGTGACGGGTGTCACCCCTTCCTCTGGGGCTGCGGGCTCATTCCGGGGTCCAGGTATCTCGGTGGCGGCGACGGTTGTCGCCCCAGGCACCAGTGTGGGGGCGCTGGATAGCACCCCCCAGTCTTCACAGGGGTCCAGGTCTCTCGGTGGCGGCGACGGTTGTCGCCCCAGGCACCAGCGTGGGGCGCTGGATAGCACCCCCCAGTCTTCACAGGTGGCGGCGACGGTTGTCGCCCCAGACATCAGCTTGGTGGTGCAGGGAAGCACCTCTCGTTCCTTCCAGGTGGCGACGCCGGTTGGCGTCCCATACATCGACTCAGACTCGCTGGCTAGCGCCTCTTGCCTCTCCCACTCGGCGGCCGCCAGGGCCTCCCCGTACACCGTCCCGGTGGCGCTGGGTAGCGCCCCTCGGCTCTTGCTGGGGGTGACAGGGGTTACGGACGCCGGTCCCCTGTGGTTGAGGCTGAGGTCCAGGCCAACCCGGTTGGGTTCAGCCGCTCCTCCCAGCACGTTGATCCTGGCCACTATGGTCCCAATCTGAGACACAGACTCCTGGGTAGCCGCGGCCCCAGCGGCGGCAGCTAGTTGGGGTGACGGCTGGGCATCTCCCTCCAGGTGGACCTGGGTGGCAGACTGGTTGCATGCAGGTTGTTGGGCGGCCTGGTGTTTCTTCATTGCCTGGTCCCAACCGGTTCTACACTTGGCGGCTGTGTGGCCGTTGAAGCGGCAGCGCCCCTTCGTCCAGCTGGGTCCCATCAGGCCGGCTTCCCCAGGGTGTATCAACCTGCCAGGTCTCTCCTCCTCCAGTTGGGGCACCAGCTGACAAACAGGGTCTCCCCTACCAGGGGTCAGGCGGTGCTGGGCTGCTTGTGGTGGCTCCTTGGTTACATTCAGCCTCCTCCCCATACACACAGGTTCCTTCCATCCAACAGCGGCTCTCCTCCCCTGGGTGGCGAGGCCAGCCTCGGCCTTAGCTTCTGCAGGTGCTTCTCCACATGAGGGATCCTGCCTCTGGGTATGCCAGGTAGTTGGTAGCAAAGGCCGTTGATGGTGCCAGTCTGAAAGGGGGCTATGATCTCATGGGGGTACCTGTGGCCAGTGTGTGGACAGGTACCCACAGGTGGACCAGCAAGGCCCAGAAGATGCCATACTGATGGTAGCCTGAACTGTATTCTGGACTGTCAGCAGACTGTTGGTAGCCACCTGAGTTGGGCCAGAGTTGCCAGCTGGTATTGCGTCCCTGCCAGGCTCCGTCAGCTGCTGGTGGGGAGCCCCTGCGGTGGTTCTGGTTTTGGCAGGGGGTGGCCTTCTTATTGACTTCCCTAGTTGGAGCTCTGCATCCTGGTGGGCCTCCATCTTCAGCAGCATGGGGGAACTTGGCTGGGACATGTGCAGTGGTTCAACAGAGTAGAGGCATCTGGTCTTGGAGTGTGGGGGAACAGTCTCACTGCTGCTGGTCAACCCTGCTCCCTCCGTGCTGGGTAAAGTCCTCCACTGCAGCAGGTCACCAGTCCCCATCCTTAGGCCGGTCCCCAGTCGTTCCATGCCTGGGGGCTCCCAGGGAGGCTTGGGTGGCGGCTCCCCCACCCCCAGGTACGCGTCGGGCATCTGGGTGAAGAGCCTATTCCCCTGGGACAGCTCCCCATCCTCCAGATTGGTGAGGCCAGCGCCAGAGAGAACCTTTCCACCCCAGAAACAGGTGGTACTGGCCCTAGGGCTGGGCCCCTTTGGAGTCTCAGTTCTGGTAGTAGTGTCCATCTTGGGGCTGGCCACTAAGTCTCTGAAGCTTGTCACCTTCTCATTAGGCTCAGTTGCATCGTTCAACACCCCCAGGAGGACACCTACAGGTTCAGCAATCCCCAGTCCAGTATTGCTATTTCTCGTGCGTTGAGCACCAACTGAACAGGAGCTGTGCAGCGGACATTCAGTCACCCTTCCAGACAAGGGCGTCTCAGGGACCAGGGGTCTGTGACCTGGCATGTGTTTGATGTTCACTGTACTCAACACAGTAGGCCAAAGTAATAACAGAAGCAGTATCGTGTATGAAGAAGCAGAGAGTGGTGGGGTACAGATGTTGGTGGTTCTGGTCCAAATGAAGACTTCTGTCCACCACAGTGCCAGCAGCAGGCCTAGGCACACAGTTAATGCCCAATCATGAATGTCTTCTATTTCCGCACGTCGGGCTAGGGGCTGCCAAGTTCTTATCGTGTAGATGTAGGAGCAGAGTAGAGTAGCCGCGCCGCAAGGAGGTTCGAGCCGGCTCACCCCTAGTATAAATACTATAGCTGTGTAATTAGGGTGGTAGTCCACGTAGCCGTAGGCTCGGTCCTCCTGGCTCAAGAGTTTCTGTGGCTGGCGCGTCCCCATGATAAGTAGCAGGGGGTTGGTCTGTTGGTGCCAGCGTCTTGTTTAACTGTTGAGCCTGAGTTGTTCTCCTTTCCAGTATAGCTCTTGATTTCTGTGATAACCAGCGGATCTTAGCTTAAAGGTAAAAGGAATATGTTAGGTATCCACAGATGTCTCTAGGAGCGTATCCGCTAGTAGATATATGGATAGGTAGGCTAACTATATATATATATATGGCTACACTCCCATATATATATATACGTGTATAAGAATATCCCCAGAGCTAGCTAGCTTTCCTCCTTGCTCCAAAAAAAATCACGCTTCCTCTGTATATAGTTCACAACTATGAGGTCGATGGTCCAGGTACACACCACCACTGCCCAGTGTGGGGCATCAAGTCAGGCTATGTCCACAGGGTGGGCGTACTTTCGTTCAGTTACCATATCAGTTTCCAGTGTTGTATGGTGAGGTTAGTATTCACTTACTTGCACCCATGATACAAAAAAAACAACACTGTTTGTCACTTGGGTATTTATATATATACATATATTTGTTTCACTAACCACTCAGCTTTGAAGTAGGGTTGGCAGGGCTAGGAAGATGTTGAGGGTCTGAGCGGGTTTAAGGAACTGGTTTAGTTTTCCTTATCACACTGTAGATAGGGAGGGAGGAGCTTGCAAGTTTTTTCTCCTAAAAAAATATCTCTGTTGTATGCTATAGAGTGGCCCCTCTCCTGTGTGTGTGTGTGTGTGTGTGTGTGCGTGAAATCTCCTTTCCGTGCAGCGCGCTTATGCACCGTCAATCCGCGCACACAGATAAAACGCGCACTTATCCCTCAACTCGCTCTCTCGTTGGTCCGCTTTGTCCGTTGAACTTTATGATATTTCCGCACTCCGTTGCGCTACCCGTAAATGGCGCTCTGTGTTCCCGGTCACTAGCTCCACACCGGGGGCGGACTTAGTCAAGTGTGGGTAGGAGGGGGGAAGCGCGTGAGGGGACGGGGTAAATCCGTCCGTTCCCCCTGTGAGGAAGGGGGGGGAATGCCGTGGGTTTGAGGTAACTGTGTAATGAGGTAATGTTGCCCTCTCTCCTTAATCCTAGGTTTATTTTTATATCACCTTGATTGTATTCTCTTCAATGGAGAGTGAGCCCCTCCCTTTCCTCTGAAATAAGGGGTGTATTGTTGTTGTGCTGTAGGCTTGAGGTAATTAGATTGTGTATCAGGGCATTTGTTATATTACATCTAGCTTCTATTTTTGTCCTTATCACAATTACATAACAGATTTGTTTACCAACCCTGTTCTATTTTTAGTTGTTATCACAATAAACAGTAAATCCAAGCCTGTTCTATTTTTAGTTTTATCACAACACAACAAATTGTTTGCCAATCTTTGCTCATAAATCTATTGTTTAACCATCACACCAGGGTGGTAATCCCTGCAATGTGATATAATATCTGTTTTTCTAGATGGGTGGCTGCGTTGTAGCCTCTCAGGATACTTGGAGTTGACGTAGTTTTCTCTGCTTTGGTGCACTACACTCGTATGTTGGCTCGCAGCTCGCAGCTATGTGGCGTGTTTCAGCCTATCGGCGGCAGGGAATGTCCCGTCCTGATAGCGCCGCTTGCAGCTATGTGGCGTGTTTCAGCCTATCGGCGGCAGGGAATGTCCCGTCCTGCTAGCGCCGCTGATCCAAATCCGGCTGATGGCGGCAGGGAATGTCCCGTCCTGCTAGCGCCACTGGTTCGGATCCTGCTATCTCTTGCAGTAAAGTTGGCCTATTTTCAGCCGTTTACACTTATTTGGCTTGTTTCAGCCGGTCCGCAGGCCTGTTTCAGCCCTTTGAGCGCTCAATTCTCCCTTAGATGTCGGCGCTTCTCGCGGTTCTTCGTCAAGTTTCGCTGTCTCGCTTCCACAACTGCCGGATGCAGAGTTAGACTTTGCTGTCCAGGGTGGGTAATTCAGGTTGCTTGTGTCAGTTTTGCCAGTTTCACTGCTGGGAGTACCTTAGCCTCAGATGCGCGTCTGCTCTACACTTGTGGTTCGCCGTAATCTCACACAGCTGTCACCAAAAGTTGTGGTATCCGCCTAGGGTAAATGGCAGACACCAGAGTTCGAATAAAGACTACGGCAGTGTGAACAGACGTGGACACCTATACTATAGAGAAGCTACGCTTCTCTAGCAATCACTAAATAATAAACATAGTCTATTCAGTTGTTTCTTTATTGCAGGTTTAAGGATAACTGAAGCTATATACAACAAACAATAACTACATGGATAGGAATAAATAATCATAACATAAAAGCATTATAATACATATACAATAGTCAGTTTGGGCAATCATGATCCCCCATCCCTGGAAAGGGTGGGGGGAATTAAGAATACAGTTAACCATAATATAAATACATATGGATTAGGAATAAAGATAGTTAAAGATAAATCATACAGTAAAACATAGATAATTGCAATGGTTAGGTAGATGGCTATCCCTGTCTGGGGCAGGCAGGATAGCCCATGGAACAGCACAATAGGTAGATAAGCATAGAGGGGTTGAGTGGTAGGTCTGGGTACTAAAGAGGGAAGGTTTGATGATTACTTTGACAACAACAGTCTGTGTGGGGGTGATTCTATCAGGTGAGGGAAGGCTTAGATCCTTTATCCTCAGGGTTGAGGTGGTGCTGATAACTTGGTGGTTGAAGGGGAAGGTTCTGGTGCTCAAGATGGGAGAGGGAGGGGTAACACCCCTCCCTCCATTTGCAGGACAACTGAGAGATGAAATCAATACCGTTATCTGACATATTTTCAGGTGGCTTTACAATTGTAGAATAACAGGATTTAGCTGGGTGCGTAGCATCACTATAATGTCTTGGTTTCTGCATGGTCCAGAGTTGCCGCATACCACAAAAACACTGTTCCTTTCAGTAAATTAATTAGAATGAGCAAAATTTCTTAATCAATTTTCCGACTTTTTGTTGAATATCATAATTAGATTATATATAATTTTATGTGCTTTCTTTTGACTATGCTTTAAACATTAGCATTTATAATTTTTTTTCTTCATATATTTAAATTATTCTAAAATATGAAAAGGTTAAAATCTCGTAAACCCCTTCTAAATCCTTTTGTAAAGGAAGGTATGAAGATATTCTTAATATCAATTTTTCTCTTTCTTCACTCACACCCACACTATTTTATAAGTACAATATATTTTTCTTCAATATTTATATTTGTAACGTTCTTTTTTTTGAATTTTGAATTATATTCTTGATGTGTATTAATAAGAGATATTCGGTGCATTCACACAGAGTTTCTGTTGAGCACTGATGCACACCCCACCTTATTTATAAAAGAAATTGATAATAAGGGGTAGATTTTTCCCTATGTCTATCCTTTGATGGGGGGGGGGGGGTCAACCCGCTTGTTGTTTTAACTACGTGGAAACCCGATACCTAATATGACCAGAAAAACTTTTTTAACATTCCTAAATTAACAATAAGAGCTGTCTGTTTCTGAAAGAAGGATATTCCGACGTACGGACAGACTCTGTTTATAAAACATCTTCGCTTTAAAGATGCTAAAAATGTTCAGTTTTTTAAGTTTTTAGACCCACATGCATTTATTTGGAAGTGGAATTCTGAACTGTAAAAATATATATAAATATATTTATTCTTCCTCTCATCTTTGTGTGGTTAAACTAAAGTCTTTTCTATCTCAACATTTATCTTTTCTTCCAGATTATTATACAAAATTATTACCAGGGTTGCCCAGATATTTAAAAAAATTATTATCAGGTTTGCCCAGATATTTTAAAAATTATTATCAGGGTTGCCAGAATATCTTCAAGATTATTATCAGGGTTGCCCAAATATTTTCAAAATTGTTATCAGGGTTGCCCAAATATTTTCAAAATTATTTTCAGGGTTGCCCAAATATTTTTAAGATTAATATCAGGGTTGCCCAAATATTTTTAAAATTATTATCAGGGTTGCCCAAATATGTTTAAAATTATAATCAATTACCCAGGTTATCTATGGATAGTTTTAAGCCATTTTCTTTGAAGCAAAGGTTTAAAAATATTCTAAATTATAGGTACTTTGAGTTTTACAAAACATTCGACTTATAAATTTAGTTTTTATTAGGAAGGCAATTTTTCTCAAAGTGCCTTGTTAAGCATTTAAGTTTTAAAAACATTTTTCAAAAATTTTAATAAAGGGAGGAGTTGTTTTTAGGAGAATTGATAAACAAATGAAATATAAACTGAACTCCTCCTTATTTTCAATTTATTTATATTACAAAGTAGAACAAAATGTCTGTCTGTTTGTACCGAAGGATCTCGCTAACCGTTGGGTTCTCCTTTACTGGGTAGATTCTCAATGGTACTGGGAAGGTTTTTAACTATTTTCTTGGGGGGTGGGACACCCCCAACCCCCTAAAAAAAATGAAAAATACCAACTCCCCCCTCAAAAAAAATTTCTTTTTAAAACTAAAATTAAAATATTTTTTTCTTTTAAATCTAAAATACGAAAAATTAGGTTGATCAAACCTCATGGTTCAAAGCCCCTAGAGGCTAGTGGCGAAGCCGTTTTTTTAAGGTAAGGGGGCGTGTGGTTATAAGTGTTGAAGAAGGTACATTGTGTGAAAATAATGAACACAGTAAAAGTGTCGGACTGATTATGACGTAACAAAAAAAATTAGCCAATAAGAGGCCACTATAAATTTTACCATTGATCAATAATGGCCTATCATTGGCAAATTTTTTTTGTTACGTCATAATCAGTCCGACACTTTTATATGTGTTCGAAAATAATTGTAAAAAATATCAAAAACAAAAAATAATTGCTTAGACGTCAGCTGTTTTTTTTACGATTAAATTATATCCATAGTTTTTTTTACGATGAAGTTATACCCATAGTTTTTTTTACGATGAAGTTATATACATTTTCAGATTAAATAAAAAACTATGCCATTGGCTCGAAGTTCCACCCCGCCACCGCCACCCTCATCTTCTCAACACCTTCAACAAAATCAGGGAAGCAAGGCCATCATTATCTCTTCGTAGTAGAATATAGGCCACGCACAATGGTTCTCAAATCTTACGTTTTGAGACATTGCTGAACAGTGAGGAAGGACATGGTATCCTAAATACTGAAGTAAAGTGATGATTGTATGTTTCTATGCCCGTTAAGATTGTGAAAATAGCTGGACGAACCAATATTTTCATGATTTTTTGTTAAATATTTGTTAATTATTGGCCCAGTGCACTGGGGGGGGGGGGGTCATATTTCCTACATTGCAGTGTAGGAAAAATGCCCCCCCCCCCTCCTCCACCAAAAAAATATTTTTTATACACCTTTAAATTGTAGATAATATCAGACCAAAAAAAGATACAAAGACAAGGATTTTTAAAATTTTTTGATATTTGAACAAGTTGTCAAGCTAAAAAAAAATATAGGGCACATTAGGTATATCAGACAGGATACTTACTTCTTATGTTTGAAATTCTACATTTTATTGCTTATAATCAAGGAGAAGACAAACCCCAAACTGTCCCAGTTTTGAGCAAGCCGATTCCTGTGACGTCATATAAAAAGGGAAGGGGGGCTGAAAATCTCTTCCCTTTTCTCCCGTCTCTTTTGAAGAGATTTTCTTCCCCCCTTCCCTTTTTCTTTCCCGAAACGTGTATGACGTAACTGGAATCGTCTTGCTCAAAACTGGGACAGTTTGGGGTTTGTCAAGGAAAAGATATATTTGCCATTTTTTTCTTTTTATAAACCAAAACAAGAAATAGTAACGATTTTTGAATGGTCTTGCTTGCAGGGAGGCGGGGAATACAACCAGGATTTGATCCATCATATTCACGATGGTTCAGCTGGTGTTGCTGGTATCACCTGTTGTGGAACCGCTCAGGGATCAATACTTAAACCTTATTCAATAATTCATAGTCTGATTCTTAAATTTTATTTTTATGATTTCTCTAAAAGAGATCTTTTCAAACTTTATCTTTGAATTTCAACCTCAAACTAGTTTTTAGAACAAGGTTCTTCCAACTTTCGGTCAATGATTACCAAGAAGTAAAGTATTATTGACTTTTAGTCACTATAGAAACGTGTTTTTTTTCATTACTTGTTCTTTATTTCAAACTCATTCATAATTACCAATATCTTTAGAATCTAAACGTACAAAAAAATTCGATTCATCTTGAGCCAAAGGTCGCACATAGGAATATTTTTCTTGTATTCAAAATGTTTGTTTTGATGCTGTTTTGTAAGCAAAGATGCAATTGGAATCTAGAATCCAGCCGCAATCAACTGCACATTCTGCGGTTATGAATGCAAAAGCGTTTTTTGCGGCTGTGGTTTTAGAGTTTCCTACAATTAATATTAATTTTCTAAAATATAATTTTTGAAATAGTGGCGTCTAAGTTTTGAGAGTAAAAAAGAGAGGAGTTTTAAATTTTGATTATAACCCTTAACGGTCGGTGGGGGTGGGGGGGGCATTAAACGCCCCCCTCCGTTTTTTTCTATCTCATTTTCTGTGTGTGAAAGATAAAGAGCCCAAACTGCGTGACTTTTTAAGTATGGGTATGACACATAACTGAGAGTTGGAATTTTTTGAATATCTCCATCCTGGCGGGCACAGGATGCCAGCAAACCTGGCAGGGTCATCCAGGTAAAGAGCAAAAATATTTTTGTGACTAAAACAAAGCATTTTATCATACCCCCGACCGATTAAGGTGCGGCAAGGGGCCCGACTGTAAAGGGTTAAGGAGGGCATTTAACACCACCTCCAAAACCCTTATTTACATTTTGTAATATATAATGTTACGTATTGATCCTATAGATGACATGTTATGGAGATAGACAAAGAAAGTCAACTGGATGCCGAGCTATATTAGCTGGTAAGTGGTCATGCTAAATAGTCTAAAACCTGGCCAAATTACAATAAATTCTACCTGAAATGTGTAAACCAAATGTTTTACTAGCCAGTTTTTCCTATGGTTAATCCTTACGGGGTCTTACCTTGTGCTGCACCAACCCTACAGGGCTAACTAGTACCTAATTCAACCTAACCTAACCTGACCTAAAGCAATATTTTTCTTGAATATAATTAGGTGGTGGAGGTATAAGTGTGAAAGCAATTTGTTTTCTTATGTTTGAATTATATAATATTCTTTGGCACTATTAATTTCATAGGAATAATAACTAATGTAAATACACATTCACATCCCAAGGGATTATAACAAGGATGAAAACATCCATAAGTTGAGAAGCAACAAAACGATCATGTTTGGACAAACGGTCAAATTGAGTTAAAGAGCACATGTTTAGTTAATAAAAAAAGAAAACAAAGAATTTAAAATAAATACAGTTTAAAAATCAAGAAATATTTATGATAATAGAATGTATGACCTTTGAAGCTTGTCAGACAGATTGACGGTCACATTAAATTATACAATAGAAGCTCATTGGTACTGGGGATTATCACCAAAAATTTTAGCTATCTATCTCAAAAAACAGCGGAGAAAATAACAATTTCCCCGTAGCGTTACAGACTGACGGACGGACTGATGAACAGACAAACAGATTAGACGAGTAGCATCGCTACTAAAAAAAGGTAACTTTACAGATGTGGTAACTAATATAATATTTCTTCATTGTTGTATATCTTATGCATAATTTATATCTGTTACGAGCAGGGAGATTAAGGGATAAAACAATGGACAAAAAATTGACTGATACATCTCAAATGATAAAAATAAAATTACCCCCTTTGTCGTTAAAAATTAATGATTGAAAAATTTGGACACTATTAGTTTGGAACAAACCAATCAAAATTCATTATAAGTAACCAAAGTTTTTGAGCCAATACATAATATAACAAGGTTTTAACACTTTGGGTACCCTTTTAATTTACAGTCTTCTTCCTCGCTGATTACGAGAGAAATATATTGTCAACAGGGATTCGGGGATGCGTCAATGATCAGAAAAAAAGGTGAAAGTGTTGCCAATTGTAATCATCTATAATATAAAGTAGCTTGATGTCTGTCCGTCTATCTGTCTGTCCCTTAAGATCTTTGTATCCACTGAACCGATTGGATTCTACTCTTCAGGGAATATATCTACTGTTCCTGAGGTAGTTTTAAACCATTCAAAAAAACATACTCCCATTTTTTAAAATTACCTCTTGGTGAAAAGCCCCTAGAAGCTATGGGCGAAGTCGCTAGTTATTTATAAAGAAGAACAATATAAATACAAAAAAAAAATAAACTTTACAAGATTCAAATGTAACAAATTGTTGAAAGTTTTGTCTATTATGAATAAGTTGAAAAATGGTATAATTTATTAATAATTTTATTATTTGCTAACTGCAAAAATTTCTTTTGTTGTTTTAATGGAGTGATAACTAGTTTTTAAAAAATTTGGAGAGCTGGTTAAAGTAATTATTAAAACTATTAATTTTGATATTGCAGTTGAAATTTCACTATGTATTTAGTAATTTTTTTTTAGCTCATTTATAATTCCCAATATCTTCAGAATCTAATCAAAAGTAAAAAATGTTGACAGTGGAACAAATAATGCCATTTCTCGCGGTCGTACGCCGTCATGCGTCATGTTGGAAGGGTGACGCAAATTTCAGATATCAGTTTTCGCTTTTTGATTTACTATTTTTCTCTATAAGATTATTTAATTCGCCATAATAACAAGATACATTTTTCTGAAATCACAAAATCTGGAATCTGAAATTTGCCTCACACTTTCAACATGACGCATGACCGCTTACGACCGCGAGAAATGACATTATTTGGTCCACTATCGAAATGTTGTGGTACATTTTTAGGAGGAGGATCGCTTGACAATCCTAGTTTATATTTTCCTAAAGTGGTTAAAAATCCGACTTGTCCATTTATCTCTGATTATCTATATATGAATATATATGGGAGTTTTGGCGGATTATTGTGTCAACATTTTAATATTTATTACATAGTTTTTTTTATTTTTCATTCTCTTTTGTATGCTGCATTTACACTTTTTCTATCTCACGTAGATGGAATCAACAAATTACCAATGTTTTATATTACTATATAATCTATTATTTAAAGTAGTAAGGATTTTTTTTGGTCTGTAGCATAAGGTTTCAATAATGACTGAATTCTTCATTTTATTAAAGCTTTACAATTTACATGGCTCCGTGGATGGTTTTAAGCTATTTTATTTTTAAAATTAGAATCCTAGGATGGTATTAGGCTGTAATTATGTTTTCCATACAGATTTGAATACAGAGCACCTAGATGCTAGGCGCACAGTCGCTAGTATTAAATTAACTACAAGGTGTTTCCCCTCAAATTGACTAATGCGCACATAACCCTTATACCCCTTATTTTTGTAATATATTAAAAGTAAGTGGGATTGTCTTTATGCTTAACCCCTTCAGGGGCTATAAACATGCCGCAATATAACTAGCACCATCCCTTATTTTAAAATCATAATGGAGGTTTTTGTGCTCGCTATGGCCTTAGAGCGAACTAATTTAGGCCTTTAAGGTGTTCAATGAATAGGGATTTCCTACCGTTTTTATTTAATTAAAGTTATTTAAACTTATGGAACTGTACACGTATCTTTTCTGAATCAATATTGTCCTCTTTTTATATTATTTATTCAGTCGACATATGCCACTGAAATTACTGTCCATTTTGAAATGGCTTCGCTATTTATATATAATTTGTTTTTCTTTTCAAAATAGATAGCTTTTTCTTAATCATCCTTTAATATCCTAAGGTTGTTTGTCTGACGCAAATGTACTTTTCAGAGAAGGTAAATAAATATTTCAGAGGGGTTTTAGGCTGTTTTCCTGGTCTACCCCAAATTACCCTAGATGCTAGGGGTGAAGCATTTAGTAATCCTTATAATAAAGTAACAGGATGTCTGTTTGTTTGTCTGTACCAAAGGATCTCGCTAACCACTAACTACCCCCCCTTAGAGAAATCGCCCCTAGAAACCCTAGTAAGACCCACGAAAAAGGTTTTAAGTTGAAAGCATTTTTTACACAAATTTTTGGGTCTTTTTAGGTTAATGATATTTTGAAAAACTTACTTGTTAGGCAAAATTGTTTTACATAAAATAACCAAATAAATATTTATGAATGTAGCAGGAAAATGGTTTTTGTTTTATAATTCTAACTTTAATTACAAAAAAGATATAAAGAAAATAAAATTACAACATAATGATTTTTTAGTCTAAAAAGCATAATTAATCCCCTATTAAATGATTGAGATGTCAGAAAAGTATGCAGAGTAACTGTCATAATTAATCCCTTTCATAAATAAGGGTAATTAAATAACCTGAAATTTGCATATAATCAATTCATTCAGTACCTAGTATTTTTTGCCATTAAAAATTGATATTTTTGTTGGAATAAAAAATAAATAATTAGTTAACTTGTTTTTCTTTGTGTTTCATTCTTCAGTTACCAGAAAGATATAATATAACCATCCAAAAATTATGAGAAACAAAAAAAATTCTTTTTCCTCAGTCACTTTTTGAAAACTTTAGCTCTTAAAATCTCCGGTGTTAATGGAAGTAGAATAATTTTTTTTATATATTCTTGTGTGAAAATGTACAGAGAACAAGGACATATGCTACTTTTGATGATAAATTAAGAAATAAGAGCTCTACACCCTAAAAGATACTTTTTCGTGGGTCTTACTGTATAATATAACACTATAATGTATTTTGTTTGCTAATGAATATTTATTGACTTGAGAATAATTTCCCTCCCTAAATGTAACTCTGTGTTGGTGAGCATAATTAATTTATGTTAACCATACCCAAATCCAAGTGTATAAAGATACCTGGAAAAAATATAACAAGATATTACCATTAGTTGTCTTTTTGCCTAATCAATTTTTAATCATAAAGTTAGACACGTTAGAAATGATACAAACCGCTACAATGCCTGTCACCTCTGTATCTGGTCAAAGTGTATTAAAATCAGCCATGTGACGTCATTAAAATGATGGAGATAATAGGAGAAGTGGGAAAGAAAACCCCTGAAAAATAGATGGATAATCCCTTATCATTATGACGTTACAGGGCTGATTTTTGAGACACTTTGTCCAGTTACGTCACCCCTTTAAAAAAGTCGTGTCGTTGTTATGTAATTATAGTGTGACTTGTCTAACTTACTACAATGAACAGATAAAGGTCGTGCAAGCACGGTTATGTTTTGAATTAAAATATTATCCGTATGAAAAACGTAAGGAAATTAGTAAATATAAATATTAAAATGAACCAACTGTCAAATAAGCAACAAATTACCACTATGAATGTTATTTAATTAGCTAGAACTGCGAAACATATATCAATACAATAGTGTAAGTGCTTATATAATATATTTATGTCTAGTTATATTACAAGTTAGCATTGCACTTCATTATCTTCGCCTTATATTAATGATTTTTAACCTTTTTTTTGTAAATATAAAGCTAAAGAAAGAAGATTTTATTTGTATTTTTGTAATAATCTTTTTTTTAAAACTTTTGTAAACAATAAAAAACATTAAACCATCCATTATACATTATACTTAAACATTCATTAAAAGATATCTTGTAAAGTTTAGAAACTAATCTTTACATGTTATGCTTATAAAAATCAGATAGTATTTATTAATCTATACATTCATATAAACACACACACTCACACCCTCACTTACGCACACACACAATACACACACTTACACACACACAAACACACACACAAACACACTTAGACATAAAAAGTTTGGAAGTCATCAGACTATTCTAGACAATGAATAAATAATAACCATGGACAATTATAGGTTGAGGGTAAGGTAGTTATTTTATTCTTAGCAGAAAACAGAAATAAATGTGCGTATTTTCGCGCACGTGCAATAAAAAAAACTTGATACTTTGAGGCTTATTTTCGGTTAGTTGAAGTTAATTAAGGCTCAAGAGTGCCCCGCCGGGATATTACCCATTAAAGAAAGGATTCTGCAGGGTTATTCATACCAGCAAGGGCTACTTAAGTATATTTTGTTTATAATATTGCAATTGAGTAATCTAAAAGTTGACTATTTTATTACATGTATTAATTGCTTTGTCAAAGTTAAAGTGTATTTAATTAAGCCAATTAATAAAAAAAACAGGGTTTATTTACAGTAAGAGTATAGATAAATTATTTAGACAACTAACTGCTCCAAATGCCAGGGACCCTTTTTGTCTGCTAACAATTACTTTCTTTCTTTTTGTGACTCGGCTGTGTTTATATTTTAAGGTTCCCGCATAGGTCTCAGATAAAAATGTCCAAAATCGATCCACCATAGTGTAGATCCTTGTCAAAGGGGGTGTTTTTGGCAGTAAAGGGGTGTATTACTATTCACCCCCCTTAATTTTACACCACCTCTGCACGCATCTGAATGAAAACATAAATGATACACAATAAGGACTAATTAGTAATTAGGTTGATTAATTATAGTATCATTAAATAGTTTTTACATAATTATACACCCTTAATGGAAAATATCTTCTATTTATGAAGTTATATTGAAAACTTTTTTTCATTATTTTTTTACATATATATTTTCTTTTTTAATCTAGAAATATTAAGATTCAAATTATGGATTTTATTGTTCATGTTTGCTAGAAAATAAAATAAAAAGTTAAAAAGGTGCTCTCATACTACCTTCTATTTTGAAATAATTTGAAAAAATGAGAGGAGGTACAACATCCCTTACTGTCAATTTAAAAAAAAAATATAAAGGAGTGGGGTTGTATTAGTGCTCAATGGGCACTTTTTGCGAAAGCACCGATAAAATTACCCAGAAAATTTATTCTATTTAAGTTCATTAAATGTTGAACAGAAAAGATTATGCATCAAATAGACCAAAACTATTTAATTTAATTTAATCTGACACAATCTCACAATATTTATAGTGTTACTCTTAAAAAATAACCAGAATTTTCAAAAAAATTATGTTAAAGGCTTAGCAGTCGTATTTTTACATACATAGCAAAAATGAATATAAAACAAGTATGACAACATTTTTAAGTAGCAAAGCTCTTAAATTTTGATATTTGAGCAGCTAAAGAAATAATGGACAATACGATTTATAGAGTAGCCAAGCATAAATCAGCAAAATTTTCACTTAGAATATGCCTTCTATCTTAAATAGCAAAAGAGAAAAAACAATAGCTACTCTATAATTCACTTTGTCTGTCTGTCAGTCCGATATGCAATGGGGAAAGTGTGAGTTTCTCAGCTGTTATTTATGATAGATGGCGAATTTTTGAGAAGATCCCCTATAACCATGAACTGTCGGTCTGTCAGTCACGCTACACATTATAAATATTGAAAAATAAAAATAGGTTTCGTGATATTTGATTTTAACAAAGGCTCATTAAATCTCCTTACCCTTATTCCCATCTATGATTTTTAGTGAGTTACTAATGGATGTTGTCATTTTTGTTTTAAACTCTCCTGTCGTGCAATGAGGAAACGAGTAAATAAATTATTTTGTCTAACATGAAATAATTTTTCTATGAATGATCCTGTAAAATTCCATTGGCACACATATTAGGTAAAGTGGGGCTTTAACAATATTTGGGGATTACAATTCCATCAAATTTAATTCATTTTCATTAAATTAAGTGTTTATTTTATTTTTATTGTAAAGTTTATATCTAGAGTGTAATATACTTTTGTAGTCAAAATATTTTAAGGAATACTATAAATTAAGATAAAAAAAATGCAATTCCAATAACTTAATAAACAATTTATCGAATCGTATTATAGACAGCTTTCCGCTGATTTTAATCAGTTTTTTGGCCTGAATTCTATACATTATTTAATTTTCTTTAGGTTTGTTATCCCTGACAACCTTGGGAATCTCCATTACCCTACCCTTATGGATCAGAACCCACCATTATGTCCGCCAGGAACAAGAATCAGGTTAGAATTATTAAGGCTCGGCAGGAGTGTGGCAGCCGCGAAAAAGCCTCAAATTTAAACTCATTTGGACTGGGTGATTTGAAAAATGTTTGAAAGCAGGGATTGCGTTATTTGGGTCAGGTTTAGACTTCCAGCTGATTTTAAAATTGATTTAAAGGTTGATTTCCCTGAGGCTTATGAGGCTTATGTGCGGCTACCGGGTTATGATTATTCCAAATAATTATATTTTTATTAGATTTTATGCATGCTATTTTACTTTTTAGATGAACAGACACTGTGCTTTATCACAAAGTTCCTGTCGAACTGTAACCCCCCCCCCCCCCACCCTTATTTTTAAATAACATGAGGGGGTATGGACCTTACGGGACTCATGTCCCTTTAATGTAGAATAATCATGTAATTTTTAAAAGGATTACCTACTTCATAGAATAGCTTTGGTTACAAAAAGAGTTATTGAGTTACTTTAGAATATCGACATTTTCTAAGTTAAACTGGATACATTTTCAATTTTATCTATTTAACCAATTTTAAAGTAAGAAATTCTAGATTTGACCCCTAATTTTTTTTTATAAGTATTGCTCTGCAGTCGTAATAAAACCGGGAATGAGCCTTTGATTTAGGCAGCTTAGAAATATTTCTCAATATACCAAACACGTAATATCATTCTTTTACTTAAAAACTTTATGGAGACTTCAATTAAATCTTGATTGGTCAGAAAAACATATAAACTTTTCGTTTTAATTTTCAAAAAAGGCAGAGGAGTTTTAAATCTGCTTGGCCTATTCTGAGGTGCCCTAACCCTGTAGGTCTTACCAGGGATCTAAAGGGATAAGACAATGACCGATAAATTTATGTACATCTCCATTGATTAAAATTACCCCTTCTGTAGATTAAAATTAGTGTTTGAAACATATTAAATCAACAAATCAAAATTTAGTAAAAGTCTCCAACGTTGTTAAGCCAACGAATAAGAAATCGCTATTGTAAAACTTTGGGGACTAGTGTAATAAACAGCCCTTTGTCCCCCCTCTCTCTCTGAAGGCTTACCCAGTGCCTAACATAACCACATCTAACCAGAAATAAATAGACAAACCATCGTAAAACTCCCCTCCTTTATTATCAGTTTAATTAAATATAAGGAGGAGAGGTCAAAGCTCAACAAGGTTGTTTATGTGATGCCGTTGTCATTATATTTTAGGTCTATTAGAGCTGGTAGTAGACATTGGTATTTTGGCAGTTTGTCCCCAGATCAACAGTCATAATGACAACCATATCAGTATGTGTAAGTATAACAGTTTTTGTTAGATTCGCAACCATAGTATCCGCTCTTCTTCAGGGAGCTGATGGGTTTGGAACTCGGCTCAACACCCCGTCACAACTAAAGATGTTAAAATAGTTTTTATTGCTGCTATGTATGATACGCGACAATAATAGTTAGAGATTTTTGAGTGCCTTGGTCAAATTAAGGTTCAGCTCATTTTAATGCCCAGATGGACTTTTAGAAGAGTCAGTTTTCCGTTGGGGGTGTTATTTGAATTCATTCAATGTCTGTTTGTCTATTGACAGAACTTTTTTCCATTCAAAGGGCATATCATAATATTTCATAAAACTAATTATAAAATCATAAAAAGAGTTAATTAAGAGAGGTTTCATACATTATGAATATTATAATCTGTTTAAATATAGATTCCTTTTGGTTGGGCTTGGCAGCCGCGACAAAGCCTCAAATTTAAACTCGTTTGGATGCTTATTTAAAAAAAGAGAGATTGCCATATTTGGGGTAAGTTTAGACTTTCAACTGACTTTTTAAAATTGTGAAAGGGTTATTTCTCCTAAGCTTATAGGCAGTTGACGCGCCGTTGCCGAGCCCTGCCTTTTGGCATCAATAAAATAGTCACGTTCCTAATATTCTGTGAATTGATGTAGTGTTGGATAATATCCCAGTAGTATAAATACTTTTATACGATTTCTTTAACATCCAGTGGTTATTGGGGAGCTACTTGTAGAAAAAAATATTTTGCATATAACTTTTAAAAAATGTTTATTAAAAGACCAAACTTTATACTTAAAAAATCAAAATTTTGATTTAAACAAAACATTAAGAAAATATCTCTAAATTAATTAAAAGTTATTTCTATTTTGTTAGCCCCGAGTGGCCGGAGGCCCAGACTAACAAAACAATTGTTGATTTTATGATTTTTATTTTAATTTTCGTTGAAAATTGTCTGTCATTCTGGCTATACAGTATACATGGTTTTCATCATGGCAGAGAACCAGTTCTAATCTACCGGGTATTAATCGGTTTCAAAGCCATGCTGTTATAATTCTTTCTTGCAAAGTATTATAAACATCTTTTCGCTGATATAAAGTGTACAATTATAAGATTAAAACTAGTTTTTTTAGCTCCGAGATGCCGAAGGAAAGGGCTTTTTAAAGTTTTTTTTTGATAAATTTTTTAACATCGATTTTTTACATTCTTTGTTTTGTGGGTGTCCTTTATCATGTTTATATTAACCAATCTTTTAAAATTCCTATATGACTAATAGATTAGTTGGTCATTAGTTTTTGCTGACTATCTAAGGCGATTAAATATTTGTACACAAGCTTACTTGTGGTATACTATCTATTTAGATTAACAAAACTTATTATTCATCAGAATATATATTTCAAGTATGGCTTCAATACTGGCTATGGTTGGATTAGAACTGGTTCTCAGCCATAAAACCATAAAATCAAGTATAGCATCGTCTTACAGACAATTTTCAACGAATATTTAAATAAATAAAACATAAAAATAATACCAGTTCTGTTAGTCCGGCCCTTCGGTCCCTCGGGGTTAATAAAACTAGTTTTAATATTATGATTTTTCATATTATAGACAAACAGATAGAAAGATACACAGACAAACGTTATGATACTTTTATACATGTTTTTTTTTTTGTAGATGATTACGGTCCTGAGAGCAATTGTACAAGCATATCAATATTCAGGAACAATTTATAATTTACAAAGAATATAGAATACGTGGATATTTTGACAGGAGATAATTTGTCGTCAATTACACTTAAATATTTTCCCCCTGTCCACTCTATTCTTTTATTTTAATAGTGAAACCGTGGATAAATATATATAAAAATAAAATTGTTTTGACAGAGGAGGTGTAGAACAAGTTGTGTTCTCAACCGCCAGAAGTTGGGATTCTTCAGCTGCTGTTCCAAACGCTGATTTAATACAAAGCATCAGGTATTGACCAATCATATTCCCAGATTTGATACAAATCATCAGGTAATGACCAATCATATTCCCGAATTTGATACTAAGCACCAGATATTGACCAATCTTATTCCCGGATTTGATACAAAGCATCAGGTATTGACCAATCATATTCTCGGATTTGATTCACAGCATCAGGTATTGACCAATCATATTCCTGGATTTGATACAAAGCATCAGGTATTGACCAATCATATTCCCGGATTTGATACAAAGCATCAGGTATTGACCAATCATATTCTCGGATTTGATTCAAAGCATCAGGTATTGACCAATCATATTCCTGGATTTGATACAAAGCATCAGGTATTGACCAATCATATCTCGGATTTGATACAAAACATCAGAGGTGAATTCTTAAAAATCTTTTGCCCCACTAAAATCAGTTTGCCCCACTAAAATCAGTGAGGCAAACTAAAAATTTAGAGGGGATAATTTTGCCTTACTGATTTTAGTAGGGCAAAAGTTTTTTTAAGAATTCACCGCAGGTATTGACCAATCATATTCCCGGATTTAACACAAAGTATCAGGTGTTGACCAATCATATTACTGGATTTGATAGATAGAAAGCTTTAGGTATTGACATATTTCCGTATTTGATACAAAGCATCAGGTATTGGCAAATCAGGTTCCCTGATTTGAAAAAGACCTTTAGGAATTGACCAATCAAGTTCCCGGATTTTTGTTTGAATAATAACAAAAGAATAACTCTTGAATATGAAATAAATCATAGAAATATATCAATAAAAAGTCTTACATTTTGTATTCAATGAATAGCGTGGAACTTAATTAAAAATAATTAATAGTTATTTCTCGCATCGTATTATAAACAGCTTTCCGCTGATATAGAATGTACAATTATAAGATTAAAATCAGTTTTTTTAGCCCCGAGGTGCCGAAGGCACGGGCTAAAAAACTGGTTTTAATCTTATGATTGTACATTTTTATATTCGTAGAAAACTGGTTATAATACGGTGCTAGACATAGTTTTTTCGTATGGATTAGAACCGTTTCCTATCCACCGGATTCGAATGAATACGAGAAAAATAATTAAAATATTTTTTGTTTTGTAAAAAATCTTACTAAAATCACTTTTTTTTAATGTAAAAGAATTAAATATATATTGGAATGAAGATCACTATAAAACTAGCTTTTATAAGACTGAAGAAATAAAGAATACAATTTTCTATATTTAAAATACAAAATACTTTTCTCCCCTTCTATTACTCTTTTGCTTGAATCCAGAAACTTTCTGGAAATGGCTAAGTCGCTAAAAGGTCTCTAAATCCTTTGTAAAATTCTCCAGGGTTCCTGCTAATGTAGGGTGAAACTCAGAAATTGTAGAAAGTTGTAATAACATATTTAATATAAAGTGTGTTACTTTATTTTATGTTTTATTATTATTTGGTCACAACTTGGTCAAAAATGCTCACAAATCAGACCTTTTTCGACCAAAGATACTCAAATGGTTCCTTTACAAGCCCAATCAATCAATTTTAAGATATCTTTATATTTCAAGGAAAATTGATGAAAATACTAAAAAAAGGCAAATTTGGGTGTTACCTTTTATATGCACAGGTACCATAAAATCAACAGAAAAAATACTTATTTTTACTTTTCTGTCATTTTTAAAGTATCATTCTGTTAAATTGGCTATTCTTGAAGGGATTTATGCATTGATTATACTGAAACATAATATTGGACAGAAATTAATGTATTTCAAAGAAAGAAATTTTGGAAAATAAGAAATTCGACCTCTATCACTTCAGAGGACAGCTGCCAACCTCCAGTTGACAGGATATAGTTAAATACTTGTTAGCAATAATAATTAGCCCAAAAAGTAAAACATGAAATTTTTTAATATGGTAAAAAAATGATAATCTAAATCTTAATTTTGGGGATGATGATCTTAAAGATGCTCTTGCTGTTGGTGATGATGACCCAGATGGTATCCAAATACATGAGCATTATGACAACTTATCTATTAAACTATGGTCCGATTTTTGTATTTGTAGCATTCTCCAATCAAGAGAAATCCCAAAACATACAATTTTGGTTTTTAAATTCTCCAATTCATAAGGTAAATATAGTAGTTTTTAAAAGATGGTTATATTTCTTGTTACAACTTTTAATTGGAGGCTGCTACAAATACAAAAATTGGACCATAGTTCAATAGATGAGTTGTCATAATGCTCATGTACTTGGATACGATCTGGGTCATCATCACCACCAGTAAAAGCGTCCTTCAGATCATCATCCCCAAAATTAAGATTTAGATTATCATTTTTTTACCATATTAAAAAACTTTTTGTTTTACTTTTTGGGCTAATTATTATTGCTAACAAGTATTAAACTATATCCTGTCAACTGGAGGTTGGCAGCTGTCCTCTGAAGTGATAGAGGTCGAATTTCTTATTTTTAAAATTTTCTTGAAATATAAAGATATCTTAAAACTGATTGATTGGGCTTGTATAGGAACCATTTGAGTATCTTTGGTCGAAAAAGGTCTGATTTGTGAGCATTTTTGACCAAGTTGTGACCAAATAATAATAAAACATAAAATAAAGTAACACACTTTAGTCCTTTCATAACTGTGTTACTATATAATAAAGTAGCGGCTACGCCCCTTAGATGCCTCTTGGGGCACTTAATGGGGGAAGGGGAGGCAGTCAATCTCCCTCACTTTTAATTTTAGTTAAAAAAAGAAACATTTTCTACCGACTCAACACGATATAGAGAAGTGTTTGATTTCAGTATAGTTATTTTAGGGAAGTAAGGGCATCCATATATCATATGTATTATATTATCCGTTATGAATAAACCAAAGGAAAAACAATAAGATAATAAAATGATATAATAAAATCTTTTTTATATTTTACTAGAATAAAGTTTGTGAAGCCTTGAAATATTCTGTTTACAGCCCTCACATTTGTTCTTCAAGATTGAAAGCATAAAAGTTTTACAGCAAAATTCAGAGAGGGAGGGGACATTGGACTGTAAAATACACCAAAGTTTTATAATTTGTTGTTTTATTTGGTGGATCAAAAACTTTTATTGAATTTAATTGGTTTATTCCAAACTATTTGTGTCGAAACTTTTCAACCAATAATCTATAATACAAAGTAGAACGATGTCTGTCTGTCCGTCTGTCCGTCTGTCTGTCCGTCTGAAGCTTAAGATCTCAGTAACCACTGAACCGATTGGGCTCTACTCTTCAGGGAATATACCTACTGGTCCCGTGATGGTTTTAAGCTATTTTCTTGGGGGGTGGGACACCCCCAACCCCCCTAAAAATGAAAAATACCCCCCCCCCCAAAAAAAAATTTTTTTTTTTACTTTTTCTTTTTAAATCTAAAATACGAAAAATTAGGTTGATCAAACCTCTTGGGGCAAAGCCCCTAGAGGCTAGGGGCGAAGCCGCTAGTTTAATATACGATACAATGGTTAATTTTGTTCTTCTATATATGGATGATGTGTGTGAATTTATTATCCATTGCCTTATCCCTTAAGATCCCTGACAAAACAACAAACACAACATCATACACTCAAATTTATGTAGTAAAAGCAAAGATTGATTTATCCAATTGTAGCAGAGCTGTTTCTACAACTAAAAAATAAAATTAAATAGAGTAATGGGTTGCTTATAGAGCAGTTCGGCTGAATTTATTCTTTGTAAATTCTAGTATACTAATACTAATACCACAAGGCCAATAAATCTATAAGTATAGATGTATAATACTTACACTAACCTAGCTAGAAAACCTGGTAGAAACACTTTTCTTCTGCTAGCAAATTGCTTTCTATTCTGTAGGGACTTGGCTGTGTTTTTTACACGGTATTATCTAACTTTAAAGACCCAATACAAAATCGGGACAGGGTCCCCGCCCTCTAGGCAGAGTTACATAAAGCTCATGCCCCCTCTATTCTTTTACTTTAATCATCCTTTGTAAGTTGTGGCTTTTAAAGTCTGAAATATTAAAAATTAACCTATGGAACAACTCATATTTGAATTGCTGCTAAACAGACTGACATTTTCAAATGTTGAAGAAGAGTAGCTTCACAACTAAAAAATCTTAAACTAAATTTCACAAATACACCATTTTTACCAACTTTATTATTCTGGGTTTTATTTTAAATTTTAGAAAATGTGTTGGGCTATTCGCGGAAATGAAAAGATTAAAGTTAATACAGAAACCAGGGCTCGGCAGCTGCACTTCATCCGCGTGTATGCCTCAGTGAAATCGTCATGTTATAACTTAAAAATTTAGTTGGATGTCTAAACCTATTTCTAAACAGATAATCTATCTTTTCGGATTTTTTTTTTTTTGCACACAAGTGGGTTTCAATTTGAGGCTTATGCGCAGCTAGGGCACGGCTGCCGAGCCCTGACAGAATACACACACATATATATTTTAAAGTTAAGTCTAATTGCAAAATAAATAAGATTCGGATTTACAATGCAATAACATTTTGTTCTTTAAATTTTTGTATAGCAGCGAAATAACTCTGTGACTCATTAGCGCAATATGGTAAATTTTATTTGCTTTGCTGATGTCTAGGGTAGAAACAAGGGCGTTCAATCTTTTTTTTATTTGGGGGGGGGGGAGGGTAAAATGGCGCGCGAAGCGCGCGTCAAATGTTTTTCCCCCCACCCAAAAATGTTTTTTTTTTATCCCAGGGGTTCAATATGCCTGGGGGGGGGGGGTAATTAACCCAACTAAAAAAATTTACCACCGTGTTAAATTTTTTTTGGGGGGTAATTTAATAATGAATAAAAAGTATTAAGTATCCCCTGTATTAATGAGCATATAGTATATAAATTACCTGGTCCGTCGGACCAAAAAGACCAATGCAAATTAGGTTTTGTGAAATAGATAAATGTTTATCTTTAATATTAGATCCTGCTCAATAACCAACTTTATCCACAATTTGTTGAGCTTCGCTATTTATGGATGTTGTCATGCATGTTAGTATCATAAATTCAACATTGAATTTTCCAAATTGCTAGAAAATTTTGTATGAAATAAAAGTTTTGACCGCCATGGTTAGATTCAGGGGTTGTGATTCAATAAATTGATTTCATTTGAAATTGTTGATATTCTAGTGGCGTATGTTGGCGTGAAACTTATTTTGTGCTGAAATTAAAGGGAAGTGGATATAAAGGGGGGAAAAGATTGATGAAGGTTATAGGGAAACTTTTCAGTGGAAATGTTTGTCATAATGCTAGTTCCTTTTCCCTGGTTAGATCTAATGTTGTGCTCTGGACTTGTGTGGCAGAAAAACTTTTCCATTAACTTTACCAGAAATTCACAACAATTCAAATTGAATCCATTTTGTGGAAATGTTGAATTGTACGTGCATGCAGTCCTTCATAGAATAATAGGGATAGAATTGTACGCATGCAGTACGTCAAAGAATAATAGGGATAGAATTGTATGCATGCAGTACTTCATGGAATAATAGGGATATAATTGTTTGCATGCAGTACTTCATAGAATAATAGGGATAGAATTGTATGCACGCAGTACTTCATAGAATAATAGGGATAGAATTGTATGCATGTAATACTTCAAAGAATAATAGGGATAGAATTGTATGCATGCAGTACTTCATGGAATAATAGGGATATAATTGTATGCATGCAGTACTTCATAGAATAATAGGGATATAATTGTATGCATGCAGTACTTCATAGAATAATAGGGATAGAATTGTATGCATGCAGTACTTCATAGAATAATAGGGATAAAATTGTATGCATGCAGTACTTCATAGAATAATAGGGATAGAATTGTATGCATATAGTACTTCAAAGAATAATACGGATAGAATTGTATGCATGCAGTACTTCATAGAATAATAGGGATAGAATTGTATGCATGCAGTACTTCATAGAATAATAGGGATAGAATTGTATGCATGCAGTACTTCATAGAATAATATGGATAGAATTGTATGCATGCAGTACTTCATAGAATAATAGGGATAGAATTGTATGCATGCAGTACTTAAAAGAATAATTTGGATAGAATTGTATGCATGTAGTACTTTATAGAATAACTAATGGCTTCACCCCTAGCCTCTAGGGGCTTCGCCCTATTAAGTAATGGGAAGTCAACCCTCCTAAATAGAAATATTTTAAAAAGTTATTCTTTGTTTAATTACTCTGTGGTGAAATTAAACTAAGGTTGTGCGCTGTAAGCACAAAAATTTCAATTCGTTAAAATTAAACCTAGGTTGTTCGCATACACAAAAATTAAAATTTAAAACAAAAAAATTTAAATTTTTTTTGGTGGGGGGATTCATGGGGGCTTCGCCCCATGTTGAAGTGGGGTTCCCCCACCCAAATTACTGGTTTTTGTTTACAAAAATTAAAAATTTTGGAGTGTTTTTTTAAAGTTTTTTTACCAGTAGGTATATTCCCTGAAGAGTAGAATCCGTTTGGTTCAGTGGTTACCGAGATCTTAAGGGACAGACAGATAGATAGACATCAAGCTACTTTGTATTATAGATAGGGATAGAATCAATATTTAATTGTACAATTTCTATTTTTCAAACAATTCATAAATTGTAAATAAATTTTTTCAGTATGACTTTAAAACCGAATAACATCCTCTGGATTAGAACCGGTTCTCAAGCATCGTATTACAGACATCATTAAAAAGAATATTAAAATAAAAGTCATAAAATTAATACAAGTTTTGTTACACCAGGCCTACGGTCACTAAAGGCTCACAAAACTGGTTTTAAATTTATCCAGAATGGATTCGAAACCAATGTATATCTGGATTAGAACTGGTTCTCAGGCCATACTGGAAAAATCATGTTTAGCAACGCATTGCAGACATTTTCCAACAAATATTTTTTAAAAAGTCATAAAATTAATACAAGTTTTGTTAGACGGGGCCTTCGGCTCCCCGGGAATAACAAAACTGGCTTTAAATTTGTCCAGAATGGCTTCAAAAACAATGAATTTCCTCTGGATTAAAACCAGTTCTCAGGCCATACTAATAAATCATTTACAGCAAAATTACAGACAATTTTTCATAAAGATTAAAATATAAGTCATAAAGACACTTTGATGGAAAACGCCTAAAAATCAAATAATATTAATTTCTATTATTAAAAAGAATATATGTTTTTAAATAATAGCAAATGAAAATATAATATAAATTATTTTCAGCTTACATAATAGAAAATAGATTATATTATCTTCCTGATTAAACATCAACTATTATTATGAAATAATATCATTCTATTTAGGGTTTGTCAGGTGTTTGTAGTGCTTGGTCTAGCAGCTGTTATGACAGCTGTTCTACTCTCCCTGTTATTCATTCTATTTAGGGTTTGTCAGGTGTTTGTAGTGCTTTGTCTATTAGCTGTTATGACAGCTGTTTTACTCTCCTTCCTATATTTATTCTATTTAGGGTTTGTCAGGTGTTTGTAGGGCTTGGTCTAGTGGCTGTTATGACAGCTGTTCTACTTTACTTACTATCCATTCTATTTAGGGTTTGTCAGGTGTTTGTAGTTCTTTGTAAAGTAGCTGTTATGACAACTGTTCTACTCTCCTTACTACACATTCTATTTAGGGTTTGTCAAGTGTTTGTAGTGCTTGGTCTAGTGGCTGTTATGACAGCTGTTCTACTCTCCCTGCTGTCTATTCTTCTCCGGCAACATTGTTTACTTATAGCTGCGCTACTCTTCACACTTGCAGGTTAAAATTATAGCTGCGAGAACGAAGCTTTTTATATATTTAAGGCATGTCCGTCTCCACAGCGAGACTACTCTATAATTCCCTTTGTCGTTTCACCAACCGTCCGTTAGTACGTCTTCTTTTTAATGTTTCCCTATATAGTTGACTTGGTCCGTCGATCTTTTTTTTTTTTAGAAGTTTTCATTATTTTGTTAAATGATTTATCTTATATTTCTTTTTCATGAAATGAAAACACATGCTCTATAACTCACTTTGTTCGTTTGTCCATCCATGATATTTTTGGGCTTCGCTACTTATCAACTGTTGTCGCTCTAGTTAATTAATCCTATTATATAAAGTAGTAAGTTTTTTTTTTGTACGTAAGTTAATGAAATCTGCTGAATCAATTGAGTCATTCATTCTAAGGAAACCTCATGTAGGTGGGAGGATGGTTTTAGGCTATAATGATTAAGTCTTGGGATGGTTTTAGGCCCTTATCTGCCAAGGGTGCAGCCACTAATTGTATAATAAATAAAATATCTGTTAAATAATGTATCCTTGTGTAATGGAGTAATTCACAGTTAATTTACATTTAATTAACTCAACATTCTCAAGAATGGATTTATCATTACTTGGATCTTACATCAGATTACCATGTACTCTAATAAAGTGAGCCTTGCAGCGGGCCAAAATAACAATTCCCACCTTCCAATCGCTTTACCACAACCGCTCTCCTCATACTAAATGAACGAATTGATTAATAAACGGGTTCCATATTAGCAAGCTAAATTGACGAGAATTTTTCTCCTGTAATAATATCTACATATATTCTACATCCATTATTAAAATTATCTAACTTTCAGGGCTTTCACTGGGTGGCTGTTTAGTTTCCATTGTTTCAGCTGTTTCACAAGAATATTCAATTCATCAGGTAAAATTTGGGAGGGAGGGGATATTGGATTATAAATCATACTGGTACTCAAAGTTTATAACCACATTATCTTATTCTTTGGCTCAAAAACTTCAGATGATTTTATTGAATTTTAAAAGGATTGTTCTACACTAGTAGTGTCCAAACTTTTCCACCAACAAATTCAATTTGCAAGGGTATATTATCATTGAGAATGTATATCAAATTATCGTCAATTGTCTTATCCCTTAAGATAGCTGAGTAAAATAATAATAACAAAATTATTCTTTAATTAACGGAGATTTTAAGGGAATTGACAATGGACGATGAATTTATGTCATTTTTATCATGATAAACAAAATTTCCCCTTATCTTAAGTGTACATTTTCCAGCAGTTTAAAAATTGTTATCATTTATATGTGCATACATTACTCAAATTTGATATACCATAGTTTATATGTATTTTTTATTCACGGGCTAAAATACATCTAAGGATCATAATTTTAACTTGGATAAGGTTAAAAATTTAGCATATAACCACCTTAATTTTAGATATTTATGTCCCTAAAATCAACAAGACCTTTTTAGAGATATTTTGCTTCAGACAGATGGTCTGCTTTCCCCTCTTTTCATTCTCTAAAGGTTTTCACCCCCCTGGCAAAACTCTGTGCATGCCAATTAAATATGAATGTTAGATTATTCTTACCATTCATAATATGTAAAACTTTGTGTATAAGATACTTTGTATATATATATCTACACAAATATAATATAGAAACTTGTAAACTTTTAGGAAGTAATTTTATACTATTACAATCTAGAATAGTGCCAAATATTCTGTTCTTTATTTATATACTAGCAGCCAAGCGCATAAAGCCCTCTAGAGACACTATAAAATATTTTTTGGTATTTCTTTTCTAAGGGTGGTGATACCCTCCTCCATAAGAGTTATAAACTTTTCAAGAGAAGCTGCATTGTAAAGGAGAACCATATTGGTTCAGCAGTTAAGAATATCCTTCAATACAGACACACACAGATCCTGTTACTTCAATATGAGGATAATTTTTTCACCTCTTTTCCTAATTTTATACTGTTTTATATTTATAATCTTTTAAAGTTACAATGTTAAAAATTGACTTTTTGCTCATAACGTTTAGTATCTAAGTGTTATTTGATTGTCAAAGACATAAATTTGTTTAAGTCAGTTTTGAAGGTATTTTTAAAGGTCCCTTTGGTTTTATTTCCAGAGAAAGATCAAAAAGGAATAATTTCAAAATTTAAAATGATAATATCTCTGAAGTAAAAGTTATCGCAAATATAGGTATTAAATAAAATGGTTTGAAATCTTTGAATAATGGTGCATGTTTGTGATTAGAATAAGTTGGTAATATAATATACAGAGCAAAGTAAAACTTCATATAACTATGGATATATTATTTCTTGGATCTTACACAGAATTTTCATGTTCTCTAATAAAGTGAAAGACGCAGCTGGCTAAATTAACCATACCTTCATGTTCCTTCTCCTTTACAACATTCACTCCACTCCCACTGGATGAACAAACTGAACAATATGCAATTTCCATGTTATCAACCTAAATTGAAGAGCACAGAACCCGCCCCCTTTGCTCCCGGTTTGAAATAGATTGAAAAAAGGGGGAGGGGGGGGGGGTGGGGTGCAGGGTAAGGGCTTCTGAAAAGTATTACCTTACCATCCAATATTTTTCATTTATTAATGATAAGGGGAAGTGGGTTTAAAATGTTTTTTTTTAGAATTTAAGCAAGCTATCCAGTGTAAAACTAATGACGTTATTTTTTGTTTAGGCTGACAGAACTGGAGATTATGAGTATAATATTTCTCTCTTCCTTGCCATTTTGTCTTTCTTAGCTTCTGAGGTAAATATATCATATTTTTTTCAGAAGCGGAGCTTCTCTACAACTTATGTAGTCTGTCTGTTCGTTAAGCTAGTGGGAAATGTCATTTACTCCTCTGTCAATAAATTTCGGCGGTGATCCATGGTAGCTGCCGGCCGCCGGTGGTCTGAGAGAAAATGGTGGCAAATCAAAATTCAAGTAAAAAATTAAGTTCATATTAGTTGTTTCAAATATGCTTAAGACCTGGAGAATCAGGATTTGCAGGATCCTAGAACCTGAAATTTACATGAACACCTATATTTCTAATTGTTTTGTACTGGTGTAGGATATTTTATAATTTTGGTAAAATAAAATGCTTTGTTTAAGTCATAAAAATGTGTTTGACCTTTGACCTGATAACCCTGCCAGGTTTCCTGGCATCCTGTTCCCGCCAGGATTGAGATATTTAAAGTATTTAAACACTCAAATATAGAAAAAGCACCAAAGGAATAGTTAGGGTTAAATCAACTTTTTCCCAAGATATGTAAAACTTAACATTAAAAATTCCAGAAAATTTTCACTAATGCCATTTCTATTAAATGTAACCGAAAGAGATTTTTTTTATATTGCTCACAGATAGTTCTGCAGACGGTAGAACATCATAACCTAGTTTAAAATTGAAGCAAATTAGTTATTATCCTTGGCCTATAGATTAAAAGTGTGCACTTGGTTCTGCGAATTTATTTCATATTTGCAATAAAAAAAACATATAAAGTTTGAGAAAGGAGAAATTTTTGCTGTTGTGATAATTATTTATCGCTTAAAATACATAAAAGAAGGCAGCTATTTTAGTGACACCACCAATTAAAACATACAAAAAATTCTAAATGTGTAATCGTATGTTTTTGAGCCAACTAATGAGAGAACGTGTTTATAAAACTCTGGGGACCAGTATCAATTAACAATCCAATGTCCCAATATTCCAGGGAGGGAATATTGGATTGTAACTTTGACTGGTTCCCAAAGTTTTATAATCATGTTTTGTTATCTGGGTAATTAAATTTTTATTAGTTAGTTTCAAACTAACAAAGTCTAAACCTTTTAAATGACAATTTTATTTACGGGGTAAATTTGAGTATTTAAATAAATCTAGCGTCCATTGTCTTATCCCTTAAGATTACTGCCCTATTCCCTGGATTTTTTTGTGTGTGGGAGTGATAGGACACCAGATTATAAGTCTTGAGAGAGATGCACACAATTAGATTTTGGAAAATGTTTGATTGCTCTTATTATCAGGGAGGGAGGGAACATTGGGCTCTTTATTCCACTAGTCCCCAAAGTCTTATGATAACGTTTCGTTTTCTTGGACTAAAAGACCCTGGGGACTTTTAATGAATTTACTTTGTTGGTTCATATACCTGAGTGTCCAAACGTTCCATCCACTAATTGTAATCTACGTACAGAAGGGGTAATTTAGTGTATCAACAAATAGGGGATGCACATCAATTTATCGGCCATACCTCATTCTAATTTTAGTTTTAAAAAGGCAAAAAAATTTTGGTGGGAAGTAATTTTTTTTACATTTTAAATGAGAACCATATCTGTTCAGTGTTTAGCGATATTCTTTGGTACTGATTGACAGATAGACACACAAACATACAGACATCTTATTACTTTTATAGTTGCTTTTTGTTGATTTGGGCTTTTCTAGTGAATATTTTTTAGGAGGGTTTAATTTTGGGTTATTCCTATCCACTGCTAGTATACAGGATTTTGCCAATATTCTTTTATTATCAAATTGATGCAGAATTTTCAAATTTTGCCAACTTTGCAAATCAGTTCTATTTGATTAGGCCTTAAATTCAGGGGTGGGATGGGGGGGGGGGGGGATATTTTTTGAAGCAGACAGTGTAATAGTCAGGGATCCAGGGAGATGATAATAAACTATAAAATTAAATTCAGCTTTTGTTAAGTAAGTTTTAGGAACTGGAAAAAGATATAAGATAGACAATTGGTTAAGGGTTTGAAATGCATTATGATTTTGGGGGGTAGTAAATACTAAGGTTGTCCCCCAAAACAGCTATTGTTAAGATATATTTTTTTCAAATTTATTCAGTTGTTGGTTGTACCTAATGCTAGATTTAAGTTTGATTTGAAATAATTATTAATTTTCATAACATATGTCATGTGCTTGTCCTTCTGTAAGGTTAGTGCAGGTCTATTTTTATTAATTTTGAAATGCTCTTTCAGCAATTAGTGGAATAATTAAGTTTTACATAAAAAATCAATAATTAAAACAATAAGAGGTTTTACTAATTAGATTAGTCTTAATTACTAGTTACGTTGAATTTACCAACCAATATAATAGATATATTATTACTTAGATGATGTACCAGATTTTCATGTACTCTAATAAAGTGATACTTGCAGCTTGCTAAAATAACGATACCCCCTATCCACCCCCTTTCAGTCCTTACTTATGCGTTTGGTCATAGTTAAGAACAGGTGGACCTAATAAGTGCATTTGACTGGAAACTTACACCATAATTTATGACATTCTGCAAATAATTGACACTCTTTTTCCCTGTCAATATATCCACATATTCTATATTCATTATATCCTATATATAAAGTAGTATTGTTTATGTCTGATACCTATGATCTCGAAAATTGCTGGCCTAAATGTTTTGTATGCTTCAGAGAGAGTCTTTAGGTGGTTTTAGGCTATTTTCCTGACCTCTCAAGAGGATAGGTGAGAAGCAACTCGTCCTTATAACAAAGTAACAACAGGATCTATGTTTGTTTATATGTGTGTACCGAAGGATCTCGCTAACCACTGAACCGATACGGTTCTTCTTTACATGGTAGCTTCTCGCAGGTTCTGGTTAGTACTAAATTGTTTAATTTTCATATCTATCTACGTATAGTAGGCCATATTTTGAGACACTCACAAAAACAAACATTTAACCTTAAATGCACTGAATCTATTCAAGATAAGTTGGTTGTCTAAATATTATGATAAATAAAAGGATGAACGAAGCGAAATATGACTTTGAATGACTTATAGTCGAAAATTCTTTATCAAACAGGGAAACTGCACAATTTTTGAAGGCATCTAGCTCTATTAGGAGCTGAGATATAGTGGGGGCGTTCAACGACGCCCTCCCCCCTCTCTACCAATAAAGATCCGGAAGGGGGCCTGATTGTAAGAGTTAAAACAAAAGGTATTTAATGGTCGGACGGACGGAACAATTGACTGAATAATTTGCTGAATACCCTAGTTGTAGAGCATCTGCGCTACAATAAAAACACATCAAAGTTATATTTAAAATAAACTGAAATGCTAACTTGAAATATGTAGATTTTCCATAAATTAAATGCACTGAATTGGATTAAATAAGCACAGTATTTATGTCTATGCAGGGAAAAGAATTTGTTTTCAGTGGTTTTAATTAATTTTTATGTTATGCTGCGACACTTAACAATTTACTTTATCACTTACTAGCAGATATACCTCTAGAGGCTTTTAGGGTCAAATACAAAAACCCCATTGTTAACTTTAGTTTAAAAAAAAGTGTTAGGGGGAAGGTTTATATTTTATTTTTATTTTTCTTTGGGGGGACTAGAAAGTTTAGTTTTAAAAAGTAAATATATGTATAAAAACAATTGGAGGGGGGGGGGATTTTATTTTTGAGAGAGTTTGTACTCTTTCCCAAAATAGTTATAAACTTTCTCAGAATCTATGAGAAGCTGCAATGTAAAGGAGAACCAAATAAATTCTGCAGTTAATGAGATCCTTTGGCACAAACAGATAGACAAATCCTAAAATTTTGTACAAGGATTTCATCTTACAAGGATAGGCAAATACCTACATTAATATTCACACCTTTCTTTTCGTCAATGTTTAATAGGGGACATTGTTTCGCCAGTCATAAAGCTTTTATAATAATGTTTTCTTATTCGTTGGCGTGACAACTTCGAGAACTTTTATTGAATTTTAATTGGTTGGTTCATTAAGTTGAGTGTTCAAGCGTTTCAAGTAATAATTGTAATATACATAAGAGGTAATTTTGTGAGTCATCATTGTGGATATACATTAATTTATCAGCCATTATTAGATCCCTGAAAAAAGCACACAACATTATTTTGCAGAATTTTTGTCGTAGGTCCCTGGTATCTTGAAGGAACCTACATTGCCAAATAAATAGTCTCGCTGTAGCAGGGATCTTAAGGGATAGACAGTGACCTATACATTTGTATAAATCTCCAATTATGATAAACAAATTTACCCTTGATTTAGATTAAAAATTTGTACACTCACAGTTTGGAACAAAAATAAAATTTAAATACAAACACCCATTGTTTTTGAACTAACAAATAAGATAACCTGGTTAAAAAACTTTGAATGCTAGTATAGTTTACAGTCCAATGTCCCCTTCCTCCCTGTTCAGCAAGATTTATATGCAAAATTAAACAATTCACAGACTCACAGCAAAACATTTATTTTATTTACTTCTTTTGGTTTTAGTAAATAAAACAACAAGATTGAAAATCCGACAAAAATTATTAAATTGTTTTTAAAAAGATAACGAATTGGGCAAAGACTTACACCCATTCCCTTTATCAAACACTAGTGGCTACACTTTCTATTTTGAAGGAAATATCATTATCTCCTTGAACCTTTTTATCTTGGGATGATAAAGGAGGTGCCCTTTCCCAAAAAAATATAATATATTATATAGAAACTTCACTGTAAAGGAGAACCATATTTGTCCAGCGGTTAGCAAGATCTCAGACAGACAGATATGCGACATACATACATACAGACAGACGTATAGAAAGATAAACAGACAGATAGACTGACATTCTATTACTTTTAAATAAGGATACAACTGTCGCATTGACAAAAGCACAGTTTAATGGTTTCTTATTTTGCTTATTCCTTCTAGGCATCTGCTGTGCTTTGTTTCTCAGCGTACATGGAGCAGCTTGGATCTCACCAACAATTTCTACTTATTATACCTGGAATGGCTAGGTAAGCTTGGATCTCACTAACAATTTCTACTTATTATACCTGGAATGGCTAGGTAAGCTTGGATCTCACTAACAATTTCTACTTATTATACCTGGAATGGCTAGGTAAGCTTGGATCACACCAGCAGTTTCTCCTTATTATACCTGGAATTGCTAGGTAAGTTTGAATCACACCAGCAGTTCCTCCTTATTATACCTGGAATGGCTAGGTAAGTTTGAATCACACCAGCAGTTCCTCCTTATTATACCTGGAATGGCTAGGTAAGTTTGAATCACACCAGCAGTTTCTCCTTATTATACCTGGAATGGCTAGGTAAGCTTGGATCTCACCAATAATTTCTACTTATTATACCTGGAATGGCTAGGTAAGCTTGGATCTCACTAACAATTTCTACTTATTATACCTGGAATGGCTAGGTAAGCTTGGATCACACCAGCAGTTTCTCCTTATTATACCTGGAATTGCTAGGTAAGTTTGAATCACACCAGCAGTTCCTCCTTATTATACCTGGAATGGCTAGGTAAGTTTGAATCACACCAGCAGTTTCTCCTTATTATACCTGGAATGGCTAGGTAAGCTTGGATCATACCAGCAATATCTACTTATTATACCTGGAATGGCTAGGTAAGTTTGAATCACACCAGCAATTTCTCCTTATTATACCTGGAATGGCTAGGTAAGTTTGAATCACACCAGCAGTTTCTCCTTATTATACCTGGAATGGCTAGGTAAGTTTGAATCACACCAGCAGTTCCTCCTTATTATACCTGGGATGGCTAGGTAAGTTTGAATCACACCAGCAGTTTCTCCTTATTATACCTGGAATGGCTAGGTAAGCTTGGACCATACCAGCAATTTCTACTTATTATGCCTGGAATGGCTAGGTAAGTTTGAATCACACCAGCAATTTCTCCTTATTATACCTGGAATGGCTAGGTAAGTTTGAATCACACCAGCAGTTCCTCCTTATTATACCTGGAATGGCTAGGTAAGTTTGAATCACACCAGCAATTTCTACTTATTATACCTGGAATGGCTAGGTATTCTTGGATCACACCAGCAGTTCCTCCTTATTATACCTGAAATGGCTAGGTAAGCTTGGATCATACCAGCAACTTCTCCTTATTATACCTGGAATGGCTAGGTAAGCTTGGATTACACCAGCAGATTCTCCTTATTATACCTGAAATGGCTGTGTAAGCTTGGATCATACCAGCAATTTCTTCTTATTACACCTGGAATGGCTAGGTAAGCTTGGATCATACCAGCAGTGTCTCCTTATTATTGTACATGGAATAACTAGGTAAGCTTGGATCATACCAGAAGTTTCTTCTTATTATACCTGGAATATCTAGGTAAGCTTGGATCATACCAACAGTTTCTACTTATTATACTTGGAATAGCTAGGTAAGCTTAGATCTCACCAGGAATTTATTCTTATTATACTTGGAATGACTAAGTAAGCTTTGTTTCTCAGCGTACATGGAGCAGCTTGGATCACACCAGCAGTTCCTCCTATTTATACCTGGAATGGCTAGGTAAGCTTTAATCATACCAGCAATTTCTCCTTATTATACCTGTAATGGCTAGGTAAGCTTGGACCACACTAGCAATTTCTCCTTATAATATCTGGAATGGCTATGTAAGCTTGGATCATACCAGCAGTTTCTCCTTATTATACCTGGAATGGCTAGGTAAGCTTGGATCATACCAGCAGTTTCTCCTTATTATACCTGGAATGGCTAGGTAAGCTTGGATCATACCAGCAGTTTCTCCTTATTATACCTGGAATGGTTAGGTAAGCTTGGATCATTCCAGAAGTTTCTTCTTATTTTACCTGGAATAGCTAGGTAAGCTTGGATCATACTAACAGTTTATCCTTATTATACCTGGAATATCTAAGTAAGCTTTGATCATACCATCAGTTTCTCCTTATTATACCTGGAATAGCTAGGTAAGCTTGGATCATGCCAACCGTTTCTCCTTATTATACCTGTAATGGCTAGGTAAGCTTGTATCATACCACCAGTTTTTCCTTATTATACCTGGAATGGCTAGGTAAGCTTGTATCATACCAACAGTTTCTCCTTATTGTACCTGGAATATCTAGGTAAGCTTGGATCATACCAAAGGTTTCTCCTTATTATTCCTGGAATATCTAGGTAAGCTTGTATCATACCAACAGTTTCTCCTTATTATTCCTGGAATATCTAGGTAAAATTTGATCATACCAGTATTTTCTCCTTATTTAATAAGCTTGGATCTTAGGGATACATGGATAGAAAATACACTGTAATTTAACCATCCCCTCCCCCACAAAATTTTCAATAAATTTACCTTGCCTAGCTTGGTATCTAAGTAAATAACTGGTTAAAGACTTAGATTATGAAATCTATTGTCAACTATAACTACGAAATGTATCTTTTCTGGTTGTAAAGTTAGCTTTTTATATTGCTGCATATGTTCAGATTTTTCTATACAAAAACAAAAGTAGAAAAAAAATCATTTTTAGAGAGTGGGGGTGGATAGGATGTTAATAGGAAGGAATAGTTCCTTGAATAGAAAAAGAAAAGATTGTCTATAATACGATACAGTACATGATACAGAATTGATCAGAACTTGTTCTAAATTCAGTGGAAACTAACCTTATTCGAAGCCATGCTAATGTGTGTTGTTGATTTTTTTTTTACAGTCTATTTGAAATACTATACCTGTATGGCTTAGAAACTGATTAACATCCGCTGGATTAGAGCCGGTTCTCAGCCAGAGTGAAAAATCATGCAAAGTATCATACTACGGACAACTTTCCGCAAATATTAAAATAAAAATAATAAAATTAATACCAGTTTTGTTAGACCTGACTTTTGCCCACGCGCGGCAAATAAAACTTTTTTTATTCCGTGGAAAGATGTGGAATTCTATTCTACCCAAAATTTAATAATAATTTTATACAGGAAAATATCTGAGGTTGGCCTAAGGTTTACAAGGACAAATGGAGAGCTGCCAAGCGTTGAGACAAGGTATATTTGTCACATTTTAACTTTATATTTCATTCGTTTTAGTTGTTTTAAGCAGTAAAACCTCTGTAAAATTTAACCTAATTCATTTGTCATTTTAAAATTTATTTATAATTATCGTAGACCTGATTTTATTTATTTAATTTTTATCATAATTTTGTTTAAAAATAGTTTATTATGGTATCTTTTTTGGTTCAATGTTTCCCTTCTTACAGACCTACTGACCGACATTCATTAATTGTGTTTTTTTACTGATATAGCTTCTATACAATTGGGGCTCGGCGGACGTGCATCATCTTCCTCAAATTTAAACCCGTTTGTGCACATTTCAATTTTTTGCCAGCCATATTTGGTGCAGGATTAGACTTCCAGCTAAGTTTTAAAATTATAAAAAGTTGATTTCCCTGAGGCTTACAGGCGTCTGACGCGCGGCTGCCAAACCCTGGTTGTAATTATTATTATTTGATTCTTTATTTGTCTTTATCATTTACATACAAAAATTACATTTAAAGTTTATCAATATTATTTTAAAAGTCATTCACAATATTCAAAAAAAAAAAAATGGATAAAAATTATTTATGTACACATATATTAAAGAATATCATATCAAAAATACATTGGTTATAAAAAAAGATTTTTACATACTGTGACATTCCCTTTGTTCAGTCATAATTTACGTCTTCATAAAATAATAATGGATCACATTTAAGATGTGATTAGCAGAATGAATAAGTAAGGGAGGGGCATGGACAGTTTTATTAACACTGTTAGGTACAAGGGTCGCCAGAGGATGACTGGTCCCTTACCTTGTTATTGCCCCTTTAATTTAAGTCAGACATCCTGTGGTATTCCCTGAGCCCAGTCATCAATAAAGCCTCAAAGAAATAGTGTATCACATATAAGATGTGCTTGGCAGACTGAATTAAGATGAGTGGGGCAAGGACAGGTATTCTGATAGTAGACAGCTCTGACCCTGTTAGGTTTAAGAGTCGCCAGAGGATTAATGAAGGATCATTATCAACTGGTCCCTTACCTAGGTATTCACCCTGTATAGCATACTTGAGCTGAATAACAGACAGAGTAGGAATAAAATCTATCCAGGGTCAAATTGAATTGTTGTTAATTTTTCATATCCTAGTTTATACCTTTTGTTTTTAAGCAAAAATTTCCTTTGAAAGGAAATAAATTCAAGTAGATTTGACTTTAATGGAAGCTTTTTTTTCAGTCTTGACTGAAAGATGAAATATAACACAAGTATAATTTCAATATTTAAAACAGTTATCAAATTACTTGTGAGCGTTTTTGGAACTCCTACTAACAGCCAGCTTGCGTCAAAATTGAGTTGAATATTATGAAGAAAGTCTGTGAAGTAGTTGGTAGTAATCGTCTTGATGTTTTCAGGTTGCACAATGGTGGGGAACTTGTCACAACAACAAGGGCAGATTCTGTTGATTTATTAAGGTAAACACAATATTTATAGACTAAAGGCATCTAGGGGCCCTTGATTGAAGAAAAGATAGTGTTGGGTAAGTCGATCTTCCACTTTCCACATTACGGTTTTATTAAAAGAAAAGTAAAAAAATCGAAGGGTAGGTTTTATTAACAGGAGTTGGGAGTTGAAGGTACCCTCACCAAAAATAAATCTTTGCGGACTAAAAAGAAACTTTACTGTAACACTATCGGTCCGACAGTTAGAAAGATCTTGAGTTACAGACACACATGCAAACAAACTCACATCCTTTTTTTTATAATGATACAGTAGTTACGCGTCCGTGTAAAATATAATAATCAAATTCCCAAATCAGGGGGTGGGGGGATGAGGCATATTCGGCTAGAAATCAACCTTATTAGACAAATACTCAAAGCCCAAAAATAATGGACTTAAAAGTGTATTAAACTGTATATAAGACATTTGCGGATATATTGATACCATTAATTTGCCTATTAGATAAAAAAAAGTATGTTTTTTTAATATTTTTCTCTTGCTACAAATCAAATTTCAAATTTGAGTCACCAAAAATGCTTAACTAATTTTTGCTCTAGAAGAATCATTTTTTGGAGTTAGAAAGTGCTTAATACCTCATTTTAATCGCCTGGCATTGCTTTATAATATACAGGTAATGACTTGGTTGTTTATAGAACAGCTGACTAAAAAACCGAGGTTTTGTGATAATCCCACTTTTGTTGTTGCTCCATAAATGATATTTTTTTTCTTAATTTTTTTGGCTGTAAAGAAGCTTTATATATTCATATAACATCCACCTAAATTTGACTTTTGATATATTATTTATAACATCACCAGAAGGGATTGAATTTTGGAAAAAAATATCAATTTATATTTTACACTGTTATGCATTGTTCTTGTTCTTGTTTCTAAAAAATATTTATATTATTAAAAAGAGAATTATTTAACGCTTCTATAGGTATGTTTATCATTTTTCTAGGCTAAATATAACTATAATTACACCATTTTAAAGTTAAACATCATAACATATAAACTCACTTATTGAATCGGTCTGTATTATTAAGCTGCCAATCCTTAAAACAGCTGCATTTCATTATTCTATTATATAAAGTAGTAAGCTTTTTTGTCTGTAGCTTAAGATTTTGATAACTAATGTACCTATTGACTTCTCTGTTTTATGGAAGCTTCTTATAGGTCCCGGATAGTTTTAGAATATTGAAAAAAAATATCAATTTATATTTTACACTGCTATGCATTGTTCTTGTTCTTGTTTCTAAAAGATATTTTTATAATTAAAAAGAAAATTATTTCACGCTTCTATAGGTATGTTTATTATTTTTCTAGTCTATATATAACTATAATTTCAGCATTTTTTAATCATCATCATATTCAAGTTATTGTAATTTTTTTTAAAAATATCAATATCAAGAACTATTGGAACAATTTTTACCATGCAAAACAAGGTGTTAGAAAGTGTAGGATCCCTCACAATATCTATATGTCTGTCTATAATGCATTACACATGTAATGCTAATAGAGATCATAGACATACAAGCTTTTTTTTTTTGGGGGGGGGGTAAAATTTTTGCAAGGGGGGGTAATTTGGTTTTGGGGGGGGGGGGGGTAAAATGGCGCGCAAAGCATGTTGCAAATTTCCCCCCCAAAAAAAAATTTTTTCCCTGGGGGTAAAATTTGCTTTTGGGGGGTAATTCCCCCTCCAGAAATCTGTTGGCAGAAGAAATTTTGTTTACCCCACCCAAAATTTACCCTTGGGGTAAAATTTTTGAGGGGGAGAAATTTAAATTTAATTAAATAATAAGTAAATGCGCGAAGCGCGCAAAAAATTTTTTATTTTAAGGGAGGTATTTACCCCCCCAAAATTGTTTGGGGGGGGGGGGTAAATACCCCCTCTTAAATGGTTGGGGGTACGGGTAAATATTAAATGAGGGGGGGGGGGTAAATGAAAAATTCGTTTGGGGGTAATCGTAACTTTACCCTCCCCCCTTGGACGTCTATGATAGAGTGGATGCTATAAGAGTGCTCTTATAATGTGAACTTCTTATAACTGAATGGGCTTCCAGAGACCATGAAGTTGGCCTAGTCACTACAAGGGAGAGTGCAGAGATATCCAGGGGGGGGGGGTTCCTGTAAAAGTGTAATTTTTTGGGGGGATAGGGGTAATCACCCCCATTAATATATTATGGGTGGTATAAACCCAGCCTCTTTAAATTTTTTGAATAGGAGTAAAGAAAATCAGGAAAACTTAACAATCTAGGAATCAAACTAGCACCCCAACCAATAATCGGTTCAATGCCAAATGTAGGAGTCCCAAATGTAGGAGTGAAAAAACATTGGAGTGGTCAAACGCATGAGTCCCCAACTTCAGAGTGGAACAAATGTAGGAGTGGGACAAACGTTGGAGTGGACAAACGCAGGATTTTTGGGACAAATGTTGGAGTGGACAAACACATGAGTCCCAAACTATTTTTTAAATTTTGAATTCTCATTTCAATTTTGATTTTTTTTTATATAAACCCAGCCCCCCCCCCTTCGTCCAGTTACTTTTCTTAGTTAGGTTAGGTTAGGTCAGGTGGCCGAGCGCTGTGGCCATAGTCATTATTTTATAGACAGGGGAATAAAAAGATTCAAAATTGTCATATTATTAAAATAGCAGACACTCCTAGGTTTTATTTAAGCAATGTCCACTCTAACATTTGTCCACTCCAACATTTGTCCACCTCGACGTTTGTCCACTCTGATGTTTGTCCCATTCCTACGTTTTACTCCGATGTTTGGGACTCCTGCGTTTGTCCACTCCAACATTTGGGACTCCTACGTTTGGGGTAGGACTCCAATAAGTAAATCTCAATAAAACTTGATAAAATTATGCAGAATATCAAAGTTTTCAATCCCTGAAAATTTCAACCATCTATCGTGATAGGAGTAGAGAAAATCATGAAAACTTGAAATGTAGGAATTGATATAGCCCACCCCAGTTTATTGAAAAATCCTAATGAAACTTGATGAAAATATGGAGTATCGATAGAGAGAGAGAGAATATTCAATCCATGAAAATTTCAGCCTTCTATCTTTTATAGATGATGAGAAAATCACGTTATCCCCCTTTCTAACAGACGAACAGATGAACAGACAGACATACCAATGGACAGACATACAGATGAATGGACAGATAACGGACGGAGGGATATTTTGAATTATAGAGCATCTTTGCTACTAAAAAACAGATGAAAAGGATAATCGTTGTACACAAATTGATTTCAGTATGTTTTAAATAAGCTTACATAATCAAGGACATACAAACTTTTTGATTTGGGGGAAATAATAAATTTGGGCACCCCCATGTTCATTTTGTGGGGTAATTTTTATATCATAGAGGCAAGGATGTTTAAGCTTTTTATATTTTTTTTTGGGGGGGGGGGCGGAGGTTAAAATTATAAATTTAAAAATTATGGTGTTGTCCCAAATTAATTAGTAACCCTTAACCACCTAAACCCCCCCCCCCCCTTCCCACCTGGACGTCCCTTTACATGAAGTAATGATTGTAAAGTTGCTAAGTACCTAACTGCTACAAAAATCATCATCCAACATTTAACCCATTAGTGACGAACCGGCTAGGCCACTTTATGGTCTCTGGAAGCCCATTCAGTTATAAGAAGTTCACATTATATAGCATCCACTCTATCATAGACGTCCAAGGGGGGAGGGTAAAGTGGCGATTAACCCCAAACAAATTTTTCATTTACCCCTCCCCTCATTTAATATTTACCCCCCCCCCCCCCAAACAATTTTGGGGGGGTAAATACCTCCCCAAAATAAAAAAAATTTTGCGCGCTTTGCGCATTTACTAATTATTTAATTAAATTTAAATTTCTCCCCCTCAAAAATTTTACCCCAAGGGTAAATTTTGGGTGGGGTAAACAAAATTTCTCCTGCCAACAGATTTCTGGAGGGGGAATTACCCCCCAAAAGCAAATTTTACCCCCAGGGTAAAAATTTTGGGGGGGGGAAAAATTTTACCCCCCCCCCCCCCAAAAAAAAAAGCTTGTATGTCTATGATCTCTATTAGCATTACATGTGTAATGCATTATAGACAGACATATAGATATTGTGAGGGATCCTACACTTTCTAACACCTTGTTTTGCATGGTAAAAATTGTTCCAATAGTTCTTGATATTGATATTTTTAAAAAAAATTACAATAACTTGAATATGATGATGTTTAAAAAATGCTGAAATTATAGTTATATATAGACTAGAAAAATGATAAACATACCTATAGAAGCGTTAAATAATTTTCTTTTTAATTATAAAAATATCTTTTAGAAACAAGAACAAGAACAATGCATAGCAGTGTAAAATATAAATTGATATTTTTTTTCAATATTCTAAAACTATCCGGGACCTATAAGAAGCTTCCATAAAACAGAGAAGTCAATAGGTACATTAGTTATCAAAATCTTAAGCTACAGACAAAAAAGCTTACTACTTTATATAATAGAATAATGAAATGCAGCTGTTTTAAGGATTGGCAGCTTAATAATACAGACCGATTCAATAAGTGAGTTTATATGTTATGATGTTTAACTTTAAAATGGTGTAATTATAGTTATATTTAGCCTAGAAAAATGATAAACATACCTATAGAAGCGTTAAATAATTCTCTTTTTAATAATATAAATATTTTTTAGAAACAAGAACAAGAACAATGCATAACAGTGTAAAATATAAATTGATATTTTTTTCCAAAATTCAATTCCTTCTGGTGATGTTATAAATAATATATCAAAAGTCAAATTTAGGTGGATGTTATATGAATATATAAAGCTTCTTTACAGCCAAAAAAATTAAGAAAAAAAATATCATTTATGGAGCAACAACAAAAGTGGGATTATCACAAAACCTCGGTTTTTTAGTCAGCTGTTCTATAAACAACCAAGTCATTACCTGTATATTATAAAGCAATGCCAGGCGATTAAAATGAGGTATTAAGCACTTTCTAACTCCAAAAAATGATTCTTCTAGAGCAAAAATTAGTTAAGCATTTTTGGTGACTCAAATTTGAAATTTGATTTGTAGCAAGAGAAAAATATTAAAAAAACATACTTTTTTTTATCTAATAGGCAAATTAATGGTATCAATATATCCGCAAATGTCTTATATACAGTTCAATACACTTTTAAGTCCATTATTTTTGGGCTTTGAGTATTTGTCTAATAAGGTTGATTTCTAGCCATTCGTTGGTTTAAAATCGTTGGGTAGTTTTATTAAATTTTAATTGCATGTCCCAAACTTTTCAATCAATTTATTGTTCATCGTCTTATCCCTTTAGATCCCTAGGTAAGATGAAGAATTTATATTAAAATATTAATGTTAGTACAGCTACTCCATAGCTAGGACCAGACTACCTTTCTGTCTGATTTGCACGTATCCACACTATACAGTCTGATACATAGAGACACAACTATTAGAAATCAGGGAATAAGGGAGGGGACAATGGGCAATTAATTCAATTTAAGAGTTTTCAAAGAAAGGTCATGAAATCCAGATTAATCCAGAAAATTTGGAGGAATTTGTAAAGGGGGTGTTAATAAAATTTAGAAAACTATAAAATAAAAAAAAGGTTCCAAGAAAAAAGCAATCATTTGAAAATTAGATTACCAGTATATCAGACTGACGTAACTAGTCTGTAATTAACTACTAGAAAATCTCCTTAGAACTTGTTTAACCCATTTTCCTAGATTTTAAATGCCACTATACACAAGAATTAAATTTAGGTTGTTAGATTAGGGTTCTTTGATTACTTATTACACAAATATCACAATAAAGTTTTTATCTACGAAATGATATTTTTGGAGGAAATATTTTTTAAACCAGCCATATCAAAACAAATTCTTCCGTCTGCTATATTCATAACTAACACAGCGAGTAGCGGCATTTCATGCGCTAGTACCCAAACTCAGTTAGCAACTGCTAAATTTTTACACATTCCCTTTAAGCCAGTACCCAAAGTCTGAGACTTCTAAAAACTGAATATTCGATCCATTGTCCCCTCCCTTACTCCCTGATTAGAAATACTTATAGTGGCTATGTTATTGCATTTAAACGTATATTTCAGAATAAACTTACATTATTTTTGTATTGAAGTTCTGTTCACTGGTTTTTTTTTAGTAATTTTAACTGTCTACTAGTATTCCTCTTTTTTGTTGAGATAGCTGACCTTGTTTGTTTATACAGGGTCAGTACAGTAGATTGGCAAACAAATTTTATTCAATAGTTTAATTACCGGCAAGCAATTTTAATAATAATAGCGCAGCCACTTTATTGTTATAAATGTCCCTTAGTCTACTGAAAATGGTATATACAGTGTGTTTTTTTTATGAGAACTTTTTTGAAAGCAATTTTACCCCATTTATAGTTATCAGAATTTAATGATTAATGGCTTATTTTCTTCGTTTTTTAAGGCAATTAATAGAACAACAAAAAAATATTTCATTTTTTATTTAAAAAGTACAGTAAAATCTAAAATTCAAAACTTAGGTGTCAACATCTAAAAATGGTTTTAGCGCATTTTTCTTATGCTCAAATAATCAACCTTTTTGCAAGAATGGCTGCTAAACACTTCAAAGTTGAGATATAGAGCTAAAAATGTATACAGATACTATTAGGGACATGTACTAGAACATATCAAAGTTTGAAGGTCATATCTCAACCAGGGAGGGAGTACTGGCCCCCCAAAGTCGACTACAGAAAATCCATTTTTTAAAGAAAAATGCGCTAAAACCATTTTTATATGTTGACACCTAAGTTTTGAAATTTAGATTTTACTGTACTTTTTAAATAAAAACTGAAATATGTTTTTGTTGTTCTATTAATTGCCTTAAAAAACAAAGAAAATAAGCCATTATTCATTAAATTCTGATAACTATAAGTGGGGTAAAATTGATTTTTAAAAAAAGTTCTCATAAAAAAACACACTGTAGGAAATTAAATCTTACTGAATAAAATTTGATTCATCTAATTTTTATTTACTATGAAACCAACTTTATCCTTCAGTCTGTCTGTTTGTCTATACTTCGTCCGTCTATTTGCCAGTTCTAGAAGAATAATAGCTGCTTTTAATATATTTTTATATGCTACGCATTTTTAATTAAATTTTACACTATTAAATATTCTTTTTAATAAATAATCAACTTTTTATTACAAATGTTTTTTGTCACACTGTAGAGAAAAAGAATTTTTAGATATTAAATAACATTCTCATAATTTCTTTCCAACAAAGATAAATTGTCCAATAAGGAATTATAATCATTTTGTCAGATATTATTTGGAATGGGGACATTTATATTTACTTTTTATTTTGTATTCGTTTATTGTTTGTGTCAAACTAAATAAAAGGTACACCGACAAACATTTTAGCGAGAAAACGTACTCGTGCGACATTATCATTCTTGTTGTAAATTGGAAGTCCATTTGCAGTGATCTTTTTCTCATACATTTATTTTGTTTTTTTCCAAGTTGTTTGAATATCCTTTTTGTGTCGTTCTTTAACTTATATTGACAACATATTTTTAGTATTTGCTCTACAAAAAAAAATAATATAAATATAATTTTTAGGTGTTCGTTTGTCCATTGTTCAACGCCTGATTGTAGCCTCGACAATTTAAGGTAGATACCAACAACAATACTTCAACAATTTATTTCAATTAAAAAATTGTATACAGTATACCTTTCTGGAATAACTGGTTTTTGCAATTTAACTACTAAAGTGGCTTCACAGGGCCGGGGGTTTTACCAAGATAATTTTGACAAACACCTTACGATTTTTGATACCCCACTTAATCCAAAATCGAAGAAAGTGTAACCCAGCCAACAAGAGAGGTGTTATTTCATTGTCAAGGGGTGGATACGCCCCCCCCCCCCCTAGGTGTTCAGCCCCCTACATAATCAACATACTCGAGTGTCTTAACCTCTTTTCGAGGAAGCTTTGTGTTTATCAAGTTCGAAATTAAATTCCTTATCATTAACCAAAAACTAAGCGCAAATGTCGTCTTTTCATGGCTTTCCTTTCATAATGTGGCGCGGCATGGATTGTTTTGTTTATTATGATGCGCACGTTCTTTACTTTTGAATGAGATATGAGAGTGTGAAGATTTCGGAGAACAAAATTGGGCCTATCATTGGTCTCATAGTGTGTGAACGACCCTAGTATATCAGGGATTTGAAACCATAAGAGCTTCAGGTAGAATTTGTTATTTTTATTAAGAAGTATGGTGTATAGGACGATTATATGTAGTTTTAAAAAGGCTTTAGCCAGCTAAGCATGAAACTTAATTATGATTAATATATGTTTTAGTAAATTTTATGTGCCTTATTGTTGCATTTAACAATGATTTATTAAACCAAATAATTTTCCTTTAAAGCCAAAGTTTCCAAAGATTTTTTACCGTAGAGAAAAATGATTTTTAAAAAGCAAATAAGATTACGTGGTTATAAATAACTGGAATTATGAACTAATTGATATTGTAATTTCAGGTCTTTGAAATAATTTCATCAATAAATCTATATTCAAACCTGCTGTTGAAACTTGATGGTTCCTGGTATTGGGGGTTTGTATGTTCGCCAACTGATCTCGTGAACTTCCCGCTAATTCGGAAGTCAAGCTCAACCAAAGTGTCATGGTTGAGACAATTTCAAAGTATCTGATGAATAGGCGTTAGCATTCATCAAGAGATCAATAGCATCCAGTGAATTATTGATGCAATAAACTGTGACAATTTTTCTGTGAAATAAGTACCTAGTGAATCAATATGCCACTAACCAAAAAGCAGAAAATTGAGCGAGCTATCGCTATTGGCAGTGAAAGGCTAGAAGTTTTTGATGAACAGTTAAAAGTGTTTTATGACAATCTAAAAGCCTGCCAAAGTTTTAGTTCATGTGAAAATGTGACTGTAAAATCAATTCGTGACATTTTTAGTGAGGTCAAGGACCAATCTGACCTAATAAAAAGTCTAAAACCTGCCGTGGAGACTAGTGAGCTGCGCGAGTTCAAGCGTGATTTGGATGAAGCTAGTGAGCAGAAAACTGTTGCAGATAAAGTTTATGCGTCGTTGGAGCAGTGTACAAAAATTCTGTACTGGCTTGACAATGATTCAGATGACGCGAGGTCAAGCACTGTCGCCAGGAACCTCGACGTCATTGAGAAGGTGAAGATGGACATGGGAGTGCTTAAAATTTCCGTGGAGTTGCGCCAAGAAGTACGTGATATGTACCGAAGGCTTAGAGAGATGGAACGTCGTTCGTCTAACCTGGATGAGAGTGGGACACCTGCCATGCTCTCCAGAAGTATGTCTGCCGTGGATATTCGGAGTTCCAACCCGCAGTATGGGCGCTGGGACAACAGTTTGTTGCCGTCGTTCAACGGTACTGACACGGATTACCCAAACTTTAAACAGGTCTTTAAAGATCTATGTTCTGGTTATGGATTTGCTGACCAGAGGTTAAGTCTGATGTTGTGTATGGAGAAGGTGATAACCAACCCGGAACTACGCAAGCAAGTGTCAGCGATTAGAGATCATAATGAACAATGGGCGTTTCTTGATCAGATGTTTTTATCAAACACTCGCCGGTTCATGAGGATTTTAACTAAGTTGAACAAGATGAAACCTGTGGATAAACCTGTGGACGTGGTTAGCGCAATTGCTACCTTCAAGAGCATGATGCAGGAGGTAGAAGCCATCGTTGGTTCTGCAGCTAAGGATTACAACCACCTGACTCTTATTCATATTTTTAAAGACAAGTGCCCTGAAAATTTGAGAGACAAAATTATGATGGAGCTAGGTAGCATGAACCAACCAAACATCCCGAAGATTGTTGAACTGCTGGAGAGGACCAGGGGTGCCATGTTGGCCGGTGATATGTCCTATGACAGTGGTGCCGACAAGAGAAATCGTGACAGAGCTGCCGCCGCGCAAGTATCTGGCCGCAGCGACAATAAGAATGGAAAGGCTGGGAAGGACAAGGCTTCCAAGTGGAACAGTGCATGTCCTGTGGAGAGCTGCAAGGAGAAACACCCGATTTTCCGTTGCCTCACGTTTAAGAAGATGGATGTGGTTGACCGAAAGAAAGTTGTCCAGCAGAAGAAATTATGTGAACTCTGTTTGTGTGACGGCCATACTGCTGACAAGTGTAATAAATCAGATAAGCTTGGTGTTTGTGGTACCAATAATTGCGACAGATACCATTCCAGGTTACTCCATGAGGCTAATGCTGGTGTGAATACAGTCTACAAGTCAAGTTCTGCACCCAGCCCCTGTACCTTCTTACTTCAGTTAGTTCCTGTTGTAGCACCTGGCGGCGGCACCTGCCACGCCACGGTAATGTTTGACTCCGGGGCAAATTTGCCACTTGTGTCTGAGAAATTATCCAACAAGTTGAAGCTGAAATCTACCGGCAGATATACAACTATTTCTGTAGCTGATGGCAGTGAGTCTTCCTGCCGCAATGTTGTGTTTTATCTGAAGGATAGGGACGGCAATCTGAGGGAGTTTGAGGCAGCTGTCATGCCTACCCTCGGCGGGGCCAACGAGATGCGCTCGGTCCACCCCGAAACTGCCGCCGAGATATTTAAAATGCCGCCAGAAAGGTTTACATATATTAGTGGAGGCTTAGATATCATCATTGGAAATACACATCCTGACGTGTTTCCATCAACCTACCAGAAAGTGGGCCAGTCTATGTTGTGGCGAACCATTTTTGGTAGTGGTTTTATCTGTACGAGTGCTGACGGTGGAGCTGGAGATCAAAAGTCGGCTTATAAGGCTGTCAGTGTCAGTGGAGGCACTTTGCCAGACTTTCTGACGTCTGAATCGTTTGGCGTACAGCCGCAGGCACTCTGTCCAGGATGTACTGCTTGTCAAGAGTGCAAGGCTATGGCCGACGGCACTACCTGGGACCAGCGCGAGAGGCAGAGGATAATTGAGGCAGGTTTAACACTAGACTTGCACTCCAACAAGTGGACAGGTCAATATGATTATATTGAAGATCCTCACACTTTACCCTACAATGAGAGTTTAGCCCGCAAAATTGCTGAAAAGGATCGTGCCAGGATGGTCAAGGAAGGTACCTATGGAATGTATGTGGAGGTATTCAACGACGCCATAAGAAGAGGCGTTTTTCAAAAAGCCACGCCTGAAGAATTGCAGTATGAAGGACCTAAGTCTTGTTCATCAATAGTGGTTGCTTTCAAGGAGGATTCAAGTTCCACACCCATGCGATTGTGTGCAAATAGTTCTCTGACGTTCAAGGGTACCAGTTTTAATAACATAATGCTGGGAGGCCCGCCGCCAATGCAGAAGATTTTTTATCATTTGATGCCTTTCCGCGGTTACAAGGTTGGTATAACCGCGGATATCTCCAAGTTTTATAACTCCATCCTGGCCACAGAGTTCGACAGCCAGATGAAGAGAGTTTTATTTTCCCCGACGCCAGATGGTCCACTTGAAATTTACCTGACCAAAGTTGTGAATTTCGGCGAGTTGGCTGCGGGAAACTTGGCAGTTACAGCCCTGAAGTTGACGTCCCGCCTGTTCGGCGGAAAGAGTGAAGCGGAGGTCAAGGAGATGTATGGAGAGGGGCAGATAAACGGTAGTGAAATTGTTGCTAAACCTGAGTTATGGAAGGAGCCACCAATACCTACCTACCCTGATGAGGAATTCAAGTTACCTCAGATTCCAGTTGCAGTCAAGCTTGAGAAGCACAGCTTCATAGATGACGTTATTTCGGGAGCAGGATCGAAGCCAGAAGCCAAGGAGATGATGAAAGAGGCCGACAGAATTATTGGCAAAGGTAGTTTTTTCTTCAAACAAGTCATTTATTCTGGAGATGATTGCCAGCCTACCAAGGTTCTCGGGCTGATATGGAAGCCAGCCACTGATGTGTTGTCCATCGCCACAAGAGTCAACCAAGATGGTAAGGTCAAGGGAAGGAAGGTGAAAGAGGATGCTGATTTGTACAACCTCCAGGACGCCTTGGACGAGAATCTGACAAAGAAGATGGTCCACAGGTTCGCCGCCCAAACCTTCGACCCGATCGGGCTTTGCAGCCCTATTCTGTTGAGAATTAAACTTGTCCTGCGGAAAACATGTTTGCTGAATTTGGGCTGGCAAGATTTCATTCCAAAAAGTCTACGGGATGAACTTGTTCAGTCGCTGGAGGACAGAGCTGAGGTCGCTAAATTGGAGTTTGACCGTTGTGTGGTCCCGGATGAACCAACTGGCCTTCCATCCTTGATGATGTTTTCGGATGGGTCATCAGAGGCTTATGCATCTAATGCATATTTGAGGTGGCCAACTAGACAAGGATTTGAAACGTTTCTGCTAGCCACCAAGTCAAGAGTTGCGCCGGTCAAGTGTGAGTCAATTCCACGCCTTGAGTTGATGGGATGCCAAATGTCCACAAGGTTGGCAAAGTCCGTCAGAGATGCCCTGCCCTTTGATATTATCAGAGTGATGTACTTTACTGATTCATCGTGTGTTTTATCACAAATAGTTTCCAACAGTGCTATGCTGAACACATTTAATTCTCATCGTATTGGAGAAATTCAATCTGCAACCAACAAGGATGACTGGAGGTGGGTCCCGGGGACGCACAACGTTGCAGATTTGGGCACCAGAAGCACCTGCAAGGTATCAGATTTGGGACCAGGTTCCAGGTACAGATTGGGCCCAGAATGGTTGCGCCAGGATGAAAGTGCGTGGCCGGTGAAAACTGCCGAAGAAGTCAAGCAGGTTTTACCCCCAGAGGAGTTGAATACCAAAATGGTTAAGTTATGTTCAATGAAAGTTGCCGGAGAAGCCGCTGAAGATGTCTTTAGGTTTAAGCACAGGAGATCATTTGGACAGGCCAAACGTATTATGGCAGCTGTCCTGCAAGTTGCGAACACCTGGTTGAAGAAGCTAAAGAGCAGACAAGAAGATAAGACTACAGCCGCTGGTAGTCATGTAGCAGCCGCAGATTCTGTGTACAAGCCGTCTTTGTACAATTTTATGGCGGCGGCGGAACTTTTCATTGTGTCACGAAGCCAAGAGGATGAGTGGATAAATGACGCTAAAGGCAATTATGCGTCATTAAATCCATTAGTGCATGAAGTATCATTGACCTGGCCTGTCGTTGGTCCCGGAGGAAATTATGTGACCAGGGAGATGAGGATTCTTAAAATGGTTGGTCGTGGACAGCCAGTCATTGACGCCATTACTGGTGGCCGTAAGATGATATTTGAAGACATGCCAGGTTTAATAATTTTGGAGCCTGGTAATTGGTTAGCTGCTGTTTTTATGAGAGAAGCGCATGTTGAGCTTCACTCTGGTGTCCGTGGAACTTTAGCTGAGAGCCGCCGTTGGTGCTGGATTGTGAAGGCAAGGAGGTTGTCCATCATGGAGGTGAAGAAGTGTTGGCCCTGCAGTGTTGAGAGGGCTAAGGAATGTCGTGCTACCATGAAGGACGTGTTACCTGACAAGTTGGTCCCGAGCAGGCCTTTTGAAGCTGTGCAAGTCGACCTGATGGGTCCGCTGGTTACGAGGAGAGCTGCCGCCAAAACGAGGAATCAGACAGCAACGAAGAAGGTGTGGGTGTTCGTGGTGGTCTGCAGATTCTCAGGGGCGTTATGGTTAGATGCCTTGGAAAAGTATGATACCAGCAGTATCCTGTTGTCCCTGCGCAAGTTGGAAGCTGTTCATTGTCTGCCGAAGATCATAGTAAGCGACATGGGCACACAATTATCCGGTGCTCGCAAAGTTTTAGAGCAGAAGTTGGGCAGCCAGGTAGAGTTTTCTTGGTCTCAGATCCCGGCCCGAGCCCATCATTACATTGGGCAAGCTGAGAAAATGGTGGGATTAACCAAGAGATTGCTGTCCAAGAAGTTGGTGAATAGTTCTGTTAATTTCAACGAGCTCCTGGTGCTGTTGGCGGAGGTTAGCAAATTGATGAATAGCAGACCATTGACGATTGAAGCTGCGAACGACGTGGAGAATTGGCGGCTGATTACCCCTGGCCAGCTGCTGGGAAATGTTGACCGCCAGCCGTTGTGCAATGTGGCGATGAAACCGGAGGACCAAATTTCCTCCAGGTTGAAGTTGTTAGAAGATTTATCTGCCCAGTTTTGGACTGCCTACCGCCAGGAGATCCTACCGAAGATATTACGGATGTCCAAGTGGAAGGATGAGATGGCGGAGCCACTAGCTGACGGAGATATAGTTTTGGTTACGAGTACCAATCCGCTGATGAGATGTTTGAGGATGGGCCGAGTGACGAGAATTGAGGATGGGAGAAAGACTGCAAGAGTCTTGTTCAGGCTGACAGATAAATCTCCCCTAGAAGAACATGCTGTATCAGTCAGGCAGTTGTTAAAAATTATGATTAATAATTGATTCTTATTTTATGGAAATTGAGATTTTTTTAGTAAAAAGCCACATTTTTCATATGCCTATTTTTATGCCTAAAATAAGAATCAAATGAAATGCGATTAAATATTCTTCTATTTCATATGCTCAAATTTAATTTTATTGAGTTTAATTTCTTTTCAAAAGTACAATTCATTTTAAAACTTACCTGAAAAGTTTAACAAAAAGGAATAAATGTGTCGAGGTTGCGTGATTCGATATTTATTCTAAGAAAAAAATCAAGTATTTTTTTAGCAGATTTTTTTAAAATTATATATGAATTTCAATCAAGTAAAACATTTTTATTCAGATCAAGGAATGATTGAAAATTCATATTTAAAGTCTCATATTTTTTTACAAAGAAAAATTGGTATTTTTTTTATAATTCCGATGAAAATTCTAACGAAGATATTATTATTTGCTATTCTTTAAGTATTAAAAAGTTTTATTGTTGATTAAGATATTACAGTTCTTATTCATTAGGTTTGAAAAACTTTCTGCCCAAGGATTTTGAAAAATTTTTTCTTACTACTCTTTTTGATGCTTAACAAATTTAGTTTTAAGTACCTATAAATCTTAATTTTCTTGTCTAAGATTTATTTCGTTTTATTTTACCATTATTTGTTTACATTTGCATTTCAACCTGATTTCGTAGGTACTTATTGATTTATTAATAATGATTTATTACCTATTGATTATGAAATGATTATTATTTAGTATAGTTGTTATATTTACAACATCATGATTAATAGGATTATCTATTTTAGGATTTGTGTATGTGATCTTGTGATTGTCATGTGCATGGAATGTTGTATGGTACAAACCAGTCCCCATCCTTCTATCCTAAAATGTGAGGTATTATGAGTCCTAGTGAGGAGTATAATATTGTGTATGCATTTCACGGGGTTTCATTTAGTTAGGAGCAAAATTGTCACGTTTTCGGGATGTGGCCATTCTCATGTGATTATGGTGAGTTGAGTTTAGTGAGAAATGTTGCTAGTGCTCAGCGCGAAAAAAAAAACCTTGAATCTCGTTAAGGAAGTTAATTTGACTTTCAAACGGGGGGTGTGTCTTAACCTCTTTTCGAGGAAGCTTTGTGTTTATCAAGTTCGAAATTAAATTCCTTATCATTAACCAAAAACTAAGCGCAAATGTCGTCTTTTCATGGCTTTCCTTTCATAATGTGGCGCGGCATGGATTGTTTTGTTTATTATGATGCGCACGTTCTTTACTTTTGAATGAGATATGAGAGTGTGAAGATTTCGGAGAACAAAATTGGGCCTATCATTGGTCTCATAGTGTGTGAACGACCCTAGTATATCAGGGATTTGAAACCATAAGAGCTTCAGGTAGAATTTGTTATTTTTATTAAGAAGTATGGTGTATAGGACGATTATATGTAGTTTTAAAAAGGCTTTAGCCAGCTAAGCATGAAACTTAATTATGATTAATATATGTTTTAGTAAATTTTATGTGCCTTATTGTTGCATTTAACAATGATTTATTAAACCAAATAATTTTCCTTTAAAGCCAAAGTTTCCAAAGATTTTTTACCGTAGAGAAAAATGATTTTTAAAAAGCAAATAAGATTACGTGGTTATAAATAACTGGAATTATGAACTAATTGATATTGTAATTTCAGGTCTTTGAAATAATTTCATCAATAAATCTATATTCAAACCTGCTGTTGAAACTTGATGGTTCCTGGTATTGGGGGTTTGTATGTTCGCCAACTGATCTCGTGAACTTCCCGCTAATTCGGAAGTCAAGCTCAACCAAAGTGTCATGGTTGAGACATCGAGACTCAAATTTTTATTTGACTTTTTATGCTTCCCACCCTTCTTGACTGCTTTGGGGTGTGTCAAACGGGTGTGTACGATTGGCAAAGGGGGTGTAGTAGGGGGTAGATACTTGGTATAGGGATGTATCCCCCTTTTACATGCTTCTAAATATGAACAAAGGAGGTTGGAATACATTGGTAAAAATGACATAAGCTTGAAGGAAAGTTTTTAATTAGGTTTGTAATGCCAGAATCATGGTCCCTTGTCCATAAAATTATTTATACCCTATAAACTTTTAGTAGCTAGGATAATTTATAATCTCACATGACGTAATGTTTGTTTTTTAACTTTAATAGTAATTCATCGCATCTTATTATACACAACTTTCTGCGGATTAACAAAACTGGTATAAATATCATGATTTTTATTTTATATTTCATGGAAAATTGTCTGCAATTCGATGCTATGCATGACTTTCCAGTATGGCTGAGAACCAGTTCTAATCCAGCGGATATTAATCAGTTTTGAAGCCATACTGAAAAGTGCTTTCAACAATTCTAAGATATAAAAAAACTTTCACTATTATTGTAAGTAATGTTCTTATGCTTGATATTATTATGTAAGAATAATGGCTTGTATTGCAAACAATTTACTTTAAATAAATCCAGGTATACAGTAATAGGAAAAAAAAGATATTCAAACATTGCTCTAATAGTTCCTTCAAAAATCGTTGTGTTAAATTTAAAGCTTACAAAGATGGCTATAGCCTAAAACTACCCCACGACTTATAAAAATGAAATAGCTTAAAATCACCTTTGTGAAGTTACTCTAAAATGGAGAACTTAATCAGTTTAGGGGTCAAAAAAATCTAAAACAAATACCCTACTACTTTATTTAATAGTGTTTCAATGGGATTACTATTTGATACATTAAAATGTATATCAGAAAACTCTTATCGTATGATGGTGTAATTGAAGTCCAAAATAGACGGCGTTTTCCTCTTTTTTTTTCAATTTTGAAATTTTGAGTCCCCCCCCCCCCCGAAAACGAACAACTACTTTAGTTTAGGTTGGGTTAGGTTATAGGCTAGGGAGCCGAGCGCTGCAGCCAGAGTTGTTCGTTGTCGGGTGGGGGGGGGGGGGGGGGTGGGGGGGGGGGGGAAATTAAATTTTCAAAATTAAAAAAAAATTTCTAAGAGAATAACTTTTTTTTTAGATTTAGGGGAAAATTAATTGACATATCTCTTAAATCCTGAACTGAATAAGAAAAAGCAGCCTTCCCTTTTTGCAAAAGATAACAATTTTCTGATCAATATTGAAACAATAGATGTAAAACTTAAAGAGAAAATATTCTCATGAAAAAGTTTTCATTAATGTGAAAATTAATAAAATCATTTTACCCCCCCCCCTCCTCTTTCATCTTTTAGGATTGTCTGTCTGCCTGTAATCACCTGACGCATACCCCCATAGAAAATTCCTTTGCATGAACCTGTTTGAAATTATCATTAGAATCTACATATTTTATTTTAAAAAGGGTGGTGAAAGCATGTTTTTTAAAAGCGAAGCTTTTCTATAATTAGGGTCGGTCCTTTCGTCCGTACGTTCGAGACGGATAGATTTTTTCGTTAATTCAGACATGTTAGAATTGTTCTATCGATTTCTAACTTTGCATGATGTTTCCTGTAGTAGTTAGATACGATTTAGAAAGCGTAGCAACTCTATAATCATTACCAGAATGTCCGTACGTCCATTTTAAACATGTTGATTTTTTACTTTTTTAACAACAAATTTTTATGTGATCTAGTTATCCGAATGTTCTGATTTTTGGTATAATGATTCCTGGGACAACAAAGTGCAATATTATAAGCAAAGCAACTTTATAATCAAGTCCTAAAAATGTAAGTATGTCCATAAACATTATCCTGTATCAAGAAGTTTTATTCATTTTATTCACATTTTTGCTTTGACTCTTATTCATTTATCTTCTGTGTATTCAGTTCTGACACTAAGTGTTAATGTCCGTTTGTCCTACCTTTTCAAAACTTCGCTTTTATGGATGTTGTCATCCTCGTTTAAGTAGGGATTTATAACACGTCCTTAGACTTTGGTTCATATTTATTAAATTAGTTGCAATTTACCATAACCATTCTTTCACTATTTAAGAGATCTTAAGTAACAAAGAGATTGTTTGACAACATCCTGTTGCTATTTCTATATAAATTTGTGTTTACTTGCAAAACTGTTTATATATTGTTCACTCTTTACTATGTGAAATATTGAAAAGGCTCTTTGCAAGAGTATAAACAGAGATATCCTTTTGCCTTCAGTGTGGGGAAGAATCCCCCCCCCCCCCCCCAACTCAGTACCCTACTGGAATACACAAAATATACATAATCAAAGAGTATCTTTGCACTTTGATCCATATATTTACAATTTATTTCCTATTTTGCAATAAACTAATTAAATTTATTAAAGTTTGTGATCCAACGAATAAGATAACGTGGTTATGAAAATTTGGGTACCAGTGTAATTTACAGTTCAATGGCCCTTCTCTTCCTGAACATATCTGGGGGGGGGGGGGGGGGGGTAGATGGTCCAGTTACAAAATTTCAGAAATTTCGTGTAAAATATTATGCATTTCTTTACCTTCACAACAAAGTTACAACAATTCTTGCAAATTCTTACTTTGGAAAAAAAGATGCAAAAAGCCATTTTCATTGTTTACTCTCCGTCTGCCTGTAAGTCAGTTTGTCTAACGTCAGTCTGTTCATTTTGTTTGTTTGTTAGAGTATGTTTGTAGTTCAAAAATTTATTGTCTTGAATGTTTAAAACTTTATATTTGAGATGGGGTAGTCAATAAGTTTTTCACACTAGGGAGGGAGCGGACAATTGTTTTTAAATTAATCAACAACCTTTTATTCTCTAAGCAATATCAGGGACAAGGGAAGGATATTCTGACAAACAATTCTAAAGGAAAATTTCCCTCTCATCAACCTTCCCCTTTTCCTCCCCTTCTTACCCACCCCTAACGTACATGAAAAAACAAAATATACTTCCAAATACTTTAAAAGGTTTCGTGATTTTTTGTAGAATTGGTTGTTACAATAGCTACCCCTGAGCAATATGAGGATTTCAAGTGCACTTTTTTTTGAGAAATACAAAAGTGTTAAAATTACTCAAAATAAGGATGAAATTAAAGAAAGAAATGAAAATTAGAAATGAAAAGATCAAATGTAATAAAAGATGCTTCAGCACTTTGACTGTAGTGACTGACACACAAAACAGATAGTATTTGTAGCCTTGCTTGTAAAATAATTTCCAGTATGTCTTCGAATCCGATTAATATCCGTTTGATTAGAACCAGTTCTTAGCCATCGTAGTACAGACAATTTTATATAAATAATAAAATAAAAATAATAAAATTAATACCAGTTTCCTTTTAGCCCAGCCCTTCAGCTCATTGGGTTTAACAAAACTGATTTTAATCTTTTATTATTTTAATATCCGCGGAAAGATGTTAATAATACGGAGCGATTAATGACTATTCTTATTTAGACACTCAGCCCCTGTAGAAGAAAGAATGCTATCAGAAGGTCAACATATAAATTCGTCAGGTTAGCATTCGCTTGGAGGATGGAAATATCAAATTTCAATATTCTTACTTTATTAAAGTTTGTTGTTCTTTTTTCTCTAAACTTTGGGTAATAATTGTGCTCATCTCCTTAGCATAGCCCAAAAAATCAAGAGTAAAAATTTCTGATAATATAGATATGAAATTTAGTTTAAAAAAGAAAAAAAATCATAACCGTGTTTTATAATGACAAGACTAAAAAATTTTAAAGAAAGAAAAAAGATTATTATCAAAACAATGTGTATTATTTTTGTGTACATGATGTTGTTGTTTCTGTTATCAAAAAGCAATTTAGAGGGGCCATCCATGAAAACGCCTAACTCAAATTTAGAGTATTATTAGACGACGATGATTAGAATAAGACCCAAGATCTTCATATAAAATGTCCCTATCTGAGATTTTGTTCGTTGAAATACGAATTGCAAATTAGATAATTGAATTTAATCCTTTGTCTAAAAGTCTGAAACTTTTAAATATGTAAAATTAATTCAATTTTATAAATTTTACTTTACATTTGATATTTAAAATCTGTTGTCCTGCAAATACAAAGCGACAATGTTTTGTTTGTTTGTAAGTAAGGATCTCGCTAATCTCAAGACCATTTGAGTATTCCATTTCAGAAAACCTCCGGTATGACATTATATTTTAACATTAAAGTCAATGTATTGTTTTTGGCTATTTTATGAATATCAACCTCTACAAAGCACCTAGATGCTAGGGGGAGAAGAAACTATTATCCTTATAATAACGTAATATGATGTATGTTTGTCTGTCTGAGGGTCGAAAAAAATAAAAAAAATCACCCAATAATTTTATAAAAAGTCTTTATAAATCTAAATTAAAATAAACAACTCCCCCTCCTCAAGTACCCCTATAGGGGCGTAGCCGCTAGTCTTACATAAAGTATTTGGTTGTATATCCGTCTGTCTGTTTGAAGTAAAAAATATGAGTAACGTATTGACTGCCTTTAGAGAGGCTTCTCTCTGTTCATATTTTAACCTTTAACTCAACATTTTTTTTAACTAAAGATTTTAATTTGTTTGTAGATGTATCATCTGATGATGAGAGGCATCCTGATGAATATCAGGATACTGTTCCACCTCCACATCCTGATTCCAGGTACAATTTAATAGATAGGTGGCTTTTGTTATTGTCTATTTTAACCAGCTTAAGAGAAGTTTTTAAAGTACCTTTTTATTGTCACCAATATTGGGGAAAAATCGGCGACAGAAAAACCACCGCTTTCTAAAAATGGAAATAAATATGTTGTGTGGTAAAAAAAAACATTTCCTGAAAGATTGTTATTTAGAAACTTAAGTTTAACTACATGGTGAATCTCAACGTAATTCTTTGGAATATTTTACAAATAAAAGTTAATAGTTGAGTGGTTCTCACCCACAAAGTTATTTTTTTATTTGGGGGTTGACCCTAACCATACGGGCCAATATCTAGTATCTTATAACACCTAACCTCACCTAACCTAGAGTTTTAAACAAACAAACAAACAAACGAAAAACCCCATATTTTCAATTTTGTTGCAAGATAAGGCGAGGAGTGGGGGGATTAGGGGGAGTCCGGTACTCAACAAGACACTTTGAGGGAAAACGCTAGTAGAATTGATACCAAAGTATTCTTCGTTTCTACGAAGGACTGATATAGGTAGAGAAAAGTCTGAAAACAAGGAAGACAGAGTTAATAGATATGATACATAAATAACAATTTTATAAGAAATATTATATATGATCATTTCACTTTATATTTACCATTATTCAAAGAGGGAGGTACGTTCATACTTATATTTAAAGATACAATAGCCTAACTACATAAATACGGGATTAAAAACCACCACAAGATTAGTAGATATATTCCCTGTAAAGCACAGAGGTTAGCGAGATCTTAAGGGACAAATGAATGGACGGACAGACATCGTTCTACTTTGTATTATAGATAATCGAATCATTTTTTACTATTTTAAACCTTTAACGTCAAGAATCAAATTCAAAGAAAAGAGCAGAAGTTTAGGGGTTAAAAAGACGTATTAATGGCACTAATTTTAAAGTGTTGACCGACCAAAATGCCAAATTGATAGACTAGCTTTGCTGATAAAAGATTAAACTTTTTCAACATGATTTCTGTTTCTAGGAAAATTAAGAAAGGAAAAGAAGCAAATTTTTGCATTAGACGTTTTAATAGGAAGACTTCAAGAAGAGCTTTTTATACAAAGCGTTTTTTTTGACTAAATTACAAAAATGCCCAATTGTGCCAGGAATAATTAACCAATAAATTATGATAATTATTTATCACATCTTATTATGTACATCTTTCTACAAATATCAGATTAAAACAATGTTAGACCAAAACCAGTTTTGTTAGCCAACAGGGGCCAAAGGTGTCGAGTCGAGCCTTACTGAAAAAATATAACGCCAACTCCATGAAGATAACAATTATTTAACGTAATCCAAATACTCCATATCTGTCTAAGGATCGAAGATAAGCATTGATATGATAATTCTAGCATGCCTAAATTATAGATCATTGCTATTCAATACGAACGGATGAATAGACCAACAATATGATGCATAATTGACCATTAGTTTTGCCTTTTGTTGTTTTTAGTCGTTACTGTCCGCGTTTTTCATATATTTTTATATTTTCCATTAAAAGAGAAAGTTAAAATCAGATGAAAGATTAATAGGGGTGAAAACCACAAAGATTAGAAAAAGGATTAAATTCAAACTTTATAGTTTTTTAATCCAAAAAGTTTGAAACTTTTATAAAATCTGGATTGAATTATGTAAAATATCCATTTCCGTAATGTTAAGTAAAAATATAGATTTGCATTTGAATGTTTTAACCAAAAATATTAAATAATAGTTAGCGGTTTCCATTAAAGTGACTAAAAGAGCACCCCATCCTCTTTATTTTTAAATGAGAGCGGGTTAGATTTGCTAGTTTGTTTATTACTTTAGGTCAGGTTAGGTTAGGTATTATTAGTTAGATACAATGGGCGCAGGCAAAGGTCCCACGGAGTTATGGACCCAGCAGGGGCTAGGCTTAGGGTTAAGTGTATTATTTAAAAAAAAAACATATTATTGATCATAATAAAGTAGGAAGTATTAAAATCCCTGAGTTTAATGGCTTGTGTTGGGAAAAAAATACAAGAAAACTGTTTTTTCCTTTGCTTAAACCCTTTGAAGGTTCCTAATAATACCCAGTACCCAATATAACCTAACCAATCCTGACCTAAATTAACAAACAAGCACTTGAAAAACTTCCCTCTCCCTTATGATCAAATTAATAAAAAAATATGAGAGGGGGGTATGGGTGCTAAACAACATGGTACTTTGTGTAAAAGGACCAAAATTTAAAATTTGTCCAGGTTCCCACCCCCACCACCAGAGTTGGCTGATATCAGGTTGCAGGAAACCGACCTGGAGGCCATCAGGATGCGACAGGATACAAATCTGGAGGATATCAGGATGCGACAAGAACCTCCTCTACCTGAGATTTGTTGGACAAGGTAAAATATAACAAGAAAGATTCCAACCAAAATATGCCATTCTGCTTGAAAAAAAATGATAGAAAAACTCAGTTATTGTTGTGGTATCAATATGCAAATTCAATGTTTAACAAGGATGACAACATCCAAAAGTAGCAAAACACCTAAAAAATCATAGAATGGACAAACATCTAAAGTAAGTTATATGTAGATTAGAAGTTTGCATTTCATAACAAAAAAGGGATAATTAGCAAAAACTTCAAGAATATCACAAAATTTAAAAGAATACATTTTAATGCATGACCAACAGAATGACGGACAAACCTATGTAAAGATTAGATGCGCATGTCATAGAAATCTTCACAATTTTAGTTGTCTTTCATTAATAGCAGCAGTTAAATTTCCTCCATATCTTTTCGGACTGACGGACAGGCAAAATTAATTATAGAGTAGCTTCGCTACTGAAAAGATATTTTATATTTGGCTGCATATAACCCATATTTTGGTATTAATAGCATTTCAATTAGTTGTCTTGTTTAGTAGTTTTTAACTTTTTAATGAGCCTTTTTTTGTATTGTAAAGTAGCTTTGCTACTAATATATTTTTATCGTTTATCAGGTAAATAATTTTGACATTAACGTTCATGTATTATTTATTTTTAAAAATTCAAAACCTAAAGTTATAAAAGAGTATTTTGTTAATTTGACTTTATACAATTTTGTTTAAATATAAAATGGAAATGTTTTTAAAGCGAAGATTTTCTGTAATTTGGGTAAGTATATAAGTTCGTAACGGACAACTATCATCGGTAAATTGTTTTATACTATTTACAAACTTGTCATAATGATTTCTGTATCAGTTAGGTACTACTAGTTAAGATAGCATAGAAACTCTATAATCTTTACCAGGAGGTCCGTATGTCCATTTCTAACTTTTTTTGACAACAAATTATGTATGATCTATACTCTGATTTTTGGAATAATGATAATTAGGACTATAAGTAACACCATTATATTCAAAGCATCTCTATAATCAAGTCCTAAAAATGTAAGTATGTCATTAAACAGTATTTCGACAATTTTGCTTCAAAATTAATGTTAAGACTTAAAGTAAAAGTCTGCTTATTAAGTTGTGACATTCTACAAATGTTATTGTTCGTCTACTCTCTTGCAGTTGGTTTTAGAGCTTCGTTTTTATGGTTGTTCTGGTCCTTGTTTTTATGAAAAATGTGTATATGGTGTTGAATGGAATGTGTGGATGAAAAATGATTGAAATAGTATGGATTGAATTAGGGATTGTTAGGGATATGGGTACAGCACCTCCACAAAAATATAACTCCATTGGGGGGGGGGGGGGGGACCCCCCTCCTATTTGTCAAGGCTTCAACTTACTTTATATTAAGTATTTTACTTAAGATTTTTCTACACCTTTCTGAATAAAATTTTGGCTAGAAAAAACTTAGTGGCCTTTTCAACGAAACTTTATTTTAATTATGGTTTTTAACACTGTTTAAAGCCGGTTTTTAATCCAGTTGAAATAATAAGACATTCACAAACTAATATTCTAATGGCAAGTCTTATGTTTAGTGCCCTAGGAAAATGGGGATATATGTCACAGCTTTAATTTAGTAGAGGGAAAGATAAAGGGAAATGGGAAAGAAACTCCCTAGAAAAGAGATGGTGTATAGGGTATTTGATGACGTAAATAGAATAGGTAGACCAAAAGCAGTGACAAAAAATATGTAAATGGTAATAACAAAATAATCATATCAGTCCTCTATATGCCCTATCCTTTTAGTATCCCTGTGAATGTGGAACTATTTCAAAGGAATTTATAATATCCATGGATAAATGCAAAACCAAAATTGTGTTTTGCAATAGTTTCCTACAGTTTGGCAATGGTGTTCATATAATTATGTCAAATTTTAAACAAAACTTGTGGTGAATAGTGTTGATTAAGTGTAATCAAACTTTTAGAATAAAAGCTTTTCTCGTATTCATTCGAATCCGGTGGATAGGAACCGGTTCTCATCCATACGAAAAAACCATGTCTAGCATCGTATTATATCTTGCTTTCTACGTATATATCTGTTATAATACGATGCGAGAAATAACTATTCTCTCATAAGAGACGGCGCGTCTGTATGTAACGGATATGTCTTGAAATAATGTTAAAATTGTCCTATATAATTTCAAACTTTGCATGATAATGCCTGTAACAAGTAGGTACAATTTAGAGAAAGCGGAGCAACTCTATTACTATTATAAAAAGTAAATTTTTTGTATTCAAAATATGTTAATTTTTTTATATGATATAATTAATAAAAGTATTCATTTCATTTTTTGAATATAACTATTGTAATCAAGGCATCTCTTTAATCAAGTAGTGCGATTTTAGAGTCTCCCTTTTATGGATGTTTTCATTTTTGTTTTTATAATGTAAATAGATGAAAAATGGCGTAAAAACTAAAGCTCTCTAAAGTTCAGAACCAAATTGGTCCATTGGTAAGTGAGATGTACATATGGACAGATATGAAATCAAATTAAACAAAAAATAAAAAGTTATGCGGTTGCGTATAAACGCTTTTGAATAGCTAGATTTTCTCACAACAATATTTTAAAATTGGTAAAAATATAATGTGTGAGTACTTTTTTTGGATATTTTTTTGGGTAAAATTGGACAGAATAAATTTTTTTGACCAAACTAAAACTTTCATAGAATATAGTTTACTATTTGCTTCGCCCCTGGGCTCCAGGGGAGGGCGGAAGGTATGTAAAGTAGCCTAAAACCAACTCAAGACATTTATAAAGCTTTACTGAAAACCATCTGGGTTGGCAATTTCAGAGGTCTTTAGCTTCAGACAAACAAAAGCTTACTACTACAAAAAGACTCTGTTTTTTTCTAGTAGCAAAGCTACTCTGTAAGTGTTTGTATCTGTCTGTAAAGAGAGAAAAATAAGCGGGATATTATAATGTAGAGTTTCAGTGGATGTGGTTTAAATGGGATATGACGAACTGTTGTGAGAACTTAAAAAAACTTGGCTATTATTGGACATAATAATTGTTTTGATAGTTTTTAGGATACTAGCGGCTTCGCCCCTAGCCTCTAGGGGCTTTGCCTCAAGAGGTTTGATCAAACCAATTTTTCGTATTTTAGATTTAAAAGAAAAATTTAAAAAAAAAATTTCTTTGGGGGGGGGGGGAATTTTTTTTGGGGGAGGGGGGGTAGTCGACCCAACTATTTTCATTTAAGTTTTAAAAAGAAAATTTTTTTTTTTTTGGGGGGGGATTTTTAATTTTTTTGGGTGGTTGGGGGTGTCCCCCCCCCCCCCCCAAGAAAATAGTTATAAACCTTCCCGGGACCTATTAGAAGCTACCATATAAAGGAGAACCCGATAGGTTCAGCGGTTAGCGAGATCCTTCGCTACAAACAAACAGACAGACAGACAAACAAACATCGTTCTACTTTTTATTATAGATTATTGTATGAAGCTCTCAGTGCTCAACAGTTAGTAGCTTTACTGCAAACGATGCAGCAGTTTTATAAAAAGATAGAATTTTAATTTGTTTTAGTCGGAACGGATCTGTTGGTTTGACCGCTGGTAGCGTGAATATTACAGAAACCTTGTTTTAGTCGGGACGGATCTATTGGTCTGACCGCTGGTAGCCTGAATATTACTGAATCTTTGTTTTAGTCGGAACAGTTCTGTTGGTTTGACCGCTGGTAGCGTGGATATTACTAAATATTTGTTTTATTAGAAACGAATCTATTGGTCTGACCGCTGATAGCGTAATTATTACTAATTCTTTGTTTCAGTCGGAATGGATCTGTTGGTCTGACCGCTGGCAGCGTGGATATTACTGAATCTTTGGCCACATTTCCTAGGAATTATTTTGTTCATTTGATTGAAAAATAAAATTAAAAATAAGTAGGGGGGGGGGGTGATGTTGCTCTTGTTTAACTCAAACGAAGGGCCTACCCCAGTGGGGCTACCAAATATTCAATCTAACCTAATCTAATTAGAACTAAAAAATTAACAATCAAACAAAACCAACCATATTAATTTTAACGATTAAAAATATAAGGGAGGGGGGCGGTGTCAAACGAGACATTATGAATAATAACGCCCAAATTTTTTTACTATGGCTGAGAAATTAAAGACAAAAATTAATTTAACTTTAAACGTAGACATGCTATCCATCAAAACAGGTAGTAAACCATACCCATAAAACCACCCTTTCTTCTTCAAGTAAAAAAATGTTTTAGTAACCTAACATTTTTTTTTCAAAAAATTATAATAACAAAATAATATTTTTTTAGATCTTTGGGTAAGAAAAAAGTGACCATCATAGAAAAATACAACAGACCAGAAAATGTATAAAATAAAAAAAAATATAATATTTAAGAATAAGTACCAAAAAGTACAACAAGTTTTAATAATGTTTCAAGTTTTTTTTTACAGGGAGAGAACATTGGTGGATAAGTTTTAATCCACTAAGTGTTCGATTCTATTCCTTCAATTAGGACAGATTGATAATAAAGAGGGTAGAAAGAGTTTTGGATAAATTTAACCGCCAATGCCATCTCCTTCCCTTGTTTAAATAATTAAATATGACAAGTGATGCAGAATTTTTAATAATTGTAAAATACAAAGAATTTACCTGATTTGTAAAAAATCAAGAACTTTTAACCCTGTGTCGATGGCTTATTGAGTGGTTTTTTTAAAAGCTGTGCCCATGGCAACCCCAATGGCAATGGCAAATTTATAGAGGGGGTTGGGAGGTACAATCAGATATATTTCTGTTACTTTTTCCCTTATCCCATCTTGGACATTCCTGGTTAGGATTAGTAGAGTATATAAATATATTTGTCAATTTTGGCACATTTTTAGAATAAAATCTCAATGACTGTTTTTGAGATTAATTTGATGTGTATAAATATCTTAGTTGTTAAGGTTCTTGCCATTATCATTTTTTACAATTTTATTATTTTTAAAATCAACTTCCGAATGTATATTGCTGTAATGAATGTACTATGTACTATTTCTTTTTGTTTAAATTTTTAAATATATTATTAATTAAAAAATTATTTTTCCTGTAAAAGCTGCTGACATTCGGTCGATGTGCATTTTCGATGGTTTATGTCGACTTTATAAGATATTGATGAAACAAAATTGTCATTATGCTGTAACTTTGTTGATATATTTTGGCAAATACTACAGGCAGTTTCCTTTTAGTACCTAGTCGGGCACACAACCCTCCTCTCCTCTTATATTGAATTAAAAGCTTTATTTCAAAATTTGATGTATCTAATTCAAAATTATGCCCAACAATGTAAATTTTTTGGACACTTAAAGGATCAGGAACTGTAGGAGTTTACCTGTTTAATAATGCTTTGCTTAAGTCAAAAAAATAGTTTTACTTTTTGCCTGGATACCCCTGCCATGTTTGCTGGCATCCTGTGCCCGCCAGGATTGAGATAATATAATATAAACGTTCAGTTATGTAAAATCACCAAACTTAAAACGTCAGTTAGATATAGGTCTCTATCTTTTACACACAGAGAATGAGATATAAAAAAGAGATAAATTGATATGCATCCTCAATGGGGATTAACAAATTAGGCAAATCAATTGGGCACACTATTGTGAATAATTGAAAAAGGGTACCCAAATCATTCAAGCAACGAATAAGGTAACGTGGTTCTAGGTAGACGTGTATTTTATGGTCCAATGTCGTTTGCTTGTCACTTACCTTACTTGAATAATAAATCTTAAGTATATAAATGTGTTTAAATAGAGTTTAATGTGTATTTAAGATTACACAAAATTAGATTGTTTCTTAACATTAACCAAAATTTTAATTTAGTTGAAAATGTCTTATTTATTGTAAAAATGTAGCTTAAATACATAAATGTTTAGAATCCACCTCAAATCCACAGTTAAATTTAATAATCAAGGGTTTGTGCTACGCTCCATACCATTACACCTTAATATAAGCTAAACATCAAAATAAATGTAGTACAGGAGAAAATCATTATTATTTAATTGTCAGGGAGGAAGGGGACATTGGGCTATTTATTACATTAATTCTTTTAAATTGAAGGATCCTGTATGTTGGACTTTAATTTACAGTTTCGTGGATTTGGAATCTGTTGCACGGAGGGATTGTAAGGGATAAGACAATGGACTATAAATTGATGAACACCACCAAATATGATTTCAAAATTACACCTTCTGTACATTAAATTCATTGGCAGAACAGTTGGGACACTGCCAGATTGTACATCACAATAAAGTTTTAATAAGAGTAACCAAAGTTTTAAGTGCAACAAATGAGAAAATCTTGGAGACCAGTGTAATTTTCAGTCTAATGTCCTCTCCCTCCCTAATATATATTTTGAATCTTATTGTGTGAATATTTGAATTGAAATTGAAATGAGAGTCTGGCTAATACAGATATATATTTCAAACCCAGGGAGGGAGGGGACATTGCGCAGTTTATTACACTAGTCCCCAATGTTTTATAATACCCTTTTCTTATTTGTTGGCTTCACAACCTCGAGGACTTTTAATGAATTTTGATTTGTTGGTTCAATCACCAATTGTAATCTAAAGAAGGGGTAGTTTTGTTTATCATTATAAGGGATATATGTATATCAATTTATCGGCCATTGTCTCATCCCTTTAGATCCCTGGGCTAATACAGATATATTTCAAACCATTATAAAGAACGCACGGATAAAGGGAAAGGACAATAGGACTAAATAATTTCAATCTGTTGAATTCTGATTACATAATATTTGTAATAAATAAAAAAATCAATTTTAGGTGTAAATTTACGGCTTACTCTTAAATAAATACTATTCTAATATGTATATATTTACCAGAGGCCTAGGTCTACTTTCAGAAAAGACTTTATGCCCATCCTTATATCCCTAAAATTATCTAAGATTCATTAAATGTTCAATAGACAACAGATTTGTATTATATCCTATACACTAAAGTAACAGAATGTCTATCTAAAAATATACCAATAAAGGAAAAAATATCATTATTAAATTTTTGGGTATAGTCCCTTTCGTGGCAACGCACCTTAAAGGGCGATTCTTCGTTTTTTTACAGTAGCTTTTCTCCTATTTCTAGCTCCTGCGGGGTGCTCTAACCCTGCGGGGCCAATTATCTAACCCAAAATAACCTAACATAAAATAACCTATAAAAAGCCATTTTAAAAATACGACGAAAGGGACTATTCCCATTTTTAAAATACTTAATCAAATATGGTTGAATGGTTTCATTGCTTAAGACGACATTTATGTTATGCTTTAAATATATCAAACTATTTAAATTAAAATCCTTATAATAAAGTAAAAGAATGTTTGTGTATGTTTGTGTTTGTTTGTACCGAAGGATATCGCTAACCGCTGAACTGTTATGCTTCTCTTTTACAGGGTAGCTACTTAAAGATCCTGGGAATGATTATAACTATTTTAGGTTAATAATTTTTTAAAATCTAAAATAACAAATTGGGTTATTCCATTCAACCCCCCCCCCCCCAAATTTAAGTGTCCCTAGAGATCTCTAGGGGTGTAGTCGCTAGTATATAAAAAAATTCGTTTCTTGTCCATTTTTTGGAATACAAGTGGCTTCGGCCCTTTCCCCGAACAAAAGCAGTTGTTTAAAATAGGTGGGTGCGGGAAAGTTTAATTCTTGAAACTTTGTGTAAAGATTCTTCTGATCAATGTACATCTCTTCGCCTAGCTTATTATCTAAAATGCAGTTGAGTAATGGGTTACAGTTCTTCAATTATAAAGACACTTGCGGCTACGCCCCTTGTGGTGACGACAAGCAGGGGGAGAACTCGACCCCCCAATTTTATTTTTTTTTAAAGAGAAAATAAGAAAACTTTTTAGGGGGGGATTTTCTTTTCTAAGGGGTGATTTTCTAGGAAGGTTGGTGGTAACCTTCCCTAAAATAGTTATAAACCTGACAGAACCTAAGAATCTACACTGCTGTAAAGAAAAACTATTTGGTTTAAAAGATTAGAAAGATACTTCAGTATACGCAGACAGACAGACACAGATCCTCTTACTTTTAAATGAGGCTGGAATTTTACTCACCGCTGTGCAATAAGATGTAAAACTTCTAGAACTACTGGTATACCATGGTAAAGACATTTTTGTAAAATGTATCCAAGTACCTTATCACTCATTATGGTTGACCGTGAAGCTGTTAATAGTGCCTATAAAAATATGACGTCATATGGCACACCATTGGTGAATTAAAATGTATACTGGCCTTCCATTAGTAATTCAGTCTGTGTATTGGCCTATCATTTGTCATTTGTATTGTATGACGTCATTTTTTTAAAGGCACTATCAACAGCTTTGTTGGCCGTCCATCCTACAAGAATGAAAAATGACAACTATGTGGCTGCTATACCAGAAGCTTTTAAAATGTTAAGATTCCCAATTTCCTATGACCAAGTAACGTTCACTCTTAAAGGAAGCCTGCAAGAAATAAACCGCTCTAGCTGCTGAAAGACTGCCACAATTAGACTCAAAACCCAAAAATTAAATCCTTCAGCTTCAATAAAAAAAAAGTTGTAGGCATTTTAAGAGGATTCTTTAGGTATATGAAAATTATGAGAGTTTTCTATTGCTTATGATAGAAATTTATAAACTAAACTACGTCGCCTAAAAACATTGGATCTTTTGAGGCAGTCATTAAGCAGCTAAAGCGATGTATTTTTTGCAGGGTTCCTTTAATATCTAAATAGAAAACTGCGAACGATTGTTAACTTCTGGTGTATATAGTAGGTATCCTTTTTCTAGTTATGAGTCATTGTGTGGTAGTCGGACAGACAGACTGTCACTTCCTAGAGCACGCTATGCTCTGGGACTACCGATAACGCCCAGGTGGTTAATCCCCTCACTATCACAATTTTAGCAAACCCATTCTTCCATTGTTTGACCGTCAGAGAAAGCGGTCAAAGTTATCACCCGCCGATATGGGGAGGGAGTTGCCCCTCCCCCCCTGCATGTTCCAGTAACCTACCCTTTTCCGGGGGACGTCTACCTTACCCCCTACAGGGGCCTGCCCATCTGCTATTCACCTGGCTGCAGCCCCCATCTTCTCCACACCCATTTTCTACCTAACCCACTATTGAAATCTGTTTGTATATAAAGCCATTAATTTGTTGTGTATATTCAGTTCAAATAAAACATTCAAACTGTAACTACTTGTAGTACTTTATTGATAGAATCCTTAAGGCTAGGGGCTCTTTTGACCGGACTCGCTCAGTAGGGTTGAACTGCTTCACCCCTACCACAATTGAAAATAGAAAAAAAACACTAAAGAAAAATATTTAATTAATGTTTTATTACAATATCTATTTATTATCACAATTTAAGTTAAAAAATATTACAATATTATTTCAACAGACTATTATTATTTTCTCTAGACTATTTGTTTCATAACCATATATTTATTTTTATAATCACACTATTTTAGAATAGAAAATAAGTTTAAAGAAAAGTATTCGCTTTTGTAAAGCCAGTAACTGACCATCTGAGCAAACATGAACACGCAGCAAGTTTAATTTAAAATCTATAATTTTAATAATTTTACATTTTTAACCTTAAACTTATTTTATATTCCATCACAGTGTGATATCTATAGATGAATAGATACATGTTTAAAGTCACTGGTGTACTGAAGAAAATCACAGAATCTATTGTCATAAGGCATTCTATGTTTGTTTTAAATGTTTTTCAGTGATCTTAAGGGATCAGACAATGGACGATAAATAAAACTACAAATGTGATAAACAAAATTACTCCTTCTGAAGATTGAAATTATTGGTTGTAAAATAAAAGTTTGAAACTAACCAATCAAAACCCTTAAAAAATAAAAAAAAATTAAGCAACGAATAAGAAAACGTGTTTGTAGAACTTTGAGTTCCAGTGTAATTTACAGTCCAATGTTCCCTCCCTTCCTGATGTATTAGGCTATTGATGGAATTATTTAAGAAAAAATTTAATAATAAGAATTTTTTTTAGTTTAAAAAATAAATTAGCATTTTATATATTTTCAAAACTACTTATTTCGATATCTAAACAATTTATAACAATGTATAAGTTTAAATTACCTAATTAAATTAAAGCTGAACTTACATTAGTTAAAATTATAACATAAAAACCTTTACAAAATTATACAATTAATTAATACAAAAAAACTATACAGTATATTAGAATTGAAGGCACTACCTTTGCATTGAATTGTATATCAACAAGGATGACAACACTCATACGTAGCAAAGCTAAAAAACTTATTAATGGAAGTACGGACAAAGTAAGGAACATAGCAGATTTTCAGAAGTCATAAATCATCAATAATTTAGTAGTGGAAAAAATTAAACCTTTCACATATGCATTTATTTATATTTTTGTAACATGAAAAACAGAATGACGGACATATAGACAAAGTTAATTATAGAGTAGCTTTGTTACTAATAAATATTAATATTGTTCATTTATAGTTGAAACCAGTGTTTGGCAACTGCATAAGCTACGGCTACAAAATGCAACCAGGGTCTTTATTTTAAAAATATGTGCTACCGCTGTAAAAAAAAAGACTGATAGCGGTTAGAAACATACAATTTAAACGCAACGGTCCAAATTTTAACTATCCGCAGCTGAAGACACAGCTGACAAGCCGCCCTTTTGACTTTTTTTTTACAAGTCGTAGCCGCAGTTTTTTCAACTATCTGCAGCATAAAAAAATATGCGACAACGAGTCCTGATTTAATCATAATAACTAAAATCACTTTTTGTAGTTTTTTATAGTCAAAACACAACAATGTTTTTTTCACCGGCTAAGCATTTTCATATTAACATGAACTTTAATAATTTTTTTTATCCACTATTAATGTCTTCTTGGTTATTTAATAACCCTTAATTTTTAAAGTTTATATAATATTGTCCAGAGATCAGAAGTGCAGGGCACCATGGCGTTGCATTGTCAGGCGGGTGTCAAATATCCTCACTTTTCATATACACACAGAGATCGTGGCTTACTTTACAATTAGCTCAATGGATTGTTTTCATAAAAAAACTCACATTATTTTCTATAACTTCATAGTTAAAAAATTTTATTAAAATATATAAGCTTTTGTCCATTTTAGTTTTTTTTTATTGAATTTAATATTCTTTCTTTGTTATTCACTTTAACTTAAAAGATTGTTTATGGAAAGTTTATATTCAAAAACTCAGGTTATATAATAGATAGAATTGGTTGTAGGGGGTCTTTAGGTTCTCATGACGGGTGCATAGGGTGTATAGGTACTCATGATGGGTGCATAGGGTGTATAGGTACTGGATGTTGGATTCCTCCCTGTCTCAGACCCATGTTGTAAGCTCGAGTCTGAAAAAAGTTTATGTTAGGTTATATTTGGTAATTGGTATCCCCGCCGGGGTTAGGGCTCCTTATTTTAGAAATATTGGGAAGAGGGTTTGTAATAAATAGAAACTTTTTAGGAAAGTACTGTGATAATACAACAATTCAATCAGCTTTCTATTCAATATGTTGGAATTTATACATTGATGTCAGCAGAGAGCAGTTTGTCATACATGTGTAGATACCGAGTGCTAACCTTATATTAGTTAGTCTTGTTTATGTTGTTGAATCTATGCATAGGCATTAGATTCACTGACATTAAAGGCCCCAACTAGCTTATATAAAGGTTAGCTTATTAAAGTTATTGTTTTTTAACATACCTTAGCCTTATCTAACCCTGTTATCACGGGACCGAATTAAATCAGTACATTAGGTATAGGCCCTGCATGGCAAGATCAAGGCCCATTGCAGAAGTTATAATTGGAATAAAAAACTAATTCCCCCCCCCCCCCTATGAGACGAGAGATTTTAATTCTGGATTGGAATTTAAGGGAAAGTTGTGGCAGTACCTTGTCATTAAGATGTTCATGATGCATAGCCAGCTGATGGTCCATTACCAGAGGATCATGCTGTTGACCTCCTCCCCTGCCATGGTGGTCTGTCAGCATGCCATGACCGCCATTTCCTCCGCGTGGATCAAACATCCCGGCGCTACTACTCCCAGGTCCCCCACCAAGCCTTGCCTGAAACAAGAATATATTGATATATAATGCCTTTTTAGAAAAATGTCCATCCTTATATTCTCATAATTTGGAAACCTAATACATTCAGTTAAAAAATAGAGAAGGCAAGCGTTCAATAGCTGTACCAAGATCTAGGATTAAAAACTGAATTTAACCACTTTAAATACATGATTTTTTAGCTTGCATTTAAAGATTTTATACAACTATTTCTAATATCCTTTTACTATCGGTTGAGTTGAAAAAAAATCGAGAGTTAAAACAAATTTCTTAAGAAAAAGTCCTTTTCAAATTGAAGCGTCAGTGATTAAGGCAGATAATTTTCTAAAGTACTATGTGTGTAGTCCCCTAGGTTTTTCCAGCTATCCTATCATATAAAGTAGTAAGGATAAGAAGCTTATATTGACATTCATAATTGCTGAACCGATTTGATTTTCTATTCAAGGTAAGATTTAAGTAGGTCCTGTCATGGTTTTATACAATCTAATATTTTAAATAGATATAAATTTTTGGATGGTTTTAATCAATTTTATAGCCTTAACTCACGCTTCAAATGAAGCTAGGGGTACATCCGGACAAAATACCTGTTCATGTTGCATACCAGAATGATGGGGGCCAGGGTGGTGATGTGAGGGCGCCCCCCGACTATGGTCCGGAGGATTTCTCTGGACCACGTGGGCCTGCCGACTACTCTGCTCTATCTCAATGTCGAAATATACAGGGTCGTGACCCATCTCCTAAATTTGTGACAATCATTAAAAAAAAACAAAGACCTCTCACACAAAGTTGAAAAACTAAATAAGGGGGAATGGAGTGAGATTTCGTTTGTTTAACTAAGGTTAAGTTATATTGGAAACAGGTTAGCCATGCAGGGTTAGGGCAACGCAGTTATAGGCCTCACAGTGCTAGAGCCCCCCACCCCACAAGGATAGGACAGAGTTGCTTAAAGTTATCCTAATGAAATATTGTTAATGCATTATTCAGAGTAGGGAATCTATCTTAATTCTGGCAAAGTATGTTCTTACATTTTTCTACTAGGTGGTTTCCGATTTTTTAAATTTTTAAGGAAGCTTTAATTGAAATAGAGTAAAACTTGAGCACTTTAACACTTAAGAACCTTTACATACATTTGTAATAAATTTTTAAAAAAGAAGTGATAGTTTATCGTTTGTTCAGTTCTTATGGTTACGTTAGGTTATATTGGGAATTAAGTAGCCCCAAAGACATATTAAAAACTCACTCCCCCTTATTTAAAAAAAATAAAGTGGTCGGGTTTTAGCGCTCAATGGGTATTTTGTGTGAAATGACCGATTCTTTACCTTAAGTATGTAATCTTGTAGTCTGTCAGTAATATCTGTCCAGGTTGTCTTCTGATGGATCAGCTTTTCTCGGTCTGTTAAAAGCTCAGTTTTTCTAGAAAAAAAACATTTAATTTATTCCTTTAATTTAAAGAAGAAATTGTTTTTCTTCTGAAGCTTAGGTTTTCTTAAATTGCTGGTCTGAATGGGTTGTACTCTTCAAGGAAGCTTTGTAAATGTCGTGGGATGGATTAAGGCTATTTTTTCTGACTTTCCTTATCCTCCTCTAGATACTAGGGGCGAAGTAAGTAGTGTTACTTTTTAGTAAAGATATTCTATTGCCCAGTTCACAAATAACTTTTAAAGGTCGACCGACTTTTCTTGTAGGTCAACCTAAACAAGTATAACCCATGAAATCAACCAACCTAAAATTTCCAGAGGTCGACCTTTGTCTTTTGTGAACTTTGCTTACATCCAGCCCTTTTGTAGCATACATACTGTTGTTAGGGGAGTTTAAAACTTGATGGGTTGAAAAAGAGGGGAGGGCAGACCATAGACGTCCAAGGGGGGGGGGGGTAATGGGGCGATTACCCCCCCACCCCAAACGATTCTGGGGGTGCCGTAGGCACCCCAAATTTTTTTTTCATTTTACCCCTACATTTAGGGGTGGGTAAATACCCCCCCAAAATAAAAAAAATCTCGGCGTTATCCTCTTTTCAATTTTTTTCAATTTTGTAATTTAACCCGGGGGTAAATTTTTTTTTTGGGGGGGGGGGTAAACTAAATTTACCCCTGCCAACAGATTTCAGGTGGGGGGGGTAATTACCCCCCCCCCCCCCAAGCAAATTTAAAATGTTAAAATATATACTACATAAATTAGGTCATGCAAACATGAAGTGTACATAACAACATTCGTACAGTTCACTGAATGACCTTGCCAGGTTTGCTGTCATCCTGTGCCCGCAAGGATGGAGACATTCAAAACATTCCAATTCTCTGTTATGTAAAGTTATTATCTTAAAAAAGTATAACATACAGAAAATGAGATATAAAAACCGAAGGGTTGGGGATTGAATGAGTTAATCCAAACATAAATGAATTATTTGGCTCCGCTACCAACCTGCATTTTATTCTTGTAACTTCAGTTTCTAGTTGTTTTATAATGTCTATCTTTCTCTTTCTACAATTCTGAGCTGCTACCTATAATTTAAGAATTATACTAATAAATATATTTGAGATTATCATATTTTTTCTTAAAATGTTTAAAATTTTCCTTTCATTATTTTTTTCAATAAATCTCGCTTTTTAAAAGCAAAGCTTTTCTATTATTAGGGTCGGTCCATCCGTCCGTCCGAGACAGATAGCTTTTTTCCGTTAATTTAGGCATGTTAGAATTGTCCTATCGATTTCAAACTTTGCATGGTGATTCCTGTAGTAGTTAGGAACTTAGCGTAGTTACTCTATAATCATTACCAGAATGTCCGTAACGTCCATTTTAAACATGTTGATTTTTCTACTTTTTTAACAACAAATTTTTATGTGATCTATTTGTCCGTTTGATCTGATTTTTGGTATGCTGATTCCTGGGACAACAAAGTAAAATATTATAAGCGAAGTAACTCCATAATCAAGTCCTAAAAATGTAAGTATGTCCATAAACATTATCCTGTATCAAGCAGTTTTTCAACAAAGAAGGTGTATCAACTTTTTTGCTTTTTATTTAAGATAGCTAGCCGGTTCTTTCAGTAAGTAGTAGATGTAAAATTTTTCATAGAATTCAGATATGCAATCGTTTTTTTTTGTAGACCTCTTATTTTTAAAGTAATTTAATTTTTTTTAAAAAATAATTAAGTCGGTTTTAAGGTACTAAAACGCAACAAAATAAAAGAAGAAAATGGCCAGTATGAACAAAAATAGTAAGATCTTTAATTTGACACCTTACTTTTAAAATTCTGTTAAGTAATTATTGAAAAAATCTATTTTGTTAACCTCGGATTAATCAAAACTTTGAAATTAAAAATATCCTCTCACAGGCATAAAAAGTATGTGTTCATATATACTTTTAGAATGAGAAAAATAATACGAATTCATTCTAAGCAAAATTGAAAAACTTTTATAAAACTAAAATAAAAAATATAAGTTTATTTTAAGAATCATAATTTTCGGCTTTAAAGGGTTAGCTTGAATAAAACCTGAACAAAACCTAAACAAAAGACAATGCAATGTAGCAGATATTTTTTTAAACACAAGAAACAATAATGTATTTTTAAATGCATTGTTTTGAAGTTTATAAACAGACTGATGCATATTTGTTCATAATTTTTCATTCTTTACATGTTCTGTAATATCACTATATTCATTGTAGTATCTATTGTATATATTGTATGAACGATCTCCTTTTTTTTTTTGGCAATTCTATTGGTTAACTTTATAGGTTAAGCTTCGCGATTCGTCAATTTTTGCGATTTGTGATTGGCTAGTTTAGTAGTTACAATTCTTAAAATAAACTTTTTATTTTTTTTATTTTTTATTACAATTTTTTAAAACTTTTTCAATTTCGCTTAGAATGGATTCGTAATATTTTTCTGATTCTAAAGGTATATATGAACCCATGTTTTTTATGTCTGTTTGAGAAAATATTTAGGTTTAAAGTTTTTATTAAACCGAGGTTAAAAAAATAGATTTTTTCAATAATTACTCAACAGAATTTTAAAAGAAAGGTGTCAAATTAAAGATCTTACTATTTTTGTTCATACTGGCCATTTTCTTCTTTTATTTTGTTGTCTTTTAGTACCTTAAAACCGACTTAATTATTTTTTTAAAAAACTTAAATTACTTAAAAAATAAGAGGTCTACAAAAAAACCGATTGCATATCTGAATTCTATGAAAAATTTTACATCTACTACTTACTGAAAGAACCGGCTAGCTATCTTAAATAAAAAGCAAAAAAGTTGATACACCTTCTTTACTTACAATTTTTACTCTTATACTTTTATATTCTGACTATTCCGTTCTGACACTATACAAGTGTTAATGTCCGTTTGTCCTACCGTTTCAGTGCTTCGCTTTTATGGATGTTGTCATCCTTGTTTTCATAATGTTTAGAAATATGAAATAGCATCAAACCATATGAATTCAGGGAGGTAGAGGACATTGTAATGTTTTCTACACTACTCCACAAAGTTTTGTAATAACGCTTTCTAATTCATTGGCTTTGTGGACTTTTATTGAATTTTGATTGTTTATCTTATTAATTTGAATGTCCAAACGTTTCAACTATTAATTGTAATATACAGACGGGGTAATTTTGAGTATCCTCATTGGCGATGTTCATCAATCTATCCATTTAGATACTAGATATGAATTATTTTCCTTATCTTGTAAAAAAATTAACTATTTCAACCTTAATTGACTTTTGTTAAGAAATCTACCTTATTCTTTCCCCTTCTCCTGATATCCCTACACAGTGTCAGCTGTTCCTCTGTGAGTTCGTGCTTGCTCAACAAGTCGTTGAACTCGTCCATGGGCAGGTTGATGATGTCGTTGCAGGATATTGGGAGTCCCATGGCCTGCGCCTTCCTCTCATCCCTGTCATAGCATCTTATAATAATAAGGTGCACAGTTCAAAATATGAGTGACATTGTTAATTTAGGCATGCTAGAATTGTTCTATCGATTCCAAACTTTGCATGAAGGGTTTTTTAACAGTTCGGTGCGATATATAAAGCGTCGCAACTCCTTACGTCCATTTAAAGCATGCATATTTTAACTTTACAATTTTTGTATGGTATAATTATCCTATTTATCTGATTTTTGGAATAAGGACAACAAGGTCAATTATTAAAAGCAAAATAGTAATTACTGTTTTTTTTTATCGATTTCTAATGACATTATAACTGTATACTTTATTACTTATACTAGTGGATACGCCCCTAAAGGCCTCTAGAGAGGGGAGAGTTTACCCTTCCCTACTTTAATTTTAGTTTTGATCAAAAAAAGTAAAAAAACCTTGGGGCGCTTTCTCTTTGAAGAGTGGTGGTAACCTACCCAAAAATAGTTACACACCTTCCCAGGACCTATGAAGAGCTAATATGTATAGGAGAATAATAACGATTCATCGGTTAGCGAGATCCTTTGGTACAGACAGATACACTAAGACATCCTATTACTTTTAGGGGATTGAAAGGGTTTCCTCCGGAATGAATAAAAGTTTAGAAATATAAATAATATATGCTTACCTTGTCATAGTGTTACCCCCGGGTAAACTATCATGATGCTATGCTTACCTTGTCATAGTGTTACCCCCGGGTAAACTATCATGATGCTATGCTTACCTTGTCATAGTGTTACCCCCGGGTAAACTACCATGATGCTATGCTTACCTTGTCATAGTGTTACCCCCGGGTAAACAATCATGTTGCTATGCTTACCTTGTCATAGTGTTACCCCCAGGTAAACTATCATGATGCTATGCTTACCTTGTCATAGTGTTACCCCCGGGTAAACTATCACGATGCTATGCTTACCTTGTCATAGTGTTACCCCCAGGTAAACTACCATGATGCTATGCTTACCTTGTCATAGTGTTACCCCCGGGTAAACTATCACGATGCTATGCTTACCTTGTCATAGTGTTACCCCCAGGTAAACTATCATGATGCAATGCTTACCTTGTCATAGTGTTACCCCCAGGTAAACTATCATGATGCAATGCTTACCTTGTCATAGTGTTACCCCCGGGTAAACAATCATGTTGCTATGCTTACCTTGTCATAGTGTTACCCCCGGGTAAACTATCATGATGCTATGCTTACCTTGTCATAGTGTTACCCCCGGGTAAACTATCATGATGCAATGCTTACCTTGTCATAGTGTTACCCCCGGGTAAACTATCATGATGCAATGCTTACCTTGTCATAGTGTTACCCCCGGGTAAACTATCATGATGCTATGCTTACCTTGTCATAGTGTTACCCCCGGGTAAACAATCATGTTGCTATGCTTACCTTGTCATAGTGTTACCCCCGGGTAAACTATCATGATGCTATGCTTACCTTGTCATAGTGTTACCCCCGGGTAAACTATCATGGTGCTTCTTTCTCTTCTCCCGCCGTCCCATGTGGGCGTAAGGGTTTACTAGACCTAAACATTTAAAATGATAAGAATTTTGTAGTTTTATTCTGAGAAGAAAGGTTTATTTTAATAAAATATTATTTTCATACAAAGAACCTGTCGAGCACAGACCCTTCCCACCTCTTCATTCTTAATTCCTTTTTTAGGGTGAGGGGCTTTTCTATGCCTATAACTGCTATGCTCTAATCCTGCGGGGCTTCCTAGTATCCAATATAACATAACCAGATAAAGAAACAAACAAACAACTACACTTCCACCCTTTTTCCAATTTTCTTTCAAAATAAGTGGAGGTTTCAGAGTTCAACAAGACACTCTGAGACAAAACTCTTATTATTAAAATTTAGAGTTACTTTATTCAGTTATATTCTCATCTTTTTCAAAAATTCTAAAAGATTTCGAATGGTTTAAAGAGATTTTCTTACCAAAAAATCACGAAACCTTTTAAGTATATTATTAAATCATAAATGTCTTTCTAAAGTCAAAAGATAATTAAGAATTTTCTTCAAAAAAGGTTTAAAAAGAAGCAAAAAAATTACTTAAATAAAAAGCATCAAAATTTGTCAATATGGTTTTAAAATTAGTTTTTTGACATTTTTTAAACGTTTGAGCAAGCTTAAACTAAAATAAGATGAGTTTACAAACTTACTTTCAGCGCCATACGCAGCATAGGCTGAATAATAATCCGGCCGTAGGGGCTCGTCCTTTACACCATACGGGGCCGGATAACCATGGGACAGAAAGTCCCCCATGTAGGGGTGGCTTCTTAGGGGATCCCCCGCGCCCCCAAGGGAGTCTGATGCACGGGGAGATGTGTTGTTCTTGCTCCATTCACGAATTATTTTCTTTTTTCGGTCTGTGTAACATCTAAAAAAAATTCAGGATTAAAAAAATATTTGTTTCTATATTTTTTAAAGCATTTTCTGTTGTTTATTAAAGTTTCTTTCAATTAAAACCTTTAATTATTTTTATAGATGTTTGAAGTTTGGTTTTGAAGATGCTTAATAAGTCACCCTCATTATTAGGGAATGCCGTAGGACAAAACGGGTATAGTGCCTTTCGTAGCAACGCCTTCGCGGAAAGCTGTCTGTAATACGATGCGATAATAACTATACCTGTAATCATATTCTTGATGTGGAAATAGTCCAGCATGCAAGGAGGGATCTAGCCAACCACCCTAAACAAACAAAGGTTGCAGTAATAGTTACAGATCAAGTTTCACCACAAGTATTAATGACATTGGACTAAGAACTGTACCCCAATGATGATAAACAAAATTACCCAACCTGTATAAGATTATCATTATTGGTTTAAAAGTTGGCCACTATTTGAATAAATGTAATAATACCTCGGATAAAGAATCATGGTGAGGTAAATCTGGAGGCGCAGGCTGGAGGTATTGATGGAGGGTCTGCATAACATCCTGGTTCTCTAAACCTCCCTATAATATAAGATATATTATTAGGCAGAGAATTTCCTAAAAATTAGTGTATAGGAACTATCAAGAAAAGCACGAAATTTTCTTGTGTTATCCTTTCCACTAAAAAAACTAGAAGAAAACAATTTTATAAGGAAATCAGATGAATAGAAGTTACATAATAAATTAACGAAAAAAGCTAACCGTTACGGACGGATGGACCAACCCTAACTATAAAAAAAATATCAGACTCACCTGAAAGACACTAGAAGCTGGGTTGTGTGGGTCCCCGGACTCTGGCCCGCCGTAATACATAGACGTATCCATAGGCTCCATCTTGTACTGTGGCTGGCTGACTGGCGGCTGACTGCCCCCTGTCTCAGTGCTGGAGACGGGTGGACCTCCCCCCTGGGACCCGGAGGCTTGAGCTGGCGAAGATTCAGGTGCACTCAATGGCAGGCTACTTAATCCTAAAGGATAAATCCTAATGTTTAAATATAAAAGCAATTTTGTTAAAGACATGTAAAACACAAAACAAGGATGAGAACATCCATAAGAAGCGTTGCACCAATTAATGGATGGACAAACGGGTAAACTGAGTTATGAGCAGGTTAAGCAGAACGGACGAACAGATAGACAAAGTATATTATACAGTAGCTTCGCTTCTATTTAAGATAAAAATAATCGAAACTTACAAGGTGTGAATTTTGAAATTTTAATATGATCTTTAGTCCATTTTAGAATCTATACGTAAAATTTTTTAGCTGCCTCGCAAAAAGGTTCAATTTTGCGCGTGTATCTGTGAATAAGTTATTGTTTCTTTATATTCTGATGGTGTGCGCAAATCTTTTAACTCCAAGTAAATTTATATTTACCTGGAGCGGCTGACACTCCCATGGCGGCTGCTGAGAAGCTGTAGCCTGACGATACTTCTGGCGGCTGCAGGGAATGTAGGTGGTGGTGGGGACTGTAGGCAGACGGGTGGGGCGGAGGGGCAGGATATCCCGGGGGATAGGACAGGGAGGGGTCAGGGGGCTGCAGTAGGCCCGCCAGGTTCCACGTTACACGTCCCTAGGAATAAATTTATTTTTAATTTAAATTATTTTATACATTTGTTAGAGCCATGATTTTTAAAAAGACAGTGGACGATAATTTGATTTTCACCCCCAATGGTAATAAAAAATTACACCTTCTGTAGATTAAATGTATTTGTTTAAAAGTTGGAAATGGGAACTAATCATAATTAAATTAAAATTATAGTTTTTAAACCAACAAATATGATACCGTGGTTACAAAACTTTAGTAAATAAACATAATTTGCACTAATTTTTAACATGCATAGATTATTTTCTTGAATTTTGAAACAATTTAGACAAATTTTATTTCTTATTGGAACCTTATTTATACATATTTATATATATGATACATACATAAAATAAAGATATATTCTATATATATATATTATATATATACTAAACATACAGTAAATTTATAGTAAATGATATGTTTTTGGTATTTTTATTTTTTGCTTCAATATGATTTATATAACAGAAAATTATAATATTAATTTTATCTGATTAATTGTAGAGTAGCTAGGAATATTTATTGGTAGTGGATGTATAATTTACGTGGATATTATGACAGGGGAAAATTGACGTCAATTTACGTTGCTATTCCCCTTGTCATTTAATTGTCAGTTTGTTCATTCAGTAGGAAAGGAGGTTATGGGGTAAAGGGAATGGAAGGGGGTAATCGTTATTTACGCCCGCTGTGTGTTTCACTTTATTAGAGAACATAAAAATCTTGTTTAATAATAAATCTATTTGTTGATAATAAATTATTAATTTTCAATCATTTTGAAATACCTTTTCCTCGTGTAAAGAATCTTCAGTTTTCTTTATTTCTTGAGTAGCAAGGGACACAATATCCAAGGGTGACATTCTACAACAAGTTTATTTTCTTTTAAGGAGCAGCATACAGTGCATATAGGTTAATTTTTAGAATTTATGTTTTCTATTTTGTGAAATTTTTGTACATATCGATTGCACCCCTAACAACTAGGGGAGTTAGGGACAGTTTTATAGCCTAAAACCATCCAGAGATTTATATTTGAAAGTAAGATGTGAAGCTTCTCAATAAAACTTAATTGTTTCAATTGTTAGCAAGATCACTACAGACAAACATAAACTTTCAATTTTCTAATGAAATATAAGGGAAATATAATTATAATAATTAAGAATAGCCTTTTCTTATAAATCTAAATATGCTGAAATAAGAAAGGAACATGTTGATATTGACTAAGCATCAAATAACAAAATACTTTACTTATACCAAAAATCAACAAATGCACTGTAAAAATATTGAATATTTTTATTTACTGAACGTTCAAGGGGTAAAAGGGTGTTAATAAATTTTAAAAGAAACTATGCTACTATCGAAAATAATCATTTTTTAACTTTGCATTTTTGACAAATTTTTTAGAGTGGAAAGAAACTCGAACCTTTGGTTTGGACTAGAAATATCTTCAGGTGATCTAATACTGTGGCTTCCACCACCCCCGTAGCTCTGCAGCCCTCCCCCATGCCTGTCCGGCGAGGGGGAGGGGGTAGGAGCCCCTCCGGGGCTGGAAAGGGATGGGGGCAAGGGGCTGGCACCCTCCCCACCTCTGCTGTAGTGTTTGTTTGGAGAAGGAGATGGAGATGTGGGGGTGTAGCTCAGGTAACTGGATCTAGTTGTGTCAATATTACATTTACTCAATTTGCTTTCAGGGACAGGGGCAAATAATTGATGAACAAATGAACATGACAGTTTGTATACTAATTATTTCCTCCCCACAATTGTGAACCTAGTAATATATACAAATAGGTTGTCCTATCTTGAAATGATTACCATTCTCCTAAATATATTTAACCAACTCCTAAATAAGACTAAATGGTTTGCTTATATATTACTTATTTTATTTAAATTTAAATTACTTGAAAGTCAGTCCTAAACTCAAGATTTTAATTTGGTTTTGTGAAAAATTCCAACATCTTATGGCTCTTATTTTAAAATAATTTTTGAAATATGTGGTTTAGGATCTCAAAACGGTTTGAATATTTTGTTGATGTATATTGTTAATAACCTAAGGATAAGCTTGTGTTCTGTATTGGCTGAAGATTGGGGTAGCAAAATTTCGTGTAATGAACTGAAACCATTTTCAAAACATTGTAACTTTAGCATGGAAAGTTAACCAGAAACTACTCTTTCAGTCCAATGTCCCCTACCCCCCAAAATTATGAGACATTTTATTCGGAATCTATTAAAATTTAAAAGAAGGATCTAATTTTCAGTTTAATGTCCCCTTCCCCCCAATGTTATAAGACATTTTATTCGGATTTTACTTGGTACTGTCCAATGATAAACTTAAAGCTAATTTAATAATTTAGATATGATATTCATCTAGAAGATAGATTAACCTTTCTCATAATATAGGTATACCTAATTATTATGTGAATTCTCTTTATTTTATGTTTGAAATGCCTGTATTCTCCAAGGTTAAAGGCGACATTTGATTCTAGGTTCACCATTTAGAACAGTTGATCAACCCAGGTAGATTTCAGGTTCACCATTTAGAACAGTTGATCAACCAAGGTAGATTTCAGGTACACCATTTAGTACAGTTACTCAAACGAAGTAGATTTCAGGTTCACCATTTAGCACAGATAATAAACCCAGGTAGATTTTAATTTTCCATACTGGTTCTCATTTTCTTGCAAAAATTTAATTCATTTTGTTTCACAGTTTTCCATATCTGTAAGTTTAAAGGTTGACAAAGTGTTGCTTTTCATTATTTAGGTTTATAATAGAATTTAAAAAATTACCAAGATCTTTAGTTACCACGGATCTTAAGGGTAAGACAATGTAGAGAAACGTTTGGACACACTAAGTGTGGAACTATTCGATCCAATTCAACAAAAGTTTTTGTGCCAACGATAGCGGGTTTATAAAAATATAAATACCAGTGTTATTTACAGTCCAATGTTCCCTTCCCCTATTTCAGTTAGGATTTTTTTTTATAAAATAATTGGATATGTTATATAGCGGATATCCTTTCTCTTCATTTGACGAACAAAAATGTAGAAGATATTTTAAGCTTTTTATTATTGTTTATATATTAATCTTTAAAAAGTTTATCTTTTTAAACGAAACAAGTCCTATGCTTTTAAAAATAAGTTTTTGTTTTCATTTGTGTTTTGAAGTAGCCAAAATTTGTTCAGCTCCTCCTTTAAAACCAGTTGCTACCATGGATTAGGGAGGTTTTTTTACAGCAAAAAAATTGAGCTGCTTGAGAATCAAAGTACCCTGTTGGGCATGCACTTTGAAATAAGAAAAAAATTGGGATGGTTTTTCCTTTGATTGTTTATCACTCAAATTTCTACTAAGTAGCCCCACAGGGTTAGGTTAGGGTATCTTATTTTAAATTAATTTAAATTGAGGGGAGCATGGAGCATTGGTGCTCAATAGGCACTTTGTGTGATAGCACCGATATAGCACTTTTACAGAAAGTGAGAAAAAAGTTTAACAGTTGTGATTATACTATAGATTTTACTACTAGATTTTATAATAAATGAGTATCGATGCCTAGCGTCAGTCTGTCCGTATGTAGGTTAAGAACTCATAGACTGCTAGACTAACGCTATTTTTATTATTGGCGAAAGTAAATTTTTTCCTCATCCCTTGATTTATATATCACCTTTTCCTTACATCCCTGTAAATGCAGAGCTCTCTAAAGCTATTTTGTTGACTTATTTTCAAGTGGTATTCAGGGACATGGATGGACAGTCAGAAATTTTAATCAAATGTTTTGTTTTAAATGTTTGATTATTCCTGCCGAGCACTGATTTACTGGACCGATTATTCAAATATTAAAAATTACACCTATCATAACATTAAATGATTACATAGACAAAAATCTCTGATTATTAATCTATGTCCCTGGTGGTATATTGACTTAACTCGACATTGAATACTAGAGAACAACAGGGAAGAAGGATCCATTGGACTGTAAATTACATTGGTATCCAAAGTTCTATAACAAAGTTATCTTAAAAACTTTGGGTACCTTTATTGAATTTTAATTGGTTAGTTTAAAACTTTAAGTGCTTAAATTTTTCAACCAATAATTTTGATATACGAAGAGTTATTTTTTATCATCAATGGGAATGTATATTAATTTATTGCCGTTTGTCTTATCCCTTAAAATCCCCGAGAGAACACACACTAAAATATTCTTCAACAACAGTTCAATAATATCCAGAGATCTCAAGGAATAAGACAATGGACAATAAATTGATGCCAGAACACAATATCAATAAAAAATTACACCTTTTTCATAATTACACAAAAGTCTTCGATTTTGTTTCATGATTTTCTTTCAAATCTTTTTTCCAACCTATTTGTCATATATAATCCAAAATGAATCGAATCGAAGTTTTACTTTTAAGAAGCGAAGCTACCCTATCAAAAGGTTATGTTTTATGTTAAAAATATATTTCGACTTTATGTCACGTGATTCAGCAACCGTTCTTATGCAGCTTCATTATTAAAGTAAAATAATAGAGTGGGCTGTGGTTTGTTTACTGTATGTCTATGGGGTGGAGACCCTGTGCCTACTTTCAATTAGGATATTGAATATTAACACAGCTAACTCAATACAAAAAAGCAGAAAGAAATTTTCTAGCAGACAAAATAGGTCCCCACCACTTGAACAAGGTAGATGTTTGAGTTATACATCTATACTTGTAAATCTAATGCTTCATTATTGTGGATGTATTCTAACATAAAATATTCAAAGAACAAGCTTATGCCATACAAGATTATAAGGTTTATATTTAGCATTCCAATTAATTGTTTAACTAGCGTCTGCGCCCCTAGCATCTTGGGGCTCTATATTCGAAGGGAAATAGAAGGGTATAAAAATAGCTTAAAACTATACCCAGACTTATTTTTAAAAATAAAACAGCCTAAAACCAGCCTAGGGCCTATACAAAGCTTCCCTCAAAAGGAGAACCATATCGATTCAGTGGTTAGCAAGATCCTTCGCTACAAACAAAAAAGCTTAGTACTTTATATTATAGGATAACATGTGAGATTGTTTTCACTGCGCTACTCTAGTACTCATGAACACAGTTGTGCTTTTTATGGCGATAAAACTTCATGTCATTTGATTAAATATATTTGGTTAACACCTTGTGATCAAACCAATGAGTATACAATGTACAAAACCAGGCGGGGGTCCAAAAGAAACTTCTAGAATAAACAAATGAAAAACCATAAAATTTGATTTTTTGATTTTTCCTCTTGTTAAAGTTTCCTTAAAATAATCATCTATTTAATTGTATGACTTTTGTTTAAAAGTAATAACTTTGCATAGTGATGGAGTTTATCTGTTTATGAGCTAAGAAAAGTTAATCCATATTTTAATGTTGATGTCATACGCCCGGTATTGCAGATATAACTTTAAAAATGAATCAAAATGCAATGATACAAGATTGAAAATTATTTTTCAGTATGACCTCAAAACCAAAGAACATCTAGAATAGAACCGGTTGTTGGCTATACTGAAAAATCACGTATAGCATATTTTTTCCACGAATGTTAAAATAATAATAATAACATTAATTCCAGTTTTGTTAGCCTGAGCTTTCGGCCCCTAAGGGCTAAATAAATTGGTTTTAATATTATAATTTTTCATTTAAATATCTGCTGTAAGCTGTTTATAATCTATGCGATAAATAACTATTTTCTCACATGGCTTCCTTTTGTCCTTGTTCTAAAATAAAATTTGTTATTACATAAAAGAATAAAAAATACGTTTTACTTCTAATTTTGAAAAACTATTAAAAAAATGGAAAATGAAATTAGATTTATTTCTGATACTTTTTCATAATATAACATTTAAACAAAATAAGTTGAAAAAAATTACGCTTAATTTATTGTCCGCTGTTTAGTAAATGGAGTGGATTGTAAGAAAACAAGGATGATAACATCCATAACAGCGAAGCTCTAAAACGGTAGGACAAACGGACATTAACACTATATTAATATAGTGTCAGAACTGAATAATCAGAATATAAGAATCAAAGCAAAATTGTGAGTAAATTTGTTAAAGATCACATAAGAATTTGTTGTTAAAAAAGTAAAAAAATCAACATATTTAAAATGGAAGTGACGGACATTCAAGTAATGATTATAGAGTTGCTACACTTTCTAAATCTAAACATACAGGAATCACCATGCAAAGTTTGAAATCGATAGGACAATTCTAACATGCATAAAATATGAATAAAGCTATCCGTTCCGGACGTACGAACTCACGGACCGACCCTAATTATAGAAAAGCTTAGCTTTTAACAAGAACGATAACGTCCAACTAATTGGTGCTTTCACACAAAGTGCCACTTGAGCACTGAGAAACCTTCACCTTTTACTTTAAAAATTAATTGAAATACGGGGTGGAGGAGCCTTTTCCAATGACTAAACACTTTGGGGATACACTGTACTTTACATTACCTAGATTGTCCTAAAGTAAATTTTTTTTCAAAAAAAGAGGGGGGGGGTATCATTGTTCAACAAGGAACTTCATGTGAAAGTACCTTTAATTATATCAAATAAAATGCGAATAAATGTCTTAATAGGGCAGTATGTTCTACCGTTTAAACGACGTCCTAAATGAATTACTACCAAGGACGTCCAAGCTTTTTTTTGGGGGGAGGGGGTCTATCATCCCTTTTCCCCCTCCATTAGACGTCCCTGAATACTACCAATTCCTTTCAATGTGCACATTTGATGAACTAATCAAAGTACACTAGAAATGAACCATCAGATTATAATTGTTGAGTGTCTTCACAGCTAAAAATGGCAAACGACAAGTTTTGTGCTTCACTAACTTTGTGGTGCTTCAATATAAACAAGTAATTGCAAGAAGAGGTGACACGATTATTTTCAGGACAAATCAAGGACAATCATGTTCATATGTTCTATAGCATAGCAATAACAAAAGTAATAGGATGTCTATGTTTGTGTGTCTGTCTGCTCCAAAGAATCTAGATAACCGATATCGTTCTACTTTGGAATGTAGCTTCTCAGACATACTAACAGTTTATAACTATTTTGGTGCAGGGTAATGCCACAGCATTCGCCAATAGAATCGGACATAACATGAACGTTAAGCCGTTTGGTCGCTAGCAGCCTTTGAAGTTCATTAGATCACATTTATTTATGCCCAGTGTTCTATCTTATCTAGAGTTACTCTTAGCACATACACTTGCTATAAAACAGGGACTCGTAATACGTAACTTTAATCGGGTTCATTCATATTGTGTTTGTGTTTTTGTATTTTTAAAATTATTTAAATAAATGCAAAATTCGTGGTAGTTAAACATTAGGCGAATTATTGACTGCAGATAAACTTTGAAAAATAGTGATTTGCTGCTGCTTAAAAAGCTTAGAATTATCTAAAGATCATTCAGCATAGCAAAGAGCTTGAAGATCTATATAAGAACTCCGTTTCCAAAGCTATTTAATATTTCACACAAACCAATTTCAAAAATTATGTCTATGTTTGAAGGAAAGGAAACAGGTTGCAATTCTTAGTAATAGTAAAAATGCACTTCACATTTTATATACATCAAAATAACATCCACGATATGCTCTTGGACAAAAAAAGTTATAGGTAGCACAAAAAGAAAAGATAGCCCTTTTAAATATATAAAATACAACATAATTTATTAATAGTTATTAATCGTATTTGTAAAAAAGAAAATGGTATTGATCTTATGATTTTTATTTTAGTATTCGTGGAAAACTATCTATAATACGATGGTATACAGGATTTGAATCCAGCGTTTTGGAAGCCATACTAGAAAATACTTTCTTCAGTGAGAATCAATAAATCAAAATTAAATTGAAATTTTTAAAATGCTCAAAGTTAAAAATGTCTAACTTCCCCTTACTACTAGAGCACTGCTTTATTATAATAGAATATTAACTTTCGGTCAAAAGACTTATTACCATCACTTCATACAACTAAAGATTATAGGGAAAGGACAATGAGAAAAAATCTGTATATAAAATGTTCCGACTTTGTTTATATAATAGTTATTTCTCGCATCGTATTATAAACGGCTTTCCGCGGATATAGAATGTACAATTATAAGATTAAAACCAGTTTTTTTGGCCCCGAGGTGCCGAAGGCACCGGCTAAAAAACTGGTTTTAATCTTATGATTGTACATTTTTATATTCGTAGAAAGCTGGATATAATACGATGCTAGACATAGTTTTTTCGTATGGATGAGAACCGGTTACTATCCACCGGATTCGAATGAATACGAGAAAAAACATTCCGGCTTTAATTAATAACTCCCCGTCAACAAGTAGAATTATATTCATAGAATCCAAGTTTTTTTTATATAATGTTATTCTTATATTAAAGTAACTGGATCTGTGTCTTTGTGTCCTTTTGTCTTTTTCTTCTCCTTTACAGTGTAGCTTCTCATAGGTCCTGGGTTACTTAGGGAGGGAGGATTGAGTCTATCCACCAATTTCAAATAAAAAAATAGTTTTGTGTTGCGTATATTTTTTACTGCAGGGGAGATTTTTCTCGAGAGGTATAAATAATAATTAACTTTCCCTAGACCTACACAAAGCTTTATCTAAAAGAAGAACCATATCGGTGCAGCAGTTACAGAGATTTTAAGCTATAGATAGACATAAGGATACATAGACCTTTACTACTTATTACTTTATAAAAGTATTTGTCTTTGTTCCTGTCAAAAACATCATAGACACGGTGCATTGAATTTTCTAAAGTAAAACAAGAATAGCAATATACAAAAAAGCATCTAAAAAAGTTCACGTCATTTATTCGTCAAGTGCACTTTACTAAGATATTTTAATCATGGTATGTGTTCTTTGAATGATGCCTTAAAAAGCTGTTCTCTCAAAATTGTTTAGAATACAAAGATAAATGAAAAAACAATTAAAAATCTAAAATCGTTTGTAACATGTTCAATTTTGACGAAGACCAAACTGTATAACTTTTGTGTAACTTTTGATTCCTGTGACGTCATATAATGAGGCAGATGAGAAGAGAAGTGGGAAAGAAAACCCCTAAAAAAGAGATGGAGAATATGACGTCAAAAGGGGCGCAAAAGTCATGCAGTTTGGTCTTCGTCTCAATTTTAAGGATAAAACGTACCGAACAATTATTAGAAAAAGTTTGCTTTTGTCAAAATAGTTATTATTAAATTAAAAGTGTTTGTGCACCATTTTGCAGGGTTCTTTAGGGAGAAGACATAAAAAATAAATTAATGTATATACCATTCGACAATAAAAAAGTTACCCCTTTTGTAGATATATTAGTTAGGCGTTTGGTTATCAAAACTTATATACAAACCAATCAAAATTTAATGAAAGTCCCCAGAGTTTTAATAAAAAAGATTCTTGGGTACTCGTGTAATGTCCCCCTCCTCCCTGAATATTAAATACTGCACCACAAATGAAGGTCTGCACTGAAAGGTGCAATTTTAAACACAAGCTAATGTGCAAAAAAGGGTAAATAAACGATTAAGATTAATAGCAATAAGATTTTTAAAAGACTTCATAAAAATAGATGAAAAGAGAATTTTAGCAAAGAAGTTTACTAAGGAGAGAAAGAAAGAGAGAGAGAGAGAGATAGAAGGAAAGAGAGAAAGAAGGAGAGAAAGAAAAAAAGAGAATGAAAAAGAAAAAGAGAAGGTAAAAATAAAAAATAGAGTAGTTCGAAACAGAGAAAGACAGTATATAAATTCTTTTGCAACAGGGAAAGGAAAGTGGACAATATATTGCTCATCACTGATTAGAATTGATTGAACTGATATTGAGTTTAATTAGATATCATTTTGGGTTAATATTGTCAAAAATACTTGGAGGGAGGGAACATTGAACAATAAAAGTTTTGGTCATTTTTATTAATTTTTTATTGGTTGGCTCATACAGTTGAGTGTCCCAACGCTTTAACCTATAGTTTTAATCGACAAAAGGGTAACTTTGTATATCATCAATAGGTATATAAATAAATTTATTATGTATTGTCTTATCCCTTAAGATCATTGCAAAAATGTGAATTTTAAGGAATGATCATCTTAAAAACTAACCTGGTCCATAGGGACAGATTTGTAGACATGTATTAGTTCTTTTAATGATTGTATGTTAACAAGTTTTGTATTGAATAGGCAGCAACAATTAAACAATAATAAAATGGTAACATTAAGTAATTGTTTTCTAATTTCCAAGAATTTTCAGCATAAGCCTGAAATTAGTGAACAAGAGAATACCAGCACCTTTTAGTCAGACTTTTAGCACGAATTTTTCTACTTGGCATTTACATTTTTATTTTTTTACACAGTTTTCCCCTAATTTTCTACAAATCTATACTTTTTGTTGTTGTTAATTTTAAGGAAAAAAAGTGTCCAGAATTTTTTTTTCTCATATAATTCTAAGCTTTTTTAGAGGCTTTTAATATTATACAACTCTTTTTAGGCTTTAAGCAATCGCAGAGTGCCTTAATATTCGCAAATAACCCTGTTAGTTCTTTTAACTTTTGATCAAACTAACAAAACTTTCGTTTGGATCCAAATGCGATAAGGGGGAAACCACCATGGTAATTATGGAAGACCTATAATCTTATAAATGTATACTAAGAGATTTTTCCTAATTTAGAGTATTTAAAATTGTTTAAGATTTAAAATTGTACAAGCTATGAAAACTCCTATTTAATTAAATATTTGTAAAAATAATGTGTATGCAACTATCTTATTTAGATAAAAACTTATTTTGATGAGTTTCTTAAGTGCATAAAAGGTCTATTTAAAGGCAGAGCATAAATTGCAGACTTAAATATAGAAATAACCCCATACATAGGTTTCACATATAAAATATTTGGTAAAATCTCTTATTCTCAAGTGAAGCACTAATACACATCCAAATAATATTAAATAAAATTACTCACGGAAATTTCCAAGGACGTTCAATCCTTTTCAGTTAGGAAGAGGGGGTTGCACATTTGATTTTTTGAGGATTAAAGTCATTTGTATGTTGGGGAGGAAGGGATTACCCCACCTAAAAGATTTTTGTGCCTAAGGGAACTTAACTTGGTAACATGTTTGCCACTGGGGGGTGGAAAGGGGGGGGGGTTGTAATATTTTCTGTTCTTTTTGTATTTTAGTACTTTTTAACCTATCTTATTACTTGTTACTTGATTTGTCATAATAAAGTATTTTATTGATAATACCTGCTAAAAAACTGTCTTAATTTCATAGATTATAATGTGTATATATATTTTACTTTAAAATTGATCCTTGATGTTCAACTTGTCAATAAAAGGATTTTGCTTAATATTCAATATATGGGAAAGAAACCTTTTGAAGAAATCTCTATTGTTGAACATAGTATATTAGTTTAAATGGATGAAGATTTACGTGGATATTATGACAGGAGAAAAATTGTCGTGAATTTTGCTTGCTATAATGGAACTCATTTATTGGTCAGTTCATTAATCCAGTAAGAGAAAAAGGAGATGGTTCAAAGATGGTAAAATAGAAAATCGTTATTTTAGCCCGCTGCGTGTTTTACTTTATAAGCGAAAATAAAAATCTGGTGTAAGATCCAAGTAATAACACATCCATTGTAGTTTTACTGGTTATTGCATAAAATTATGCCAAAAATATCTTTTTTTTAGCAAAAACCTTATAATGTTAATAGCAAAAAACTTATAAAAGAAAGCTTAAGCTGATATAAATGAAATAAAAAAGAGTAAAATAAAAACTATAGGCATAAAAAATCATATTGAAAATAAAATCTAAAAATATGGCTTGAAATTAAAATCTTAGGTGTTTATACTGTAAAAAATAAAGCTTAGATAAATACTATAAAATCAATTTCTTAAAATAAACTTATAGCGGCCGTTCTAGAGAATTTAAATGTATTGCAGATTGTAAACATTATCTAAACTCTTAAAAAACACAAAAGAACTTAGAATTATTTTTTATAGTGCTAATGATGACCATATGTTTGATTATGTTATGTGTATGTATTCAAAGGTTTTCAGCACAAAATTACGATATTTTTCTCTGCCCATTCAAATTACATAAAATTAATTTGTAATACTTATCAAAAATAATCTTTTAAGCTTCTACAATTACTTATTTTTGTTGTTGCTTATTTTAATTCAAGAACATGAAAAGAGAAAAAAAACTTTATACTCCCCATGTTATTCAAAAACATTTTATGATTTAAGAATATTAAAATATTTTTAAAACATATAAACATATTCTTTCCAGCAATAGACAAGAATAGCAAAAATATGGAAGATAAATTTGTATTATTCTCCAATATTACCTCTTCTATAGTTTACAAAGATAAGTTGAAAAGCGTATCATTAGTTTGAACCAACCAATTGAGAATAAACAAATTACCCAAAGATCTTAACCTAACGAATGAGACAATGAGTTTATAAAACTTTGGAAACCAGAATAATTTACAAACAATCCAATATCCCATTCCTCACAAATTCTTCCTTACGTTTTTTTTTTGTGTCAAATTATGCCTTTGGGAGCTTTTAATTACAAGGGATGTGAAAAATATTAGAGAATGCAGGAATCTAAAGGGATAAGACAATTTTAGATAAATTGATGTACATTACCATGGAATAGTGATGTACAAAATCACCCCTTCTACAGATTACAATTAGTGGTTAAAATGTTTGGACACTCAACTTTATGAACCAACTAATCAATCGCCAATTGCCTTAAATGGGTGTAGAATATACGTAAATATTATGACAGGGTAAAAATTTAGCTAGCTAACATTGAACTTGTTTATTGGTCAGTTCGTTCATCCAGTAGGGATAGCATAGGTTAATGGGGGATGGAAGGGGGGAATCGTTATTTGAGCCCGCTTCGTTTATCACTTTATTAAAGAACATGCAAATCTATTGTAAGATCCAAGTAATACTAAACCTATATTGTCTTATCCCTTAAGATCTGTGCTCAGATAAAGATTCTACATAGATCATAGTGTCGGGATACAAGTATTATCAGATGCTGGTGTCAATGCAATGAAAAGAATTACAAATTACAGATGTGTCTTTGCTCTCCTCTGGCTGCACAACTCGTTAAATCTTTATTGTCATTAGATACTCTTTATTACAACAACAAAACCAGGGATACAGGGATAAGACATTAGTTAATGATATTTTATACCCCTATATTTCCCTCCTTACAGCTAGATAAAATTAGGTTTATTAAGGGCTGTAGATTTACTGAACCAAATTGGCTTACACTTTCCTGGTAAAAATAGTGTACAAGATTATTAGAAATGTCATCAACAAAGCTTTTCTATAATTAGGGTACGTCCGTCCGTACGTCCGTAACGGTTAGATCTTTTCCTTTATAAAGACAAGTTAACATTATCCTATATGTAGATTTCAAACTTGACATGGTAATTCCTGTTGTAGTTAGGTATGATTTAGAAGGCGTAGCAACTCTATAATATTTTAGCATATTAGCGTTTATAAATTAAGGTCATTTCCGTACTTCCATCAATCTAAATAATATCTTTAATGATATATTCATAAACCATGCCAAAAATAATGATTATTAAATAAATATTAATTAATAAACTGTTAAACATTTGGTTATTTTTTGTCCATGTTTTTTTATGATCCTAGTATCAAATTTGTTACCTATTTTGAATTTACCCAAAAAAAGGTTTAATAAAAATTCGGGTATAGTTCCTAACGTGGCAACGCCTCTTAAGGTGCGTTTCGTCGTATCTAAACAATAGCTTTTCCCCAATTACTGGCACCTGCGGGGGGCTCTAAACCTGCGAGGCCAATTGCCTAAAACTGCGGGACAATCACCCAACCCAACTTAACATAACCTAACCTAAAATAACCTATCAAAAGCTAATGTGAAACTACGACGAAACGCCCATTAAGAGGCGATGCCACGAAAATGACTATACCTTAAACTTCTTTATTACATCTTTTAATAATATGATGTAACTTTTAGTTGTACAAACAAATCAGAATTTTTTTTTTACAAATAAATTGATTTGAGAGGATGTTTTTTATTACATCACATACCTATTATTTTAGAAATATTATTTGTTCTTATTTTTGTTTCTAAAAGATAATGATAAAAAAGCTTAATTGTGAAAAAAAATCTATTTATTGATCCTGAAGCTTATAACATAATTTATCATGAAGGCTAACACAGAAATGTGTAGCTAAGTGTCAAAATAAAATTCGATATGGTAGCACACTATAGAAGCAATAACATAAAAAGCCATCAAAAATTGGCAAAAAAATCATAGAGCGCGAAGTTAAATGAGTCGAAATGGTCTCCTTTTATGTATTTTTAATATTCTTTGTCAACCTTGTGCCTCTGGTAGATGCAGAAAAGAAAACGCAGCAATTCTTTTTTTTTAACTTTTCATAAACAATAATTAATCATCTTTCACTGGAATCACATGTGCAAAAAATGCGCTGAAAAAATTGCAAAAATTTGTCTGTTTAGTTTTCTTTGATGATTTGTTGAATGTTGACACCACGAAACTGTCGCCGTAATTTTCTGTTAGCGCTCTGGGGTCCCCCCTCCTCCCCCTCCCCGCAATCTCCGTAACTTCTTCCTTTACCCCCTTGCACTTATCTACGCCCATCTATTATCCCACCTCCTTTTATATTACTACCCGCTTCCCTTTTTTAATGCCACCTAGTACCCCCCTATATTTTATTGTCCGTCCCTTTTTTCTTTGTAAACCTATTTATCTCCACGGCTACCTATTATTTTGTTTACCTATATAATTGTGCTATAGCAAGTACATTTTTGGTACCTTTAAAAAATATAGCTATTCTATAATTCATCTTTAGAACCTTTGAATTCATTTTTTCAGATCTTATTATAGGGATCTTAAGGGATAAGACAATGGACAACAAGATCATATAAACAAAATTACCATTTCTGTTTTGATTGAAAAGGTTAGACACTATATTAGGTTGGGACTAGCAATAAAAAGTAAAAAAAAGTATAAACAGTATTTTAGCCAGTGAATAAGAAAACGTTTGTATGAAACTATTTGGGTTAATTAAATATCAATCTATCTATCCTTTCTTGTCTGCTAAGTGCTTTGAATTTACAGATCTTAATAATAATAAGTAATAACAGTAATAGTAATTTTAATGAAACATTTATTAGAAAGAATGTTTATCTGTTTGTTTGTCTGTCTGCCTGTCCTTTGAAAAGTTAAATTCTTGCTATACTAAAGGTACTGTGTAAGGTTTCACCAACTTTAGGGAAGAAAAATTCACAAATATCCCAATACCCTAAACATTTTTAGTAGCGAAGCTACTCTATAATTTGAAATGTCCGTCTGTCTGTATGTCCGTATGTCCGTCTGTCCGTCTGTCTTAGTTTGGGGGAAACGTGATTTTCTCGGCTCCTATAAAAGATAAAAGGCTGAAATTTTTTGACAACATTCCCATTATTAAGGAGCCCAATTAACTATAAAACATCAATGGCGGTTGGACCGCTTTTTAGCAGGTTTTAGGCTATTTTTGTATTTCTCACATTTTTCTCCATATCTTTGGTGTTTATGGTCCAATTTTTAAAATTTTTTAGTTTTTGATATCAAAATAAAATTTCCTGTCTTTTCATAAAAAAAATGACGGTCAGACTGCCTTTAGGCAGGTTTTAGGCTATTTTTGTATTTTTCACATTTTTCTCCATATCTTTGGTGTTTATGGTCCAATTTCCAAAATTTTTTCAGTTTTTGATATCAAAATAAAATTTCCTGTCTTTTCATAAAAAAAATGACGGTCAGACTGCCTTTAAGCAGGTTTTAGGCTATTTTTGTATTTTTCACATTTTTATCCATACTTTTGGTGTTTATGGTCTGATTTCCAAAATTTTGTCAGTTATAGATATCAAAATTAAATTTCCTGTCTTTTCAAGGAAACATCAATGGCGGTCAGACTGCCTTTTTGCAGGTTTTTGGCTATTTTTATATTTTTCTCATTTTTCCTGATATCTTTGGTGTTTATGGTCCAATTTCAAAATTTTTTAAATTAAAAATATCAAAATTAAATTTCCCGTTGTTTTGATCATCCAATTTACTTTGACCGTCGGTCTGTTAGTCATAGTACTGATATATAAGTATTAAACAAATAAAAACAAATATTGAAAAGGTTTCGTGATTTTTCCCGATGCTGTGAGTATTGGTGCAAAAAATATGACGTAACAAAAAAAAATAGCCAATGAGAGGCCACTATAAATTTTACCATTGGTCAATAACGGCCTCTCATTGGCTAATTTTTTTGTTACGTCATATTTTTTGCACCAATACTCACAGCATCATTTTTCCCTAATATACATGTTTTTGACAACTAATCTTTAAAATCTTATACATAATTTTTGTGCTTCGCTACTTATGGATGTTGTCATCCTTGTTTTGTTTAATTTAATTGGTTAAAGATTGTCTCTTACTACTCTGAGATGATTCTAGAGTCTATTGGCGAAGACGCAAAAGTTATTAGGGCAAATATACTAATCTTAAATATGTTTACAATTGAAGGGAATCTCTTTATATTAAACGGTTTCGTTTTAGCAATTTATCTAATTAACGGGGAGGGTGGGGCATTTCAGCATTCCTACCCTAAATTATGTAAACCGAGAAATGGACCTTCTGTTTTCTAATCAAAACTTTTTTGATTGGGGGAGGGGATTATCATAAAACATCTTAGAGCTCTAAAAAAGGATTAACATAAAATTACATCATACAACCAAATTGTTATTTCAAAATTTAAAGCCACCTAATATAATTTATATAAAGCTTTGAGTCCAAAATCCATTAACAATTTTAGTTTTATTTGGGTTTGGACATGAAATTAATTACACAGATTTATCAAAACATTTCTCACTGATATTCTATTGATTCAAAGTGACAGTTTTTAAACATATTTGCTCAGTGGCTTATAATTTATGTTTCCGAAAAAAAAACAATAATATTTTTTTTTGTAAAAGGTATAGCTATTATCGTTAATTTATGCATATTAGAATTGTCCTATCGTTGGCAAACTTGACATGATGACTCCTGTAGCAGTTAGGTACAATTTAGGAAGCGTAGGAACTCTATAATCGATACCCGACTTTTCATAACTTTTTTGACATCAAATTTGTATACGATATAATTATCATATTCATTTCATTTTTAGAATAATGATTCCTAGGACAACAATTTTGCAACAAATTTACATACAATTTCGTTTGTCCTGCTATCTGATCATAGAGTCTCGCTCTTATGGATGTTATCGCTCTTGTTACAGATTAACATAAAATAAACTTAAAATAGTAAAGTAAATAGGTATGATTTTTAAAAACCCTACCACATACGGCTGACTTTTTGCTACTATTTGACGCTTGTTAGGGGTGGCTGTCTTCTCTCAAAAGGAATGAGAGTGAAAGCAAAAATATTAGGAACCAAAAGGGATAAGACAATGGCTGATAAATTGATGTACATCCCCAATACTGATACTCAAAATTCTATAGATTACAATAAGTGGTTTAAAAGTTTGAACACTAAACTTAATGAACTAACAAATCAAAATTCAATAAAGTTTTCGAGCCAACGAATACGAATTCGTTATTATAAAACTTTGGATACTAGTGTTATAAACAGCCTAATGTCAACTCTCTCTCTAAAAAATACACAACCTTTAACTACAAATGTTGACTTAACTATTAACCTTTATTAACCAAAAGGTATGTGAAAAGTAGCAAACTATCAAGACACTATTATAACTTGTAAGATGGAAACAATTTTCATTTTGAAAATGAGTTTATATTAAATAAATTTTTGCATAAAATTAAGATCTAGTTTTTTGAGAGACCTCTAATATATCTATCTATAGTGAAGTTCTGCTACTTTTGTTTAAATTTAGACCTATTATATAAAGGCTAAGAACTGGGCAAAAACTTTCATTTGAAGCGCATCACTTTTAGTAAAGCTGTTTACAAGACGGCATTAAAATCAATGATTTATTAAATAAAATGGTAGAAAATGCACTTTCGATAAAAATATAAAAATATTGAACTTTTCCAGTTAACTAATTGTCCATTTCAAGCGTTTAAACGTATGTGATAAAACAAGTATGACAACAGCCAATAAATCATAGCCAATACAGAGAATTTGATAAGTATTGCTTCATTATAGGAATTAATATTGAAGTATTATACACTACATAATAAATGTGTGTTAGTGTGATCAATTAATTTTTAAATTCGCTAGACGGCCTGTTCTTAAACTTTCAAGAAGGCTTCATATTGGTTTTGGACAGGTATTAAGCACTTTGGCAGAATTGATAGGTCACCCACCCAAAAATAAAAGGGCAAAAAGTCACTTAAACAAGGAGGATATTGGACTGTAAATTGCACTGGTATCCAAAATTTCATTACCCCGTTATCTTATTTGTTGCATTAAAAACTTTGGATAATTTCATTGAATTTTCATTGGTTTCTTTTTAGATAATATTGTCTTAATCCTTATGACCACTTTAGAACTATTTTTGTAATATGCATATTAAGTCTCTATTTTACGTATTTTCTTTACATGTAGAGAGGCCTCGCATTCTAAAATATTTGCCTTGACTTAAATGTTTGAAATCATAGCGATCACACACTTCTTTTAATTTATAGTTCATTATCCCCACTTCACTGAACATCTTACACATACTAGAGGGTTCAGCATTTTTCAGAACTTTATTCAAATATAAACTTAAGTAAACAAGATTAATTTATTGAAAACTAATTAAAAAAAGATTACTGTTCCTTTTGAATGTCTAGAAATTCGAAGAAAAAATGCGAAGACAGACATAAATACATCCTCTTATTTAACAGACTAGCTGCTTAGCCCCTACACTCTAGGGGAGAACGATGGGGTCAGGAAAATAGCCTAAAAACACCATAAAACATTGGTATAGCTTTCCTGAAAAGTTCAACCAATTACGACAAGCAATTTCCGATATCATTAGCATCAGACAAAAAATCTTATTACCTTATTAGTTCAATATTGTATTCAAAATATCAAAACTTAAAAATCATACGAAATGTGTAACTGTTTTAGTGTAACATATTTTAACTAAATAAATAACGACTATTCTGTAGGTGTTGGATGAATCCAGTAATTCTAGGTTTAATTGGACGAATTTTTATAGAATAATCAGAGTAGCTTCAACCAAACTAAATAATGCAATAATTTATAGATTAATTTAACATATATTTACAGTTAGGAACATTAAACAAGTGATATGATGGATGAATTGATTTAATATACTATCTGGTCTTATTTTTACCAGCTTACTATGATGATCGGTAGACTCTTGACTGATAGGATCATTTACTGCATACTAGAACCGGAGCATCTCTTCAATAGCTTCAACACCAGAACAGTTGGGGCACTGGAGACTCTTTGTTGAAACTAGAATAAATAGAATTATTATTATTTCATAAATAATCATGGATATAAACCTATAAAAACTAAAGGTTCAAATTAGCTCAATAAGTAGAACAGAGCAAACAAATCTAGTGAACTTTTTACTAAATCAAAGCAGGACAGACTTTGCTATCATCTAGTTGCTTTTACTTTCAATTTAGCCTAAATAAGTATAAAGTTTAGGGCTAAGACAACTAAACACTTAATGCATTAAAGTAAAAAATATATAACTACCTTAAATTGCAGGGATAGGCTTCGTCCACAACATCTACGGGGGCTTCTCCTTTTGGTAGCTATTTTAGTACTAGGGTGTACTAGGTATATATTAAGTATTATGTACTGTTATATGTAAAGTACAAGCTGCTATTAGTACCTACTAAGTAACATATCTAAAGGTACTGTTCTATTAGCTAATATAACAACAAGTAGCTAGCTAAACTACTAATGTGTAAACTATGTATATTTATACTATACTGTTAGTATTTTCTTACTATTTGTATTTATAAAGCCTGGGATTAGAGTAGGTCAGCAATCAATTGTCAGCAGCAGCACAAATCTCGGAAACAGCCATCCTGGCTTGTCAACCTCTACTGCTGGCATCTAGGAGTTTCTCTAGATTCAAGGCGCTGCACCTAAAATAATAACAATTTTATTTCAGTGCAATTATAAAGGTAGTCTATGCTAATAAGTCTATTATTTCAATTAATAAGTCTGTTATGGCCAAGACTTTCAAATTATATAATTCTGACCAGGCTAATAACATTGATCACTAATCAAAGGGAGTCAAGCTATGCACTGTGGACCACACCGGCCTAAAACATGATTAAACATTATATATAATTACTATGGACTTTATCAACAAAGTAACTGAGCCACACTGGCTTAAAACATGATAAAACAATGTATATGATTACCATAAACTTGATTAATAAAGCAGCTTAAACTTTTCTTTAATAAAACATTTTCCAAGACATTTATATTAATTCATATTGGATACATTTTATTGCATATCAATAACATTTACATTTTAATTAATCAAAAATATAATTTACCTCACTGTGACTGTACATTTTCTCTTATATGTACTATGCCAATTTTGACACAATCTACGCCACCACACAGCACAGAATCTAAGCAACGACTGACGATAAATTTCCAAAATGTACATATTCGAGTCTCCTCTTTTTGGCCTATTTTATACATTTTGTAATTATAAACCAATAGAAATTTATCATAAACTATTTTAATGCAATAAACTATATTATTTTTTATACATAAATCTAATGAAAATTAATTTCTGCAGTTTGTCGACATCTCCTAGTAAATCATGCAACACTGCGCCACTTTGAGATGCAGAAATTAATGCTATTTACTATTTTTAGAACAATTTGATCTAACATATATAACAATTACTATTTATAGTGGTGACACACTGTGTATTTGGGGGCGGTGACTCACACCGTGTATTTTGGGGTGGTGCCTCACACCGTTTATTTGGGGGCGGTGCCTCACACCATGCATTTGGGGCGGTGCCTCACACCGTGTATTTGGGGGCGGTGCCTCACACCATGTATTTGGGGGCAGTGCCTCACACCGTGTATTTGGGGGCGGTGCCTCACACCGTGTATTTGGGGGCGGTGCCTCACACCGTGTATTTGGGGGTGGTGCCTCACACAGTGTATTTGGGGGCGGTGCCTCACACCGTGTATTTGGGGGTGGTGCCTCACACCGTGTATTTGGGGGCGGTGCCTCACACCGTGTATTTGGGGGCGATGCCTCGCACCGTGTATTTGGGGGCGGTGCCTCACACCGTGTATTTAAGGGCGGTGCCTCACACCGTGTATTTGGGGGGTGGTGACTTACACCGTGTATTTGGGGGTGGTGCCTCACACCGTGTATTTGGGGGCGTTGACTTACACCAAGTATCTAAGGGTGGGGACACACACTGGTGTCTAGGTGCATTGATGTACACCTGAATCTATTCTGCTATACATAACTCATGTAATCTGGATCCATAATTTGACTATACTGTAGTCTTAAGCAACATTGTTGACATGGACCAAGATTTCTATTTTGTATCAGGTTTAATAAATCATTTACTTGATATCTAAATGGCAATTGAATATTGTGTTCATTTGCATATTGTGGCAACTGTTTAAATGAAAAGCATGACATATGATGATTGTCATGCTTAGGCAATAGGCAATAACTATGAGTAGGCACTTGTCTAAATTGTCCATACTGAGATGTTGGCAACAGTGAACAATACTGAGATGTTGGCAACAATGAACCATACTGAGATGTTGGCAACGAACTATACTGCTGTGTTGGCAACGAACTATACTGGGGTGTTGGCAACGAACTATACTGGGGTGTTGGCAACGAACTATACTGGGGTGTTGGCAACGAACTATACTGGGGTGTTGGCAACGAACTATACTGGGGTGTTGGCAACGAACTATACTGCTGTGTTGGCAACAAACTATACTGCTGTGTTGGCAACGAACTATACTGCTGTGTTGGCAACAAATTATTATACTGGGGTGGTGGTAGCTGTCCATACATTGGTGTTGTACCAAAACTGGATCTATGGGGTGGTGGTACACTAAAACTATGTAATGGCAACTGGGTCTTGTTTAAAGTTGGTTTTCCTATAGAACAATTACTATCAGTCTCGGATTTTCTCCTCTTTCTAAGCCTTTTGATTTTTGTTTTAGAAGCAAAAGGATCCTTTTCAATTTTAGTATTATCACTGCTATTCTCAGTGTTCTCATTAGTAACAGCATTATCAACTAATTCAGCTGAGCTAATACTAAAGCTAGGGGAAACATTTGAGGGTATTTCAATTAAATGATTTGCACCTGAAGCTGTAGCAGGGCAGTCAAAATCACATTCTTCAACCTGAGTTTCTATATTTGTATACTCTTTAGTGTCATCAATTTCACTGTGACAACCTAAACAAAAGAAATTTAATTTGTGTTTGATGTCACACTGCTTTCCATGAAGTTTATGAACATCATTCACACTTTGGCCAAACTCTATTCTACAAATCATATCATTAATACATAATATAAATCTTGATGCATTAAATAAAGCTTGTTGGGCCATCAATAGCAATTTTTTATATTGTTGCTCAAATTCTAACAACTCAATATCAATCATGACAGCTCTCTGTAAATAAATTATTTTGGGTACTATCAATCTTCTTAACTCTATAAGCTCTTCAAGCATACCATTGTTAAAGGGGCATGGTAGGATGAAGGATTTTATTCTATCTATTCTCTGTGCTAATCTTAATGCAATTGTTTTCACATCATCCTCAAACTCACTGAGGAGAATATTACTATTTTTATTCAAGGGTTCCATATCTAACAATCAATAAACTATTGCATATAACTTGTTAACAAAATAAAAGAAATTTTGTTCTATCTAATGTCAAAGGTTTCAGCTTCCTATGAGGTTCGAATGGGAGCTAATGAAATTATATCTAATTTATTCTATATTATGCCTAGTGGTTTACAATTTTAAGTTTCAATGATGGATGAATCCAGTAATTCTAGGTTTAATTGGACGAATTTTTATAGAATAATCAGAGTAGCTTCAACCAAACTAAATAATGCAATAATTTATAGATTAATTTAACATATATTTACAGTTAGGAACATTAAACAAGTGATATGATGGATGAATTGATTTAATATACTATCTGGTCTTATTTTTACCAGCTTACTATGATGATCAGTAGACTCTTGACTGATAGGATCATTTACTGCATACTAGAACCGGAGCATCTCTTCAATAGCTTCAACACCAGAACAGTTGGGGCACTGGAGACTCTTTGTTGAAACTAGAATAAATAGAATTATTATTATTTCATAAATAATTATGGATATAAACCTATAAAAACTAAAGGTTTAAATTAACTCAATAAGTAGAACAGAGCAAACAAATCTAGTAAACTTTTTACTAAATCAAAGCAGGACAGACTTTGCTATCATCTAGTTGCTTTTACTTTTAATTTAGCCTAAATAAGCATAAAGTTTAGGGCTAAAACAACTAAACACTTGATGCATTAAAGTAAAAATCTATAACTACCTTAAATTGCAGGGATAGGCTTCGTCCACAACATCTAGGGGGGCTTCTCCTTTTGGCAGCTATTTTAGTACTAGTGTGTACTAGGTATATTAAGTATTATGTACTGTTATATGTAAAGTACAAGTTGTTATTAGTACCTACTAAGTAACATATCTAAAGGTACTAATCTATTAGCTAATATAACAACAAGTAGATAGCTAAACTACTAATATGTAAACTATGTATATTTATACTATACTGTTAGTATTTTCTTACTATTTGTATTTATAAAGCCTGGGATTAGAGTAGGTCAGCTATCAATTGTCAGCAGCAGCACAAATCTTGGAAACAGCCGTCCTGGCTTGTCAACCTCTACTGCTGGCGTCTAGGAGTTTCTCTAGATTCAAGGCGCTGCACCTAAAATAATAACAATTTTATTTCAGTGCAATTATAAAGGTAGTCTATGCTAATAAGTCTATTATTTCAATTAATAAGTCTGTTATGGCCAAGACTTTCAAATTATATAATTCTGACCAGGCTAATAACATTGTGCACAATGGAACACATCTAAAATATTTAAATGTCCAAATAGTTCATCTTTCTATGGTGTTTATTAAATTTAAGCTAAAGGACATTTTATAGTATATTCTAATAATTAAAGACTTACCCGATCACTAATCCAAGTTTATTACCATAAACTTGATTAATAAAGCAGCTTAAACTTTTCTTTAATAAAACATTTTCCAAGACATTTATATTAATTCATATTGGATACATTTTATTGCATATCAATAACATTTACATTTTAATTCATCAAAAATATAATTTACCTCACTGTGACTGTACATTTTCTCTTATATGTACTGTGCCAATTTTGACACAATCTACGCCACCACACAGCACAGAATCTAAGCAACGACTGACGATAAATTTCCAAAATGTACATATTCGAGTCTCCTCTTTTTGGCCTATTTTATACATTTTGTAATTATAAACCAATAGAAATTTATCATAAACTATTTTAATGCAATAAACTATATTATTTTTTATACATAAATCTAATGAAAATTAATTTCTGCAGTTTGTCGACATCTCCTAGTAAATCATGCAACAGTAGGTATAAAAAGGATTTCATTTAAGGCTTTTTGAAATGTATTATATCCTTGATTTTTTAATTGTTTTCAATTTCAACTGTAACCAAAGGAAAAATTGAATTAATACCAAGTACTCATATGTATTACATTAATCACAAAAAGCAAATTGAAAAAAAAACATTTTCTAACTTTATATATCTATTTCAAAACTTTATTTATAAGCTATTATTAATGACATAAAATTGGGGAAATTCAAAAATCAATATTTATGAAACCCTCTATTTTATTTTACAAACTTACACACACACACACACACATAACTTAGCTCCAATTAATAGATAAATTAGGCTGTAACCATAGATAAGAAAAATAGAATACAGTTTAGGGATGTAAAAAATCTTAAAATGTTTATTTTGTGATTGTAGCAGTAGTTTTTTTCACTTCTAAGATATAGAGGCTGTTGGCATCTTAGGAAAATTCTTGAATATACAAATATTTTCTACTATTTTATTCTATGTTTTTTTCTGTAATCATAGATAAGAAAGTATACTTTTAATTGATTTAATTTTTAATTTTTCTGCAAATCACTGTTTCATTAACCTGTATAGTTATGGTTTTTAGTAGCGAAGCTACTCTACAATTCACTTTGTCTCTCCGTCCGTCCCAATGGAATTTTTATTTATATATTATATGGATGTTCGTATTATTCAAATCATATAAATTTTAAAATGAAAATTTTATATTTTCCCTTAATATTTTTCCTTTTTTGTTGTTGACATTTTCAATATAAATTCATTATAAATAATTCAATTTTACAGTTATTTGTTACTAATTAATGATAGTAGTGATACACGGCGAACACAGGTATACTTAAGTTTTAGAAAAGGTACGCTGTTCTATTATATAAAGTATTAAGTTTTTTTTTGTCTGAAGCTTAATTAAGAACCTACCACGGAACCTAATTAGTTTTCTTTTAAGGTAGCTGAAATAGGTCCTGGTATGGTTTTAGGCTAGTGTATATTTAGATTCGAAACTTTAGATGTTTTTAGGCTATTTTTCAAATCTTTGATTATAGAGCCTTCAGATTAAAGGCGGTAGGAACTAGTTAACAATACAGGCGTATAAGAAAATTTAACGACAAATAGAGAAACATCGTAAATCATATTTACAAAACAAAATAAGAAGAGTTACAAAAGCTAATCTATAATATAATCTGTTTGTCTTATATTTTTGTTTTTCTATTTAAATTAGGCGGTTGAAAATTTTTAAATCAACTACAGCATTTAGTATAAACGTTACTTGGTGAGTTTGTTTGTCTATGACATTATACAATAAAACATTAATACATATCTTTATATGTCTTACAATTTTCTGTTTGCTTTTCAGAGTGTAATTCATCTTTTATTGAACTATTCCTATTTCCCTGATTATTATCCTTTACAAAATAAGTTTTTTTTCTTCTAAGTACTTAACAAGGATGACAACACCCATAAAAACAAAGGTCAAAAATACAGTTTAGATTTGATTGCTTCAATTAAAACCAGGGAAAAGGGAATGATATTCTGACAAACAATTCTAAAGGAAAATTTCCCCTTAACCCTCTTCCCCTTTTCCTCCACTCTTACCCACCCCTCTTCAGTTCCATTAAAAAAAATATACTTCCACGATACTTTAAAAGGTTTCGTGATTTTTTTTGTAGAATTGATTGTTAGAAATTGAATAGATACCCCTTAATCATAACAATGTACCTACTCGTCCAAGTAATTAAAAATTCCAAAAATCAGGGTAGATGGAAAATTACATAATGTAAAACTTTTTTTTCAATGTTAAAAATATACATACAGGCTTTCTCTGTTGTACCTTACTTTTACAGGAGTCATCATGAGAATTGTGAAATTCTGACTTGCCTAAATTAACGATAATAGCAATCCGTTACGGACGGACAGAAGAACTTACCCATTTATAGAAAAGCTTTGCAAGCAAAAGATAGACATTTCTTTAAGATAATTACTACTTACGTAATAACCTTTTTTTTTACATCAACTCAATTTTACTTTTTATATAGAGTTAGGATCATTTAACTTCAAAAGTAAAATTCTATTTATAAAATACGAATCTGTTCTTAATATAGGGTTTTTAAAAACGAAGATTTTCTATAATTAGGGTCGGTCCGTCAGTCCGTAACGGTTAGCTTATTTCGTTAATTTAGAAATGTTTCTATCAATTTCAAACTTTGCATGGCGATTCCTGTAGTAGTTAAGTGGGGAACACAGTAATAGTGTCTGACTGATTATGACGTAACAAAAAAAAATTAGCCAATGAGAGGCCGTTATTGACCAATGGTAAAATTTATAGTGGCCTCTCATTGGCTAATTTTTTTTGTTACGTCATAATCAGTCAGACACTATTACTCTGTTCTTAAGTGGGACTTAAGTAGAAAGCGTAGCAACTCTATGATCGTTACCAGAATGTCCTTACGTCCATTTTAAACCTGTTCATTGTTAATTTTTAACTTTTTAACAGCTAATTTTTATGTGATATAATCATTCGATTAATCTGATTTTTTGCATACTGATTCCTAGGACAGCAAATTACATACAATGTTATAAGCGAAGCATCTCTATAATCAAGTCCTAAAAATGTAAGTATGTCTTAAAATTATTCTGATAATTCAATTCTGACACTCTACAAGTGTTAATCTTCGATTATCCTACCGTTTCAGAGCTTTGATTTTATGGATGTTCTCATCCTTGTTCTGTGTATGTACTATATGTACATACTAGCGGCTTCGCCCCTAGCCTCTAGGGGCCCTGCCCCAAGAGGTATATTTACATCTTTTATTACCCACTCCACCACTATTACAGATAATTAAAAAAAATGGCGGGGGAATTTGTTGTTTTTAGGGGGTTTGGGGGTGTCCCACCCCTTAAGAAAATAGCCTAAAACCACCACGGGACCAGTAGGTATATTCCCTGAAGAGTAGAATCCGATCGGTTCAGTGGTTACCGAGATCTTAAGGGACAAACGGACAGACAGTTGGACAGACAGACGGACAGACAGACAGACAGACATCATTATTCTTTGTATTACGCATAGCTTTGATAATTAAAGTGTTGGAAGTTAGGACCGGTGGGACCATTGTTGGTTTCTATTATAGCGTATATGTAGATTTCTGTGACTATAAAGAATAATAGAATAAAGGAGCTAAGTTGTTTAAATATTTTTTTGATATCTATGACGATTGGGCAAGCCTTGGCGTAGCTTCTTATTTCTGAGGTATCTATTTAATTCGCTGTCTCTCTATGCAATTGTCAATTTATGTAATTTGTTTATCTTTTAAAGATGTTGTCATCCTTGCTATAATTATCTTTTCCTTTAGGCAATTTTTGCCTTTGAAAGCAAATGCATCTAAGGGGTTTAAAACTGTTACTTTAGCCGAATTTTTAGCCTTAGCCACGAGTTATTTTCAGCTTATTCTTATTCCTTTAACCAAATATCTCTTTAAAGAATAACGTATAGTTATTAGTTATAGTTCTACTATAAATAATATGAAGTTTTAAACGAAACAACCCGGTTCTTTCACACAAAGTGCCGGTTGATTACTGGTAACTCCCCCCCCCCCCCCTCTAAAATATTGGAAATAAATTGAAAATAATAAGGGGGTATTATTTTCCATGTCTAACCACTAAGGGGACTCTAATCTTGTTGAACCTATACCTGCGGCACCTTAACCCTGCAGGGCTACCCAACAACTTAACCTAACCTGACATAAAGTAAGAAACAAACAAAACAAAACTGCTTTTATATACAAAAATTTTAAAGATTTATACAAATGGTTTCTGTAGTCTTGAGAGACATAAAGACCGACAGAAAATCAACCATTTTATATTTAGAATTCAGTAAGAAAAATAAAATTTTGTCCTTTCGAATTCAGCAGAGCAAGATAGAAAAGGTATAAAAAACTTTGTAACAACAATTTGATAAACTTAAATTACAAAGGAAACAAAACAAGAATGATAATATACAATAGTTATAAAAACTCTTAAACTATAATACAAAGTAGAACGATGTCTGTCTGTGTGTTTGTTTGTTTGTAACAAAGAATCTCACTAACCACTGAACTAATCGGATTCTTCATAACAGGGTAGCTTCTCATGGGTCCCAGAAAGGTTTATAAGTATTTTGGGGGAGGGTAACACTACCCTCCCAAGAGAAATCGCCCCTAGAAAAAAATTACCCCCCCCCCAAAAAAAAAATGTTTTTATTTTTACTTTTTCTTTTAAAATCTAAATTAAGAAATTAGGTTTCAATTGCCCCTAGAGGCCTCTATGGGCGTAGACGCTAGTAAGTAAAATAGAAGATCAACTTTTTGAAGAAGCATATATTTTATATACTTTTATATCATTGTAAAAAGAAACTTTTTTGACTGCCAGAAAAGCTAGCTGCAAAGTTTGTTTTCTAAAGAGGTCTTAAGGCTTATCTTGGAAGCTATGTATCATAAGGGGAACGGACAGGAAAAAAACATACAAACACTTGTATGGCTTGTAGAATAGATTTTCTGTCAGAAAAAAGCTTTAAAAATTGCAATCCGAACGCAAATTAAGCCAATTTAAGATTTAGCGGAGTCACTTTTAGGCAGGGTGCTTCCAGGGATGTTAAGGTATAAGACCATGAAAGGTAAATTGATCTACGTACCCAATAATGAAAGACAAAAGTACCCCTTCTTTAGATTTAAATAATTTGTTAAAAAATTCGTACTCCTCGAGTTTCAACAATCCAATTAAGATTTAATGAAAGTACCCAAAGTTTTTAAAATAACAAATAAGAGAACTTGTTAATAAAAATTTTGGGTAACATTGAATTTTAAAGTTCTAAGTCCCCTCCTTCCCAGGAACTGTCAGAGACACAAAAAAGGGAACAGAGAAATTGGGGGTAATGGTAAAAGAGAGAGCTGGAGAAAAGAAAAGGGGAAAGAGAAAGAGATTTAGTGGATGGGGATTAGAGGGCTGTTAAAAAATGTTTTGAAATTTATTTTTCATAATTAATTTCTTTTCTAGCATAAGTTATGGTTAAAAAATACAAATTTTCAAATTAAGATGAATAATTTTCTAGAAATCATGGACTTTAAATAAATTTACCAATCTGTTAATAGCTATATATATGCCATACCTCCTTTACTATCGTATCGTTTTAAGAATCAACACTTTGGGTTTTAATATATCTAAAATGGACGCAAAGACTAACAATTTTTGTATATATTATGTGATTTTGAGCATTAAACAATTAAAATCCCTATATAAAACTAATAAGAGGTCTGTCTGTGTATACCTTAATATCTCGCTAACAGCTGGACCGATATGGTTCTCCTCCACACTGAAGCCTTATCGGTTCAGGGAAGATTTTAAATCTATTTGGTAGAGTGTACCTCTATCCTCCCAAGAAAAATTGTCCCTCAAAGCCTCCTCCCTTCCAAAAAAAATAATTTACTCTTTTTCTTTTTAAAAATGGTCGAATCATAACACCCCCTCCCCTTTTTTTCTCAAGTGATCCTATAGGTATCTAGGGACGTAGCCGCTAGTTCAACATAAACAAGGTGCTAGTAATTTCTTAAAAGCTCTGCTAGGTGTGCAATGATTTGGCTGTTTTGTCGTGTCCAAAATTTGATTTCAATGGATATTTTTTTCATTCCTTGGACTTATGTACCAAAATAAGAGAATGGAAAGGAACAGTGGAGTAGTTCCCAATGTTTTCTCTCTCTTAAAAGATTTTCATAATTACATAATATAATTTGCATATAGAATTATATTATATTTTGTATCAATTGATTTTTTAGTAGCGAAGAAGTCTGAAACCAATACTTTTTCATTTTGAAAAGGGTAGGTTAATAATATTATTTAAACTTTTAACATTTTATAACACTCATACAATTTTATACCAAACGGACAATATCAACCTTACTTAACCTAACCTAACCTAACCTTTTTTTGGGGGAAGGTTTGATTTTTGTTTCGTAGCATAAAATGGCTGATTAAAAAATCTGGGAAAATTTATAGCATATCTAAAACAATTATCCTCTTAGTCAGTTATGAGTTTTAAAAGAAATGATTTTTTTGAAGAGAGGTGAATTGTATCTACCTCCTAACTGGCATGGAAGGCCTTATTTTCGTTCTCATGATCTTATTTATGGATAAATAATAACTATGTTTGTCTGTACAATGCTTTATCAAAGCAAATCTAAATTTTCTCATACAGACTATTTGGAAAAGAATTATTTTTTTCAGTTATTTTTAAACCGATGATATCCGCAGTCATATTGAAAAACCATGAATCGTATCGTATAGAAATATAAAAATCATAATTTTAATACTAGTTTTGTAAGCCCAGGTTTTCGGGCCCTCGAGGCTATTTAAACTGGTTAATCTTATTATTAATCATTTTAATATCCGCGGAAAGCTCTCAATAATACGATGCGATAAATAACTATAAGCGCACTTGCTCCTAGTCTCTGAGATATATTCAATTCAAATGTTTATAAATACTTTCAAATAGTAAATACGTAGCCTTATTTATAAAAAAACTTTTTACATAGATTTTGTTTGTTATTTTATTTTGTATAATTCTTTATGTTTAAAAAGAATTTTAGTATAGATTTTCATACATAAAGATATGTATTGCTTTTAAAATCCTAAACCCTGATGCATTTTTAACAGGCATTGTAAAGTCTATGTAAAAATTAGTTAAAATTTAAAACATTTCAATTTACTTAATTTAAATTGTAAGAAGAATTTAAGACAAGTCACTGTTTTACTTTTATTAATCCTAGTTAAATGTTATTCTTTTCCAATTATCAGTATTCAAACTAGATGCGTGCACAGGGTTTTGCCAGGGGTGGGTTGGTGGGCGCATCTGAATGTTTTGACAACCCTCTTAAACTTATCAAGGGGGTGTAATACATATAACTAGGGGGTGTTCTTTTATTGTCAGGGCTAGATCCATTTTTAATCAAAATACTGAAAAATCAAAGAAGCATCGTTTGATTGATAAATTATAAAATGCACATACAAAGCGCGCAAAATTCTTTCACTTACCCTTAACTTTTAGGTAGGGTAAGACTTTTTAAACTTGATATCCTTTCTTGGCTGTTTTAGTTGTGTTTATCAGGGAGGTGTTTTGTATTAAACCTCCATATTTTTTACAGATGGGGTAGATAGAGCCCACTGCAAACCCCTCCTGGACTCTTATAAAACAACCCTTAAAATTTCCTTTAAAGAAACAAAAAAGTATTTTACAACTTATATAAAAAAAGTTTCTCTACTGTACGGAAAAGAATGGAACGCGTAATTAAATTAAGATGAAATCTTTGGTGTATTGTTGTTAACATCTGCGCTAGATATCTTCTTCCCACTTTTGTAACTGAGAAGATACTCTAGAATTCTTTTTCTCGTATTCATTCGAATCCGGTGGATAGGAACCGGTTCTCATCCATACGAAAAAACTATGTCTTGCATCGTATTATATCCAGTTTTCTACGAATATAGAAATGTACAATCATAAGATTAAAACTAGTTTTTTTAGCCGGTGCCTAATAATTGTACATTCTATATCCGCGGAAAGCCGTTTATAATACGATACGAGAAATAACTATTCATACGTTTGTTCTTGGGTTATCGTTGTGGAATTAAATTGTATAATTTTGAGTATTGTTTTAAGCATTTTTTCGCAGTAAAAGGGTGAAAAACTTACATGTTATTATAATAATGTCTATATGTCTGTGTGTAGCGAAGGATCTCGCTAACAGCTGAATTGTTTTGGTGCGCTTTCATTTTGAAGTTTAATAAGTATTCTAAGGAAGGATACCTCCATCCACCCTTTAAAATTGGAAGTAAAGGGTCGAATTTCCCTTTCCAATAGGGGCTAGTATAAAATAAAGACAAATTTTAACAATTCAAACGATTTACATAAAGTTAATAACACTTAATAAGGGAAAAAAATTAAATGTATTAGTCTATATGCATAAGCAATAATCAGTCACAATAATTAAACAAGTTAAATAATAATTGTCGGGTATTTAAAGGATTTGCTGTTCTTGTATGAACTTTTTTGTTCCTGTTAATCAAAGAAAACTAAGCTTTTATTTGAAAACTTTGATTATAATTGATTGTTTACTTTTACAACTTAAATAGAGAGATTAAGAGAAAAAAGATAAATAGAGAGAGAAAAAAGAGAGAGAGAGAGAGAGAGAGAGAGAGAGAGAGAGAGAGAGAGAGAGAGAGAGAGAGAGAGAGAGAGAGAGAGATACTGTGGAAAAGGAGCACAAAAAATGTAAAAAAAGACACAAAGCTATCTTTGATTTGAAAGTAAGGACCCCCCCTGAGGCTTTTACCCCAAAATATGGGGGGGTTGTAAGGATGCTAAATGCCCACGGGGTAAGTAGAAACCCCTCCTCCGCCCCTGGAAGGATAGTAAAAAAGGGAATCTGTGCGGTTTGATGTTTGTAGGGGGGTAAATTTTGTGGTTTGGGCCCCCTGGGGCTTTGGTGTTGGAAATGTGTATTGTTTTCAAATCTGTATGTGTAGGGATAAAAAATAATTGAGTAGAGAATCTTTGTTCCATTATTTTCCTTCTCCTAGAAAAATTTTCTTGATGTGGTAAGCAATACAATTCGCTTTTGTTTTGTCTAATGTATTTGTTGCTGTACATGTTACCTAGAGTGTGTGGTGTTTGTGATGAGTCACACAAATAAAATCTTTACTTAAATGGCTTTAAACCATCCCAAGACTTAAATTCAAAAGTATAATAGCTGGAAACAAGTTTGTGTTTGTTTTTGTGATGAGTCACACATTATTAATTCTTATCAGTCTAAACTGTGATAGTCTAATGTGTGGATGTTGCACGGAGACATATGTGTGTGTTTGTGTGATGAGTCACACATACTTAATTCTTGTCAGTGTGAAATGTGCTAGTCTAATGTGTGGATGTTGCACGGAGATACCTGTGGGTGTGTGTGTGTGTGTGTGTGTGTGTGTGTGATGAGTCACACATTCCTAATCTTTATCATTCTAAACTGTGCTAGTCTAATGTGTGGATGTTGCACGGAGACATATGTGTGTGTTTGTGTGATGAGTCACACATACTTAATTCTTGTCAGTCTGAAATGTGCTAGTCTAATGTGTGGATACTGCACGGAGATACCTGTGTTTGTGTGATGAGTAACACATTCTTGATTCTTATCAGTCTAAATTATGATAGTCTAATGCGTGGATGCTGAACAGTTATACCTGTGTGTGTTTGAATGTGTGTGTGATCAGTCGCAAATTTTTAATATTTATCAGTCTAAACTGTTAATAGTCTAATCTGTCGATGCTGGACAGTTATACCTGTGTGTGTGTGATGAGTCACACATTCCTAATTCTTATCAGTCTAAATTGTGCTAGTCTAATGTGTGAATGTTGCACGAAGATACATGTGTGTGTGTGTGATGAGTCACACATTCCTAATTCTTATCAGTCTAAACTGTGCTAGTCTAATGTGTGGATGCTGCACAGTTATACCTGTGTGTAAGTGTGTGTGTGTGTGTGTGATGAGTCACACATTACGAATTCTTATCATTCTAAACTGTGCTAGTCTAATGTGTGGATGCTGCACAGAGATACCTGTGTGTGTGTGTGTGTGATGAGTCACACATTCTTGATTCTTATCAGTCTAAATTCTGATAGTCTAATGTGTGGATGCTGCACAGAGATACCTGTGTGTGTGTGTGTGTGTGTGTGATGAGTCACACATTCTTGATTCTTATCAGTCTAAATTGTGCTAGTCTAATGTGTGGATGCTGCACAGAGATACATGTGTGTGTGTGTGTAATGAGTCACATATTCTTGATTTTTACCAATCTAAATTATGCTAGTCTAATGTGTGGATGCTGCACAGAGATACCTGTGTGTGTGTGTGTGATAAGTCACACATTCATAATCTTTATCATTCTAAGCTGTGATATTCTTATGTGTGGATGTTGCACGGAGATACCTGTGTGTGTGTGTGTGATGAGTCACACATTACGAATTCTTATCAGTCTAAATTGTGCTAGTCTAATGTGTGGATGTTGCACGGAGATACCTGTGTGTGTGTGTGTGATGAGTCACACATTCCTAATTTTTATCAGTCTAAGCTGTGATAGTCTAATGTATGGATGCTGCACAGAGATTCCTTTGTATGTGTGTGTGTGTGATGAGTCACACATTCTTGATTCTTACCAATCTAAATTGTGTTGGTCTAATGTGTGGATGTTGCACGGAGATACATGTGTGTGTGTGTGTGATGAGTCCTACACTATTAATTCCTATCAGTCTAAATTATGCTAGTCTAATGTGTAGATGTTGCAAGGAGATACATTTGTTTGTGCGTGTGATGAGTCACACATTCCTAATTCTTATCAGTCTAAATTCTGATAGTATAATGTGTGGATTTTGCACAGAGATACCTGTGTGTGTGTGTGTGATGAGTCACACATTCTCAATTCTTATCAGTCTAAGCTGTGCTAGTCTAATGTGTGGATGCTGCATGGAAATACCTGTGTACACATTCCTAATCTTTATCATTCTAAACTGTGATAGTCTAATGTGTGTGTGTGTGTGATGAGTCACACATTCTTGATTCTTATCAGTCTAAACTGTTAATAGTCTAATGTGTGGATGTTGCACGGAGATATCTGTGTGTGTGATGAGTCACACATTAATAATTCTTATCAGTCTAAACTGTGATAGTCTAATGTGTGGATGCTGCACAGTGATACCTGTGTGTGTGTGATGAGTCACACATACATAATTCTTATCAGTCTAAACTGTGATAGTCTAATGTGTGGATGCTGCACAGTGATACCTGTGTGTGTGTGATGAGTCACACATACATAATTCTTATCAGTCTAAATTGTGCTAGTCTAATGTGTGGATGCTGCACAGAGATACCTGTGTGTGTGTGTGTGATGAGTCACACATTCTCAATTCTTATCAGTCTAAGCTGTGCTAGTCTAATGTGTGGATGCTGCATGGAAATACCTGTGTACACATTCCTAATCTTTATCATTCTAAACTGTGATAGTCTAATGTGTGTGTGTGTGTGATGAGTCACACATTCTTGATTCTTATCAGTCTAAACTGTTAATAGTCTAATGTGTGGATGTTGCACGGAGATATCTGTGTGTGTGATGAGTCACACATTAATAATTCTTATCAGTCTAAACTGTGATAGTCTAATGTGTGGATGCTGCACAGTGATACCTGTGTGTGTGTGATGAGTCACACATACTTAATTCTTATCAGTCTAAATTGTGCTAGTCTAATGTGTGGATGCTCCACGAAGATACATGTGTGTGTGTGTGTGTGATGAGTCACACATTCCTAATTCTTATCAGTCTAAGCTGTGCTAGTCTAATGTGTGGATGCTGCACGGAGATACCGAAGCTAATACGGAGCCAGAGGGTGCTATTACAATTCATCTAACATTTCATATTTTTTTTTTATCAAAAGCGTAATATGATCAATGACATTGTAATAATATTTCCCATTGCTACTTTGTTAGTCGCGTGACCACATTTTCAACATAAAAAAACATAAACAAACATACATGACAAATGATTTACAGTCAATAGGTTGTCTGATGAATGTTTCTTAAAATACCTGTATGTTTCTAACATAAGAATAGCCTTCAATTAATTGTGGCTATCCTGTTGTCTTTGGGTTATTCTTTCTTAAATTTTACTATTATTCATAAGTAGGCTGCGTAAGAATCTCCCTTGAATGCTAAGACCGAGAAAATGCATCATACACAAATGCTAAATTGTAGGACTGTATTATTATTTGGTGTATTGTAATTATTGCATATGCAATATAATTAATGGTTAATGCTTTTGTAGATTAAAACTATTGGTTGAAACGCTTGAAACTAACCAAGAAAAATTAAATGAAAAGTACCCAAAGATTTTGATCAAACGAAAAATATAACGTGATAACAAAACATTGGGTACTTGTGTAATATACTATCGATATTCTAATGGATTAATGAGTGTTTTGTATTTTAGTAGTCAAAAGTAAATAGGACAAATGTAGATGACCCTATGTGGATTCAGTGATCAATACCGATGTCCACGACTTGGGTTGCGCTTCGGATCACAAACATTAATTCATTGCATCAATTTTTTTAACATACAGCGAGGTCTTTAGAACACTTTCATTATTTTACTTTTTTCAAATAAACTAGCGGCTAGACCCCTAGTGACATGTAGGCTTATAGCTTTTAATTCAATGTGTTAGTGGGGGGGGAGGGGGGGTTTGGGTTGATAAATCCTGGGTACACCACCCAACCTCAAGCCTAAGAATTAACCTTTTTAATGCAGTATACATATAAAACTGTATAATTAAGTGAAGAAAAGTGGTTGTAGAGTAGCTACAAAAACAGCATTGCCCAAAACTCCAATACTGTGCAACTATACATTATACAATTTTAAAAGCCATCTTTAAATAATTTTGAGTAGGCCTACAAACATTTATTTACTTATTTAAAAGCATTACGTTGATTTGATTGTTCTGCCCTTCCCCACCAAAAAATAAAAGCTAGTAAGAATCAATATAAAAAACCTCTACGAAAATATGATCTGAAAAGTTCAAGTTGCTAGACTAATAAAGACTAGACAGGCAGACAGACAAACATAAAAACATTCTGTCAGATTTTGTATTTTACAGTTTAAATCTTAAAAGATGGTTAAATTCTTATATTTTGTAAGTCTTCTTTTAATTTTGATGGGAGTTTTATCCCTTTCAATAACACATCAGAGGAAAGGGAATAGATAGAATGTTTTTTTTTATTGTTTTGTATATTGTGTAAATATTTTGTTTAAAAAGGCCTAAATTCCTCATGCTTTAAGTAAACATATTGACTATTTGGTAAGGGTTATAAAGTGTACCTTACTAATACAGGAATCATCAAGTTTGAAATTAAAAGGATAATTTTATTATATCTAAATTAACGATGAGGGCTATCCCAGACGGATGTATGGACGGACGAACTGATCCTAATTATAGAAACGCAATGCTTTTGAAAATCTGAAATCACTATTATTTGACTAAATCTCCACATGTAATTTTTTTAACTTTTGGTTATTTTATAAAGGGTGTTTATAAAAAAACCAATCGCTTCACTCTTTTCAATATAAACCCTACAGTTTTGGTCAAAAACTAACAAAAAATGACACAAATCATGTCCAAGCAATGAGATAACACTATTGAATCTTGATTTCTACTCACCTCTCCTGAGCACTACAGCTCGAGTCCTAGTCCTTGTGGAAAATTTTTCTCTACGTGGAGAGTGGATATATAATTACAAATTTAGACAGTTTTATCATTTTTTAAAAAAAGAATAAACTGTCTAAAGTACTTGAAATCTTGTAGATAGACCCCATAATGTTTTGAGTTTTTGATGGGGCTTGTAAGACCTTTCTATAGACGCCTTAATCAGATTTTTGACCCAATCCTAGCCAATTTGGCATCCAAAAGACAGACCCATCAAACATTGAGACATGACTGCTCTGTCTTTAAAAAAGAACAAACCCTCTTAAGTACTTAAAACCATGTAGATAGACCCCATAACGTTTAGAATTTTTGATGGGGCATGTCAATATCTTTCTATAGACACCTTACTCAGGTTTCTAACACAATCTTAGCCATTTTGACATCGAAAAGAGGGATCTGTCACACATCAAGAACTGGAGAGATCCTTCATGTCTAAATGTTTGATGGGTCTGTCTTTTTATGCCAAATTGGCTAGGATTTAGTTAGAAACCTGGTTAAGATGTCTATAGAAAGGTCTTTACATGCTCCATCAAAAATTCTAAACATTATGGGGTCTATCTACAAGATTTTAAGTACTTAAGACGATTTGTTGATTTTTAATCTCCATGCAAGGAAAAATTCTACACAAGGGCTAGGACTCGAGCTGTAGTGCTCAGGAGAGGTGTGTAGAAATCAAAATTCAATACTGCTTTCTCATTGTCATTGCTTGGAAATGATTTGTGTCACTTTTTGTTAGTTTTTGACTAAAACTGTAGGGTTTATATTGAAAAGAGTGAAGCGATCGGTTTTTTTAAAACACCCTTTATAGCGAGGCATAAACATATCCCTAAAGCCCTGCCAACGAACAACTGCTCATTAGAATCAGCAAAAAACTCGAGATTCGTTTTCAATAGGACTTGGTTGGGCAAGGCAGTCGTCAGCTATGGGAATACAAATTCATAGATTTAAATCTTATGAAATCTGTAGAGGTTAAAACTTGATTACATCAACACTATCCGGTCCTTATTTTATAATTTGATTGCCTCTTTAAGGTTAGGTTAAGTAAAAGTGCCCTTAAAAGTTAGAACTCCATGCAACAAGTTAACAAGTTTTTAATCTAGTTGGAGTTGGTTGGGAGGGGGGGGGGGGGTTGGATACGTTACTAAAAAGTATTTTGTTAAAGGGAAGGGAGAAGACAATGTAAATTAAACGAATCTACATTATTTTCTTTACATTTATTGCTGTAGACTAAATTTGGGTATAGTCCCTTTCGTGACATCGCCTCGTCGTAATATCACAAAAGCTTTTAATAGGTTATTTAGTTTAGGTTATGTTATGTTAGGTTATTGCCCCGCAGGGTTAGAGAATTAGAAGAAAATACGACGAAACACCCCTTAAGCGGCATTGTCAAGGGACTATACCAATAAATTTTACACGTAAAGTAAAAAAGGAAAGATTAATCTACTTTGGATTGCCCTATCTCTGAATATCTAATAAATACAGATAGACACAAAAACATTTTATTATTAAAAATCTGTATAGTTATACATGTTCCTGTCCCTTCTTAAAGCAGTGTTATAATAGGTAATACACCAAGGAGTGATATTTAAAGATTGGAAAAATGGGGAAAAAAGGTTCATAGTTAATTGTCCATACACATCCAAAAATTACATGTGTGAAAATCTGACTTGTGGTGTTGAAAGATGTATATGCATGATGGGACATTGGTTTTGTTAGCCATTAGTGCCCAAAACTGGTATTAATTTTATGATTTTTATTTTCATACTCGTAGAAAATTTCTGTAATACGATGCTATACACGATTTTTGAGAACCGGTTATAATCCAGCGGATTTTATCAGTTTCGATGCCATACTTAAAAAAACACATTAATATTATAAATCGATATAAAAAAACTGAATTTCAGAAGATCTTAATTCCACGCTTTGAGTAACATTATCCTTGTAATAAATAAAAGGGGAGGACAAATATGAAATATACATAAAAGAGAAGGCTAAAAATTCTTTGTATGTAAAGAAACAAGGGTGACAACATCCATAAAAGTGAACATCTGAAATAAAACCGTATAACAAACAAATATAAACACTTGTACCGAGTGTAAAAAATTAATAAGAAGAATATTAATTTTAAAGTATAAACTAATTGTATATAAACTTGTTGCAAAAATTGTCCTGAGCTGGATCTTTAAATCGTTTAGTGGTGCGCTAAATCGGGGCGATCCAGTTCGGCGCACCTAGATATTATCAGATTTCAATCTTTAAATAAAAATGGAATGGGCGAACCAGCGCGCCCAGGGTGAACTGGATCACCCGATTTAGCGCAACACTAAACGATTTAAAGATCCAGCTCTGGTTGTCAAAGGAATAATTATTCCAAACTTTATTTTAAATGGACGTATGGACTTTCTGGAAATGATTATAGAGTTGCTATGCTTTCTTAAGCATACCTTATTGTCATCATCCATAGTTTGAAATCGATAGGACAATTCCAACATGACTAAATTAACAAAAAGAGCTAATCGTGACGTACGTACTTACGTACAGACCTTAATTATAGAAAAGCTTCGCTTATAAAAAATATGAAAAGATTCATATAGGGGGGAAAATTAAAAGGTACATGAGAAAGAAATTAAAAATTAAAAGGGAAGGTTAAAAAGTCCCACAAAAATGTTTCAAATTTAAATCACTTATATAATGTTTTTTTCATGTTTTTATATCATTATCAAATAATATTAAATTTAAGTATTTTTTAACAATTACTAATGTTGTTTAACTCACATAATTAATAGATTCTCTTACTTTATCCCTTTTATTAAAATTATATTATTTTGCAAAATGGTTTAGGTCAGACTAACAGACAAATACAATGTTAGAGATGCGTTCCAGCTAAAAAGAACATGGAGGCTATGAATAATATTTGTTGTATTGTAGTAGGACCTCAATGGCTAGATTTATCATTAATTGTCCAGATCAACAAAAGCCTAAGAATCTTTAGCTCAATTACGGAAAGGGAGGGGTATCATAAAATTTATATTCAAATTTTGTTCAATATAAACAATCATTTTAAATGAAATAAAAGTAGCTGAGAGTTTGTGTGTGTGTGGACTATAACCTAAAGTCATGTTGATTAATTATGCCCTAAATAGGCCCCTTATGCCTGACCCCTGCGGGGCCTATAACTCGATTTCCGGTAACCAATATAGCACAGCCTAACCTGAATTAAAGTAAAAAAAAACAAACGAAAATCTACCAACTTTTTTAAAGAAAGGGGGGAGGGTGTATGTGCTTAAAAGGCACTTTTAAGGATATGGCTGGTAATATTTGTAATAGTACTAGATGGATAAAATTATAATTTAATGTTCATTATCTACCCTTTCTACATACAAATTTTAGCTTTGCTTTACACAAGAATTATCACTGTACGTGGTACATGGACTTTCTTATAGTTGTAAATAATTAAAGAAAACTTATGACACCTTCACTAATGGTTGTCAAGGAATAGAGCCCTGGGGTACAGGGATAGTTCAATAATCGATAAATTAATCTTTCCTCAGTTTCCATTATTGTCAGATAAAAAAAATATTGGTGGAAAAGTTTAGAGACTTCTCAATTAAGATGAATTGCTTAAAGTTCATAAGCCAACTAATTGAGAGAACTTTTGGAACAAATACAATTAAAAATCCAATGTACCCTCCTTCCCTGGATTGGACCAATGCAATGGATACATTGCTTGGACTATAAAGATAAATCATCCTTCTTTGGCAGACTAAAATCATTGGTGGAAAAGTTTAGACACTACTTTATTGTACAACTCTATCAAGATAAAAGTATCTATAATTTATAATTCAATTAATCCGAGAACTTATGGGACAAGCATTATTGACAGTCCAACGTATAAAGTTGTCGTCTTCTGACTTTTCAATCCAACAATTTAAAGCTATAGGCGAAAAATAGTTAATAAAAGTTTAGGTTTTAAAGTTAAGGTTTATTTTTCGGTATTTGGAGATGATAGTAGGTTTCATTCCTTTAACCCTTACAGATCGGGGGGGGGGGTCATATTGACCCCCCCCTCTAGTTTTTTCAATGTCATTTTTTTTGTAGGTAAGATGGAGAGCTGTGACTTCATGACTTTTTAAGTTTAGTAATTATGCGTCGGCAAGAGTTGATTTTATTAGGATATCTGGTCTGTGTCGGTCGTGGTGTCCGGTCAAAGTCGGTTGGGTAGCACCAAAATTTAAAAAAAATTCTAAATAAATCTTAATTTCTACATTATGACTTTTGAAACCTAAATTTTTTTTGGTGAATACTAAGATATCAATGACCTTATGAGAAAAGTGGTGTTATGACCGTTTGACCGCACCCTGATCGACTTGTTGACCGATTTTTGTCCGGCTTTTACTACAGACATATATCATGAATATCGTGGCTTCTATTACAGCTAGATACCTATAATTTTTTTTGGTAAATTCTTGAGCAACAATAAACAGATATAAATATTAATTGGCGCCGCCAACCGCCGTTTTACCGCCGTAACCGCCGAAAATAACGGTTTCCGTTATTTGCCGTTTTTCGGCGATGATAAGAAAAAGTAATTTTTTTGTTATGAAAAATAAAAGTTCGTCCTAAAATTTGATCATCCTAGCTGCAAAATTGGCCGCTCTACAGCTGTTTTAAAATTTAGCGGCTGGCCGCTAAAAAGCGGCTAAGGAGCGGCCTGACCGCTATGACTAGAAAAAGTAATTTTCTCTAAAAATACACATGAACCACCAGAAAAAAATTTTACGTCTTTATCTGTAACAGAAGCCGAGATAGAGGGGGGGGTCAATATGACCCCCCCCCCCGATCTATTAAGGTGGGAATTGGGGCCCGAGCTGTAAGGGTTAACTTTTTCATGATTTTACTTGATGGGAAATTATATCCATTTCTTCAACTGAGGGTCATGTGATTTTTTACTTTCCTACGACTGAAGTTTAAAATATGGATGTAATCTACCATAAAGTTAGTTTCTTACTTACTGATTTCATAGGGCTTAACTTGGAGTGTATTTTTTTCTTCTTTCGCCACTATGGTAAGGTTTATAAGAGATTGAAATAAAAACAATATCCTTATATACATATACTTTTTTCCGTCAACTATTGTAGATATGGAACTTTAAAGACTTTTTACTGGCCCTATTATAAAGGGTGGGAAAGCTACTTGTCTTTTTGTAACTTTTCTATTCAAAACTAAAAAGATAAAGAGAATATTAAGAAACCATAATAGATTTTTTTTATTGGAACTTTTATAGTAGCTATGTACTAACATACAATCAACCCAAATATTTGCTAATTTCATGTCAAATTATTTTTAAAAGGTTACATTTTTTATAGGAAATTCTAAATGACAGTGTTTCCGTGGAATGGTTGAATATCTAAATAGCAAAAGGTAGAAGTATAACTTTACAAAAAAAAAACAGCCAGATTTAAGGACATTGGACTTCTTTTTTGATCTTTTTTTTATGTTTTGGCTTTTGGAAATTAAAATTGTTTTCCCCGCGTCATTAGCTTTGAAGACGGGGAGGTGTCGGGTTCAAGTCTGGTCCACATTGCGTCATACTAGAGATGATAAAAGGGTACCTACTGCTACTATGTCTGACATGTGACACTAATAGTGAGAGTTGGGGGAATGCATTGTCCCATAAACAGGCGCAACTTAATACTATACCAAGTTAGAACTTCAAGACAAAGGGCATGCAATCAAAGGGTAGGTTGTCTGCTTGAATGTTTTAATGTTTAAATATCTGCCTCTATAGCTGAGTTATAGTATGGTTTGACAAGTGCAAAATCTATTGGTCCTTTTCATACCATTCATAAAATCTTATCCAGTAGATACTCATTAGACACATATTCGCATGTAATTTTAGTGGTCTATCTTTTTTAGCAGCAGAGTAAATCACACAAAAAAATAGATGGACGGACATTAAAAATTTAGATATAATGTAGAAGCTTATATTTTCAGGAAAATCTTCATAATAAATTTGAATAAATCAAGCAGCTAAGTGATTCATAGGCTTACGAACAGACAGACGGATAAAGTTAATGATATAGTAGCTTCGCTTATACTAATAGATGAAATGTTAAATTGCACTCTGGTACTTTATCAGGCTGCGTTATAGTAGGCATCAAGGATTCACAGGGATCATAAGGGACAAGACAATGGGCGATAAATTGATGTACATTCCACTTGATGGTAAACAAAATTTTCCCTTCAATCAAAATTCAATAGAAGCACCCAAAGGTTTTTAAGTCTGTGAATAAGATTAGTCGGTTATAAAACTTTGGGTACCAGTGTAATTTAAGGTTTATTCCCTTCTTCCCTGAATATTCGGGATTTCCAAAAGTTAACCAGGAAGGGATTTAAAGCGGGTTCTAGGTTTTTCAAATCCTAAAAATTACAGTAGATTCTAGAACTCTGATTTATGAAAACAAGAACGAAGAAGTCCAATTTTTGCAAAGTTTATTAAGAAATAAGCTAAAGCAAGATTATAATTATTCTATTATGAGTAAAATTCCTTTTTAGGGAAGATTTAAAGAGGTGTCGAGATGGTTTTAGGCTATTAAATTTCTTAAACTAGTCTTACAATTCTTTTTACTTGCCTCTCTCCTTTTGATCCTAGGGGCGCAACCACTAGTTTGAAACCATAAAAATTCATGCCTTCAAACCAACACTTATTTAGAATAGCTTTGCTTCGGGTGTTTCAAACTTATCATTATTATCACAACAACTTAAACATTATTACTTTATGATCATTCTATAAGTGCCTAATAAAGAATAGAACCAACATTTGTACCATGCAAAAAATCTACGCCAGATAACCGCCCAAATTTTCTCAATAACGAATCTACTATATTACTAAGGCATGTCTTATTGTCCCTACACCTGTAATTGGCAGTAGGTCTCTCTAAAATGCTTTTTAAAAGCGAAGCTTTTCTATAATTAGGGTCGGTCCGTCCGTGAGTCCGTCCGGAACGGATAGCTTTTTTTTTGCTAATTTAGGCATGTTAGAATTGTCCTATTGATTTCAAACTTTGCATGGTGATTCCTGTAGTAGTTAGGTACGATTTAGAAAGCGTAGCAACTCTATAATCATTACCAGAATGTCCGTACGTCCATTTTAAACATGTTGATTTTTTTTACTTTTTTAACAATAATTTTTTATGTGAACTAATCATCCGATTGATCTGATTTTTGGTATACTGATTCCTGGGACAACAAAGTACAATATTATAAGCGAAGCAACTCTATAATCAAGTCCTAAAAATGTAAGATTGTCCATAAACATTATTCTGTATCAAGCAGTTTTTCAACAATTTTACTTACAATTTTGCTTCGACATTTATACATTTATATTCTGATTACTCAGTTCTGACACTATACAAGTGTTAGTGTCCGTTTGTCCTACCGTTTCAGTGCTTCGCTTTTATGGACGTTGTCATCCTTGTTTTATCAATCGCCTTTTGCATGAGAAACCAATGTGAATTATGTTTCCCCAACAGTAAAATCAAAACTGACAGATAACGGAGTTTTAAAGTATCTTCGCTCATAAGAGAACCAGATTTTCTGGAATTAAACAATATTTTATCGTAAAAAGCGTAATTAAACTAATTACTTAAACTATTTTTTATGATATTTTTAGATATTATGTAACAGAAGTAATTACATTAAATTTTTGTCTTAGATTTTTTTTCATCTTTTTTTTATGGTAGCCGATAATTTTATTGGGTCTGCTACTGGCGGCTGTAGCTTTGATAGCAGCTTATCTAAAAGTCTTGCTGGCTTAGGTTTTACTTATTATATTTTGTTATTATAATATCGTTATGTATAGATTATTTCATTATGAAAACGTTTTAATTCTTCAAGCCGTATAAAGGACGTAAATATTGGCAAAACATACATCCTAAAATGTTTTTCATAACTATGCAAAATTATCTTAAATATTGCATGTTATTATAATATCAGTCCTACTTGTTTTAATGTCTAGTTGTTGCAAATTACAAAAAGAAAGTAGCTGTTGAATTTTGCTTTAATTAATAAGTAATTTAAAATATGGTCTTAATTAAAATTTGTAGGCATGGCTTTCATTACTCCTGGGGGTTAATTAGAGACTTATTCTTAGAGACTAAGGGCTAAGCCATCAGCTGATTTAAAAATGTATTTTATTCCCTATTAAAGTTGACAAACAAAAACAAAGAAATTCATGAAAAATATTTGCAATTTTTATCAACAAACTAAATTTTTACACATTTTTAACATAGCATGTTTGTTTCTAAGAATATTAATATATAAAAAAAAATAATTATGACAAAAAAGTTGTGCTTGTTGTTTTTTATGGGCAGTTGATTTTTATGCCCTCTTGGCATTTTGAGGTAAAGTACCAGAAAGCAATTTTGCGGGTTAGTTTTTTTTTCAAGGGCGGTTACTATTTGAAGTAATACACTTTTTTCCTTTCATATATGATTAATCTTTTTGATTCTTTAAGATCTTAATAAACACGAAACATAGAGAAAACACACCAAAAGGATATAAAAAACATGCGAGTATAAAATTGCAAAGGTGCTTAGAATTTTGTGCTATCATATTTCTGTGGTATATTGGTCAGGGCTCATATCATTTCTAATTTTTAATACGTACGTCTTGTTTTATCATTCTTAGCTTCCCTCATACATAATATGTTTTACAAATCTTAGATAAATCTTAAAGAATAATAATTATAGAATACGCGGAAATACAAGGGAAAATTTGTCGTCAATTTATTTTACTGATATTTATTGGTCAGTTCGTTAATCCAGTAAGAGTGGAGGAGATAAGGTAAAAATGGCAACATCCAGGTAACTATTTATCGATTTATAAAATTTATAATAACGTTCCATAAGAGATTTTAAGGGGTAAGACAATGGACGACTAAATTATTATTGTTGAAATAGACCCTTCTGATGATTTAGACTGTTGGTTGAAAAGAATCAATTATTTCTAAAAACTTTAAATTCTATCTAAAAGTTAAGAAGAAAGAATTTTTAAAGTTTTAAAGTCAAACCTTTTTTTTCTACGTACACAATTAAATCTTTGTATGTAATGAATTTACACGTACTTGTTATAGAATGTTTCTGCTTCATTTGGTATGTACAGAGATAAATGGAGGCAAACAGGAAAAATATTTTTAATTGTAGCTCCGACGTTTGGGACTCCTGCGTTTGTCCTGGAACCGTCCAAATTATAAACAAGCCGGTCATAGTTCTTTAATAGTCAGTGGAGTCTCTATATCCCCAACCCCCCAACTTTTTTTTAGAAATAAAGACACTTTAATCATACAAATAAGGTTAAATAAAGTTCTCTAAAGCTAATAAATCAAGAAACAAGGATGACTACATTCACCAAACCGAAGCTCTAAAATAAGACATAATTTAGTAGAATATAAAATATCTAAACCAAATAGTTGCAAAATTAGCTTTTAACATTATACCTTTATTATCCTAGGAATCATTATTCAAAATGAAATTAAGATTACAATCATATTATATACAAATTTGTCGTAAAACTCTGCAAATAATAATGTTCGTTTGTCCTACCATTTCAAAGCTTTGCTTGGGATTATGTCATTCTGCCCTTATTTACCAATAGTTTTAAAAACTTGTTATTTGCAAGAATATTAAGGAATAAGACAATGAATAATAAATTGATAAACTTCCCCAACAATGATAAACATAATTATCTCTTATGTTGATTTAAATTATTGGTTAAAAGTTCGGACACTAGTAACTTGAAACCAACTAATCAAAATTTGAAAGTACCCAAATTTTTTGAGCAATTATGAAACTTTGGGTACTACCAGTATAATTTCTAGTCCAATGTCCTCTCACTCCAACATCTTACTTGACCCTTGTCTATAATTTGACATCCGAACAAAAACAAAACAAAAAAGTGTACAAATTCTTTTAAAGAGTTTTAAACTATTTATCAGAAGGTTAAATATTTCTACAAAGAAATAATTTCAATTTTCTCTCTTTTATGATTGATAAGAATAATCCTAATTTCAATAAAGTTGTTCAATTATATCATTTAAACTTGATTTTAATTATTTTAGTTTTAGTTTTTTAAACAGACATTTCGATATTTATTTGGAAAGATAATTTTCGTATGGTCGGTCAAAGACATGGTTTGGGTTTTTCCTAATTTTGCTAATTTAACATGTAATGATGGTGCATATTGCAAGTTTTAGCCCACTTAAATTACATATTCCACAAATACGTGGATATTATGGCTGGGAAAAATTGTCGTCAATCTTGGTTGCTAACATGGATATCAATTATTGAATATTGGTCAGTTCATTCATCCAGTAGTAGGGGAGGGGATGGAGTAAAGGGGATATATGAGGGAAATCGTTATTTTAGCCAGCTGAATGTTTCACTTTATTAGAGTGCACTCTAAGTTTAAATAACGGCTACACTAAAGGCCTCTAGGGACCCTTAGGGTGATCAACACAGTATTTTACATTTTAAAAGATGGAAAAAGATTATTTTTTCCATCCTCTTAAATAGCTATATACCTTCACTGGCCTTATGAAAACTTAACTGTACCGTATTGGTCCAGCGATTAGACGCGAGATCCTTCGTGACAAACACACAGTTACACAGGCATCGTTTTATTTGTCCATATGAATTTAATAATCTTTTCAGAATGATTCTTCCTGTCACTGAAGATTTTTGCAGAAAATGCGACGTTTGGTTTTCATTTATCAAATTTGTCCTTCGTGTTATGCAGTTGTAAGGTTGCAGTACATGATAAAGCAGCTCTATAAGTTGAAGGGTTGCAGTACATGATAAAGCAGCTCTATAAGTTGTAGGGTTGCAGTACATGATAAAGCAGATCTATAAGTTGAAGGGTTGCAGTACATGATAAAGCAGCTCTATATGTTGAAGGGTTGCAGTACATGATAAAGCAGCTCTATAAGTTGAAGGGTTGCAGTACATGATAAAGCAGCTCTATAAGTTGAAGGGTTGCAGTACATGATAAAGCAGCTCTATAAGTTGAAGGATTGCAGTACATGATAAAGCAGCTCTATAAATTGAAGGGTTGTAGTACATGATAAAGCAGCTCTATAAGTTGAAGGGTTGCAGTACATGATAAAGCAGCTCTATAAGTTGAAGGGTTGCAGTACATGATAAAGCAGCTCTATAAGTTGAAGGGTTGCAGTACATGATAAAGCAGCTCTATAAGTTGAAGGGTTGCAGTACATGATAAAGCAGCTCTATAAATTGAAGGGTTGTAGTACATGATAAAGCAGCTCTATAAGTTGAAGGGTTGCAGTACATGAAAAAGCTGAAGGGTTGCAGTACATGATAAAGCAGCTCTATAAGTTGAAGGGTTGCAGTACATGATAAAGCAGCTCTATAAGTTGAAGGGTTGCAGTACATGATAAAGCAGCTCTATAAGTTGAAGGGTTGCAGTACATGATAAAGCTGAAGGGTTGCAGTACATGATAAAGCAGCTCTATAAGTTGAAGGGTTGCAGTACATGATAAAGCAGCTCTATAAGTTGAAGGGTTGCAGTACATGATAAAGCAGCTCTATAAGTTGAAGGGTTGCAGTACATGATAAAGCAGCTCTATAAATTGAAGGGTTGTAGTACATGATAAAGCAGCTCTATAAGTTGAAGGGTTGCAGTACATGATAAAGCAGCTCTATAAGTTGAAGGGTTGCAGTACATGATAAAGCTGGAGGGTTGCAGTACATGATAAAGCAGCTCTTTAAGTTGAAGGGTTGCAGTACATGATAAAGTTGGAGGGTTGCAGTACATGATAAAGCAGCTCTGTAGGTCAATGTATTGGAATGGATTTATTATTACTTGCATCTTGCACCAGATTATTATGTACTCTAATATATTAAAACTTGTATCGGGCTAAAATAACGATACCCACTTTAACCCATTCCCTCCCCTCCTACTGGATTAACGAACTGGCAAATAAGTGACAGGGGAAATAGCATCCTAAACTGAGGACATTTTCCCCCTGTATTAATATCCACATATATTCTTTATCCATTGTTATAAGTTGATTACGTCAAAGAGACAGCTTATATTTTTTAATATGATAAATCAGCATTGGGCTGTTTATTACACTATAGTCTCCAAAGTTTTATAATGATGTTTTCTTATTCGTTAGCTTAACTATCTTGGGAGCTTTTATTTAATCTTAACTGGTTTGTTCAATAAGTTGAGTGTCCAAAAGTTTTAACCACTAATTGTAATAAAGTGAAATGGTAATTTTGTGTATCATCATTGAAATGTCATCAATTTATCGGCCATTGTCTTATCCCTTTAGATCCCTGAGTTGAAGCACTTATAAACACACTCTTAAAATGTTTTCTAAATAAATACATTCATATTTTGTTGGATTTTTTGCACAAATTTTATTTGCCCTTTTTAGAAAAAAAAGGCAAACTTACAAATGACTAGTGATATGGCACCTCAAGATTTATTTCTGTCCTTTAAATCTTTTAAATATCATATCAAATTTCTTACTGCTAACAAAAAGAAACTTTTTAGGCTTTGTTTAAATTAAATTTGACTATAAATTACACTGGTACCCAAAGTTTTATAACCATGTCCTCTTATTTGATCATCTTTAAAAAAAACCTTGGGTTCTTTGGATTGATTTTAATTGGTTAGTTGCAAATTAATAGTGTCCAAACTTTGCAACCAACAATTTTCATTCCATTGCAAAAAACGCGATCTTTGGTTTGTTTAAATGTCCATTTATTTAGCATTTTTCAAGAATGTCAAGCGTGGGAAAATTTTTAGAATGTGGGAACCATTTATTTTGATTTAAATGGTACATATGATTTTCATTTAAATTCATTTTTTGGACCCGTGAGAAAATTTTTTTAATGTGAGAACCATTTAATTTTCATTGAATTTCATTTTTTTGAAGTGTGGGAAAAAACGGGAGAAAAATATGTTTTAGTATAAAGAAATGTTCTATCAGTTTCAAACCTTTTTCATTCGATAGATCATACTGACTTTGGAAAAACTGTCAGACCGATTTTTGAAATTCAATCTGTGAAAAAAGATATTCAAGTTTTAATTTTTTGTTTTGAAAATATTATTTTACATGTATTGACGCCATCTTGGATTATGATAATTTTTTTTGTTAGAAGATTTTTTTTCTAAAATATTTCTAAAAAATTAACTTTTTACAATAAAAAAATCTTTGAACCTACATTGACCAATAATTCAAAGATTTTTTCTCTTTGATTTGGAAGATTTTTTATGATTTTTATTTTTAATGTCAAATAAAAACACAACAGTGAAAAAAATGAAAATTAAATGAAAAAACGTTTTATGATTTTATTCAAGAAATTATTTGCTAACATCACCTTTTTGTTGCAATAGAATGTTATTTAAGCAAACAAAATTTAGCATAAATGGATATTTAAATCCCTCGGTATTAAATGATGAGCTAACGCTCGATCATTTAATACCTTGGGATTTAAATATCCATTTATGCTAAATTTTGTTTGCTTAAATAACTCATTTACAGAATTCATTGAGGATTTATATCAATTGATATCGTATTGTATATCAATTGATCGTTCATTGTCTTATCCACAAACAAATGAGATGACAAACCTTAGTTATAGAATAGCTGCGATTAGATAATTCTTGCTATTTCTTGATCTTAAATATGACAACTTACACACAATTTAGAAATACCAACTCTTATATAGTGCGGATATTAAACATATTACTGACTTGTAAAGCATATATAGTACATTTAATAGTTAAATTTAAATTATTTTAAATTGTCGAAGGATAGTTTTTGTTTCAATACAGATTTTTTAAGAATTATGTATATTTTTAAAAATAATCCTTTGTTTATTATATATTTTTATAGAAATCTGCAGGCATTTTATATCATTTAGATATAAATGATTAGTTATAGATTCCAGTATGACTTCGAAACCGATTGACATCCACTGGATTATTACCGGTTATCATCTATACTGAAAAATCATGCATAGCATCGTATTACAGACAATTTCCACGAATATTAAAAGAAAAATCACAAATTAATACCAGTTTTGATAGCACGGGCCTTCGGTTTTAATCTTATAATTTTTCATTTCAATATTCGCGGAAAGCTAAAATACGGTGCGATAAATAACTATTATAGGTTTAAGCACAATATTAGCAATTTAATTTCCTAATTGTTAAGAGCTTTTGAAACCCATTTACGTAATACCTCTTGCCTTTAAAGCATAAAAATAACAACACCGAGAACAAAATATAAATGTACTCTTTAAACCTTGAAAACATTTTTATGTAATTTTTATATTAATAAAATTTAACGAACTAACTTTCTTTTGTGTCATATAATAATTGTTAGTTATCGCATCGTATTATAGACAGCTTTCCGCGGATATCATAATGAAAAATTATTAGATTATTTAAAACCAGTGCTAACAAAACGTATTAATTTTATGATTTTTCATTTTAATATTCATAGAATATTTAATATGATACTATATATAATTTTTCAGCATGGCCTACAATCGGTTGTTATCCAGCACATATTATTTAGTTTCGAAGCCATATGATTTTTTCCTCTCCCACTTTCTTTATTTAATTTCTCTTCTTTTTTCGTAATTTTTACTTTTGTTTTGCTTTTTGTTCTTCTTCCCTTTTCGTTTATGTTTTTTTTCACTTTTCTTCTAAAAAACTTGCTTTCTTTGATTTTACTCTATTTTTTATTCATTGCTCGGTTTATTTTTATATTTTCCTTCATTCGCATTCTTAACCTTTTCTTTGGGTATGTTAGAACTGTCCTATTGATTTAAATCGTGGGTAAATTCACTAATTTCGGGCAATTTAGAAAGCGTAGCAATCCTATGATAAATACCAGATGTGGATTCTTTAAAAAAATTTGCCCCACTAATCACTTAGTGGGGCAAAATTGTTTTCGTGAAAAATCCTCCAAAATCACAAATTAAAAAAAAAACAAATTTGCCCCAATTTTTTTTTAAGAATCTACCTCAGAATATTGATTTTTAGGTTGATGGGGCACACTGTTTAAACAAAACATCTTTATAACTATTCCTTAAAATATAAATTTGCCATATTAATCGTCTTGTATTTAAATAGATTTGGGAAATATTTACACGGAATTTTTGATCATACTTCTAAATTTTAATGTGGAATATTTAATAGTCTGAATAATAAATGTAATAAGGATATTCATAGATGCATAACCGAGTCTTGGGACCTTTATAGTCTACTAAAAAATTGGTTTCTAATCTTTTGTAGCGTCTTGGCTGTGTTGATATTTACTGTGCTATTGGCTGTTATTCAATGGCCCCAATTGAAAGTCGGCACAGAGTCCACGAGGTTAGGACATACAGTTATTTAATCCCTTCCCCCTTTATTGGTTTACTCTAATATTACTCTCACTGTCGGATTTGTTGATCTTTGCTTTTATGGATATTGTTACCCTTGTTCAGTTCAATTTTTCTTTAAATCCTTATACTAAAGTAACAGGATGTTTGTCTGTGTGTCTGTACCGAAGGATCTCGCTAACCGCTGAACCGATCGGGTTCTCCTTAACAGGGTAGATTCTCATGGGTCCCGGGAAGGTTTAGTACTACTCTGGGGGAGGGTACCACCACCCTCCCAAGAGAAATGACAAAAAAATCAAATTCTGTTTTAATATATGGGAGACTTCAACGTAACATAAAGAGGTATCGTACGTAAAGAATTATCGTAGAGACTTTAACAAACAAAAAAATTTAAAGTGCCACTAGAGGCCTCTATGGGCGTAGCCGCTAGTCTGTAATAAAATAATACTAGGTAAAAAAGATAATCTAGCGAGTGGCTTCGCGTGTTAAAGTTATTGTTTTTGCACTGCATACTTAGTGCTAAGTAAACCCTTAGCATGTCAACTTATATTATTAAAAGGATAGACAGAAAAACAATGCATTCACAAAAGGAGACAATTCTTTAAATGTCAAAACTCTTTTCAAGGACGTCCAAGCTTATGGATTTTAAGGGCAACTAAAGGAACCTTAAATACTGTAGTTAAAATGTAAAAAATGGTATAATCTTATTTTTTATTATTTTTTTGGGGGGGGGGGCGGGAGGGGGGGATATTTCCCAAATAACCCCCCCCCCCCCCTCTATCTTAGAAGTATACTGCAAATTTCAAAATGAGGAATTTACAAATACTTATTAGTTTTACCAATTGATAGACCTTAAAATAAAATTGCATATGATCAAGCAATATTTAAAGAATTTGGTCTTTATATCTGCAGTTTATATGCAGGGGTAATGCTACTTTATAAACTATAGTGTTGGTTTCTAAGTCTTTTCATAAATGTATTTAGATGGTACCTATGGTACCAAAAGTTTATAATTCGTTGGCTTAAACAATTTGAGTATTTTATTGAATTGTGAATAAGAATTTATGTTCTTTTTCAAGGGATGTATGCTTATCATTAATTGTTTTTGTAACTATTTAAAACTTATCTGAATGTCATCTTAATGTTAGCATCTTATACTTCTTATAATTATTTGATCTAGGCATTGTTTGGGCTTAAATCTTCAGTTATTTGTTTATTTCTTTCTTTATCCTGTAGGAATACCATTTTAAGTTAAAAATACAAGGCTAAATCCCCCTGTTTTTTTTTACATTTTGACAAAAAAAAAAACACAAATTTAAATCAGTTTCCAGTATGCCCTCAAGACCTATTAACACCTGCTGGTTTAGAACCTAATCTCAACCATACTGCAAAATAATTTTTCACAAATTCAAAATAAAAATCATATAATCAATACCAGTATTGTTAGCCCGGGCTTTCGGCCCCTCGGGCCTAACAAAACTGGTTTTAATTTTATATTTTTTCTTTTATTATCTGCGGAAAGATGTCTGTAATACGATAAATGACTATAAATCATATTGTTTATATTGATTTAGGTTAGTTATCTTCTTACTGTGTAACTAGTCAATATAATCAGAGAAAAAATTTATATAATAGTTATTTCTCGCATCGTATTATAAACAGCCTTCCGCGGATATAGAAAGTACAATTATGAGATTAAAACCAGTTTTTATAGCCCCGAGGTGCCGAAGGCACCGGCTAAAAAACCTGGTTTGAATCTTATCATTGTACATTTTTATATTCGTAGAAAGCTGGATATAATACGATGCTAGACATAGTTTTTTTGTATGGATGAGAACCGGTTACTATCCACCGGATTCGAATGAATACGAGAAAATCATTTATAATTATGATTTGAAATTTGTAGAAAGATATTATGATTTAGTCAGGGTTAAATTATACATGTGTGTGTGTGTGTGTGTGTGTGTGTATGTGTGTGTGTGTGTATGTGTGTGTGTGTGTGTGTGTATGTGTGTGTATGTATGTGTGTGTAATATTTATGAAAACAAAGGCTCAAGTATATTGTCAAGTGGTCATAAGTGACAAATATGTACGTATATATCAGGGAGGGAGGGGACATTGGACTGGTAATCATAATAGTACCCAAAGTTTTACATCCACATTAATTATGTGTTATTTATTGAGTAAAAATTTTTGGGCACTTTTATTGGATTCAAATTGATTGTACAAATTTTTAATCGATGATTTTAATATACAGAAAAAAATTATATTCATTTATCATGCATTGTCTTATCCCTAAGATCCCTGGTATATATGCACCCAATGGAGGTAGCAAAGAGTGATTAAAAACCCTTTTTGGTCAAATTATAATAAAGTTGTACTACATTTTTGTTTTGTTTACAATTTCGAACACTACTGAAATTTGATGAATCTGAGTTTGAGCCGTTGCCAGTGAGTTTCATAGAAATATGACTATTCTATTATCAAATGCCTATTAAAAAGTTCTTAGTGACACAGTGAGATATTTGTCTAATGGCTACGCTTCCTTCCCTCTTCAATTTGTCCTTGATCTCGTATCAACGTCAACTTACAGACAATAATTTTCAATACTCTTTAAAATAATTTCATTATTATAGGGGGGGGGGGGGGGTTAGGTCAACCCTACACTTTCAGTTAGAGACAGCACAAAATGGCACCAAAAAAATGACGTCATACAATAAAGTTGTCCAATGAGAGGCCAGTATACATTGTAATTGACCAATGGTAAAATAAATACTCGCCTCTCATTGGCTATTTTATCGTATTTTTGGTGCCATTTTGTGCTTTCTCTTTCAGTTAATTTTATAATAGAAAAAAGTTAAAAATTATTTTTGTGATTAGATTTTTTAGGGGCAATTTATCTTGGGAGAGTTGAGGTACCCTCTTCTAAAATAGTTATAAACCTTCTCTGGACCTATGGAAAAGCCTCACTGTAAAGAGAATCCATTTTGATCCTCTTGGTAGAGAGATCCTTTGTTACAAACAAACAGACAGACAAACAACATGTTACTTATATATAGATACTTAACTATAACTATTCAATTTATAACTTTAACATTTATCTATTTGCTATGCACCTATCATCTAAGGAATCAACCTTCTAGCTTTATTTTGAAAGTGTGAAACACGCTAATGACTTATAGAGCGTCTCTGTAATTCAAATTAATTAGCAGGCGCTCATTTTATCTTAGAGAAAAGCAGTAATGTTTAGACTTCATTTTAATTAAGTTAAATTTAAAAAAATAGACTTCTTCGAATAGTAGAGAGCCAGCTGAAATAAAATACTTTTATTAATCATCTTTTTGACGAATTAGCTTTACAATATGACTTTGAAACAGATTTATATCTGCTGGATAAGAACCGGTACTGAGCCATACTGAAAAATAATGTATCGTATCGTATAATAGACAATTTTTCACGAAATATAATGAAAAAATCAAAAATTCATATCGTTATTATTGAGATTTATAATGAAATAGTAAACACTGAACAGTCATAATCATTGATTTATAGACTAAAATTTTTGCTTTAATTTTATTCTTTACATAATATTTTAACATAAAATGGTTTTAAAGAGTTTATTTAATAATAAATTTCTCTTTTTGATATCAAAACATGTTTGTAAAATTTCTTTAAAAATATGTTTAGAAATCATTTTAAGATTTTACTTGAGCATTTTAACACAAATAACTTTATTTTCTTTCGTTATGTTAAAAATACAAAATACTGTGAGCATTAAAAAAGTGGTGAAAAAAAGTTGGCATCCGTTACAAAATGAACGTTGAAAAAATTAGAGCAAATGAGAAGTTTTACTTTGTTATCTGTCTGGAATATTCAATATTTACAATTTGGCGGCAAAATTTCGACCAATGAGCGCGCTCTCGACACTTCGTGGCGGCAAATTAAAAAAAGAGATAGGTCAGGAGAGGTCGTGGCAGAGGGTTTGCGGCGCTCATTGTTTGAGGAGGGAGGGCAGATGGGGTGTGGGAAGGGGGGGGGAAGCACAGTGAATATTTTTTTAAAAAATCAAAAAAGTAGAAAGACAAATTTTCTTAATAAAAGCTAACTTTTAAAGTTTTTTGTTTTCTTTTTCTGGAAGATTAAAATCTCGAAAACGGCTAAATTAATTAGTTTAAGCTTTTCAGGGAAGCCTTACAAAGCAGTTTCCTGCCTTAAGCTTTTTAGGGGAACAAAAACATATATGCTTTCCTGAAAACGTGTAACACTTAGAAGCTAGGGACTTCTTATTTATCTAAATTTTTAATAAATTTAGAGAATTTATATAATTTTTTAAAAAAAAATCTCTAATACAAATGTATATAAAAATCTGCAGTAGGCATAGGGCATTGGATGTTATATTAAATCTCCCTCTAAATCCGTTAAAAGAAAATTCTGTCCGACTGTGAATTCAAAAATATGAAAACGAGTTTCCAAACCGTAGAAAAAAGGGGAAGGGTAGAATTATAGACAAAAATTTGCAAACGCAAAATAGAAAACATATGGCAAAAATTCAAATTATATAGAAATATAATTTTAGCTGCAAATATGTAATAATAATTATTAATTCTATTTTTCCATCTGTTTTTTTTTTCATAATTTATGTGATTAAATAAAGTAAATATGCTTTTAATTTAATAACTAAACAAAACAATAATTTACATTAAAATTAAAAATAAAGTTTTGGTATCGATTATTATTTTTTCAGTATGGCTTCAAACCCGATTAATATCCGCTAGATTAGCAACGATTCTCAACCATACTGAAAAATTATGTAATATATCATATTACAGACGATTATTCATGAATATTGAATTAAGAATAAGAAAATTAAAACCAATTTTGTTAATATCCACTGAAAGATGCGTTGAATACCTATTCTAGTCTTTTATAGAAAAAAATACTTAATTAATTGAAATACTTTATACACTCTAAGCAATGAAAATAAATTAAAATAGAAAACTAAAAATCTACAATGGCAATTTCTGTCGTAATAAATGTAGAATAACTAGATATACAATTCTTTAACTGGACTAACAGGAACAATTCGGCAAAAAGTCACCTATAAGCAAAGAATAAATAATTAATGATTTTTATGGGAGAGTTTAAAGTAGAATTTTCGCACAATGACTTCAGTAATCATATTAGACATTAACTCAAATCAAAATCAAAGATAAAAACCTATCATTGTTATAAATTTTTTAACATATGTAGTTACTAGAATAAGATAAACACTAACTGCCTTCTTGAAATAGGTCTTAATATCTACGTAAAAGCAGTCAAACTATCTCTTTTATTTGATACCATGTTAGTGGTAGTGAACTGGTTCTAATCCAGCATAAATTATCTAATTCGGAGCCATTTATAGACATCTTTCCATGGATATTAAAATTGAAAATTATTAGATAGATTCCAGTTTTGTTGACCAAAACGTGCTAAAGGCCCGGTCAAGCAAAGCATACAGAAAAATAACCCTCTTCCTTATAATTGAAGTGAGTATGTGACTGTGGCTAACTGAACCCTTTCTTAAAATGAAAGATGACACAGCTTGTAGTATGATTTGTTAATATGTTGTTTATATATTGACATTGAGAACAAACAATTCAACATCTACTGAAATTAAGGGATTAAATTAATAGATTGCCAAAATTAATTTTTATTGCCTTTTTTCACCTATACTATTTTATAAATAAAAAGTACCTACATTTTTTGACATTTTTTACAGGAGATATTTTCTACTATATTTTTTTACCAACTTTTAGCAATGTATTATTTATATATCAAATCTATTTTTGCAAATCTAATAATAAATTTTTTTTTATGTTTGTTAACCACAGAGCTATTTAAGTTCTCTTACCTTAGAATTTTCACACATATCCAAGGATGGTTTTAGGATATTTACTTATGAATAAAAGTTTTAAGGGTAGTTTTTGGCAATGTTTCAGCCCTTTTCACAAATAATTAAAAATACAGAAACTCTAAGTGTGAGGGGCGAAGCCACTAGTATAAATAAAAAGAACCTAATCGTATAATTTTAAGTGTTATTTACCTTCCCTCAACCCATGGAGCTTTCTCCTCTGATAGAAAGGAAAAGTATAGGCAATGACTATAAAAGTTATATAAGTTTAACAAATCATTGAATGACTATTAGTATTAGGTGAGAAATATACTTTTCTTCAACACTTACTTTATTTATCATTAGTTTGTACCAAAACAAGGATGACACTATGTTTTGACGGCAAAATATTTTAGTCATTCATTTATATGGCAGACGAAAAAAGATATTATAACTCTCAAATCTGACTATAGAACAAACGGACATTAACACTTGAAGAGTATCAAGACTTAATAAGAAAAATATTATTAGTTTTTAAGCGTAAACAAAATTTACAAATTTTATGTATATTAACTTGTTGCAAAATTAAATCAATACATAATACTGTTTATTGAAATGCCTCGCTGATAATATTGTACATTGTTGTCCTAGGAATCATTGTACCAAAACTGATATAAATAGAAGAATTTGTCTTATTTTTGTTCATAAATGACATCAACATATATCAACATAAAATTATATAGAACTACCGACTGCCCCCCTAGATCTAAAGACTAGCGTTACATCAGTCCAGAAGAGGTTTATATATGGATATATATTTCAAATTGAAAGATTTTTTATTATAGGCTAGTGGCGCATTGCTAGTATTTTTTAAAGACTTCAAAAATTTAGTTAACCATAATGCCAACGTAAATAAGCTGTTTATCAAAGGCTTTGCGCGTCTAAAAAAAAGTTTTTGCTTCTCTACTTTCATGTTTATGGACATGATTATGTTATTTTCTTTCCTTATACAAAAATACAGTTATATATGATCCATTTAAGCCAAATAATATACCTACAATGGGCTTATATTTCCTTATAATGGCACACAAGGTACAATTTTAGTAATAACTTTAAATATATTGTAGATTAAAATCTCAAGAACTGATAACAAATCTGTAATTATTTTTTCAGTAGCGAAGCTACTCTTATATGGTTAGATAAGTTAGTTGCTTGTCACCATGCAGTTGTCGTGTAATTTTAGAAAGTTGCTTTAAGAAAGAAATGTGTTCATTTTAGAAGGTTAAAATCAATTAGGAGAACAAGGGTAATTATGTTCATAATAAGCACATCATTAGAAGTTAACAATAAACTGTTAAGTTGTAAAGTTAATTTTAAATGAGAAATTTAGAACATGTATTGTTAACAAAATTAAAATTTAAGAAATAATATTTGATTACTGCAAAACAAGGAGAGAAAGTAAACGTCCTAGTTTTAAACTTAAAATATCCCCAAATTTTAAGTTAACAGTTAAATCCAGGGATCTTAAGGGATAAGACAATTAAAGATAAATTGATATACATCTATCAAAAATTTGAACACTACTATTCATCAAAGTATTTGGGTCGACAAATAAGATGACGTGGCTATAAAACTTTGTGCACCAGTGTAATTTGAGTCCCATTTTCCCTTCTTCCCTGGTAACATCTTAAAAAGACTTATCTGTAAAATATATTATGAAAATCTTATGATTGATTAAATTATATGTTTTCAAACTTGGGATAAGCCCCCCATAATATACACCTCTGACCAAGAGGAGGGAGACATATTCTGAGAATTAAATCGTATTATATTTGTGTGTACCTTTGTTGTTCTGTGTCATAAATTTTCCTTAAAATAAACACTAGACAAGTTTTGATACTCTATAAAGCAAATTGTCTGCCTGTCTATTAAATTTTAAGGGAACAGAACTTATCGTACGCGTACCTGCTATTTTAGACAGACAGCTGAAATAATTTAAAAGATATCTTTTTTCCTATAGCATTAAACACCTAGTGTATAATTTCCTTGGTCCGTTTGTATAAAAGACATATAATATAGTTCAGACGAAGCCCAATCTGTACCATTTTTGCACCACTTTTATTTACTGTGACGTCATAAAATGAGGGAGATATGAGGAGAAGTGGGAAAGAAAACCCCTAAAAAAGAGATGGAGAATTATGACGTCACAGGAATCGAAAGTGGTGCAAAAGTGGTGCAGATTGGGCTTCGTCTATAGTTTAGTTATGTTTTTTATATTTAACAGATTCTATCGTTTTCCTCCGTTTCTTTTTAATGACCACTGAACATCTGCTTATAGTTTTAGAGTAGCTCAAGTTCATTAGTTATCGGTTGTTCGACCTTACACTTATTATAACATTGATGTGCTTTTAAAAATCCTCCAAAATAATTTAATTTTGTAAAACAAGAATTAGACAAAATTACATAATAGTTATTTCTCGCATCGTATTATAAACAGCTTTCTGCGGATATAAAATGTACAATTGAAAGATTAAAACCATTTTTTAGGCCCGAGATGCCAAAGGCACGGGCTTAAAAACTGGTTTTAATCTTATGATTGTACATTATTTATATTAGTAGAAAACTGTTTAAAATACGATGCTAGACATAGTTTTTTTCGTATTGATGAGAGCCGGTTCTAATCCACCGGTTTCGAATGAATACGAGAAATGATTTTAGGGTATTAAAACTGTTGAATATTTGTCTTTAACCTCTACCTTTGACTTTAGTAGAATTTTAGGGAGGGGGGGGGGAGGACTGTATATAGGTTGGACAAAATATTATAATAATATATAAACAAGAAAAATTATATACATAAGTTGCACAGTTAAAATATAGAAAAAAATCTTGCTTAAAATCTCAAAAATGTGTTAAATCATATTGTTTAGGCATGTGAAAAAATTTAACAATAAAAAAAGAAAGAAGGTCTAAAACTGACAAAGTTTTAGATTAGTTGCGCTACTTATGATAGAAGGAGAAAAAGGAGGAGGGGGAGAGAGTTAATTTTTCTACTACCCCCCCCCCCCCCCCCCCCTCCTCCCTTCCATTATTTGTAAAGCCTCCCTGATAAGCTGTAATATCCTGGGCGTTAGTAAGTTTAGCACATATACAAACATAGACTTGTATTAGGACATTTTATTATTATTTTTTTATCAATATGGAGGGGACATTGGACTGTAAATTTCGTAGTACCCAAAGTTTTTAATACGTTAACTTAAAAACTTTTGGTACTTTTGTTGAATTTTGATTGGGTGGTTGATAACTTCAATAGATCCAAAATACAGTAAGGTTTATTTTGTTTATCATCATCGGGGTTGTTAATTATTTTATCCTACATTGTCTTGATCACTAAAGTGTTTTAAATCAATTAAAATTTCTGAACATATGTCCATGTCACTGAACACTCACATATATACATCGTGAAAAGAATTAGCTCTACTTGGGGCAGAGTTCAGAAACATAAATACTTTTCTCTATTGTAGCAGAGTTTAGAAATGCATTAGGCCCTCGATTATACACGATTTTTGGATTGAAGAGAATTAAAACGGCTTTTTATGATAAAAATTTGAGTTGAATTAATACCAAAAAATATTTTTTGTATAATGAAAAAAGCAAGATGAAAGATGAAAGAAAGAGAGAGAGAGAGAGAGAGAGAGAGAGAGAGAGAGAGAGAGAGAGAGAGAGAGACAAAGACAGACAGAAACCAAACAATAATTAGAAGGATGTTTAATCAAAGAATGAATTAAAGAGTTTAAGTTATAGGCGGTTTCCTCTGGCACTGTGTTTGGTAGGTCAGGTGTTAGGATATATCGGGTAAGGGTAGCCCTACAGGTATAGACTCCGCAGGGTTAGGGAATAAAAAGACTATCCCCTTTCTTATCTTTAATTTAATCTAAAAAAGGGTTTGGTTTCTGTGCTCATGGAAGTTTGAAGGAAAGCTCCAAATTTTATATTTTGGTTTAATTAAAATTCCATAATATAAAAAATATTCCCATTTAGGTTAGGTTTACAGATTTCATTAATGGTTATTTTTTGATGGTTTGTGAATTGGGCTATAAGGACGTGCAACCTTAAAAACTACACAAATTGAAGCTAAGTAATTAGGCACTGATTAAAGGTTTATTTGTACTGGGGATGGATAAAAACAAGGACGATTAAGTATACAATAGATTGGTAGGAAATACAACTGAATCATGAGACAAATTATGGAACTACTTCAGATTTCATTCATTAAACAATAAAATAAATCGATTGGTTAAAAATTGGTTAATAAGGGGGGGGGGGGGATAATTAAAATTAAAAGCAAATATATCAGTACTTTCATGTAAATGTTTTTATTTGTTTGTTTATTACTTTAGGACAGGTTAGGTTAGGTTAGGTTATAATGGGTACTGGGTAGTCTTACAGGGTTATGTTCCCCGCAGGGGCTAGGCACAAGAGAAAAAACTAACCCCAATTATTTTCATTATATTTTAAAATAAAAGGAGGGGAGATTATTAGTGCTGAATAGGCACTTTGTATAAAAAATTACATTACAAGAAACAACGACGAAAATGACTTTAAGAGCAGCTATGCACCAACAATAAAAAAGGGAGAGGGTTGAATTAATGAAAAGCCCAAGGTTTCCTAATGAAGTGTTTGTCTGAAACTCACATACACAGCAAAAAACATCTTTGCTCTAATCCCCTAGGATTTAATCAGGGATCTTAAGGGATAGGACAATAAACATAATAACCCTTCTGTAGATTAAAACTATTGGTTGAAAAGTTTAGATACTATAATTTCTGAACAAAATTATACAAATTCAATTAAAGTTTTCAATGTTTTTAAGTCAATGAATAAAGTAACGTTGCTAATAAACTTTGTGTACCAGTATAATTTACAGTCCTCTATACCCTCCCTCCCTGAGTTTAGTCATGGAGCAAGGAGTTATTTTCAACAATTTCAATCTGTTACTTCTCAGAACAACTATTTTTCCCCTGTATAATTTTGTTGTTAACCATTTTTAAAAATATCTATCTATCTATCTATCTATCTATCTATCTATCTATCTATCTATCTATCTATCTATCTATCTATCTATCTAACTATCTATCTATCTATTTATCTATCTATCTATCTATCTATCTATCTATCTATCTATCTATCTATCTATCTATCTATCTATCTATCTATCTATCTATCTATCTATCTATCTATCTATCTATCTATCTATCTATCTATCTATCTATCCATCTATCTATCTATCTATCTATCTATCTATCTATCTATCTATCTATCTATCTATCTATCTATCTATCTATCTATCTATCTATCTATCTATCTATCTATCTATCTATCTATCTATCTATCTATCTATCTATCTATCTATCTATCTATCTATCTATCTATCTATCTATCTATCTATCTATCTATCTATCTATCTATCTATCTATCTATCTATCTATCTATCTATCTATCTATCTATCTATCTATCTATCTATCTATCTATCTATCTATCTATCTATCTATCTATCTATCTATCTATCTATCTATCTATCTATCTATCTATCTATCTATCTATCTATCTATCTATCTATCTATCTATCTATTTATCTATATATCTATCTATCTATCTATCTATCTATCTATCTATCTATCTATCTATCTATCTATTTATCTATATATCTATCTATCTATCTATCTATCTATCTATCTATCTATCTATCTATCTATCTATCTATAATATAACTGAATCTCATACCAAACTCTGCATGAATTCTTGTTAATTATCCTAGGACTATATAATAATACTTTAATATATTTTAACATAATTGATATTTTATTTTCCATTTGAAGAAGAAATCATAATGAAAACAAGGAATATTTAGTCCATAATTAGCGCAGCTACAATAAATAATATTTTTAAATCATCAAATATATTAATAAAGAACCCAGTAAAAGTGTCTGACTATGACGTCAGAAAAAATCAACAATTAATCAATGAGAGACCGCTATATATTTTACCATTGGTCAATTACAGTGAATACTGGCTTCTCATTGGTTAATTGTTATTTTTTTCTGACGTCATAGTTCGACACTTTTACGAGGTTCATTAATAAACTGAAGAAAAAGCGGAACAGTCAAATAGAATTAGGGAAAAACTCCCCTCTTATTTTCAATCTGGTACCATTGTCTCAATATAGTGCACTAAAAACTGAAACAGACGTACATACTTGGCCAAATAATGAACTAGCTGCGCTACTTAAAAAGTAAAATTTATTAATTAAGTGCCAAATCATCTTTTTATTGTCAAAAACATTTGAAAAGTCATTAAATTTTAAACCCAAAATTTTGGAGAAAAAAGTGTCAAAGTGTACGAATGTTCCATTTTTGCTAAAAAAAGACACTTCTTGCATTTTTAGGATAATTATCTGACTAACTTAATTAAATTCATTATATTTATTTATGTATTTTGGCACAGATCAAAGTGATTCATAAAGATGTTGTGTGGTCCTAAAAGAAAGAGAATGAAAATGTTGCTATTAAAATGCATAAAATCAAAAATTATTTCAAGACCGAAAGACTGACAAAGCAAGTAAATTGTTAACTGGATTCCTTTTAGTAAGACGAATCCTACCAAAAAAAACAGCAGTATATCTCAGTTAGTAGCCGAAAAAATTACATTTAAGATTTTACAGACAGACAGACTGCTGGACGGACAGATAAAGTAAATTATAGAGTAGGTTCGCTTCTAATGCTCAAAAAATGAAAATGGTCAGCTAAATTAAAGATGCAAATAGGTAAAGTAAATCAAGTTTTAATTCTATTTCATGGAGGGAGGTTATAGATTATCTTAGTGAAAATATATCAATATCACCTAATTTAGACAAAGCTACTAATGTAATTTGATCGGATTTATTCATATACAATAAAAAGCTACCTGAACCTTCACCAATAAACTTATGGCCTCCAACAACGACAGTCAAGCCAGACAAAAGTTAGGAATTCCCTGGCTTATACTTATAATTCCATTTTGCAAAAGATAAACATAGGCTTTAGTGCCTAGCAGAATAAGGTGTACATGTAAAAAAAAAATAATAATAAAAAGTTAAAGTACCGCTTCTCTTTAATATTCTTTCGGGTCTTAAAAATAAGTTATTTAGTCCGTCTGAACAAGGCACTACCGTTAAATGATTATATCTTCATTTTAGTAGTAATTATTTTCAATATTAAGATTTTAAAAAAATCTTTAAACATTGAAAACCTAATCTTCATGAGAATCGTTAAAAATTGTTGTTTTTTTTTATAAACAAAAACCGGGTATAGTCCTTTCCACGGCATCCCTCCATAAGGAGCGATTCTTCGTATTTTTCACAGTAGCTTTTCTCCTATTTCTAGCCCCTGCGGGGGGCTCTAACCCTGCGGGGCAAATTACCTAAACCTGTGGGGCAATCACCTAACACAATATAACCTAAAATAACCTATAAAAAGCCATTTTAAAAATACGAAGAATCGCTCTTTATGGAGGGATGTCGTGGAAAGGACTATACCCCAAAAACCTTTATTAAATGTATAAGATACATATTCCCGGGAAAAATTCTGGCTATTTTCAAGATATTGTATTCGGCTACAATGTATTGGCACCAGTGAACGTGGTTTATGTGCCACACCTATACTCATCAACGCACTAAGTAAACATTGGAAGAGGCGTGCATTGTAGTTTTATATCAGGGGTTAAGGTAGAAAACTTTAAGGTTGGAAACACCACAAAAACCTAACTTTAATGATGGTTCGACCTAACCCCCCTTTCTATTATATACATATGTATATCCTTTGATAACACGACTTTGTCTGCAAAGTTTAATTTCCTAATTAGCACATATTGATAATCGTGCTAATATATATATCAGTTTATTTTTTAAAAGAATATATTTAGATTTCATATGGAGAAGTAAAAGTTATAAAAAAAGGAAGAAAGATAACATAAATAGACTCTTATTATCAAGACTTTAGACTGTAAACAAACTGACCTGGTACCTAATATTTCATAATATAGTTAACTTATTCGTTGCTTCAAGAACTTTGGGCACTTTATTTAAATTTGACTGGTTAGTTCCAAACTGAGAGTATCCAAACATTTAAACTATAGGAGTGATAATTTATGTTGATAAAATTTGATAAAAAAAACTCTCTCCTGACAACGCCTATACGTGCAAACAAAACAAAATATTATTATTTATCTTTCATCATACCTCGTTATCAACAAAAATAATTTAAATTTGTTACAGCATAATTTGTTAAATATTATTATTAAAATTATTTTGATTTCATGATAAGTGACAGTGAGCATAAAATAAGACTTTATAGTTGTACAGTTAAAAATCATTTCTTAAATTAATTTAATATAAACCAATGAGGTAAGGGACATTGGACTGTAAATTACACTGGTACTAAAAGTATCTTTTTTTATTTCTGGCTCAAACACTTTGGGTACTTTTATTAAATCTTGATCAGTTGGTACTTAAGGTTAAGTGTCAAAACATTCAACCAATAGTTATTTGTTTATCATCAGGTATCGTCGATTGTCTTATCCCTTAAGCTCCCTGATTTGAACACTCTTTTTCTCTGATGGACACATTGGTTTGAAAATTAAAAGCTTAATCAGAAATCAGCGCAGCGGAGCAACTCTATGTGGGATGAAGTTACGGGAATACTACAGCAAATATCATTTTGTAGCAAAATTAAACATAGATAAGTCCAAAGGTATGTGTTTATATGTTTTTATGTAATTAAAGATCTTTTAAATGGCTAGACAGAGATGTCAGTGCTTGGAGAGGACATTGGCTGTAAATTACATTGGCACCCAAAGTTTTATAACCAAGTTATTTTATTCGATGATTACTTTTATTGAATTTTGATTGGTTGGTTTCCAAATTCATAGTGTCCAAACTATAATAATTTTAATCTACAGAAGGGTTAATTATGTTAATGTTTTTGTTTGTAGTGTAGTTGCCAAAATTAGTTTGCTGTGTTCTCCCAACACTAACACATAATCTGACCATGAAAACTTTTTCATAAAGGAAGAAATTTAGTATTTAGGCAACTGGCGGATTTTCTTATTGAAAATGTGTTGCCTGAATATCCCTAGAATCAAGGGTCATTCATTTAAAATAGGCTAAAGCCTCTCGTGGAACAATGAAGGGAGTTTCAAGATAATTTATGCCGTTTTAAAGATATTACTGAATAAACGAATATAATAATTAGGAATATTATTACAAATTAAACTTTAGATTATATTTCATTATTAGTAATCCAGCGATTTTAATCAATTGTTATCATTTAATTTGGGAAACTTATATTTTCAATTAATCCTAGAACTCCCATAAAATATAATCTTAGAATGTAAGATACTAATTTAAAGTTTTTATTCGAAATTTCGACATAACCCTAACTTAAGGAAGGGGAAAATTTGAAGATGAAGGAAATAATTTGAAACGGAGAGCGAGGGGGGAATTATGATACAAAGGGCATTGCGAGGGTGAGAGAGAGAGAGAGAGAGAGAGAGAGAGAGAGAGAGACAGAGAGAGACAGAGAGACAGAGAGACAGAAAAGAAAAAGAAAAAGAAAGAGAGGGAAGGAAGAGAGAAATTAAGGTTTAATTAATGAATGTAAAGTTTGATTTGACAGTGTGGTTCTGTGTGGACGAATGGTTTTGAAAAGATGTGACTGTTCTGCAGGCTGAACATGAACACTATCTCCCTCTGTATGGCGCTGTTGGGCGCATAACACGGGATAAAACCTTTAGTAACACTCCAGGCATCTTAAGGGATAAGACAATTGACGCAAAATTGATATGCGTCCCCATTACTTCTATAGATTGAAAATATTGGTGGAAATGTTTGGACACTAAAGTTTTGTCATCATCCAATCAAGCGCTCAAAGTTTTTGAGCCAACGAGTAGGATAACGCAGGATAACTTTGGTTACCAGTGTAATTTATAGTCTAATGTCCTATCCCCCCCCCCTGGTAACACTCACATATGTAAACAAGGATGAAGAAATTCAACGTAGGGTTAGATATAATGTAGAAAATTACCCATCAAAATCTGGGATCTTAAGGGATAAGACGATTGGAGATGAATTAATAAAAATCCCCAATAATGTTAATGAAAAATGTTATGTTAAGAACGGACGGACGGACGGACGGACTGACGGACGAACGGACTCTAGTTATAAAACAATTTTGCTTTTAAAAATAACTGCCGCTCCTTACCAAATGTATACACATAAAAACCAATAATATAGCAAGATTGTTCGTTTACTGTGTTCCTATTGATTACTTATGTGACAGACTTACGGAATATTCTGATAATAGCATAGCTTTTCTTCTTACAAGTATATAAGGTACAAAATAGCGTAGCTTAAAATATTAAAAACTACCAAACATGAAGTTATACATTGCATAGCAAAGCATCGAGCCTAAGTATTGAAGAATAAATATGTATTTAAGTTCAAATGTTGACTAAAAATAACGAGAATAATAAAATACATACATAGCGCAGCAAAAAGATTTTAAAAATTGTCAAAACTGTCTTGCAATATGCAACAAATACAAATATACGATAAGAAGTACGATACATTGCAAATAAAAATAAAAAGATATGATACAAAAGTAAATACAGTATATTAGGAAATGGGTTGTTAACACCCCTATGGAAAAAAGGAGGTGTTTCCATAAAACCCCTTGCAAATATACAAGGAATTGTATCAGGGATCTAAATGGATGTAATAATATTTTTTTTGGTGCCAGTGTAATGTCCCCTTCCTTCCAAAAATGTTTAAATATTTATCATATTAGTTTAATATTCATGTTTTACACCCCTAGATATATATTAATACCCCCTTTCTTTCTTCGAGCACCTCACTAAACTTCCTTAAACTTTAAAAATATGAACCAAAATCATGTGCACGCACCTAATATAATGTTTTAACGGACCCATTTATAAGCAACAAGTATAAGTTTTGTGATTATTAAATATTGTAAAGGTTGCGTGATTATACAATTCAGAGAATTTACAAAGAATGTAATCATACACCTACATTAAAATTATAAATATATATTAAATAACTATTATGATATAGTAATACGTGATATATATGTATCATTTATATATTTACTGTATTAAATACTAGCAGCTGCACCATTAGTCTGTAAGAAGGGTGAATACAAATAGCCTAAAACCAAATTAAGACCTACGTCTAAATGATGAACTCAAACAGTTTTTAAAATCTTTAGTTTCAGACAAAAAACATTACTACTTTATATTATTGGTTATAATAATAAATATGTACAAACTGATATTTACAAAAACAAATAAGGTTCCAACATAGCATTTTAAGTATCATATAAAATTATTTTTATCTTTAATTCAGGTAGAAATTGGAAAATAAGTCCAGAGCTGGATCTTTAAATCATTTTAATGGTGATTTAGATCGGGGTGCATTTTTAAAATGCCGCGCTGTGATTGGCTGAAATTTCGCGCACCCCGATCTAAATCACCATTAAAATGATTTAAAGATCCAACTCTGATATTTTCGATTTAAATCGGTTAGAATCATGCAAAATTTTTGTTTTACCAATAGATCACTTTGATTTTTGACTACATTCAAATCGATGTAATTCGGAAAATAACAAAAGGACAATAGCATTTAAAATTTAATCTATTATTTTGCTACCTAATACTCCATTGTCCAAACCCTACTTATGTTTGATTCCTACCTGAAGTGAACGATCGTGTTGAGCTGTCCGAATCATCTTACACCTAAACAAAAATTAAATAAGTTACTATACATTTCTCAAAGTCGCAATGTGACTGTTTTTTTTAGCTGCTGGAATGGTTTTAGAAAGCAGCACGGCTGTAGATGTAAGCGGCTGAGGGTTATTTAGCTGATTACAGCTTACGGGTGAATTTAAATTTAATGACTTCAAAGTTATAAACGATTATTAATTATAGAAACTAGAGTCAATATCTTAGCCACTATATATAAAAACAAATATATTAAAGTTTATTAAAAGGCCAAATTTAGAAATTACCTAAACGGCAGGCCCCTCCTCCCCCCATTCTCCAACCTTACATTTACAAGCTTTCTATGCTTAGAATAATCAAGAAAGGTGGTTTCTAAAAGGTTAGAGTATTCATGGTTATATGCAGTTGTAAAAAATTCCTGCTTCTAATTTTAAACCAATATAAAGGACAATGACGTCATGTTAAATAGACAAACAGACAGACAAGGACATTAATAGAGTAGCATTACTACTCATTGTAAATATGGTGCTTTCTCTAAAAGTGCCTAACCCCATGTGGTGCCTAAACCATGCGGGGTTATCCTATACCCAATATTACCTAACCTAAGGTAAAACACACAATATAAGGGAAGAAACTTGGGATCAGTGGTCTATTGGCATTTTTACAGAAACGACCACAAAAAATAAAACGTATACAACGTTTAACAAAATTAATTTCTAAACTTTTGGTAAAAAATTGTTTGAAATACTTGACTCAAGGATGACTTGAAATAATATTTTTAATGTTTCCGCCCACAATCTTCTAATTCTCACCTCCCCTATTTCTATAGTACCTTCTTTTTCTCTTTTCTCTTTCTTTCTTTTCCACTCTATCTATCTATCCCTCTTTCTTTCTTTTTCACCCAATCCTATATCTTTCTCTCTATTTTTTCTCTTTTTTGTTTTTTCCCTCCCTTTCTTTCTCCTTCATTCTCCATTTTCAAACAACTTAAAAGAAAATGGATTAATCAGAACTTTTTTTATATTATATATTATGGTAAAACCCAATAGTGCTTTTTTATACTTAATCCCTCTTTTTTATGGATCTTAGTACACCTCTTACATGCATATAGGGTACTCCAGTTTTTGCGCCCCTTCACCCCACCCACTCAACTTGTTACCACCTTTTCTCCCTCTTCAAAATTTACTTTATAAGTTAGGCAGTTGCAAAAAGTTTGCTTGCTTTAACAATTATTTCATATTCATTTAATATAATACAGACATTATGAAAAGATATTTAATTTGAAACTAAGGGGAAAGGGTGCACAATTAGCATGATTAAATCAAAGTATTTCTGTGGTCGCTAGTCACTTTTTGTTAAAGCACATTTTTATTTTCTATAGTAGCATAATGTGTCTATTAGAATATCTAAAACTATTTGATTTTATCGGTACACAAATTAGGGAAGCTCTGTAATTGTGTTGGTCCTGATCTGGTAGTAGACTCTTTTCAGGCTGAAAGGTCATTCTTAAACGAGATTTTAAATTCGAAACCAAGATATAATATGAGGTGTCAAATTATAAATGTTTTCATTATTTGATCCAGAGGCGTTTAGAAGGGGTATTATACAATCCCTTAGAAATAACCAGTCCCTTACACCTCCATTGACAAGGCTAAACAGTTAAAGGGGTGTTAGAGTAAAAATAGTCACACCACTCTTAAATTTAAAGGAATTGTTAAAAAATAATTTAAACACTTTAGTGCTAACAATTCAGGGATGCTTGTTTGATTTTTAGTGGGTTGGTAGACATCTAGGGGGGTGGATATATTTCTCTGACAATAAAAATACACTGATCTGATTTACTTAAACTGTTACCTCCATTGACTATAAGACTATACAAAAGTAACCAATGTTCAAAAAGAACTGTTAATTTTGACTACATTGTAAAATACAGTGATACAAAGTTTGACATAATAATTATTGCTATCTGTTACATTCCGACCAGCCAACCCTAATTAGAGCATATCATAACTTTTGAAAAATAAACATTAGGGAGAAAAATTTAGGAAAGAGTTCTTTTTTCATCTGCTCTACTGCGTCAAGCCTCCTTCCCCTTTTTAAAGTCATCCCCCTCCTCAAAGCAAAGCCAACCTATTTGAGGGGTTCATTTCAGGGAGGAAGGGGACAAAGACTCTCAATTACAATGGTTTATTATACACGTTTTCTTGTTCGTTGGCTCAAAAAAATTGAATTTGGATTGATCTAAACTCGTCAACCAATAATTTTAATCTACTGAAATGTAATTTTATTTTCACTGTTGGAGATGTAGATCTATTTATCGTCTATTGTCTTATCCCATTAAACCCCTGGGTCAACTTTAACACATTCAAAATCAAAGTCTAATTCATAGAAAACTCAAGAAAGATAAATTTATTTTCTCTTAAGCTTCCCCCAATATTTATAATTGATACTAGTAGATTCGCCCCTATCAAGAAAATAACATAAAACCACCACAGAACCAGTAGCTATCTCCCTGAAGAGAAGAGCCCAATCGGTTAACGGTCACCGAGATCTTGGCCTTCAGACAGACGAACGAACAGACAGATATCGTTCTACTTTTTTTTTATAGATAAAGTATCTCTCAAAATATCATTATGTATGTAAATAATTGCCCTTGTATGAATCAAAATGTTGTAATTTTGATCTTTATATTATGACAAAATCAACTATCTAACTAATACTCTATAGTTATCTATGGCCCAACCGTTTTATATAGTTTAAAATTGATGATTATAATCTGGAAATTGTCTTAAAGACCCACGAATGAGTTGCACATTTTTTATCTACTTCAGAGGCGTGCAAAGAGATATACTGAGTAGGGGGAGGGTAATCCTCAATAGGACTAACAAATAATAGATTTAAGCATTGAAATGGTTTTAGGTTACTTTTCTGCCCCTTAGAATGCAGAGCTCCTAGATGTAAGAGACGCAGCTTCTAGTATTTTATGTAAGGGATGTCTGGCAATATCTATAGTAAAGCTTCCCTAAAAAGGATAAGTCGATCAGTTCAGTAGTATTTAAAATCATATGCTTCAGACCGAAAGCGATTTATATTTAGATTATTACTTCTAAACCTAAACCGCCGCCAAAAATGTTGCGATCCTTGTTAAAAATGCTACTTTAGAAACTAAGAACTATAAGAATATTAAAACAACCATTAGCACAAAATATTTGGTTTTAAGTTAGCGTTCTAAATAGTAAGTGTTTTAGTAAGTATAGTATAACTGTATAACAATTAATTTACCAATCAATTTTTTTGAAATTTTTGGCAAATAATTTATTTATTTTATATAGCAAAACTATTACATATCATTTTTGTCTCACTAAATGAGAGCTCGGCAGCCTCAGCTGCATTCAGATCAACAAGACTCAATCGCAGACTAAACCAACGTAGCCACGTAGCTGCCGAGCCCTGCTAATGATAATAATTCAAACATTTCCCATACTGATAGATAATTAAATAGATACTTAATATCTTTAAAATTCTAATTTATATTTATGATTTTAAAAAGAATAAATCCAGTGATCTTAAGGGATAAGCCAATATAAGGTAAAATGAAAAATCACCAATGATAGTAAACAAAAAAATATTTTCTGTAGATTAAAACTATTGGTTGAAAAGTTAGGGCTCCACATATTGGTACCAACCAATTTTATTTCAATAAAAGTACATTTAATTTTTGAGCCCACGAAAGCGATAAAGTAATTATAAAACTTCAGATACCAGTGTAATTTACAGTACAATATCTATAAAACAAAGTAGTACGATGTCTGTCTGTCCATCTGTCTGTCTGAAGCTTAAGATCTCAGTAACCACTAAACCGATTGGGCTTTACTCTTCAGGGAATATACCTACTGGTCCTGGAATGGTTTTAATCTATTTTCTTAGGGGGTGGGACACACCATCCCTCACCAATTTTTTTTTACTTTTTCTTTTTAAATCTAAAATATAAAAAATTAGGTTGATCAAACCTATTGAGTTGACGCCGCTAGTATTTAATAATTTTTCTAGAATTTAGTATTAAGATTAACCATATATCGCTTTTCTAATAATGACACTGTTGTAATTTATTGCTATATTATCAGTATGCCAGACTGTCCCTTAGGGGATATCCCCAATGATTACATTATTACTCTTTTACTTTTTTTCTTAGACTTAAAAATGATGGCACATTTTTTAAAAACTTTTATTCTAGACCTTCCATGATTTTAGGAAAATTTACATGATTTCAAATCTACAGAATCATAGGCAAAGGGCAAAACAAATTGTGTCGGGGTGTGGAGAGGGGGCTCCCCGACCTTGGCTAGAAAAGGAAATTTGTGCTGACTCTCCAACTAACATTGATGATTTGTCGCTTTTTTCCAAAATGTTGTTTGGTCACCCCTCACCTTCCCTATTAACACCCTTAAACAATTCCCCCCTCCCCCCCTTGCTTGCTACCCATTTATATATATGTATACATTGAAACACACATATCATAAAGTCACTACATTACGTAGGCCTTTTTTAGGTGATTCTTACATTTTTGTTGTGTGGTGCATCCAAATTTGATAATCATTTTCTCTTAGCTTATTCTCTCTCTTTCTCTCTCTCTTTGTTATTGAACTCACCCTGTCCTGCTAGCCCCTCGGGGCTACCTGGAAAAGAGAAGGAAGGAGAAGACTGCTTACATCATTCTTATTGATTCAGTTCTTCTTGTGTCTCAAAAAATGTTGATAATCATTGAATAAACCTGTTTCAATTGTCCATTTTCAAGTGCAAGGGTCCTCTGTTCAGGAGAAAGCAGGAAATTTTACTTTGTTTTTCGTGAAAACATTATACAAAGCCAAAAGGAAATTCCCAATCCCAGGTTTGTTTTGATATGCTACAGAAACTAGTCATGGAGGGAGGGGACATTGGACTGTTTATTAGACTAGTCAAACAAAGCTTTATAATAACGTTGAATACTTGGGGACTTTTATTGAATTTGCATTGGTTGGTTCATTCAGTTTAATGTCCAAACTTTTAAACCACTAATTGTAATCTACAAAATATATAATTTTGTGTATCATCATTGGGGATGTATATCAAATGATTTGTCATTGTCTTATCCCTTTTGATCCCTGGAAGTAGGTGCTTTTACACAGAGTGCATGTCGAACACTGATATCTCCAAGCATTGGAAAATGAAAATAATCTCGGTGGTTAGTTTTTTTTTATGGCTTACCATGCGGGGGTCCTAATCCTAATTCCAAGTATCTCCTACTACATGGCCTCTAGATGCTAGGTGCGCAACCGCTTCTATCAATTTAATTAAAATCAATTATCGATAACATCTTTCTTAGATAGCTAAATTCAAAGCGTCAATGTTACTTTTTAAATAACCCTTTGTCTTTTTTTAGGGGTTTCAGAATTAAAAATACACTTTTTGGAATTCATTTTATTACATAATGCATTTTGTATATTAAACAAGAGATTGACAACCGCTAATTTTTAATGTGCTATGACCGCGCATTCAAAAGAAAATAACTACGGATTATTGACATATTGATACCAGCGACTTTTATTGTGACTGTAAATATGTAGGCAGCCGAGAACTGCCGTGCCTTGCTAAAAATTAGGGGATTGAAAACATCTGTCGAACCCTGCATTATAGCATTCAAAGAAAAATAGTTTTATGCAATGTTGTGGTATTTATAAACTAATCTCCGCAAATTATAAATAAAAATGTGCATTAGTAAAAATTATAATATGTAAGAATAGCTAAATAACAAACAACTACCTTTTTTTATTTTTAAAGAATAACTATGGTAGGACTTAATAATCTGAAAATTACCCCTAAAGGCTGAGGGCCAAGCTGATATATTATTTATAATTTCAACTTATATATATTGGGATAAAAAAATTTTTTTTAGTTGATATCGCGTTAAACTTTAAAGTTGAACCTATTAAGCTTTTCATATTAGGGAAGCTTCTGATGGGTCCTGGAATTGTGTTCATTCATTTCTTATACCAAAGTCTTAGGAGGGTTTTAGGCTATTTCATTGCCCTTCCTTCCCTAAATTCTAGGGGTGTAGTTGCTAATATGAAAGTAAGATTAATAAAAAAGGAAGGGAGTGATTATTGCTATGATACAATTTAAAAAAAGGGAGACAAACCAATCGCAATTAATGTCATTAAACCATTTTAAAGATAAAAAGTTTCACCAAAAATGAACCAAACCTTTTTTTCCATAAATGCATAAAAATGCCCTGCTTAGCATTAGAAATAAACTTTTTATGACGAACTAAAAAGTCTTTTTTTTCTTGGAAAATTTTAGAACTTGCATTTTAGCTGTTTACAGAATTTAATCTAGATTTAACTTGAATTAAAATATAAAAAATTCTCTTGTACAAGTGCCGCTAAAAGTAGGTCTTGAATTCAAAACAGGGTAAAGTTTTCTTCCATTATTGCCTCGAAACCGATTAATATCCGATGGATTAGAACAGGTTCTCAGCCATACTGAAAAATCATTTATAGCATTGTAATACAGACTGTTTTCCACAAATAATAAAATAAAATTAATACTTCAAGCCTGGGCCTGGACCTTAGACCTCCGGGGCTATCAAAACTGGTTTTAATCTTCTCATTTTTTGTATCTGCGGAAAGATGTCTCTAATACGATAAGATACGAGCTAAGACGTACAGAGAAAATATACAAAACAATACTAATTTTTTGAAAATCTTTATATAAAGAGTAAGGGATATTTGTCGAAAGGATATGGTCTCAATAACTACTCAGCTGATCGTGTTCATATTTTTGGGAAGCTTCACATACCTTTTTGAAGGTTTTAGGCTATATTATTTTCAAATTTAAATCTTGGGATTGTTTTAAGCTATTTTTGAAGACCTTTTCTTCTCTTCGAATAAAGAGTCCTTAGATGCAAGGGTCATAGCCGCTAGTCTCATATAATTTTAAAATCAAAATGCATATAGAATTTGTAGGTTCTTCCTTTTACTTATTTTGCTAATAGCACAGTGTATGCGCGCATGCAGCTACACTACAAAGAACACGTTAGTTAATGTAATTCTGACCATTGAGAAAAAAAACTAAAATACAGGGAAATGGAATTTTATTCAGTAATTTTATTATTTTTACATCAAATAATGTTTGTGTGGTTTCAAATTCAGAATAGTTATCTATCGCATCGTATTATAAACAGCTTTCCGTGGAAATACCTAGAAATGTACAATCAGAAGAATAAAACCAGTTTTTTTTTAGCCCCAAGATGCCAAAAGCACGGGCTGACAAAACTGGCTTGAATGTTATGATTGTACATTTTTATATTGAAAGAAAACTGGATATAATACGATGCTAGACATAATTTTTTTTGTATGGATGAGAACCAGTTCTAAACCACCGGATATTAATCAGTTTTGAAGCCATACTGAAACTGATATATGCATTCTGACTATCTTAAACTTTTAGATCCTGATTCCAGCTTCTACAGAAATACCTTACAAGGATGAAGATTTCTACCCTTTGATTGCCAAACCTTGTGTCTGTGGGACCAAGCTGTGCTAGGTAATGACTTTCGCCCAGACAAGAGCCAAAATGTCCCCGACAACTAATGGACATTTCTAACCCTGTTGAGATTTCTTGAGCTTTAATTATAATTACCTAACCTATTTAACATAAGAGTTAGTGGGGGGTAGTTTTGTATGTTTATTACTTTAGATCAGGTTAGGTTACATTGATTACCATGTAGCTCCACAGGGTTATGACCCCCCGAAGAAAAAGAAATATAATAAAGGTAATTATGTAAAAATCCTTACACTAAAACTAAGCGATTTCTATGGATTAAAATCCAGAATTTTCTTCTCCAATCCTAAAAGGAATGAATTGCTGTTTTTTTGTCCAGCAATAAAAGTTTCATAAAACTGCAGGTATTTCCAAAAAATCTGCTCGTTATGGCTTTCAACATGTGATGCACTTTTTTTTGCTGTACTTTTTAGTAGCGAAGCCACTCTGTATATGAGTATTACTTTCTTGTTTGTTGATGAACTAAAAACAAATACTTCTTTTAAGGTAATAAATTATTTTTGAACTGCTAAAAATAATAATTTTTTTTGTGAAATTTTTTATATGTTTCTAGCAAATGTTGTATTTCTGTGGTATTTTGTTCTTGTTTTTAAGCATTTAAAGAAAACTTCTTGTACTTTGTTATTTTTCAAAACTAGAACGTTTGTAAGCAAAAATATCTTTTAATTGTTTAATGTTTTTTTTTATATCCTTGCTTTCTGTTGCAAGATATTGCTGTGTTTAAAATTCATACTTCCTCTTATATAGCAAGATATAGAACTTTGCACACCAAATAAAGGTTTGGTTTATCTATCGTTGACCTGTCACTGTGTTACAACATTTGGACGAAATTAACGCCATAATAGAAAGGAATATACATCGGGATGGTTCGGCCAAACATTGCATTGGAACATTTGTCCACTTTTTGGAGACACTTTAAGCAGCTCCCTGTATTGTACAGTAAGATATATAAGTTCTCCGGAATTTTAAAGTTAGGGGGAGATTTGAAATCTGCATCAAATTTTGAGGATTTTTTTTTATAAAATTCGTTTTTTCTATAATTCTTTATCTAAAAGCGGAAATCCAATTCAAGTTAATTAATTTTGGCATCTGTGATTGTTGGATTTAAAAAATCTGCGCTCTGATTGGATGGCGTACATCATTCAACCAATTAGAGCGCAGATAGTTTAAAATCCACCTATCCTATTTGTCAAAATTAATTAACTTAAAATGCATTTCTGCTTTTAGATAAAGAATTTTACAAAAAACGAATTTTATAAAAAAAAAATCCTTAAAATTTGATGCAGATTTCAAATCTCCCCCTAACATTAAAATTCCGGAAAACTTATATATCTTATTGTACAGAGAGAGGTGTATTATCAAAAAAATAAATAAATATTTATTTTTACAAATAAATTACTTCAATAGTGTCCTATAACTATTTTTTTATAAATACAAAAATATTATTTGATTTTCTAAGCTTTTATTCTTCATCTCTCAACCAAAAAGATACAAGTAATAATGAAATAAAAAATAAAAAAAGATGAGGATTTACAAAAATAATATACTTTTCTACATGTATTGCATCTAAAAGACAAATTATTAGAGAACGAGGAGACTTTGTTCTGTTAATATTATTACAGTGGTGCCCAAAATCCAAGTTGGTTCGAAAACTTTGAGAACTTTGATTGGTTCCAATTTAGTAGAGTCTCAACTTTTCAACTAATAATTTTAATTTAGAGAAGGGGTAATTTTGTTTAACACCATTTGAATGAATTTGTATAATTTTTTATCTTGTTTTTCTTAGGGAATCCAAATTATATATAAAGAATGGATCAAGTGAGATCCATCTATAACAATGACAAGCGCTCAAAACCAGGCAGGGACGGGATATTGGACTCTAAACCGGTACCCACAGTTTTATAAGTTTTTAAAAAAAAGATCTTATGTCAAGTAATTTTTTGGCAGTTATTGCCAATGTACTAAATAGAACATTATCGTTGCCCAGTTACTATAAAACAATTTAGGTTTTATCCCAATTTTATGTTTAAAGAGATAACTATGTAGTTTGAAAAGTAAAAACTTTATATTGCAATAAATAAAAGAAATACCAAGAACTAATTTGACCTAATTCTTACAAAAGTTTTTGGAGAAATTAGATATTAAAACTTACTCGTATTTCTTTCATATAAAACTTGAACAATATCCTTTACTATCTGGTTTGATGGCCCAGACAACCAACTAAATAACTGTCCACTCTAGCTGTAACGCGCCTGACTTTGTAGCAGTGTTTATGATTTATGTTAGATTGTACTTTTAGAGTGTGTCTTATTTCTAAAGGTTTCAAGGGATAAGATAATGTAAATTGATGTACATCAGCAATAAAGAAAATTACCCCTCCTGTAGATTAATATTATTGGTTGAAAAGTTTGAACACTACTAAATTAGAACCAGCAAGTCAAAATTCCCCAAAGTTAACGTGATTATAAAACTTTGGGTACCAGTGTAAATTACAGAACAATATGGTAAAATAAAACAAAGCATTACTGACCAGAAGACCAATATAGTAAACTTGTAGAGCAGGATCAAGCCAGGGATCTTACGGGATAAGACAATGAACAATAAATTGATGTACAACCCCAATGATGATACACAAAATTACCCTTTTTGTAGATTACAATTAATGGTTGAAGCGTCTGGACACTTAACCTAATGAAACAACAAATCAATATTCAATAAAAGTCCCCAAAGTTGTTCAGACAAACTCCAAAGGGTAAGAAAATGTTATTATAAAACTTTGGGGACTATAGTGTAATACACAGCTTAATATCATCTACGTCCCTGGCTACCAGCACAAAATAAAAAGAAAATGACATTGCTACTCTTCATCAAGAAACACATTACTTACTTTCAGTTCAGCAGTGCATCGTTAAAGTTTAAATGAGTAATTAAAAACAAAGATTTAAACATTAGAACAGCTACTCGTTTGTAAGGAAGTATAATGCAGGTTTTAAGCTATATTCCTGAGCTTCCAATAAAATTCAGTTTTTGTTGTTTAATTTTTAATCCTCTAAATACAAATTCGAACATTTTCTCTAATTACATTATTAAAATTTTTTTTATCGATTTCTTAAAGTCAAAAAAAGAAACTGCATTTTTAAATGCAACAAAAAAAAGTTGGCTGTAGATTCCAACTGCACTATGTTCCATACCAAACACATCTCACACAAAATCGATTAAGTCAAAAGATCATTACTCATATTTGTCGTTGTAGACTATGGGTCCCCGGGGGGTCTCTCCCCCCTTTCTCCCCACCCCCAGAAAGTGGTGAGTTGCAGCCCCATTTCTATCATAGAAAACACATATATAAAACAGAGTGGGTTCATAACATCAAACGCATTTTAATTGATTTGGTAATTTTTGTATATGTTCATTGTTCAATTGTCTCTTCAAACTAAAAAAAATAAAGAAAACATGGAAATATTGAAACAGAAAAAGCAAAACACACAATTGTTAAAAATTGCAACCTAAATACTGAATTCTGACTGTAATTTTAAATGTGATTTTTTGCTTTTTATAACATGCTACCATATACCCAATCTTTATAGGTATAAAATGAATACAACTTTGGGTACTTTTATACAGGGCACTTTTTTGCTTTAATTTTTAATTATAAAAAATATTATGAATGAATGTTTTATATTTAAATTTGTAAGTCTAAGATTACATTTAAGTTTGGTTTGTTTGTTTAGAAGTAATCTGACTTTATTAGACTATTAAAGGTCAAGTATTTCAATAGACTATTAATAAAACAAGAACGAAATAAATATATACAAGAATGAGCATAGCTATCCCTGAATTGCATGCAGACACAAGGCAGACACAACGATACAGATAAAACCATAAAAAATGTTAAATTTTGAATTCCAAACTTGGCAAAAATATGAATTGTAGGCCCAGTTGAGAGAGTTGAGACATGCTAATGGTTTTTTTTTCTTGGTCCCTACCCAAGGTTAGCTTGGAATAATTCAGAGATTTATGGAAGGGTAAATGGTACTTAAATTTTGGCGGATTTTTTCTTCCTTTCTTGGTTTTCAAGTCCATATAGCATTTCATTGTTTTATTTTGTAGGGAAGGTGATGGGTTCGAATCTCATTCAAAATCGCGTTATAATTTGTAATTAATGTAGCTATTTCAGTTGCGCGACGTTGATAGTAATGGTAACAGAAAGGGCAATACAAAGGTTGGACATTCAAATGGTTTACTGTCTGCAATAGTTAGGTCTAGCCTTACTTTGAAACCACCATCCTGACAAGTATTCATGAAGAGCGTTTTATGCCATATCCTAATATATAAAGTAGTAAGCTTTTTTGTTTGTAGCAAAGGATCTCACTAAACGCTGAACCGATATGGTCCTCCTTTACAGTGAAGCTACTTATAGCTCTTGGGATGGTTTTAGGCTATTTTATTTTTATAAAAAGTCTAGGTAAGTATGGTTTTAGGCTATTTTTCTGCCCTTCCATATTCCTTCGACATTGAGCCCCTAAATGCTAAGGGCGCAGCCGCTAGTAATTAATATAATAAAAGTCATAATGTAGTTTAACAACATTTTTGAGTAATTTTGCCTTGAGACAATTCAAGACGAATTCAAAATTAATATAAAATCAGGTTATTGGTTAGTTTTTTCTTATGTCTAAGCACTACAGGTACCCTAACCCTGCAGGGCTACCCAGTACCCAATATAACATAACCTGTTATGACCTTAAGTAAATATACCACCCCTTATTTACAATTTCTTTCAAATAAAGGATTGGGGGTATCAATGCTTAACATGAAACTTTGTGTGAAAGTGCCAATATTAAAGTGAATTTATTGGCTCTTTCAGTTTTACCTGACCCTTAAACACTGAGAGGCAACTGCATTCTAGCAACATATATCACAAATAATATAAATGGGGAAAGGGAATCTAACTTGAAAGGGAGGTCAACACAACAGTACAACACCTTATACAATATTTAATGGTTTTTCTGGAAAAATAAACAAGTTAGACATTTTTAAAAAAAAACGGTTAATGCAGTTTTTTTTAGGTGCAGTGACTTGGAAAAAAATGTACTTCTTCTTAAAAATTTCTTCTTGATTTTAAAAAAAGACTTTCATATTCCCAATATGTAAAGAAAATACATAAAAATATAATTCAACCATATTCAGACTAAAATTAAACTTGTTACTTGATTTCAATTTTATCATTCAAAATTTAAAAAAAAAATGTTTTCAGTTTAGAATCATTTCTCAGCCATACTGAAAAATCATGTAATGCATAACGATACTGGTTTTTATCTTATTTTTTTTTTATTTCCATATCCGCGAAAACTTTTCTATGTACCTATACCAGTATGGCTTCGAAACCGATTAATATCCACTGAATAAGAAACATACTGAAAGATCAATTTATAGCATCGCACTACAGAAAATTAAAATATTTTTAAAAATTCATAAAATTAATACTCGTTTTGTTGGGAATTCGGATCCTAAGGGCTAACAAAACTGGTGTTAATCTTTTATTGTAATATCCACAGAAGCTGTCTATATACGATGGCCAGTATGGCTTTGGAACCGATTAATATCTGCTAGATAAAAACCGGTTCTTAGCCATACTGAAAAATCAAAAAAATTAAATAACTACCATAAAAATTCCTTTTTAACGCCGCTGCCATATTTTTGTATACAATAGATGATATAAAAAAAGAAAATAAAAGATAATTACAGCAGACCGAATATAGGAGATAGGAATTTAGTTTTCAAATGTGAAAACTGTCCTATTGTAGATAAAGTCAAATTGTATATATTTTACAGGTACGAGGGGGTCTTTCCGAGGCGGGGGATAAGTATTCGAGGATTTTTTGGCGAACTTTTCACTAAATATGTTAATAAAAGGGCTTTTTATCTAAAGTTTGATTAAATTAACAAAAACAGCTAAATTTTATACAGTTTAAGTAAAAAATAACAGTAAATTAATTTCCAGTATGATTTCTATACCGATAGATTAGGACAGGTTCCCGGCCATACTTAAAAATCAATTATAGAATCGTATTACAGAAAATTTTCCACGAATATCAAAATAAAAATAATACCAGTTTCGTTAGCCCGGGCCTTCGGCTAACAAATCTAGTTTTAATCTTATATTTTTTTTATTTAATATCCACGGAAAGTTGTCTAGAACATGATGCGATAAATAACTATTCTTGATATTACATCCAATAAGCGTATAAATGTAACTTACAAAGTGAGAATGGGGAATAATTGAATAAGGTAATCACAAAGTAAACCCAAAAGTTACATAATTCAAATTATTTTTTTAAATTTTGGAATAACTTACCCTACCCACGGTACTTTCAACATATCTCTCTTATTCTTACATCTTTTATTAAAAGGACAGTCCAAAATTTTACTTACTTTTAAAAATGTATTTTCAACTTCTAAATCTAATAATGTCTGTAGTTTTAGCACCAATTGGATAGTTTTGCATTATTTAGTATTTTGTTAAAATGTGAATTGATATTAAAATTTTTATGTAAAGTTAAAACACTATTTGATATAATTATTACTAATTTTATCCTTTGATTTAAAGCAGTAAGTTTTTTTGTCTGTAATTTAACATTTCAATAACTACTAAACTATGAAAGCTTTACTTAAGGTTATTTTTTTAGATTTAATTCTTCGGATGGTTTAAGCTATTTTTCTGGCCTTTCTTAGGTGAAAAAGTGCCTAAAATTTATTTTTATTCCCCCAAAACACGGAGCGATGCCATAATAATCTATAATACAAAGTAGAACGATGTCTGTCTGTTTGTTTGTCTGTGTGTCTGGTTGTCTGTTTGTTTGTAGCGAAGGATCTCGCTAACCGCTGAACTGATCGGGTTCTCCTTTACAGGGTAGCTTCTCATAGGTCTTGGGAAGGTTTATAACTATTTTCTTGGGGGGTGGGACATCCCCAACCCCCCCAAAATGAAAATACCCCCCCCCCCCAATTTTTTTTCTTTTAAAACTATTAAAATAGTAGGATCGACTACCCCCCGCACCACAAAAAAAATCCCCCCCCAAAGAAATTTTTTAAAAATTTTTCTTTCCAATCTAAAATAAGAAAAATTGGTTTAATCAAACCTCTTAGGGGCAAAGCCCCTAGAGGCTAGGGGCGAAGCCGCTAGTATAAAATAAAGTAGACTAGCGTCCTCTAATATACCCTATGCCCCCCCTCCCCCCCACTACTTCTATATCTCTAAACGGGTCTAACTTAACAATACAAATAAAGGCATAGGACATAAGGCATACCGTGCTATAAAGGAACAGAGATAGATATAAACAAAAACAAAACGTTTAATAAACTTCATGTAAAGGTTATAAAGCAAAAGCAAATTAAATACAAATTTGTTATTTGATTATTTCCCTTGCTTTGGCCGGAAGGGCCGTTTGCTTGTGACCAACTTAAACAATTTGTCATTTAAGTAGCGAACCTGACATAGCAGCAGTATGAAATATTTCTAAATCTTTAGCTTTTAGTGTTGGGCTGAGATACGAACCTATCACCTTCCCGACAATAAACGGATGCTAACGTAAAACGCAATAGTCGCGGGTTACAATCTACTTTACCAGAATCCAAATCCCAATCCAAGGTGGTATAGAGGGCCTGTAAAATTATAATAATTGCAGGAGAACTGAAAGTTGAAATAAGAGCTAATTTAGTTCTCTCGCCCTCTCGCCTTATAGTTCAAATATATTATTCTCTTTACAGATAAAAAATATATATTATATACATTTTTGTTAACATTTTCTTTTAAAATTAAATCCATAATACAAAGTACAATAATGTCTGTCGGTATTGTGCGTTTCAGGGAATATACCCTCTGGTCCTGTGATGGTTTTAGGCTATTTTTTTGGGATGGGGAGAAACTCTTTTGTTACTTACAAAAATAAAATTAAGGGTTAGGATATGGGCTATTAATGTTTCCATCGTGGTTATCATGCAATATTGAATTTAATTAAGGGGGGCGTAGGGTTATTGTTAATACCCTCCAGCTAACACCATTTAACATGATCATTTTGATAGGTAAGTAAAATGTAGATAAAATCGAGTTTTTAAAAGAAAAAGTAAAAAAATTTAGGGGTGGGGTCATTTTTTAGAAGAAATTTCTTTTGGAAAGGTGTTAGTACCCTACCCCAAAAATAGTCATAAACCTTCCCATTACCTATAAGAAGATACACTGAAAGGGAGAAACATATTGGTTGAGCAGTTAGCGAGATTCTTTGGTACAAATATACAGACAGGCAAACAGTCTGTTACTTATATAAGGATATGTACATAGAAAACACAGATCTTTATATTGAATTATGACTTTGGTTGATAAAATTATATAACCCTACCAAAAATAGTTTCTTTTAAGCTGGGAAAAAATGAGTAATGAAAAATCTGCTTGAATTTATTCTCTTTTGATAACTTTATCCTAAATATTTGTATGCCATTAAATGTTTCAGTTTTGAGTGGCATAAAATCAAAAATTCTGCAGCTACCATTGTTATAAAAACCATTAACAGTTAGGTGAGTGAAAAGACTTTTCTTCTCTTGATAAAAAAATTTTGTAGCATGTAATTCAAACGAAAAATAAAAAAAAATCCTCAACATTTCATGAAGACAGTTATTAGGACAAAAAACACTGTAAGAACAAAATTATTCATAATAATCCTTGGAAAATTGGACCTTTTTTCTGAAGAGAACAAAATCATATTTGCCCACCTAACTGATTAACTAATATTTCATCTAAAGTTTCATTAAAACCTTTATATCAGAAAATAGATGAATTGACCCATTTTTTTCATTAAATTCATGGGAAGATGGTTTTATATAAAATTGCATTAATAAATTGTTTTTAAAAATATTAGGCTAACAAAAGCTAAAAAAGTAAAAAAAAAAAATATGTTGACAGAAAATATTTTCTCGTATTCATTCGAATCCGGTGGATAGGAACCGGTTCTCATCCATAGCATTGGGGATGTTCATTGTCTTATGCCTTTAGATCAATGCTAAGCCTCATTTAATCCAAAGTAATAACTGGTAGAACATAATTGCTTACTTCAAAAATTGAACGTTAAAATCTCCAAATCCCCACCATTAAAAATATTTAGTACATACTGTAAAACCTTTATATAACCTAAACTAAAAGAATTTTTTGTGGGTCCACTCTTAAAATAAGGTAAATTGCCAGATTAGTTAATGAAATATGAATGTGGACTGAAAAGAAGTTTATTATCAGACTTGATTGAGAACTCAATAAAGATATTAAGATAAAAAGCGGGTTCTAGGGTCAGACAAAATCTTACATACATTTTTCCATCAGCATTAATGGTAACAATTTCTAACAAACATCTGGTTCGAGTCTAAACCGTGCTTCGTCATAAGAAAGACGTTAAAATTGTATCTAATAATGCTTCACTGGCATTGATTGTTGGTTTGGGATAAGTTTTTTTATTTCCAGGGATCTAAAGGGATAAGATGAATTGATGTACATTTCCAAATTACCACTTCTGTAGATTACAATTAGTGGTTGAAATGTTAGAACATTCAACTTTTTGAACAAACCAATAAAAATCCAACAAAAGTCTCCAAAGTTGTTAGGCCAATTTTTAAAAATTTGTTATTATAAAACTTTGAGCACTAGTGTAACAAATAGGGCAATGTCCCCTTCCTCCTTGATTATTAGCTCATAAAAACGGTTCCGATTGCAAAAATCCGATTTTATGTTTAGTGATATTAGTTTGTTACAATGACTCTAGAACCAACTTAAAGAAATATGCATTGTCTATTCTTTCAACAGAACAAATACAGGAATTTTATTTTAATTCTTCTGTATTTATATTTTAAGACTATTGAATTAATAATTATATATTTTTTATATTTCATGATATTAATCAAATTTAATTATGCAATACTTGAGTGTAGATTTTCAGATTTATTTTAAAATTTTGTGCCAAAATAATGTAAAGTAATTTTTAAAAAATTACAAATATACTTTTCAGTAAAGAGCATATTAAAGTTTACAAGAGTATGGTAGTTTGTCTGATAACAATATTGTTCTTTTCTCGGCCTTCTGTAGATTGAAATTATTGAAAGGAAAGTTTAAACACTTCTAGTTTGGAACCAAACAATTAAATTTTAATAGAAAGTACCCAAAGTTTTTGAGCCACCAAATAAAAAAACATAATTTTAAAACTTTGGGTACCACTTCCAGTATAATTCACAGTCCAATGAATCCTCCCTCAAAACATTCACGTTCGTTCAAATGAAATATAACTTGATCTACATTTAAGTTCCTTATTTTTGATAGATTTAAAAACAAACATTTAATTTAACAAGGATGACAACATCCATAAAAGCTAAGCACTGAAACGATAGAACAAACGGACATTAACACTTGTATAGTGTCTGAACTAAATAATCAGAATATAAAAGTATAAGAGTCGAAGCAAAATTGTCAGTAAATTTGTTGAAAAACTGCTTGATACAGGATAATGTTTATGGACATACTTTCATTTTTAGGACATGATTATAGAAATGCTTCGCTTATGATATTGTACTTTGTTGTCCCAGGAATCAATATACCAAAAATCAGATCAAACGGATAATTAGATCACATAAAAATTTGTTGTTAAAAAAGTAGAAAAATCAAGCTGTTTAAAATAGACGTACGGACATTCTGGTAATAATTATAGAGTTGCTACGCTTTCTAAATCGTACCTAACTACTACAGGAATCATCATGCACAGTTTGAAATCGATAGGACAATTCTAGCATGCCTAAATTAACGAATAAAAGATATCTATCTCGGAGGGACGGACGGACGGACCGACCCTAATTATAGAAAAGCTTCGCTTTTAAAAAGCTGCATATATTAACAGTCTAATTCAGTAATTCATTTTGTTATTGGATACCTCTGACTATAATTGTCCTTGTTATTTATAAAAACTTAGACATTTTTGTCATGTCTTGAGACTTTTTATCAGTGTAAAAATCTTTATGGCCGAACTTTTATGATATAAAAATATTTTATCGGCCTCTTTTTGATCTATTTCTAATACATCTTGATAATAATTTGATATTTAAACAATTATATATAAAAACAAGGAGGAGTATATCCAAAGGATTTATACAAAAATGTATTTAATAGAGGAAGTAATTTGACGGCTTAATGTGCTTTAGATCAAAAAAGAAATTTAGCTATTTTTTTTCAATTCAAAGACTTATTTTTTTTTCTAAAACCAATGATTAGTTTTATCACTTAAAGGCCATGAAAATATTATATTACATGAGAATCGGATTATTCAAAATTAATAAATATCTAATGCATAATGATACAAAAATTGATAATCAATCTTAGCAACAATAAAAATAATTGTCTGTTCTTTATTGCTGCGCTACCTATAGTATACATGATATGAGATTGCTGCTGTGCGTCTTATTGGATCAAATACAGTTAGTCCAACACATATCATTATAGCAGAGTAGCATTACACCTAAAAATGTAGTTGAAAGGGTTGGAAAAGTGAACAAAAGATGCATTATTTCTAAATTTTATCTTCCTTTTATTTTAGGATCTTTAAATTTACTCTGGAATTTTCTCACAGCTTTTGATGCATTTATTTATCTTTATATATAAAGAAAGAGGATATCAGTTTGTCTGTCTGTCTGTGAAGCTTCTGATAGGTCCAGGCACGGTTTTAGATTTTTGGGAGGGTACCCTTAGTGTGCCTAGAGGCCTCTAGGCGTGTAAATATACAGTTGGATGTTTATGTGTATGTAAATAAAGAAGTATTTATGTTCAGTAACGTCTTGTGCTTGACAGATGAGTTCACACTTTCCGGGGAAGGTTTTATGCTATTTTTATGCGCATGATCAGGGGTTATTTACAAAGAAGATGTCAACTAAGGACAGTTATTTAGGCTAGTCTCCAATGTTTTATATACACATATTCTTCGACTTAAAAACTTTTGGTGCTTTTATCCTAAATTTATTTAGTTGTACAACTTGCAGTTCAAACTATTTTTTAACCTTAGAAGACCCATAGGTATATCAAACCATTTGAGATATGACCCAAGAAACAATCTAACCTATTTCTCTTATATACAAAATGTACTAACCCCCACCATTAGGGACGAAGTCATCAATATTAAAAGTATGAAATTTGAACTGTCGTACATTCTTAAATTAACATTCATAGAAAATAACTAACCTCTGATTTAAAGTATCAAGTTCTTTTTGTCTGAGGCAAAAGATCTCAGTAACCACTGGACCGATTGTGTTCTATTTTCTGGGAAAACTTACGACTGAGTATTATCATTTATATTCTTCAGAAATAGATGACGCCTGTTAGAAGAAAAATAACCTCTTTTAAACATATAAGAAATGTATGGGGCCTCTAGAGGCTGGGGGTTGAATGAACAGTATGTATGAATGCAACTAAGGCTGCTTACAGAATCCTTGTTGACATACGTACATACAGACAGACAGATATACACTATTTTTATGAAAAAGCTTCATAATTACAAAATGTCTTTTATGGTTTTCGAATGTCAGTAATTTTTTGACCTTAGAAATCATAAATTAGTTTAAACTATTAGAAAACCTTTTTAGATAATTTAGAGACATATTATAGCTTTTTTCCACCTTAACCAAGTAATTGACATTAAATGAAGGTTTTTTTTTGATTAAGGGATTTTAATTACCTCTGTTATTTACTTCCGTAAAGCTGTATGCCTCATTAGCAAACCTCTCCGTCCAGAAAAACGTATAAAATGCCACTCAAATTGACCTTTCTCGCTTTAACCATTTGTATTGAGATTCTAATTTCACTAAATCACGTCATTTAAAATTGCAAATCCACCAAAAAAATGTATAAAATCACGGAGTTGAAAATCCAGTGTCACGCGCATAAAAGTTTAGAATAGCTTTACAGGAAGACAAAAAAATCCACCAAATGCCAGTCACTTTTTGTCTTCAGTATATGTCACTTTTAAATTCACATTTCAAAATTTAGCAACTTTGCAATTATGATCACCTATAGTAATAAAAATGGGTTGAGTTATGTGTACATATTTAGATCACAGAGTCTAACTATATTCTGAATAAATATATCTCAAAATGTATGGGTGTGTGTGTGTTATTGTGTGTATGTGTAATAGATAAGAGTTGCTTGCGTCAAGATCTCCGCTAATATTTTTCCAACTCGCTGCTTTCAAAGCTATTTTTGCCGCCGCCGGTTTTAGCTGGCGCTACCGATTATCTGTCTATCACTCTCTCTCCTATTTTATCTCCCCTTTCTCTTTATGTAGCTATCTTTATATATATAGGATGCTATATATAAGTGAAGCTTGCATATAGTTTGAGTATAGGGGAAGGAGGGGATGTTGAAGGGGGGCAAAAGTAAGGGGAGTGAGCGCCTAAAAGATAGTCGGATGGTATTTAGCGTGTTTCAAAAACTGTGAACTTTTCATTTTCATCATAAAGATGCCATGATTATAATTCAGCTCATGGAGGGAGGGGACATTAGGCTGTTTATTACACCAGTCCCAAACTTTTTTCTATGCGATGGCTGACCAACTTTTGGGGCTATATTGAATTTTGATTGGTTGGCTTATTAAGTAAAATGCCTAAATTCTTCAACAACTATTTTCAATCTACAAAAGGGTGTAATTTTGTATCACCATTGTCTTATCTCTTTAGATCCCCGAAAAAAAACTAAAGAAAATCTTAAATATATTTTGATTAAGTTCATATTTTATCTCCTTTTTAAAGATAAAGGCCAAATTTTTCATTTTCGCCGTCTAAAGTGTTTTTACTGTAAAGTTTTTAGCTGATGGTATAAAAACTTTAATTTCTAGTTGAAATTGGAAATATATTTACATGCATTTTGGTATATTGATTTTAAGATAAATAAAATTCACAATTTCAGAGTATTTTGACACCCGCTAATACTTATAAAGCCGTGTGGTAGTAGCAAGCTAGGAGGTAAAGGATTAAATATGGGAAAGGGGGGGGGGGTAGGGGGAGGCGCAACGTTCCCCTAAAATGGGTGGCTTCAGGGTGTTTTCACAAAAGTGTTTAAAACCATTTAAAGACAGCAATATTTTTTTGAAAATAAAAAAATCCATTAAAACAACTAGGAGAAAATCATCCATAAATAGCGTAGCAACAACATACGAACAAAATTTCAAATCTAAATTAACATTTTAATAAATAAAAACATTTCAAACAAAATAAAGAAATTGGTAACCTAATTTCATTTTCGATAAAACTACTAATAGTAAAATAATAGCTAAGCTGCCGTTAATGGTTGAATTAAAGACTTTGAAGTTACATTTTTGCTAAACAAATTTGCAATTTTATACGAACACTTCATCATAGCCCAAGCCCCCCTAAACATAAAAAGAAACTATTTTAAAACGTGCATGGGGGTCGGAGTTTGGGGGAAGGGGGCGGAGGGTATTTTAGATAAGGGGTATAAGTGCGAACTTGGGCGTTTAGACTATCTAATCTTTTTTTTGCCACAGCTCAGGGTGTTTTTAGGAATTGCTGAAAAAAATTAGGGTTTGCAAAACTATCTTAATTTGAACCTATTGACTGTTTTTATAAAGTTAAAATAAAATTGAAATTCATTAGAAAAAGCAAAATATTATAGATATAAAGAATTTAATCAATAGATAGTATACATTTTTAGAGCAGATGCTTACAGAGGGAAAATATCTTTTATTATACTTACATCTTTTAATGCTATACCTACATTCTAATTTTAATGTTTAAAAATATTTTGTATTGGTGTGGTGGTGGGGTTTCTCCTCGTAGCCCTCGTAGAAGTTGACAAAATAGCCCAAAACCTGACCTTAGAAATAACCATGCTTCAGACAAATCTGGCAAGCCAATTACGAGATCTGATTATAAATTTTTGCACAATCTATTAATTTAGAGCTGTAGAATATAGGATTGTTATAATTTAAATTTTATAAATGTAAAATTTATGTTTCTAAAAGGTGATATATACAACATTTTTAATCGTTGTTGAGGGGGGGAGGATGTATTAAATATGGGGGGTTAGAATAGAACCGTAAAATAATTTGAATGAATAAGATGGCCGTTCTTGGGGAATCCTATGGTCTACAATGAGAAAAGGGGAAGGGAAAATAGATAATGCTTAAAAATCCCCCCAGCCAACCAATAGGAAAGATTTGCACATTGTATCTGCAAATCCATTACTATAGCACGTATGGTCCCTCAGATGTCAAAACTTTATTTTAGTGTTTGGCCAAAATGACTTAGCAATTGTATCTGTAAGTACGTCTAATAACACCCTATGCTATTTTTAAAATCCTAGAAAATTTTTTTTGCAAGAAAATTGCATAAATTTGCAACCTTTTTTAGAACCACTACATAACTCGAGTTTTAAAACTTTTTATATAAAATCCTTTTTACAAAAAATATCAATAATTACTTAAAATTAAACCTGAAAGAAAAGAAATCTCATTACACGTGTTAATTTGCATGTTTTAGGTCTTTTTTTGAGGAAAGTATAACTTCCACATTTTTGACAATAATTATATTTTTTAACATTTCAAAGTAAAATATAATAAAACTTAAACGATTTTTCTTGAATTATCAGTTGAAAATTTCATCAAACATGCAATTTAAGTGATGAAAATTTAATAAAATCATTTTTTGAATGTTTAGAATTACCAATTTTCTACATTTAAAACAAACTGTTAACAAAATTTAAAATCATTCTAATATATAACTTTAAAAATCAATAACATTTTATAAAATGATGTTTTAAAAAATAAATCATTAAAAGGTATTAAAATGCATTTTAAGTTGCTTAAAATTATAACGAGAATATCTTTTTACACTTTATTCTTTGTAATAGAGATTAATCGTAATTTGCTGAAAATGAAACATTTAATAAACTAATTGAATCTTTTTGTGACCATATTTAAAATTTTTAATTTTTACACTAAGGTGTTTTTTAATAAAAATCTTTGTTAATTTCTGTTTTACGACAAAAAAAGAAAGGGACTTTTTTACTATTTCTAGGTTATCTTATGCAATTTAAACTATATAATATGAAATAAATTTTAATTGTCTTTCTTTTGAGCCACAAAATACTGTAAAATGTAACATATATGCAAAAATAACAATTTTTTTAATGAATATTATAATATCCTTATATGACATTGCGTCAGAGCTTATTCTTTAGATCATATGTTCATGAAAAGTAGCCATAACTTGGAGGGTTGCACTATTTGTTAGAATATTAAATAAACTTGAATGGTAAAAATATTAGCATATCCTTTGTTAATTCAAATGCTTTAGGTATATTATTCGGAAAGTTAGTTAAAAAAGAGAGCATTTGCTGTGTATACTGTTGAAAGACTTTCAAAAATGTGAATTACAAAGCAATCCTAAAAGATCGGGCCGTAGGCAAGTCTTGGTCGATTGGGGGGTACGGGGGTTTTCTGATAGCAATTTGCGTTATTGGTATACAAGGTAAAAAAACAACATTTTAAAGAAATTCTTTAAATAAAACCCAACGTGTATTGGCAGTACAAACATCTTAATGCTAGCAGACATATGTTTATCAAAATTAAAGAAAAGTATTTCCACAAGAAAAATTATTCAGGTTTCTACTTTATAATTTTAAATATTTTTTTTCTGATAAAATGTTTGACATATATCATATAATCATTTACCAAAAAAAAATATTTTGATAATTTAGATTTCAGAGAATATGAAAACCCTCAAAAACTAAGACGACATTTTGCATCTTCTGCTATGACATTTAAGAAAAAAAATTAAAAAATCAAAATTTAGTATGAAAACTATTTTTATCGATTTTTCTGAAGGTATTATCGTATTCTATGGGTTTTTCATTATCATTTACTTATATCGAAAGTGCCAAACATTGTACCCTAACTTATTCATTTAATAAAAAACCAGCCGTGATAGATAAACTAAACATATGCTAGTTTAAACATGCTATGTACTAGCGGCTGTGCCCCTTAGAGGCCTCTAGGGGCACCTGAGTGAAGAACCTTCAATTTAAACTCTCTAGGAAGGTTTGTACCCTATTCCAAAATAGTCATAAACCTTCCTTTGACCTATGAGAAACTTCACCGCAAAGGAGAACCTTATTGGTTCACACAGAAACATAGACATCCTGTTACTTTCATAAAAGAATTAAAGTAACAAGGATGACAACATCCATAAAAGCGAAGCACTGAAACGGTATGACAAACGGACATTAACACTTGTATAGTGTCAGAACTGAATAATCATAATATAAATGTATAAGAGTCAAAGCAAAATTGTAAGTAAATTTGTTGAAAAACAGCTTGATTCAGGATAATGTTTATGGACATACTTACATTTTTAGGACTTGATTATAGAGTTGCTTCGCTTATTACATTATACTTGGTAGTCCCAGGAATCAATATACCAAAAATCAGATCAATCGAAAATCACCATGCAAAATTTGAAATCGATTCTAACATGCCTAAATTAATGAAAAAAGCTACCCGTTACGGACGTACGGACGGACCGACCTTAATTATAGAAAAGCTTCGCTTTTAAAAATTGAAGCTGTAAACTACTTAATCTAAACATAAAAGATTTTTGGGAACTAATTTTCTTGGGCAGGTTTAATCTAATGTCTATAATATTGTGTTCTTTTTTGATTTCACAGGATGTTTTTAATTGAAAATATAAGAAAAAAAGATCTAAATTAATTCTTTGTATGCTTTCTCATTGAATAGATAACATTTTTAACCAAGTTTCCTTTCAACCTTTTATTAGAGAAGTATTTTCTACATACAATATCCGTCCGTCCATCCATTCATACGTATTGGATCGCTTTGCTTGTTTATTCAGGCATTTTACAATTGTCCTCTCGATTTAAATTTTCCTGTAACAATAAGTTACAATTTAGAAAGTGTAGCAGATCTACAATATTCGTTATAAGGTCTATATGTCTATTTTAAACATAATCATGTTTTTGTCGTTTTGACAAAAAAATGTGTAAAATCCCTTTCGTGGCAACGCCTCTAAAGAAGCGTTTAATCGGATTTTCACAGTAGCGTTTGAAAGGTTATTTTAGGTTAGGTTAGGTTATGTGATTGCCCCACAGAGTTAGGAAATTGGCCCCGTAGGGTTTGAGCCCCCCGCAGGAGCTAGAAATAGGGGAAAAGCTACTGTGAAAATACTACGAAACGCCCCTTAAGAGGCGTTGCCACGAAAGGGACTATACCCAATAAATTATACGAAATACTATTGATTGATTTTAGGTATTTTAATTCCTAGGGCGATTAGGAATTGTTAATGTTCGGTTGTATTGCAGTTTGTTTATCTTGGCTTTTATGGATGTTGTCATCCTTGTTTTCTTTAGTTTTAGAAGCACAGATTTCGGTTTGTCAACATTTATCCATTTTTCTTCAACGATTTATATAAATATTATGAGATTTTATCTAATTATATTATCCTTTTTAAAACTTTCCCCTTTATCTCTTTTTATCTCCTTCTCAGTATGTATTTGTTAGAATAAAAGAATGTGTGTGAGTGTGTGTATATGTGTGTGTGTAACGTGACTGACGGATTTTTCTTCTGTGGGTAAATCCATTGGTTTTATGCCTCATGACTGAGAGATAATACATATAAGAGGTAAAAGAGGGTAAATTTTAATTTTTTTGTAGAAGACTGACGGACATACGGACTCATGAAGTAGCTTTTGTTATTTGACTTCTATTCTTGTAATTATCTTTTATAGTTGCACAATCCAGAAAACGACCTGGCCAAAGTGTTGGAGACCCTTTTCGTTCTTTTGTAGAGACTTGGCTGTGTTTCCGACGCTAAAAGCTTATTTCAAAGACTCAAAGACCCAATACAAAATCGAGACAGTGTCCCTAACCTGTGGGCAGAGTTACATATAGCTCATGCTTCCTCTATTCTATTACTTTAATAATTTGATAACAGCATAATTATAAATATCTTAAAAGAAAATAATTGGTGGATCCTTTTTTATATTTATATTTTTTGTAATCTCAGGTAACTGACTATAAATAGAATCTCCATTACAATAAGCTTATTAATTGGTTTAAGTCTACCTCTATACGGTTGGAAAAGAGAAACAAGAAAACATTTTTATCATGTAATCTTTATAGTAAAATTTATATTTATTATAATTTTTATTCCCCAAAATAGACTGAAAATTACAAAAATCATCACTTTCACACAAAATACATTGTTGAGCGCTTATACCCCCATAGGCATTATATAAAGGAAATAAGGGTTGTTATAATTGATTTTATTGCATATGGCTTTAGGTTTGGTAAGGTTAGGCTATATTGACTAACCACAGGTATAGATACCGTAGGGGAGTTAGTTATGAATATGTATCCATATCCCTAGTTCTATGATGATAGTAGGGTATGACAGTTGCTACCACAATTCAATCCTTTTTTACCCCTTACAGCACAAATGTAAAATAATTATTTGTCCAGAAAATGAAACCTTTAAGGCGTATAAAGACATATAGACTAAACGAAATATACTTTTATACTCATTTCATTGTCTGTTATATACTATTTTCTTGTGTTTTGCGGCTTTGAGAAGCTCATCAAAGGCGGCCGGCTAAAGCTATTTCGTTTTATTTTTCAAATTTAGATTTAAAAAAAAAAAATAAAGCTGTAAAGGGTTAATGAATCCATGTGTGTATGTGTGTGTGTCCGTTTTAATTGTCTGTTACCTTTCCTTGATTTCATTAGCACAATTTTATCACGTAGCTCATGCTCTATAGAGCTTAGCATTATATTTGCATTTCTGAATTTTTATTTATTTATAAAGAATTTTTTGATAATTATAAATTGTAGGGAAGCTCCTGGGACGGTTTTAGGCAGGAATAAGGTATAACCAACAAGCAAAATAAATCTAAAATAATATTTTGGGGGCAAATGGAGAGGTCGTCAATTTTACGATGTGTTGCCCCCCAACGACAGCTGAAAAACACGTATAGGTTTCGTGATTTTCTTCCGAATTAATTTTGTTATTGGTATGAGCTGGGTTTTAGGCCTTTTCTTTTCTTTTTCTCCCCATGCTACTAGTATGCCAAAAACTTATAAAAACAAACAAACAAATTTTTAGGCAATTAACCAACAACCGACAAAAAAGAATAAGTTATTTTTTTCCCAGCATGTTAATTATTTACTTTTCAATGATTGTTTAAACCCCTAGCTTACAAAGTTACAGGGATGTAAACTTATAGTCGCTTAGGAAACTTATCCTTTATTTTCGCTGCCAATAAAAATATTAGTTTAAACTTTTCATTGGTTTTGAGATCTTACTCTACACACACACTTTCACACATTCACACAAACACAAGCATCCAGTTACTTTTTTTTCATATAGGATTTTAAAGTTTTTTTAACCTAAAAAAGACAGTAAATGAATCGTGAAGAGTAAAATCACGAAGAAAAAAAACCTACATGTAACATATGGAAAAGGCAGAAAGGGAAATTGATTTGAAAATATAAAAGAAAAATGGATGACAACATCCATAAAAGCGAAGCTCTGAAACTTTAGGTCAAACGGACATTAACACTTGTATAGTGTCAGAACTGAATAAACAGAATAATGTATAAGAGTTGAAGCAAAAACATAAGTAAATTCGTTGAAAAACTGCTTGATACAGGATAATGCTTATGGACATACTTAAATTTCTAGGACTTGATTATAGAATTGCTTTGCTTTTAATATTATACTTTGTTGTCACATAATAATTTGTTGTTAAAAAATCAAAAAAATCAACATATTTAAAATGGACGTACGGACATTCTAGTAATGCTTATAGAGTTGCTACGCTTTCTAAGTCGTACCTATTTACTACAGGAATCACCATGCAAAGTTTGAAATCGACAGGGCAATTTTAACATGCCTAAATTAACGAAAAAAGCTATCCGTTCCAGACGGATGTACGAACGAACCAACCCTTACTATAAAAAAGCTTCGCTTTAAAAAAAATGGGAAGATTTCATGAATAGCTCCGATAAAACAAAGTAGGTATAAAATTTAGTTTTTTTCTCTTTGGCGAGCACAACCCCAACCCCTCCCATCTTTTTAAAATTAGTTTGACCCCTACCCCCATTCCCTCACAGCTATTTTCCTTATTTTCAATTAAATTAAAAAAAGGGGGGGATCTGTACCTACTAGGTGTTTTGCAGGCTATTAGTTTTTATGATAATATTCTTTTGCTATCCAACATAATACATAAATTGTTTAATCCTGAATGTTTGTCTCTTTACACAAAGTACATTCTGTATAAGCTCTTTCTTTTAATCACTTTGGCTTCAGGAGGGATTTAAATTTAATTAAATCAATTTGAACTGTAACAAATTTAAAAACAATAAGGACAATTGAACTTTGAAAGTTATAAATGATTAATGCCCAGTTCACAAATAACTTTTAAAGGTCGACCGATTTTTTCTGTAGGTCAACCTAAACAAGTACAACCCACAAATACCTTTATAAAATCGGTCAACCTAAAGCTTCTATAGGTCGACCCAAAATTTCCAGAGGTCGACCTTTGTCTTTTGTGAACTGGGCTTTAATCTATGATTACAAAAATAATTCGACTTTAAATAGTTCTTTTAATTGATCAGCTTATCGGTAAGGCGTTTATTTGCTTCAATGGCAATAATTTTATCAAATATTTAAATTATCTAAAAGATAATCGCGCTATTTTAATTCAATTTTTATTTATATTTAAAACAAACTTGTGTTTCATTGGAGTATCCTTTTGTTGATTTTTTAATTTCCATTAGCTAAAATTATATTACAAATTAGTATAGAATAGTTATTTATCGCATCGTATTATAAACAGCTTTCCGCGGATATAGAATGTACAATTTTAAGATTCAAACCTTAAAATCTTAAAATCTTAAAATTGTACCTTTTTATATTCGTAGAAAGCTGGATATAATACGATGCTAGACATAGTTTTTTTCGTATGGATGAGAACCGGTTCCTATCCACCGGATTCGAATGAATACGAGAAATAATGATTCTATCATACAGCTTAGATAAGTCTATTAGTGTTTGGGATAGAGGGAATATTGGACTGTAATTTACACAGGTTCATAAAGTTTTCTACTACATACTCTTATTCGCTGGACGAAAGACGTTGGATACTATTCTGATTTAAAGGTAAAGGAGAACCCGATCGGTTCAGCGGTTAGTAAGATCCTTTGCTACAAACAAACAGACAGACAGACAGACAAACAAACATCGTTCTACATTGTATTAACGATAATTCATGAGCAGTAGTATTAGAAAATAAGTGACTTAATATTATGTTTATGGTTTTATTTCAAAAGGCTATAAAAGCACCTATAAAAGAAGACAAAAAAGGCATTTTAAGTGATTTTGACAAAAGGGACATTGGATTGCAAATTATACTGAGGTGGATTCTAAAAAAAATTTGCTCCACTAATCGCTTAGTGGGTCAAAATTGTTTTCGTGAAAAATCCACCAAAATCACATTAAAAATCTACAAAAAATAAACAAAACCATAGAAGGGTTATTAACATATGATTTTGTTTAATTTTTGTAGATTTTTAATGTGATTTTGGTGGATTTTTCACGAAAACAATTTTGCCCCACTAAGCGATTAGTGGGGCAAAATTTTTTTAAGAATCCACCTCAGTATAATTTGCAATCCAATGTCCCTTCCCTCCCTGACCGAATGTATGAAATAGTAGAGTATTATGATATCCACCAATGTTTCTTCCCTCCCTGATCGAAAGTATAAAATAGTAGAGTATTATGATATCCACCAATGAAAAACTATAAATAATCAGGGAGAGAGGGAAGGAGGGATATTGAAATTCTAGAAGATCAATTAAAATATATAATACTTATTTTACTCTCCAATCTTAATAATGGTAACACGGTACTCTTTAAAACTATCTAGACTTTAATGAAAGGAATGATAGCATCATATAAAATAATTCTTTTAATAAAGCATTAGAGTAAAACACTAGAGGGAGAAAGGGTTAAATAACTGTATCTACCCACCGCAACCGCCTTGCGCAACATTTCTATTGGGTCTTTGAAAATCAACCAATGGTGTCGCAAGTAGCAGAAAATAATTCAAAAGCAGACGAAAGAGGTCTTTGAAAAAGGAAGGAAGGTAGTTGTCTGTATATACATCTAAACTATAGATCTGTTTTTAAAGCTAACAATCATCATGTTATAATGGGCTTTCTAGTAAAGAAATAGATTTGCGAGGAACCCAGTAAAAGTGTCTGACTATGACATCAGAAAAAATTAATAATTAACCAATGAGAGACCGCTATATATTTTACCATTGGTCAATTACAGTGAATACTGGCTTCTTATTGGTTAATTGTTATTTTTTTCTGACGTCATAGTTCGACACTTTTACGAGGTTCAGTTGCGAGCCTAACTAAACCATGCCTAATTGTCACAGAAATCATCATGCCAAGTTTAAAATCTATAGGACAGTTTTAGCATGCTTAAATAATTCTAAGAGTTATCCGTTATGGACTGAAATTAGGATACACGGACTAACTCTAAATAGAGAATTGCTTTGCTTTTTAAAAGATCAAATGTCTTAGTTAAATTATGGTTGGTGTGGTAACTATGGTTGCAATATCTTTGTAATGGCATCTCTTGCTGTTTACTTACATTTACCCATCATAAATCATACATTCAACTTAATACTCAATCACAGGAGTGTAGGCTCAGATTTGTTAGGCGTTTAAATAGTCAGGCGGCTGACCTATAGTGTACATCTTACAAGGAAGCAGGAAGGTTAATGGAAAATACACGTGGCTATAAATTAAAGATGATTATAAACAAAATTACCCCTTCTGAAGTTTTTGATTATTTGTTGATAAGTAATTTGTACCATAAAGTACCAAATGGGATAACCCTTTAATGAAACTTTGGGTAAAATGCCACTTTACATCATTAGCACTTAAGGACTATGAACTTGCAATCAAAGGGTTGTTTCAGTTGTAAAGCCATTTCAAAGATACATTCAATATTTATCTATTCGTTTTTCCATGATGGGGCTACCCAATATTTTCTTAATCTTGAAAATTGGGGTAAACATTTGCCATTATGAGAGAAGCAGGGATCTTAAGGGATAAGACAAAGGACTTTAAAAAGACCAGAAGTATGTACATTAAATCACACTTCTATAAATTAAAACTAATGGCTGAAACGGTTGGACACTCAACTTAATTAACCATCCAGTAAAATCTTATAAAAGTACCCGCAATTTTTAAGCCAACGAATAAAAGATATGATTACATAACATTTGGGTACTATTATGTAATTATCAATCCAATTTCCACTCCCTCCCTGTGAGAGAAGGCAGTATTAAACGAGGGATAGGAAAAGATATTCTAAAATTTTAATTTCTAATATTAATGTGCCTTAGTTCATTATTTTGCAGAAAATTCACTTAATAACAAACTGTTATTAGATACTAAAACACTAATTTTAATCAAAATAAAATTATTCTATCAAATAGTTATTTGGGCAATTCATTATTCAATAATGATTTTTATCTCTAAAACTATATTCTATATAATATATATCCCTATTTATTTTTCTTTAACCTTGACTATTCTAAATAAATGATGTTGAATTTATAAATTATTGTCACAAATGTTGTTTTGATCTTAAAAATTTCATGCTTTGCCTTCAAATTGTGTCAACTTTTATTAAAAAAGGGACCTTCTTCCATTTCAATTTATGGTCACGAATCATCATTTATAGTGCAGCGGTTACTTAGTCAGGGTGCATTCGTACTATCGACAGACCAGAAAGGTGGGGGAGTTGGTTTCACTCCCCTAAAATAGACATAAACCTTCCATTGTGCTATGAGAAGCCTCACTGTAAAGGAAAACTGTATCGGTTCTGCGGTTAGTGAGATTCTTCAGAACACCCTGTTACTTTTATACAATTTTTAAAAGCGAAGCTTTTCTATAATTAGGGTCGGTCCGTCCGTCCGTAACGGATAGCTTTTTTCGTTAATTTAGGCATGTTAGAATTGTCCTATCAATTTCAAATTTTGCATGGTGATTCCTTTAGTAGTTAGGTACGATTTAGAAAGCGTAGCAACTCTATAATCATTACCAAAATTTCCGTACGTCCATTTTAAACATGTTGATTGTTTTACTTTTTAAAAGCGAAGCTTTTCTATAATTAGGGTCGGTCCGTCCGTCCGTACGTCCGTCCGAGATAGATAGCTTTTATTCGTTAATTTAGGCATGTTAGAATTGTTCTATCGATTTCAAACTTTGCATGATGATTCCTGTAGTAGTTGGGTACGATTTAGAAAGCGTAGCAACTCTATAATCATTACCAGAATGTCTGTACGTCAATTTTAAACATGTTGATTTTTCTACTTTTTTAACAACAAATTTTCAAGTGTTTTGATTATCCGTTTGATCTGATTTTTGGTATATTGATTTCTGGGACAACAAAGAACTGTGAAATAGACAGACTTACATAAGTTAATGATAGAGTAGACTTAATATTCAATTCAAAATGCAAACAGATTTTTAAGTATTTATTATATTGGATTAAATGCAGTTTTTGAGTAAATAAGATTATATATTGATACTATATTTAGAAATGATTAAATATGTTAATAAGTCAAAACTACTGATTATTCAAAGCTGGAAAGTTCTGAAGTAGCAGGATGTCTGTCTGTATATCAGGACACCAAGCAACAGCAAATATGCAGGATTCATTTTCAATCCATCGGCACTAATAATATGCCCCAAATAATGGCATTCTCTAGTCAATAAATCACACTTATCTAAATTCAATTTCAGGTTGACCTGCCTAAGAACTTGAAACAGTGCCTGCAGATGCTCTACATGTTCCTCTGGACTTGATGAAAACACGATCAGATCGTCCAAGTAACTGATACAGAATCCATACATACCTGGCAGAATAGACAGCACCTTATCCATCAGAGCACAGAACAGGCTGGGTGCATTACACAACCCAAATGGCAACCTGTTAAACAAATACATCCTGTTTGCTGCACTAAAAGCTGTCAACGGTTTAGAGTCTTCATCCATAGTCATCGAATGATAGGCAGCTGTCAAATCAAGAGTACTGAACACCTTGCCAGAACCCAGCTTCGTCAGGTTATCAGAAATCAGTGGCAGCGGCCACGCCACCCGCTTAGTCACGTTGTTCAAATTGCGGAAGTCGATGACAAACCTCAACTTAGCCTCTGCTCCAGGTGCAGCCTTCTTTTTCACAGCAAAAATAGGACTAGACCAATCCGAAAAACCCTCTTCAATAATGCCGGCGTCCAGCCATTTGGTTAACTGTTCTTTCAACTTAGCATCGTACTCTGGATTCAATGGAATATTTCTGGCCTTCACAGGTTTAGCTCCAGGTAACAATTCTATATTATATGTCATTAATCGACAATCACCAATATCTGAATCATTCATTGAAAAGATATCAAAATTTTCCAAACAAATTTTAATAATCCTAGGTTTCAATTCTGGATTTTCCTTAATCATCTGGTTTTCATCTAACTTCAATTTTTGAATAATAAACTGTACCCGTTCATGCATTTTTTGCCCCGACAACTTTTCTGGCTTATCCAACTCATTAATTGTTTTATTACAGGTGACATCTTGATTATCCATGACGAAACAATGCCCCATCTTCACATTTCTCAGCAAGGTAATAGGTTTTATTGACGCATTAACTACATTAACCACGCAGGACCCATCTTTCCGTGGCTGATACACCCCCTCAATAATCATAATCCCATTGCCACTTGTCATCTTAGAAGAATTAGGGGACACGTACCAAAGCCCATCATTCTTTAATCCAGTCACATGCACCACAGCTGTAGATCCTCCAGGATAAAAAATAGTTTTGTCCAGCAACTTCACATTATACTTCGTTGAATATAACTCTCCAAACCCACCCCCCTCCTTTATCCCTGGCAAGGTAGGTTTAGATGGAATTTCAGAGTTCATTCGTCCGGACAAAATAGGAATTTTCTGTACCTCCGCCACCACCTGTTTCTGTAAACAGGAATTAATAGGAACAGATTCCCCACAAAATTCAAACTTATCCTCATCCAAACAAATGTTAATTTTATTATTTTTCAGGAAATCAGATCCAAGATTCACCAACCTACTCGTCACCTCAGGTACATAAAATGTCTCCGTAAATACAGCTTGAGTTCCAGCAAATCTAAATTTCAACTCGACATATCCAATAATATTAACTTTCTTTAAATCTACTGAATATGCTGATAATTTAGCAGGACAAAACTCAATTCCATGTTTATCAAGAATTTCTCTAGATATTAAAGAATTAAAATTATTCCCTGTATCAATAATTCCTAACTCCTTCACCCTAATATCAGCCCCTGGCACAAAGAAATCTAAATCCGCACAAATAGGCATTTTAGTTATCTTCAAAAACTTCACAATCTCTTGAAAACACTAGTCATTTCTATCCATATATCTTCGAATTAAAATCTCCATGCAGGATTACAAATAATTAATATATCCATGTCAATTAATTTCAAATTTTAGATATACATCATTCCACTACACAGCAGCCAGCCCTCCATCCGTTACCAGCCGCCAACATACTGTTCGATTTATGAAATCCCGTACACCTTCCAGACTACCAGCAACACACAGCTACACACCAAGCCTTTTGCCATCCAAGTAAGTACCTCTCAAAGTTTTTAACATTTACTTCAACTTTGCATAGGTACCTATCAAAATATAATATATAGAATATATATATATATATATATAAATATACATATATTGTTTTCATTAACACGATCACACCTTGACTGAAGAATAAACAAGACAGTAATACTTTATAAAGTTGAGAGCAATTATCTGAATACAAAACAGCAAAATTAACTAATTACACATAGCAAACGCAGAACAAATTAACTACAGTACTATAGCCTATATAATGAATACGAATAAAAGAACGATCTATAAATTTCATTCATTTCAAATGAAATTTATATATCAAATCAATCATATCCATTACATAGGATATTGCTGAAAATTGTTCCTAGCTATGTCAGCAATCATAGCCTCATACTGTTTCTCATCTCTGCTCTTTTCAGAATCCACAACAGGCCCCACCTGATTGACCGTCTTCTTCAGAAACTGCTCAGGTATTACCCTATTATTAGGCACCCCAGGACCTTCTTTCTTCTCGCTACCCGCTGAGAAAAACCTAGCTTTGGTCTTTCCTATGCGAGAATCAGGAGCTGGCGGCTTACCGTCTCTCTTCTGCCAGCAACTAGCCACTACATGACCTTTTTTCCCACAATACCAACAAATCATAGTTTTAGCCTTCGAATTCAAAGCCCCAATCACGTTCTCAACCTGATCCCAAGGAATATCATCATCCCCTTCAATCCACGCATTATTATCGCCAATCTCAGTCCTGCCCTCCATATCAGATACATGCACTTCACTGATTACAGGCCTAGCTTTTACCTCCCTAGAATCCTCTAGCCTCAACCCTTCCATAGCCTGAGAATAACAGGACGTTACATTTTCAGGTGAAACGTGTCCAGAACGGGCCCAGCTTATATAATGCTGACCTCTGCGAATCAAATAAGTCAAGAAAGCACTGTAATCTTCCAGGTAATGCATAGATTCAATGAAATTAGCCATATCTCTAGCTAAATCAGAAAACAGCAAATTCTTAGCCACATTATTGTAGAAATCACGCCAAGATTGTCTAGAAATTTGACCAGGATGCATAAGCCTAAATAGCCGTAACTTAGCATTGAAAAACACATCCACATTCTGACCACTCTTTTGTTTCAGGGCGTAGAAGAATTCGGTAGCCGACTCTGTATCAGCAAAGGGTATCACCAACCTTCTTATCAACAGGTAATAACCTAAAGCACTTAGGGAAGCATTAGCCTCCGGCGTAATAAGCCTCCCCATCTTCTTCCCTTTGCACTCAAAAATCCTATTGTACAGGACGTCCTTGAAAAGCATAGGATCCTCCAACTTTGCGAACCGAGCAACCCTCCATAAGGATAAGAAATAATCCTCAAAATCAATGTTTCCATCCCAAAATGGAGCATCCCTCACAAAATCACTATCCACTTGACTCCTCTTACAAGACAAAACTCCTTAAACTGCTCCTCTACAGTCTGTTGGCTTACACTACCGCCGGCCACCTTTTTATAGGCCTTAAGCACTTCAGCCCTTTCCTCAATTAAAGGAAATATATCCAACAATTGATTCTCATATTCGGTCAGACAACTCTCACGAACATTCATCCAATTTCCATTCCCAACAGGACCCAAAAACTCAATCTGCGAAAACTTCAAATGTCCAGGAGCACTTTTCACCCTTTTAGCCTCAAAATTTGTAGAATCCAATTTAGCCTCCACACTCAAACGATTAATAAAAGATGTATTAAACGAATCATCTCCTGTCGCTTTGACTGCAGATACACTAGCCCCCATACTTGTCTCATACAAAAAACCGCTAATATCCCCATCCGCTGGCAATTGCGCCACCTTTTTCTTAATAGTAGCCAAATCAACATCATAGCCTAACTTCTTATGCTCATCAGAGATGGGTTTTTGAAAAAAGAATGCCGCGTTTTTTTGGACATTTTTTAGACATGTCGAATAAACAAAGTATACAACTTTTTATTTAATCATTTCGCTTTTGTTGGTACGGATTTCATAAAAGAAAAACAAATTATCTTAAATCTATTTTTGCTGCATATTAATTAATGCATCTTTTTAGAGCTGTATTAGACATTATACAAATGACTAAAATATTAATTTGAAAATTATGAATCCTTTAGTTGTATACTCTGTTGGCATTTACATAATAATGATTGATTGAACGAAGACGATATCGTCTTCGTTCAATCAATCAATGTCTAAAAAATGCCGGAAAAACGCGGCATTCTTTCTTAAAAACCCATCTCTGAATTCTTGAACTCTTTCACCTTATTCTCCAGCCGTTTATTCGCCGCCGTTAGCTTATCCACCTGACCTTTGACAGTCGTATGCTCCTTTAACATTGCCCTAACATATTTTTTTATGCTTTCAGGCACAACGTCATTCTCCACCTCGCCCAACGCCGACTCCACATTCGCATTGGCACCTGCACCAACATCCTCAGCCGCAGCATCATCCTCCTCCCAATTTTCGGGAGTTCCATCATCATCCTGACTGTCAGTCTCCCTAGGACGCTTAGGCGGCCGTCCACGCTTGCCTTCATTTTTACCCCGCTCTCCTTTTTCTCCATCAGCCATATCCGAGCACTAGAACTAGATCCGCCGTGAAATTTAGATCAGAAGAGTTAAAGAATGAAATTCCACAGAAACCTGAAATATAAATCAAGTTAGAAATATAAAAAATTAAAACAAAACTGTGAAAAATCCGAGATAAAAAAATCTCAAAAAGTGATTGACTTCAAATTAAACACCACTTCCCCCACCCTTAACTCAGCAGCAGGTCTAAATAACACGTAGCACAATAAGACTGCGCCAAATGTGAAATAGACAGACTTACATAAGTTAATGATAGAGTAGACTTAATATTCAATTCAAAATGCAAACAGATTTTTAAGTATTTATTATATTGGATTAAATGCAGTTTTTGAGTAAATAAGATTATATATTGATACTATATTTAGAAATGATTAAATATGTTAATAAGTCAAAACTACTGATTATTCAAAGCTGGAAAGTTCTGAAGTAGCAGGATGTCTGTCTGTATATCAGGACACCAAGCAACAGGATGACTGTCTGTTTAATTAATACAATGTATTAATTAACTATGCACTTTGAAGGGGTAGAATATCTGCCTATGCAAACTATCTAAAGTAGTAGGATGTCTGTAAATAGCTGTATTGGTCTTAATAAAGACTCGAACCCAAACCAGATAATGTTCTGTGTTAGGACTCTCAATATCAACTGACTTAAATATATTTTCTCTTTATTCTTTCTGAGAGCAATTAAAGAGTAATTAAGAGTAACAACTAACATATGTCTGCAAACTTAAATATATGACATCACAACATAAATATATGACAGAACAATATTATAAGCGAAGCAACTCTATAATCAAGTCCAAAAATGTAAGTATGTCCATAAACATTATCCTGTTTTTAAGCAGTTTTTCAACAAATTTACCTACAATTTTGATTCGACATTAATACATTATGTTCCGATTTTTCAGTTCAGATACTATACAAGTGTTAATGTCCGTTTGTCCTACCGTTTCAGTGCTTCGCTTTTATGGATGTTGTCATCCTTGTTTAACAACAAATTTTTATGTGATCTAATCCTCCGATTGATCTGATTTTTGGTATATTGATTCCTGTGACAACAAAGTATAATGTTATAACCGAAGCAACTCTATAATCAAGTCCTAAATATGTAAGTATGTCAATTAACATTATCCTGTATAAAGCATGTTTTCAACAAATTTGCTTATAATTTTGCTTCGACTCTTATACATTTATATTCTGATTATTCAGTTCTGACACTACATACAAAATCCGCGAGTCGGCTCCTATTTTTTTCTGGCTCCCAATATCGAATCTCATATGTATTATAGTAAAGATTATAAGCAAATTTACATATATAATCCCAGAATTTTGGGAGCTAAATAATTTCTTCAAAGGCGATTTTTTTCAAAGATTTTTGGTGTTTAGGAGCCATTTTACAAATCTGATATGTAACGGTAATAAAGATGTTAAAGATAAGAAAGTATTGTTTATAAATTATCATAAACTTAGTAAAGTTTAAGTTTTATTGAATGCAAAAATTCACCCAATCTCTTACTTATATTAATATGAAATTTAAATTCAACTGGAGCAAAACCAGTTAGCAAAACCTAACTTCTTTGTTTATGAACGGATTTCAAAAATTCTTTCACTAAACCCAGGGTGGGGAGGTATCGAGTGGGGTTGATGGGGGAAGAGGGGGGCGACCTCACCCCCCTAAATTTTTTCATTTTTTGTTTCTTAACCAATTAAAAAAATTCTTTCACACATGACATCACCAACCCCCGGAGAAAGAGGGAGGGGGGTGGGAGGTATTTCCCCCTCTCCCCACATTTTTTTAACTTTCTTGTTTCTTAACTTATTTCAAAAATTCTTTCACACACGTAATCACCAAACCTCAAGGGAGGAGGGGGTTAGAGTAAGTCCCTGCATTCCTTAATCCAAACCTCCTAACACTGCGGGCAAACCTAACCTTAACTTAACACACCCTAACCTCCCTTTTCTGGACCCTGCGGGGATCTCCAATCCTACAGGTCTTTATTTCCAACCCTGTAGGAAACTGCTTAACCATTACTTAACCTTACATAACTAAACTAAAATGACAACATTCAGTAAAGTAAATTTAAAAAAAAACAGACGAATATTGAAATAGAGAGTAGCTGCAAATTAGCCCTCTTTACTTTAAATAAAGAAAACTTAAAATTTGTCGTTTTTTTTTGCTTATTGCTTCAGGGAGGAGACAATGGAATGTAAATTCTTCCCCCCCCAAAAAAAATCGTCTAATTTGTCTTTACGTAGTTGGTACTTTCTTATGATAAGATGGGATATTTTTTCGGCATTGACTAATCCCTCCCTGTTGTAATCTGAAAAAGTAAATTTCATTTTATTAGAAAAAGTAGCCTTTTGATACTGCCTCGTTGTTGAAAATATTAATTAATACCTAAACATTTCCCGAATAAAAAAAGTAAATAAAAGATGCTGCAGTTTTTAATCGCATGGGATGTCAAAGTAACCAATTTCATTGAAAGGCAATACATTTTTTAAACAGTTCCCATGGAGGAAGGATTTTCTTCATTCTTCATCATACAGGGAGGGAACATTAGGCTGCTCATTACTCTAGTCCCCAAAGTTTTATAATAACGTTTTTTTATTTGTAGGTGTAATAACTTTGGGGATTTTTTAGAATTTTATATAGCTTATCCCTTTAAGTCTCTGAGTTTATGGCTAATATACCCATTATACAAGTTTCCGTTTGCTAAAATCAATAGATTTATTGCTTTAGATGGTTATTCAGAAACACATATTAAAAAAAATTTTTGGCAGAAGAAGATATTTTTTATAATTGACATATGTGTTACATTGAGTAATAAATACCTTAAAAATTAATGATTTGGTCGAAAACTTCCTATACTATTTTCCTTATTGGTATAATTTTGAAATTGTAGATCTAAACCTATTATGTCTATTGCCAAATTTTCCAAAACTTCAAAATAAGTGTTCTTTTAAAACAGCAAAAAAAATAGTTTTTCTATGATTAGGGTTAGTACGTCCGTCCGTCAGTAGTTAATTTAGGCTGGTTAGAATTGCCATATTAAATTCAAACTTTCAGGGACAAACCTTTAGCAAATATTGCTGTTAATTGTATCCTAAGCTTCACAATCAATAATTTTGTAAGCCTTATTATTTATTCATATAAACAAGAAAACGGGGAAGTTTGTTACCAATGAAAGACTATTGCAGAACAGCGAGGAGGTACAACAAACATTACCAGAAAAATGAAATGTGATAGTTTTTTGTTGTTTTCAATGTACACTTGGTGCATCTGTTTAGATTCCTCTCATAAATTAGCATTTATTTATACTTTTTGTCCCTGTCAGTCATGCTAATAAAGACATGGATTTGCCCAAAGTTTTATAATAACATTTTCTTATTCGTTAGCTTAAAAACTTTAGGTACTCTTAATGAATTTTGAATGGTTGATTTATTAAATTGAGTGTCCATACGTTTCAAGCACCTACATAAGGGGTTATTTTGTGTATCAACATTGGGGATGTACATCAATTAGTCAGCCATAATCTTATCCCTTTAGATCCCTGTGAATTTTTTTTTATTTCAAAGTTAGAGACAATGTTTAATTTTAACGGAAATTTACAAAATAAGACACATTTTTTTGCAGCTACTCTTCATCTTACTTTGGCTGAATCTTCTCACTAACTACTATGGCTGTCCTTCCGTATGTCAGGTTTAGGTGATAACGCAATTTTCTCGGCCACTAATTAAGATAAAGGACTCTTTTTTTCTGTGTCAATTCTGTAAATATTTGTCTCAGAGTCTGTTAGTCAGGTGACCAAAGGTATAAATGTATAATTATAGAAATGTGAATTTCCCATTTGTTTTTTTCAGATGGATAGATAGATAGATATATTGTATATTGAATGTCATATATATTGATAGGTATATGATTAGCGCACCCCCCTGGCAAAACCCTGTTCACGCCACTGAATAATGAATTCTACAGAGAGAGAGGGACAATGCGCTTTTTTTACACAAGTACCCAAAGTTTTATGATAACGTTTTCTTATTTATTGGCTTCACAACTTTGGGGACTTTTGATAAATTTTGATTGGAAAGTGTCCATACCTTTTAAACACTAATTGTAATCTAAGGGGTTATTTTGTGTATTAACATGGGGATATACATCAGCCATAGTCTTATTCCTTTAGATCCCTAGCATATTTCCATAAAAAGGCTTCAATCAAATTCATAATAAACTTCTGTTATGGAGATTTACAAGGATAAAAAGTTAAAAACATCCTTAAAATCAGATCTTTAAAAAAATCAAATTTTTAATTATAGTTCTAAGCAAGGTAACTATGTTTTGGTTGTTAAATTTTTGGTCAAATTACAGAGTTGCTTACCTTATAGAAGAATCGCTATTATAATTCAAAATGGACGTACTTACCGTTGTAGATAAAGATTATAACAATAGAGTTGTTTTTCTTCCAAAATGATAGCTTTTTTGTTATCAGAATCAAAAACAATTTTGTTTAAGATTTATAACCAATAGGACAATTCTTTTATTTTACATGAACTTACTGATAGAGTTTTCTGTTTTTCTGTACATAAACGTATGGACGTACTGGAATACTAAAGTTATAGAGTAGCTATTCTACAAATAAAAAGGAGCTACACCACAATACGTCACCTATTATGTTTTATATACAGGCAATAAAGTTGGGTGGGTGAATATATCCAACTCGATTATCAATTATTAAATTAAAAGTATTGCTCAGTATAACCCACTTATCTTTAATACCTTTTTTTATTAGAAACAAGAATTATCAGTTTTCAATAATTAAGCTTCAAAACTTCTTTATCAAAATAAATGATTTGTGAAATAATGAGAAAACAAGTTGTCTTCTCAGTTTTCTGTGGTTTAGAGTTTGTCAACTTCCTGTGCATTTGTAGTCAGAGAAAGAGCTGAGGGGAGATTATGGTGTTTTTATGCTAGTCCCCAAAGTTTTATAAGTACGTTTTTTATTCGTTGGCTCAACAACTTTGGGGACTTTTATTGAATTTTGTTCTGTTGGTTTATTAGGTTGAGTGATAAAATGTTTCAACCACTAATTTAATTAACAGAAGGGATAATTTTGTGTATCATCATTGGCGATGTACATCAATTTATGGGCCATAGTCTTATCCCTGATTTATAAATGGATATAGAATATACGTGGATGAAATCAAAGGAGAAAAATTGTCGTCAATTTAGGTTGCAATTTTCCCCTACATTTTTTGGTTGAGCCGTTTATCCAGTTGGAGGAAAGAGGATGGGGGAGATTGTTATTTTAGCCCGCTTCAGAGTTTACTTGATTATTATAGAACATGAAATTCTGGTGTAAGATCCAAGTAATAATACATCCATTGATTTATAGTACTTTAATTCATAATCCATGCCCTGCTTTTAACAGTAGATGCCAAGTTGGCAATAGAAGTTTAGAGGGAAGAAAAAAATCATTTTTAAGAGAGGAAAAAAATTCAACCTTTCCAACTGTAATATTTAGAATTTAGATAGCATTTTATCTGTTTTCTTGCATTTATCAAATAAATAGCCCAAAACCACAACAAGACACTTATCTTAAGCTTCGCACAAAAAAAACTTTGTACTAAAGGGATAAGACAATGGATGATAAATTTATTTTGATCTTCAGTGATGTTAACTAAATTGCACTCTTTCTGTTAATTAAAATAATAGTTTAAAAGATTTTAAAAGTTAGGACACCATTCTAGCTCAATTCGTTCGCTAGTTATCGAAGAAATAAGTAATTTTCAAACCTAAACAGGTGCCGCTGAAAAATTCAAGTTTTGGCCACTATCTGGGCTAGGATTGAGCTACATAAGATTTAAACACGGCAAAATGTTCGTCTCAATGAGTAGAATAAGCACACAAATTTTGGTGAACCTAGGACAATTTTAAGGGGGCTGGACCAAACAATGTAACTTCCATCGATACAAGTTTTGGCTCACTCTCACTAATTTCTGCCTCTCACGTATTGAAAAATCTAAGTTTTCTCCACCATTTGGGCTAGGATCGAGCTACCATCGATGTTAAGGTGTCTAAATGAGCGTCTCACCGAGTAGAATTCACCCTCCAAAGATGAAGATCCTAGGACAATTTTTAGATAGGCGGACCACAAGATGTAAGTCCATCGATACAAGTTTTGGCTCACTAAAATTGAAGTTACAAGTCGTGGTCCAGCCCCCTTAGAGTTGGAATCTTGACCCCAAATTTTGTACATGTGTGTAGCATATTGAGACGGACATTTTGCCACCTTGAAGTCCAAAATCGGTTGAGAAACAAAAAAGTTTTCCTAGGAAAAACTGATTTTTTGGATTTTAATGAGCCAAAACTTGCATCAAAAAATCAAACATCGTTTGGTCTACCCCCCTAAAAGTTGTCCAAAATTAACCAAATTTTTTGTGTGGGTCCGTGATGTTGAGACGGTCATTTAGACACCTTAACATCGATTCTAGCTCAATCCGTTCGCTAGTTATCGAAGAAACATGGATTTTGTCAATTTGGTATTTAATGTTTTTAAACATATTTAATAAGTGTAATTTTGAAATCTAGTGTATTTTCTTGGGGAACTATGATGTGCGTCTATCTTGGTGACCCTTTATGGACTTGATGGAGGTTTTAGCGTTAAATGGCAACACAAAAGTGTCTACTGAGCTAGTCTACGATGTAAAACTGTCCTTTAGAGGGTAGATAGAGCCCTCTTAGCTTAGTATAGAAGGCTTATAAATAGACTACGGTTGGAGATATCTTAACAACAGTTAGTTAAAGATCTTTAGTTCTAGCTTCCAGAGGGCTACTTGGGGGATACCCTGGCTTAGCTGGGTAGTAGATAACCTGGGTATTGGTGTCCTGGCCTAAGGAAGAGTGTCTTGAGGCTGGATTACGGTAGTCTAATTGCGCTTAAGTAGGGAAAGGGAGCCTATAACTGGGCGAGGGTTAGGGGTAGAGTAGTGTAACCTTCTCCCGCTTGACAAGGGTTACTGTATATGCACAATAAATGGTTTCAATATCTCAATAGACAAACAATAAATTAAGCCATTTTCTACTTTCAATGCAGGGATTCGAACCTTAAACATTCATCTAGAACTGTGACCTGTTAGTATGTTATAACTGAAGGTCAGACATTTCTAAAAATGTAAAGACCAAATTTTTGTGACACATATTGCCATTTGTAGAAGGTAAAAATGAATAAAAATTAATTTAATAAATAATCAAACTTTGAAAGGGCCTGAAACCTGCAACCTTTGTGATATGAACTTAATTTCTTGTGCAAAAATTGTAAATAGATAAGTCTATTAGCTAGTTTTGAAATTTTGTTAAAATGTTAAAAGACCTCGAAGCTAGAGTGCTGGTTATGGAAAAACCAGAAAAGATAAGTTAGATTAGATTAGAGTTGACTGATTTCCAAAAAATCACTTGGAAGTGGTACATAGTTATAAGAAATGTATATACACAATAAATGGTTTCAATAACTCAATAGACAAACAAGAATTACATTGTTGTAACCTAAAAAAAACACTCAAAAATATCAAAACTTTAAAATGGCCTCACACCTGCCACCTATGAGATATGGCATTGATATGTTGTGCAATAATGGCAAATAAATAAGTCTATTATCAAGTTTTGAAATTTTGTTAAAATCCTAAAAAAACTCGGAACTAGAATGCTATTTAGGTTAAATCAGCAATGTTAGGTTAGGTTAGGTTGTAGTTGACTGATTTTCAAAAATCAACTGGAGGTTGTTGATAGTTATGAGAAATGTATATGCACAATAAATGGTTTCAATAAAAGACAAACAAGAAATTGAATTTTTTATGAGCTAATTTCCAAAATACAGCCATTTTCCACTTTCAATGCAGGGTTTCGAACCTTTAACCTTTAGCTAGAGCTTTGACCTTTCAGTATGTTATAACTACAGGTCAGACAATTCTAAAAGTATAAAAACCAAAAATTTTGGTCAATTAGGAGCTGAGCTACGATTTTTTAAACATCAAAATTGTCATTTTGGATTGTTTTTTTGAGGCTCGAGGCCGCCAGAGGCCACCAATCACTTGCTTAAGAAGGAGCAAAAATGACCAGCTCGTCAAGCTGATATCATTAGACACTTAAACTTAATCTGATTTGATTAAATCCATTAAGGTTAAAAACTGAAGTTACCTCTAAATTTTCAAAATTGGATTATGTTTTCTTCCCGGTCATCAAAAGTAGCCTAAAACCTGCTCTAATAAAATTTTTGAAGATTTATTATTTTGGCCCATTTATGAGGGGGTAGTCGAAGCGGACTTTAGCCCTCCTGAGCCTCTGAAATGAAAATGTCTGCAAAATTGTAAAAGTGTACCCAGATTATTGGTTTGCTGAACCTAAAATAAGTTCATTTTTTGGCCACTTAATCTCTGGCCTCCGAGGCCGAATTTGGTCATTCTGAAAACACTTTTACTGTAAAAAAATTTCATTTGAGTATTTTTCCAACTGTCGTTGAGCCTCTATGGGCAGGTTTGATGCCAGAGATTAGGCCTTATTTTTTTGCTAAAAACACGAAAAGACCGAAATGCTTCTAAATGCTGTTCTTAAAATACACTGATTTATAATTCTTTCATTAAAAAATGTATAGAATAAGGAAAATCTGTAGGTAAATACGTTTTTTATGAAGTTTTTAAAAGTTTACATTGCTTTAAAAAAAATGTAATTCGTCATTTATAACTTTAAATAACTTTAGAGAAAACAGGATGACAACAATTACTAGAAGCAAAGATGTATCGATCAGACTGTCATTCAAACGAACTTTAACAAATGTAAACGATTCCTTTAATCAAACAATTAAATATCAGCTGAATTAGAATTCTGAAAAATCATCTATAATACAAAGTAGCTTGATGTCTGTCTGTCCGTCTGTCCGTCCGTCTGTCCGTCCGTCTGAAGCTTAAGATCTCAGTAACCACTGAACCGATTGGATTCTACTCTTCAGGGTATATACCTATTGGTCCTGTGGTGGTTTTAAGCTATTTTCTTGGGGGGTGGGACATCCCCAACCCCCCCTAAAAATGAAAATTTCCCCCCCCCCAAAAAAAAAATTTCATATTTTTTTCTAATTTTAATGTTTTTTATGTTTTTATATATTTTTATATGTTTTTATTAATTTTTATTATTTTTATATTTTTTTATACTTTTTTATACTTTTTTATATTTTCTTTATATCTTCAATTATTTTTCTTCTTTTTAAATTTCTTTTCTTCTTTTAAACTTTGTTTTATTACATTCAAAAAGATTGTGAAAACATCCTTCTCCTGTGGGGGCAAAGCCCCAAAAAGACTAATGGCAAAGAAAAATTTCAAAGGTTTTAAATATTATAAATCAATATAAAAAGTTATAAAGAGTTATAAAATGTTATAAAGAGTTATAAAATGATATAAAGAGTAATAAAATGTTATAAAATACAAAAAATATCTAAAAATATGTAAACAAAATTTTTTAAATTCTCCCCTGAACCTTCAAAAATAAAGCCCCTAGAGGCTAGGGGCGAAGCCGCTAGTTTATCATAAAGTATTATGGACAATGTGCAACAAATAAACAAGGATGACAACATCCATAAGTAGCGAAGCACAAAATTTCGTGGATGGGACTGACGGTCATTGTTGTTTTCATCAAACGACGGGAAATTTAATTTTGATATCTTTAACTGAAAAAATTTTGAAAATCGATTAATAAACACCAAAGATATGGGGGAAAATGTAAAAAATATTAAAATAGCCAAAAACCTGCAAAAAGGCAGTCTGACCGTCATTGTTGATTTCTTCAAATGACCGGAAATTTAATTTGATATCTTTAACTGAAAAAATTTTGAAAATCGGTCCATAAACACCAAAGATATGGGGGAAAATGTAAAAAATATAAAAATAGCCAAAAACCTGCAAAAAGGCACTCTGACCGTCATTGTTGTTTTCTTCAAACGATGGGAAATTTGATTTTGATATCTTTAACTGAAAAAAGTTTGAAAATCGGACCATAAACACCAAAGATATGGGGGAAAATGTAAAAAATATAAAAATAGCCAAAAACCTGCAAAAAGGCAGTCTGACCGTGATTGTTGGTTCTCCAAACGACGGAAAATTTAATTTTGATATATCTAACTGAAAAAATTTTGAAAATCGGACCATAAACATCAAAGATATGAGGAAAAATGTGGAAAATAAAAAAATAGCCTAAAACCTGCTAAAAAGCCGTCCGACCGCCATTGACGTTTTATAGTTAATTGTGCTCCTTAATGATGGGAATGTTGTCAAAAAATTTCAGCTTTTTATCTTTTATAGGAGCTGAGTAAATCCCATTTCCCCCATAGCGTTACGGACTGACGGACTGACGGACTGACTGACTGACGGACTGACGGACGGACAAAGTGAATTATAGAGTAGCTTCGCTACTAAAAATAAAAATGTCATTCCAAAATATACATATTTTAGACGATCTTATAGTGATGCTTTACAGTTACAGACAGACAGACAGACGAACAGGTCTACCAAATCTAAAGTTAGAAAAGCTGCTCTTTTAAAAGTTTATATTTTATCTTAAAATATATATTCATAAATTGCAGAATTACATTAAAAAAGAATCCCAAATGTATTGAATCTCAAATGAACCATCATTTTTGCATTACATGAATATTTGCAAATTTTTTATATAAAGAAATAACAAATCAAATAAATTTTTGTAAATAAGTCGGATTCAAGTGATTTATGTTATTGAAAAAATATGTAATTTTATTTTCATAAGTAGCGTGGCTTCAAAAAACTAACATCGAGAGAAAAAAGACCACATAAAAAATATAATCATCTTATTTCTAATAAATCCTTTATATATATAAGTGCCCAAAATTTTGTGCGAACATCCGAGAGAATGTGTTTTCAAAACTTTGAGCAACAGTATAATTTTCAGACCAAGAAAGCTTAATTTATTTTTAAAAATACGAAAAATAATTGAGTATATGCAATGCCATAGGTCCTGTGATGGTTCTAGGCTATTTCAATTTTAGATTTAAGCCTTGGTTTTAAGCTATTTTTGAAGCCCTTTTAGATACAGAGCCATCCTAAAAATGAAAGTATGTCCCATATTTAATTTATTTTGCAACAAATTTATGTTGTCTGATGTTGTCATCCTTGTTTTGGTAAATTTATGTGCTGTGTTCATTTTTAAAAAATTATTATCCAAAATAATCCTTCTATTAAAGTAACAGTGTGTGTGTGTGTGTGTGTGTGTGTGTGTGTGTGTCTGTCTGTGTGTGTCGAAGGATTTCGCTAACCACCGAACCGAGATGGTGTTCTTTTACAATGTAGCTTTTTATAGGTCCTTGTAAGGTTCATAACTATTTTGGGGGAGGGTACCACCACCCTCTGTTACAATACCTATAACTGTTTGATTTTCATTCTATGTTAACTCGTACATGAAAACTTTTTTCATGTTTAAGGAGTTAAGAAACATAGAACAATCTTAGAAGTTAAATAATAAAGTTCAATTAATTCAATTCATTTATAAGTAGCGAAGCTTCTCTTTAATTTACTTTTTCTATTCGTCAGTCCGCCAGTCTGTAACGCTATGGGGGACATGCAATTTTCTCAGCTGCCATTGAAGATAGACAGCAAAGATTCTATATCAGTGAGAATAAGTGTAAATTTATCTTTATCTGTTAAAGAAAACAAGGATGATAACATCCATAAAAATAAATCTCTAAAAACGAAGGACCATAGAACATTAACACATGTAGAGCGTCAAAACTTTGGGTACTTATATTTAAATTTATTAGTATACTGACTTCTTAGATTTTAAGATGTCCCAACCTTTTAACCAATAATTTTAATCTAAAGAATGAATAAATTTGATAATCATCATTGAAGACGCATAAACATTTATCTTCTTTTGTGTTATTCCTTAGAAACCCTGCAGAAAATAGATGTTTTAAAGGTGAAATGCTAGAATTAAATAATTTATTGTCTGATATTTTCGTAAACTCTAATAATCACAGTTAAGTACAATTTAGAAAGCGTAGCAACTCTATAATCGTTACCAGAAATTCCGTATATCCAATTAAACATGCTGATTTTCTTGACACTTTGACAAAATAATTTTGTATTACATAGTTATCTCATTCATCTGATTTTTTAAATAATGATTCTTAGGACAACAAGGTAAAGTATTATAAGCAAGGCAACTCTATAATCAAATCCTAAAATTGAAAGTATATATTAGAGAGAGGGAACAATGGGCTGTTTATATCACATGTCCCCAAAGTTTTATAAAAAGCATTTTCTTATTTGTTGGCTTAACAACTTTGGGGACTTTTCCTGAATTTTAATTGGTTGGTTTAGTAAGTTGAGTGTTCAAACGTGTCAACCACTAATATCAATCTACAGAATGGTTAATTTTTTGTGTCATCACATGGGATGTACATAAATTTAACAGCCATTGTCTTATCCCTTTAGATCCCTGCCCAATTATTTCCAAAAAAACAAAACGGTCACGTATTAATCTCTATTAGACTATAGACTATTGTCTGCCCATTTATTTTTATTTGACGGTCATGAGTTAATCTGTACTTGATTTTACAAAATTGGGGTTAAACTACCCTCCCCCCCATCCCCACCTCTACAACCAAACAAGGAGAGGTTAAAAGCCTGCCCAGGATTTATATAATAAATAATTATTTTAATAGAGATGCTTTTCCTAATACATTGAAATCAGATGAATGTCATACAAAAAGATGTTGTAAAAAAAACATTAAAAATCACCCTATTTTAAATGGACATTTGGATTTTCATAGAGTTGCTATGCTTTCTAATTCGTACCTAACTGTTATTGGAATCATCATGCAAAATTTGAAAACAATAGAACAATTCTAACCCATCCAAATTACCATGCAGACAGAATTGTTGTTTTTATATAATTTATTTCGAGTTAAACATGAAACAAACTATGAATTTATGTATTTTTAAATGTTTATAATAGATAAATTACGAATTACGGGATATAAATCATGTACATTTGAAGTATGAGATATTATTTTTTTGTTTTAATAGAAACTCAAGAAAATCATTAAGAAAATCAGAATTTAGACCCATATTATTTAAAATTGATAAAGCAGATTTTACAACAAACAATGATTGAGAGAAACAGTTTAGAATGGTCCATCTTGATAAACATTCATCTTTACTAATTTTTAATGAGCGATCTTTGGCAATTAGAATTAGCAATGATAGTTGAAAAAATATTTCATTTTTAGCAAATATAGGGTACCAAACATTAAAAAGATAAAAATTTTCTTTGAGATAAATGAATTCAGGGGTATCATTATTAAAATAATAGTCTAAATATAAAGCAAGTGCATTTATGAAGAATTTTGGGTAAAGGCAAAAAAATAATGAATGTTCTATACTACTTTCTACATTACATAGATTACATTTGGTAGAGTCACTATGACCAAAAAGACCTAGTTTTCGTTTTGATACAAGAGTGCGGCATATTTGTTCAAAAAAGAAACTTTTAAAATATAGGGGTAGAGGAAGAGAGAATAATTTATTGAAACTCAATTCAAAAGACTCAGTGTCAGGAAAAAATAGACCATCTCTCAAACGAGTTTTTATTGCAGGATGTTGTTTTTTGAATTTATTTCTTAACATGATTTTGAAGTGTAGAGAAAATATTTGTGGATTAAAATTGTTTAGGTTAATGAGGGGTTTTCCTAAATTCATAAACTCTTTTTTGGTGACTACTGGAAAGTGGGATGCAATAGATTTCAAAACATTTAATTTATTAACTAGAGTAGTACATGCAGGGTTATTTGTTATTTTAGTATGTATAGTAGGAAGTATGATAATTCTATCTCCAATTATTCTGTGGTCAAAAATATTTGCAACTGTAATGATATTATTTTGTTTAAGAAGGGAAATTTCATTTGATGATAATTTGTGTTTAAGCATAGAAGTAGAGGTTAATGAAATTTTTAAACAAGTGTTTTTATTAGTTTCCAAATCTTTTAAAAATGTTATAATTTGATTAAAATATCTATCATTACAGTTAGGGTATATCGATTTAATGGAGTTCTTAAAAAAGTTTTGTTTAAAAAAAGGTTTTCAAGAAATTTGAACAGTATAATGTAATAATGGAACATATATAGTCTGGATGACATAGATCTAAAGGGATGTGACAATGGCAGATATATTGATGTAAAACTCAAAAAATGATACACAAAATTACCCCTTCTGTAGATTACAATTAGTGGTTGAAACGTTAAAACACTTATTGGACTAACCAATCATTATTCTTCAAAAGTCCCCAAAGTTGTTAGACAAAAAGAACTTTGTGTACAAGTGTAATAAACAGCCCAATGTCATCTTCCTCCCTGGTATAATGTAATAAGTGAAAATGTATGTAGCCTTGATGTGCATAGGTCTTACAAGTTTTCACCAAAAATTTCAGCTTTCTACATTAATAGTAGTCAAGAAATTCATGTTTCCCCTTAGCCATACAGATGGACAGACGCACCAAGTTATTTCTAGAGTAGCTTTGCTAAAAAAATATAACATTAAATGATATTTAAATATTTCTGTATAACAAATTGTTATAATATAACGAGGGATCTAAAGGGATAAGATAATGGCCGATATATTGATGTACAACCCAAAAGATGATAAGAAAATTGCCCCTTCCGTAGATTACAATTAGTGGTTGCAACATTTAGATACTCAACTTAATGAACCAACTAATAAAAAGCCAAGAAAAATCCTCAAAGTTGTTAAGCCAATGACTAAGAAGAAAACATTGTTATGACTATGGGGACTAGTGCATTAAACAGTCCAATGTCCCCTTCCTCCCTGAATCTACAGAAGGGCTAATCTTGTTTATCATCATCGGGAATGTACAAGATTTGACTATTGTCTTATCCCTTTAGATCCCTGAGGTAACACCATGAAAGAAATGTGAATTTAAGATTGTTTTTTTTTCCAAATATAAAAGGGATGCTAGGAAAATAGCTTAAATCCGCCCTCTAAGATATTTATAATAGAGAGAGGGTATAATGGGCTTTTTATTACATTAAACCTCAAAGTTTTATGATTACATTTTCTTACTCATTGGATTAACAACTTTGGGGACTTTTAATCAATTTTGATTGATTGGTTTATCAAGTTCACTGTTTAAATGTTTCAACCACTAATTTCAATCAACATAAGGGGTAATTATGTGCTTCATCATTGGATATGTACATCAATTTAGCGTCCATTGTCCTATCCTTTTAGGTTTTTTCTATTGATGAACACTTTGTCTCTAGCCTCTGGAGGAAGACGTGGGATGTCAGGAAAATAGCTTAAATCAACCCTTAAGATATCTATAAAGCTTACCTGAAAAGAACAACCAATTGGGATCACCAATTTTCGAGAATTTTACTTTATATTACTTTTTAAGTGGATAAAGTCATAGTGATTTATTCTATAAATTGTAAAGTATCTGGATGTGTGATTGAGTGTAAGTCCTATAAACGGCTTAACTATTCAATGTTAAATTGTCATAAAAGCTTAGCTTTGTTATATGGACAGGTTTCAGGTTATTTCTTTTTATTTGATTCGATCTATCTATCTGTATATCTATATATCTAACCATCTATCTTTTAATCTATCTATCTATCTGTTTGTCTGTCTGTCTGTCTATCTGTCTATCTATCTGTCTGTCTATCTATCTATCTATCTATCTATCTATCTATCTATCTATCTATCTATCTAACTAACTAACTATCTATCTATCTATCTATCTATCTATCTATCTTTCTATCTATCTATCTATCTATCTATCTATCTATCTATCTTTCTATCTATCTATCTATCTATCTATCTATCTATCTATCTATCTATCTATCTATCTATCTATCTATCTATCTATCTATCTATCTATCTATCTATCTATCTATCTATCTATCTATCTATCTATCTATCTATCTATCTATCTATCTATCTATCTATCTATCTATCTATCTATCTATCTATCTATCTATCTATCTATCTATCTATCTATCTATCTATTCATCTATCTATCTATCTATCTATCTATCTATCTATCTATCTATCTATCTATCTATCTATCTATCTATCTATCTATCTATCTATCTATCTATCTATCTATCTATCTATCTATCTATCTATCTATCTATCTATCTATCTATCTATCTATCTATCTATCTATCTATCTATCTTTCTATCTATCTATCTATCTATCCATCCATCTTTCCATCTAACTATCTATCTATTCATCCATATTTCCATCTATCTATCTATCTATCCATCCATCTTTCCATCTATCTATCTATCTTTCCATCCATATTTCCATCTATCTATCTATCTATCCATCCATATTTCCATCTATCTATCCATCTATCATTGTCATTGTTAAAAAACAAAGTTTAACCTTCAGTTTTTCTAATTGACTTTCCCTTATTTTAAACATCTTTTAAACAGTTGAAAAATATCATGGATAGATAGATAACATTTGTTTTGTTTTATGAGCCCTAAAAGTAATTAAGGGGGGTGGGGGGGGGGGTAAAGAAGAAAGGGGAATAAGTGCTAAAACGAGCTTACAATAAACAGGAGGATATGCGCCAACTCTCGGAGCCACTGTCTTCCCCTACTCCGTAAACTTTCACTCATATTATAGAGTGAAGGGGAAAAAGGGAGGGGGGGGGGATATATGTGTGTGTGTGTGTGTGAAAAAGATAGACTCCTTCGTTAGACATTATTGTAGATATTTTAGTAGCAAAGCTACTCTATAATTTACAATGTTTGTCCTTTAGACACAAAATAGGGGAAACATCATTTTCGGATCCTATAAACAACCAACTATTAAACATTCATGGTGGTCGGGCTGATTTTTAGTAGATTTTAGGCTATTTTTATATTTTTCATCAGACTTTTGGTGTTTAGGGTTCAATTTTCAAATATTTTCGTATATACAATTTTTTGTGCTTTTCTAATTATGGATGTTTTCATCCTTGTTTCTCTTTTCAACAGTTGACATATAAGAAGGATATATGGACCAAGATATGTGAGAAAAAAACATTGTAAACATGGATATTAAGGGATAAGACAATGAATGATAAATTGATATATGTACATCTCTAATGAGGATAGACAAGCTTACCCCTTCTGTAGATTGAAGTTATTGGTTGAAATGTTTGGACTAGTTTTGAACTAACCAATCAAAATTTAGTAAAATTCCCCAAAGTTTTAAAGTAACGAATAAGATATCGTGGTTATGAAACTTTGGGGACTAGTGTAATAAACAGCCCATTGTCCCCTCCCTCCCTGCATTGTAAAGAAGTACTATATCTGAGAGGGGGGGGGGGGGAAGGTGTGTGTGTAACCGTCTCCTCTAAAATTTTTTACTTTTTTCATAATAAAATACAATGACCAGTACTAATTTTAATAAATACGATTTTTTGTCTGAAGCTAAAATTCTCAGAAATTACTGGTCCTAAGGGTTTAATTTTCAGGAAATCTTTATTAATGTCTTTGGGTTGTTTTAGACTATTTTTCCAAACTTCCCCTGTCCTGCCATAGAGGTTAGGGACGAAGCAAATAGTATGTTAAAAAGTAGTAGAATTTCTGTCTATTCATTCTACTAATTTTTAGAAAAACAAGGACAATGTTTAAAATAACAAGGACAATCTAGTTTATGTTGATATGTAGCGCAGCATTTAAAATTTACACATTTTAGGATGAAAAGGTGAAAGAAATGAAAAAAAAGATAGAGACAGAAAGAAGAATAGAAAGATGGACATACTGATATGTCCTTTAATTAGTTTATTTGTGAAAAAAGTCGTTGAGTTCAGACCTTTTTGGGCGTTAAAAGATATTTAATGCTTTGATGGCTTCAATAAATCTTAATGTGTGTTAAAAGAATATTTAAAATTAAGGACAATAATGTTGACAGGTAGCGCAGCATTAAAAGTTTGTTAACCCTAATAAATAAAACAGATGATCTCACTAATGGATGAACCGATATGGTTCTCCTTTACAGAGAAGCTTCTTATAGAGACTGCAAGGGGGCAAAACTGCTAGTCTTAATATAAAGAGAAAGAGAGAAATATCAATTTAAAAATAATTGAAGGAACAAAAAGTATGGATGGACATACTTTAATCATAGAGTAGCTGCACTTACAAATTAGCAACTTTCACAGGGGGGGGGGGGGGCAGGACAAGGATTAATATAAGCTTAGCTAGAGGTAGCTTAACAATTATACTAAAGTTTTTTTAATAACAAAATGTTAATAATTCCAAAATACCTGGTTGTATAGTTTTACTAAAACAATAAACCTTGATTGGTTGGAAAAGATTTAAACAAAAGTAATTTTGATTATCATCATTGGGTGCAAACATTAATTTATCGTCTTATCCCTTAAGATCCCTAATTACATAAACATATGTACTCAAGCTACTCATATGTAAAACCCACAGAGATATAAAGGGATAAGACAATGGCCAATTATTAATGCACATTCCTAATGATAATTCACAAAATAATTTCTTATTTATTAGCTTAAAAATAAAATCTGATACTTTGCAAGAAGGGAGGGGACATCTACCTTCCTTTAGTTTTAGACTAACCCATTCTATTTTCTCCTCCTTGTTTATCTTATCCTGTTTTAAATACATATGAAAATTGTTGAATAAAAAGTTTTTAAAATATCAATATGTTTTAAATGGACATATTTAATTTCTGATAACAATTATGGAGTTGCTTCGCTATAAAAAAAATTTATTCAACTGTTACAGGAATCATCATATAAAGTTTGAGATCGATATAACAATTCTAACATGCCTTAACTTAATTTAAAAATCAATATTTTTCAAATCATAGGTCAACCTATTTTCTCTAACAATGATAGAGTTGCTAAGCTCTGTAAATTGTACTTAAATATCACAGAAATCATCATGCTAAGTTTAAATCAATAGGCGAATTCTAAAATATAATTATATGCAATATGCATCATTGACAAAAATTTTAAATATTTGAAAGATTTAAAAAGTGCCTTGTTAACTTGTTAAGACTACCTTTGTTATCAATATACCCTCCTACTATTATTTAATTTTAAAAGCGAAGCTTTTCTAATATTAGGGTTGGTCCTTACATCCCTCTGTCCGTCCGTCACAGATAGCTTTTTTCATTAATTTAGGCATGTCAGAATTGTCCTATCAATTTCAAACTTTGCATGGTGATTCCTGTATTAGTTAGGTACGATTTAGAAAGCGTAGTAACACTATAATCATACATGAATGTCCGTAAGTCCATTTTAAACATATTGATTTTTTTACTTCTTTAACAACAACTTTTTATGTGATCTAATTATCCGATTGATCTGATTTTTGGTATACTGATTCCTGTGACAACAATATACATTATTATAAGCGAAGCAACTCTATAATCAAGTCCTTAAAATGTAAGTATGTCAAAAATGTCTAAAAAACATTATACTGTGTAAAGAAGTTTTACAACAAATTTACTTCCAACTTTGCTTTGACTCCTATAAATTATATTCTGATTATTCAGTTCTAACACTATACAAGTTTTAATGTCCATTTGTCCTATCGTTTCAGAGCTTTGCTTTTATGGATGTTGTCATCCTTGTTTAATTTAGGAGGGGGCAGGGTATTTTTTCATTTAACTTTGGTTTAATTTATACAGCTTTTTGGTTCCGATATCTAAACAATGTATACTACTAAATTTGTTGGTTTCATTAAGTTCGTTTGTCATTTATTAGCTTTACTTTTAAGGATGTTGTCATCCTTGTTTAAAAGATAGAAACTGAAAAATTTGGTGAAAAGATATTTAAGTTGTAAAAATAACATAAATAAATAAATAACAAGAACAAACATATTGAAATATTATCTCTTTAGAAACATAAGAGAGAAGAAAATATAAATCATTTACACATAATGTTAAAAATAAGAAATATATTATCAAAGCTTTTAAGATATTTTATTTAACATCAAGTTGGTTTTACTAATTTTGACGAATTTATTTGAATCTATTGGATTGGGATATATGAATCCCAACACAATAATATTTAATGAAAAATAAAACAATAGCCTCTCATATATCAGCAAGGCTTATCTAAAATTCTATAAAAAATGGCCAGCCCATTAACAAGTCCTACTAGATTTTTATTTTGTTTATATCAATCAAAAGATAAATCATTAGTAAGCTTTGCTCCTACATATTTGTATGTTGCCCAGAGGTAATTTGTATTTTTTAACAGATTTATTTGAGGATTTTTAGTGGTCCTTTTTTAAGGAAAAAATTATAAATAATACAAAGGGAAAAGGGGAGATATATAGGTAAGTAATTTTAAAATTTAAAACAAAGGTTGTTAAACATTATATAAAATGGTGAAGGAAGTGAAATTTGACATTGACCTACTTTGGGTCGGAAATTCATTATAAAACAGGGAACATGCACAAAACTTTTTAGCCCCTTAGCTTTAAACTGAACTGTGATAATAGGGGGGGGGGGGGGCATTCAACACCCCACCCCCCTGACCGATTAAGGTTAGGCAAGGGTCCCGAAAGTTAAGGGTTAAATGAGATGCCAATTAGTTTAAATTATGAACATAATAAATGTATTCAAGTTACTAAATATCATTATGTAATTATTCCTAGCTTATTTACTTTTCTCTATATCCACGGAAATGTCGTTTTAAGTGGGGGGTTGACAAGGGATAGGGAAAAATATGCTTCAAGTATTTCAAGAACTCTTTTTGTATTGAAATCTTTAAATCTTAGAAAAGAAACTGATAGGAAGGGTTAGGTAGGAGGGATTTGGGAAGATTTACTAGATGGTTTGCAAAAAAAGTAATTTTTGTCATTATGTTTAGAAAAAAATCATATCAAGCACATAAACTAAACATCTAATAACAATTTTTGATTACATATTTCTGTCCTAATGTGTTATTTACTTTTTCTTTTACAAGTTCACTTTTATTACTAAGTGAACTTGAAAACTCTTCCAACCTTTGTAAGATATGCTTAAAAAAAACAAATGATAATGCACAAAATTACCCCTTCTGTAGATGAAAATTAGTAGTTGAACACTGAATTAACCAAATCAAATTCACTTTGGTCACCCAAGTTGTTAAGCCAACAAATAAGAAAACATTATTATAAAACTTTGGGTACTAGTGTAATAAACAGCCCATATTTCCTTCTCCCCCCCCCCCCCTCCTCTTCCACTCCATCCTATTCTATAAAGTAGTAAGCTTTTTTTGTCTGTAGTGAAGGATCTTGCTAACCGCTGAACCGATAAATAAAGTTTTTTTTTTATGGGAACCCGTCAACACATTTAGCTGTGCGGACGAGATAGCACATCATTTTATATGATTAAAGAAACAGAAATACTTTGCAGTAGGGGAGATTTGAATATGCTTTTAATCTAACATTTATGTGGTGATGAATAAATTATCAAATTACATAAAATTATTAAATTCATAATGAAGCTACTCTGTTATTGAAAATTTCGTTATCATTTACGTAAAATACTGTCCAACAAACAATTAACCCTTTGATTGCACGAATTTTTTTCTGAGAAGTTCTAACTGTAATTGTTAACGAGTTGCGCCTTTTTAAAGGCCAAGGCATTATCCCTTCTCTAACTGTTTATGACGATCACATGACAAATCCAAAGTAGAGAGGATTTTTAATAACTTTAGTTATGATCTAGTGTCAGTCTTACATTCGAACCTATCACCTCAATTTTTAAATTAACAAAAAGAGCCAACCGTTACGAACGGACGACCTTAATTGTAGTTTTATAAAAAAAATACTAAAATGAAAATTATTTCATATTTCATTCTGAATACTGAAAAAGAAAAAAAATATTATTATTACTTATCATGCTGTGCTAATTTTGAATAATTTCATCCTTTTAATCAATTTTATCAAAATCTTTGGAAAGGTTGTGTGATTTAAACAAGACATTTTTGGTTTTCATATGTGAAAACTCTTAAACTGGCTCTAAAAAAAATATTGAGAGCCACTACATATTAGATTCCAATGTTTATCTCTAGATCAAGGTATTTATGACTTGGTGCTTATCTTAGCTAAAATCTTTTACATATAAGATTCAACAATGGCTCTTTAAAATTCTCCAATGAGCCGGCTCTCGGATTTTATATTAATACATAAGTGTTCATGACCGTTTGTCCTACCGTTTCAGTGCTTCGCTTTTATGGATGTTGTCATCCTTGTTTCTGTTCTTCTTATGGAAAATTTGATTGTAAAAAAAAATAGTAAAACAGCATATATGTATAAATAATTTTATTAATATCTAACACACAAAACATAATTCTATAGTGTTCCTTTTCTCTTAAAAGATATGATATGAAATCTGTATTATAGGATGTACCAAGTGGTAATAATATAAACATGATAAATGTTTGTTGTCGGTGCTTTATACTCAGTGCTATATCAAATCATTTTGGTCAAAGTGTACCACCAACCCAGGATTCAAAGGGATAAGACAATGGCCTATAAATTGATGTACATCCCCAATGATGAAACAATAAATTGCCCTTTTTTTAGTGGTTTGAAACGTTTGGACACTCTACTTAATGAACCAACCAAGAAAACATTATTAAAATATTTTTGGGGACAAGTGTAATAAACAGCCCATTGTCCCCTCCCTCCGTGATACTTACCAAGATTCTCAAAATTATGAAAATCATCCTCTCTGTATTTAAACTTGTTTTATACAATTATTAAGGCAAAATTACTCTAAAAATAAAAAAAAAGTTACTGTTCTTAAAATTTATAGATTATAGAACTCTTAATATATTTTAAATATCAGGCCAAATTTTATAAAATTTGTATACTTATATATTAAAAAATATGTTTGACTTAGGTTTGGCTTAGGAAACCCTAACACCCAGGTTAGCCTGAATATTCTAAGGATTTGACCAATTTTGTTATAAATCATACTCGGCTATAAAACAATAAGAATATGTTATTAATTATTGAAACAAATAAAATTATTTTAATTTGCGGTTCTGGGAGATCTATATGAACATCCCAATTGAATAGGGTTAAGTAAGTATTATAACTACCTACCTTTATGATCCATATTTACTATGAATCTAAACTATTAATGATGTAAATATTGTCATTAATAATTGAAACTTTCTCTGTGCTCTATCAATTCAATAGAGGTTATACCACTAATACTTTACTTTTAATATCAAGTACGCCACTAGAGGCCCCCAAGGGAAACTTTAAAATTCGAATTAGGAGTAAGGTTTGGTAAGTAAATTTGGTAAGGTAAGGTTGGAGTTGCCTTTCCCCCAAAAGAAAACAATCTTATCGTGGCCTAGTAGAAGCTTCAATTAATAAGAAGATTTTTGGTACAAGTATACATACAAATAATTTCTACTTCTACCACTTTTATATCTAAGGATTCTAATTTACAAACTAAAAAATATCTGAACTAATCTTTAATTTTTTAATATGTAAATAAATAAGGATGGTTTGATTTTATAAGTACTGCACTTTAGTAATTATAACAAACTGTGAGTTACAAAAATGTAAAATCATATTATGTAAATCTATATAAAGCATTTAACTCTTTTTTCTCTCCGGTTCTTTTCTTAGGATTTGTGCACGATTTTTATGAGTTGCATATTTTTAGGTGTGCTGTTATAACTGCAAATAAACCTGTTTAAACTTTAATAATAAAGAACCTTATTCTGTTGATCTTGTTGTAACAAGAATAAAAACTCTATAAATAACGCAGCAATGCATGCAATATAATATGTAGCCATTACTCAATACTTTATACTGTGCGTTTAGTGAAAAAAAATGTGCGAGAATGATCGCACACCGCCATTAAAACTTTTGGTTACCCAATGTAGAAAAAGGATGGATTTATACATACTTGGATCTTACACCAGATTTTCATGTTTTCTAATAAAGTGAAACTTGAAAATGGCTAAATTAACGGTCCCTTCCTTCCATCCCCTTTACATCATACCCTCCCCTCCTGCTGGATCAACGAACTTACCAATAAATGGCGGGTTAAATAGGAACCTAAATTGACAACATTTTTTCTCCCTGTCACAATATCCACGTATATTCTACATCCATAAGAAAAAGATATTGTAATTCAAATATATAATCCACATTAAGTCCTATATAAACTATTCCATAACTAAACCATGTAAATAGATAATCATGTTAAGAATTTTATATATTTAATGTATGTCTTTTTTTTATGTCAAACAAAATTAGATAAATTATAAACAGATTTTTTAGTGTTTTCATTGTAATTTAATTTTGATGAAATAAATTTATATTATCTACCTTCATTTTAAACCTTGAAAACTATCCCAAATTTAAACGATCCTTTAGTCGTTTCAGAGATCCTTTGCTACTGCTTACATCTTTGATTAATTTATTTTTTACATATATATAGCTACCTTAAAACACAACACAGACTATCAGCACACTAACTCACGCATTTTTTAGGAATCTACCATCTAGGGGCTCTGTATTTGAAGGGGCAGGAGGGTGGCCTAAAACCACTCTTGAACCTGTGTGAACTTACCCAACAATAAATAACGCAATCGGTTCATTGGTTAGCGAGATCTTAACAAACAAACAAAATCCTTATCTTACATTTAAAATGAGTTATGATTGAAAAGGCTGAACACTTTTCAATTTTCATAAAAACCTACTATGGGTATATTTGTATTTTGGATTAAGACTCTATGAGGAAATATTTTTGAGATTTTAGACTGGAATTTGAAAAATACTTCACAATTTGAAATAAAAAAAGAAAGTAGAATAAGAAAGAGTTAAATTTACAATGGCGATTAGGCCTAAAAAGAAAAAAATATAGTATTTCCAAACTTGTAACATATGTACCAAGTCATAGCCCAAATTTGAAGACTTTATTACTTCATAACCATGTAACCTTTTCTTTTAAAGGGAAGCTCTATACTAATTTTATACATTAAAAACAAAATTTTAAAATTTCAAATATTGAGGAAAAAGTGAGAGGCACATTTTTTCAGAAACTTCAAACCCTTTGATTGCACGACCTTTTTTTCTGACGGAGCATGCAAATAAGTTGCGCCTGTTTTGGATCAAGGCATTCTCCCTACTCGTTCTATTAATAAAGCACATTTTAGTCAATGTCTTTACTTATGACGTAGTTTTGGCCGAGATTCGAGCATATCACCTCCAAAACAACGATTATTTTATTAATTTACATATAACAAAATCATATTTTATAGTTTCCCTTTGTTTAAAACAAGTATGTTACACAAAACTCATAAAGCCAAAATTTTGTAAACGATTAGGAGCTACCTAGCAATCATTAAGACTGGTACCTCCTGCTGATTTTAACTATACTATACTCAATATATATGTATATTAGAAATAAACTATAACCATAGAAAAACAAAATAGACAAGTAATACAACAAAACTTAATCAAACTTTATTCAAATACAATTATGGCAATGTGAAAATTATTATGTAGAAATAATAATTCACTGTGTAATCAAATTTGTATATAATAGACAAGAGAATCTTTACGGAAAAAGTAGGACTCATATCAAGGGCGTCCAAGCTTTTTATTTTGGGGGGGGTAAAAATTTTTTAGGGGGGGGTAACTCGTGTTTGGGGGGGGTAAAATGGCGCGCGCCGCAAATTTTTTTTACCCCCCCCAAAATTTTTACCCCGGGGGTAAAATTTGCTTGGGGGGGGTAATTACCCCCCCTGAAATCTGTTGGCAGGGGTAAATTTAGTTTACCCCCCCCCCAAAATTTACCCCCGGGGTAAAATTGTTTGGGGGGGGGTAATTTAAATTTTATTAAATATATAGTTTTAAAAATGCGCGCGAAGCGAGCAAAATTTTTTTTTTATTAGATATTTTTTATTTTGGGGGGGTATTTACCCCCCCAAAATTGTTTGGGGGGGGGTAATCGCCCCATTACCCCCCCCCCTTGGACGCCTATGACTCATATCGTAAAAAAAGAATTCCTTTTTAGTAAAAATTATGTTGCACAAAATGTAAATTTACTTTTTCTAAGGTAAGAGTTTATAAAAGACATATTTTATTCTGTCTCTCCTATTTCTCTCTCTTTCTCTCTCTCTCTCTCTCTCTCTCTCTCTCTCTCTCTCTCTCTCTCTCTGCCCATTTAAAATGCTTTTTCTTTCAGCTTTTTGTTTTAAGAAAGTTAAACGATTATTTTACACATTGGATAATATTAAAGTGTATTAAACACAGGAGGGGCAGGGCAGTTGATCCATAAGTTCGACTTGTATCGAATTCGATATATGTATAATTACTTGGATGTTGCACCAGATTTTCATATACTCTAAATAAGTAATACTTTGAGCTGAATAAAGTCCACCCCTTCTGTTTTACCCTACCCTCCAACTGGATGAACGAACTGACCAATCAATGAGGTCCATAATAGCAACTTATATTGACGCCCAATTTTCTCCTGTCAATATATATCGACTTGCTTTCGATCGGAAGCTCTCTTCAAAGTTGTTGTGTTATTTAAATCGGATCTACTGCAGTTCACGGTAAAATTTTGCTGGTAACGAATATTGCCAAAAATCTATGAATTTTAAAGGCTGCTAGCTGCCAAACGGCTGAACGTACAGATCATGCCCGCACATTGTTTTAAGCAGCATAAGAAGGCCTACAAATAATCTGGAATAGCCATAAATCAATATTGCATAATTATCTCGCAGTGCAGAGAAATGCGCGAAAAATGCCTATTTACGCGTTTTTTCTTCAATGAAGCTTTCCCTGTGCATCATTGTATCTTGGCTATTCCAAATTATTTGTAGGCCTTCTTATGCCTCTTAAAATGGTGTGCGGGTATGATCTGTACGTTCGGCCGTTTGGCAGCTAGCAGCCTTTAAAATTCATAGATTTTTGGCAATATTCGTTACCAGCAATATTTTACCGTGAACTGCAGTAGATCCTTTAAATCATTACTTTGATCAGCGATGCTAAGAGAGAGGATAATTTATCATGAATTAATGTATACTCCCAATGATAATAAACAAAATAACCCCTGGATATAAAAATTATTGTTGGAAGATTTTGGACAATTTATCAAAAAAGTATCAATTGTTTTTAGATCAACAAATGATATAACATGTTTTAAACCTTTTGGCATCGGTATAATTTACAATCTTAAAAATTTTTTATTCTAGATTAAACGGTAAATAGACGAAAAATAAAATAAAAATCAAGGAAATTGAAGATTTTAAGAACATGATCAATATAATTTAGTCTGATAAACAAGAGACTTCTATGGGATTCATTTATCAACTTTTTTTTGGTATCAAACGATTTTCTCCCCATCCCAAAACACCCCCTCCTCCATTCATTTTCCACTCTGTCTTAAATTTAAGCCTAAAAAAAGATCAGTAGTTAATGCCAGGGATAGAGAGATAATACAATGGAGTTTCAAAAAATCTTCCCCTATTTCTTTATATTGAATTGTCCACTTGAAGTATTTTAATAATGAAAATTAGAAGTGTGTAGATTTTTCAAAGCTCCATTATCCCCTTTTTCCCTGAGTCACAGCTATTTGGATCATACTTTTATAAATGAGTTTTGGGGGGTTTGTTTTAAAGTTTTATCCAATAGGAAATTAGAATCATTGGTCTTATTTTAGCTCCATGTGGGGTAGCAAAGCCCACTAAGATAAAGGGGAAAGGTAAGAGATAATTAATGAGTGCTTCTTTCTTTTTTGGTTTTTAGGGGGCAAAAATTAAAAGGGGAGGGGGAAAAATTTGTAATTTTAAGGCGCTTTGTTCTTATTTTGTATATCTTTAATATTTTAGATATAAACTTTGTATTTGAAATAAACATTTTCATTGTCTATAAGCTAATATATGAGAAAAATCAACGGGTATTTAAATAAAGTTGAAAAATCAACAGTAAAACACCATTTGTACATAATTAAAATCTTTAATGCATATCAAAAGTTTTGCGAGTAGGTTCATTTTCCAAGAATTATGTCTTTTTTGGACAATAAACATCGGCTGGACGTGAGCCATACTGAAAAAAAAAACATGTATCGTATAGTATTATTGACAATTTATAACGAATAATAAGATAAGAATCATGAAATTCATGCTAGTTAGAATCAGATCTGTGCCGTGCTGAAAAATCATGTATTGTTTTGTATTATTGATAATTTTAAATTAATACCTGTTTTGTTGGCCCGGGCCTTCATGCAAAGAATAATTGTGCGTGTTCCAGTGTTATATATGCAAAGAATATTAATAAGTTTAGGACCCCCTCTTATTCTCTGTAAACGGAACAAATATTCAATAATTTTTTCCCGTTTTTTTTCATGCACTGTAATTTTATAAAACTAGTTATAGCGCCCCTAGCATCTAGGGGCTGTGAATTCTAAGAGGGTAGGGAAAGTAAAAAATAGACTAAAAAATCCCGAGACTTGTAATAAAGAATAAAAAACCTGTTCCGGTACCTATGACAAGCTTACCTTAGGTGCGTAACTCAGTCAGTTAAGTATGTTATATAAATTTTAATCTACCTACAATTAAACTTGTTGATTCGCCCCTAGCCTCAAGGAGAAAGCAACGCATTATAGGTCTCTAGGTAGACTTTAGGTGAGGGGTGGAGGGAAGGGGGGGGGTTCTAAAAGAATAAGTAAAAATATAGTTTTGGGGTAGGTAATTTTTTTTCTAGTTGCGATTTCTCTTGGGAGGTTGGTCTTACCCTCCACCCAAATAGTTATAAACCATCGAAGGACCTGCTTCGCTGAAAAGGTGAACCCTATCGGTCCAGTGGTTAGCAAGATCCTTTTGTAAAAACAGACACACAGACAGACATCCTGGTACTTTTATATAAGGATGAATAAGAGTCTCTGTTCATGTTCATACCAATAATAGAATCATTCTCTAGAGAAGGATAAAGAATCTGCAATTCAAAACATTACTATTATAGTGAAATGTTGTCTGTTTTTTCGTCCGTCTCGGATGCTTACTAAATAGGCAGTTATAATTTTTAATGTACATATACTTCTGGAAAGATAGAAAATTAAAAAAATATAAATAATTTTCTTATAAGGATAGAAAAATACCTTTATATTTTATTTAAATTGTTTCTATCTAATGCTAGAAAAAGCAAAGGTTCCGACCAATATCAGTCTGTCCGATAATAAATAAGCTGTAGTCAAAATAGTTTTTTTCTAAGATGACATATCCCTACTTGGTGGTATTACAGCCCTAGCAAGAGGAAAGGTTCATACGTCGAGTCTAATCTTCAGAACTATATATCTAACTCCAGGTGATAATACTAGCAAAAACCCAGGTAATTTCCCTTAGAATTCCATTGGACCACCCGTAAAGCTACCGTAAGCATAAAAAAATCAGCATTTTTAAAAAGAACATACGGATTTTCTGGTAACGATTATATAGTTGCTACGCTTCCTAAATCGTACCCAATTGTTACAGGAACCATCATGCAAAGTTTGAAATCGAGAATTGCAATTCTACCCTGTTTAAATTTAAAAAAAGACTGTCCGTGACCGACGTGCGGACGGATGGACCGACCCTAATTATAGAAAGCTTCGCTTTTAAAAAGGGGGAATATTTATGTGGTTCAGCTGCGATTCGTGGGATTCTACTGAAAACCATTTCAAACAAGCCAATCCCCTTCAATACCCCTTTTTATGACATACAATATATATACCCCTCTTTTAAGAATAATCCATTTGCCCCCCTCTTTTCAAAAATTCCCCCATGGTAAAATTCGTTCCCTTTTTTTAGCATTTGTGTCTTCTAACAGAGATACAGACGGTTATTCAACAATTTTAAATATAATATCCTGATTTAGTAAGGTTTTTTCTGACATTAAAGATCTCGGAAAGTGCTGGTTAGAACAGGTTTGACTTGTCAAGGAAGCTTTATAAATGATTTGGTGTGGTTTTAAGCTATTTTCTTGACCTCCCCCACCCTTCTTCTACAGAGTTCAACTATAAAGTATTCAAGGGAGAAATTAATATTTGTGTGCAAAAATTATTTCATTCTTAAATTTTTCATTATTGCTGCGAAACCGATTAATATCCGCAGGATTAGAACCGGTTCTCAGCCATACTAAATAATGTATAGCATTGTATTTTATACAATTTTCTAGGAATATTAACATAATTTTATTATCCGCGGAAAGCTGACTATAATACAATGTGACAAATAGCTATTAAAGTTGTTGTATTAATGTAAAATAAAATTTTATATGGTATGCCTAGGCCTCTTTACTAATCAATGAAATTGGACATAAACTGATTGAAATTTTTTTTAAAAATCAGCTTAATAATTTGTGCCGTTTCTGTGATCTTTTGCTAGAAATGCAAAACCAAACCATTTTATAATGGAATATAGTTTATACCCTATTTCATAAAAAAGTATTCTTTTTGTATTAGCAAAAAAAGTCAAGCTTCAAAATGAAAGGGGAAAAAAAAACCACTATGTGGGGTAATAAGATTTATCGTTTATTTTGTACAGATCTATAAAAAATGTTTGATTAACTTTTTAAAATTGAACCAATGAAAAACTTTAAAATATCCATTTTAAAATTGATATCTCTAAAGCTTGAACTGTATTAACATAGTAATAATGCCATGATAGTCAGTCAAAACCCTTTTTATCTATTTTCACATAGTCGATGGTGTTTTGAAATGGCAAGTCGATATTAGGTCAATCATAGCCACTTTTGAAATAATTCGAACATGCTACACAATTTTAAAAAATAGTCATCGAAATTAATTACGACTATAAAGGATTAAAAAGTACACAAAAACTGTGAAATCTAAGCACAAACATAATTTGAACAATTTTGGCAAGCTCACAGCACCGTGATCAGAATTGACCTTTATTTTTAGACATGTCAATGCACCTAGACCAAACCAAAATATGATAAATGGAAAAAGACACGAGGCCGATTTTGGAGTCCTATAATATAAAGATTTACACAAAGATAATTGTTTTAAAAAAATGAAACTGAACTGTTACTTGTTAGATATTTTCGTCTCTAGAAATATAACATAAGCAACGCAGTATTTACACAAAGTTAAAAAAGTATTATTAGAAAAAAATAGCAATAGAAGTAGGTTGAAGAATAGTTATCCATCGCATCGTATTATAAACACAGTTGTAAGATTAAAACCATTTTTTTAGCCCCGAAATGCCTAAGGCACTAGCTAAAATACTGGTTTTAATCTTATGATTGTAATTTTTATATTCGTAGAAAACTGGATATAATACGACGCTAGACATAGTTTTTTCGTATGGATGAGAACCGGTTCTAATCCACCGGATAGTAATCAGTTTCGAATGAATACGAGAATAGTTATTTCTCGCATCGTATTATAGACGGCTTTACGCGGATATAAAAATGTACATCGGTTCCTATCCACCGGATTCTAATGAATACGAGAAATGTTTTTCTATATCTCACATCTGGTTTTTTTTTTATTTGTTCTTTGTGCTTTTGCACATATTATTTCAAATTTTGCTAGGCTACTTATGAACTACAATTTTGCTGTTTTGAGAGTGAACTTTATATCAGTAACAAAACTAGAACTATATGGTATTGTGATTTTCTGTTGTGCTATAGAAATTCATAAAAAAATATAAAATTTATTTGAAGATTAATAAGAAAAATAAAATAATTGAATAAAATATTATGAAATTTATAAAGGAGAATTTTTTTTGTATTTCTCATTTGTCTGACTGTCTGATTTGTTTACCTTTGCTTTTATGGACGTTGTCATCCTTGTTTTACTATACTTTAAAGACTAAAAATGGCTTACCACATTCTGGATTAAAAGGAGACAGACTCTTAAGATCTTTGACAGTCAAGGATAAAAACAAAGACAAATAAACTCCCCTAAAAGGCCCATATGCACATCACCTATCCGATCCAGTTATAAAATGGTAGAAATATAAATTGTGTTTATATAATATCAAAATTGTATTTAAATAATCTATAATACAAAGTAGAACGATGTCTGTCTGTCTATTTGTAGCGAAGGATCTCGCTAACCGATCGGGTTCTCCTTTACAGGGTAGCTTCTCATAGGTCCCGGGAAGGTTTATAACTATTTTCCTGGGGGATGGGACACCCCCAACATCCTCCAAAAATGAACCCCCCCCCAAAAAAAAAAATCATTTTTCTTTTAAATCTAAAATACGAAAAATTAGGTTAATCAAGCCTCTGGGGCAAGGCCCCTAGAGGCTATGGGCGAAGCCGCTAGTATCATAAAAAGTAGTAAGATTTCTTTTTGTCCGAAGCTAAGATGTAGATGAAAAGGGAACATATTGAGTTCTCCTTTTTAGGTAAGCTTCACATGGGTTCAAGTTTTAGTCTATTTAATGTCTAGTTTTAAGCCTTTTGGTGGTTTAAGGCTATTTGTGAACAGCCTTTTTAAATACAAAGCCACCAAAATCTAGGGGTACAGTCGCTACTGTAAATGTTATACAATTTTAGTTATGTAAGACAAAAATGCCATTCTCCTGCATTTTCCATTTTTCCATAAAAATAATAATAAAGTTTATGAACCTTCCTTTTGAAATGTTTTACATAGTTTTTACAGTGTATACTTCAAAGAATTGGGTTTACACGAATGTTTAGAAATTATGATGGCTTTTTAATCAGAAATAAAGGTTAATATAAATGAACTGCAAACTTTTTGAATTCTGTGTATCCTAATTAGGCCTAAACTATATAAATCAATTACAAACTTCAATATATAAAATAAAAACTAGTGGCTACGCCCCTTTCCATTCCTGGAAGAGAGGGGCTAGAAGATCATCCCAAGGCTTTAATGTGAAAATAAAATGGCCTAAAACCATGACTGGAGATCTTTGATGCACACCTAAAAACGAGCACTTAATCTGTAGTTATTGAGATCATCAGCTTCTGAAAAAAAACCTTACAACTTTTTATAATACTAGAGGCTTTGCCCCTAGCATCTAGGGGCTTTGCCCCAAGAGATAATTAAAAAAAAATTAAGTACTATTGGTGCTGCCCGTAGTTTTATGTGACTAACTTCTCCTTAAACAAATTTTGTTTTTGTCTTTTTTTTTTTTTGGGGGGGGGGGTTGAGGGTATCCCACCCCCCAAGAAAATAGCATATAACCACCACAGGACCAATAGGTATATACCCTGAAGAGTAGAATCTGATCGGTTCAGTGGTTACCAAGATCTTAAGGGACGGACAGACAGACGGACAAACAGACGGACAGACATCAAGCTATTTTGTATTATAGACTTGGATAATTTAGTACGGTAGCATACAAAATTCTTTAAATTATCTACAAAAAAATGATTCACTAAAAGTATTTTAAATACCTATTAAGTTATATTTATTTTATTTAGTTCAGTATAATTTATATCTCGTATTCATTCGAATCCGGTGGATAGGAACCGGTTCTCATCCATACGAAAAAACTATGTCTAGCATCGTATTATATCCAGCTTTGTACGTATATAAAAATGTACAATCATAAGATTAAAACCAGTTTTTTTAGCACGTGCCCACGGCACCTAGGGGCTAAAAAACTGGTTTTAATCTTATAATTGTACATTCTATATCCGCGGAAAGCCGTTTATAATACGATGCGAGAAATAACTATTCGTATTCTTGCTTTTTTACATATTCTTTTTTTCCGTTTATAACTTCTCTGAATTGCAAGGTTGTAAAAAGTGCATTTTGAACAACAAAACCATGTTTTTCATATTATACATTAAGGCTTTTAGGTGCATTACCTCAAAGTGCGTATCAAGCACTGAACCACCCCGTCGTTATTTTTCAAAATGAATTGAAAATAAGGTTGGGATAGTATTACTCCTAAGCCTAATCCTGTAGTACCCTAACCCTTAAAGGCTACCCTGTAATCTATATAAACCCAACCTAACCTAACTAATCCGTCGGTTCGTAGGTTCGTAACGGATAGCTTTTTTCGTTAATTTAGTCATGTTAGAATTGTCCTATCAATTTCAAACTTTGCATGATGAATCCTGTATAAGTTTAGTTTAGAGAGCGTAGCAACTCTATAATCGTTACCTGAATATCCGTATGTCCATTCTAAACATGTTGATTTTTAACTTTTTTAATACCAATTTCTCATTTGATATGATCATCCGATTGATCTGATTTTTGGAGTACTGATTTCTTTTACAATAAGGTACAATATTATAAGAGAAGCATCTCTATAATCAAGTCCTAAAAATGTCAGTATGTTCTTAAACAGTATTCTGTATTTAAGAAGTTTTGCAACTAATTTACGTATAATTTTGTCCAAATTTATATATTTATAATTATATCTACAAGAGTTAATGTTTGTATGTCATACCGTTTCAGAGCTTCGCTTTTATGGCTTTTATGAATATTGACATCCTTGTTTTTAAAATAAGGCTTGATAGGGTTTCGTGCTTGACAAGGCACTTAAAGAGAAATTGCTGGCCTTAGAGATTATGGTACACATACAAAATATATGCAAAAAAAATTCTAAATTTTCTTAAGTTGCCTATAATAAATTTTATTAGGACATAGATCTAAAAGGAAAACAAGAAGAAAACAAAGCATTTTATTTCATTTTTTAGGTTACCTCCATGGATCTAAAGGGATAAGACAATGGCCGATAAATTGATGTACCCCAATGATGACACACCAAATTATCCCTTCTGTATTTTTACAATTAGTGGTTGAAACGTTTGGACACTAAACTAATTGAACCAACTGATCAAAATTTAATAAAAGTCACCAAGGTTGTTAGGCCAACGAATAAAAAAAAACGTCATTATAAGACTTTGGGGACTTTTGTAATAAACAGCCTACTGTCCCCTCTAAACATGGTTAATTCAATAGGATTTATGTAAAATTTATAAAATCACAGTGTTAGCTTACAATTTTAATGAAAAAAATATTGATAAAAGGCACAAAGAATTCTAAAAGAAGGGGTTAATAACCAATAGAGTATAGGAAAGGTTGTGTATTATATTATTATATGTAGAAATATAAAAAAAAAGTCGACTCAATTTTTGTAGAGAAGAGAAACTGTAAAGGGGCTTTGGTGTTTATACAAAACGCAGGTTTTTTTGGTCCCAGCACTACTGGAACCTGGATTTGTGTGCAAGGTAAAGAGTATTATCATATCAACAGGCACCTTTGCCGTCTTTTTGATTATTTAATAATTGTGGTATTATGAAAAGTATCACAAACTGATTTAAAATCATTAAAGAGCCCTCTTTGAAACGGTTTTTTATTTATCATTATACTTGGATTTTGAAAACATGCATTAATTAGGCATATTGCAATAATTAAAAAAGTATTTTAGTTATATTCTCTTCAAATTAATGTTGTTTGCCTCTTAGCTGTTTAATTTTTTTACTAGTTTTTATATGGGCACTTAGGGGCTGAGCAGAACTGAGGGTTGGAGCCATTTTCAAGTTTGCAGCGTCATGATTGGATTTTCAAACTTTTTTTGTGTCTTCATATCGGAGGTAAAAGAATAAGTCAATTTAAAATTAAAATTTAACTTGAGATAATATTATTAAAAATATTATTATTTATTGTCATATTTTTATACAAACATGATATAATTACCATATTCCCAACTGTTCCAGTATTTAGACGTTCAAAATCAAATATGAGAAAAATTAGACTTGCCTAAAGTAAAGAGCTATGTTAACTTTTTGTTTGCTAAAAAATGTAACACATTTATTTCATCTATATTACAAAGTAGAATGATGTCTGTCCGTGGTCCTACTGGTCCTGCGGTGGTTTTAGGCTATTTTCTTGAGGGGTGGGACACCCCAACCTCCCAAAAAAACAAAAAAATACCCCTCCCCAATTTTTTTGTTTTTTTAAAGATTTTTTTGCATATATTTTGCGAATTCGCCATTTATTCGCAAAAATTGGCGACTCATTCGCAATTTTTTCAGCTGGGATTGGCTATTTATTCGCAATTTTTCTGCTGGGTAGGTAATAGAAGATGTAATGATTCCCATACTCACATAATTTTTTTAAAAATTTCGTTTTAGGGCACAGCCCCTAAAGGCTAGGGGCGAAACCGTTAGTTATGATATAAACTAGTGTTCGCTCCTAAATGCCTTAAGAGGCACTTGAAGGAGGGAAGGTCAACCCTTCAATTTTGATTTTAGCTTTAATCAGAAGACAATTGTTTTGATGGGGTGTTTATTCTTGGGGTATTTTTTGACAGGCTGGAGATCTCCTTCCTAAAATAGTATTAAAAGCCTTACCTGAACCTAGAGAAAGCTTCACCGTAAAGAAAATCATATCAATTCAGCGGTTAGTGAGAGATTTTTCACTACTAACAAAAACATAAAGTCATCCTGTTACTTTGACATAAGGAAAAAACATTCATTTTTGATTCTTTGGTTTGTCCTTTAAATGATTTTTTAAAAAAATAGTGGCTTATGATGAAAAATTAGGATTGCTTTGTTTTCATATTTTAAACTGTTTTCCCTTTACTCCTGCTTCATACAAAAGGGGAGCGAGACCCCTTTTTTTGAGAAAGGAGTTAAAGTAATGGGTTTAATCAGAAGGAAGAGGGCAGGGGGAATGGATGTTAAAAAAGGGTGGGGAGCTCTAAAAGAGACCATTGGTAGATCATAGGGGGTCTAAAAGGTTTAGTCTGGAAATGCACCAGCAAAATTGGCTGTTTTAAAAAATATAACACTTTATGAGATTCTATATAACAAGTGAAGCTAAATATTGGATAGTTTATGCTGTTTTCTGCTCTTCCTCCTTAGATTCACATAGCTCCATGGATGGCCTTTATTCTAAATTTAAGTCTTGGAATGGTTTTGTGCTATTAGCCACTTCTTTCCTCTTTTAATTTTCTAATACAGAGCACTTAAATGCTAGGGGTGGATTAGCTAGTTTATTATTGTAATTATGACAAAAAATTCCCATTATTAGAATTTTAGATTTAATAACATAAAAACAAATATTTAGTTGTAATATACCCATTCCATTTTATGCTTAAATCTTTCATTGGGGAACACTAACGCATAAAGAAACGCACATACACACATACACATACACACACACAAACACATATACACACACTCACACACATGTACATATATTCAACAAAGTTTGTACAAAAATCTAAAGTATATTTCTCGTATTCATTCGAATCCGGTGGATAGGAACCGGTTCTCATCCATACGAAAAAACTATGTCTAGCATCGTATTATATCCAGTTTTCTACGAATATAGAAATGTACAATCATAAGATTAAAACTAGTTTTTTTAGCCGGTGCCTTCGGCACCACGGGGCTAAAAAAACTAGTTTTAATCTTATAATTGTACATTCTATATCCGCGGAAAGCCGTTTATAATACGATACGAGAAATAACTATTCTAATATCTATATTGTAATAATTTGAATTTAACTTGTTTACTTCTTTGACAAAATAAATTAATTTAGAAACCTAAATTAATTACAACAAAGAATCATATTTATAACTTATTGCATATATCTTATAAAAATAATTTAAGTTTAAGTAACACTTTCCATAATAACCAAAATGTTTTCTTTTAAAACAATTAGGTATAATTGATGCACTAATTATAAAAATCATAAGCTTAATAATAGATAGATGGATAGTAAAGAAAGAAAGAGATAGAGAGATAGAAAGGAAGCAAAGAATGGAGACAGGAAAAGTAAAAACAGACAGACAGACAGTATAGATCACTAATAAAGGTACTAAGAAAGAGAGGTAATCAGGCTCCACCAATAAAAATATACTGGGAGAACTCGGCCGACCTGCTATTGGGTAGAAACTGTACACATTTTGGTATGAAAGGCCTTATTTTTTTCATTTCTTCCCAATAAAAAAGTCGGCTATAAACGGTCAAATTTCTTAATTAAAACCCATAGATCAATTAGTTTCCATAGCTTTCAAATTTCGTTCGGACGGGTGTTACTAACAATACTCCTGTTGTGTGACTGACTGACCCACTTGGAGTTGGCGTCTGATATTGAAAATTATAAAATACGAACATTGAAAGTACATAAATAATGATCAAATTACATAAACAATTATCGACAGATACACTTAAAATACCAAATTGATATTTAAAGAACATTTTAAGAAAATTAGGGTTTTTAAAAAAAACTAGTTTTAAATTCAAAACAAAACCCCTATAAAAGGCCAGAATCGCCAGTACAAAATTGCCTTTCTGTTCAGAAACGTTGATTGTAAACAAAGGTAATTAAAATTAAAGTTATAAATAGTGATTTTACTGATATACATTTAATAATATCTTAAGTGAAATTATGTTTAAAGTTTAGTGCAACGATTTGGAATTAGTCATAATAATTTGTTTCATACTGTGTTCATCAAATGATAAATATTAAGAAACTATTGGCCACCAAATTTCTTTATTAACACTGGGATACGACCAGTAATATTTTTTTAAACAAAATTAGTTTGTCGTGTAATTTTTTAGTCACGGTTCGCTTCTACTATTAACACTGGGATACGACCAGTAATATTTTTTAAACAAAAGTAGTTTGTCATATATTTATTTTGTTGCGCCACAACTCTATTCTCTGTTTAGACACTGGGACACGACCAGTGACATTTTTTGCAAATAATAATATTTCAACCATTGATTTCGGCATTGTCATCCTATTTACCATTATACACTGGGATTCGACCAGTGACAGTTTAATTGTTTCTAGAAAGCTTACTAGTTTACCATTTTAATCTATCATAGTCACAGGGACACAACTAGTGGCTGGTTTTATCTGTCAATCTATACTGGGATACGACCATATAGCTTTAAATTTAGTTTCCTTCAAAGTATTAGATTCTAGAATTAACCTATATTATTATTAGAATTTGTGACTCAGCCTGTCCTGTCCTGGAGACACCAGTCCATTGGGTCAACATGGAGACTGCGGTACTACAAAGTAGGTCAATTCTATGCTAAATAAAGCAACCTCCATAAAGCGAATCTAATACATTAGGTAAACTGAGACCAGAAAATCAACCACAGTAGTGTAAATTATTAATTTAATCTATCTAATCTATCTAAAAATGCTTGTTATCCTTTTCCTTACCCCTTTATTCCTGACTGGGAAGAAATCAACTGGTCATTCCTTTTCCCTATTTCTTTACTCCTGACTGGGAAGAAATCAACCGGTCATTCCTTTCTCTTATCCCTCTATTCCTGACTGGGAAGAAATCAACTGGTCATTCCTTTTTCCTATTCCTTTATTCCTGACTGGGAAGAAATCAACTGGTCATTCATCTCTCTTATCCCTCTATTCCTGACTGGAAAGAAATCAACTGGTCATTCCTTTTTCCTATTACTTTATTCCTGACTGGGAAGAAATCAACTGGTCATTCATTTCTCTTATCTCTCTATTTCTGACTGGGAAGAAATCAACTGGTCATTCATTTTCCTTATCCCTTTATTCCTGACTGGGAAGAAATCAACTGGTCATTCCTTTTCCTTATCTCTTTATTTCTGACTGGGAAGAAATCAACTGGTCATTTATTTCGCTTATCCCTCTATTCCTGACTGGGAAGAAATCAACTGGTCATTCATTTTCCTTATCCCTTTATTCCTGACTGGGATGAAGTCAACCAGTCATTTCTTTGCTTATCCTTAAATCCCTGCAATTTTAATTAAACCGGGAAGCCATCAACCGCGATATCTATGAAACTGTATTTATTTACTTGTTGTATTTATTTATCCTTTTTTTTAGTTATGAACCTCGTTACATAATTGTCCTGCCACTCCAAACTGAAATTACTGATCACTGTTATTGCCTTCATGATATCCTATGAAATGTGTTTTTTTTGTTCCATAAATTGCCAAATGTAATAAACATTAACATTTTTTAAAAATCCTTTGTTGATCTATCAGACCGTAGCGTATTTTTTTATGTGTTTACCGAGAAACACAACATTCATAATTTGTAGAAACTGATAGCATTAACATTGATTTAAACAACAAAGTGATACAGTGAACAATCTTAATGAGTAGACCATTAAGAGACTTACCAAGGATAAACTATAACTGGCAAATTCAGGCCAAATTAGCTGAAACCAATAAGGACAAAACAAGAACAGGCAAACCACAAAGAAGGGGCACAGGTAGCGAAGAAATGGAGGACGAGGAAGAATTTCAATCCCCAATGGATAGGGATAAAGACCCCAACACTTCAATGCTTACAACTGCGGATGAAGCAGACTTTACTGGTCTCAATGAAGATCAGTTAAAACGAAAAATCAAGAACAGAGCTGCCAAATTGAATATCTACCGGAGGAAGTTCTTGGAAACTGAAGCAATCATGATAGCAAAGGCGGAGATAATCAGATATGTGAACAAGATCAAGGATCAAATGGAGTACCTTGACATTCTTGTTACACACTGTGAAGAACAAGCTTTTGAAGAAGCAAAAGAGGAAGCTGATGAATTGATTACTGACCTGCAAGAGATTGTGGAGGTACTTGAGAAACAAATATCCAAGGAGCAGACCACTAAGAATGACGCAGTTACCGGGATAACACCAATAAGTAAAGTGAATGGTGAATCAGGAGTAGTGACAGCTGAAAATCAGATTGGATGCCCAAAGACTACCCAAACAGTAGATAGAGAAAGAGTAAATAAAATCAATACATCTACTCCAATAAACGTTACAGAGACAACACCAATAGAGAAGAGTCAAGTGACTATGTTGCGGAAAAGAGTGGAAATGCTTAACAGTGTGATAGAAGCAGTTTCTACTAAACAGCTTAATGTAGGTGAGGACAGATTAAGATCAGTGAAAGCTACAGACTTACCAAAGATTGAACAAGCCAAGAATGAACTATCAAAATTATTCGACACACATATCAACCAATGCGAATATGAAGAATTATGCAACAAAATGTTAGAATACATTGGAAAATCAGTTATATGGATACAAAATTGTCATGAAGCTATTCAAGAAGCCAGATTAGATATAACAGATGACTCCAGAAATAACATAGAACCTATAAAATTGGAAAGATTTATGGGATGGAAATCTGACTCTGATATCTATATGTTTCTTGAAGACTTTAATAGGCACCTAAGTTCAGCAAGAACATCCACAAAATTATCTGCACTGTACAAGAACTACCTTAGCCAAGAAGTAGCTAAGGAAGTAGAACATTATTATTTGTCAGAAGACTACCATGGTTTGATTGACTTCTTAGTAACCAAATATGGAAACTCACGAAGAATAATAGAAAACAAAAAGAAACAGATAGCTGAATTAAAATACAATTTTAGGGACTTGGAGAGCCAAATCCATTACTTTAGATCCTTTCAACATGTCCTACTGAATCTAGAAGCCCTAATTAAGAAACATGGGGACAAAGTCCAAGATCTTGACAATGAAATCTACAACCTTTCTTTCTTACAATCACTAGCACATTGTTTACCAGATTTTCACAAGAGAGCGTTTATAAAGATAAAAAACAAAGAAGAAAGAAAGAAAAATCTAAAGCTCAGTGAAAAAGAAGAATTTGAAATGTTTAAAACATACATATCATGTGAGCTTACCGACTTAGAAACGTTCCTATTAGAACATGGTAGTTCTAATACTAAACATGATACTAGCAAAGATGAGAGAGGAAAGAAGATTGCAGTTCATAATGTTGACACTGGAAACAAGTATGAAGAAGGATTTAAGAAGAAAGAAGTTCCAAAGACAGGAAGAAAGTTTGAAGCAAGGAAAGTACTAGTTAAATGTCCAATGCATGATTTTATTACAGATTTCAAGGGACATCCAGTAGGGAAATGCAAAGACTTCTTATCTGCAACACCAAAACTGAGACTGGAGAAAATAACAAACTTAAAGATTTGTCCAACGTGCCTTGGAGATTGGTGTGGCAGGAACAGACCAGAATGCTGTAACATAAAACTTGTACCCAAAGCTCTGATATGCCAAGACTGTCAACAGAAGGACATAAAACCCCTTAGAAACATACTTGTCTGCCCAGACCACAAATCTAACTTAGACCAAATAAAAGGAAGCTTAGATTACTTATACGGTTACGAGAAAGGATCCAATATTCAAATATCACATGTGGTAGTCAACCACATGAAAGCAGATAACAACTACTTGGATGAACATGCTTACAATGTAACGACTGGTGAAGTTCATCCAGTTAAAGAGTGTGGAGAACTGATGGAAAGTAGGTCAGACTCATCAATTTACTTATTTCAAATGTTAAGCATTGGAGGCGAAGACTGCCTTACCATGTTTGATTCAGGAAGTAATGGCGAAGCAATTGAGGGTGAATTTGCTGAGTTAGTAGGTTTCAAGTGCATAGACCCAAGCAATCAAAATATCGCTGTTGCAGGAGGAGCAACTATTCCAACTGGATATGGAGTATTTAGATGTATAATTGGTCCCTTAACAAATGGAAAGTTTGTAAACAAAACAGTACTTGGCCTTAAACAAATTACACAACACATACCTGAGTACGAGATATGTGAAATAAACGATGAATTAAGGAGTTACCCTTCATTCAGTAATGAGACTCTACCACCAAAGATTGGCGGAATGACCACTAAAATGTTGATCGGTATAGGATCAACAGAAATATTCCCTGAAAAGATAATGGAACTACCAGATGGACTTGGGGTGTATAGAGGTAAAATCACGGATAAGTACAACTCAACCATAGTTTATGGTGGACCTCACAGAATCTTTACAAAGGCAAATGAGGGTAACTTTCATCGCATGACTATTCTATTTACAGAGCTTTACAATTCCTATCAACATAGTCTAGTAGTCAGCTCAGGTTTCAATTTCCGAGCCAAAGATGATCAATTGATATGTGCAGAACCATATTTCAATTACAAAGGAAAAATTACAGATTGCGATAGTGAAATTAATGCGACTCCTATTGAGAGAATTGATCGTGAAAGTATCAACACAGTACACATAGAAGCACATCATGACACTGCAAGCAAGTATAATCATAGTGTATTGTACATCTGCAGCAATTGTGCAGTAGCTGAGGGCATTGTAGATGCAAATGAACAAGTACATGTCCTATTGAATCCTGATGTCAGTATCAACAAGATAAGAAAACCCATTAAATATCTTAAGAAAATGGAAGAAGATGATGAACTGTTAACCTACACTTACCGCTGTTCCAAGTGCCAATCTTGCAGTGTGTGCCTATCAGCTGATAAAACTAAGATGTTGAGTGTTCAAGAGGAGGAAGAAGATAAATTAATTGAGAATTCTGTCAGATGGGACAAAGATGGTAAGAAAATGTATTGTTCATACCCCTGGATCCATGACCCCATATCAACATTAAGGAAATTCTGGGGCAAAGATTCTAACCAATCGCAAGCTATGGCAATCTTCAAGCAACAAACAAAGAAACCTTTGGTGTACAGAGAAGGAGCAATAAAATTCCATCAAGAACTTGTAGACAAAGGTTTTGTGAAGAAAGTAACAGAACTGAGCCAGAAGCAGCAAGAGTTGATAAACAAATCACCAGTCCACCACTTTTTCCCGTGGCGCACTGTTTGGAAACAGGACAGTGTATCTACCCCTTGTAGGATTGTTACTGATCCCAGCATAACGCATTTCAATGAATTATGTGCAAAAGGAAGCAACAACTTAGCAAATCTATATGCTATGTTGGTTAACTTCAGAACGTATATCCACACATATGCATTTGACATAAGCAAGATGTACAATAGTGTACGCCTTGAAGACCACATGTTACCATTCTCTCTGTATTACATGTCACCCAATTTGGGACCAAATGATCCGATAGAGTTATGGTGCTTCTTGACACTTATCTATGGAATTATAAGTGCTGGAAACATAGCAATGTTTGCTGTAAGACACTTAGCAGAACAATACAGAGAGAAAGAACCTTTAGCCCATGAAGCATTGACAAGATATTTATACATGGACGATGGCTTTTCTGGGAAGAATGATATGAATGAAGTGAATGCTACCATAGAATCTATTCAGAGAGTGCTACCCCAGGGAGGTTTTGAAGTCAAATGCATGACTAGATCTGGAGATGATCCTTCTGAAAAAGCTTCTTCAGATGGTATTGAAGTTGGTCTAGCTGGTAATCGATGGTTAAGCAAACAAGACCAGCTAAAGCTAGGCACTGGTGAAATCAATTTCAACCCTAAGATAAGAGGATATAGAACACCCAATGAGACAGAGATCAAGAATGAGGATGATCTTGATAAAATTATCCCAGAGAAGATCACAAGGAGAATCACGTTAGGCAAGACAGCAGAATTCTGGGAAACTCTTGGTTGTTTAGAACCACTCAAGGTGAAATTTAAACTAGATTTAAAGGAACTGCAATGCTATGATTGGGATGACAAGATATCAGAAGCTTTAGCTGAAATGTGGAAACGAAATTTCTGCTTAATGATCAAAGCCAGAGAAATTCCCATTAGAAGATCAGTAGTTCCTGCCAATGCAATTGATCCAAACTCTATGGAATTAATAGCAACTTGTGATGCTTCTGCACGAATGTGTGCTACTGCAATTTATGCAAGATTCAAATTAAGAGATGGAAGTTATTCATGCGCACTACTAACAGCCAAATCTAGGAGCTCAGAACAGACAGTTCCCAGGAACGAATTGTCTGGAATGGTGCTTGCAGCTGAAACAATGCATACTATACTGAAAACCTGCAAAGACAGAATAAAGAACTATATCATTTGCAGTGATTCAACCATAGCAATCAGCTGGCTCTGCAACACCGAAAAAATCTTAAAACAGTTTTGTTTCAATAGAGTAAGACAATGCTCAAGACTTGTTGACTCATCATGTTGGAGACATATACCCGGCAACCTGAACCCCAGCGACTTAGCAACTAAGGGTGAAGTAAATCTGGATGATTTCAAAGAAGACTCATTCTGGTTCAGTGGCTACCCTTGGATGAGGGAAGACCTTGATAAAGCCCCAATCAGAACTTATAATGAAATTTGTGACAGCCTTAACAAGGAAGAAAGGGAGATCATTGAGAAAGAAACAGTTATAGATCCACAGATCAAGATAAACCACATTGTGAAAGAACCAGCAGTTCATTTCATTGACTTCATCAAACTTGGATTTCCAAGGGCTTTCAACAGGCTCATGCTGGTGTTAAAGTTTGTCAGTAAAGTCAAACATAGGATCCACAAACGAGTCAAACAAGCAGAATATGACGAAAACTGTAAATATTGTTTCTTGTCCAAAGAAACTTTTGATTCTCCAGCCTTTCAAGAAATAGAAGCTGATATTACAAACCATTTGAAGATACCAGAACAAACAGGACAAGTTACAACATCTCCAATGGACAATTGGATTACCTGGAATTGGATCCACACCAATCTAACAAGAGATGTAAAGTCAACATGTACTAAATCTAAAACAGAATCTTATATTGAACACAATGGAATATTGTATTCAGGTGGTCGATTAAGTACACTAGACCACATTGAGACAGTTGATGATTTGAATAACAGAATAACTCCATTCTATCAGGAATTACGTTATCTGAATCCAGTTGGATTGATAACAAACCCTATTGTTTATTCTCTTATCATATATCTACATGTAGCCCTATCACACTGTGGAGTGGAGCGTTTAATCAGCAGCATGTACAGGTTACTGTATGTTGAGAAGATGAGACCAGTAGTAAGAAGAATAAGAAACGAGTGCACCATGTGCAGATTAAAACTGTTAAAATCCTACAGATTGAGAGTCCAAGATCAAAGCAGGTTTACCTACACACTAGCACCACCATTTTATGCCAGCCAGGTTGACATAATCTCTAAATTCAAAGCCTACGATATCAATGTTAGATCTACATGTGAGTGCCATGTACTGATACTTGTATGCTGCCTAACACAGGCAGTAGCTTTATATGTCCTAGAAAGATATGATACAGCAAGCGTCATTCAAGCATTAACTAGACATTCATCAAGGTACGCTTATCCTAAATACCTACTACCTGATGAAGGAGCTCAACTTTTGAAACTGAAGGATCTTCAGATAGAGTTTCGTGATTTACAAGCTAGACTTTGGACACAACAAAGGATAATCCTTGACACCTGCAACCCTAAAGCCCACAACGAGCATGGGCGGGTAGAGAGTCGTATTGCTAGTGTCAGAGACTCCCTCAAATCAATACTGAAATTCAAACATAGCCTACTGGGTTGGGAAACCGTATTTGCACACATATCCTCAGTCTTGAATTCAATCCCAATCACCAGAGGAAATGATGACAGAGGAGTTATTAACCATGAATATGATCTCATAACTCCTTTTCTTTGCATATTAGGTCACAATAGCAACAGAGCTTTAGACGGAACAGTGTTACTAGAAAAACTTCCTAGTAGACACATGGAGAAGGTTAAAGTCTCTCTCACAGAATACTACAAGTTACTCATTGGAATCATGCATAGACTAATTCCATCACCTAACAAATGGAAGTCTTCTGATCAAATCAAAGTCAATGATGTAGTATTGTTTCTGGAGGGAGAAGGTATCAAGTATGATAGGTGGAAGTATGGCAGAGTAGCTGAAGTCAATGTGGATGGAAAAGCATCCAAGATAAGAGTATCATATCGTAATGCCAATGAAAAGAATAACAGAGAGGTATACAGGAATCCAAGGAATTGTGTACCCATATGGAAAGAGGATGATATTGACTTCAACACAACAGCTCATTTCAGAGCAGTTACAGCTCAACTCAAGCATGAGAAACCATAACTCTAAGCCTTAGATCTTCTGGGAACCAACCAGAATTGTACATAAAGACATATTGTATTTAGAAAGTAAGTGGAATATAACTAAGCAACAGTTATAATCATTATTATCTGGGACACAACCAGAATATGTATACAGTTTATAAATTTGTTAGGAGTTTGTGTTTTTTGGGAAACGACCAAACATAACCTTATATTTTTTCAGATAATTGGGATACTACCAATCTGGAAATGTGGGAAACTACCAATCCATGTCTTATCTGGGATACAACCAGGCTGTACTGTATCTGGGATACAACCAGTTTGTCTTTAAACCTGGGATACAACCAGCTTGTACTGTATCTAGGATACGACTAGATTGGTACATTTCCTTATTTCAGGCAAAATGTATTAGAGTATTGTATTGTAGCACCCAGCTAGTAAAAGTAGTGCTTTGATTAATATAAAGTTAATAAATACATACCAGCTACCAGCCAAGCATAATATTTGTAAATTTCTAGGTAAAAGAAAAGCACTTGTTTATCAAGAAGATCTTCAGCTGTCAACTGGAGTACTGAAGAACCTTCATTGCTGCATGGACAACCACAATGGAGTACAACATTTATCCTGTGCCACTACATTCTTTGAATGTTTTGAGGATGGGGTATTTGCCCCAAATTCTTATAGAAACTTTGTTGAAGAAAATCTAATTAATAAAAAAACACTACTTGAGCAGGTCTTGGAAGATAAGAATGCTGGGGAATGGGTGGAGATAATTGGAGATGTAGCTGAAAAGATAGTAGCTACTAGACAAGTAGAAAGTGACTGTACACCAGAAATCACAAGAATTGATATGTCAAGACCATCCAAGGATCATGGGGACATGATTGCAAGATTTTTTGCAAGATGGTCCCAACTTCAAAGACAACATTACAATTGTTTAGTATCAACCACCATCCCAACCATTGTTTGTAAAGTACCTGGCATGGGAGTTGGAAGTAACAATGGTAGGATGATTTCAAAGATTCTGATGGGTGATGGCCACCATCTAGTGTTGGAGATAATGTTACCATTGGAATTAAACTTATCTAGAAATAACTCAGATAGCTTTGAGAGACTTGCAGGTGCTGAGCTGCCTAGAGAACTTGCTGATCAACTAGATAACATTGTTTTTATCCTGTGTGGTCAGGAAATAACTGTTGACATAGTTGAAGTGTGGAACTACATACAACATATGGTAGGTGTGGAGATAAAACCACCAAGAACTATCAACATTGAAGAATTGTGGCAGGAATCAGGTCTCTGGGCTGCTAAGGATATTTCTATACCCCTGATAAACTTCTACTTAACAGGAGCTGTTATGTGTCAGTCAACAGCAGTTGAAGAATTTTCAAGCTACCATAGGTCACTGGATAATGTACCACCTGTTGTAAAACAGTATTTGTTGGATAAGTTGGTAGCAATTCGAAACTGCATGTTAGGTTTTCAAATCTGCTTTATTCCACAAATGTTCCCTGATGTCAGCGAAGTCAGAGAGTATTCAAATCTTTGTATTCAAGATGCCCTCAGGATCATAAGCTCAGCAATAGAAGTAAATTTTACCTACGTGGTCCCAGACAATGAGATTTTAAATATAGCCACAGACGAACCATATTTCTTTAACCAACAAGAAGTTCAAAGGGGGTGCTTGCTAGAATTCTCACTCCTAGACCTTGATACATATGGGAAATACACTGAAGGTCTGAAGTGGGGTAAAGGACCCAGTATAGAAGGGAAGAGCATATCGGTTACAGTCAATAATATAGATGAACTGTTGGACTCAGTTGATGAAATTGAGATACCTGAAGAAGCAGAGGTGTACCTCCCCACCGAAACTGATGACTATATCACCCTGAAGGCTATGACCAATGCGTATCCAGAATTATCTGATGAAGAAAACTTAAAGAAGTGGATTAAACACAATAGTCATGAAGCACTCAGACTGTTGAAACGTTCCAACAAAGAAGGTCAGAATCCAGGCCTACCCAGGTTTGCGTTTGGAAAGCGGCAGAAAGTCCGCTTATTTCAAGAAACCCTAGCAGAAGTGGGCATAACAGTAAACTACAAGCACCACAGGAAAGTCCGACCACCACCAGCGATCAGACGGCATGTTGATAACAGATAGGTATAGTTCTCCCTTATAATTTTCCATTTGTGCCGGGAGTGTTGTGTGACTGACTGACCCACTTGGAGTTGGCGTCTGATATTGAAAATTATAAAATACGAACATTGAAAGTACATAAATAATGATCAAATTACATAAACAATTATCGACAGATACACTTAAAATACCAAATTGATATTTAAAGAACATTTTAAGAAAATTAGGGTTTTTAAAAAAAACTAGTTTTAAATTCAAAACAAAACCCCTATAAAAGGCCAGAATCGCCAGTACAAAATTGCCTTTCTGTTCAGAAACGTTGATTGTAAACAAAGGTAATTAAAATTAAAGTTATAAATAGTGATTTTACTGATATACATTTAATAATATCTTAAGTGAAATTATGTTTAAAGTTTAGTGCAACGATTTGGAATTAGTCATAATAATTTGTTTCAATAGAATTATGAGAGAAGAAGACTAATGTATAGTAAAGAACTTGGTCATAATGAAAAAGGAACTATTAGATGGTTTCTTTATTAAGAAATTGTAACAGTTGAAACCTTATTAGAATCAGCTAAAATCTTTTTGTTAAAAAAGAATAAAAAAACAGGTAAGGTAGAAACTTAAACAGTTTTAAAAATCATTTATTCTTTTAAAAAGTTTTAATCACCGCACGTTTATTCAGAACCAAAACTAGTTTAATAGATTTCTTTAGTAATTAAAGTATTTATAACCATTACAAATAATATTGTACATTTATTTTTTACACTGCATATGAGAAAATTATTTTAGATTCCAACATTATCTTTAAAAAAAAGAAATTGAATATTTGTTAATTAAGAACTGATATGTAATATTTGAATAAGTGTACGCTAACCAGATTCTTTAATTAAAAGAAGATATTTAAAGAAAATTAAATAGGGTTGAGCATGGTATGTCTTTTAAGATCTCGTCAACATATAAAATAAAAATAAATGCTCAATTATTCAGGAAGTGTTTATATCGGCTTGTAGTTTTTTTTCATATTAGAAGATATCAGTTCATATATAAACCTAGAAAAGAAAAAACAATCAAGTATCATATGCCATATTTTTTCAATCTTTCATATTAGGGTTACTTTCATCCACCTCTTTAGCGAATCCTCTAAAAACTTGTGACAATTAATTTCAAAATTAAAATTGCACTTATAAAAAATGGAAAGGGAGTTTTTTTTTATTATTTAGTTGTTTCCCTATTTTTAAAAAAATCTATTATAAATTAAGGAGTAGTGTTACTAGCATCAATCTCTCACTAAATTTGAAAACTATTGAAACGAATTGATCTATGGGTTTTAATTAAGAAATTCGACCATTTATAGCCGACTTTTTTATTGGGAAGAAATTAAAAAAATAAGGCCTTTCATACCAAAATGTGTACAGTTTCTACCCAATAGCAGGTCTGCCGAGTTCTCCCGGGATATTTTTATTGGTGGAGCCTGATTACCCCTCTTTCTTAGTACCTTTATTTTTGTTTCATACTGTGTTCATCAAATGATAAATATTAAGAAACTATTGGCCACCAAATTTCTTTATTAACACTGGGATACGACCAGTAATATTTTTTTAAACAAAATTAGTTTGTCGTGTAATTTTTTAGTCACGGTTCGCTTCTACTATTAACACTGGGATACGACCAGTAATATTTTTTAAACAAAAGTAGTTTGTCATATATTTATTTTGTTGCGCCACAACTCTATTCTCTGTTTAGACACTGGGACACGACCAGTGACATTTTTTGCAAATAATAATATTTCAACCATTGATTTCGGCATTGTCATCCTATTTACCATTATACACTGGGATTCGACCAGTGACAGTTTAATTGTTTCTAGAAAGCTTACTAGTTTACCATTTTAATCTATCATAGTCACAGGGACACGACTAGTGGCTGGTTTTATCTGTCAATCTATACTGGGATACGACCATATAGCTTTAAATTTAGTTTCCTTCAAAGTATTAGATTCTAGAATTAACCTATATTATTATTAGAATTTGTGACTCAGCCTGTCCTGTCCTGGAGACACCAGTCCATTGGGTCAACATGGAGACTGCGGTACTACAAAGTAGGTCAATTCTATGCTAAATAAAGCAACCTCCATAAAGCGAATCTAATACATTAGGTAAACTGAGACCAGAAAATCAACCACAGTAGTGTAAATTATTAATTTAATCTATCTAATCTATCTAAAAATGCTTGTTATCCTTTTCCTTACCCCTTTATTCCTGACTGGGAAGAAATCAACTGGTCATTCCTTTTCCCTATTTCTTTACTCCTGACTGGGAAGAAATCAACCGGTCATTCCTTTCTCTTATCCCTCTATTCCTGACTGGGAAGAAATCAACTGGTCATTCCTTTTTCCTATTCCTTTATTCCTGACTGGGAAGAAATCAACTGGTCATTCATCTCTCTTATCCCTCTATTCCTGACTGGGAAGAAATCAACTGGTCATTCCTTTTTCCTATTACTTTATTCCTGACTGGGAAGAAATCAACTGGTCATTCATTTCTCTTATCTCTCTATTTCTGACTGGGAAGAAATCAACTGGTCATTCATTTTCCTTATCCCTTTATTCCTGACTGGGAAGAAATCAACTGGTCATTCCTTTTCCTTATCTCTTTATTTCTGACTGGGAAGAAATCAACTGGTCATTTATTTCTCTTATCCCTCTATTCCTGACTGGGAAGAAATCAACTGGTCATTCATTTTCCTTATCCCTTTATTCCTGACTGGGATGAAGTCAACCAGTCATTTCTTTGCTTATCCTTAAATCCCTGCAATTTTAATTAAACCGGGAAGCCATCAACCGCGATATCTATGAAACTGTATTTATTTACTTGTTGTATTTATTTATCCTTTTTTTTAGTTATGAACCTCGTTACATAATTGTCCTGCCACTCCAAACTGAAATTACTGATCACTGTTATTGCCTTCATGATATCCTATGAAATGTGTTTTTTTTGTTCCATAAATTGCCAAATGTAATAAACATTAACATTTTTTAAAAATCCTTTGTTGATCTATCAGACCGTAGCGTATTTTTTTATGTGTTTACCGAGAAACACAACAACTCCTTAACTTTTTATAGATTCATATACATTTAAAAAATTGAAAAAAATAGGAAAAATACTATTAAACTTAGATAATAAAATACGAGTATATTCCCTTTCCATTTTTATAAGTGCAATTTTTATTTTGAAATTAATTGTCACGAATACGATGCAATTTTTTTTTTATTTCGTCTTTTTATATATTTTAAGGTGTTGAAGCAATAATACCCTCTCATAAAATCAAAACCCTGTATCCGAAGAGATCTTAAAGTACATACCACGCACAATCTATTTAATTTTTTAGAAGTATCTTCTGTAAACAAAAGGGATACAGTTTATACTCAGGTAGTTAACATATGCTATACCAGTTTTAAAAACAATTATTTGGTATCTTTTATAAAGATAATATTGTAGTCTTAATTTTCTCATATAAAGTAAAAATAATAATAATAAAGTAACGTGCAATATTTTTTATAATGTATAAAAATAATTTAAATTACAAAAAAAATCTCATAAAATAGTTTTAGTTAATACTGAATAAACGATGATAAATTCTTTTTTAAAACTATCTAAAAGTTCTTTTTTAATAGCGACAAATTGTTTTACTATACAATATTCTTCTTGTCTCATAATTCTATTAGATCACTTAAAAAGTTACTATACGTCTAAACAAGGATGACTACTGTCATAAGTAGCGAAGCACATAAAACTAATTTTGTCACATGTACAAAGTGAATGAAGCAAATATTCAGTGGAACCAATTGGTTTTAAGCAAACAAAAGAGGAGAGAACTTGTTCAAAAATTTTTGGACACCAGTGTAATTTAAAGTCCAATAACCACTCCCTCCCTGTGCAAACTATAAAAATCCATACTACATTCTATACTAACACAAATGTTGACCAAAAATGACAAAATATTATCCATGTATTTAATAAAATCCTGTTTGGTTTAATATTTAATGTATTATAATAATCACGGATTAACAGAAAGTTATATAGAAAAAAGTTTTAAGATTTCCAAATACAAAGACCTTTTTGTTTTTGGTAAAGATCTTTGGTAAAGTATTTAGGCATTTCATCTTATATCTTTGAGTAATGATACCACCATCTCCCCCCCAAAAAAAATTCTTCAGAACAGATGCAAGTTTTTGTCTGTTTGTGATCATTACCTTAGGTCAGGTTAGTTTAGGTTATATTGGGTACTAGGTAGCCCCGCAGAGTTAGAGCACCGCAGGTATAGTCCCGCATTGTAAGGGCTCCCTAGGCGTAAAAAAAATTCTCCAAACTTTACTTATCTTTTTTTAAATTAGGGGGGGGGGCCCGGGGGGGGTGTTACAAGACCTCAACCGGGTAGTTTTGTTTGAAATCGCTGCATCATCTTTCTATTACTAATACAACTTACCCATCCCTTGGACCGTGGGTATAAATGTTGGAATGTTTGTGTATGATCATTAGTCATAATGTCGCACGGATTTTAAGGATACGTAAATTGATGCTAAAAGGTCAGTTACACAAAGAATTACCATATTTCATTTGAAAGAAAATAGCCAAAATTGACGAAAAAAAATTCTCATTAAAGCAAAAACAGATTGATACATAGCTAAATAGTTTCTTGTGTTTATAAAGATGCCACTATGAAATCTAATGCAAATTTAAAGGCTTCACTTTACTCAAGGTATTATCAGATAGACCTTATTCAAATTTAAACAAATCTTAAAATGTTAAATATCAAATTTACTAATAATTCAAGAATTCTACAGCATTTTTCTACTAAAATAAATTATCAAGATTTATGGAAAATAAAAATTGTATAGCTTTAAAAAAGAGATTGTTTCTTACTTTTATAGATTTTAAAAACAATTTTAATTTTGTTTATCCCTGCAATTGTGCAACCTAACCATATTTCTTCATTCATTTAACATTTCATAGCTAATACAGCCAAAATCATTATCAATCAATATCATATTCAATAAAAGGTTTAGGAGATCTAATATTATTATTATTTTACTATGTGATATTATTTCTTTTAAAAATGTAAAATTTCTCCATCGTTGTAAAATTAAACAGAATTGTAAAATATCTAAATCTAACAAAGATTTTATTTCCCCAATTATGATAAACAAATTACTCCTTTGGTAGATTAAACTTGTTTGTTGAAAAGTTTGGACACTGCGCGTGTGGGTTCGAGGAACCAACTAATCAAAATAAAAGTACCCAACAAAAAAGCATTGGTAAAAATAGTTTTCATTTGAATTTATTTTGATCTTTAATTAATTTAGCAATGAGCAGTCGAGCCACATCTTTAAAAAAGGTGCTTACCGCAACATGCATTTCGAGCAATAAAAGCCTCCCCCCTTAATTTTGAAAAAAAATACAATGAAGGTTAATTTTTTTCTATGCATTACCCCTGCGGGGTCTATGTATACCTGCGGTGCCATAGCCTTTGCGAGACTACCTAGGACCCAATACAACCATAACTTGACCTAAGGTTATAAAGAAATGATTGAAATTATAGAAATAAAAGGTTGGGATTCTATGGTTTACAAGTTTTTTTGATGAAAAAAGGAAACAGTCAAACCATGTATTTTTTAAAACTGTGTTTGTCTTTTTTTCAGAATATACAATTTTTTGTTCTCAATATTCATTATGAATTCATGTTGGCGTCGAGCTGTCTAACATTTCATTTTAAATTCATTAATAACATAACAATGATGAAGACATCCATAAGTAGTGAAACTTAAAATAATGGTTATATAAACACACAAAGTTGCTTATAGAGCATATTTTTAGAAACAGAGAAGACATTCGGAAAGACAAATAATAAAAGAAGCATTAACCAAAATTTCAGCCGTCTGTCTTAAACCTTTACAGGATGGAGATATTCAAAAAATACAACTCTCAGTTATGTGTCATACCCATACTTAAAAAGTCACTCAGTTTGGACTCTTTATCTTACACACACAGCCAATGAGATAAAAAAAACCGGAGGGGGGGGGGGGGCGTTCAACCCCCCCCCCCCCCCCCCCCGACTGTTAAGGGAAAATCACATTTCTCTTCTAGCGTTACGGACAGATGGACGGGCAGACAGATAAAATTAATTATAAAGTAACTTCTCTACTAACAAACAAAGAAAATACTATTCAGTGGGCTTGGAGATAAGGTCTCTTTTTTTTGCATTAAGAGCATTTTAAGCTACAGTTTAATAAGGGGCATTTCAAACCCTAACCTAATCAAAAAAAGCACCCTCAAAAAATTAGAAAGTTAGAACAATTTAGACTCCTATCTTCAACAACAGCCAAGAAACTTAATTTTCTGGAAAGAACTTTATCGGCAATACAGATGGACTGATATACAACATTTTCAAATAATGATTATTGGCCATTGGAATTTTTAAGAGAAAGTTTAGACTTTCTTGTAATATAGCAGCCGACAATATGCGGTTTCATCTTTAGAATTTCTTCTAACACCTTTACAAAGCAACGGATGAACACACAGACAAAGTATGTTATAGTTAAATATTAAGAGCCATTAAAAGCTAATATTTACATCTGTTCTGTTCAGACAGATAGACAAAAAATGAGAAATAGAGCAGTTTCGCTACTAAAAATTCTTATCTAAATTATTTTAAAATGAAAGGTTTCGTGAATAATTAAATATTTGACATTTTATTATTGAAATCAAGTCAATATTTTCTTTTGCTTAGGATATGCTATTTGCTCTTTCTTTATGTTCTTCATATCTTAAAGCCGCATTTTGTAAATTTTTTTAAATGACAATTTTTTAACTTTTGAATATGTTGATTATTGAGAGAGAGAACAAAATTATTGTTGTCTGAATTTTAAAAAGCATTCATTTAGGTATATTAGAGTTGTCCTATCGAAATTACCTAACTACTCATGATGATTCCTTTATATAAAGACTTTTAGTCTATAATTGTTACCAGATATCCGAAGGTTCATATGTTCAATTATTAACTTTTTGGCAAGAAATTCTCGTCTGAAATTTGAAATAACGACAACAAGGTACAATGTTATAAGCGAAGTATTTCTATAATTACTGAAAATTTTGGTATGTTTCTAAACAGTATCCTGTAGCTATTTGTTGAGACTTATAAATTCACATATATCTTACACTCTACAATTGTTTATATTCATTCGTCCTACTGTCTGATTTTACAGCTCTGCTTTTCAGGATGTTGTCATCCTTGTATGAGTAGCTTTTAGTTTCTTGCCAACTTCTAACTTTGTTCAACTAATTTATTTATTTTAAAGTTTACATATGTTTTGAATAACTGTACTTGTTTTTAGTAACAAAGCTACTCTATAAATGTCCGTTCGTCTGTAAGTAAAAAACTGTATTGGATAAACATGATTGTCTTGGCTTCTTTCCAAGATAGACAGCTAAAATATTTTGTGAAGACTCCCATATACTGATGAGCATCCAATATATAACTTACTTAGTTCATCAAACTGTCGGTCATGCCAAAAAAAATCTTTAAAAAAGGGTTTCGGAATTTTGTATTACAAGTATATATTTATTTTTTATGACGGTGAATATCTGCTCTATAATTCACTTTGTCCGTTTTTCCATACATCATGTCTTTGTACTTCGATACACATGGATGTTGCCATCCTTGTTAAAATTAATGAGAACTTTTTAACAAAGAAGGGATAAAATTAGGGCTTTAAAGCATAATTTTTACTGGTGAAATCTGGATTTTTATTAAGTTAAGATGACCCGACCTTAATTTTGCATTATTTTTCTATTTCTAGTAGCAAAGCTACTCTATAAATTCTAAATACCTTCCATCTGTATGAAAATGTGAATTTATCGGCTGCTGTTTAAGATAGACGGCTGAATTTTTTGCGGAATTTTTTTTTACCTGTCGGTCACCAGTCATACTGCAAAATTCCAATTTAATTTTTATGCAAAAAAGAGTATTTTTTTCTATCTAGGTAGGTATATGTTTTGTTTTAGATAATGAATATCCACTCTATAACTTACTTTAATCTGTTCGTTCATCTACGCTGTTTTTTTAACAAAGCTACTCTACAAGCTCTATCATTTGTACTTTCATCTTCTCGTTTCCTTTTTCTTTCTATTTAAGTTACATACAAGATTGCATAAAGTACGAGATTTCTATTTCCATATCAATTAACATTATCAAGATTTAAGAACTGTGTTGTTTGTTTATTTCATACTAGCGGCTACGCCCCCCTAGAAGCCTCTAGGGGCACTTAAGGGGGAAAAGTCGACCTCATCCCATTTTAATTATGAGTTTCAAAAGAGTAAAAAAATATTTTTGTTAGGGGGAATGAGGGGGTGAAGACACCCTTCCCAAAAATAGTTTCAAACCTTTCCAGGACCTATAAGAAGCTTTACTGTAAAGGAGAACAATACAGGTTCAGCGGATAGCGAGATCCTTCGGGACAGACAAAAAAGCTTACTACTTTATATAATAGGATTGGAATATTAAATAAAATTTGTGTCTTGTCCTGTGTTTTGTAACAGTTTGATAAAGAGAATTGTGTAGAGGTTATTTTCAATGTTTTATCTATTGCAGCTAAGCTGAGGTTAGATCATAAATATGGAATTATGAATTAATTGATTTTGTAATTTCAGGACTTTGAAATAGTTGCCTCAATAAATCTATAATCAAACCTGCTGTTGAAACTTGATGGTTCCTGGTATTGGGGGTTTGTCTGTAAGTCAACAAGATCTCGAGAACTTCCCGCTAATTCGGAAGTCACACTCAACCAAAGTGTCATGGTTGAGACAATTTCAAAGTATCTGAAGAATAGGCGTTAGCATTCTTCAAGAGATCAATAGCATCCAGTGATTATTGATGCAATAAACTGTGACAATTTTTTCTGTGAAATAAGTACCTAGTGAATCAATATGCCACTAACCAAAAAGCAGAAAATTGAGCGAGCTATCGCTATTGGCAGTGAAAGGCTAGAAGTGTTTGACGAACAGTTAAAAGTGTTTTATGACAATCTAATGTTAATGTCGTTTGGGTGAGTTGCACCTGGACTGAACAGTCAACTTGTCAACTCAAGGCCAGACTCTTGGTCCTTCACCTCATACCCGTAGTACAGTACATTACAGACAACCAACTCTCTGTGATGCACGATCTTTGTCTGAGAAGTCCTAACTGTGCATGGTAACGAGTTGCGCCTGTTTTGGGCCAAGGCATTCCCCCCACTCTAACTATTTACGTCGCGCATTTGACATAGTAGCAGTGGGAACCATTTTTAACGTCTTTAGTTATGACGCGGTGTCGGACCGAGATTCGAACCTATCACCTTCCCGATGACGAGCGAATGCGCTACGTGTTGAGCCACGGTCGCGGGTTATGACAATCTAAAAGCCTGCCAAAGTTTTAGTTCAATTCGTGACATTTTTAGTGAGGTCAAGGACCAATCTGACCTAATAAAAAGTCTAAAACCTGCCGTGGAGACTAGTGAGTTGCGCGAGTTCAAGCGTGATTTGGATGAAGCTAGTGAACAGAAAACTGTTGCAGATAAAGTTTATGCGTCGTTGGAGCAGTGTACAAAAATTCTGTACTGGCTTGACAATGATTCAGACGACGCGAGGTCAAGCACTGTCGCCAGGAACCTCGACGTCATTGAGAAGGTGAAGATGGACATGGGAGTGCTTAAAATTTCCATGGAGTTGCGCCAAGAAGTACGTGATATGTACCGAAGGCTTAGAGAGATGGAACGTCGTTCATCTAACTTGGATGAGAGTGGAACACCTGCCATACTCTCCAGAAGTATGTCTGCCGTGGATATTCGGAGTTCCAACCCGCAGTATGGGCGCTGGGACAACAGTTTGTTGCCGTCCTTCGACGGTACTGACACGGATTACTCCAACTTTAAACAGGTCTTTAAAGATCTATGCGCTGGTTACGGATTTTCTGACCAGAGGTTAAGTCTGATGTTGTGTATGGAGAAGGTGATAACCAACCCGGAGCTACGCAAGCAAGTGTCAGCGATTAGAGATCATAATGAACAATGGTTGTTTCTCGATCAGATGTTTTTATCAAACACTCGCCGGTTCATGAAGATTTTAACTAAGCTGAACAAGATGAAACCTGTGGATAAACCTGTGGACGTGGTTAGTGCAATTGCTACCTTCAAGAGCACGATGCAGGAAGTAGAAGCCATCGTTGGTTCTGCAGCTAAGGATTACCACCACCTAACTCTTATTCATATTTTCAAAGACAAGTGCCCAGATGGCCTGAGAGAGAAAATTATGATGGAGCTAGGTAGCATGAACCAACCAAGCATCCAGAAGATTGTAGAACTGCTGGAGAGGACCAGGGGAGCAATGTTGGCCGGTGATATGTCCTATGACACTAGCGCCGGCAAGAGAAATCGTGATAGAGCTGCCGCCGCGCAAGTGTCTGGCCGCAGCGACAATAAGAATGGAAAGGCTGGAAAGGACAAGGCTTCCAAGTGGAACAGTACATGTCCTGTTGAAAGCTGCAAGGAGAAACACCCGATTTTCCGTTGCCTCACGTTTAAGAAGATGGATGTGGTTGACCGAAAGAAAGTTGTCCAGCAGAAAAAGTTGTGTGAACTCTGCCTGTGTGATGGCCATGCTGCTGACAAGTGTAATAAATCGGATAAGCTTGGTGTTTGTGGCACCAATAATTGTGACAGATATCATAGCCGGTTGATCCATGAGGCTAGTGCTGGTGTGAATACAGTCTACAAGTCAAGTTCTGCACCCAGCCCCTGTACCTTCTTACTTCAGTTAGTTCCTGTTGTAGCACCTGGCGGCGGCACCTGCCACGCCACTGTCATGTTTGACTCTGGTGCAAATTTGCCACTTGTGTCTGAGAAGTTATCCAACAAGTTGAAGCTGAAATCTACCGGCAGATATACAACTATTTCTGTAGCTGACGGCAGTGAGACTTCCTGCCGCAATGTTGTGTTTTATCTGAAGGATAGGGACGGTAATTTGAGGGAGTTTGAGGCAGCTGTCATGCCTACCCTCGGCGGGGCCAACGAGATGCGCTCGGTCCACCCCGAAACCGCCGCCGAAATATTTAAGATGCCGCCAGAAAGATTTACATATATTAGTGGAGGCTTAGATATCATCATTGGAAATACACATCCTGACGTGTTTCCATCAACCTACCAGAAAGTGGGCCAGTCTATGTTGTGGCGAACCATTTTTGGTAGTGGTTTTATCTGTACAAGTGCTGACGGTGGAGCTGGAGACCAAAAGTCGGCATATAAGGCTGTCAGTGTCAGTGGAGGCACCTTGCCAGACTTTTTGACGTCTGAATCGTTTGGCGTACAGCCGCAGGCACTTTGTCCAGGATGTACTGCCTGTCAAGAGTGCAAGGCTATGGCCGACGGCACTACCTGGGACCAGCGTGAGAGGCAGAGAATAATTGAGGCAGGTTTAACACTAGACTTGCAATCCAACAAGTGGACAGGTCAATATGCTTACATTGAAGATCCTCACACTTTGCCCTACAATGAGAGTTTAGCCCGCAAAATTGCTGAAAAGGATCGTGCCAGGATGGTCAAAGAAGGTACCTATGATATGTATGTACAGGTATTCAATGACGCCATATCCAGAGGCGTGTTTCAAAAAGCAACGCCTGAAGAATTGCAGTATGAAGGGCCTAAGTCTTGTTCATCAATAGTAGTTGCTTTCAAGGAGGATTCAAGTTCCACACCCATGAGATTGTGTGCAAATAGTTCTCTGACGTTCAAGGGTACCAGTTTTAATCACATAATGCTGGGAGGTCCGCCGCCAATGCAGAAGATTTTTTATCATTTGTTGCTTTTCCGCGGTTACAAGGTTGGGTTAACCGCGGACATTTCCAAGTTTTATAACTCCATCCTGGCCACAGAGTTCGACAGCCAGATGAAGAGAGTTTTATTTTCCCCGACGCCAGACGGTCCACTTGAAATTTACCTGACTAAAGTGGTGAATTTTGGCGAGTTGGCTGCGGGAAATCTGGCAGTTACAGCCCTGAAGTTGACGTCCCGCCTGTTCGGCGGAAAGAGTGAAGCAGAAGTCAAGGAGATGTATGGAGAGGGACAGATAAATGGTAGCGATATTGTTGCAAAACCTGAATTATGGAAGGAGCCAGAAATACCTACCTACCCCGAGGAAGATTTCAAGTTACCTCAGATTCCAGTTGCAGTCAAGCTTGAGAAGCACAGCTTCATAGATGATGTTATTTCGGGAGCAGGATCTGTGCCAGAAGCCAAGGAAATGATGAAAGAAGCCGACAGAATTAAAGGTAGTTTTTCCTTCAAACAAGTCATTTATTCTGGTGATGATTGCCAGCCAACCAAGCTAAAGAGCAGACAAGAAGGCAAGACTACAGCCGCTGGTAGTCATGTAGCAGCCGCGGATTCTATGTACAAGCCGTCTTTGTACAATTTTGTGGTGGCGGCGGAACTTTTCATTGTGTCATGTAGCCAACAGGATGAGTGGATGAATGACGCTAAAGGCAATTATTCGTCATTGAATCCATTAGTGCATGAAGTATCATTGACCTGGCCTGTCGTTGGTCCCGGAGGTAATTATGTGACCAGGGAGATGAAAATTCTAAAAATGGTTGGTCGTGGCGAGCCCGTCATTGACGCCATTACTGGTGGCCGTAAAATGCTATTTGAAGACATGCCAGGTTTAGTAATTTTGGAGCCTGGTAATTGGTTAGCTGCTGTCTTTATGAGAGAGGCGCATGTTGAGCTTCATTCTGGTGTCCGTGGAACTTTAGCTGAGAGCCGCCGTTGGTGCTGGATTGTGAAGGCAAGGAGGTTGTCCATCATGGAGGTGAAGAAGTGTTGGCCCTGCAGTGTTGAGAGGGCCAAGGAATGTCGTACTACCATGAAGGATGTGTTACCTGACAAGTTGGTTCCGAGCAGGCCATTTGAAGCTGTGCAAGTTGACCTTATGGGTCCGCTGGTTACGAGGAGAGCTACAGCCAAAACGAGGAGTCAGACAGCAACGAAGAAGGTGTGGGTGTTCGTGGTAGTCTGCAGGTTCTCAGGGGCGCTATGGCTGGATGCCTTGGAGAAGTATGATACCAGCAGTATCCTGTTGTCCCTGCGCAAGTTGGAGGCTGTTCATTGTCTGCCGAAGGTTATAGTAAGCGACATGGGCACACAATTATCCGCTGCTCGCAAGGTTTTAGAGCAGAAGTTGGGCAGCCAGGTAGAGTTTTCTTGGTCCCAGATCCCGGCCCGAGCCCACCATTTTATTGGGCAAGCTGAGAAAATGGTGGGATTAACCAAGAGATTGCTGTCCAAGAAGTTGGTGAATAGTTCTGTTAATTTTAATGAGCTCCTGGTGCTGTTGGCAGAGGTTAGCAAGTTAATGAATAGCAGACCGTTGACGATAGAAGCTGCGAACGACGTGGAGAATTGGCGGCTGATTACCCCTGGCCAGCTGCTGGGAAATGTAGACCGCCAGCCGTTGTGCAATGTGGCGATGAAACCGGAGGACCAAATTTCCTCCAGGTTGAAGTTATTAGAAGATTTGTCTGCCCAGTTTTGGACTTCCTACTGCCAGGAGATTTTGCCGAAGATATTAAGGATGTCCAAGTGGAAAGAGGAGATGGCGGAGCCGCTAGCTGACGGAGATATAGTGCTGGTTACGAGTACCAATCCGCTGATGAGATGTTTGCGGATGGGCCGTGTGACGAGGATTGAGGATGGGAGAAAGACTGCAAGAGTCTTGTTCAGGCTGACAGATAAATCTCCCCTGGAAGAACATGCTGTATCAGTCAGGCAGTTATTAAAAATTATGATTAATAATTGATTCTTATTTTATGGAAATTGAGATTTTTTTTAGTAAAAAAGCCACATTTTCATATGCCTATTTTTATGCCTAAAATAAGAATCAAGCGAAATGCGATTAATTTTTATTCTATTTCATATGCTCAAATTTAATTTTATTGAGTTTAATTTCTTTTCAAAAGTACAATTCATTATAAAACTTACCTGAAAAGTTTACGAAAAAGGAATAAATGTGTCGAGGTTGCGTGATTCGATATTTATTCTAAGAAAAAAAATCAAGTATTTTTTTAGCAGATTTTTTTAAAATTACATATGAATTTCAATCAAGTAAAACATTTTTATTCAGATCAAGGAATGATTGAAAATTCATATTTAAAGTCTCATATTTTTTACAAAGAAAAATTGGTATTTTTTTTCATAATTTCGATGAAAATTCTAACGAAGATATTATTATTATTTTGCTATTATCTAAGTATTGAAAAGTTTTATTGTTGATTAAGATAGTTACAGTTCTTATTCATTAAGTTTGAAAAACTTTCTGCCCAAGGATTTTGAAATATTTTTTCTTACTACTCTTTTTGATGCTTAACGAATTTAGTTTTAAGTACCTATAAATCTTAATTTTCTTGTCTAAGATTTATTTCGTTTTATTTTACCATTATTTTTTACATTTCAACCTGATTTCGTAGGTACTTATTGATTTATTAATAATGAATTATTACCTATTGATTATGAAATGATTATTAATTAGTATAAGTTGTTATATTTACAACATCATGATTAATAGGATTATCCATTTTAGGATTTGTGTATGTGATCTTGTGAGTGTCATGTGCCTGGAATATTGTATGGTACAAACCAATCCCCATCCTTCTATCCTAAAATGTGAGGTATTATGAGTCCTAGTGAGGAGTATAATATTGTGTATGCATTTCACGGGGTTTCATTTAGTTAGGAGCAAAAATTGTCATGTTTTTCGGGATGTGGCCATTCTCATGTGATTATGGTGAGTTGAGTTTAGTGAGAAATGTTGCTAGTGCTCAGCGCAAAAAAAAACCTTGAATCTCGTTAAGGAAGTTAATTTGACTTTCAAACGGGGGGTGTGTCTTAACCTCTTTTCGAGGAAGCTTTGTGTTTATCAAGATCGAAATTAATTCCTTATCATTATCCCAAATTAAGCGCAAATGTCGTCTTGTTTGACTTTCCTTCAGTAATAGATGCGGCATGGATTGTTTATATTTTGATGCGCCCACGTTCGTTACTTTTGAATGAGATATGAGTGTGTGAAGATTTCGGAGAACAAAATTGGGCCTATCATTGGTCTCATAGTGCGTGAACGACCCTAGTATACCAGGGATTTGAAACCATAAGAACTTCAGGTAGAATTTGTTAATTTTATTTAAATGGAATGGTGTATAGGACGATTATATTTAGTTTAAAAGGCTTTAGCCAGCTAAACATGAAACTTTATTATGAGTAATTATTATGTTTTAGTAATTTTTTATGTGCCTTTATTTTTGCATTTAACAATGATTTATTAAACCAAATAATTTTCCTTTAAAGCCAAAGTTTCCAAAGATTCTTAACCGTAGATAAAAATGATTTTAAAAAGCAATTAAGATTACGTGGTTATAAAAAACTGGAATTATGAATTAATTGATTTTGTAATTTCAGGACTTTGAAATAGTTGCCTCAATAAATCTATAATCAAACCTGCTGTTGAAACTTGATGGTTCCTGGTATTGGGGGTTTGTCTGTAAGTCAACAAGATCTCGAGAACTTCCCGCTAATTCGGAAGTCACACTCAACCAAAGTGTCATGGTTGAGACAGAAGCAGAAGTGTTTGTGTCTACGTGTATAAACCCCGAACCACTTCATTATGCAATCTACATTTTCCTGGATATTTTGTCTACGGTAGTCCATAAGTGTACAGCTTTACAGTACATTGTTTCTATTTGTTAAAGCAACACGTATGATAAAAGAAAAAGATTCTTTTTAAAGTAAAATGCTTATATTTCAATCAAAATCTATATTTTTTTATTTTTTACCGATCCACGTCATTATGCAAATTAAAAGAAAATCAATGAGAAAACGTTTGTTTTGCACTTTTCTCCAATTTTAAAAATGATTCTGATAAAATAGCAATATTTTAAGGGATTTATCCATTAATTATAATGAAAAACAGTTTAAGGTAGATTTTAATGATTTTTCTAAATAAGAAATAATTGAAAAAAGAAATTCTATCCTTATCACTTTAGAGGACAGCTGCTGACCTCAAAGTCTTATGGATGAAGCTAAATACATGTTAAAGATAAAAATTACCCTGAAAAGAATACAAAAATGTTTTTTGATGTGTTAAAAAAATCCATTTTAAAATCTTGATTTTGAGGATGATGGCCTTTAAGATGCTCTTACTGGTGGTGAAGGTGAGCTAAATGTTATCTAAGTACATGACCATTACAACAACTTGTCTATTAACCTATGTACCATTTTTTGTAGTCATAGCAGCCTCCAGTGAAGCCTCTCGACATGAAATATAACCATTATCTAAAAACTACATTATTTACTTTATGAATTTTAGTAATTAAAATTGCAATTTTTTTCTTTTTTAATATTGCTTGGCTGGAGGCTGCTATGACTACAAAAATTGGACCATAGTTCAATATATAAGTTTTCTTCAAGGGCATGCACTTTGATAACATTTAGCTCACCATCACCTGCACCAGTAAGAGCATCTTAAAGGCCATCATCCTCAAAATCAAGATTTTAAAATGGATTGTTTTAACACATCAAAAAACATTTTTGTATACTTTTCAGGCAAATTTATATTTTTTACATGTATTTAACTTCATCCATAAGACTGGGGGTCGGCAGCTGTCCTCTAAAGTGATAGGGATAGAATTTATTTTTTTCAATTATTTCTTATTTAGAAAAATCAATAAAATCTACCTTAAACTGTTTTTCATTATAATTAATGCATAAATCCCTTAAAAAATTGTTATTTTATCAGAATTATTTTTTAAAAGTGGAGAAAAGGGCAAAACAAACGTTTTCTCATTGATTTTCTTTTGATTTGCATAATGAAGTGGATCGGTAAAAAATACAAAAATATAGATTTTGATTGAAATATAAGCATTTTACTTTAAAAAGAATCTTTTTCTTTTATCATACGTGTTGCTTTAACAAATAGAAACAATGTACTGTAAAGCTGTACACTTATGGACTACCGTAGACAAAATATCCAGGAAAATGTAGATTGCATAATGAAGTGGTTCGGGGTTTAGTTATTCTTCTGTCTATTCTACTGTCTGTTAAATTACCACATATATATATTTATATTATATATCTATTAGCCATAGTTTGGCTGCAAAAACCAAGTAGTATTGGAGGAACCGCAACCGGTCGGCCTATAGAATATTTAACTTTCTGGGTTGTCTCTCCTTTAAGACTAGAATAGTTATTTCTCGCATCGTATTATAAACAGCTTTCCGCGGATATAGAATGTACAATTATAAGATTAAAACCAGTTTTTTAGCCTCGAGGTGCCGAAGGCACCTGCTAAAAAGACTGGTTTTAATCTTATGATTGTACATTTTTATATTCGTAGAAAGCTGGATATAATATGATGCTAGACATAGTTTTTTCGTATGGATGAGAACCGGTTCTTATCCACCGGATTCGAATGAAATAAAATTATTAGTTTTAGTAGGGAAAATGATTCCTTGTGACAAAAACGAGACATCCTAATGCAAAATAAGTTTACGTGGCCCAATACGAATTTTACAAATTAGCATTATCCACTTTATATAAACAATAACACACGTTGGGGTGTAATTGAAAAAAAATTAAATTGAATATAAAAATGATGAATTAAACTAAAGTATGCCTTTTTAATTACTTGTTTTTCTTCTTGACGTATTCAAAGTCACTCATATTAAACAAATACATATGCAATATTTATTATTTCTGATAAACAGACAAAATTAGTAAAAGTTACATCTAATAGCTACAACTAAAGCCGTCTTCAGCTGCAAAGTCCGTCGCCATATTTTGTTTAAAAGTCTGACCCTGCAGCGGTCAGCCGTTATGCAATGCCAATCTCAAGATTATCAAATCTCAGCCGCTTGTTTTTAAAAGCGAAGCTTTTCTATAATTAGGGTCGGTACGTCCCTTTCTGTCCGTCCGTCCATCCGAGACGGATAACTTTTTTCGTTAATTTAGGCATGTTAGAATTGTCCTATCGATTTCAAACTTTACATGGCGATTCCTGTAGTAGTTAGGTACGATTTAGAAAGCGTAGCAACTCTATAATCATTACTAGAATGTCCGTACGTCCATTTTAAACATGTTGACTTTTTACTTTTTTAACAAAAAAAAGTTTATGTGATCTAATTATCCGATTGTTCTGATTTTTGGTATACTGTTCCCTGGGATAATAAAGTACAATATCATAAGCAAAGCAACTCTATAATCAAGTCCTAAAAATGTAAGTATGTCCTTCAACAATATCCTGTATTTACGTAGTTTTTCAACAAATTTACTCACAATTTTGTTTCTACTTTAATACATTCATATATATTCTGATTATTTAGTTCTGACACTATGCAGGTGTTAATGTCTGTTTGTCCTACCGTTTCAGAGCTTCGCTTTTATGGATGTTGTCATCCTTGTTTATTTAAGACTATGATCCCAAGCTAAGCAGCATTTATAAAAATGGACTGCAAACACGCCCTACAAAATATTTTCCGATGACATATTTCTAGATTATTTGTTTTCTTGCCTACTTGTAGAAACATAATTATGCTTTAAAATCCCTCTTTTCATACAAATATACACACATATACATATAATCAGGGGGAGAGGTGACATTGGAATGTTTATTACACTAGTCCCCAAAGTTTTATAATAACCTTTTCTTATTTGTTGAACTAACAATTTTGAGTACCTTAACTGAGTTTTAATTGGTTGGTCCATTACGTTGAGTGTCCGAACATTTAACCACATATTGTAATCTAAAGTTGTATGATTTTGTTTTTCACCATAAAGAATGTAAATCAATCTTTTAAATATTGGCTTATCCCTTTAGATTCCTGCATATAGTAAACACTATATATATGAAATTGAGCATTATTTTATGCACATGTTAGATTTTAGTTTGAAGGGACACATAAACAAAAACCCCAGTCTTACATTTAGTCTTTACTTAATTCGCTACTTGGAAAGTATGTCTCAGTTATATTAAAATTTTATGTGACTTTTAATGTGATTCGATTTATTAATTCATTAGAATTTAAAAAAGATTTTAATAGGTGGTTTGATCTTAGCCAATTTTTGTAAGAATAGGCTTAAACCTGTCTCCAAAGTATCCCTAAAAATCTAAACCCCATAAACTATAAGGGAGATATGAGTGACTGTAATTATAAAAAGTTGTAAAACCACGTTGTCCTTTTAATTGGGCCAAAAATTTGGTACTTTTGATTTGTTGTTTCCCAACTAATAGTTTTAAAATGTTTTAATCTAAAGAAGGGGCAATTTTGATTATCATCAATGGGGAAATAAGATTTTAAGTGAAACTGCTACAGGTACAGACAGACAAACATACAACGAGTTCATTTTCTTTCAGTTCCTTATGACTTTTCAAAGTATAATTTTATTTTCAAGTATAGCTACGAAACCGATAGATTTCCGATGAATTAGAACCAGTTCTCAGTCATATTGAAAATCATGTATAGCATCGAATTACAGACAATTTTTAATATCCATGGAAAGCTGTCTATAATACGATCACGATGCAATAGATAACTAATATATATCTAATTTGGAATTACCTTTCTGAAATGTAAGAGTAAAAACATCTTTACTTTAAGAAATTACATTTTAAACTGACAAAAAGTTAAACTTCTTATAGGAAAGACGACATTCATTCCAGACTTGAAAATGTTTGAATTTGGTAGAATAGGAGTTTTAGTGATATTGTGCCAAATTATAATCATTACAAGAGCTGGAGTTTTAGATAAGGTATACTTTTAATTTTATTCTCGTATAATCAAAACTGTTTTTTTTTGTTGTTGTTTTTATTTTTGTGTTTTTTGTTTTTGTTCATTTTTAATAAAATTGTTTTACTTTTAAAACTTTTAAATTAAATGATGTATGGAATATCTAACTTATTTATCGTTGCTACTGTATAATTGCTAAATATTCGTGTTCGTGTCGATTTATTAAGCGTATACCTTGTTTATTTAGATATTTGCATCTTTTAATAAGTACTACTTTAGGTAGCAATGTTAAAAGTTATATTTATAAAAAGGTCTCAAATTGAAAAAGAAATAATTTTTAAGGATCTAAAAAAAAGCAAATTTTGTTAACAGATTTATACACAAGAAAAAATAACTTTCATACAGAGCAGACATTATACAGACATTCAATATAAATAAGTAGCGAGGCACATAAAATCATGGATGGAAATACGAAAAAAAGTGATTTAAAGAGAAGATGTTAAATATTTAAAATCAAGAAAAAAAATCACGAAACATTTCACATATTCTTTATATATTTTAATATTTCCATTTTTATAATATCATGACTCCAGACTGACAGACCAAGTAAATCATATTCTAGATGCTTCTTGGCATAGGGAATTTGAACAAAAAATCAAACTTGTATATTGAATAATAGCCAAGAAAATTACATTCCCCCATAGCATTACAGACTGACAGACGGATGTACTGACTAACTTAACTACCATAAACTACAATGTTGTAGGATGCTGCACATAAATCTTCCAATAACAGAGCCATGCATGGACATAAACTTTCAGGTAACAAATAATTTGTTTTCTCGTATTCATTCGAATCTGGTGGATAGGAACCGGTTCTCATCCATACGAAAAAACTATGTCTAGCATCATATTATATCCAACTTTCTACGAATAAAAAAATGTACAATCATAACATAAAATCCAGTTTTTTTAGCCCGTGCCTTCGGCACAACGGGGCTAAAAAACTGTTTATAATACGATGCGAGAAAAAACTATTACAGTATGGCTTCGGAAACGATTGATATCCGCTGTATTAGATCTGGTTCTCAGTCATACTGAAAAAATCATGTATAATATCGTATTAAAGACAATTATCTACGAATAATAAAATAAAAAGCATAAAATTAATACCAGTTTTCCACTCATTTCGTATTAATTTTGACCATAATAAAGTATGTCGTTAAACAGTATCCTTTATATATTTAAGCAGTTTTACAACAAATTTACTTAATTTTTTTAAAAACTTATGCATTAATATTCTGCTTTTTAGTTCTGACACTCTACGAGTGTTAATGTTTGTTTGTCCTTCCATTTCAGAGCTTCGCTTTTATGGATGTTGACATTCTTTAAAACATATATGAAAGAAAGCATAAATAATGTACATCCAACTGCAATGCTATAAACTTTATCTGGTGAGAGCTCCAAAAAGATATATGTGAGAAAAGGCACACTTATTGTAGAATTATGGTGTGCAAACTATTCCGCTAAATATTTGTTGAAAACGGAAAAAAATTCAGAATCTAATTATATCCATTAGACTATAAAAGTTTTAAAGATTTTTAATCAATATAATAGATTTGAAATCTGCATAAAATTTTAAGGATTTTTTATAAAATTCGTTTTTTATATAATTCTTTATTTAAAGGCGCAAATACGATTTAAGTTAATAAATTTTGACCAATAGGATAGCTGGATTGGAAACTACCTACGCTCTAATTGGTTGAATGATGTACGTCACTTAAGCTTCTCCAATCAGAGCGCAGATAGTTTTCAATCCACCAATCACAGATCTCAAAATTATTTAACTTAATTTGTATTTGCGCCTTTAAATAAAGAATTATATAAAAAACTAATTTTATAAAAAATCCTTAAAATTTTATGCAGATTTCAAATCTATTATATTGATTAAAAATCTTTAAAACTTTTATAGTCTAATATCCATACTGTAACAATACAGGTCTAATATAACTTCTTACAAGTCTCTTTTTTTTGTTATAAACTTTTGAGTAGGAAAACTTCACTCTCCAAAGAGAAAAATATCCTATGAAAAAAATTTCCCCTCACAGCATAAAATAAAGGCAACTAATTTTGGAACACTGATTCCAATTACAATAAAGTTAATGTTAAAAGAGAAGCATTTCTATAATCAGGTTCTAAAAATGTAAGTATGTCCTTAACCAGTATTCTGTAATTATTTAGTTTTGCAATAAAGTTACTTACAATTTTGTTTAGACTCATACATTTATACCCTGCTTATTATGTTCGTTTGTCCAACCGTTTCAGAGATTCGCTTTCATGGAAGTTGTTATCCTTGACCTTGTTGATATTAAAAGAAAAATTTCAACAGATTTCTCTGGAAAGCTTTGAGTAAAGATAAAATATACAAACATTTGTAAATATATTATGTGCGAATAACTCTATGCACAAGTTTCACTTTTAAATATTTTTTTTTTTTTGGGGGGGGGAAGCTTCAGCCTCCTGAGAGAAATCTCTCATGAAATAAATTTCACCCTTCATAGCATAAAATATACTTTTGAAATTAAAACAAAAATATCTTTTTAAAGATTTCTATTAAAAGCTTGGAGTAAAGATAAAACATAAAGTGATTGTAAGTAAATATAGTAGTATGTGCGAATAACTGTATGCACAAGTTTCACAAATAAATAATATTACACAGATGCAACTAAATACAATTGGAGTTGGCATTGCACAGCAAAAAAAATACAATGCTTAAAACAGAGTAAGTAAGGTTATGCTTTTTGCAATAGTCTTTGTTAAAATAGTAAGGGAGGAGGGGACTTTAGACTTTAAATCACACTTGCATCAAGAGTTTTATAACCACGTTTTGTTATTAGCTGGCACATAAACATAAACATTGGGAATGCAAATAAATTTATCGTCCATTGTCTTAAGATACTTTTTAAAAAATTACTAAATTTAACACATGAATGGCATACTTTAATATTTCTTTTGCACATATATGCACACATAAAGAATAAATTTGAGATATATTTTTATAAATTTCTTGACCCACTTTCTCAATATCTCAATATGAAATTCCCGGATTTTTTTCCTAGTTTTCTATGTTAGATCATTGTAACCCTCCTTACCTATCCTTTTTGTGTTACGTTTGCAATTTCTTGTTTTTTGACCATTTTTATAATATTCAATACAACAATTTTTTTATAAAAAAAAGGAAAAAACGTGGGTTTATTAAATCCTTAAAACGCTGATTACTTATCATTTATCTACAATTGAGCTATACCCGTATTAAAAAGCTTTTAAAATATCTGAACTGACTCTAGACAAGAGGCTACACAATCACAAAGTAATGAAAAAAGGTAAATCTCCAAACTTATTCTTTAGAATTGAATGTTAAAATCAGGGATAGGCAACCATCTCATTTATTTTACAGAGCTGCGTTGGTACTTTTAGCTTTTTAAACAAGGTTTAATATATCTTACAAAAAGAATGAATAAACATAAATTTGTTCAAAGAGCGGATTTTCAGTAGTCATAAATCAAGAATAAATTTATTGTAAAAAAACCTTTCATCACGTGTGTTTTTATATTTGATAACATTTATATTTTGTAGCATAATTGCCAAACCGACGGACCAATCAAATTATAGAAAAGATACTCATTGATACAGAGAATCGTCACTGAATAATACGTCTGCTAATGTGGGATGCGACTGCGACTGCGAATGCCGAGCCCTGGTTAAAATATTCTGGACTCAATTCTTTCAATGTTCTATCATCAATATTCAATATCATATTGAGTGTAGAGCCATTGATCTTTTTTTATTGAAAAACAAGGACGATTCTTTTCCTATAGAATTGAAGATGTTTGAATTAAAACAAGGATGACAACATCTAAAAAAGCGAAGCACTGAAACGGTAGGACAAACGGACGTTAACACTTGTATAGTTTCAGAACTGAATAATCCTAATATAAATGTATAAGAGTCAAAGCAAAATTGTGAGTAAATTTGTTAAAAAAAAAACTGCTTGATACAGGATAATGTTTATGGACATACTTACATTTTTAGGACTTGATTATAGAGTTGCTTCGTTTATTACATTATACTTTGTTGTCCCAGGAATCAATATACCAAAAATCAGATCAATCGGATAATTAGATCACACAAAAATTTGATGTTAAAAAAGAAAAAAAAATCATCATGTTTAAAATGGACGTACGGACATTTTGGTAATGATTATAGAGTTGCTACGCTTTTAAAATCGAACCTAACTGCTAAAGGAATCACCATGCAAAATTTGAAATCGATAGGACAATTCTAACATGCCTAAATTAATGAAAAAAGCTATCCGTTACGGACGGACGGACGGACGGACGCACGGACGGACGGACCGACCCTAATTATAGAAAAGCTTCGCTTTTAAAAATTAAGATAGAGACAAGAGTAGAATTTTATGGAGCCGCGCAGTTTGTTTTGAATGGTTTAATGCCTTTAGTCATGACGTAGTTTGGCCTGAAACTAGATCACATTTTGAAGTAAAAGTTGTAATTACGATGTAAAAATCATAAAATCTAATTGTTTAGTTGTAAACAGCAACAAACTGACAACAGACTCTAACAGTCATATAATAGCTTCGCGACTGTTAATGAGCCGAGGAATTCACTCTTCCCTTCCGTTGCTACCGCAAAAACCTCTATGAAAGCACGACACGTCACAAATTTCTAATTTGTACAATGCTATAAAAATGACAATGCATAGTGAATATTTTTAAAAGCGAAACTTTTCTATAATTAGGGTCGGTCCGTACGTCCGTCCGAGATAGATAGCTTTTATTCGTTAATTTAGGCATGTTAGAATTGTCCTATCGATTTCAAACTTTGCATGATGATTCCTGTAGTAGTTGGGTACGATTTAGAAAGCGTAGCAACTCTATAATCATTACCAGAATGTCCGTACGTCCATTTTAAACATGTTGATTTTTCTACTTTTTTAACAACAAATTTTCAAGTGTTCTAATTATCCGTTTGATCTGATTTTTGGTATATTGATTCCTGGGACAACAAAGAACAATATTATAAGCGAAGCAACTCTATAATCAAGTCCAAAAATGTAAGTATGTCCATAAATATTATCCTGCTTCAAGCAGTGTTTCAACATATTTACTTACAATTTTGCTTCGACTCTTATACTTTTAAATTCTGATTATTCAGTTCAGATACTATACAAGTGTTAATGTCCGTTTGTCCTACCGTTTCAGTGCTTCGCTTTTATGGATGTTGTCATCCTTGTTACTGCTATGCGTAGGTTATGTAAGTTTCTTAGTTGTTAACTTAAACCAAAAGAAAATGTGCATTTTTTTCAAAGTAATATTCTTAAATGTAAAAAATTCTTTCTGAATGCAGATGTCGAAAATTTGAAAGAGTTTTCAAAGTTTGACAGAATATTCATTAAAATTCTTCCAGGTTCTGTATAATTGGGTCATACATACACAGAGATTTTTAGGGATAAGACAATGGAAATTTGTATCCCCAGTTATGATAAACAAAATTGTCCTTCTGTAGAACAAAATTATTATTAGTTAGAAAGCAAACAATTCAATAAAAGAATCTCAAGTTTTCACGAATAAGTTAACGTGGTCATAAAACTTTAGCTGACAGTGTAATTTACAGATCAGTGTCCCCTCCCTTCTCCCCTGGGTCATACACAAGGAACACTTTCTTCGGATTTTAAAATAAAACTATGAGATTGAAACCAGAGGTGAATTCTAAAAAAAAACATTTGCCCCACTAAAATCTTAGTGAGGCAAAATTATCCCCTCTAAATTTTTAGTTTGCCTCACTGATTTTAGTGGGGCAAAAGTTTTTAATAATTCACCTCAGTTTTCAAAGCTCCGAGGGACTAAAGGTCAGAGCTAACAAAACTAGTATTAATTTTATTTTATTATCCATGGAAAATGTAATACGATGTTCTAAATGATTTTTTATAGTATGGCTGAGAAACGGTATTCCAGTGGATGTTAATCGGTTTCGAAGAATAAGGATTCCAAAAATTGAACGAACCTGAAATACGGCGTAAAAATCCTTATATATGTAAGTTTCCAGACGAAGACCTTTCTTGGGGGATTTATTTCCCACTTCTTCTCTCATCTCCCTCATTTTATGACGTCACAAGAATCAAAGGTGGTGCAAAAGTGGTACTGATTGGGCTTCGTCGAGTTTCCAAGGGACGGATTTGGCTGAGGACCTTAAAGTAACATTCTGCTTGATCATAAGCTACCAATTATAATGATATGGAGTAGAATATTAGGTAAAAGTGCATTGTGTATAAAGGTAATGGATGTAGAATATACGTGGGTGTAATGACCAGCGAAAAATATCGTCAATTTAGGCTGCTATTTCAATTCTCAGTAGGAGGGGAAGGGGTGGTGGTAAAGAGGTGGATGAGGGATCGTTTTTTTATTATGATAATCTGGTGTAAGGTCCAAGTTTTAATAAATCCATTGTCCAGGTGAGGCCAACAATCTTAAAATTCTAGCGGTCCTAGAAAAAGAATTTTCACAACTCATTCTTCAAGTTTTGATTAAGCAAAGTATAACCTTTACACATGTATTGTTAAAAGCGAAGCTTTTCTATAATTAGGGTCGGTCTATCCGTACGTCCGTCACAGAGAGTTAGCTCATTTCGTTAATTCAAACAGGTTTTACTCGTCCTATCGATTCCAAACTTTGCATGATGATTCCTGTAGTAGTTAGGTGCAATTTTGAAAGCGTAGCAACTCTATAATCAATACCAGAATGTATGTTAAAATTAGCGTTTACATCGTTTCAATGATCTATTTTTTTGTAAACTACTTGAACTGAAAAAAGCCGCATTCTTAGTCTACAATTTATAATCAAATATAGCTTTAGATCCTGAAAGAGCTTTACGCTTTATCAATTTATACCAAATATACTTAAAACAAGGATAATAATAAAAATAACAGCAACGATTTGAACATTTTAAAAAATATTTTCATCATTATTAATTTTCATATTTTTTGGTTTATTTTTAAATTTGCTAAAGGGGTAGTTTCTCCTATGCGGAGAGCCATGCAAAATGTGGCCAATACCTGCGGTGCCCCTAATGCTACCAGTACCCAGTACTCAATATGACCTTAACTAACCCGACCTAAAATGATAAACAAACAAATGAAAAAATCTCCCCATCAATTCATATCATATGAAGAAGGAAAATTGTTTAATTTTTACCTAATAAGAAATATGTTTTGTCCTAAATATATCTGTTTCTTCAATAACAGAATGAACAACCAACAGGTAGACTTGTAGACAAGTTTTGCTAAGAAAAAAACATTTATTCCCAACATATTTATGGAAATATGAATGTATTACTGACGTAATTTAGGTTCTCTTTATTTCAGGGAGGGTGAGGACACTAGCATTGATTTCTTTAGCAACTAGTTTTTGTTCTATTATCTATTAGCTTCTAAAGGTAGAACTTTACAAAGTAGAACTATTTATAATTCATTGATATATTCCTATATCCTTGGTTGCTATACCGGCTTTTATCAAATAAAGAAAAATATTATTTATTTTTAACTAAAAATGAAAAACAATTTATAAGAAAAAAGAAAATGTATTTTTTGGGATTTATAATTCATTTAAACCTTGATTTAGAGATATTTATTAAATCGGTAAAATCCTCTTAGAAATATTTTTTTCAATTTTGAAAATTTTTATATCCCCCCCCCCCCCTTCCAACAGAACTATGAACTCTCGGCCCCCTTGCCTGCCTAGCCGCAGCGCTCGGCTCCATAGCCTAAAATCTAACCTAACCTAAAATAGTTATTCTTTTGTCAAAACTTTAATCCACAAAAGGAGTAAATTTGTAATTATGAATATTTTCCAAACCTGGAATGATTAATTTAGGTTTCAATTATAGTATTAACTATTTTTTAGAAATAATTTATCTGTTCTTTTATTTTCAACATGCATAATTAATTATTTGAATATTCCTACTTTTAATATATATACAAGGACAATATCTTACAAATGTAGTGGAGCTAATTAAAGAAATAATATTGAAGTGTGAATTTGGAAAATTTAACTTAAAAGTTTAGAAAACAGGGTCACATCTAAAATATTGTTTAGACGGCTACGCCCCTAGAGACCTCTAGTTACACTTGAGGGATGGGGGAGAGGAATTGAAACCTGTACTTTCAATTTGGTTTTGAAAAGAAAATAATATTATTTTTTAAGGGAGGGGCGATTTCTCGTGGGTGGACCAAGGTACTCTCCCACCAAATAGTTTTTAAAGTCAGGTAGGGAGGGGCCATTGGACTGTAAATTACACCGGTACCTAAAGTATATTGTTTTTTGGGTACTTTTTATTAATTTTCGATTATTTGATTCTTAGCACCTAGATGTGCCCTAACTTTAAACAATAATTGTAATCTACTGAAGGGGTAATTTATTTATCATCATTGTGGGTCACTTTCTCAACCATTATCATCCCACAGATCCCTGATTTTAAGTGCACCATTTAAATGATCATAATTTAAATTAATCTATTTCTTTTCATGTAGATAAGCGTATGGATATTTGAATTAATCTATCATTAATGGATGAATTTTATAATAAAAGTGCAGATTGATCAATGAAAATGTATTTTATTTTTCATAAGTATTTGGTCATACAAAGGAACATCCACAAAGAGGTAGTTGCACGAAGTGCATTTAAACTTGAATTTAGTGAACTGCATATTTTCTTCTGTTCATTAGTTTAAACTACATTTATGGGACATATATTTGAGAGAATTTAAATTTTCTACCTGGTAGTTCCAAAACTATCAAGACTTGAAAATCTTTTCACAAAACAGCATGATGAATATTTTTGTGGTGCCTAATTGATTGCTATTTATTGTAATGCAAAATTACATATGTTAGATAGTATTCCTGTAGCTTATGCAATCAAACTTTTTTAATGCACTTCATGCAACTATCCCTTTAACACATTTGGTATTCTACAATATTTAAAAAGCTGAACTAAAACTATTTTGAAGCTGAATTTCAGAAAATTCAAGTTAGCTTTATCATATTACAACCCTCTTTAATGCAATTACAAATATTATAGCCATTTTTAACAGTTAACAGTGTTACGGCGGTGAAATTAATTTTTATCATCTTAAATTTTTATTTTGAACCCTCTTTAAAATAAAAGCTTGAACGTCCTTTTTATTAGTTTGTTTGTATCTTTTATTGTCTCCAATATATTAGGTGGTGTCATATAGTCAAACTCTCCACATAATCATCCAAGGGGATTTTCAGGAGCCCCTTCTAGGAATATGACGAAGTATTTTTTAGAAAGACCATTATAGAAACAAACATTTGTTATTTAGGAAAAGAAAAGAGGGACACACCAGGGGACTATGAATATGATCATGGAGCATTCTTGGGTGATGATTACAGTGAAGCTTTTAATGAACTAACGTAAGTCATCTTAATTCCTGAGATATCTAAAGATGTCTTTGGTTGAACTTTTTGGATACCTCAATTGGGTAGTACTTGATTATATAGTATCATTTTTATCATATAATGATACTATATAATCAATAACGGTTGCGCCCCTAGCATCTAGTTAGGGTGAGTATTTAATAGCCCAAAACCCTCCATGGATCTATTTGATACTTAGCAATATTGAAAAACTCAATCATTAGCAATTCATAAAAGACAAAAATACCTTACTACTTTATAGTATAGAATAGTTACGTTACTAACCTAACCTTTTTTTAAGTATGTAACACAACAATTCTAATTATATTCAAATAACAGAATTTTAAAAAATCAACAAATTTAAAAACTCTACACGATAGACAATATCATTGACAAACAAACAAATTGTTCTTTTTTTCATTGTTTGTATTACTGTTTATAAATATATATGACCTATTGTAAAACAGCAAAAAACTTTAATTAATAAATTTGTTTGAAGGCCAGAAGAATCTCAAAGAAGACTGATGATAATTGTTGATAAGATAGATACTGATAAAGACTTGTAAGTATAGCAATCTTTGTTATCCTTATACTAAAGTAACAGGATGTTTGTCTGTTTGTTTGTCTGTGTGTCTGTACCAAAGGATCTCGCTAACCGCTGAACCGATTGGGTTCTCCTTAACAGGGTAGATTCTCATGGGTCCCGGGAAGATTTTTAAGTATTTTAGGGGAGGATACCACCACCCTCCCAAGAGAAATAAAAAAAAATCGAAAATATAAACGTCAAACGCAACATAGACATATTTTAAATATAAAAAAAAACATTTAAAGTGCCACTAGAGGCCTCTAGGGGCGTAGCCGCTAGTTATGATATAAGAGAGATAATACGTCTGTCTGTCTGTCTGCAGACCTTGTCAAAATTTGATGATATAAACAATGTGCAAAATCTTTTAAAATATCTTAGGCTAGTCTAGAAGTTTTTCAAATCCTACATATTGCTTTATAACTAGGTTTTATTAGACTTCAATTAATATATGTAGATCATCATATAATTGTACATTAAGATGCAGAAAATTTTACAATAGTTATTAGTTGTGAACATACTCTAAGATTCACTTTCTATGTCTATCTGCCCCTAGTCCGTAACGCTGTGGTGTTAATGTTATTTTTTAGGCTGCTATTCAAATTAGACGGCTGAAATTCTTCTTTGAAGATTCCCTGTACTTATGTCAGTCATGCTACAAAAATATAAATATTAAATTAGGAAAGGTTTGGTGATTTCTATAAATTTATTCTTGTTATAACAACTGAACATCTGCTCTTTAAGTCATGTGAGCGAAGAAGAAATAAAAGTGTGGGTCAAAGGAGTCCAGGAGAAGGAAGCAATCAGAGACAGCGAGGAGCAATGGTTGGAGAAAGTGGCTCCGGGAGCTACTCAACTCACCTGGCAAGAATACAGGTATTGTCTATAATCAATAGTCAGAGAGAGAAAGAGAGGAACAATGGTTGGAAAAAGTGGCTACGGGAGCTACTCAGCTTACATGGCAAGAATACAGGTATTAAATATAATCACGAATGAGAGAGATAGAGGAACAATGGCTGGAGAAAGTGGCTCCGGGATCTACTCAACTCACCTGGCAAGAATACAGGTATTGTCTATAATCACTAATGAGAGAAAGAGAGAAGTAATGGCTGGAGAAAGTGGCTCCGGGAGCTAGTCAACTTACCTGGCAAGAATACAGGTATTGTTTATAATCACTACTAAGAGAGAGAGAGAGGAACAATGGTTGGAGAAAGTGGCTCCGGGAGCTACTCAACTCACCTGGCAAGAATACAGGTATTGTCTATAATCAATAGTCAGAGAGAGAAAGAGAGGAACAATGGTTGGAGAAAGTGGCTCCGGGAGCTACTCAGCTCACCTGGCAAGAATACAGGTATTGTCTATAATCACTACTAAGAGAGAGAGAGAGGAACAATGGTTGGAGAAAGTGGCTCCGGGAGCTACTCAACTTACCTGACAAGAATACAGGTATTAACTATAATCACGAATGAGAGAGAGAGAGAGAGAGGAACAATGGCTGGAGAAAGTGGCTCCAGGAGCTACTCAACTCACCTGGCAAGAATACAGGTATTGTCTATAATCACTACTAAGAGAGTGAGAGAGAGAGGAAGAATGGTTGGAGAAAGTGGCTCCGGGAGCTACTCAACTTAACTGGCAAGAATACAGGTATTAACTATAATCACGAATGAGAGAGAGAGAGGAACAATGGCTGGAGAAAGTGGCTCCAGGAGCTACTCAACTCACCTGGCAAGAATACAGGTATTGTCTATAATCACTAATAAGAGAGAGAGAAAGATAGGAGCAATGGTTGGAGAAGGTGGCTCCAGGAGCTACTCAACTCACCTGGCAAGAATACAGGTATTGTCTATTATCACTAATAAGAGAGAGAAATTGGTGGAGAAAGTGGCTCCGGGAGCTACACAAATTACCTGGCAAAAATACTGGTATTGTCTATAATCATCCATTTTTATCTAATACAATAAACTCGACAAACCCATTAAAAAAATTATTTATGGGCAAATTCAAAGTCTAAAGCCATAGGTTAGCTTATAATGGATAGTCTGGCAGGATTAGAGACCCGGGCAGGGGTTAGGCATGGGAAGCAAAAACTACCCTCCACATATTTTCATTTTATAATGGGGTGCGGATATTAGTGCTCCACAGTCACTTTGAGTGAAAGAACCAATTAAAATAATATTGTTGGTCTGTATAACTGGATACAACAATTTGATTATGATAGGAAAGAAACCTATGGATTCTTTGAGGACGAAGGAGAAAGTCACGAAATAATAATTCCCTCTGGTTATGATTGGTCGGTACAAATGGCCAAGGACCAGAGAAGATTCAATATGGCCGACTTAAACAAAGATGGCGCCTTAGATAGAGTTGAGTTTCAAGCCTTTGTTCATCCAGAGGTAAATAATTTTTAAATTATTCCTTCTTAGCAATACTATACCAGCTATCCCCTTTATTTTCAACTTGTTTAATTGTGTAACTATGGGGACATTAAACTGCCAATTACACTGGTACCCAAACTTGTACAACTATCTTGTCTTATTCGTTGGTCTAAAAACTGAGGATACTTTAAGGGAATTGTGATGGCTTGATTACAGACTCGTATCATCCAGATTTTTTTAATAAATGTTTTTTTTTAACTACAGAAAGGGTATTGGTCAGCTGTACCCAACAATTGAGTTAATTCGAAAAAATATTTGGTTATATTAGCAGATTTTTTGTTATTTTTTTTTTTGGGGGGGGGGGGGGCAACGCTTTGCAGTAAGCGATGGCCTTTTTATCTGCCACACAAATATTACTGTAGATTTATTTTACTTGTTGGCTATACCTTATTCCTGGGTATTTGTGCTTATCGTCATTGGGGATGTATAATAGTTGATCCTCCATTGTCATATACCTCTCTGATTTTTGTTTCATTACAGGAGCACATTCATATGCAAGACATTGTTGTTGATGAGACTCTTGAGGATATGGACAGGGACAAGGATGGTAAACTTAGCATCCATGAATTCATTGTGGATATCTGGCAGGTATAACAACTTTTAAACTGGTACTTTAACACAGAGTGCCTGTTGAGCCTTGATAACCACCCTTTATTTTTTTTTAAGGAGCAGTGTTTTCCTTACGGGTAGCCCTAACCCCGCGGGGCTATCTAGTACCTAATATTACCTAACCTAATTTGACAAAAATAAAAAAAATTACAAAGGACTACTCTACTTTCTTCATTATTTTCAATTTATTTTAAACATAAGTTACGTCAAAATTATTTTATATTTACTGTAGTTAAGTTAAGTTAAAATTTAGGAATCTAACAATAAACAGACCAATTTCGTCATTGAAACACTTTTTTATCCATTTTTAAAAAACACTTTTTCTTGCTATTATGTTTGTTTCTGTTTCTTAGTTTTGTTTCTGGATGAAAATTAAACTATTTTCCACCGCCTTTTTTTATTCACGTTACTGTTCCTACCTATTTGATTATAATTATATTCCATTACAGCCCCAAGAAGGAGAACAAGAGCCAGAATGGGTCACAATTGAGAAGGATCAGTTCACTAATGTCAGGGATAAAAATAAGGATGGATTTCTGGATAAACAGGAGGTAAGACTATAGTATGGTATATTTTAGTAGGAAATTATTTTAAACTAGCGGCTACGCCCCTAGAGGCCTCTAGGGGCACTTGAGGAGGAGAATTTTTTTTTGGGGGGTAGGCCACTCCTCATTTTTAATATTGGTTAAAAAAATAAAATAAAAAAATTGGGGGGGTGGACTTTTTATTTTTTTTGGGGGGTTGGGGGTGTCCTACCCCCCAAAAAAATAGTTATAAACCTTCCCGGGACCTATGAGAAGATACCCTGTTAAGAAGAACCCGATCGGTTCAGCGGTTACCGAGATCCTTCGTTACAGACACACAAACACACACATAGACATCCTGTTACTTTAGTATAAGGATTTCAGTATAACAAAAGAACATATTTCTGTTAAAATTAAAGATACCAGTATTTAGCTATAATCAAAAGTAGGGAGATGTCTATATGTCAGACCATCTAAAGCTTAAGATCTCGGTACCCGATATACAGATCAGGACCTGATTTTCAGGAATGCACCTATTGACATGGAAATTTGAATTTTTTTTCTTGGGTTTTCTTCAACAAAAAAAGAAAGATTGAAGAAACAGACGGACAATAAAACCTAAAGTATATTAATTTCAAAAGCAGTTTGTTAGCCATTAATATATAATGAATATAAATAAATATTCATTAGATAAATAATATTTAACCAGGTTCGTGACTGGATCATACCTGACGATATAGATCTTCCCCAGATAGAGGCACATCACCTACTTACAGTTGCTGACTTCGACAATGATGGCCGACTTTCTAAGGTTTGTAGTTCATTTTCTTTGCCGACCAGAAAAACAAAACCCTAAAAACATATTTGTATTTAAAAATCGCCAGGACAATCTTAAAACCTGGAATAACTAACATTTTTTCTAAAAATAAATTTGGGATAGGGAATATGAAAAGAAAAGTCAAACGGATTCCTAATTTTTTTTTAAATTTAAAATTTACAAATGTTACATGTATCTTTCTTTTTAATTGAGCCTTAAGAATCGATACATACATACTTGGATGTTGTACCATAAATTCATGTACTCTAATAAAGTTATTCTCTCAGCTGGCTAAAATAATAACCCCCATCAACCCCTTTACCCCATCCCCTTCATTCCATGTAAATGAACGAGCTTACCAAAAAATGAGGTCGATATTAGCAACCTAAATTGACGACTTACTTGTAGAGAGGCTTCAAACAATATAAAGGATAAATTATTGATAATTTCTGTATGCTTTTTTAGAATGAAATTTTAAACAAATGGGAGGTGTTTGTTGGATCTACAGCTACTCATTATGGTCAACTGCTCATGAGACATGATGAATTCTAATAAAATGGAATTTTCAATAGAAATACAAAACTAATATGTTTATTGTTAAATGTTTATACTTGTGCAAAATAGCTTCACTGACGTTGAAAATTGTCTGTTTGCACAAAGAAATGACAATTAATTTAACATCATTTTGTCTTAATAAAACCATCATTAACATCAGCACAATTAATAGATCTTTTTTTCATTTTATCTTGACATAATATGTTTAATTTCTGTACAGTCCTTGTTGCGCTACTTTTGAAGAGTATTTTCCTTGTGTGTACTTAATAAATGAGACACTGTTGTTTGATAGTTTTGCAAAAATTCACATTTTTACTCAGACTGCACTGGAAAGTTTTAGCGATTCCCATGAAGATTAGGTTGTACATTTTTTATCTTGGAATCTAATGGTTTTTTTAAACTTTGTTTAAAAACTTTCTAATGCAAATATTTTTAGTACTTCATGTAAAAATGTATAATTTTGTTTGGTAGATTTTTAAAAATTAAATTGTTAATTTTGTTTATTTTTACTGCCTGTAAGTGTTACCAATATATAATACTTTATGTATGCTATTAGTTAGATAAATAACAGAATAATAAAAAATAATACAATCTTATTTATTTCATTTAAATTAGTATTGAATTAAATACAGAAATATTAAATAATTGAGGGACTTTGAATTGAATTAAAACCATCTTGGCAAAACTCTAACAACAGGTGGACAAATAAAAAAATATCTTTTTTTGTTAGCCGACATACAAAAATGATAAAATTAATTGATATTTTCGTATCTATGGACAAATATCTATTAGTATTTTTTCATAAGTTCCATAGTTGGTCCATAGACAAGATCCAAATTGTTCATACCCCATAGGAAATCCAAATGGGTGTAGGCATCTTCGTTTACTCTATAAATATACATGGTTATTAAAACATGGCATATATCATAGGGTTGAGCCGGATACTTTTTTGGCCAGATACCGGATATCCGGCTGATTTCTAATGCCGGATATCCGGTTCCGGCCGTTTATCTGCCCAACGTTCGATATCCGGTGAATTACCGGATATCCGGCCGGATAACCGGATATTCGGCGTCAAAAATCAGCCGGATATCATGTAACCGGATAGTTTTAATATCTGGTACTCGGCCGGATATTGAAAATATTTGGATATCCGGCCGGATAACCGGCCACACCGGATATCCGGCCCAACCCTAATATTTCATCAATCTTAGTTATTTTCTAAGGAAATCTGTATTTAATAAGTTAGGGGGGGGGATCCTACACCTAACCCATGTGAGGTATATACCTGCGGTGCCTAAGCCCTTTGGGACAACCCAGTACCCAAAATAACCTAACCTAACTTCGCCTCTTATTTCAATTTATTTAGAAAACAACAACAAGGGAAAGGGGGTTTCTGTGCTCAAAAAAAAAAATAATTAGTCATTGAAATAATAGTGTTCAGTCAATCGACAAATATTTACACCATTATGCTTCAGACGGACAATTTAAATTTAGGAAAATAAAACTATTTTTAAAAACGAATCTTTTCTATAATTAGGGTCGGTCCGTAACGTCCGTTCGGAACGGTTAACTCTTTTCGTTAATTTAAGCATGTTAGAATTGTCCTATCGATTTCGAACTTTGCATGTTGATTTCTGTAGTAGTAAGGTACGATTTAGGAAGCATAACAACTCTATAATCGTTACCAGAATGTCCGTACGTCCATTTCAAACATGTTGATTTTTTACTTTTTTAATAGCTAATTTTTATTTGATAAAAGTATTCGATTGATCTGAATTTTTTAATACTTATTCATGGGTCAACAAAGTACAATGAAACATCTCTATAATCAAGTCCTAAAAATGTAAGTATGCCCTTAAATAGTATCCTGTATTTTAGCAGATTTCAACAAATTTAAAACTTAAAACTTGAAATTTTGTTTCTAGTTTTATACATTTATATTCTGAATATTCAGTTCTGACACTCTACAAGTATCAATGTTCGTTTGTCCTACCGTTTCAATGCTTCGCTTTTATAGATGTTTTCATCTTTGTTGTAACTATGACATTAGTATACCTCGTATATTGGACAACATTAGGAAGATTTTTCCTTAGAATTTCTACATCTTCCGGGACTACCAACCAATCATCTGGAGCCCAAAAGAGAGCTACTGGAGACGTTACCTGGATATAATTTCAATTTAATGTAAGAAACGTTAAACATTGTCTCTTAAGGGGCGTTTCATCGTATTTTCTTTTATTTCTAGCCCCTGCGGGGGTTCTAACAATGCAGCGCCAATTGCCTAACCCTGCGGGGCAATCACCTAACCTAACCTAAAATAACCCTAAAAAGCTACTGTGAAAAAACAACGATACGCTCCTTAATAGGCGATTGTACACAATGATCATTGAAGCAGGGGCGTCCAAGCTTTTTATTTTGGGGGGGTAAAATGGCGCGCGAAGCGCGCCGCAAATTTTTTTTACCCCCCCCAAAATTTTTACCTGGGGGGTAAAATTTGCTTGGGGGGGGGGGTAATTACCCCCCCTGAAATCTGTTGGCAGGGGTAAAATTTGTTTACCCCCCCGAAAATTCACCCCCGGGGTAAAATTTTTTGGTGGGGTAATTTAAATTTTATCAAAAAGTTAGTATTAAAAATGCGCGCGAAGCGCGCAAAAAATTTTTTTGTTAGAGATTTTCTATTTTGGGGGGGGTATTTACCCCCCAAAATTGTTTGGGGGGGGGTAAATACCCCCTCCTAAATGGTTGGGGGTGCCTACGGCACCCCCAGGGTAGGGGTAAATTTTAAATGGGGGGGGGGTAAAATGAAAAAAATTTTGGGGGTGCCTACGGCACCCCCAAATTCGTTTGGGGGGGGGGTAATCGCCCTATTACCCCCCCCCTTGGACGCCTATGCATTGAAGGTTGCGAAAAATTTGATGTAATTGATTAATAGTTATTTCTTTCATCGTATTATAAACCGCTTTCTACGAATATAAGAATGTACAATCATAAGATTAGAACCAGTTTTTTTAGCCCGTGACTTCGGCACCTCGGGACTAAAAAAACTGGTTTTAATTGCTAGACATAGTTTTTTCGTATGGATGAGAACCGGTTTCTATCTACCGGATTCGAATGAATACGAGAAAAAATATTCCTGTGTTTTAATGTTTTAAGGGTTAGTAATTGAACAACCCTAGCATCACTGATAGACAGACAAAAGAACAATAACTGTTATAGAGTAGCTTCACTACTAAAAATATACTTACAACTGAGTAGTTATAATTTGGAGGTTTCTCTGAATTCCAGTGTTTGAGATTAGCTTCAGTACTTCCAAAATCCAGTCCTTTCCATTCTCCGCTCTCAACAGACTGTTACAGGAAAAGGATTACTGAAGGTTGTAGAGGGTCCCATAGTGTAGGGGTTTACGCACTACCCTTGGTTGGGAGAAAAGTCCCTCCATAGACTATTTACTTGGTTAATAAATGCCGTCACAATTTGTCAAATAGCGCAACTTTCCTTGATATGTTACAAGGTCATTCCTTGTTTTATCTTTGGAAAGGTTAGGTTATATTGGGTTTTCTATGTTTGTGAGACAATTAGAGGGAAAGCATTAGATTAATAATTACAAAAAAAATAAAGTCAATTTTAACAATTTTTTTATCATTATATCAAAGTAAATTTGTTTGTTCTAGATTTTAGTGAAACATACACTTTTATTTCTATTCATTGGTATTACCTGAGCGTAGTGAATCATATTCCATGTTGAAGTTCCCGCTAAAAAAATATAAGGTATTATTATTTTTTGATTAAAATTTATGGAGAATGTATTTTATATTAAAGTGATCCGCCATTATCAAACTAAAATAGCATTAAAACTGTAAAATAACTAGAATATTTTTTTATTGCACCAATTTAATGATTTAAATAGCACAATTTCAGGCATAACAAACAGACTTTTTAAAATCCAACGGGACAAAATAAGATTAGTAACTGTTTATGAAACTTGTAGGTTAACTTCGCTACTAATACATTAACACATTTTATCGTCCATTATCTTATCCCTTAAGCTCCCTGATCTATACCTGGTGTATGGCCCATAATATATGGTAGAGTTGTGCTATTGATTTCATGCTTATTGTATCCACAAATGAGAAAGAGTATGTTGCTACACAGAGATTCATACTGCATATCTTTACTACAAACCTAAATGTACACAAATGAATATATTATTACTTGGATCTTACACCAGATTTTCATGTTCTCTACTAGAGTGAAACAAGCTGAGGGCTAATGTAACGATTTCCACCTTCCACCCCTTTTACCTCATCCCCTATTCTACTACTGGATGGATGATGAACTGAACAACAAATGAGTTCCATATTAGCAAGCTCAAATATTTACGTATATTCTAGCTAAAGTCATTTAGTTATATAAAACTTACTTTCTCAAAGTGCTTGTTGAGCACTGAAACCCAAGCCCCTTATTTTTGAAAAAAAAAATAATAATAATGGTGAAGGGGTAATTGTTTATCCATGTCTAACAATAACCCCTAAGTTGACCCAACCCTGCGGGGCTATCTAGTACTCAACATAGTTTAGTAGCCTGCCCCACTTTAAAGGAAAAAAATACTCCTCATTAAGGCCATTTATTTTTAATTTAATTTAAAAATAAGTAAGTGGTGAGCACTACAAGCACTTTGTTGGAAACCACTAGGTTAAATATTTCAAAAGACTTTTAAAAAAGAAACTACATTGAAAGCTCTGTTTTAGAGATCTTATATTACAATCCCAAATCTAGTTACCTTAGCTGCCAGCCAATCCAGTAATACATTACTTGGCATAAAATCATAAACACCAAGTTTGTCAAACAGCCACTAAAAACAAAAAAAAATTAAAGATCTTAATAGAATATTGCTTAATAAATGCATTTAAGGATTGCCAAAACATTTTTTTTCCAAAACAAAAACTAAAGCTTCCCTAAAATGGAGAACTTAATCGCTCCAGCAAGCAATACTTTAACAGTCAACTTAAAATAAAACTACATTATTTAATAGGATTGAAAGCCATTCAGACAGACCAAAGAAGATAAAGTATACACCTAGATGCAGAGGCGAATTATACTATCCACATCTTTCCGCAAGAATCCGCAAAGTGTGGCGATAAAATTAAGGCCTATATTTCATGTTTTCATTTACAGTTAAATCCTTCTTTCCCCTTCTTCAGAGATATTTAGTTTTTAAAAAAAAATTAAAATCCTTATCATGAAAATCACTAAGACGACTTTCAATTTTTAGGATTAATATATTGCCTATCAAAAATATATTATATTGAATTACGATTATTGACAATTAATTAGATTATCTTTCAAAATGAAAAAAATTCTAAACTTATTTTTCATATCCCTGAAAATTTTACCTTTGTAAATTTGAAATAAATAATTGTCTGCTAATATGTTCATAACATTCACATAAACAACTCCCAGTGGTAAAAAAAAATAATATTAATTTGTTGTTATTTATAATAGATTTTTAATGTAATAGTGTTCGTATTTGATTTTATAAGATATAATCATTTATAAAAAAGTGTTATTAGGCAATTAGCATTGGAGTTTTTTTTATTACAGTCATGGCAGTGCCGCATTATTGCGGTAACCAAGACGAAATTTAAATTATCTCCCGCAAACATGTATTCAATTTGCAAATGAAAAAATAGGGCCCAGATGCAGTAGTCAGAAAGGATAGTTTGAATTATCTAGGTTAAATGTTAAATTTTTATAAATGGGGGGGGGGGAGTTCTAACACTTTTACATAAATAGTGATTATAGGCTTTGTCTTTGGAGTGAGAGGATAAACTATTTCACAAAAAAGTTTCCTTTTGGGATGAAGTTTTCCTATTCAAAAAAATTAGGATTTGCCTCCAGGTCCAGGTACTGCAGGCCTCCAGGTGGATTCTGGACAGGTAAAAAAAGTTCAAGTCAGAACAAAACTTATTTAACAAAAGTTGCTACTTTATGGGCAATATGAACTTATTTGAAGAAAATTTTAGAATCATGCTCCAGGTTCAGGCACTGCAGGCCTCTAGGTGGATCCTGGACAGGTAAAAACTGAAAATTTTTACTTTTGAAGTCAGAATAAAACTTATTTAACAAAAGTTGCTACTTTATGGGCAGTATGAACTAATTTGAAGAAAGTTTTTAAATCAGGCTCCATGTACAGGTACTGCAAGCCTCCAGGTGGACCCTGGACAGTTAAAAACTGAAAATTTTCACTATTTAAGCTAGAAAAAAACTTTTTTAACAAAAGTTGTTACTTTATGGATGGTATGAACTAACTTGAAGAAAATCTTGAAATCAGGCTCCATGTTCAGTTACTGCAGGCCTCCAGGTGGATCCTGGACAGATAAAAACTGAAAATTTTTACTATTTAAGTTAGAACAAACCTTATTTTAAAACCTGCTACTTTTTAGCTAGTTTACCTAATAAACTTAAGATCTCGGTAACCACTGAACCGAGCGGATTCTTCTCTTCAGGGTATATACCTGTATAGGTCCTGTGGTGGTTTTAGGTTATTTTCTTTGGGCGTGGGAAACCCCCAACCCCCCCAAAAATAAAAAAATTCCCCCTCATTTTTTTTTGAAGATGTAGAGCCAGTGCAGTGCCTCAATTTTTTTTTTTTTGATGATGCAAATGATGAAGATGAAGATCCACCCCATGAACTACATTTTTTTTAATTACTTCTTGGGGCAAAGCCCCTAGAGGCTAGGGGCAAAGCCGCCAGTAAATTTAATAGTAGAAATCTTAGGTTTTAACTGTCCAGGATCCACATGGAGGCCTGCGGTACCTGAACATTGAGTCTAATTTCAAAATTTTCTTAAAATTTGTTCATACCATACATAAAGTAGCAACTTTTGTAAAATAAGTTTTGTTCTGATTTCAAAAGTAAAAATTTTCAGTTTTTACCTGTCCAGGATCCACCTGGAGCCCTGCAGTACCTAAAACTGGTTTTAATTTTTTTTTTTCAAATCAGTTCATACTATCCATAAAGTAAGTTTTTTTCTAACTAGAATTTTTTTACCTGTCTAAAATCCACCTGGAGGCTAGCAGTATCTAAACCTGGAGGCCAAATAAATTATTTTTTTAAAATAGGAAAACTACATCCCAAAAGGATTTTTTGTGTGAAATAATCTCTCCTCTCACTCTAAAGACAAAGCTTATAATCACTGTTTACGCAAAAGTGTCAGAACTTCCCCCCACCCCCCCATCTTAACACTAATTGAAAGGCCATAATTTATTGAATTGAAATGTGATTATCTTCCTATTAAATAAAGTAGTAAGCGTTTTTTGTCTGTCCCGAAGGATCTTGCGAACCGCTGAACCGATATTGGTCTCCTTTACAGTGAAGCTTCTTATAGGTAATGGGAAGGTTTTAAACTATTTTTGGAGAGGGTGTCTTCACCCCACTCCCCCCCAAAAATATTTTTTTATTCTTTTGAAACTCAAATTTAATATGGGATGAGGTCGACTTTTCCCCCTCCTAAATTAAGTGCTCCTAGAGGCTTCTAGGGGCGTAGCCGCTAGTATTATTTAAAGTAGTAAGCTTTTTTTGTCTGTAGCGAAGGATCTTGCTAATCACTGACCCGATATGGTTCTTCTTTACACTGAAGCTTCCTATAGGTCCTGAGTTGGTTTTAGGCTATTCTATTTTATAGATAAAGTTTGGGTATGGTGTAAGGCTATTTTCTGCCCTTATTTATCCTTTAGAATAGAGCTTCTAGATGCTAGGGGCGCAGCCGCTTGTATATATCAAAGAGCGAAGCTTTTTTATCATTATTAAAAGCGAGTTTTTCTATAATTAGGGTTGGTCAGTCTGTTCGTCCGGAACGGATAGCTCATTTCGTTAATCATGGCATGTTAGAGTTGTCCTCTCAATTTGAAACTTCCTTTCATAGTAAGGTACAATTTAGAAAGCGTAGCAACACTATATTCAATACCAGAATGTCTGTATGTCCATTTTAAACATGTCGTTTTTTTACTTTTTCAACAACAAATTTGTATGTGATGTTATTATCCGATTGATCTGATTTTTGGAATACTGATTCCTAGGACAACAAAGTACAATTCCATAAGTGAAGCATCTCTATAATCACCTCCTAAAAATGTATGTATGTCCTTAATTATTATCATAGAGAAAAAAATAAAAGAGAGTAATCGAAGCAACTAGAAGATGAAAATAGGCAGTGGGCCTAGAGGCCTACTTAGCGCTGTTGCCGCGCTAAAATTTATTGCTATTCCACTACTTTTCAAATGGGAGGATTAAAAATTATTTTAAAAATATTTTTTTACTTTTTACTATTTCCACATTTAGGGCAAGAATATTAGATTAGATATTTTCGTTTAAATGTTTTAATTAAAAATTACATAGAATTTTATTTTTATTTAAAAAAATTTGTTCATGAAAGATGAATCCTTCTATTTCTAAAAAGGGGGAAATTTTTTTCATAATGAACATTCAGCTGATTCTGACCGCCCACGGCTGTTTGCTAAATATCGCTTTTCTTTTTATTCACATTATTATTTATGATCGACTTACAAAAAGCCCTGGGCGGTTTTTGATTTTCGTCTGCTTCTAAATTTAGGGATGGAGAAGTAGTATTTTACCATGAAAAAGGGGTGAGTATTCATCCTCTTATCCTTTTTCCTTATGATTATTATCCTGTATTTCAGCAGTTTTTAACAAATTTACTTACAATTTTTTCGTCTTTTATATATTGATTAATGAGTTCTGACAATCTACAGGTGTTAAACTTCGTTTTTCAACTGTTTCAGAGCTTCACTTTTATGGATGTTGTCATTCTTGTTTTTTAATGTCTATTTTTGGGGCGTCCAAATAATTACTGTTTGGAGGGAACAGGGGGCATAACTTCATTTTCACACAATTGAAATGAGAGTGCGATCTAAATTTATGATCCAAGTATGTTAATGCAATTTTCAAACTTAATCTTATTAATATAAATATAGTTTTTAATTGAAATAACAGGGTTTAGAAGCTGTGGGTAAGCATCAGTGAAATCGTCATATTATAACTTTAGAATTAAGCTGGATATCTAAAAATGTTTCTTAACAGCCATTCTCCTTATTAAAATCTTTATTTTGCACACCTGCGGAATTTGAGGCTTGTGTGCGGCTGTCGATCACTTGAAATTACTATTCTTAGCCCAACATAAGAAAACTGTATATTCTTTGATAACAGCTGATTTAGTAAACAAAACTTCCTTTTAATGAAAAATTATCTATTTTTGCAAAAATCGTGTTATAATTTTTTTTTTAAAGTTAGACAGCTTAAAAAATAAAAATAAATTATTTTTATTTTACACCTTTTTTTATTTTGCTGCCTTAATAAGGAAATATTTAATATATTTGAATCGGCTTAATGCAATTTTTTTCTTTTTTTTATGATTATTCAATACGTATGAAAAAGTAACATTTAAAAATCTCGCCACAAGAAGATTTAACAAACAAAATATTGATTTTGAGTACAATTTGATTTTTAAGTTTTAGAAAAACTATAGAAATATTCATAGTTAAGTGTATGTTTACATTTTGAAAAAATTATTTTGCCCTGTTCTATTTAATTAGAACTTTTCAAAAAAACTTCATTTAATAAAAGATTAATATTTTTTAATGTTTTTTAAAACATATTACTTTAGATTGGTTAAAAGTTTATTTTTCTATGTGATTTAGGGGTTGCAATTTTTTTGCAAATTACGTTTTTTGGTTTTCATTCAAATAAGTTGCACAATTCTGGTTTTTACTGTATAAATTTATTAAATGACTTCAGAAAAACATATTATAATCCTTACATTTACCTTTTTTTCTAACAATCTATTTTTTAGGAGACTTTTTATATCGCTGACAAAAATGGCATTATTCTGCAAAAAAATATTTTTTTGTGCAAATTTAAAGATATGAAAGTATTTGATAAATGGTTAACTTTAATTTTTGTTTTAGCAAAATAGATTATTATTTCTTATAAGATGAAAATAAGGTATCGCAAATATTTGTTGCAATTTTAATGCGATTTTATTGCAAATAGGAAGACATAGGATTTTAGTTTTAACAGATTAAGATTCTGGACCCAAAATTACATAGGACTGAAGTTTTCGTTTGTTGATTGCTGAAAGTTAAAGTTTCTTGCTCTAGAATCGCTATGTGTATACTGTATAGAATTGAAAACCTCAAATATTTCTTGGAAAATTGAAGAAAAGTCTGGCTTGTGAAATAAAAAACGTATTACAAACTTGAATTGTACAATTGTCCAGTTTGGACAAAACTGAAATAATAAAAAGAAAATACATTGAAAATGCTTAAATCGTTATTTTTGTCCAAATATTTCTTTTACTAAATTCATATTTAAAATTTAACTTCAATTTTGTACATTGTTTTGCACATAATACAAATTTTATTCAATAGCCAGGCAGAATCTTCTACCTGGATTCTATTCTATACTTTATCTTCTTTGAGACAGATATACGGACATTCCCCAGTTATACAGTAGCTTCTACTACAGTCTAAAGAATAAAACATACCTCAATATCATTGATATAATCCGCCATAACCCTGAACAGTGGACTGAACAGGTGTGGTACAACTGTATGAGGTCCATATCCGACCATTAATCTTGTTGATTCACCTAAAAATATAGAACTCATAAAAGGGAGAAGTACCTTGTGCAATATTGCGTAAAATTTAGAGTAAGCTTCCAATCAAAAGCGATTTTTAATGCTTACTGTTCTTAATATTGAAAAAACACATAGTATAATTAAACGCATATTAATAACAGTTAGACTTAATAATCGCATTTGATTGAAAGCTTACTCACAATCTTATGCCATATTGCACAAGGTACTTCTCCCTATGTATTAATCGGTGCAGTGAAAATAATAGTAATAGCCTTATTGAGGATCAAAGTACTCTGTTGAGCAACTGTTATTTAAAACAAAATTTAAAATTAGGGGAAGAGGTAGATGTTTGTTTGTTGATTACTTTAGGTCAAGTTAGATTAGGTTATATTAGGTACCGGGTAGTCGTGCAGGGTTAGGGCCCACAGAATGGTTTGATTTATCATAGTAAATAACTATGGATTATCTATCTATCCAAGGATGGTAATTACAAGCAGTTTAATATGTTAGATTGTCCATACTATGCCCAATCCTTATACTAAAGTAACAGGATGTTTGTTTGTCTGTGTGTCTGTGTATCTGTGTGTCTGTACCGAAGGATCTCGCTAACCGCTGAACCGATCGGGTTCTCCTTAGCAGGGTAGATTCTCATCAGAGGTCCTGGGAAGGTTTATAACTATTTTGGGGGAAATATCCCTGCCGCATAGTGTCGCTAGCGTATGAATGTCTCTACATAGCGTAGTGGCGCTGCGTAGAGACATGAATTTAACAGCTGATTGACCATAGACAAATAATTTCTCAAATTAGATATTTAAAATATAAAAAAAAAACATTTAAATGCCACTAGAGGCCTCTAGGGGCGTAGCCGCTAGTATAAAAATATTGTATCATAGATAGATAATTATAGAATGTTAGATAAATACTTAAAGAATATTTACCATCCAAGGATGATAATTACAAGCAGTGTAATATGTTAGAGTACCCATACTATGACATTGACCAATATAGAAGTATTTTATCATAGATAAATAAGTGTAGAACGTTTACTTATTATATAATGATAACTATAGAGTATTTACCTATTTAAGGATGATAATTACAAGCTGTATAATATGTTAGAGTGCCCATACTATGACCAATATAGAAGTATTTTATCATAGATAAATAACTATAGAACGTTTACTTATCATATAATAAGTATAGAACGTTTAATTAACATAGATAAATAATTATAGAATATTTACCTATCCAAGGATGATAATTACAAGCTGTGTAATATGTTAGAGTACCCATACTATGACATTGACCAATATAGAAGTATTTTATCATAGAAAACTAATTGTAGAACGTTCAATTAACATAGCTAAATAATTAAATAATATTTACCTATCCAAGGATGATAATTACAAGCTGTGTAATATGTTAGAGTACCCATACTATGACCAATATAGATGTATTTTATCATAGATAAATAAGTATAGAACGTTTAATTAACATAGATATAAATAATTATAGAATGTTTACCTATCCAAGGATGATAATTACAAGCAGTGTAATATGTTAGAGTGCCCATACTATGCCCAATATAGAAGTATTTTATCATAGATAAATAAGTATATAAAGTTTAATGAACATAGATAAACAATTATAGAATATTTACCTATCCAAGGATGATAATTACAAGCAGTGTAATATGTTAGAGTGCCCATACTATGCCCAATATAGAAGTATTTTATCATAGATAAATAATTATAGAATATTTACCTATCCAAGGATGATAATTACAAGCTGTGTAATATGTTAGAGTGCCCATACTATGACCAATATAGAAGTATTTTATCATAGATAAATAAGTATATAAAGTTTAATGAACATAGATAAACAATTATAGAATATTTACCTATCCAAGGATGATAATTACAAGCTGTGTAATATGTCAGAGTGCCCATACTATGCCCAATATAGAAGAATTGTTTTTGCCCTGTCACTTTTTGCATATGTGATAACATCTTCGGTAAATCATACCTAAAATTTAAATAAATATTCATCAGCATAAGTTGAAAAAATCATTTTTTTTGTTTATTAAATCAAAATTAGGTACTTCAATGTAATTCAAATATCAACATGAAGTGAAAAGCTTAATTCATTCCATAAACAAATAGAATAAAGGTCTTATCGCTTTGGTCAATGAGAGTTAAATTAGGATTATTAGAGCACTATGAGTAGTAATTACTCTACTATTAGAAGACTCGAGCTCATTTATAGACGTTTATTTCCCATATAGATCTGTCATGGATCTTGAAGCAATAAATCAAGCCGTTTTATAAAAAAAACAGTCAAAAATATTTCATAAGGTAAAAAATATAAAAAGTTGTCGCTCATATATGTAGGTATAGTATAAGCACTTTGAGGTAAGACTTCAAATAATTCAATACTTTGCCATTTCATCCCAGCTGAAGGTCCAATAATCCTTCTTGGATAATGTATCATTGACATGGCCTCTGCTGTACGTGTTTCCTCTGTAGTTACCCATCCACACATCATACCCAGCATCTGATAGCTCATAGGCCAAGGCATGTCCTGAAAAAAAAAATTCTTACTAACTTGCAAGAGTATTGTTGATGGGCATCTTCCCTTTGCAATGGGATGCACACTGTAGGATATCAGGTTAAGTAACATTCAACAGACCAACTACCATTTGATTGCATGACCTTTATCTGTAAGTCCTAACAGTGCAGGGTAATGAGTAGAGCTAAAGCACACCCCCCCCCCATCTCTTGGGCAAGACATAGCAACAGTATATATTTTTAAAGTCTCTGATCCAGATTCAAACCAGACATCTCTCTAATAGCAAGAAGGCATGCTATCATTTAAACTAATGCCACGGGTAAAAAGATAGTGGAGATATTGTAGCTTATTAACATTAGTATTGCCATGTCTCTTTCTAAAATTCAGTATACCTGGACCCATGAGTACATAGTCAGCAGAAGATGCCAGAAGTCCATGTTGCAGAAAGACCACAGGTCTCTTCTTTCCATAGTCAACATCATTTCTACATAAATTCATACAGTAATCCATATATAACAATAACAGGATGTATGTCTGCCTCTATGTGTGTCAGTCTGTAGTAAAGGATCTTGCTAACTACTGAACTTTACTGTGAAGCCTTATATATGCCAAGGGAAGGTTTATAACTATTATGAGTGAGGTTACTCCACCCTTCCAAGAGAAATTGCCCATATAGAAATGCCATTCCTTATAAAGCAAATTTAATTGGAGGGTAACATTTCCCCCTTCCCTTAAGTGCCGCTAGAGACTTCAATATAAACTTGCACAAATAAAAATCATTTAAAAGGCAAGAATTGCATGTGGCGGAGTACAGAACAAATATTCAGCAAAACAAACTATTGCGTTTTACCTTGAACAGGGAATTCTGTGAACTTTGAGAATATAGCCATCATCAGTGACCAGGGTGTGTGTTTCTGATGGATACCCAGCTTCTGAAAATATAAACAGGGTTGTAAAAATAAGATCTTAACCACTAAATATCGGATCCTCAGTGCGTCCTAAATAGTTGGGAGAAGGTTTGGTTGGTTACCCCCCGCCCCCCCCCCCCCCCCCCTGATAGATTAGGGTTAAACATAAAGGTACAATAATTTCCTGATCTATTTGTTCATATTTATAACTAACTATAAGTGTAAATGTTTGAATTAGTGACAAAGCCCCTAGCCTCTAGGAGCTATCTATTCGAAGAATCATGGCTAATAAAATAGCTTAAAACCATTTTAAAAAGATTTAAATCAGAAAATAGAATGACCTATAATCATTACAGGAACTATATGAAGGTTACCTATAAAAGAAATATGATAGGATACTTGCGTGACAAAAATGGTATTTATCAAAGATGAATAAATATAAGTCACTATTGTACCCTTTTTTCTACAATCAGGAATTATATTTAAATAAGATATTAATATACCATTTTTAATGATAGATTATATATAATATATACCTGCTATAATTTGATCTGTAGGTTTGTTGACGTTGATGGTAGATTTGGGATAATGATCATTTTTATCAAATTCTTCGTATCCCTTGATGGTCATCTCGTACATGTACCGGCGAATCTTTTGCACCTCATTTTCTAAAAAAAACAAGGATGATAATATCCAAAAAAGCGAAGCACAGAAACGGTAGGACAAACGGACATTAACACTTGTATAGTGTCAGAACTAAATAATCAGAATATAAATGTATAAGAGTCGAAGCAAAATTGTAAGTAAATTTGTTAAAAAACTGCTTAATACAGAATAATGTTTATAGACATACTTACATTTTTAGGACTTGATTATAGAGTTGCTTCGCTTTTAATATTGTACTTTGTTGTCCCAGGAATCAAAGTACCAAAAATCAGTTCTATCAAATAATTAGATCACATAAAAATTTGTTGTTAAAAAAGTAGAAAAATCAATATGTTTAAAATGGACGTACGTACATACTGATAATGTTTATAGAGTTGCTACGCTTTCTAAAACGTACCGAACTACTACAGGAATCACCATGCAAAGTTTGAAATTGATAGGAAAATTCTAACTTGCCTAAGTTAACGAAAAAAGCTATCCGTCTCGGACTGGCGGACGTACGTACCGACCCTACTTATAGAAAAGCTTCGCTTTGAAAAAATATTGTACGGCTCAGGGAGGGAGGGGACATTGAGCCATTTATTTCACTAGTCGCCAAAGTTTTGTAATAATGTTTATTATTCGTTGGCTTAACAACTTTGGGGACTTTTGTTGGATTTTGATTTGTTGGTTCATTAAGTTGAGTGTACAAACGTTTCAACCTCTAATTGTAAGGGGTAATTTTGTAATTATAACCAAAATTACACCATCTGTAGATTACAACTAGTGGTTGAAACGTTGGAACACTCAACTTTATGAACCAAACAATCAAAATTCAAAGTCCCCAAAAGTTGTTGAGCAACAATAAAGACGTTGTTTCTAAAAATCAAACAGTTACAATACAGTATCTACCCCGTTCTTCTTTTAAAATTTCCATTGTATTATTTAATTCTAAGTTTTGTTAGCCCGGAGAGGCTGAAGGCTCGGTAAAACAATCTGATATAAATTTTCAGATTTTTATTTTTTTAATCGTAAAGTCCCGGGATAACAAAACTGGCATTAATTTTATGATTTTTATTTCAATTTTCTATAATACGATGCTATAAATAAATTTTTAGTATAGTTCCAGTTCCAATCCAGCGGATATCAATCGGTTTCAACGTCATGCTGGAAAATATTTTCTCGTATTCATTCGAATCCGGTGGATAGGAACCGGTTCTCATCCATACGAAAAAACTATGTATAGCATCGTATTATATCCAGCTTTCTACGAATATAAAAATGTGCAATTATAAGATTAAAACTAGTTTTTAGCCCCTTCGGCACCTCGGGGCCAAAAAAACTAGTTTTAATCTTATAATTGTACATTCTATATCCGCGGAAAGCCGTTTATAATACGATGCGAGAAATAATTATACCTGAGTATTCGAAATCAGCATTGATTAAAATACTTCCAAATAACGTCAATATGAAAAGGCAACAACTAGTTCTCAATAATGTTATCATTGTATCACTAAGAGTCAAGAAATGACTAATTTTGATAATTGTTATGATATCTTATCATGTTATATCATCAATTTTTATTATAGCGCAGCTTCTCTATACATAAATTGGGTATAATTGTATGTCCGTCCGACCAAACGAGGTTTAAACTTACGTTGATTGACTAATATTAAACGACGATTCCAGCCAAAATTGTAACATACTGATTTTTTCTAACATTGTGTACGTTTGCTCTAGATGTTACACTTATGGATGTGATTATTCTTGTTAATACAAGTTTGATAACAATAACTATAAATGATAAATAAAGAGTTAAGGCAATCGATGTATAATTACATGAACATTGCTCCAGATTTTCGCTTACTCTAATAAAATGTTACTTTCAGCTGGCTGAAATAACGATATCCCCCATCAACCCTATTTTACACAATTCCCGCCATTTTCACTGGAGAAACATACTGACCAATTAAGAAGGTGTATATTAGCAACCTAAATTGAAGACATAATTTCCTCTGTCATAATATCCACCTTTTTTATATCAAATGTTAAGGCCAAATAAATACAAGATTATATTTGTTGTCTTCTAGTGCTCCATAAAGATTGTAGGAGTTTTCCCTAAAAATGCCTTATTAAGCACAGAAGCTCCACTCTTAATTATATCACTAAATAAGGAGTTAGTTTTATTTAGTTGTTTATTATTTACTTTGGGTGTTTGGCCCTTCCCTCGAGGCACGGGTTGAGGCAATCAATCAGTATTTAATTATTCTAAAAAGAACCTTCTCTCAAATTCATTCTAAAGGGTCTTATTAAGGGATAAGACAATGGACAATAAATCGATATACATGAATTATTGAATGAAAAGGTCGGACACTGCTAGTTTGCAACCAACCACTCAAAATTTAATAAATCAAGTTCCCAAAGTTTAGTATTAATTTTCTTTGATCTCCTCTACCTTTAAATCAGTGCAAATTTGAAGACAATATAAAAGTTTACAAACAAATATTTGTATATTGCATGCTATTTTATATGTAAACATTTCGTGGTAAAATATAATTCTTTGGTTTTGTGAAGTTTAACATTTTTTCTATACAAACATAGTCAAATGTAACCGAAATATAACAGAGATCTTTGGGATAAGACAATAGACAATACATTGATATACTTCTTCAATGCTTATAAACAAAATCACCCTTCAGTTTCTTAATATTTTTGTTGGCAATTCTAGTTTAGAAACCACCTATCAAAATGGAAGTACCTAAAGTTTTTAGCGAACAAATAGACTTACGTGGTTATAAAACTTAAGACACCAGTGCAATGTACAGCGCCCCCCTCCCCTCTCTTAAGTTTACCGAAGGATTAAGACAAAAAAAAATGTTTAGTTAAATAGTGTGGACATTGGACAAAGTCATGCAGTTTCTACCACTTAATTTAGATTTAATTAAAGTCCCCAAAGTTTTTAAACAATCAGAATAAATATTTATGCAAAGCTTAGGTTCATCAAACTTAGAAAGCGCAATTTGATACAGTGCTTTAGATTTTAAGAAGATTTAGTTTGTATTATTAAAAATTTTCTGTACATATATACTATATATTATCATACGTATGTATCTGAATTATAGAAGAGCTTCGCTCATAATAACATGACTAAAACTATAAAAAAGGTTTCTATGACTACAAGCTTAGAGAAAGTTTAAAAATTGAATTAGTCATAGTAATATTTTTGCAAAAGGTTGAAATACAGTTTATATATCATAATGTTTATTGTTGTAAATTTACTGGTTTAATGTTTTTAAATGTGAGCATTTGAAGAGAAATGGGATGCTCATTTTCATTAAGTTGCTGTAGTTGAAAAGTTTTACATAATATGCAAAAGACACTGTATGTTATATAAATATTTCACAGTGATGTTTTATTAAATACATAATAAGATATATAAGTTGGAATGAATTTTAATGTTAGAGGGAGATTTGAAATCTGCATCAAATTTTAAGGAATTTTTATAAAATTCGTTTTTTGTATAATTCTTTATCTAAAAGCGGAAATACAATTTAAGTTAATTAATTTTGACATCTGTGATCGGTGGATTTAAAACTATCTGCGCTCTGATTGGAGAAGCTTAAGTGTTGTACATCTTTCAACCAATTAGAGCGCGGGTAGTTTCCAATCCACCTATCCTATTGGTCAAAATTTATGTGCTTAAATTGTAATTCCGCTTTTAGATAAAGAATTATACAAAAAATTAATTTTATAAAAAAAAATTTAAAATTTGGTGCAGATTTCAAATCTCCCTCTAACATTAAAATTCTTTCCAACTTATATATCTTATTATGTATTTAATAAAACATCAAGTTGGTGCTTTCCCTCAAAGTGCCTATCAAACCTTGACCCCCCTAACCCATTTCTCACCCCGACTAGGCACTAACAGTGATACCACCACCGCACAGTGGGCCAGAATTGGCCAAAACGGTTCAAAATTCAATAACTCAAAAACTATTGGTTTTAGAGAAAAAATTGTAAAACATGAAATGTCTATCTATGCAAAAACTAAAAATTTGCTTATTTGTGTATACTCAGTTTTGGGGGAATTTTCGCGGATTTTTTTTTCAATTACTACTAAACTTCATTTTACAGTTTCAACATCAAAAGAACAATTTCATATTTTTAAATTTTAGGCAACTTTGCTTTTATGTACAATTAACCTCTGACCACTCCCTCATGTGGTTTTGGTGTATTTTTCGCGGATTTTTTTAAAATTACCACCAAACTTCATTTTACAGTTTCAAAACCAAAAGAACAATTTCATATTTTTAAATTTTAAGCAACTTTGCTTTTATGTACAATTAACCTCTGACCACTCCTTCATGTGGTTTTGGTGTATTTTTCGCGGATTTTTCTTTTAAATTACTACCAAACTTCATTTTACAGTTTCAACACAAAAAGAACAATTTCATATTTTTAAATTTTAAGCAACTTTACTCTCATGTACAATTCACCTCTAACCACTCCTTCATGTGGTTTTGGTGTATTTTTCGCGGGTTTTTTTAACCTACAGAACTTCATTTCACAATTATTGGTTGAAACGTTTGAACACTCAACTCAATGAAACAACTAATCAAAATTAACTAAAGCCCCCTAAAGTTGAAAAGCCAAGGAATTAGAAAACATTTTTATAAAACTTTGGGGACTTTTGTATTAAACACATTGTCCCCTCTCACTCTCTCTGGAAAAAGCAGTATAGTAGTTTGGGAGGGAGGGGGCATTGGGCTGTTTATTACTTTAGTCCCCAAAGTCTTATAATAACTTTTTCTTATTCATTGACTCGAAAACTTTGGGGACTTATTATTAAATTTTGATTGTTTGGTTCTGAAAGTTGAGTGTCCAAACATTTTAACCAATAATTGTAATCTACAGAAGGGGTAATTTTGTGTATCATCATTGGGGATGTACATCAAATTATTGGCCATTGTCTAATCCCTTTTGACTTCTGAATAGTAGTATAGCTATGCATAAGCAACAATTGTTAAAGGCTAAGCTTTTCTATAATTCCGGTCGTTCTATCCGTTTGTCCGTTCAAAACGTATAGCTCCTTTTAATAATTGAGACAAGTTATAATTGTCCAATCGATTTCAAACTTTTCATAATAATTCCAACATTAGGGTACTATCTAAGAATCTTAGTATTCAATGCGTTTTTACTTTGTAAAGATGCATGGTTTTCATTCTTGTTCAAGGGCGTTCAAACATTTTTAACTGGGGAGGGGGGAAATACCCAGTTTGAAAAAACTAGACTGAGGAACATTAATAACAAGGATGACAAAATCCATAATAATCAATATAAATATCTCCACAACTAATTATATAATATTATTAATTTATTTTATCCAGGGATCACAGGGGATAAGACAATGGACGGTATATTGATAATGATAATAAATTAACAAAGTTCGGGGGGAGGGGGAATAGGAATGTTAAATACACAAATACCAAAAGTTTTAAACTTATGCCTATTTATTCGCTGGATTAAAAACTTTGGGTACCTTTATTAACTTTGAGTTCTATAAAAGCTTCTAAATGTTTCAACTAATGGGTAATTTTAATCTACAGAAATGTTAATCTTGTTTGTCTTATCCATTAAGATCCCTGACAAATTTAACCAGGTTGAATAACATTATTAATAAGAAATTTGGGACCAACAACAAAATTCAATGAATGGTTTTGAGCCAACAAATTATACCACGGGGTTATAAAGCTTTGGGTATCAGTATAATTTATGGTTTAATGGTCCCTTCCTCCCTGTGTTTGCTTAAAAAACGTTTAAGTAATGATGCCCTACTCTCACTATTAGTGTCATGTATCAGACATAGCAGCAGAAGGTAACATTTTTAACGTCATTAGTTTAACATGGTGTAACAAGAATCGAACACACAGGTATGCTATCATTTACGCCAGGTTTTTAATATCAAGCTTTACAAATGGTAATATTCGTTTGTCCAACCGTTTCAGAGAGCTTCGCTTTATGGATGTTATCATTCTTGTTAACATAAAATTAGTTATTTCTGCACTATTTCAGGACATAATACAAGGACATCAATGCTTTTTTTATAGGGAAGGGGGATAAATTAAGGGACTTCATATTGTAAGGGTTAGTTTTATGTAGCATCAACACTTATGAACAAACACATACACACACACACACAGAAAGAGAGAATTATAAGAAGAGAGAGAGAGAGAGAGAGAGAGAGAGAGAGAGAGAGAGAGAGAGAAAGAGAGAGAGAAAGAAAGAGAGAAAGAAAGAGAGAGTGAGAGAGAGAGAGGGAGAAAGAAAGAGAGAGAGAGAGAGAGAGAGAAAGAAACAGAGAAAGAGAGAGAGAAAGAGAAAGAGAGAAAGAAAGAGAGAGAGAGAAAGAAAGAGAAAGAAAGAGAGAGAAAGAGAAAGAAAGAGAGAGAGAGAGAGAGAGAGAGAAAAAAAGAGAGAGAAAGAGAGAGAGAGAGAGAGAGAGAGAGAGAGAGAGAGAGAGAGAGAGAAGGAGAGAGAGAGAGAGAGAGAGAGAGGCAGAGAGAGAGAGAGAGAGAGAGAGAGAGAGAGAGAGAGAGAGAGAGAGAGAGAGAGGCAGAGAGAGAGAGAGATAGGGAGAGAGAGAGAGAGAAAAAAAATGAGAGTATACAAAATTGTCACATTTACACATATAATATTAGGTTTATTTGAAGAAAAAAATGCGCAACTCAAATTATTAACGTACGTAAAAATTGTAGTTTTCAAAATTCAACCAGCAAATTTTAAAACTTTCTAGAATGCACGGCTGCAAACGGCTGCAGCTAAAATCTTTTCTCCTGGCCTATGAATGAGCTAAATTTTATGAGAGTTAAGATCTTAGACCGGGCAAGTCTGGGCAAAATTTGCTACAAGCTTTGAAAGTTGAGCTATGCTTAAAAATAAGCAAAATTTTAGGAATATTTTTTATATAATTGATTGTTTAAATACCATTTTATTTATTTATTTCTAGTTTTACTTTTATTATCTGATTACAATTGTTGTAACGTTTATCTGAAGCTTGATTTTTCGAAAATCGGCCATCATTAGCCTGAGAAATCTTGAATTGAAGAAGGGTTGGTAGTGGTCAAAAATAACCTTAAAAGAATGCGACCCTACTCTACTTTGTTAGGCACTGGACGCACTCAGAAATACACCTGGACCTTGAAAATATCATTTTTAAAAGCCCTAATGTATGTAATTTAGTCATATAAAGAAAAAAATATAAATACCAAGAAACCAAATACCCCCCCAATTTTTGTATTTTGACACCTGCTGGCCCACTGTGCACCGGTAAGCTAAAGGAAGGAACAGTTTGTGCTATACTAAAATTTTAAAACAACTGTATAAGTATAGATGTATTACATAGACAACTTCCTGATTCCAGTGTTGGGAACCTTTTCTGTCTAGTAGCAAATTTCTTGCTGTTTTTTAATGCAACTTGCAACTTGGCTGTGTTATTATTTCCAACGCTATTGGCTGATATTCCAGGACACAATTGAAAGTCGGCACAGTGTCCCCATCCCGTGAACATACAGTTATATTAACCACTGCCCCCTCTATTAGTTTACTTTAATGTTATAAACACATACTTGTATAACAAGAGCTAGAGTAGCTATGCAATCAAAAAGTTCAAAAGATCAAATATATGAAAAGTAGAGTTTGTTGCAACTTTGTTATTTATCTAACCATAAATTGCATTCTTAATCCAAAATTATTTCTCAAGTTTTGACTCTGGTACATGTTATGTTATGTTCTTTGCTTTTATTCAAAAAGAGACAACTATACTGCACCCAAAAATTTGAGCTAGGTAGCACTGTATTTTGTCACAGCCAATTCAGCTATAATCTTAAAAAAACAAAGCACAGCTACAACTTTAGAATAGCTATAACTAGAAATATATAAGCCGTTGTGAAAATGGATGGTTGCCTGGTCCGAGTAATGCTCTTTATAGTTCCTATAAAAAGAGGGGATAAATTTTAAAACTTTTGGCCGAAGAATTTAGAATGACGTCAAATTAGAATATTATATTATTATAATATAACGTCATTGTAAATACCGTTTTTAACATTATTTTTGTTCATAGTCTAGGTCGGACAAATGACAATCTGACAAACTTCTTTTGCAGAGTGTAGTACATAATTATAAGTTGAAAGTATTTAAGTTTAATAGCATGGAGTCCTCAAAGGCACTTGGCTGAAGTCTTCTATTTAAGTTTTAAAAGCAAACTGAAATAAAATTCGGGTAGTATTTTTTCTAGATGTAATTTCTCTTGAGAGAGTACCCTACCTCAAAATAGTTGTGAACTTCTTGGACCTATAAGAAGCTTTAGTGTAAAGATGAACAATATCTTTCCTGCGGTTAACGAGATCTTAAGCTTCAAACACACAGATAAATAGCATCTTACTTTTATTTCAAGAAAATCAGTGAATATCTTACCCTCTCCCTGTGTGTGTTGATGCACTTTGATCAAGACAGTAATGCTTGTCGCAGAGAGGAAGGGGACATTATACTGTGAATTGCACTGATACCCAAAGTTTTATAACTACATTATCTTATTCGTTGCCTTAAAACTTTGGCTTCAATAATCAAATTTTTAACTAACAATTTAATCAACAATGCTTATAAGTTGTTTATACTCATCGGGGATGTATATTAATTTATTTTCCATTGTCTTAATCCTTATTTCCCTGAGAATCAAGACGCTGCCTAAAAGGCTCCACATCTTTTGAATCAGGTCAACCCACATAATACATAATGCATTTGTTAAACTGTCTCAGTTTTTATTATGTATTTATCTATTTTCTTAAGTATTAACAGAATGTCTATTTGTGTAATTGTATGTATCTTGCTTAACTCAGAACCGATATGGTTCTCCTTTACAACGGAGCTTTTCATAGATTCTGGAAAGGTTAAAAACTATTTTTGGGGAGGGTACCACGACCCTCCACAGATAAATCGTAAAACAAATACACCACAAACAATTTATACTTGATAATTAATAAAGAATCAAAACAAAACTTCTTTAAAGTTACTTGCATCAAAACTTGATTTTATCATATGTAATTTTAAAGCAAGATATATATTTTGATAATGTTTTATTGCAGATTTTCATATTAATTTTTTTTAATTTACATCATAAAAATGAAAGATTAAGTTAAAAAAGCTTTTAAAATGGAGCTAAAACTTTTATTTTGTATTATTTTTGTTATATTGAACAGAACCAATGCAAGTGATATTGAAAATCTAGAAAAAAGGATTGTTGATCTTGAACAATATATTCAAACTTTGGAAGCTAATTTGGTAAAAAAGTGAGTATAAATATTTTGCTTTTATAAATTTGGATTTTTAAATTTGGAATACTATATTTTTTTTACTATGGTTGCACCATCCTCCAAAATAGTTACAAAAACCTCCCAGGACCTATAAGAAGCTACATTGTAAAGGAGAACTAAATCAGTTTAAAGGTTAGCAAGATCCTTTGGTACAAACTGTTAGACTGATCCTGTTTCTTTAGTATATAGATAGAGAAAAAGTTCTTAAATGTCGTAATTATTCTACCTACATTATTTTCTCAAAATACCAAGAATTTTTTTATGAGAAAGCCTAAAATGTCACGTGTGACATCATAAAAATATGTCTAAAAAAAGGATGAGAGGAGAAGTGGGAAAGGAGACCCCTCAAAAAGAGATGGATTTTTATGACGTCACACGTGACATTTTCTCTTTTTTTTATTATTAGTAGGGTTGGGGTTGTAGTTATATTCTTGTTCTGTTTGGGAATAATTTTCTAAAAACAGTGTTTTAGATATGGACTAATACAGCATTGTGAAACACCAGATGTTCCTCATGGACGTGTAACATGTTCCTCTCAATTACTTAAACCTGGAGAATCCTGTAGGTAAGGAATTGATCCTCCCACTCGAACATACTTTTGAACACGGAAACCGTCAGGCTATTATTATTAATTTAGAGATGCAGTATACCGTAAATGAGTATCCAAATTGCGCCTGTTCACATTAAAGTACGTTTATGGTTAAGATGCTGTATTATGTAAATGCTTTTAATTCATTTGTCATGGAAAAAAATGTTTTAGTGTATCTAATTATCATAATGATTACGATTACTAATTTTTTGATGATTAAACATTTGATTTAGAGTTCTATGTAACAGTGGATACATAGTTACTCCTGGACATGGCAATGCTACCTGTCAATCTGGTGGACAATGGTCACTACAATTAGAATGTGAGGTAAGTGCTTTCCTTCTAAGTACCGACTGAGCACCCCCCCATAACATTGAAATTTATTGAAAATAAGAGGGGGGGGGGGGGGAGTTTTATTCTGTGCCAAATTCTGGGTGGCAACTCAGTAACCAATGTTAAATATTACCTGACCAACAAAAAAAACGAAAAGCAACCCTCAGTAATTCCCTCCATCCCCCCTTTAATTTTGAAATATATTAAAAATGAGGTGAGGGGGGGGGGGTATATATGCCAAATCATTTGTGGCAACTTAGTTCTCAATATAACCTGACCAACAAGAAAACGGAGAGGGGTGCATGAGTGCTTAACATACTTTTGATCTAGGTGCCTGTGATAATACTATCTGGGGGTCAGACAAGTCTATCCAACTGGGGAGGGGATAGTTCCTCTGACTCGTCTGTGGAAATTTTAGATTTAGAGAATCAAAAGCACTGCAAACCTTACATTCCAGGTATTTAACAATCCAATCCTATATTTAACCCTTAACGATAGGAGGAGGAGGGGGGAGTTGAATGCTCCCTCCCTCCCTCCCCCTCCTCCCTCCGTTTTTTCTATCTCATTTTTAGTGTGTGAGAGATAGAGGGCTGTAACGTTTTAAATATTGATATGACACATATCTGAGAGTTGAATTTTATTTAATATTTCCATCCTGGCGGGTACAGGATGTCAGTAAAACCAGATAAAAAGCAAAATATTGTTTTGACTTTAACAAAGCATTATATGTTACTAAAATACCTATGCATAGTAGTACATCCTTATATGAAATATAGGCGTTCAAGTCAATTTCTGATTTCAGGTATGATCCTGCAGGTCCTGATCCTAGGTCTACAGCAATTTTGAAATGATTTCTTTATCCGCAATTTTTACTCAGACTTCAAATTTTAAACATAGGCTTTCCTAACATATCTAAATGACACATATAAAAGGGGGGAAGAGCATAAACCATCTTTTGAGAATATGTTCAATATCTAAATTAATTTAAATTTTAGATATGCCATTTTGGAATAATACACACAGAATAATTCACAACCTTATCTATAGTCCAGGTAAATGTAATTGAGATAATATTTTCCAATGTGGCTTCAAAACTGAATAATAATAATTGTATAATAGACAATTTTAAAATAAAAACCATAAAATTAATACCTTGGTAAACACGCGGAAAGCTGTCTAGTATGCGATGCCATCAATAACTATTATACAATCCAATTTTCCAATCATCTGTCGTTTTTAAAAATAAAAAATATATTTTTTTTCTCAATAACTTTATTGTAATCCTTTTACTGGAATCAGACACAATTGTCTGTATTCAGTATTAGTTTTCAAGTATTTTTAATTATGGAAGCTATTCTCTTTCCCTTTTTTCTGTCTGCTCGACCTATCAGTCAGTCCATAATGTTATAGGGAGATTTGATTTTTTTTATGAAAGCACCCTATACTTCTGAGCATCCAGTATATACTTTTATTGGTCCGAGAATTCATCATTCATACAACTACAAAACTATTGATATTTAAACATTTACAAGTCATATGTAAAAGGTTTTGTGATTTTTTATAGTTATATTCTTGATTTATGAAGCTAAACATTCGTCCATTCAGACTTTTGTTGTGTTTTACTACTTATGGATGTTGTCATCCTTGTTTTTGTATTTAGAGACCTCTGAGATATTATCTTGTGGTGGGTTGAGTGGTGAGTCCCGTGCAACTTGTGACAGCTGGAAATTTAAACCTGCAGCAACAGAATGGAGCTTTCATAGTTATCCACATAAAGGTTACCAATCATTTCTTAATATATTTTTCAGTATTCCTTCAAAACCGAATATTCGGTGGATTAGACCGGTTCTCAGCTAAACTGAAAAATTATGCCTAGCATAGTATTATATCTAGATTTCTACAACTATAAAAATGTACAATCATAAGATTAAAATCAGCCTTTGGCATCTCGGGGCTAAAAAAACTTGTTTTAATCTTATAACTGTACATTTTATATCCGCGGAAAGCTGTTTATAATACGATGTGAGAAATAAGTTCGAATGGCCTAAAGATTAAAACTTCTTCCTAGCTATACTGAAAAATCATGTATGGCCCCTATGGTCTAAAAAAAACTGGCTTTAATCTTATATATTTCAAATTTAATATCCGCAGAAAGATCTCTATAATACGATGCGATAAATAACTATTATTACCCTATATTTATCAATCGAGACCAATAATCCACCCAACTTCTTTTTCATATTTAGTATAAAAGGTCTTTGTAAAAACCGGTTTTTAAGTCATAATTTGTTAAAATAATTAATTTTAAATATTTGAAACTTAAATGTCCTATGATAGGTTTTCAAAATATATAAAGCATTTTATATAATTAAATTTTTAAAAATCTCATTTCTCTTATAAAAACCCTGTAGAAAAAAGTCCAGATTTCTTTATATCTATTATGATAATTTAGTTGTATTGATCAGGACCTGGAATTGAGGAGGCAATGGACGCTTTTGCTGGAATCACAGGGTATGCTCAAATTAAATCTTTTTGGCTCGAAATATGTATCATCTATCATTGATTTTCCTTGCTGTTATTTAAAGGTCCTGATCAATACAACTAAATTATCATAATAGATATAAAGAAATCTGGACTTTTTTCTACACGGTTTTTATAAGAGAAATGAGATTTTTTAAAACTATATAAAATGCTTTATATATTTTGAAAACCTATTATGGGACATTTAAGTTCCAAATATTTGAAAATAATTATTTCATCAAATTATGACTTAAAAACCTATTTTTCCGAAGGCCTTATTTTTGAAGATTTATGGACGATGAACAATTTAAAGGTTGTGCAAAAAAAGGCCTTTGTAAAAACCGGTTTTTAAGTCATAATTTGTTGAAATAATCATTTTTAATTAATTGAAACATAAATGTCCCATGATAGGTTTCAAAATATATAAAGTATTTTAGATATTTTTTTTTTCTATAAATAATTAGGTTTTTAAAAAACTTATTTCTATTATGATAATTTTGTTGTTTTGATCAGGACCTGGAATCGAGATGACAATGGACGCTTTTGCTGGAATCAAAGGGTATGATCAAATTAACTCTTTAATGGCTCGAAATATGGAGAGTTCGACTAAATTTACTGCCATTTTCTATCATTACATAGTTTTCGACAACTAAGTTACTCAATAATTAAAAATAATCACCCGTTCTTCCATCATCTCTTTGTCTATATTTTACAAAGCTAGAAACCCAGGGAAGAATTGAGAAAAATGGTTTTCCTAGCTGCTATCTAAGGTGAACAGCAGTTTTTTTTATTGTATGAAGAATCCCTAAAATAATGATCATCCATTATTGATTTTCCTGGCTGTTATTTACGATAGTCGATGGATATTTTTTTTGTGAAAATTCTTTGGTCCGTTGTCAGTAATGAACAACCTCTAATAATTGTCTTTTCCCTGCAGGCGTGTAGACCCAGACAAACTAACGCATCCTCATGTTGAGAAAGGAAGATATGCGGCTGAATCTTTTACAATGGACTCAACGTAACCTTTATTTAGATATTAACATGGAGGATTATACCAGTGGCGTGCGAAGCTAAATTTCCCCCAGGGGGCACTTTGCTTTTTTTTTTTGGGGGGGGGGGGGGTTGATTATGTATACCAATTTTGAATAAGGGCGTTTTAAGGGGGTGTGGTTACTTCATTATGGCCATTCTAATCCCTATCCCTTCTTCCCCATCCCAATCCCCCTTCTCTTTTCCACATCTTTTGTCACCATCTCTTTTCCCCATCTCTTTTTCCCATCTATTTTCCCCATTACCTGCCTTGTTATATTCAGCAACAAAAGATTGAAACTTTTATCTACACTAGTTAAAAAATGTATTGAACATAATTGGCAATATTAAAATTTGGTGAGATTAATTGGATAAGAACTGTGTAATTGGCGCGAAGCGGCAAATTTTTTTTTTTTTTGGGGTAATTCACGTACTTTTGGAAACATTGAAACAGATTTGCTATTTAAGGGGGAAGGGGGCAAAATGGGGCATTTTTGTTAACCAGAGGGGGCGAAAAGGGGCATTTGTGAACATTTAGGGGGGGGGGCAGTGGCTAGGGGGGGGGGGCGTTTTGGGCGTTAGGGGGAGAGCGAGCGCCCTAAATGCCCCCTTCGGTTTCGGTTTGCACGCCACTGGATTATACCCACAATTGGCACAGCAAAAGTAAACTTTACAGCATATCTTTCAAATCAATTTTAGCTCTAGATAAATTTCAATTAATGATAAATATTTTGGTTATGTATACCAATGAATGAGTGCGTTTTAATAAGATAACTACTACAAACTCTTATGGTTGCAGTATGGATTATTCATGTAACACGGCTGACTTGTTTTTACAAGATTGCTTATACCATTGAGCATCTATAGTATGATTTACTTGGTCCGTCAGCCTGGCAGCCATGCTTCCATTTTTTTTTCTGACAGACAAACGGACAAACAAACAGTACGGCATTTCGAATTATATGTTAGTTTTCAAACAATTAAATTATTGCAGACCCATGATTTTGGGAGGTATGGTGTTTGATGAAGAAAGTCATCAGGTAATATATTTTTAATGGGTGTATGTAGGCTGTTTTTTTTCTGCCCTCGAAAACATAAAATTTATTCATAGCGAAGCTACTCTACAATTAACTTTATATGTCCTTCAGTCCGTCTGTCTCTCTTTAAGGGATATGCAATTTTCTTGACTGTTAATTAAGATAGACAGCTGAAATGTTTTGTTGATGATGTCCTGTAGTATATCCTCTTCAAACATGGCTGCCTTTGGAAGTAACCATAATCATATTTTTTAGGCTACAAAAACATCAAGAGCGTTTCCTGTTGATTGGTATAGTCTCAAGTAAATGTTAGAAATACCTTCAAATACATCTCAGGGGACAATGTATCGCTTCGTGTTCGAGCTATCTCAGCACAACTTGAAACTGTAATTGCTGGTTTAAAGCGTGCATGTACCAAAAGGGTATTTAGTTACCCAACAGACAACCAACACTTGAATTGTACGACCCTTATCTGAAAGTCCTAACGGTGCCTACTAATGAGTCGCACCTGTTTCTAGGCCGAGGCAACTATTGATATATTAGGCCAATAACAGTAAGCTATAAGTTATTTTAAGTTAAATCAAATAAATGGCAAAAAAATAAAACATTATCAATCAAGTTTGCTATAATGTAATGAAAATATTTCTATGGATATTGTAATCCTCGTTTTAGATAATATTATAACTTCAAATTACATGCAGGAAGAAGAGGTTTAAGAATAATTTGACCCCTTCCCCCCCGGGTTTAAATATCTCATATATCAAAAGTTATGTTTGTTTAATAGTAAACCGAAACCAAAAGGTTGGAGAGGAGAGAAAAGCAGGTACTCAGCTATCCCGTGTAAGGTATTTGTATAACAATTAGTATCGAAGATACTCTATAACATAGACGTCCAAGGGGGGGGGGAGGGTAAAGTTTCCCCCTACCCTGGGGGTGCCGTAGTCACCCCCAACCATTTAGGAGGGGGTATTTACCCCCCCCCCTCAAAAAAAAGCTTGGACGCTCCTGCTCTATAATTCAATTTCTTTGCTTGTACGTCTGTCCGTCCGTCAGCCTGTAATGTTAGGGGTTTGGTATTTTCTCAACTGCCATTATTCAGGATAGATGGCTGAAAAACAAGGAGCATTAATTATATAATGTACTTGTTCCGCGTTTTCCAATATTTTAATAATTGATTTATTATATCTTAATTTCTGCTTCTTAAATAACTTTGTCCATAAGTCTAACCGTTATTATTCCTGCATTACGAATTATGGTTATTATTGTACTTGTTACATTTTAAATTGCTAGAAATGATTGGGACACCCCTAACCCCCCCAAAAAAATAAAATCCCCCCCCCCATTTTTTGCGAATTTTAAAAAATTTTGCGGATTCATTTTTTTTACGAATTTTGCGAATTCGTCATTTATTAGCGAAAAATTGCAATCCATTCGCTTTTTTTTTCGGCTGGGTAGGTAAAAGAAGATTTAATTATATCTCTTGGGGCAAAGCCCCTAGAGGCTAGGGGCGAAGCCGCTAGTAATACTATATTTAAATGTCTTTAATGTTTTAGATGAATATACCGAGAGCCTTTTTTTGCTCTGTAAAGGTAAGTAAATTTGCTATCATATTATAGATATTTATTTTTTTTTAGTATAGACAGTTTTCCGCGGATAATAAAATACAAAGTTATTGATCTAAGACAAAATAAATATAAATGGGCGGAAAGTATGTTATCACTCCCCCTCCCCTCTACCCTTTCTAAGAAAAAAGGATTTACTGTTACTTTCCCTAACTATATTTGGATGCCATAACCTTCCAGTGCCAATTCTTTATTTACTTTATTTACTAAAATAACTTTTTAAATTTCAATTTTCCCAGGTAGATGATTATGGGGTGGTAAATATTGGTGGATTCAGCAATAAAACTACAACACTCGATGTTGATTTCAGGTATGTGGCAACGTCCAAGTTCAACAGTGAAACTATTGCCCCCCCCCCCCCCCCCACTTGCAAATAAACACCATCTAAGTTAGATGATATCATTTGGACCCTCCCGTATAAATTTTAAACAAACTCCTATCATTTTTTAAAAGCGAAGCTTTTCTATAATTAGGGTCGGTCCGTACGTCCGTCACACACGGATAGCTTTTTTCGTTAATTTAGGCGTGTTAGAATTGTTCTATCGATTTCAAACTTTGCATGTGGATTCCTTTAGTGGTTAGGTACGATTTAGAAAGCGTAACAACTCTATAATCATTAAAAATATGTCCGTACTTCCATTTTAGACATGTTGATTTTTTTACTTTTTTTAACAACAAATTTTTATGTGATCTAATCATCCGATTGATCTGAGTTTTTGTATGTTGATTCCTGGGACAACAAACCATAATGTTATAAGCGAAGCAACTCTATAATCAAGTCCTAAAAATGTAAGTATGTCCATAAACATTATTCATCAAGCAGTTTTTCAACCAATTTACTTACAATTTTGCTTCGACTCTTATACATTTATATTCTAATTATTCAGTTATGACACTATATAAGTGCTAATGTCCGTTTGTCCTACCGTTTCAGTGCTTCGCTTTTATGGATGTTGTCATCCTTGTTTGTCATACAATTCATACAATACATTTTGAACATACATGTTATTTCAGTTCTACTTAACTTTAAATGTTTTTTGATACTATTTTAGAGAATGTGTTCATAGAAAATTTGAAGATATTAATGACAACCAATATCAACAATTTCTTATGTAAGATCATGTTTTTAGTAGCAAAGCTACTCTATAATTTGAAATGTCCATGTGAAACGTTTTTGGGGAAACGTGATTTTCTCAGCTCCTGTTAAAAATAGACGCCTGAAATTAACAGGGATTAATTAAGTTGTCATTCTTAACCAAGTTTAATAAAGATATGTCGATTAATTGGGGTGCTAGATCTATCCATATTTGTTTAGCTTCGCTACTTATGGATGTTGCCGTCCTTGTTTTAAATGCTTTTGTTGTGTTAACAATAATTTTTAATTGTAATAAGGATGACAACATCCATAAGAAGCGAAGCACTAAAAAACATGGAAGGTCAAACGGACAAAGTTATTCATGAGGAAGATTTTCAGTGGTCATATCAAAGAAAAAGAAAAAAAACATGTGTTTTTAATTTAAATTAAATAATTAAATATTTTTTTAAAGTATACTTATCTTTTGTAGCATTACCAGCAGACTGACAGACCAAGTAAAGAGTATCTTCACCAAAAAAAAATCAGCAGCATATCTCAAATAGCAGAAAAGAAATTCACATTACCAACTTGGCTTTAAGTACAGACGGACAAGTTAAGTTATATTAAATATGTTACTAAATTTTATTTTATTATTAAGAAGTCACAAAAATTTGACTGATGACATGCCAAATTTACCAATTCCCCTGTCAGGTAAAAGTACTTCTTAAATAAAAGTAACATGACGTCTATCTGTATTCTTGTATACAAGTATCACTCTGTAGATCTTGCTAACCGCTGAACCGATATAGTTCTCTTTTAAAATCTAGCTTAAAAAATAGGTCCAGGGAAGGTTTAAAACTAGTTTCGGGTACCATAATCCTCCTAAAAAAATTTCTTTAGACAAAAAATTACCTCAACTCCTATTTTTTCTTTTTTTTTACATAAAATTGACCCCCAAAATCAACTTAACGTGTCACTTAAAAGAAAACTTTCAAAAAAGTTCCAAGTCTAGGTTATAATTTTATTTTAGGTCATGCATGTTCTGCATTACCAAATTCTAGAAACATTCTATTAACTGGTGGAAAAAGGCAAGTAGAAATAACTTTATGTCAAATATGGTTTTATTCAAAAGCTCAAAATATGTGAAATTTTAAAATGCTTAAATAACATTGATTTTTAGCTATTAAAATGAAAAATATAAATATTTTTTTAGCCACGATATTCAGATGGTTCGGGCTTACGAAACTAGTATTACTTTTGTGATTTTTATTTAAATATTCGTGAAAAGTTGTCTGTAATACGATGCTACACATGGTCTTTTCAGTACCGTTCGAATCCAGCAGATCTTAATCGGTTTTGAAGAATTATATTTTTTCAGGCATGAGAAGGACACATCAAAATCACATACATATTTGTTTGAGTAAGACAACCTTTTTTATTCTTTAAGAAAACGAAATTGTGTGGAATAACTATAAACCTACTGATTCTGTGGTGGTTCTCAGCTATTTTAGAGGGGGGTTGGCTTCCTTATCTTACATTACCCTTCCAAACAAAAATTTTCTTTAAAAAAAAAATTCGGAGCTGGATCTTTAAATCATTTTAGTGGTGAGCCAGATCGGGGTGAGCCGAATTTCAGCCAATCACAGCGCGGCATTTCATACAATACTGTGCTCTCATTAGTGGAAAGTTGGCTCACCCCGATCTGGCTCACCACTAAAATGATTTGAAGATCCAGCTCTGATCTCTCCCATTCCCTGCAATAGACGCTAGGAGCTAAGCAACTAGCAAATATAAAAGAGAAAATATTTTCTTATTATTAAACCTAGTTACAAATATAAATATGAAATTCCCTATCCAAATAACCCATGTTTCGATTAAATAATGGATAATTATTCGATGTAAGTACATCCCCAATAATGATAAACGAAACTTCCCCTTCCGTAGAACAAATGACAAGACTTTGGGTACCAGTAAAATTTTCTGTATAATATCCCCTCCCCCCTTGAATAACCCCATTATATTTATATTTATTTTGTAGCTGGAAAGATGGAACATGGAAAAAACAATGGGATATGGTGAAGCCAAGGTTTAAAAGCTACTAAAAATTTATAATCTCAAAGTTTTGCTACTATATAAACAAACATTAGCAGAGGGTCCTCAAGTCTATTGTCAATATAAGAAAGACATATACGATATATGGAGTGGCAGTTTCTAGTTTTGTTTGTTTACTACTTTAGGTCAGGTTAGGTTAAGTTATATTAGCCACTGGGGGGTAGCCCCGCAGAATTAGGTCACCGCAGTTATAGGAACAACGGAGTTAGGGTTAGAGGCATAGCGGAATAACTGCTTCTCTGCTTAATTTAAACTTATTATTTATTATCTTGTATGGAAGCACAATTATTTATTTATTTATCATCAATGTTATATTTGAGGTTTGGTCATAAGATGATAACAGTTGGTGATAAGATGTATGCTATTGGTGGAAGTTCTGAGGATAATGTTGTTGATTCTATAGAACAATATGATCCCATTCAGGGGTAAGCATCATTTTGTGATGTAGGTGCTTGTACAGTAAGATATTAGTTTATTCATCACTAGCCATCTAGCAACTCTAGCCCTAAGGCACATCTTTAATTTAAGGAAAAAGTAAAAAAAAAATACTAGGACCTATATATAAAGCTTCAGGGGCGTCCAAGCTTTTTATTTTGGGGGGGGTAAAATTTTTTTAAGGGGGGGTAATTCGTTTTTGGGGGGGGTAAAATGCGCAAATTTTTTTACCCCCCTTAAAATTTTTACCCCGGGGGTAAAATTTGCTTGGTGGGGGTAATAACCCCCCCTAAAATCTGTTGGCAGGGGTAAAATTTGTTTACCTCCCCCAAAATTTACCCCAAGAGTAAAATGTTTGGGGGGGGTAATTTAAATTTTTTAAAAAGGTTGTATAAAAAATGCGCGCGGAGCGCGCAAAAAATTTTTTTTATAGAGATTTTTTATTTTGGGGGGGGTATTTACCCCCCCAAAATTGCTTGGGGGGGTAAATACCCCCTCCTAAATGGTTGGGGGTAAATTTTAAATGGGGGGGGGGGTAATCGCCCCATTAGCCCCCCCCCCCCCTTGGACGTCTATGAAAGCTTACCTAAAAAGGAGAGCTCAATTGATTAAAAAATTTGCAATAATATATAAGTCTAAACAAAATTTTGTATAATTCAATTGCAAAATAGCGTAAATAAAGGATACTGTTTATGGACATACTTACATTTTAAGGACTTAATTATAGAAATTCTTTGGTGATGATATTATACCTTGTTGTCCTAGGAATCATTATTCCAATTTCCAAAAATGTACGCAAATTTGCATATACAAATTTAGAAATCGAAAATACAATTAATCAGAATTCTTTAATTTTCTAAATTTCATTAATTGCAATTAATTGTAGGAAATGGAAAGAAATTGAAATTAAATTGGACAAACCCCGAGTTCATTTTGGTCTAGGTAGGTTTATTTCTTTTAGCGAGGCTCTATAAATGACATTGTATGTGTGTCAGTCTGTTCACCAGTCAGTCAGTACGTCACTCTATGGGGAAAAATAATATGGATGTTGTCATCCTTGTTCAATTATTAATCAAAATAAGAATAAATAAAAACATGCAATGGAATTATGATAGCGGACTACAAATGACAATGTAAAGAGGGGAAAATGTTAAAAAAGAATTTTTACACAATAATTAAACAAAATCTTTAACATACTTTTATAGTTTATTTTTAATTTTTAGTTCTGGTACCAAGATCTATTTTAGCAGTTTGTTGAAGTTAAATGTTCATTGATATTAATTTTGTAAAATGTTTATTATAAAATAAATATTACATTATGTTTTTCTCTTTTTAACATTCAGGCATTACAGATTTCGGGACAAGGGCTGAAAATAAAATAAAAATACATTAGCGAATATAACCTTTTAGTAATGTTTATATATAGTTATAATCTATTTATATGTTTTTATGGAATTCTAAGTAAGTTGATTTTATTTTAAAAAATTACCTAATCCAAAATGCGCTCTTGGTTTGTTAAACTTTAAAGGTACTTCACTCCAACCACTAAAAAAGAAAGAAGGATGAAAAACAATTTTATAATCTTATAAATCTTTAAGGGTTTGTAGTTTTTACTGTTTAAATTACAAGCGGTTATGTCTCTAGAGGTCTAGAGACATCCTTTTACTTTTATATAAGGATAGGTACAGGCAAGGAAGTCCAAGGGGGGGGGGGTAAAGGGGTGATTACCCCCCCCCCATTTAAAATTTATCCCAACCATTTAGGAGCGGGTATTTACCCCCCCCCCCCCCCCAAAAGAAAAAATCCATAACAAAAAAAATTTGCCCGCTTCGCGCGCATTTTTAATACTAAATATTTAATAGTGTTTCATTATTAGGTAGGTACCTTTTTACATTATTAAATTACCTCCCCCCCCCAAAAAAAAAAAAAAAAATTACACCAGGGGTAAATTTTGGGAGGGGTAAAAAAATTTACCCCTGCCAACAGATTTCAGTGGGGGTAATTTCCCCCCCCCCTAAGCAAATTTCGACCCTGGGGTAATTTTTTTTTTTTTTTTTGGGGGGGGGGGGGGTAAGAAAATTCGGGGGGCGGCGCCATTTTACCCCCCCCAAAAAAAAAAAAAATCACACCCCCCTTAAAAAAATTTTACCTCCCCCCCCCCTTCAAATAAAAAAGCTTGGACGCCACTGGGTTCAGGGGTAGCGTTGATGAAAGTTTTTCATAACTCAATTCATATCAATTTACATTGCCCCCTTTAACTATTGCAGATAAAGGGACATTACAACATGGAAGACTTTTAACGTGTCGTCGCTAATAATATCATCATAAATAATGTAAAATAAACATAGATGCCAACATCCATACATAGCGAAGCACAAACAAATTAAAAGATGTCTAGAAAACAAACAGAATAAAAAGTTACATCTAGAGTGGATGCTAATAAATCAGATAGATCATCTAAAATAATTTCAGCAACATATTTGATATTGCAAAGCTACTTGCCCATTTATCTACAATTACACAACTTTTTGAACAATCAGCACGCAAGTTCTAAACATTTTTTTATCGTTAAAAACTTACGGACAGTCACAGACGAACGAAAATTTGAAATCTAGAGTAGCTTCGCTACTAATACTATTTGTTTACCCTGTGCTAGTGTTGTATTCTTCTATGCTGTCCAAAAAATTTATTTCATTATATTTTCCGCCAATGGCAAATATTCTGCCCCCGATATTTACCACTTGGTGTCCAAATCTAAATTACAATATAGCTAGTTTGAAGCGCAGAAGCGCAGCAATATAAAATATAGAAGAAACATGGATATTATGAAAGGGTAAAATTGTCGTCAATTAAGGTTGCTAACATAGACATCATTTATTAGTAAGTTTGTTCTTCTAATAGGAGGAGAGTGAATGGGATAAAGGAGCTGGGTCGTTATTTTAGCCAGCTAAAAGTTTCATTTTGTACATAAAAATCAAAGTAATGATAAATCCATTGCATCAAGAAATAACCTAACTGGCGCTTTCACACAAAGTACCTTGATGAACACAAAAATACCCCTTCCCTCTCCTCAAATAAATTAAAATAAGAAGGGTAATTTTACGTTTATTTCTTTATTTAAGGATATTGGGTAATGGGTAGCTCCGTAGGGTTAAAGCATTGCACATGATTTTAGCTCCCGGAGGGGTTAGAAATATTGGAAAATTTATTTGCAATTTATTTCAAACATAGATCTTTAAGGTTCAACTGTCACTTTGAGAGAAAGCACCAAAGTATGATCTTATATACTTTAAACTTATATGTCTAATTGTAAGGTGAATCAATCTGTAATTTATATCTGAGTGTATGTGCATCATCTTAGACGAATAGACAGGTCTAATTATAATGTAGCTGCACTACAAAAATATAAATTAAAGGTTAAAATTAATATCTTTACCTTGGTTTCTTCATATCCCACTGTTTAGACCAAGTATTATTGGCCCAACTGAAAATAAAAATAAGTTTTTTTTGGAAGCATTGATGATCTATAGTTTGGGTTTAATAAGACTTTTCCCAGTATCGCTTTGAACCCTATTAATCCGCTGAAATAGAACCGGCTCTCGGCCATGATAAAAAAATCATGTTTAGCATCGCATTACAGACAATTTTCCACAAATATCAAAATGAAAGTAATAAAATGAAAATCAGTTTTTAAAATCGTATAATTTTCATTTTGATATCTATGAAAAGCTGTCTATAATACGATGCAATACCTATTAATTATCAAATATTAAAATACAGGAGGGAAAGTGTAATGAGACATTCTAAATCATGTCACTTTTTTATCAATTACTGTCCCTATTTCTAAATTCAAAATAATACTTGGGGGAGGGAAGTTTACATAGAATAAGGAGGAATAGAAGTGAAAACCCTAAAAATTTCTGGGAAATTTGAAGGAATCTTTGACTTGCGCAGTAAAGACAATAATGCTGAAATACAAATCACAATGACTAGTTGGACAAAATTTAATTTTTATCAAAATCTAATATATACTATTAAAAATTTATTTGATCTTCATGATTTAAAATAATGTATTGTAGTGTACACGCTTGACTTTAGAACTATTTATATTACTTTTAAGCATTCAGAAGGTAATTATTAACCCTTAAACATAAGTATCTGATTAAGACTAACACCTATGATATACACCTCTTATTGAAGTGAGACAGCATTAGCTGCTTGGTCGATTTAGACAAAGATAAAAAGTTACTTAACAATATGTTGTTTTAATTTTGGTAAGTATGATTGACCACATTGGAAGGGACAGTTAAATGGGTACAGCCCCTTCTTCCCCCCTACCACATGTTAATGTATGGATGTAGTTGCTATCATGTATAAATCAGCTGTTTAAAAACATACATAAGAGCGCAACCTAGTTTTATAATATGAATACCGAGACCAATATTTTTTGTAAATTTTCTTACATAATTAAATTTTTTAAGGCTTAAATGCACATCAAATTCCTTTTTAATCCATTGTGAATAGGGAAGATAAAGCTGGAAGCTTGGCTACAAGGCTTTTAGTAAATTATTGGAATAGGAATTTATTTTGAATATTTTTTCTGAATAATTACTGAAATCATGTTATTTACTAACAGCCTTGTAGCCGTTTTGGTCTTTCAAATGGTCCAATTTTATTTCAGGCTAGCCGGGCAGAATCTTCTACCTGGATTCTATTCTATACTTTATCTTCTTTGGAAGTTTATAGATAATCTGACCTGTAAACAAAGGTTTGAGACTGGGTTTGATCAGATTCAAATCTAGATTTAAATAAACAAGGATGACAACATCAATAAGTAGCAATGAACAAATAAAAAAGAGAGAGAAAAAAAAATTTGATAAAACGTAAAGATAAAATAAAATCACGAAACCTTTATAAATTGAAATTGTTTTGTAGAAATAACGATGGACCAATTAATAGACACAGTAATATAAATCTTTTTTAAAAAGCTGAAAAATTCATGGTTTCTCAAAGAATATCAATTTAATATATTAAACGTATAGAGTAGCTCCACAACCAAAAAAAAGCTTATACTACCTTTGACCACCAGTGACTATAATTTCTTTGTTATTTGGTAGTACAGCACATCCATGACCTATAAAATTGAACAAGGATAATGTTATCCATAAGAAATGCTACACTAATAATTGCCAACCTGCCACTTCATACTGTTAATTATACTGCCCCCCATCAACAAAAATGTTTTCTGTCTCATTGGGTTTAAAACTTTGAGGACTTGAACAAACGTGCAGTGTCCAAACTTTTCCACCAATTGTTTTAATACATAAAAATAAAAACTTATGTTTCTTAATCTGGATTGTATATAAATTCAACTTTTATTGTCTTATCCTTTAGGATCCTTGATAATATTACCAATAAATGTAGTAGTCTAATGCGACTAATACAACACTGAACATTATAAAGAAAAAACTCTATAAACTGTTATACAGTAGAAATATAAAAAAGCTACCTGACAAAGGATAAGGTAAATCTGCCATTTTTTCCACTGATTCAGAATTTTCTCTGAATTAAATGATATTTACATCAGACAATAGAGATAAATTTGAATTCATCAATGATTCAAAAGACGTTCTAACTTTGTTTTTATGTGCATTTTATTGATTTTCTTACAAAGAAGTTAAATTTTTTTTACAGGTCTGATTTATTTTAGGTGAAAAAGATTATTAGATTTAGGTTTTAGATTTGGGTCAGGAAAGTACCACAAGGGATCTCTTTAGCATTTATGTAATTAAAAAAAACAGGCCAGGCGAAAAATTTAAATTAATAAATTTATCTACTTTATTCTATTTAGCTTGCCACTTGCCTTTAGGGGATTCATCCCAAATAAGGGTGTTCCCCATCAACATCACTATCTTTTTAAACAAAAAATTGAAAAAAATGAGAAGGGTGGAGTTGGGACCATTACTAAACTTCCCTGATAATCGGGCTTGCCGTTTACGAGATATTTTAGAACACACATGCATGGACCACTACTGTAATGATCATAAAAAATGTAGTTCTTACTTTTTCCACAACTTAAATTCTTTATCATCGTTAGGAGGTGAGATTCTATAGCATCCACTAAGACACAAAAGTTACGTTTGATCATTGAATAATATAATTAACTTTACTAATGAGATTATTTAAATAGAAATTGATATATTGTTTTTTTATATCAATGGACAGGGGCAATTTAGCTTACTAATATTAAACTCGTTTATTGGTCAATTCGTTCATCCAGTATGAAAAGGGGCGGATTGGGTAAAAGAGGTGGAAGGGATAATGGAAGTTTTAAAGAACATGAAACTCTGCTGTAAGATTCAAGCTAATAATACATCCATTTTTTTAACTAACCTGTAGGAAACATTTGAAATGACTTGATTGTTGCTAAACCCACCAGTAAATACTACAGCTCTACCATCTATCTTTATATAGACAAGGATGACAACATCCATAAAGAGTGGGTACAATAATCATTGATAAACAAACGACTAAAGTTTCATGGCAGATTATCATTGTTTATGTCTCATAAAAAAGGAAAAAGACAGAAAATAACAAATCACAAAACTTATAACAGGATTAAGTGTCTTTGTCATTTTAAGCAGAGCGACAGACATACAAAACCAAGTCAATAATATACAGGATGCTTAATAGTACCGAGAATCATCACCAAAAATTTCGGTTTTCCGAATTGGCAGCTGTATAAAATCTCATTTCCCTAATAGCTTTACGGACGGACGTACAGAAATGTAAATCATGGAATAGCTAAATTAGTAAAAGTAGTAAAGAACACACAATACAAAAAAATCAAGGTTGTTAAAGGCTAAACGTTTTCCGTACAAACATCTTTCATAACATTTAGCGGCTGAAATTAGCATAACAAAAGTACAACACCTATCATAACGGCATGCGTCTTCCTAATTTATTACCTGAACAGCACAAAAGAATGCTCGTGGTATTGAAAGCTGAAAATGTAAATATTAAATAGCAAAGATACTCTATAAAGAAACTTTAAAATGTAGTGAATATAATGTTTATAGTTCTATCTAAAATGGAAGAAATCTCTAAAAGCAAAACCCTCCTCATATTGGCTTAATTATAAAAATTTAATATTAAATTGGTTTTTTGAGGGGTTGGTCTATTTTAGTAAGATGAATTTTGTTGGTTATTAAACCTAAGTTAGGTATAGAGTAACCATGTCGGGATAGGTTTAACATAACTATGTCTCCACAGGATTATTATTTGATTCTTTATTTGTCTTTATCATTTACATACAAAGATTACATTTAAAGTTTATCAATATTATTTTAAAAGTCATTCACAATATTCAAAAAAAAATGGATAAAAATTATTTATGTACACATATATTAAAGAATATCATATCAAAAATACATTGGTTATAAGAAAAGATTTTTACATACTGTGCAGACATTCCCTTTGTTCAGTCATAATTTACGTCTTCATAAAATAATAATGGATCACATTTAAGATGTGATTAGCAGAATGAATAAGTAAGGGAGGGGCATGGACAGTTTTATTAACACTGTTAGGTACAAGGGTCGCCACAGGATTCGTAAATACCGAAGCATAAAAAAATCGGGTATAGTCCCTTCCGTAACATCGCTCCTTATGGGGCGATTCTTCGTATTTTTCACAGTAGTTTTTCTCCTATTTCTGGCCCCTGCGGGGGCTCTAACCCTGCGGGGCCAATTACCTAACCATGAGGGGCAATCACCTAACCTAACATAACCTAACCTAACCTAAAATAACCTATATAAAGCCATTTTAAAAATACGACGAATCGCCCCTTATGGGGCGATGTTACGAAAGGGACTATTCCCAAATAATTATGAGTGAACAAATAGACAAAGTGAGTTACGAAGATTAGGTTCAGAAAGAGGGATTTGTAGCATAACTAATATTAGACAGGGACCAAGTACATAATACACTTCATTTTATTGGAACAGTAAATTATCAAACAAAATTTCAGACATCTATCCTAAATAGCACCCGAGAAAATAAAATTTTCTCCATAGCAATACGGATGGGCTGACAGATAAATTGTATTATAGAGTATCGTTGTTGCTATAAATACCGTGCAATAGGGTAGATCCATGAGATAGGCATTTAGCAAATTATTTTCAGACCTTCCCTTCCAAAACTTGCCAGATAAAACTCGGGTTGTTGAGGTTGACTAAATAAATAAAAGTGTCAAACAAGGATGACAACATCCATAAGTAGCGAAGCACAAAAAAATCATGGATTAATGGTTTCAATATTTAATGTAGCACTCATAAATCTGGAATAAATTAATCTAAAATAAATCACGAAAACTTTTATATGTATGTTTTAATATTTGTTTGTAGCCTGACTGACAAAATGACGGAAAAATTGAAGCATGTACTGAATGCTAATTGGTATAGAGAATCCTCCCAAAAATGTGACAAAAATTTTTAATTGTTTAAAAAAATAAAACTGGAAGGATTAATGCTCATGTCTATGAACCCCTAAAGCAAAATATGTTAGGGAATGAAATAGCTCTTTATTCTCTTAAAACTAGAAGAAACTGAGCCCACGACAATGGCAATAAAAAACAGTACATTTTTGCGAAAAGGGTGTATTAGATGTGTAGACTCTTGTCAAGGGGGTGTTGAAGGGTGGAGGGGTTGTATCCACCACCCTTATTTTGTACAACCCCCACATCCACCTTCTGTACGCCTCTATAAACAGTGCAGTGTAAATAAAAATATACGACCTGGTGAGTTTCTTGATCAAAAATCATTCCTCCAAATGTCATTACTCTAAAACAGTTACAGACAGTTAAAAGTAAAATTTCAAAATTTTAGTGATACCAAAGCTTAATAAACGTATATTAGCACCAGATTTATAAAGAAGGTGTATCAACTTTTTTGCTTTTTATTTAAGATAGCTAGCCGGTTCTTTCAGTAAGTAGTAGATGTAAAATTTTACATAGAATTAGATATGCAATCGGTTTTTTTTGTAGACCTCTTATTTTTTAAGTAATTTAAGTTTTAAAAAAAAATAATTAAGTCGGTTTTAAGGTACTAAAACGCAACAAAATAAAAGAAGAAAATGGCCAGTATGAACAAAAATAGTAAGATCTTTAATTTGACACCTTACTTTTAAAATTCTGTTGAGTAATTATTGAAAAAATCAATTTTTTTAACCTTGGTTTAATAAAAACTTTAGACCTAAATATTTTCTCAAACAGACATTAAAAACATGGGTTCATATATACCTTTAGAATCAGAAAAATATTACAAATCCATTCTAAGCGAAATTGAAAAAGTTTTTAAAAATTGTAATAAAAAATAAAAAAAAATAAAAGTTAACCAATAGAATTGCCAAAAAAAAGGAGAACGTTCATACAATATATACAACTAGCGGCTACGCCCCTAGAGGCCTCTAGTGGCACTTTAAATGTTTTTGTTTGTTAAAGTTAATTTTTTATGTACGATACCACCTTATTTGACGTTGAAGTCTACCAGATTTTAAGAAAATTTTCAATTTTTTTGTCATTTCTTTTGGGAGGGTGGTAGTACCCTCCCCCAAAATAGTTAAAAACCTTCCCAGGACATATGAGAATCTACCCTGTTAAGGAGAACCCGATCGGTTCAGCGGTTAGCGAGATCCTTCGGTACACACAGACAGACACACAGACAAACATCCTGTTACTTTAGTATAAGGATAGATACTACAATAAATATAGTGATATTACAGAACATGTAAAGAATGAAAAATTATGAACAAATATGCATCAGTCTGTTTATAAACTTCAAAACAATGCATTTAAAAATACATTATTGTTTCTTGTGTTTAAAAAATATCTGCTACATTGCATTGTCTTTTGTTTAGGTTTTGTTCGGGTTTTATTCAAGCTAACCCTTTAAAGCTGAAAATTATGATTCTTAAAATAAACTTATATTTTTTATTTTAGTTTTATAAAAGTTTTTCAATTTTGCTTAGAATGAATTCGTATTATTTTTCTCATTCTAAAAGTATATATGAACACATACTTTTTATGCCTGTGAGAGGATATTTTTAATTTCAAAGTTTTGATTAATCTGAGGTTAACAAAATAGATTTTTTCAATAATTACTTAACAGAATTTTAAAAGTAAGGTGTCAAATTAAAGATCTTACTATTTTTGTTCGTACTGGCCATTTTCTTCTTTTATTTTGTTGCGTTTTAGTACCTTAAAACCGACTTAATTATTTTTTTTAAAAACTTAAATTACTTAAAAAATAAGAGGTCTACAAAATAACCGATTGCATATCTGAATTCTATGAAAAATTTTACATCTACTACTTACTGAAAGAACCAGCTAGCTATCTTAAAGGAAGCCTGCAAGAAATACCACGCTTTAACTGCTGAAAGACTGCCACAAGTAGACCAAATACCCCAAATTTGAAGCCTTCAGCTTCTATAACAAAAAAGTTCTAGGCATTTTAAAATGACATTTTATGTACAATAGAAATTTTAAAAGAATTGCAATGCTCATGTTGAAAACTTTAAAATTAAACTACGTGGCCTAGAAACAAAATTATAAGCTTTTTTTTGTCATAAATTTAGGTTTCCAGTAACTAATTATATTTTTACGATAAAAATACCCATTTTTATAGTCAAAATCATTAAAAAAAATTAAGTTTTACTTGCGTTGTACCGAATGTACTGTAGCCAATCAGAAGGCTGAATCAGCTTAACAACCAATCACAGCTAAGCTTGTATTAGGTTACCCCTTTGTTTCCGCTATGATTTTCGTTTAAAAATGCAATTTAAATCGATTTTTTTTCATAGATTTTGACTATGAAATGTCGTGTTTTTATTGTAAAAATGTAATCAGTTACAGGCAATCTAAGTTTCTGACAAAGATAAGGTTATAATTTTATGTCTAGGCAACGTAATTTAATATTGTTTTTTCTTTTATGAGCATTGGAAATCTTTCAAAAATTCCATTGTACATAAAATGCTATTTTAAAATGCCTAGAACTTTTTTGTTATTGAAGCTGAAGGCTTATAATTTGGGGTATTGGGTCTTCTTGTGGCAGTCTTTCAGCAGTTAAAGCGTGTTATTTCTTGCAGGCGTCCTTTAAATAAAAAGCAAAAAAGTTGATACGCCTTCTTTGCTGAAAAACTAAAAAAATTAGAACCTACTTTGAGTCGACAGTTAATGATTCAGCTGCATATCTTCCCTTCTCTGTATGTGGATGAGATGATAAACTAAAATATCAACACATAGAGGGTAAAACACCCTCAATAAAATTATAAACAATGATAATTACAAACAATTAAAACAAATAAAATGAACATTGGAAAGTCAGAGAAAAAAGGAAACAAAGATAGAAATATGTACACCTCCAAATTTCATTAGGTAATGTTATCCTAATCTATGGTGGAGGGGGGGAGGGGCCTAAGATCTCAGCCCTCTCATTTCATTGCTCAATTTTTTTTCAATTAACATACAGACTCATATTTGAAGAAAAGTGTAATTTACAATACAATGCTCTTTGCCTACAATTAAGTGTCTAAACTACAAAGACACTGTGTTGTTAAAATCTTAGCAAAATTGATGTTAGGGCCCCAGCAGGTATTAGACATAGGGAAAAAACCACATCCCCCTATTGTCAATTTATTTTAAAAATAAGCGGCGCAGAAGGGGGGGGGGATTCAACAGCAACTTTGTGTAAAAACCCGAATAAAAAATATTGTTCTGTAATAATTTTACCTTTCTTTTGTATCATAAATGTTGGAATAAAATCTGGATTTTACCTTTCTTTTGTATCAAACATGTTAGAATAAACTCTGAATTTTACCTTTCTTTTGTATCAAACATGTTAGAATAAACTCTGAATTTTACCTTTCTTTTGTATCATACATGTTAGAATAAACTCTGGATTTTACCTTTCTTTTGTATCATACATCTTAGAATAAACTCTGGATTTTACCTTTCTTTTTTATCAAACATGTTAGAATAAACTCTGAATTTTACCTTTCTTTTGCATCATACGTGTTAGAATAAACTCTGGATTTTACCTTTTTTTTGTATCATACATGTTAGAATAAACTCTGAATTTTACCTTTCTTTTGTATCATACATGTTAGAATAAACTCTGGATTTTACCTTTCTTTTGTATCATACATGTTAGAATAAACTCTGAATTTTACCTTTCTTTTGTATCATACATGTTAGAATAACCTCTAGATTTTACCTTTCTTTTGTATCATACATGTTAGAATAAACTCTGGATTTTACCTTTCTTTTATATCAAACATGTTAGAATAAACTCTGAATTTTACCTTTCTTTTGCATCATACGTGTTAGAATAAACTCTGGATTTTACCTTTTTTTGTATCATACATGTTAGAATAAACTCTGAATTTTACCTTTCTTTTGTATCATACATATTAGAATAATCTCTGGATTTTACCTTTCTTCTTATCATACATACAGGGTGCGCCACATAAAACCAGACTTTTTTTAAACGGTCATAGCATCAAAACTACTTGACCAATCAGGACGTTTGACCCCACTATAAAAAGCTTAGATAATGAGCTTTTAGCTCAAAAAAAATCTTTGGACAAAGATGGGCTCGTACTCCGAGCTGGCCGCGCTTATGTTCAACAAGGCAGAAGGCAGATTCGAAATGCGCTGGTGATTTAATCTGGATTCTCGACTAGGGCCCACTAAATCAAACCTCAGCCCATCTGTAGATAAGGTAGAGTTACGCAACTGGCTGGGTATACTGTTAGATACATAAGTAAGACACTAGAAAAGACCAGAGCTCTCTATCTAAAATGGCTTAGCTGTAGTACACCGGCAAAGTAAAACGTGGCAGATTTAGAGATGTCAAAAACGTCAAAAATCTTGTAAAATCGTGAAAATTTCTCGGTTCTCGACGTTAAAGACTCATATGGAACTTAAAAACTCATTTTAGACTATGGATTGCGCTGACAACCCTGAATCTTCATGCCATTTCCAAAAAGGTATAGAACGTCGTTCTAGCTCAACTGTGGTCCAAATAAAGACCTCCGTGACAAAGGGTAGCTTGAAAGTTGGGTGAATTTGGATCCTGCGGTTACTCACAATCCTAGGAAAATGTGACCTCCCAGCAGCCCGATCTTAATTCAATGGACTTTTGGACCTGGAGCTACTTTGAAGCATGCACCAATAGACGTGCTCATACCACAAAGACCTCCCTCATTGCCACTATCAATGAGAACTTCGCCAGCTTGGACAGGTACATTTTGACCTGGGACTGCCGGCGGTTGAGGAGGCAGGTAGAGGCGGTGATTGATGCTGGCGGCGATTTTATTCAATGATCTAACGGTCATATACCTTGTTTGCTTCCTAGTTTTTAAAATTTAATAAAATCTTTAAAATTGACGATTTTATGTTAATTTCTTTACTATTAAAAAAAAGTCCGGTTTTATGTGGCGCACCCTGTATTAGAATAAACTCTGGATTTTACCTTTCTTTTGTATCAAACATGTTAGAATAAACTCTGAATTTTACCTTTCTTTTGCATCATACGTGTTAGAATAAACTCTGGATTTTACCTTTTTTTTGTATCATACATGTTAGAATAAACTCTGAATTTTACCTTTCTTTTGTATCATACATATTAGAATAATCTCTGGATTTTACCTTTCTTCTTATCATACATATTAGAATAAACTCTGGATTTTACCTTTCTTTTGTATCAAACATGTTAGAATAAACTCTGAATTTTACCTTTCTTTTGCATCATACGTGTTAGAATAAACTCTGGATTTTACCTTTCTTTTGTATCATACATGTTAGAATAAACTCTGGATTTTACCTTTCTTTTGTATCAAACATGTTAGAATAAACTCTGGATTTTACCTTTCTTTTGTATCAAACATGTTAGAATAAACTCTAGATTTTACCTTTCTTTTGTATCATACATGTTAGAATAAACTCTGAATTTTACCTTTCTTTTGTATCAAACATGTTAGAATAAACTCTGAATTTTACCTTTCTTTTGCATCATACGTGTTGGAATAAACTCTGGATTTTACCTTTCTTTTGTATTATACATGTTGGAATAAACTCTGAATTTTACCTTTCTTTTGTATTATACATGTTGGAATAAACTCTGGATTTTACCTTTCTTTTGAATTATACATGTTAGAATAAACTCTGAATTTTACCTTTCTTTTGCATCATACATGTTAGAATAAACTCTGGATTTTACCTTTCTTTTGTATTATACATGTTAGAATAAACTCTGAATTTTACCTTTCTTTTGCATCATACATGTTAGAATAAACTCTGGATTTTACCTTTCTTTTGTATCAGACATGTTAGAATAAACTCTGGATTTTACCTTTCTTTTGTATCATACATGTTAGAATAATTCTTGAATTTACCTTTCTTTTGTATCATACATGTTAGAATAAACTCTGGATTTTACCTTTCTTTTGTATCATACGTGCTAGAATAAACTCTGGATTGTATTTTATCCATCGCCATGTCCCAGTCACTTCCTATTTAATATACTAGCGGCTTCACCCCTAGCCTCTAGGGACTTTTTTCATAATTTAGATTTAAAAATAAATTAAAAAAAAAAAATTTTTTTGGAGGGGGAATTTTTTTATGGGGTGGGGGGGGGGTAGTCGACCCCCACTATTTTAATTTTAGTTTTAAAAAGAAAAAGAAATAATTTTGTTGGTGGGGTATTTTTAATTTTTTGGGGGGGTTGGGGGTGTCCCACCCCCGAAGAAAATAGTTATAAACCTTCCCGGGACCTATGAGAAGCTACCCTGTAAAGGAGAACCCGATCGGTTCAGCGGTTAGCGAGATCCTTTGCTACAAACAAACAGACACACAGACAAACAAACAGACAGACATCGTTTTACTTTGTATTATAGATTAGCAGTCATGTGTTTAGTATGATTTTTTAAATCCGCGAACGTGGCCTGGCTCAAAATGTCGCATCTACTCAATGTCGGGGAGGTGATAGGTTTGAATAGCTGTTTAACATTGCATTATAACAAAAGACGTTAAAACTGGTTCCTACTGCTGCTATGTCAGGTGCGGAACACTGCTATATAGAGTAAGAGGAATGCCTTGGCCAAAGAAAGTGCACAACTCATTACCATGCATAGTTAGGACTTCAAGGCAAAGGTCATGCAGTCAGAGAGTTGGTTGACTGATGGGTGTTACTTAAACTAATAACCCGAGTGTTGGTACAGAAAAGTTTATATCTGGCTCCTCTTTGTTATCCTGGGTTGTTGGACCTGACATTGGAGTGTCATGGACAGCAGCCACGCCAGTATGAAATAATTGATAGGTAATTTGCACGATTTTAATTTATACCAGAAATTCTCTATCCATTGAAAACAATATTTTTTTATGATATAAAAATCCTATTCGTCTCAGTTTTGGAAAAAATGCTTTTAAGGACAAAAAGTTATAATATTAAAAGCGAAGCATACCATAATTACAATTACCTCGTAAGGGCGTGATTCTCCTTCGATTCTAAGTGATCATCTAGAGAATCCAGAGCATCATCCACTCATCAATGGGATGCGATACTTTAACACCCAAGGATAATAGGATAAGTAAATTCAATCAGACAAACAACCCTAAGATTGCACGATCTTTGTCTGAGAAATCCTTACTGTGCATTATAATGAGTTGCGCCTGTTTATGGCCAAGGCATTCCCCCTATTCTTAACATTAATGTCGCGCACCAGACATAGCAGCAGTAGGAACCATTTTTAACGTCTTTAGTTATGACGCGGTGTCGGCCCAAGATTCGAACCTATCACCTCCCCGGCGACGAGTGGATGCGCTACGCGTTGAGCCACTATCGCGGGTTAAAAACAAAGCATAACTATAATTTAACAATTTATGCAAGTTTAATGAAAAATTACATAACTTCTAATTTAAGTGTTTCTTATTAAGTTCTGATACTCTACAACTTTAAATATTTTATTGTCCTACCATCTAATTTTAGAGCATCGTAATTTATGTATGTTGTCATTCTTGTTTTTTTTTTGTGTATCTTAGAATATATAAAACAATTTGACGAATAATAATATTGTACATGAATTCTTTCTAATTTTAGTGCAGATTCTAGTTTGTTTCCTATGAATTTCCTCGATTGCATGTAAATAAATTTGTACGTACTCAAATGTTTTGGACTTTATTAGGAAGATGCTTCGCTTATAACATTATATCTTATTTCTGAGCATTGAGGAATCATTTTTCAAAAATATCTAGGCTGTCAAGAGTGTGGAGTGTTGGATATCTAGAGTGTATAAAATTTGCACACCCCCTACTACATGGCTCTGATCAGAATATACGTTTTAAGTTACACAAGTCTGATATGTAAGATAGGAACTCAAAGTTTTCTTACCTTTATGTGGGTAACTATGGAAGGTCCAGGTGGAGGCTGGAGGATCAAGCTTCCAACTGTGACAGGTTGCTTCTCCTCCAGATAGACCATAGCATGCCAAGATGTCTTTACCAACTAAACATCAAATAATCACAAACCTATCAAATCAGTTGGATCTACATTAGTATTTTAAAATGATAATTTAGCTAGTAAATAACTCATTAAATTAATTAATAATAAAGTGAAAAAAGCAGGGATAAGGGATGGGAAACCTGACCGAAAATTAGGTCTCAGCCTCCTTTTTAAAGTGATGGGGCAACTTTTCTTTTTTGCCTATAAAATCAACTCATTTTCGCCAGTTCATTATTGGCTGTAGGCTAATATCCAATAGCCTGAAACTTGCTTTTAGCATTAACCAATTATTAATAACAAACGCGTCCCCCAGTTCATTATTGGCTAAATTAATTCAAGCAAACATAAATTTCTGCTATTAGAAAGACAACAATGGAAAGTTTCTGCTATCAGAAGGACAACAATATATATGACGTTCAATCACATCAACTTATTATTAAATCTACACATTGATAAATGTCCATATAGCAAAACATAAATTGAGAGATCGTTTTTTGAAGACTGAGTAGGATTCAACATTTTATACTTTAGAACAATGTGAAAAACTCATTGTCTTTAGACAATTTAAAAGTTACATTTCATGTGGAATTGATAACCCACCTAAATGATTACAAATACAAAACTAGTTCAATATGTAAATAAAAGTGTACTGTGTTTTGTTAAAAAAAAATTTTCATTAATTTTGGTAAAAATTATTGCACACTTAATTGAACTTTTCTGTTAATATTTAACGTAAAATAATTTTTTTTTTAAATTCTTAATTTATATGTATGCTATGGAACAATTAGTTGATAGAATGTTACCCATGTACTTATTCAAATCTACTTAATTTATTTATTAAAGCTGGGGGGCTAAAGCGGTGTTTATTTCTAAATACAAATTTTGGGGTGAAGTAGATCCCCCCTTAAAATGTTTGAAAATAAATCAGATTTAACCATCTCAAAAAAAACTTTTTTTTTAAATGGGGGGGGGGGGGGTTGGCGAAGTAATAACGGGATTCTACTTAAAGCCACTAACATATTGGTTCTTTGGAAAGTTTTTATTATATTTTATGATTGGTGAAATCAACTACTTGAATTCTATTCTATACTTTTTTTCTTTGCATTCATATAATAGCTATTTCATCATTGTTCATAGTTTTCAAATCTAACTACTGCGTCATCCCGAAACTAGTTTTTTAGGCCTAGTTGGAAAATAGGCCTGGAATAATATTTTCTTACGTTTCCCATCCCTTATCCCTGGAAAAAAGGATAAATAAGATTTTTTTTCAAATTATCATGAGAAAAAACTATGCACGTCATTAAACCAAATCATTGAAAATCATTGGACCAAATCCTATAAAATTTATTAGCCTAGCCTAAGAGTTTTCTAAGTTTCCTCTTAAAAAATTAACAGGATCTTTTTCTGCCTTTGTGTTTATACGAAATAATCTTGCTAATCATGAATCGATATAGTTCTCCTTTACATTGTAGCTTCCAATAGGTTCTGGGAAGGTTTATAACTAATGTGGGGGTGGTTACCACTACTCTCCCAAGCATAATTGTATTCACTGAAAATAGTAATCCTTACCAGGATCATACATAAGATTATGCAGCATTCTGTCTGTATTATTCACTAGAGGCATCCCTAAATAAAATACAAGATTGACCATTGAAAAATATGTAATTGAAAAGATGAAATAAAATAAATAAAATATAAATTTAAGGTCTTGAGATTTGTTCTCAAATTAGTATTTATTGTCTTTGCCTAGCCTTTATATACATAAATAAAGCTGCCCTATAAAAAACTCAATTTTTTTAAATAACAATCTCACAAACCATCAAACATAACATATACTACCTTTTGTATCAGACTATATTGACTATTTTTGCTCTATTCAAAGTCTTGATTTATATACAAAAATAGAAATGATTATTTTAAGGTGGTGGTGGGGGGGGGGGGAGGGGGATGTAAGGCCAGAGGGTCCATTGGAAACTGAAGGGACATTGTCAAAAACTCACCTGAAATAAATGGTTTGCATTGTTTCATATTTTGTAGATCAATAATTTCCACAGTAGAGTCAGATTGTCCATCTTTAACATTACCTCCCGACAAAATTATCATGGGCAACTGAAAATAATAACATGGCCTTGAAACGGGTTAATATCCTATGGATTAGAACCAGTTCTAAGCCATAATGAAAATTAGGGTATAGTCCCTTTCGTGGCAACGCCTCCTAAGGGGCGTTTCGTCGTATTTTCACACTAGTTTTTATAGACTATTTTATGTTAAGTTAGGTTAAGTTTGGTTAGGTGATTGCCCCGCAGGGTTAGAGCTAGAAATAGGGGAAAAGCTACTGTGAAAATACGATGAAACGCCCATTGAAAGCGTTGCCACGAAAGGGACTATACCTAAAAATTATATATTTTATCTTAACAATTTTCCCTGTTTGATAAATTATAAATCATAAAATCAATATCAGCTTTATTGAACTATGCCTTCAGCCCCTTTGGGGCCAATAAATGTACAATCAAAGATAAACTAAACTTTATAAGAGAACGTTTTAGTGTTTTTCCCATGTGCTTTTAAACTTGAGGAGATTCTTGTACTACTGACAAAGCTTTATTCTACGCAATGCTGACTCATTTAGCATAATCAATAAATAATCACCATTTCTCACTAAAATCTGTACAATTTCTAACCAATAGTATGACTGGGTTGTTCCTCAGGGAGTAAGGGAGGGGACAATGGGCAATTCATTCAATTTTAGAGTTCTAACTCAATATCTTCAAAACCAGATATATCTGGAAAATTCCAAAAATTTAGATATTGAAATCTTTATTAGATTTGTATAATAAGAAATTATAAAACACTGAAAGAAAAGTATTTAACATTAGGTTATCCTGTCTTATTTTCCTGTGAATAGTCATAAAAGGTATGACCTTAGTACTGGCTGTTTCTTAAAAATAATACCATAATTGGGGGTTGTTCTCATATTTGACAAGGGCTTGATTAGAATGGATAGTTACAGAAGTATCACAGTAGAATTTCTGGTTTATCCCACCCATTCTCAGGAGAAAACTATTTTGTTTAAATCCAAAATAAACTTGTTTTGAATTTTTTTTCAAATTGTCTGCTAGTATTTGTATTGGTTAGTTCAGTAAGAGTCGTCTGCTTTGGAATAATTGTTTTAGCGGCATTCTTTGCGCTGGTACCCAAAGTCTTTGAAATTTGGCAAAATAATAAAAGTTGCATGTGTTCTGGTACCCAAAGTCCAAAACTGTCAGAAATATGAATTTTAGATCCATTGTCCCCTCCCTTCCTCCCTGGTTGTTCCTCCACTGTTTTCCTATTAGCTGATAGAGAGTGTGTGTAAAATAAATAGATATATGTGCCTCCAAATGGTCTAATGAATTGTGTACCTCACATTGTAGTTGATGACTCCATCTTCCATCTGACTGACATACTGTTGTATCCTGACCTTAAATTATAACAACATTTTGAAAGAGCAGATACCAATGTTCTGTTTGTGGGTTTATTTTTAGTTTATAAAGGAATGAATCTTATAAAAATGAAACTACTCACTCGAAATAGAATCTATTTACTTCTTAAATTTTCTTTCGTCATATTTCAAAAACTTATCCTCACAATTTACAGTTTTTAAATTGATCAATTATGTGTCATAGTTAATGTTTGTATTTACAGTAAATGACATAATTATAAGTATATGTAGATGAATAATCTAGACAACTACCTATCCTAAGTGGTGAAGATCCTGCTAGCAAAAAGTATTACGTTCTTTTTAGGAACTTGGCTGTGTTTATATTTCCGACTCAATTGGCTGCTTTTAAAGACCCAAAACAAAATCGCCTGTTGGCAGAATTCATGACTCATATATTCCTTTACTCGAACACAGTAATAGTGTCTGACTGATTATGACGTAACAAAAAAAATTAGCCAATGAGAGGCCACTATAAATTTTACCATTGGTCAATAACGGCCTATCATTGGCTAATTTTTTTTGTTACGTCATAATCAGTCAGACACTATTACTGTGTTCCTTTACTCTAATATATTACTTAAAACAAACACACACACACATCATATTACTTCAAAATGAACCTAATTATTAATTTAATTACCTGGTGTCATGATAAAACCAGGTTTGCAAATACCACTAAAATTATTTTAAAAAAATTTGTAACTGGACAAAGTGTCTAAAAAATCAGCCATGTGACGTCATAGAAATGAGGAATTATCCATATCTTTTTTAGGTTTTTTTCCCACTTTTTCTCTCATCTCCCTCAACTTATTACGTCAAAGGGCTGATTTTTGAGACACTTTGTCCAGTTACAGAATTTTTCATACAAATTACTACTCTACAAATAAGCCAATTCATTTGTAATATCTTTACAAATATCTTGACAATAGTTTACAAAAATTGTTTAAAATTAAAGGTTATGAATAAAAATATATTTTTTTAATATATAACAATGGCTTAAACTATTTTGAAACACTATTAACTGTTTTTTTTTATAAAATGAATTTATTATTAAAATCTTTTTGTTTTAGTCTTCAATAACTGAACTTATAAAAACCTTACTAGCATTTTGAACCAGTTTTGATTATTTTGGGACATACAGATCTACCATTTTCAGTATTAGGAACCTCACAATGCCGAATTAATCCATATCTAAAATAATTTCAGAAAAATGCAGAAAAAATATATGTAATCAGTTTAGCCTTGTGATAATATAATTTCCTCAAAATTTCAATCGAGCACTGACCCTCCCCCCCCGCCATGACAAAATTATTGGTATGGTTTGTCTCTTTTGAAGCCCAGGTCTTCTTAGAAAAACTTTGCTCATTAAGTACTAGTTAAGGGAACCTTACTTTTGGTCCTGATTTATATACAATATTATTTACCTTCTAACCAACAAATCTTCGAAACTAGTAATAAAGTTTTCCAATGTTTCTACTCTTTGGCTCAAGTCTTGTAACTCATCCGCCTAAATTAATATTATATTAATTTAAATCATGCAAGTTTTGTGTCTTTGTTTTCAAACTCAAAATCGCATAAATTGTTGCAAAATATTAATCGGCAGGTATAGGAAAACCAGTGATAAGACTATGATATGATGATTTTTATCCTTAATAATCATTTTACTAAACATTGCCCGCTCTGTATATTAAAATTATTGGTTGAAATGTTTGGACACTTAAGATTTGTATAAATCAAGATCTGATTAAAAGTATTATTCCCTTATTATTAAATTCCCTCCACAGTTTATGACGTCATACGATAGAAGACCAATGAGATGCCAGTATAATTGACCAATGGTAAAAATTATTCTGGCCTCTCATTGGTTTTTCTATCATACGACGTTATAATCTGTGAAGGGACATTAATCATCTTCAAATTTTGGGTACCAATTTAATTGTTTGTATTCAACCAAATAAATTACATTATCACATTCTTTGCTTTACTTTTATAAGTTTTTGTATTTTAGAAGGGAGAACTACACTAGTAACCAAAAAATATAAACACATTTTCTCATTGATTGGCTTAAAAACACGTTTAACTTCTATCAAATCTCAATTGCTTTTAAAAAGATTTCTAACTTTTTAACCTATCACTTTTATATCAATATAGTTTTTTTATAATTAATTGGGAACATATTTTAATTTAACGTTCATCGGCTTATATCAATTTAGATTTTAGAGGCGTATTAAAGAAAAACAAAAAAAAATGAAAAACCTTGCATATATTGAATGTTACTAACAGCCAATGAATCCAAATTATAAGATTCATGTTCACTCAAATCTTTTTGGTTGCTCTATAAATGCATCTGTTACTATATGTTAACAAAATGATTGAACTGATACAATATCTAAGTGTACTTAAATAAAACATTGGAGAAGAATAGAAGATGGGTCAGGTAGATAATGGACTGGATTGGATATAATAAGCATACATTTTTTGGAGGGCATCCACATCAATTCTTTTGCATGAACTTGAATTAATGAAATAAAAGAGAATATGTATTTGGTCAGTCAATTTTAACTTAAATACAAATCCCAATACTTTTATTTTTAAAAAAAATTCGCGGCATACTTAGACTAAGGTTTTATATATTCTCCATTTAACCCGAATCCGTAATGAATTACTGACTTTGTAGATACTGTTGATTATTTTTTTTTTTAAATTTTGTAACTATGATTACAAATAGTGATGATTTAAAATTAATGTGAAATAAGCAATCCAACTTTTGTGTTCTAAAAATTAAGTTTTCCATGAAAAATCTCAAAATGATAACAGAGACCCAGTAGACTGAGAACATATATAAGTTTTACGGGAACAAATTCAAGTTACTGCTAAAATACTGATTATGAAAGTAATATTAATATTTTGTTTTAAAGATCATTCTGTTATGATATTCTGGTAAATAATTTTATGCAGAGGTAGACCCCTAATTCAAAATATATATTCTGTACAAAATTGGGCTCTGAACTAGTCAATCGTTCTCAAAACATTTCAAGCAATTGAACTTAATTCAAATAATTAACTGTGCTATTGTGTACATTAGAAAATATAAACAAGAATGATATCATACATAAGAACAAGAACATTGACTTAGGGAAGTTGGGAAGTTTTACAGAAAGGAAGAGGACATTTGACTGTAAATTACACTGGTTTCTATAGGGAGGTTTGTGGTACACTCCCAAAAAATATTATAACCTTCCCAGGACCTATGAGAAGCTTCACTGTAAAAGAGAACCGTATTTGTTCAGCGGTAAACTAGATCTTTTGTTGCACACATACAGACAAACTGACATCCTATTAATTTTATAATAATATAAAAAAAGTATAAAGTTTTCCTGTAATAGTTGAGTTAAGGAAAAACGAAAATACTATGTTAAACCAATTAGTTCTAGACTATTCAAAAACAGGTTTCTAAGTGGTACAGCTTAGTTTTGTTCATACATACGTCTGTATAATACAAAGAGATAGGTTTATGATTGCCTTAATTTCATTTTAAAAGCTTGTTAAATGTAAACCTAACCCCTTAGTTACTTAACCAACATATAATGTTATCCTTTCATAAAAAAAATATTGAAACTCAACTTTTAAAAAGGCCTCAATGATATATTTTAACTGAGTTTAATAAAAAAAATTTTAGAACTGTCTTAAATGGTAAATAGAGTATTTTCTTTATGTCCATTTGAACTCTATTTTCTCTAATCTGAGGATAAGGTCCCATAGATTTTGCTACGCTGGTTTACATGACCCAGCCGATTCTTACAAGTCAACCTAAACAAATCACTTAAGAAATTTCCTAGAAACTGTAGGCTTTTGAGATTGACAGAAAACCTATGTCTGCCTGAAATGTAGTCTAATCTTTTTTATATGGTATGTTCTTGTTTTTCTGCTCCAACATAGGAAATTCTATGGGTCCTATGGTACATACATATAGTTGGAAGAGTTTGATATCCCCAGAGATCAATTTCAACAAATTTTACCAAGAAATAGTTGTAAAGTTAGACTAAGAACCCTTACCTTACTTTCATGAAGCAGAGCTACTCTATAACTACAAATAAGTTGGTTGCTCCTATATTTTGGGCAAAGTAGACAGATCCTTAGTGATCTATTCATGGTTACCCGGGCAGAACTGATTAGGATTTAGGTTGGTTATTGTTATAGTAATTTGAATTGTGTTTTATATTTTTTTTTTATTTTATGACTATGTTTAATTTTTATGCCCAAATAAATATGTTTATTTATTTAGTTACTATTAGTAAGAAAGGAAAGTTAAATGTTAATTTAAATTAAGCAATGCCCTGTTGAAGCCTAGTATTCACATTAGATTTTAATAAATTATGTCAGTATCCAGCAATGTCAAACAAAGTACCACCTTGAATAGGGAGGGAGGGGGGGGGGGGGGTCTGATATTATAACATAAAATAATCGAGAGTTTTTATAATAATAAAAAAAAACAATTTATCAAACAATGCACAAAATTTATGTTAAAGGATAACATATATGCAAATAGTTCTAAAAATATGACAAAGGGAATCATCCTTGTTCTTATCTAAATAAGAGTTTGAGAAAAATGTATGATCTTGTAAAAGAATGTTTTTTTATATGTATAAAAACAAAAATGTAAAAGATGTCTTTAAAATCACGAAACCTTTCAAACTTTATAATGTAATTTTACTTCATAATTTTCTTGGCTAAAAAGCTTCTTCGATAATTATAATCTAACACAAAACTTGGAATATTGTGATTACCTATAACCCGGAAAGCCTCTAGAGGCTGGGAAAAACCATTAGGTCATAATTTGATGCATCTGTTAACCCTTTGATCGCAAGGACCTTTGTCTGGAGGTGCATAGTTATGAGTTTATTTCTTAAACTAGCAATGTCGCGCAGTTGTATTAATTTATGTCGAACTAGCGGCTACACCCTCTAGAGGGCCTCTAGGGGCACTTGAGGAGGGAGGAGTTCGATAACCCCAATTTTTTTTAGAGCGGGTGATTTTTTTCAGGGGGCGGTTGTGGTACCCTCTTCCAAAATAATTATAAACCTTCCCAGGACCTATGAGAAGTTTTCCTGTAAAGGATAACCATCGTGGTTTAATGGTTAGCGAGATTCTTCGGTACAGATACACAGACAGACAGACGGACAGACAGACAAACATAAAAACATCATGTTACTTTATTATAAGGATTGTAAATATATACATCTAAAAGAAAAATTTAATAAAACACAGTTTACTGAGAAAATATGCTAAATTCTAAATTATCTAAAAAATAAAATAAAAAAAGCTAAAAAAAACAAACTTTTTAGATTTTGTTAGAAGGGGAAAAATCCTAATCTTTAGGGAGGGGATGAGGGTATTAAGTGAAGATTTTACATATATACTCAAAATATCTTCTCAAGCTGAAGAAGTAAATGAAATAAATCTAATTAATGAAAATGAGCGTTGGTTTTCTTTTGGCCAAACTGTAATATCTATGGCAATTTATAAATTTTTCCCAAATATAGTTTCATTTATCATGTAATCTAAGAAAAATATATGTAATAATGAAAATACATCTATTCTTTAAAAGAAGTTGTTTAAGAAAGATAAACGTAATTAGTTAGTTTACAAACATATTTTTTAGCTCCGTTTAAAGATTTTCTTGTCATGCCTCAAAAAAGTCAACAATTTTAATTAAGCTGTGTAACCCAAAAAGACATTTACCTCAATGCCATTATCCTCAGACCCACAAGTCAAGTTTTAGCAGGAAGGGAATGGACATTATGATTGCTACCCAATGTTTACTCGGTGGTTGGCTTAAAAATTTTGAATATTCTTATTAAGATCGTTTTCTGAACTTATAGTGTCTAAGCTTTTCAGCCATAGAGAAAAAAATAAAAGAGAGGAATCGAAGCAACTAGAAGACGAAAATAGGCAGTGGGCCTAGAGGCCTACTTAGCGCTGTTGCCGCGCTAAAATTTATTGCTATTCCACTACTTTTCAAATGGGAGGATTAAAAATTATTTTAAAAAATATTTTTTTACTTTTTACTATTTCCATATTTAGGGCAAGAATATTAGATTAGATATTTTCGTTTTAATGTTTTAATTAAAAATTACATAGAATTTTATTTTTATTTAAAAAAATTTGTTCATGAAAGATGAATCCTTCTATTTCTAAAAAGGGGGAAATTTTTTTCATAATGAACATTCAGCTGATTCTGACCGCCCACGGCTGTTTGCTAAATATCACGTTTCTTTTTATTCACATTATTATTTATGATTGACTTACAAAAAGCCCTGGGCGGTTTTTGATTTTCGTCTGCTTCTAAATTTAGGGATGGGGAAGTAGTATTTTACCATGAAAAAGGGGTGAGTATTCATCCTCTTATCCTTTTTCCTTATGGGAAGGTGGTATTGGACTGAAAATTACACTGGTACCCAAAGTTTTACTACTCCGTTATAATATTCGTTGGCTCAAAAATTTAAGTACTTTTCTCGTATTCATTCGAATCCGGTGGATAGGAACCGGTTCTCATCCATACAAAAAAACTATGTCTAGCATCGTATTATATCCAGCTTCGGCACCTGGGGGCTAAAAAAACTAGTTTTAATCTTATAATTGTACATTCTATTTCCGTGAAAAGCCGTTTATAATATGATGCGAGGAATAACTATTGAATTTTAATTTGTTGGTTCCATTCTAGTATTTTTCAAAGTTTTAAAGTAATAGTTTTAATCTATAGATTTAGATAATTTTGTTTATCATCGTTGGGGATAAGCACTAATTTACAGTCCATTGACTTATCCTACGACCAACAAGTCACGTTTCAGTTAATTAGCATATGGAATCATAACATATGTAATAATGTATGCTCATATTAATATTTTAGTCACGATAAAATCCCAGACATTTTAATTTGGTATATTAACCCCAACCCACACCCACGCGCTTTGTTCAAAAACATTTACAAGAGTCAATGAATTGAAAGCAAAAAACAACATTGGCAAAACAAGCAAGCCTGGCGTGGCAGGATCTTCCAGGTAAAAATAATCATCATATTGGCAGCGCAAATAATGCCAGGAAACCTGGCAGGATCATCCAGATAAAAAAGAATGCCCGCTAACCCGGTAAGGTGCCTTTTTGTTTTGGCTCCAACCTCCCCTTTCTTGGTCCGACTGAGAGCCCGATCCTTTAGGGGTAAGTTTTTAATTACATGAAAACAAAAAAGTTGCCATATAAATAGGTTAGGAAAGCAAAAAATAATTTTGTGAGAATATAGGAAACATCTTTAGTGTCCAATAAAGAATGGCGATATATAATACAAATGACCAATGATAGGCCAGTATGCATTGTAATTGACCAATGGTAAATAATATACTGGCCTATCATAGGTCATTTTTTATTTGTATTTTGTTGGGTCAACTAACATAATTAGGGATATTACCTATTTTTTTCTTTTTTGTAATAAAGAAGTACAAACAATAATATTATTGAACATATTGGTATAATATTTGTAAATTATCCCCTACATATCTATGAACAAACATAATAATAAAAAAGGTCACATAAGCATATATATACACATACAGAGCAAATATTAATATTTTGGATCAAAACACTTGTTATTGCTTTAAAATAGATGTTCCATCAATTCTTAAGGTTCATTCCATGTTTACCACCTTTAAAAAAACCTTTCCAACTGTAGCAATTTTTTTAAGTGATGTGGGTTTATGTCTTTTTGGGGTGGATTCTACATAACCCAATCCTAGTCTTCACATTAAAAATTGTAAGGAGGCAAGCCTTATGTAAATGTGATGCAATGTCTTACTGTCTTTCTGTTGTCTTGCAAACAACTGAACCAATTAGGTTGTTCTTTACAGTAAGATTCTGTTTAGGTCCAGGAAAGGCTAATAACTTTTTTGGAAAACCTCCACCCTCCTTAGAGATATAGTCCCTTCAAACTAAAATTAAAAATCTTCCTCTAGAGTCGTAGCCGATAGTAAGCTCAAACAAGCGTCCAAAAATTTTATTTTATTATGTTGCAAACTGTATTTGATCCTTGTGGCTTATGTGTTGAAGGTTGTATAATAATACAGGATTTTTTACAAAGAACATTGATGACATTAGGATTAGTTACAAATACGCATAAGCCTTTTGCTTGTAATCATTAGGGGTTTTCAAAATTACTTGCCCTCACTGAATTTAGGGGCAGTTTACTGTGCTTTCCCTTAAAGTCCGTAGCGACCACAGAACCCCCCATCCCTATTTTTAAATAAATTGAAAATTAGTGTTGAGGACGAGGGTTTTTCTCAATGCCTAGCCCCTCTAAGAAGCCCTAACCCTAGGGGGTTATCCCTAACCCAGTGGGTCTAACATGTTCCCAATTTAACCTAATTTGACAATAAAAAAAACCTACTATTATTTTTCATTGATTTCAAAATATGGTGGGGGAGTTCTGTACTCGACTAGGAACTTCGAGTGGAACCATCCAGTTTAGAAATAATGTTATTGTTCATAAATAATTATACTCTTTTTAAAAATCCTGTTCATATTCTATGTTTATACATTTTGTTTGTATTTAGCTTTATTTAGATTAATAGGTATTAAAATTGTTTCAGTTTCTGTTCATTTTTCATGTAGCAATTTCAGTTCCAGAGAAAAAAAATAAATAGAAAGCAAACGAAGCTTAAATAAATCCTTTTTTTCTGGTAACAGGATGTTTATCTGTCTGTGTGTTGCTACGGAATTTATTTTTTTACTTTTCTTTTTAAACTATAATTGGATCGGCTTATACCTCCCCCCCCCCCCCGGCCCCCCCCCCTCCATAGCCAACTCTCACGTTCACCTAGAGGCATTTAAGGGTGCAGCCACATATGTACTAATTCATTAGAATTAAGATGTTTAGCTAATTATAGTGCAGCATTTTTTGTCATATCCAGTTGCTTTGGGATAATAAATGTGAAATAAACATACAGGTCTTTATAACTAGTGTTTTCTATTGAAATCAGAAGGAGTCAGTAAGTGAGGGAAGCTGATAATAAAAGAGATTCTATACATAAAAAATGTACAATTTCATAAAGTTCTACATACCAAGCATATGATTGTTTCTATATTGGAAGCAGAATTGAGTCAGACAGTGAGGGAAGCTGACAAAAAAGAGATGCTATCTAAAAAATGTACAAATTTGATTTAAAGATCCAGCTCAGGTCTATATACCTAGTGTATGCTAATTTCTTGTATTTCCTAATCTTTGCTCAGACGAGTTTTTGCTATCCAAATTTAGCAAAGAGAGAAATGACCAGGAATTAGGGGATGGATAAATAAATGATAGATATAATCCTAATATATAAAGTAGTAAGGGTTTTTGTCTGTAGTTTAAGATTTTGGTAACTACTAAACCGATAAAGTTGTCCATTTTATGAAAGCTTCACATTGGTCTTGGTATGGTTTTAGGCTATATTATTTTTTTAGATTTAAGTGTTTGAATGGTTTCAGGCTACTTTTCTACCCTTCCCTACACCATTAGATACTAAGGCCCTAGAATGCTAGGTCTAAGCTGCTAGTATTTCTATAATACAAAACAATTAAAATTTTGAAACTTTATAGCCCTGTTCTTAGAGGCCTTTATTCAGGGATAAGGGATGGGAAACCTGGCCGAAAATTAGGTCTCAGCCTCCTTTTCAAAGTGATGGGGCAACTTTTCTTTTTTGCCTATAAAATCAACTCATTTTCGCCAGTTCCTAATTGGCTGTAGGCCAATATCCAATAACCTGAAACTTGCTTTTAGCATTAACCAATTATTAATAACAAACGCGTCCCCCAGTTCATTATTGGCTAAATTAATTCAAGCAAACATAAATTTCTGCTATTAGAAAGACAACAATGGAAAGTTTCTGCTATCAGAAGGACAACAATATATATGACGTTCAATCACATCAACTTATTATTAAATCTACACATTAATAAATGTCCATATAGCAAAACATAAATTGAGAGATCGTTTTTTGAAGACTGAGTAGGATTCAACATTTTATACTTTAGAACAATGTAAAAAACTCATTGTCTTTAGACAATTTAAAAGTTACATTTCATGTGGAATTGATAACCCACCTAAATGATTACAAATACAAAACTAGTTCAATATGTAAATAAAAGTGTACTGTGTTTTGTTAAAAATTTTTTTTTATTAATTTTGGTAAAAATTAATGCACACTTAATTGAACTTTTTTGTTAATATTTAACGTAAAATTAATTTTTTTTAAAAATTCTTAATTTATATGTATGCTATGGAACAATTAGTTGATAGAATGTTACCCATGTACTTATTCAAATCTACTTAATTTATTTATTAAAGCTGGGTGGCTAAAGCGGTGTTCATTTCTAAATACAAATTTTGGGGTGAAGTAGATCCCCCCTTAAAATGTTTGAAAATAAATCAGATTTAACCATCTCAAAAAAAACTTTTTTTTTTAAATGGGGGGGGGGGGGTTGGCGAAGTAATAACGGGATTCTACTTTAAGCCACTAACATATTGGTTCTTTGGAAAGTTTTTATTATATTTTATGATTGGTGAAATCAACTACCTGAATTCTATTCTATACTTTTTTTCTTTGCATTCATATAATAGCTATTTCATCATTGTTCATAGTTTTCAAATCTAACTACTGCGTCATCCCGAAACTAGTTTTTTAGGCCTAGTTGGAAAATAGGCCTGGAATAATATTTTCTTACGTTTCCCATCCCTTATCCCTGCCTTTATTGCGAACATATTTTTATATGGAAGAGAAATTGGGCGTTTTAAGCAAAATCTTTTAAATTAGAGACTTTTACCATTTTCATTAACCTATCATGAGCCATGCAGATATGAAAAGAGATTATACAAAGATTTAAGACTGATTCTGTGGCAGCCAGAATTTATTCAGGATTTAAAATTATTAAAGTTATTTTCCTAATAAAATGGTGTAAAATCCTTATAATCAGGCAACAGATATCTGTCTTCTCATAGGTCCTTGAAAGGTTTATACTCATTTTTGTGGAGGGTACCATCATGCTCTCTCTTAAAAGTAATCGCAAAAAAAGCATAAAACCTACCTGGCCCCATCTAGCGGCGTTTTTTTTGTAAACAGCTGATCTGAACAAAGATTGAAATGAAAACATTTTACTTGCCTATAGAGACCTCTAGGGGCGTATTGCAAGTCTATAATAAGATAAAAAGAATATCCCAGTGGTGTATACCTGCATCCCTGCCACATGCTAGAAATGAGCGCAAGGATACGGAAATTACCTCAATATTTACAAAGTGTGGGCAGGTTAAAATAAGGGGACCACCATGGAATTTATCATAGCCCACAAGGACTTTTGAAAATCTGCTACCTTTTTTAATTGTATCCCATTTTTTAATAAATTAGAAAAAATAAATGCAAGAATAAGTGCAAAAGTAGAAAAAATTAGGTAACTAGTTTGTTGGTCAGTTCTTTCATCCTGTAGGAAGGGAGGGGATTGGGTAAAGGATAAGGTAGTGGAAATCTTTAATTTAGCCCGCTGCGTGTTTTCTTTTTATTAGAGAACATGAAAATTTTGGTAGAAGGTCAAAGTGATAATATACCCATTAATAAATGTAGAACATTTTAATATTAAAATACAAAATGAAGAGGAAATTGAAATAAGAAAAGATATGCAAGGCTGTTATCCAGGCCATATCAGTCAGTGAAAGGCAAACAAACCAAACAGAATGTAGACAAACCAACGTACTCACTACATCATAGTATTGCTAAAAAATAAAAAGTAATATTAATTTTCGCAGTGCGAAGAAAAACTGAAATGGGAGAGGAAAAAGATAGAAATTAATATCGTTCGCACAACTTTATAATCATTATTTCACACGTACACAGTTTTGCAAACTTTATGGGTTTGCACGCAGGGATAAAGGGATGATTGCAAAAAAATAATCTCACCCCCATAGCTTAGGTTTTTAGCAGTGTGGGAGGGGACATTTTACTCTAACTTAAACTGGTACCCAAAGTTCTGGGATCACGTTATCTTATTCGTTGCCTCAAAAACTTTTAGGGGTGTACTTCAGTTTACCACCGATTGCCGTATCTCTGAAGGTCCCGGGTTATAGGGTTGTTAATAAATTCCACTGACCCCCTTGTCCCTTGATTTTTGGGTAATAGTTTACTTTTGGTGAAACAGTTTATGTTACAAGATACTTTTATGTGAGGAAAGATAATTTAGGTTTCATAAAATTAAGGTACTTTTGAATATTCATAGGTCAAACAAAGACAGTTAATGCCTAAGTAATACAGCAACAACAAGGGCTAAGCAGCCGCGCGTCAGCCGTCTGTATGCCTCAATAAAAAAAAATAAAATCAGCTGGAAGTCTTAACCTGACCCAAATACGCAAATCCAACTTTAAAAAAAATAATTCCAAATCATCCAGGTTTAAATTTCAGGCTTTGTCGCGGCTGGCCGCGCAACTGCAGAGCCCTGGGCGAACAACAATTTAGATTCCATGGCAACTATGATTCAAAATGGCAAAAAACCTTTTTCAAATTCGAAGGAAAATTTTTGTTTGGTGGTTAATATCTCGCTCACCGTTAAAACATGCAGTTTAGACAAGTTGTAGATAGGTTTCTGGTAGGTTTTTAATAGTCATCTAAATTAAAGATGCCTATATAGTATAAGGGCTCATTTTCATATTTACACTTTTTATATACACCAAGATTTAATGAGCTTTATTTTTGTATGTATCAAATAATAAACTTAAAAATAATATAATATAATTTCTCGTATTCATTCGAATCCGGTGGATAGGAACCGGTTCTCATCCATACGAAAAAACTATGTCTAGCATCGTATTATATCCAGCTTTCTACGAATATAAAAATGTACAATCATAAGATTAAAACCATTTTTTTTAGCCCGTGCCTACGGCACCTAGGGGCTAAAAAACTGGTTTTAATCTTATAATTGTACATTATATATCCGCGGAAAGCCGTTTATAATACGATGCGAGAAATAACTATTAATTTGAAACTAATCATTACATATATAAAGAAGGATATATACAGATGAATGACAAATATACAATATACATGCTGAGTACTGACAAACATTCAGATATCCATACAAAGTTAAATAAGCTATATATTTAACAAGGATGACAACATCCATAAAAGCTAAGCTCTGAAACGTTGGATTGGGGGTATGGTCGGACCTCCACGTGGTCCAAGCGGGAACATCCATCCGGATGGCTAACCGACCAGGAGGCCAGAGGAGACAAAACTGTAATGTACAGGGCAACCTGGAACCTGCAGCCGTCTTTTTTTGGCAACGGAGGGGGAGATCAGTAGCCGAGTTCTCTCTCTCCTTAAAAACATGTAGGCCAGACATTGTTAGTGCAAACGCACGAGCAGTAGGCAGTGTACCATCGGTACAGAACGCCCTAGAAGAAGAAGAAGCTCTGAAACGTTGGGACAATCGAACACTAACATTTGTAGAGTGTAATAACTGAATAATCGGAATAAAAATGTATTAAAATCGAAACAAATTGTAAGTAAATTTGTTGAAAAACAGCTTAAATACAGGATATTGTTTAAGAACAATTTACATTTTTAGGACTTATAAAGATGCTTCGCTTATAACATTGTACTTTGTTGTCCAAGGAATCAGTATTCCAAATAATAGATCAATCGGATAATTGTATTACATAAAATTAGTTGTTAAACAAGTTAAAAATGAACATGGCGTACGGATGGACCGACCCTAATTATAGAAAAGCTTCGCTTTAAAAACTTTGCCATACTGAAATATTGTTCTAATGAATACAAAAACTGCTGAAATGTGATCTTTAAGAATTTGTTTTAAAAGTTATACTTCACTTATTTCCATTTAAACAAACATTTTACCTCTTAACCTTTACATTTATTATGAAAAATAATATTTTAATAGCAGATGCCCCAAAACTTGCCGTTTCAGTATATTTTAAAGACTTTATTTATAAAACTAGGAGGCGCACTTGTATTATGCAAGGGCGTGTAACGAAACGTCATTTTTTTCTGGGGAGGGGGAGGGGGTGGACCATATAAGTAGACATAGATGGAGGAATAATCATTTATCGCATCGTAATATAGAAACAAAAAAAATTAAAGATAAAAACCAGTTTTGTCAAACCCGAGGTACCGAAGGCCCTAAGGAACAATTTCTAATCCAGCGGATATTAATCGGTTTCAAAGCTATACTGGAAAAAAATAAAGTCATTGGGGGACATTTAATAATGGAGAAGCTACTCAATAATTTAAAATGTCCGTCCATCCGACAGTAAGTGACTGTTAGGGAGAAACATGAATTCCTCGGCTACAATTCAAGACAGCTGGATTTTTTTGTGCAGATTTATGCCAAGCATCCAGAAATAATTTGGACTGGTCAGTCGATCATGCCACAAAATTTTTTCTTTCTCAATAAAGTTCCGTGATTTTTACTATCTATATATATGTTTATTTTTTATGACACTGAGTATCTGCTTACTTTATTCGTTGGTCCATCTAAAATTTTAGTGCTTTGCTTCTCATGGATTCTTGAATGAGTATACAATACATGGGTGATGTCAAAATTTTCCAAGCTTCGCGCACCCTTAGTCAATTTTTTGTGCACGCACTTTCATGTGTGTATTTTATATGTGTGTGTGTGTGTTGTATTTGTTGAAAAAGTTATGAAAATATACAAATGTTGTGAGGAAGGATACTCTAACAATTTTAGCATGGCGACATATTATTTTAAAAATGATTAATTAAAAATATCAAAGTGAAAAGTGAAAACAATAATTAAACATATTAAAGGGTAGTTGCCTGTATAATAATAAGCATACTTTTGTACAGCAGCATACAGAAAGTGGGTGTAGAGGGTTGTAAATTCGGATTTGCACTTTTATGTTACCACCCCCCAAGAACAGTTAAGAGGTGTCGAGGTAAAAAAATCATAACCACTTTATAGTGAGTGAGAGGTGTCAAAAAGCGTAACAGGAGTGTCAAAATTTTGAGTCTGCTTCGCGAACACCTGTGGCAAAGCATATAGAATCAAGAAATTATGCCAATATTAATTAGTATCGTGCCTAAAAAACAGACCCGGTCTAAAGACATAAAAAAAGTTTTAGTAAAGGCACTCACACACACAAACATCCATGCATATTATCAGGACTTAAACACCGCAACCGCGTTATGTTTTTTTTAATTCGCTGTTTTTCTTTCTATGAATAGCTGCAAAATAATATGTATAATATTCGTGTTTTTCAGCAATTGCCAGCCAAAATTAGGCAAATAAAATTATTTCAGACAAAGTGATGCTATCAGTCACTGATAACCCCTCTGCCCTTATTTTTAGAAAATTGAAAATAAGTGTTTGGGAAGGAGGAGGATTTGTTGCCTAACCCCTGCAGATGGCCCTAATCCTCTTGAGCCTAAACCTGCGGGGCTTAAGACCTAACCTTATCTGACCTAAATTAATTAACAATCAAACAACCCCCCCCCCCCCCCCAATCTTATTTTCAATTTATTTCTAAATATCAGAGCACAACAAGGTAATTGAAGTGAAAGCACCTATCATTAAGTTTCTATGGCAAAGTTTAGAAAAATTAGATTTTCCAATTTTCCAACTGGAGCCGAGCCCTATATACCAAGCGCAGCTGTCGCGCCCTACATAAAACTGTATATATACACAGTTCTTAATTGCTTTCACAGGACTTATCTTAAAACTAAGATAAACAAACTAAGCAAAGGTAAACGCTACTTTCTTATGCCTAATAATGCATAACTCAACACTTAACCTTTCTAGTGGGGGCCTTTAGGGGCAACTTATTTCTCCTGTAAATACAAACCCCACCCCCCTTTCCAATTGACCCTTCAAATTAAACTTCAGGGTATCATGAGAAATTCCTATCTTTTTGACCTTAAATAAATATGTAAATCAATTTTTGGGGGGTGAGGGCCGAGGAGGGCTAATTTGCCAAATTTGCCCACACAACCAAACAGGGTTATGAAATTGGGGGCAAAAAATGCCTAAACGCAAATACACATTCATTCACGCATTTATTTTCTTTTTGATGTATGTTATTTTTGCTGACACTAGGCACAAATAACCTCAACTTTTCTGAGCACACTAGCTTTAAAATAGCTTTTCTATAATTATGGTCGATCCGTCTGTCTGTACGTCCGTAACTACTAGCTCTTTTTTGATTTAGACATGTTAGAATTGTCCTCTTAATTTTGCAGTATGTATTATGATTCCTATAACAATTAGGTATGATTTGGGATGCGTGGCAACCAGAAAGTCCATTGAAACATGCTAATTTTTTACAACAAATTTTTGTATGATATATTTCTAGAGGCATCTCCATAATCAAATCCTAAAAATGAAAATATGTTATTTTACTGTATCCTGTATTTTATTAATTATAAAAAAAAGTTTGTGATCAATTTAGACTTCTACAACTGTACAAGAGTTATTTTTCGTTTGTCCTTCCTTATTATTTAGATCTACGCTTATATTAATGTTACTGTCCTTGTTTAACCCTTTACAGTCGGGCCCCTAGCCGCACCTTAATCGGTCGGGGGGGGGGGGCGTTCAACGCCCCCCATAATTATCTCAGTTCCTATTAGAGCTAGAGGGCTAAATTTTTTTGTGCAAGTCCCTTGTTTGATAATGAATTTCCGACCTTTTATAAGTCTTAGTCAATTTTCGCTTCCTTCACCCTTTTATTTAACAACCTTTGTTTTTAGGTCTTTTTTTACTTAAAAATTTCAAACGGCTATAATTTTCTTATTTTTGAAGCTAGAAGAAAATTTTTTTTCCAGAAAATGTTTAACTTTATGTAAATTTTACATTTGAAATATCAAAATATAAATTTCTGCGGCCGCAGCTGTACTTGGCAGCTGCCAGCCGCCGCAGTCGGCGGTCGGCGGGAAAACGGCGGCGGATCTTCATGAAATTTTAATACGTTATGTAGACATGTCAGAAAAGCTTAAGTTTAAAATTTGAAGTCTCTAAGTCAAAAATTGCGGCCACAGGACACTTTTAAAGATTTCTGGAGACCTGGAGGATCAGGACCTGCAGGATCATACCTGGAACCTGAAAGTGACTTGAACACCTGTATTTCATATAAGGATGTACTACTAGAGGATTTTTTAGTATTTTGGTATGAAAAAATGATTTGTTTTAGTCAAAAAAATATTTTTGCTCTTTACCTGGATGACCCTGCCAGGTTTGCTGGCATCCTGTGCCCGCCAGGATGGAGATATTCAAAAAAATCCAACTCTCAGTTATGTGTCATACCCATACTTAAAAAGTCAAGCAGTTTGGGCTCTTTATCTTTCACACACAGAAAATGAGATAGAAAAAACCGGATGGGGGGGCGTTCAACGCCCCCCCCCCGACCGTTAAGGGTTAAGTATTTCCCAAATTTTTTTTGCATCTATCAAAAGTAGGTAACAAGGTAAATCTACTCTATAGCTGTTAATGTCTAACTTTAGTTGCAAAGTTACTTTATAAGTGTTTTTGTTTGTTTTTTACCAATTGTTATTTTTGTCTGAATTTTATCATTAACATTTAAACATACACATATATAGTTGTAAAATAACAAGGATGACAACATCCATAAGTAGCGAAGCATAAACAATTAAATAAGAATTTAGATATTAGTTGACAAAAGCATGCATATTAGGAAAAAATCACGAAACCTTTTCAACATTTGTTAATTTCTTAATATTTATTTATATTTCATCACTATGACTAACAGACTGACGGTCAAAGTAAATTACATACTGGATGCTCAGAACAACGGGAAATTTAATTTGGATATTTTTAACTACAAAAATTAAAAAAAAAACTGACCATAAACACCAAAGATATGAAGAAAAATGTGAAAAATATAAAAATAGCCAAAAACCTGCAAAAAGGCAGTCTGACCGCCATTGATGTGTTCTTGAAACGAAAGGAAATTTAATTTTGATATCTATAACTGAAAAACTTTGGAAATTGGGCCATAAACACCAAGGGTATGGAGAAAAATGTGAAAAATAAAAAATAGCCTAAAACCTGCTTAAAGGCAGTCTGACCGTCATAGTTGTTTTCTTGAAACGAAAGGTAATTTAATTTTGATTCTACTACTGAAAAAATTTTGGAAATCGGACCATAAACACCAAAGATAGGGAGAAAAATGTGAAAAATACAAAAATAGCCTAAAACCTGCTAAAAAGCGGTCCTATCGACATTGATGTTTTATAGTTAATTGTGCTTCTTGATAATGGGAATGTTGTCAAAAAATTTCAGCCTTTTATCTTTTATAGGAGCCGAGAAAATCACGATCCCCCAAACTAAGACGGACAGACGGACAGACGGACATACGGACAGACGGACAGACGGACATACGGACAGACGGACAGACGGACAGACGGACAGACGGACAGACGGACATTTCAAATTATAGAGTAGCTTCGCTACTAAAAAGAAATATCTTTTGCATTGATACTAAAAAAACATTACTGTACGGCCTTTTTTCTTTCTCACACACTTCATTATTTGACAATATATTTTTCTTATAATTTCAAATTGTAGGTAATCTTTGTCTTATAACTCCAAAATTACTTGAAAATTGAAATACGGATATCCTGGCATTTAAATTAAGGAGTTTATAGGCTTGCTAATTTGTACCTAACTGTTTCAGGAATTATCACGCCTTAAAATATATGTATATATAGGTTAAGCTTTTTTGTTAAATCCAGTACAATTTAGGTTTTATTTGTTTTAATTGTCCAATAGCTATGTTTACTAGAATTATCGAGTTAAAATTACAAATTAAAAATATTTTAGGTATTTTATTTATTCAAAGGTATACTCCATTACCTAGTATTTTATGAGCCTATGCTATTATATAGCTAGCCTTCAGAGGCCTCTAGGGGCACTTGAGGTGTTTCAATATTATTTTTATCTATAATACAAAGTAACTTGTTGTCTGTCTGTCCGTCCGTCCGTCCGTCTGAAGCTTAAGATCTCGGTAACCACTGAACCGATCGGATGCTACTCTTCAGGGAATATACCTACTGGTCCTGTGGTGGTTTTAGGCTATTTTCTTGGGGGGTGGGACACCCCTAACCCCACCAAAAAAACAAAAAATCCCCCCCTCCATTTTTTTTTGCAGAACACTTTCTTGGTCCTTTTTTTTGCTGAACAATTCCTTGGTTCCTTTTTTTTGCTGAAGATTTCCCTGGTCCATTTATGAATTTCGCCTTAATTTTTTTATCCCCTCTTGGGGCAAAGCCCCTAAAGGCTAGGGGCGAAGCCGCTATTTAATAAAAAAGTGAAAAACAAATTGTTTTATCTTGGGAGTATTTCTTTTAGGAGGTTGGTAGTACACTTCCTAAAGATAGTAATAATATTAACATTCCAGAACGTATTGTAAACTAAAAGGAGAACCATATCAGGTCATACAGACAGACACACACACCGACTCTCAGACATATTGTTACTTTAATATCTATGTAACGATAGATAAATCTTTTCCATAATTATATGTATTCAACTTATCATTAATGGGTTGAGTTTTAATTTTGTTTAGTCGCCTTTATGTTTTTACTTTTTTCTTGAATTATAATGTTTTTAAATGCTTTACTAAGGTCAAAACTTCATAAAGTTTGATTATGTAGATATGCCAGTGTTATAGATATTTAAAACAGGGATGACAACATCCATAAAAACGAAGCTCTAAAATCACACATTAAACAAACGAACACAAACCCTTGTAGAATTGAATAAGCTGAATATTAATTTAAAATGGAAACAAAATTGTACATATATAAACATGTACGTAAATACAGAAATTTGTTTAAGGACATAGTTACATTTTGGGACTTGAATGGGAAGAGTTCCTACGCTTTCTTAATCATACCTAATTGTTACTGGAATCAACATTAAAAGTTTGAAATAAATAAGACAATTTAAAATGCCCAAATTAACGAAAAGAGCTAATTGGGACGTACAGAGGCTTTTAAAAAGCTTTGTACATAAAAATATTTTTTTTTAAATGTTTTATACCAGAATGTTTGAATTCATTAAGTACAGTAATGAGCAAAAATAGATTTCTGTTTTATGTCAATTTTCTTTTTCACAGCGGATCTTTCTTATAAATAGGGTCTGTCCGTCAGTATATCCGAACGGATAACTATTCTATTATAATTAAATTGACATGTTAGGATTGTTATGTTGATTTCAAACTTGGCATGAAGATATCTGTTACTAAAGGTAAAATATAGAAGGCGCAGCAGCTCTCAATTTTTTTTATTTTAAATGTTTTTGATATTTTTACATTTTATTTGGCATATTAGAGTTGTCTTAGATTGATTTTAACATTTTAAACTAACAACAATTTTTATATGATATGAATACCTTATCCTGATTTTTGAGTTTCACTTTTATGGATGTTGTCATCATTGTATAATTATTTATTTTTGGGTGGGGACGGAGAGAAACATTTAAACATTGTATGACCAGTACGTATGTTCCCAGTTAAGCAGAACCCAATTTGTTGAGCAGTTAGTTTGGACAAAAAATCTTTCTCCTTTGAAATAATATAAATATGAAAATAATGATTTTTTCCTAAATCAATTGCCCTATTTTTTTCTCTTTTCTCTTTCATTCCGCAGACATACTCAATCATCAATAATTCTTTAACAATAGACGGGCATACAACACAAAAAAATGTGTACAAAAAAATCTTGCAAAGCAATCACTTCCCTTTTCAATGTTTAATAAAAGATATGAGGGATTAGATTAGAGAGAGAGACAATTTGGGGAGACAATTATATAGAGAAAGATATTTAAGAGAGAGGGTTAAGACACACAATAATTATAAGAAACTATGAGAGTGAGAGACATACAAAATAGTGCTTGCTCCGTCAACACGGAGAAAAAGGGGGAATGGGCCGGAGCCGGGTTGAGGGAGAGTGAGGGGGTCTGAGGGCTAGACACACGTTATGATCCTCCGCTTATGCTCGTGTGTATAGTATGTGAGACGGAAAGAAGAAGCATATATAGGGAGGCCGAAACCTCCTGAAGTAATCAGTTGGAATTGTCTGTGTGTCTCTAGCGGGCAAAATATTATTGTGTTCTGCTCATTTGTGTTTGTGTGTTCTAGGATTCTAGACAAGGTCCAGCTTTTATTGTTAAACAAGGTTTGTAATTTTTTTTCATTCAAAATATTACTTTAAGCTAAAACAAATTATGTAAAAAAAGTATAGTTTTCTTAAATACTTACTATAAAAATAATACCTGAAAATCTCTTGTAAGATTTATTTTCATATCTGTAAAATTTGACCGGGTCTCATAAATCTTGGGTTGGCAATAAAAGAGTTTAGTCCTGTGTTAAAAGGACAGTTGAGGCTTAATTTTAATCAAATTTATTATAAAATGAACTGTATTTCCTAAATTTTGAATATTTTGTGTGTGATTAGTTAGTTTTTTTGGAGTTAGTTTTAAATACGAAGAAACTCTAAAAGACTTACAATATAAAAGCTGTGCTAAAAAGTGAGTAGATTTTAAAAATTCAACTCTAAATTTATTGAATACTGCAAGTAAAATTGTAAAAAAAAAAGAAGACTTAATGTAGGACCTTTCTGTGTGTATTATTGTTTATTTTAGAAATTGCTTATTAGCGCAATGCAAATATGGACTATTATAAAAGTAACTACCCTTATCTGAAAGTCCTAACTGTGCATTGTATTGTTTTACAATTATTAAGGCAGGCATAGCAGCAGTAAGTACCATTTTTAACGTCTCCAGTATGACATGGTGTTGTCTAGACTTCAACCTGACATTAAATGGATTGGGTCCGTTCCTTCGTAATTTTTTCATGATCCAATTTTGATGGTTGTGAGCAAGAATAAAAATGCATCCAAGAATTTTAAATTTGTTGAAAGGTTAATCTAATTTTAATGAAATTTTCTCCAAATTTTTTAAAATTTAATTTTAACTTTTTAATCAAACTTTATACATGATTGTAAAAGTAAAAAAATACTCAACTGAAAAGCAAGCTAAACCCTATTTATATGATATTGCAGCGCTCGGCCCCCTTGCCTGCCTAGCCACAGCGCTCGGCTCCCTAGCCTATAACCTAACCTAACCTATAATAGTTGTTCGCTCTTGAGGGGAGGGGGGAGGGTACTCAAATTTTCAAAATTGAAAAAAATTCTAAGAGGATAACGCCGATATTGCTTTGTTATGCTTTAGGTAAGGATAAAAAAAAATTAAATTAGAACAAAAAAAGTGAATGTAAACAAGAATGACAGCATCCATAAGTCGCGTAACACAAAAAAACATTGATATAAATACTGACATTGGGTATAATAGATGCTAATTGCTATATATCATCTTCTCAAAAATCTTTCAGCTGTCTATCTTTAATATACATATCACCTTTACCCCATAGCCTTACGGACGGACAGATAAAATGAATAATAGAATAGCTTCTAAACGTTGCTGCTTTACTCTCAGTGTATAAAGCTGTACATAGTATAGTGTATGTATACAGCTGTAGATAAGCTGCGTCATTATTTGCAATTATTGATACTAGCTTTGCAATTTTCAGCAAAATTATTATTATTATGTTATATGTTGTTATTCTTGTTTACATATGATATACTAGCGGTTGTGGGCCTAGAATCTAGGGGCTTGATCTTTAAGGGACAGAGAAGGGTAGAAAAATAGCCTACATCCATTTTATGACCACTAAACATTTATTCATTGTGTCCGTTTGTCAATCCATATTTATTTGTGCTCCGCTACTTATGGATGTTGTCATCCTTGTTTTTAATCTTTTTCACTGTTTTGATAAACTGAAAATTGTGTTGAAATAAAGAAATTGGCGAAGCCCAAATAGTAATATCAAGTTACCTACTCATTTTTCATTCATCCAACAATCAGGAGAATCAATTCATTCTTATTTCTTGACAAAATAGACTAAGATTATTACATCCTTTTAGCTTGTGGGGTGAAATAAAAGAAAAAAAAACTTAACACGTAGCAAATCCGCTCGTCCTTGGGGAGGTTATAGGTTCCAATCTTTGACAAAGCCGCGGCATAACTAAAGATATTAAAAGTCAGTTAGACGACAGTAATTGTAAGAGTAGGAGGAATGCCTTAGCCAAAACAGGTACTAATCATCACCATGCAGACTTCAATTCATATGTCATGCATTAAACCGGTTAGTTGTCGGTAACAGTAAGGAAATTTTTTGCCTTGGGACCTATCATAATGGTTTTGTTCTACTTTTTTATCAACCGGACCCAGAGGTATTCTATTTTAGAATAATTATACTATGAATTTATGACAGGAAAAACATTTTCTTCCTTCCAACCTTTTCATTTCTGTATAAAATATCCTACATGGTAAATTTGTTTATCTTTAGTTTGATTTATAACTTTTGGCGTAATAAATCGGTCTACAATATATAAATTGACCTTTTTTATAAATAAACATGAAAAAAATTGCGTTTTAAGATTTTGAATAAATTTTACCATATAATTTTATAATAAATTTATTTGAAAATGTTAAAAGTTTCACTTAAAAGGTGTTTATTTCTAATTTTAACTCGAAAACTATAAGAGTTATCAAAAAACACGCAATGAAAGTTATTCATTTGTAACAACGTGGCACCGTTATTTATGGTTACAAATTCAATTTTGCAACTGTTTCTTAAAAATATGCAACAACTTTTTTTTGATTATGGTATATTTTCAGCCTTTTCAGTATTCTTTCTATATTTTCAAAGTTACTTTAAAAAGTGAAGAAAAATGTGTTTTGAGACAAGAATATTTCCTTTTGATGAAAGGATCCTAGTATGGGGCATATTACTTAACTGTGGGAGGGAGTTTCTAGGTAAAATCCTTTTACGAGTTCAGTGTGGCCTTCAAGATCCCCTAAAACATTAATTGGTGCAATTTTCATCCTTATATAAAAGTAACAGGTATTTGTTTGAGTCGTTGTGTCTGTCTGTTGCTTTAGATCTCGCTACCTACTGGACCGATATGGTTCTCCTTTACAGTGAAGCTTCTTACTGTAGGTGCACGAAAGGTTTTTAACTTATTTTAACCCTTTCCTTTTAAACTAAAATTCAAAATAAGGGGGGAGGGTCAAACTTTAGTTTCAACCCATAATAAAAAAAAAGAATGGGTAGTCTTTTTAATCATTAAAAGTGATGAAATTGAATTTATCATCAATTGGCTTGTCCCTTAATATCTCAGATACTTGTCGACAATGCTATTAGATTTGATGGGGTGTCACCACAAAAAGCGGAGATCAACTTTTACAATAAGGGATTTTTCCAGCAAGTACAAGAATAATTGGATAGGACAATGGCTACATAAATTAATCTTCAATCTTCGTATGTTCTGCTTTTGTTAGCTAGTAAAGAATAAATTGAATAGTTAATATCCTCTTACTTTAACTCTGTGTATGATAGACAATCAGACATGCACATATATGATAGAAAACTAGTAGCTAGTTGGAATTATTTATACCTATCAGGCAAACTACAGTGGGATTCTTTCAAGGTGACTGATTTTTTACTCGTATCAATGTCACTTTCGCCCTTCTTGTGGAAGCTGGGTGAGAGATTGACCCCAAGACCTTAGAGTTTTCTCTTTGTTATGTCAGTATCTTTCTATAACACCTTAACATCGAAGATTTGTCTACTGTAGCTCCCCTGGTGATTCACCAAAGTAAAAATTAGGATTAAGCTTTCTGTCACATTGTAATGCTGACTGTTTATAAGTAGTATAAGTGGTTGTTGTTTTTTATTGCTTTGGTTGCTAATCAACAGTATAGGTTGGTTGACTGCAACTGCGGGGCAGCTGGAAGTTGTTATAAAACATTTCTTACTGTGGTTGCCAAGCCCTAGCTGTGATACTCCAACTCATGTGCACTGCTTCATCGGAAATATTGCAATAAAACCTAATATTCTTTTATGATATATAGAAATCTTCTCAATAGAGATTCTACAAACAATTTCACTAGTTTTTCACACATAATTGCACACTATTATTTAAATTGAAAATTTTATTAGAATAAAATAATAGGCAAGGTTAACAATCGAAACTTCTCTATAAATAAACCTTCCAGAGGCCTATATATATAAGAATCGTAAATGTAAAGTAGTATTATCCTATTAGGATTTTTTTTTTAATTTTGAAAATTTTGACCCCCCCCCCCCCCCAACAAAAATATGACCGCGGCCCCCTGGCCTACCTAGCCGCAGCGCTCGGCCCCCTAGCCTGCCTAGCCGCGGCGCTCGGCCCTCTATCCTATAACAACCTAACCTAATATTAAAAAAATATCGTTCTTAGCCAGAGTCTAGTTTTGTCGAGGGGGTTAAAAAAATTTCCAAATTTCCAAATTGAAAAAATTCTCAAAGGATAACGCCCGTTTGCTTTAAAAGTTCAATTCCGACTTTTGCGTATTTACGGCATTAATTTGGCTTCTATCAACTTTTACTAAAAGAAAATCTGATAGAAAAAAGAGTTAATAATCAATTGTCTTTAATATCAAACATACGTAAAGACAAACAAGCGGATTACAAAATACAGTGTTTCTGCGCTTATTAATTTAAATGCAATAAAGCTGCATTAAAATACTAAACATTGATACAATACAAGCATTCTAGGTCAAATCTAAATATCAAGGCTCGGCAGCCGCGCGTCAGCCGTTATAAGCCTCAGGGAAATCAACCTTTTACACTTTTAAAAATCAGCTGAAAGTTTAAGGATGACCCAAATATGACAATTCCTCTTTTGAAAAAAATTAAAACATCCAAACGGGTCTAAATTTGAGGCTTAGTCGCGGCTGACGTGCGGATACCGAACCCTGCTAAATAGTTACAAAAAAAAGACTATTGATTCAAAAATACTTAAGTAGTGAAAATTGCAATTTTAGGTATTTCAAAGACATTTCGAAAATAAAAATTACCGGTATTTGTGAATTTATTTGGATATACTAAAGTTTTTAAACTAATTTACTTAATAACAGAAAAATATAAAGAGATCAATCTAGAACAAAGTTGTTTTCTATTTTTATATAAAAAAATATATAAAAAGTTCAAAAAATATTCACTTTTGTAACACTAGCGGCTTCGCCCCTAGCCTCTAGGGGCTTTTTCCCTAAAGGTTCAGGGGAAAATTAAATTTTTTTTTTACATTTTTTTTTAGATATTTTCTGTATTTTATAACTTTATATAACTCTTTATAACATTTTATAACTCTTTATAACTTGTTATAACTGTTTATATTTATTTATATTAATTTATATTTTCTAAATGCTTCGAATTTTTTCTCTTTTTTCATGTTTTTAAAAATTTCTTTGCCATTAGCCTTATTTATTTTTGCTTATCATAATTTTATAAAAGGAAGCAATATACCTTTATTATTTGTAGCGTTATATTAAGATCCTATTGTAATAAAGTAGTAAGACTTTTTTGTCTGTAGCGAAGGATCTCTCTAACCACTGAACCAATATTGTATTCCATACAATGAAGCTTCACATAGACGTCCAAGGGGGGGGGGGGGGGTAAAGCGGTGATCACCCCCCATCCCCCCAAATAAAAAAGCTTGGACGCCCCTGAAGCTTCATATAGGTCCTGGGATGGCTCTAGACTATTTCATTTTCATAAAAAAGTAAATGTATAGTTTTAGGCTATTTTTCTGCCCTTACATATCCCTGCGATTATACAGCTCCTGGAAATTATAAAAACATATAATAAGTTAGTAAACTTCTTATTGAAAGGAAATTGTTGCCAGCCGCCCAACTTTGAAAGCATCTATCATTGATTTGTAATCTTGGTGCTTACCTTTAAAGGAAATAGACTCCATTAACTTTATATTACAGTTCAAGCCGAGGGTTCAATCCTTAAACTATTTTTAATGAAAATTATTATCAATTCTAGATTTAGAATAACAGCGTATTTTATAGTATACTGATAAATTTGCAATATCATCATAAACAATAACTTGCATGAAAAATTGAGAGAAAACTAAAAAAAATATTTAAGTATTGGCCAAAAAGTTAATACACTGTTTCCTTACTTTTAAATATAAAAAAGTTTATCTTATGTTTATTTATTGCTCTTTTTACTTTTCTCACAAGAAATATTTATATTTTTGTTATGTAGAAATAATTACATGTTATCTTAAGTAAACTTTAATAGGGCATGTTTTAAAATACTTTAAAAACGTCGATATTTAGTGTCATAGGATAGGTTGGCATAAAAAAACAGTTACCCCCCCCCCCCACTCCTGTAAAAATAGTTTTAAATAGCCTTTTAAAACGTGCATTGCCCTTATTATAAGGGGGTTAAATTTGAAATAAATTCAAAATAAGGAAAGGGGCAATTTTTTTATATGCCTAATCCCTGCGAGGGGTATGTAACCATGCGGGCTTATACCAGCGGTAACCTAACCTAACCTAAGTAATAAACAAACAAACGAAAAACTAACCTCTCAATTATTCTATTTTTTTTCAAGTTACTTTGTGTGAGAAAGCCATAAATGTTGATTTATCATCCATTGCCCTACCCCTATATTCCTGGTGAATTATGAAGTCCATTCATTATTTTGGACAAGCAGCAGCATTCCATGTTTTTACAAGCCGTGCATTTTAAACATAATTTCAACACACATTTCTAACAAGGAGGGAGAGAACAATGTATTTTAAACATAATTTCAACACACATTTCTAACAAGGAGGGAGAGAACAATGTATTTTAAACATAATTTCAACACACATTTCTAACAGGGATGGAGAGGACAGTTGATTTTGAAGATAAATTCAACACACATTTCTTACAGGGAGGGAGAGGACAATGGCTTTTAAACATAATTTCTACACACATTTCTTATAGGGAGGGAGAGGACAATGGATTTTAAACATAATTTCTACACACATTTCTTACAGGGAGGGAGAGGACAATGGATTTTAAACATAATTTCTAAACACATTTCTTACAGGGAGGGAGAGGACAATGGATTTTGAAGATAATTTCAACACAACTTTCTAACAGGGAGGGAGAGGACAATGTATTTTAAACATAATTTCAACACAACTTTCTAACAGGGAGGGAGAGGACAATGTGTTTTAAACATAATTTCAACACACATTTCTAACAGGGGGAGAGGACAATGGATTTTAAACATAATTTCAACACGTCATTTCTAACAGGGAGGGAGAGGACAATATATTTTAAACATAAATTCTAAACACATTTCTAACAGGGAGGGAATGGACAATGTATTTTAAACATAATTTCTACACACATTTTCTAACAGGGAGGAAGAGGACAATGCATTTTAAACATAATTTCTAAACACATTTCTAACAGGTTTCTGGGGGGGGGGGGAGTACAATAATAAGGAAATAAATCTGCAGCTTTTTCTTTTTTTTTCCCCGATATAAAAGGTATTACTTTGGTATTCTAACCCCTGTATTCCTGAACTTTTACTCGTTTTAGTCTTGAGTAATTACACATTACATGATAAAAAAAGGCATTAGTAAAAAAAAGGTTGGCAACATCCATAAAAGCGAAGCTCTGAGATGGAAGAAGAAACTAACATTAACACTTGTACAATGTATGGAATGAATAATCAGAATAAAATCTATGAGTCTAAACAAAATTGTAGGTAAATTTGTTGCAAAACTGCTTAAATAGATGATACAGATTAAGGGCATACTTATATTTCTAGAACTAGATTGTAGAAATGCTTCGCTTATAACAATGGATTCCAAAAATCAGATGACTAGGATAATTATATCACTTTAAAAATTGTTTTAAAAAGGTTAAAAAGCAACATGTTTTACGGACTTTCTGGTAACAATTTTAAAGTTGCTACGCTTGTTAAATCGTACATTACTGGTTTATGAATGAGCCTGCAAAGACTATAGTACAATTTTAACATGTACAAATTAACTAAGTGAGCTAACCGTTAAAACAATAATTATAGAAAAGCTTCGCTTTTAAATATAATGAAAACTTATAGATACAAATTTTTTATATGAATTTCTTTTTATCTTTTAATAATTTCAAATATATATTATATATAATATCAAGAGCTATAGTTTTGGTAAAGAATTTAAGTTGTAAAGTTAAAAAAATTGCTAAACCTTAAAAATGTTAGACCCTCTTGTTAACTAAAAAGATTTTTCCTAATACATACTTTGGTAAATTATAGCTCTAAATTAAACAACTATAAATTAAATATTTATTTTATCATAATCAAATGGATATTTAGCTCAATTAGTTTCATAATATTTTAAATGTATGTTTATTTTTTTAGCTTTAAGTTTAGTACGATTTGATAGTCTAAAAGTTTTTGGATAAACTAAACTTAAAGAAATGCCCTATTACTGAAAAAGCAAAGTATCAGAAGTATTCCTCTTACAGTTGAACAAAAATAAACAATTTAAAAAGGAAAGGCCTAGAAAATGTCAAAACACTTCGCAACTTTCATTTTTCCTCTATTTAGAAAAGATTTGTTATGGACAGTAAAGATTCAAATTACTAGACAGACATATATTACTTGACTTTTTAAATTAATTACTTCTAAGTGGATTTTTATGTTAATGGTATTTGAAGCTCTAAACTTGGAAGGTAGAACAAACAAACACAATCACTATTATATCAGAACTTAATCAGTATAATATAAATTTAAAAGTCTTAACAAAATTGTTAATTTGTTGCAAAATTGCTTAAATAATAGTGTTTAATGGCATATTAACAATTTAAGACTTGACTTAGAAATGCTTTGTTTATGGCACTAGAAATTATTATTTCAAAGATCAAAATAGACCTATGGACTTTCTGACATTATTAACATGCCCAAATTAAATATAAGAGGTAATATGGCATTACAAAAAATAGACGATGGTAATGATAAATAAAAAAGTTTATTCCTCCCAAACGTACAAAAATATGACATGATTAAAATCGATCTAAATTTTGAAAACTCTAATATCTTAAAATTCTGAAGTTTTTTTTTCATCACAACATTTTTTTTTCAAGTGCCTCTAGGCAATGAATATATTATTACTTGGATCTTACACCAGATTTTCATGTTCTCCAATAAAATGAAGCTTGCAGTGGTTTACTATAATGATTCCCCACTTCTACCCCCTTTTCCTATCCCCTCCCCACCAACTGCATGAACGAACTGGCGAATAAACGAGTTCAATGTTAGCAAGCTAAATTGACTACATTTTTCCCCTGTTCTAATATCCATGTATATTGTATATTATACATCCATTCGCTGGACGCAAAATAAAAGTTGAACAGTTTTAAATAGTTTGTGTAAATGTAGGTAAAGATCAAGGATAAGGATATTGCTTTCGAGAAAAAAATTATTTTGACACCAGTCAAGAATACTAACGGCTACGACCCTAGAGGCCTCTAAGGATACTTAAAGATAGGACTGAGGGTGGGGAGTATGTTTACCCTCAACTTTAATTTAATTTTAATTCGAACCTCCTCTATAAAAAGAGTTATAAACCTTTCTATAAGACCTGTAGGAGGCTTCACAGTATAGGAAAAATAAAATGATTCTGTTGTTAGCGTGATCTTAAGCAACAGAAATTCAATATGTAGGTTAAACACCTTACCATAAATAGCTATACTTTTTTTATGAGGATTTTTCAATAAATCGCAAAATATGTTATGATAGGTAAATAAATTTCTAGTTTAATTAATTAAGAGTTTGTGTTTAATTCAAGAGAAAGTAAAAAAAATACTTTTTTCATTTTCCAAAGATATTTTAAGATGTTGACGCCTGATAGAAACATAATTACAACATTTTGTCTCAACAAAAATTCAAAAAATGCAATTTTGTTCCCAACAAAGCGTCTCATTTTCAACATTCATTGTCAAAGTTGATTTCAAGGTACATTTTTCTACCCCGAAAAAAGTAGAATAGTTTCGGTCTAGTACATTTTAAAACTTGCAAATTTTTTATAAAAAACAATATTTAGTAATTTTAGATAATTTGTTGTAATTATGAAAAATTTGACAAGAAGATAAGGTTTTGTTATGATTCTGATGCACTGTGAGGCATCATATTATTTTGTGATACTTAAGATATCTTGAACGGCTAGAAATCTGTTTAAAAGAGGTAGAAGAAGGGGGCATAAAAATAGCCTAAAATTCACGACGCAAAGCGGAATAATCGTGTATTCAAAAATATGTAGGTTATACTTAATTCTTATTCAATTTTTGGCCATTTTTGAAAAAGTGATTTCAAGCTTTAAGACTAATTTTTAAAAATTAAATTGATTTAAAACATATGTATTTTTTGCATCATAAAACACTATAATTTATCTAATACGCAAAGTTAAAATCAGCTTAAATTTAACACACTTGTGATAAATTTAAAATAGGGCTCGACAGCCCTTGCAACATTTTGCAGAATGTGTTTAATTTTGCAATTTTGCTGCTGAATTTTTATTTGCCAATCCACAGCCGAATCTTTAACTGCATAAAAAAAAAATTTTGGTATTTTTTATAAAAAAAAAATTCTACAGAAAACCAACCTTCCGCTCTTAAAATTTGCTGCTGCCGAACCGTATTATAGTAAGTTTTATTTTACACATTTTTGATAAAAGGTAACAGTTTTATTGCCATTTCAATGTGTTTCTTGTTAATTTAATTAAAACAACTAATTGTGTAACTTAGGGAAGTGATTTAATTGTTAAATGTTCATCACACATTAGTTATAGAAATAACTTTCAAATAAAAAGGGATAAAATATTATCTATAACGATTTTCGTAATAAAATTTCACTAGGGAATAGCTTAAAACCATGATATAACCAGTATAAATTTCCCTTTAATTTGAAACATATTCTTAGTACTCAAAAGACTTAAAAACAAAAAGCTAGAATATTATGTTTTTGCTATGATTGTTACTTATTTGCAAAAAGTATCTATCTACATCATGGATGTAGGGAGGAAGGGGTCAATGAACTGAAAATTACACTGGTACCCAAAGTTTTATAGCCACGTTATCCTATTCGTTTAATCAAAAACTTTTGGTACTTTTATTGAATATTGTTTTGTTTCTTTTCTAACTAGTAGTACTAGGGGTAATTTTGTTTAACATCATTGAGGATGTGTATCATTTATCCCTCTTGATTTTATACCTTTAGGTACAAGAATTGACCTTAGATTAAAAATCTCTAAAGATATAACATGAACAATCTCTCTTCAATGAATGGCATGGTGTTAAATGATTTAACCTCCATTGTCCTCTCCCTCCCTCCCTGTTTTCTACTCTGTACTCCGTATTTTCTATTAGAAAAGCATTTTTATGTAATCTCTTTTGCATACCAGATTATCTCTCACTTACTCTATATATAACACAAGGAGGCTACGCCCCTAGTTACATCTAGGGAATCTGCAGGCTGTAGGGAGAAGTCGACACTCAACTTTTAATTTTGAACTATGGGAAGTTTTGAGTATCTTCGCTAAAAATGATATACGCTTAAGAGTGTCGGTTTGAATAAATTGCAAAATGTAGTAAAAATGATTACAGTCGAGACTTAAAATTAGGGGTAAGGTTGGGGGGAGATAATAAATAAAGTGTATTTTTCTGGAAGAGGAAAGGGTAGGGTGCGGGGTATCTATCTAAGAGAGATATACAGAAATAAAAGGATAGAAATAAGATTTTAAAAACTGATTATAGATCCTGCAAAAGTGCTTTAACTGCAAAGTGATTCTATGCAGCCAAAGGCCTTTATCAAAGGAAGCAGTTAAAGTTAAGTTGAGCCTTATAAGTATTTGGATAAAGCTTACTTTTATATAACTTAACTTAATTATACTTGTTTTAATTTGTAAAACATTTTATTGAATAAAATTACTAGTCCTATGTCCCTTCTATCCCTGATAAAAAGCTGTGAGTTAAGTATAGGCCTAGAAATGAAAATAAACAATGAGAATGGACACTCCTAAATTTTGCAACAGAGTTGCCATTTTGCAAAAAAAATATATATTACATACATTTAAAATTATTTTGGGTTTATTTGTTGGTACATTCATAACATCGGCATTTCACAAGAAAATCAGCGGTGTACCTTGAATAGCAGCCGAGAAAATCACATTTCCCACCAAAGCGTTACGGACTCACGGAAGTAAATTTTAGAGTAGTTTCGAGAATAAAAATAAAATCTTAGACTCTCAAGTTTTTTTAAAATCTGGGAACTCTGTTTCATATTATTTATTTTGACCATCATATCTCACACAACTTTTAATATACATTTTCTTACGAGTCACATTTTGCTTATATTTTAGTTTAGTTTTTACCCTCTAGCTACAGATTGATACAACCTTTTAGTGAAACTTAATATTTTTTAGTAGTGGAACTACCCTACAATTCACTTTTGCTGTATGTCTATTGTCTATCCGTCACTACGTCCGTACAGCTATGAAGAAAATGTGATATTATCGGTTGCTATTCAAGTTAGATGGCTGAAATTTAATTGTGACGATTCTCATAACAATTAGTAGGCACATTATATACGTTGTCCGTCAGTCTGTCAGTCATGCTTCAAAAATATACATTAAAACACATGTGAAAGGTTTTGTGTTTTTTTCCCAATAAATTTGTTCTTGATTTCAATCCATGATTTTTTATGCTTCGCTACTTGTGGATGTTGTCATCCTAACTTACATAGATAAAACTAGGATAGATTTATACATAAGTCGACTTAAAGTAAAAAATCATTATATTTCTTCTAACTTTACATCAAATATAGATAAAATTAGAAGTTTTGCTAAAAAACATTTCAGATAAATCATCTTTCTACAAATTTTCTTAAAATTTAACAAAATATTTACAATTAATCTATAAATTATTATTGTTTTACATTTTTCGAGGGAAAAAATATATTAGCTCTGCAAGTTCATTGATATTTTGTTACTTTAATTCAGGTTATGTTAAATTAGGTCAAAGAGCATTAAAGCTAGAGGCCCTGTAGGGCTTGGCTCCTCCGCAGGGGTTGGGTATAGGTTACTACCCACACTGCGCCAGTATTTTCAACCGCCACTGTGTGTGATAAAGAATGTTAATATAATAACACATCATGTTAGCTATATATGCAGAGTAGCTTCGTACAAAATAAATAGCATCCCATGAAAGGTCCATTAATAGCATCACGCTTACAAATATCTTCAATCAGTTGTTGCATGTTCCGCGTATTAGAAACATGACAGCTGCAGTTTTAAGATTTAAAATGATAAAATAGTGATGTAGGAATTAATCTACAACCCTCTCTCCCTCCTAAAATTTACAAACTACTAAATAATTAGGTACACTTCGCATTGAAATATTTTAATGATTTATTTTGATTAGTGAAAAAGTTTAAGAATAGTTATTTATCGCATCGTATTATATACAGATTTTCGTGGATATTAAAATGAAGTATTATAGAATTAAAATTAGTTTTGTTAGCCCGAGTGGCCTAAAGCTCGGACTAATAAAACTGGTATTAATTTTACGATTTTTATTTTAATATTCGTGGGAAAATTTTTTTTTCAGTATGACTAAGAACCAGTTCTCATCCAACGGATATCAATCGGTTTCGAAGCCTTACTGGAAATAAACTTCTATAGATAAAATAATTTCAAATTGTGCCATAGTTAACTTTTTTAGATGTGAAAAAAATTGTAATATTAAAAATAAAAATACCCTACATAATTTAAGTAAGAAATTGAAATATTTATTTGATAAAATGCTACGTATTTGAAAGTGACACTATTACAAAAATTTAAGGCATGAGATGAAGGTATATTGCAACTGAATAAAAAGTGTGTTCTACTCAAAATTTAAAATTCTGACTCTACATGAAGGTTCTGTTTGTCTGGATGTCAGACCAAATTTATTGTTTATTAATATTAGTATAACATATTACTGTGTCTTTATTTATTGGTAGAAGTATATTTCTTTAAATGTCATATCCCTTTTCCGCGCGTAAGGAATGTTTGATTTTGTCAATATTAGGTTAAATTAAGATAACTTAGAAATACAAAAAATTGTTTGAATCTTATTGCAAAAAATATCCATTAAGTTTAAAATATCCATTTTGTTTAATGAAAAGGTGCCCTTACCCTCCTGGAGGGAAATGTAGGAATAACCTAAACAACTTTGATCAAATCTATTTTTTATATAGAGTTTGGAAAAAGTTTTAGTATAAAGTACTTTTATTCAAATAGAGAAAAAATACTTTTACTTAATTACAGTTTAATAATATTTTTTTTATTTAATACTTTTCTTTTGAGATAGAGAAGCTAAAAGCACTTAAATTAATTGTCATCATCCCTTTCTTTCCCCAAAATAGATTTGATTCTAAAAAAAACTAAAATGTGGGGGAAGAAAAATATATTCTCTCATGTCCTATCCTTGCACCTTGCTGTTCCCCCTGAATTTTAATATAATGCAACAAAGGTTCTTTGAAACATTGGGAAAGAAAGGGTGACTGTAGCTAAAGACATTTGTATTTCAGAATGCATTCAAAACAGTTAAATATTTAAAATAGCTAAAACTGCCATTTTGAATTTAAACAGCTGTAAACATTACCTTATAGTAGTTAGATATACGAACACTTTACCATTAACTAGCGGCTATGCCTCTAGCATCTAGGGGCTCTGTATTTTTATAGGGGCTGGAAAAATAGCCTAAAACCATCACTACCTAAAGTAAGGAAATGAAATCGGTTCTTAGGTTAATGAGATCATTCGCTACAGACAAAAACATTTTACTAGATTATTTCAAAGGTTATGATGATAATCTAAATTTAATATGATCAGAAAGCAAACTTTTTATATTTGATTAATTTGACTGTATTGTTTGAGCTCCTAATATCTAAGTGTGAATGTGTTAGTGACAAATAAATGCATTCATTGTCCTGTGGGGGGAGAGGGATAATTATTCACAGATTCTAATTTTAGGGACGAAGCCCATTTTGTTCCGAATTTGTATCACTTTTGAAAAGTGCGACTCCAGTTACGTCATATTTTTCTTTCCCGAAAAAGGGAAGGGGGAAAGAAAAAAAAGGGATGGGGGGAAGAAAAAAGAGATGAGAATAAAGGGGGTTTTCCTCATCTCTTTTGAAGAGATTTTCTTCCCCCCTTCCCTATTTCGGGAAAGAAAAATATGACGTAACTGGAGTCGCACTTTTCAAAAGTGATACAAATTCGGAACAAAATGGGCTTCGTCAATTTTATGGGTTCTTTTATATTGAATTCTAAATAACTATGTCAAATTGTTGGACTTTTAAATACTGATTTTATTCTACAGTAATTACACCTATTACTGACATAAAATTTTGTAGGAATTCTTATTACCAATTGGGGAAATGCCTTGGTCCACAGAAAGAGCAACTAAATTCCATTCATGTATTGGACTTTTGCACGAAGATATATTTTATATTTATGTTTATTTCCACGATGAATTTACTTCACTTTCCCTGAAGAATACAATTAGCTGCCTTAATAAGTTTTACTCCGACTAAAGGCCTAATTATTAGACGTTATACTCATTTTTGGCAAATATATAAATGTGCACATAAATTAAAAATTCAAAACAAATTATTTTTCTTTGATTTTAAGTATGATGTCGGGTATGCTTTTTTCGATATAAAATTAATTAAATTTTATAAAAATGTCTACTTTTCCAAGTTTTTAAATGTAGTATATTTGGACTAAGCAATTTATGAGTTTAACCTACCTTACAATATATTCTTTGATGATTGAAAAGGTATAATATTATAGTCAAATGCGGAGATTTTTTATACCTCCTCCCCCCCCCCCCACTTAAACAAAAATTGAAGGGTTGTGAGCGTTAAGGGGGTGTAATGTAAACCACACGTATTTTCATCAATTTAAATCGAATTTGGTAATTTCATTTTTGTATAATATCAGAAAATGTATCTTTTTGTCTTTTTTTTTGTTTGTTTAAAAAATCACAAAAGGTAAATAATACAAATAAAATTTTTCCCTTTTCCATAATTGTATAGCTGAATAATTACTTATGTTGATAGATTAATTTTGTCTAGTTTACATTCTAATATATAATATACATATTTCTGTAAGCACAGCTCTTACAAACTTTAGCCTGTTCGTCATAAATTACCACGTACAATAAAAGAAAAAAATCTATACTGAAAAATCACAAATTTTCATCATATTATAAAATCATATTTTTTTATTTTACTATCCGCCGAAAGTTGTCTATAATTTAATGCGATAAATAACTATTAACGCATCGTCTTTTAGGTGGTTTTGTGGGAAAAGTAAAATAAAAAATATAAGATAAATTAATTTTTTTGGGGGGCTTAGGGGTAGATTCTTTTGTAGAAAGTTATGCTTGTTCATATTATGCATTTCAATCCTTCACAAAGATTAATTGTTTTTGCCTTCCAGTGGACAATTATCTTTGACAGCTCTATACCTTTATTTTAGCTCAAATATTTCTTTAATTGTTTTTTAAATCATACAAATATAAATTACTTTTTTTATGTATATACTTAGAATAAATAGGTAAATAAGTGAATATACTTCTTAGTTGTAACTTTGATTATAAAAAACATTCCTTACACATAAATAAGCAAATAAAGATTGGTTGGTCAAATAAATATTGTTTCCAGAATAGCCTCGAAAACCGATTAATATCCTCTGCATTAGAACCGGTTCTTAACTATACTGAAGAAAAAAAACATGTATAGTATCGTATTAGAGACAATTTTCCAAGAATGATAAAATAAAAATCATAAAATTAATACCAGTTTAGTTAGCCCGGTGTTCTCCAGGCTAACTAAACTTGATTTAATTTTTCGTTTAATATCTGCAAAAAGATATCTATAATACGATGCGATAAATAACTAAAAATACATTGACAATGATAATTGTAAGAATCGCATTTATACCTAACAAGCTAAAAAATATTTTTGTCCAATATAATATAGAACATTTTAAACTTTAGTCAACATGGAAAATTTTCTCGAAAATAGTCGGTCATTCCGACGTATGGAACCCCACACTCTATTTTAGAGTGACTGCGCTGCGGGAAAAAAGTTAAATCTGATTTAAGCTGTTGTACAAAAAAGGTAAAAAATGGGATATCATTCTTTCTACCTAAATCACAAAAATTCTTTGTGTGTATGAGTGTGTGTGTGTGTTAGTGTGTTGGTCTTTTTATTTGAATGGAAACATAGTTCATTTACTAATATTTTGAAATAAAAAAGAAATATATGAAAAAGTTATTTCACCATTCTTTTCCTAAATGTAAACCTGCTGTCATTTTTAGATTACAGTTTAGAGTTCTTTGGTGCTTTAATATATAAATTGAAAATAAAGTGTGGGATTGACTTTTTTATCTTATGCCCATATCTGCGGTGCTTCAACCCTTCGGACTTACCATATCCCCAATAAAACTGACCGAAAGTAAAGCAGAAACTCCCCCCTACCCCTCAACTAACTTACTTTCAATTTATTTCAACCAAGGGAGGTTTTGTACTCGACAAGGCATTTGAGGGAAACCACAAATCTCTTATTTTGCTAAGTTATACTCTATATCTGTATTTTTTCCACACTTTAAATTTGGGCCCATGCCTAACATTACATAAATACATTACAATTTCTTTGTTGTACATAAAAGTAAATATTGTATGATAGTATCTAATGTTTATTATGATGAACTACATGTTGCAAGAAGAACGAGGTCACTGAGTAGATTACATACAATGTATTTAGCTTTTTTTTTCAGGCTCAATATTATGGCAGAGATGGGGACAAAGAATAAAGTACTTCTCTAGTCTCACACTGGGATCCTTTATTCACTTTATTACAAGAAAAGGAAGCTGAAGAAAGAGATTCTACAACGTATAAAAAAAGATCAAGAAGTTATAGAGAGAGGTGGAGAAGATATAAAGGGGAAGAAAAGTGGGTGAAATTTTGTGCATTCTCTGACAAAGGCGGCGCAAAAAGTGAATTGCCACCAAGACTTACTTTCAATCAAGGTTTATAGATACAAGGTTAAGTTTTTTAGTTGGCGCTTGCTAATTTGTTTTAAATATAAACATTATTAGATCATAACTAGTAAAGTTCATAGTAACTTTAGGACAAAGATAAACAGTTACTTGATGTTCTAATAATACCAATAAGATATTTATAAGTTCAAAATTATTTCTTTTTTTTACCAAGACATAATCAATACATGTATAAAAGTACTGATTTCTCGAATATATTTAAGATTATAAACTTATAATGAATAACCCTGTAATCTATTATAATGAAGGAAACTGAAAGAAAGTTTCTGACTGTGAGCAAAATTTCAAACAATTAGATTCTGAAATGGAATTGTGAAAGAAAAGTTTAAGAATAATCCAGCATCATGGCTACAGAACTAAGTCTTGCAGAGCAGATTAATTTGCAGGTAATTGATATTTTTTGAGAAAGAGGAAAGATATCATTTTGGATTGCAGGGTAAATATAAAATTGCCCATCAAACTAAAAAAATACTGAATATTTGGACACTCAACTTAATAAAAAAATCAATCAAAGAAAAGTCCCCAAAGTTGATAAGTTAACAAATTAGAAAACGTTAATATAAAACTTTGGAGACTAGTCTAAGAACCTAGTAATAGTGTCTAACTTTTTATCTTTGTGACGTAACAAAAATCCATCTCTTTTTTAGGGGTTTCCTTTCCCACCTCCCCTCTCATCCTTTGATTTTTGTTACGTCACAAAGATAAAAAGTTAGACACTATTACTAGGTTCCTAGTCTAATAAATAGCCCAATGTCTCCTCCCTCCATGCATCTGTCACAATATAAAATTTTATAACTAACATTATTATGTTTCTAATAAAGTTCATATCTGCTCTGTTACATTATCTATGTTAATAGAGTGTAAGCTTATGGTTTGGTCATTCCAAGACAACATTTACAAATTCTAAATCCTTGTTTATGGACTCTTGCTGATCATGGCTTACTTTCACATACTAAACTTAGTAAGTTTTATAAACTTAGCTATAAAACCCAGCAAAATTACCTTATAAACAGGACAATTATTTTTTTCTTATTATTATCACTTTTAAACTTGTTTTTTTTTAAGGAGGACCTTATGGCCAGGATGAATATGAGCCTGTGTGAGCTTCCCTTTGAGATGCACAACATCAGCAACCTCTCTGGTATCTGTGATCCCTCTGCACCTCCTTCTGGTGGTCTACCACATTCTATCATGACTATTATTCAAATATTTTATGGGCTTATCTGCCTATTGGGTCTCATAGGTATTATTTTACATTCAAAAACTGAGAAATTTGTAACAGCTTTATCTACTCCTTTCCTAATAATTATAGAGTAGAATCGCAACTGAAAAAAAATCTTACATCTTTTTGGTGATTTGGCATCTTCATACTTTCCAATTCTGATGAGTAGACAACCAGTCAAAAACCTTTTAGAAAAAGTGCATTTCAAATCTTTTCCTAACAGTTTCCCTCAAAGTTCCTAGTCAAGCAACTCCTCCCCCCTTTAAAAAAAGAAAAGAAATAATGTTGAAGGAAAGTTTAATTTTAGTGTGTTTTAAAAAAGTATTTAGGTCAGGTATAAGCCCTGTAGGGTTGGGACCCCCTGGCAGGGGTTAGACATAAAAAATATCTTATATGAAACATAAGGGGTGGATTTATGTTCTCACTTGGCACTTTGATGGAAAGCACCATTTTATCTTTCAAATTTTTTTCTTTTTATTAGATAAAAAGATTGTTACATTCTGTGAAGTCTAGACTGCATAGATAATGTAGTATCTAATGTAAAATATAGTGATATAGATATAGTGCGTAACCTTAGTAAATCTATTTGCTTTAGGAAACTCTTTGGTGATCTATGTAGTATTACGGTTCTCCAAGATGCACACAGTAACAAACCTGTACATACTCAACCTTGCTATTGCGGATGAAGCGTTCTTAGGTAAGATTAAACTTGTAAATCAATAAACCTTGAAAAAATATGTAATATTTAGAGGAACGGTGACAAATAGTTTATGTTTCTATTTTTGATCAGTTTCTATTATTTCAAAATTGATGTTCCTATCAGTAAAATAAAAACACAAATTATGCATGATTAGATTCAATATAACAGTTAATATTTTATAGTAGAAATAAAGTTCAAATTATAATCAAAGACTTTTAAAAAGTCAAGCTACATTAAAAAATGGCGATAATACGACTGGTTAGCAATAAATTTAAGCACTGAAATAGGTTTCAAAGATTATATGCTAAAGCATTACAATTCTGACTAATAGCTTTATCAATCTAAATTTTGTAAAATGAAAATGGTAAAATGGTGAATGTTAATATTTTTGCCTTGGTGTACCTGGATTTACAAATGTCTAGACAAATCAGGTTTTATTAAAACATTCCTGGCTAAAATATTATCTTTCTTCACTAGTATTTTCATGGGTTGTAGCAGATATGTGTAAGAATATTAGTAGCAAAGAAACAGCAAGCAACATTTTCGGCCATAAAAATCTGTTGCATAAGCGGACAGACGAACGGACGTAAAAATAGAGTATTGAAAAACAAAAAGAAAATGAGTAAGAAATTTGAATTTGGAGTTTGGACTGAACAGTTTAGAAACATTTAATTGACACTTCTTTAAAAGTTTTATTTTCTATATTTCAATAAGCTATATTTTCTTTTGGCGATCTCTAATTCTTTATCGTTATAATATAATAGGTGTCAGAACGCAATAAGCAAAACATAGTACGATTTTTAGGACTTTATTAGAGAGATTATTATTGTATTTTGTTGTCCTTGATTTCATTATTCCTAAAATAGGATGAAAAGGACATGCCTAAATAGACGATAAATTCTATCCATTATGGACGGGCGGGTATACCCTAATTACAGAAATGCTTTGCTTTTACAAATTCGCAGAAACCTGTAAATAAAACATACACACAAACATCCATACACACTCCCTTACATACAAACACACGGCCTACTTTGTAGAGAATTTATATTTAGCAAGGAAATTTGACTTGAAGCCTAATTTATGTGTTTTGGCTTATCATACAGATTTGCTGCTATACAATTTTATGCCATTAGCCACGTAAATTGTGTCCTGTGTAGAGACAGAAATACACTTTTTGCAATATTATGCTCCTTCAAAATAAGAGAAAATCATATGCTTCCCTCCTAAGCCGTCTTTTTATTTACTAGCGGCTGCGCACCTACCATCTTGTGGAGAAAGGGATCAGAGGTGGATTCTTAAAAAAAATTTGCCCCACTAATCGCTTATTGGGGCAAAATTGTTTTCGTGAAAAATCCACCAAAATCACATTAAAAATCTACAAAATCACATCAAAAATCTAAAAAATGGTTATTAACATAAGATTTTATTTAATTTTTGTAGATTTTTAATGTGATTTTGGTGGATTTTTCACGAAAACAATTTTGCCCCACTAAGCGATTAGTGGGGCAAATTTTTTTAAGAATCCACCTCTGAAAAATGTCCTAAAAATAGCTCAAGACTTAATTTTTTTTTTAAGTTTTAATTTTTGCTTCTATATCATAACAAAATAAAAGAAAAATGGCTATAAAGCATTAAAACTTTGTTAAATCTTGTATAATATTCTAAAAATGTTTATGTAAATGTATAGAAGAAAAACAAAAGACGAAAAGAAACTTTAGGTTAAACGTAAACTTTTAAGAAAAATTAATTTTGCCCCATGCATAACTTCAGAAATTTAATCCTTCTTCTAATATTACAAAAATACTATAGCTATTTCAATCAACTTGAAATTTGTATTATTAATTTGATCAAATTTAACCTTTTTGCTATTTTTTCCATACGTATTTATCTTTAAAAGAAAATGCTTATTATTAAAAGCAAAGTTTTTCTATAATAGGGTCGGTCCGTCCGTCCGTCCGTCCAAGACAGATAGCTTTTTTGTTAATTTAGGCATTTTAGAATTGTCCTATCGATTTCAAACTTTGCATGGTGATTCCTGTGGTAGTTAGGTACGATTTAAACAGCGTAGCAACTATATAATCATTACCAGAATGTCCGTACGTCCATTTTAAACATTTTGATTTTTACTTTTTTAACAACAAATTTTTATGTCATCTAATTATCCGATTGTTCTAATTTTTGGTATACTGATTCCTGATACTATTTATATTTAGCAAGGAAATTTGACTTGAAGCCTAATTTATGTGTTTTGGCTTATCATACAGATTTGCTGCTATACAATTTTATGCCATTAGCCACGTAAATTGTGTCCTGTGTAGAGACAGAAATACACTTTTTGCAATATTATGCTCCTTCAAAATAAGAGAAAATCATATGCTTCCCTCCTAAGCCGTCTTTTTATTTACTAGCGGCTGCGCACCTACCATCTTGTGGAGAAAGGGATCAGAGGTGGATTCTTAAAAAAAATTTGCCCCACTAATCGCTTATTGGGGCAAAATTGTTTTCGTGAAAAATCCACCAAAATCACATTAAAAATCTACAAAATCACATCAAAAATCTAAAAAATGGTTATTAACATAAGATTTTATTTAATTTTTGTAGATTTTTAATGTGATTTTGGTGGATTTTTCACGAAAACAATTTTGCCCCACTAAGCGATTAGTGGGGCAAATTTTTTTAAGAATCCACCTCTGAAAAATGTCCTAAAAATAGCTCAAGACTTAATTTTTTTTTTAAGTTTTAATTTTTGCTTCTATATCATAACAAAATAAAAGAAAAATGGCTATAAAGCATTAAAACTTTGTTAAATCTTGTATAATATTCTAAAAATGTTTATGTAAATGTATAGAAGAAAAACAAAAGACGAAAAGAAACTTTAGGTTAAACGTAAACTTTTAAGAAAAAATTAATTTTGCCCCATGCATAACTTCAGAAATTTAATCCTTCTTCTAATATTACAAAAATACTATAGCTATTTCAATCAACTTGAAATTTGTATTATTAATTTGATCAAATTTAACCTTTTTGCTATTTTTTCCATACGTATTTATCTTTAAAAGAAAATGCTTATTATTAAAAGCAAAGTTTTTCTATAATAGGGTCGGTCCGTCCGTCCGTCCGTCCAAGACAGATAGCTTTTTTGTTAATTTAGGCATTTTAGAATTGTCCTATCGATTTCAAACTTTGCATGGTGATTCCTGTGGTAGTTAGGTACGATTTAAACAGCGTAGCAACTATATAATCATTACCAGAATGTCCGTACGTCCATTTTAAACATTTTGATTTTTACTTTTTTAACAACAAATTTTTATGTCATCTAATTATCCGATTGTTCTAATTTTTGGTATACTGATTCCTGATAAGTACAATATTATAAGCAAAGAAACTCTATAATTAAGTCCTAAAATGTAAGTATATCCATAAACATTATTCTGTATCAAGAAGTTTTTCAACAAATTTACTCACAATTTTGCTTTGTCTCTTATTCATTTATATTATGATTATTCAGTTCTGACACTATACAAGTGTTAATGTCCGTTTGTCCAACCGTTTCAGAGCTTCGCTTTTATGGATGTTGTCATCCTTGTTTTTTTTATTTAAAACTAAACAAGGATGACAAGCACAATAAAGCACCAACATTTAAGGGGATGGACCAACGGACAAAATAAGTTCAAGGACAAATATTCAAGGTCATAAAAAATGCGTGTTCTTTTAAAAAGCACGACACCTTTTCCATAAAAAATGTTTAGGTCTTTTGTAGCATTGACGAAAAACAAACAGACAAATTTGAATTTCTTACTGAGAAATACAATTATCCGTCTAGTTTCTTGCAGACGGACAAACATTTCAAATTATAGATAGGCTTTGCCACTAAAAAAGCTCTACAACTATAAATATTACTAATTTTGAAATTTACTTTAATGTTAAAACGCGTAAAGTTTGTATAATGTTAGGAAAATTAATTAACTTTATTAATATTTGATCAAAGCAACCTCTTTGAGGTGTTAAACAAGGATCAGAATATTGCGCAGAAAGGTAAATTAGGGTTATTTAAAACTTTAATAAAGATGCTCCTTTGCAAGTAAAAAATGTGAAAAGCCTTAACAAAAGTCAATGTAAAATTTAATGCAAATTTTAAAACATACTGAGTTTAAACTTTTTGTATGATATAATTATCATATTCATTTATTTTTAGTAGCGAAGCTACTCTATAATTCGAAATGTCCGTCCGTCTGTCCGTCCGTCCGTCTGAGACAAAGTGGGGGAAACGTGATTTTCTCGGCTCCTATAAAAGATAGACAGCTGAAATTTTTAGTGAAGATTCTTATAACATATGCCCATCTAATCTATACATTGTTTTGTCCAACCGTCTGTCATTTGGGGTGATGGATCGATTCCTACATTTTCATGTTTTTCTGATTTTCTCAACTCCTTTTTAAGATAATGGGCTTAAATTTTCAGGGATTGCTTAAATTTACATTTTACATATTTTCCTTAAGTTTTATTACGATTTTCTTATTAATAGGGGTGCTAGATCGATTCCTAGATTTTTAGGTTTTCTATTGTTTTCTCAATTCCTATTCAAAATTTACGGCTAAAATTATCAGGGATTGAATATGCTAATAGTCTACATATTTCCATCAAGTTTCATTAAGATTTGTTTATATATTGTGGTGCTAGATCGATTCCTAGATTTTTAATTTTTCGTGATTTAAAGGTTGCGTGATTTTGAATTTTTCGTCATTTCCCTATTTCATCAAATATATAGGATGACACTGGTATATGATAAATATATTCATAATATACATTCATAATTTCTGAGTTTCGCTACTTATGGATGCTGTCATCCTTGTTTGGAATGATGATTCATAGGATAACATTGCCCAATATTATAAGCGAAACACCTATAATTAAATCATAAAATTAGATTAGGTCTTTACAAAGATTCCTCAAATCACTCAATTTTGCAACAAATTTAATTTAATTTTGTTTAGACTTTAACATCGATGATCTGCTTATTTCTAGCAAGTTCTGACACTCCACATAAGTTATTGTTCGTTTGTCCTTTCTTTTTTACTTTTTGGATGTTTTAATCCTTGTTTTTATATTTCTGGTGTTTATATGAACTGATCCAATGATTATATTCAGTTGGAATCCCGTTCCTGGTGACGACCATGGCGCTGCGAGAGTGGCCGTTTGGCTCCATTGTCTGCAAAATATACTTCACAACAACCTCCATCAATCAAATTACAAGCTCCATCTTTCTCACTGTTTTATCAGGTATCTTGATCTTTAAGGAAAAGAAAATAAACGATAAATAGATGTTCACAAAATTACCCCTTTCTCAGATTAAAATTACTGGTAGAATAGTTTAAAAATTAATTAATTAAAATTGCTTATAGTTTTTAAGTCAACCAATAAGATAACGTTGGAGGTTAGGGTAATTTACCGTCCAATGTTCCCTCCCTCTCTGCGTATTACAATTTATAAGAATCTTTGCTACTCTAGTACACACTTTGTCTGTTGATCTGTAATTTATAGAAGTTAATGATATAATAAACAAATATTAGATTTTTAAAAGAAAAAAAAAACCATTTTTTTTGTATATATTACACTATCTAATAATAATATTATTTCAAAGATACCGCAAGGTACTTTTAATGTACTTTCCTTTATTGAAAATAAATCAAAATAAATATGTATGTACTATATATATGAAAAATAGATATAAGCTTAGATGGTATATTCATAAAACCTTTTACAAGGGATATATTATTTGCAGAAAAAAATATATAATATTTACATCAGACTTTAAAGATATGAAATAGCAGTTTTTATTCCTGTTATAATATTATTTTGTTGGAAATAAAGAAGAGCCATGTATGATAAATTTCTGTAAAGGTTAAACATAAGTACAGGTCAAAATGATTTTCCCTTTTCACATGACAAGTTTTGAAATTTGTTGAACACTAAGGTGTAACAGTAAGATTTGAAATTTTTCAATGATTTTAAAGTAATGCTATACTGATGTGATTACAAACTTTAGGCCCCCTCCAAGTGCCTGAATAAATCCCAATTTCTCATGCAATATTGTCATTGATGGATATATATGTTGTGTGGGTCTGTTTGTGTATGTGTGTTTATGTGTGTATTCACGTGTGCCAGACTGCATGATAATAATTGATAATCGTATCGTATTATAGACAGCTTTCCGTGAATATTAGTATAGAAAATTGTAAAACAAAAACCAGTTTTGTTATAATTTTATGATTTTCAGTCTGGCTTGGAACTGGTTCCAATCCAGCGGATATTAATCGTTTTCGAAGCCATACTGGTAGAGTGTAGCAGCTGAACAAACATACAAACATACATTTATCGGTCTTCTGTACAGTTTGCAATTACAGCCTTAGCTAAAGTTATGCACAATTTACCATAATGATTCGAAATTTCAAAAATTGTGAGCTAAAGTTTTGTTTATTTTCAGCTGACAGATATGTTGCAGTGTGTCATCCTATCAATTCCCCAAAATATAGGTAAAAAATTATTCTGTTTACATTAGAAGTTTCTCTGGTAGTAAGTAACAAAAATATCTCGCGACTGTAGCTTAACACGTAGCTCATTAGCTCGTCGTTGGGGAGGTGATGTGTTCGATTATCTACCCAACCTACGCCATAACTAAAAATGTTAATAGTTACACTTACTGCTTCTATATCAAATGCGCGACATTAATAGGAATATTGTGGGAATTACCTTGGACAAAAACAGGCGCAACGCATTACCATGCACAGTTAGGACTTATAGACATAGATCGTGGAATCAAAGGGTTGGTTGTCTGCGATTGTCGGGATGCTAGTGCCTTGGAACCTAATACGAAAGTCTTGCCTTACATATTATGTGACAAGAAAAGAACCATGCAAATAAGCACTTTCATTGTATGGCTAATGTTTAAGGGAGACTTTTGGCGTTATCCTTCAAAGTTTCTTGTTAAGCAGGGAAACCCCCAACACTTCTTATTTTGAAACAAATTAAATTGAGGGAGTTTTTTCGTTTATTTGTTTACTTATGTAGGGGCAAGGTTAGTTTATATTAGGTACTTGGTAACCCCGCAGGGTTAGGCATATCAGAGTTAGGGTATAACTTTTGGTAAAAGCCAAACATTTCGACTTACACACAAAATGTATTTACTTTTTAAAAATCTGCAGTGAAGTTTTTGCTTTATACAGACAAAGAAGATATGTTAAACATGGAATAGATGAAACATTAATTCTAGAAAAGCTAAGTTACAATAAAAAAAGTTTAGAATAAAAATTCAGAAATGTCTAAAAAAGAATGAATATTGCAATTGAGATTTTTAAAAATAAAAATAACTTAAAACAGTACAATTTTCATTGATATTGAATATTATTCTGATAAAAATATGTATGATTCTTAAGTTAAATTAACAAGAATTATGATTTCAAATTTAAAAATTTCAAGCTTCATTGTAAAGAAGAACCATATCGCTCAAGCGGTTACAGAGATTTTATGCTACTGACAGACAGACACCCTGTTACTTTTCTCTAAAGATTGTCTCTGTCTCTGGCCCAGCAAGAAAAATTCTAAAAAGTGAAATGTTTATTCACCTGCCAACTTTTTACTCTGGGATTCAAATCATAAAAAAACTAGCATTTCTTAATAGCTGCGACGCTACCCTGTGTGTTTGTCTGTCTCTAGTGAGGATATTTCTAACCGCTGACATTGCTAAGATTTACCTTTGCAGAGAAGCTATTTATTAGTCTAGGGAAGGTTTATAACTATTTTAAGGGAGGGTACATCTATCCTCAAAATTTAAAAGTAAAATTGAAAGTTATGGGTCGACTCCAACCGCTTCCTTCAATGACCCAGTATATTTTCTATATTTGCTCTCTACTTCTGAGCATATTTTTCCTTTTTCTTTTAAGATTTGACAATTTGTCACATCGAGTTTTGTCATTTCATTTTTGTTATCATCGTATAAATGTATCTATCTAGAACACAGCTGATTGCTAGAGTTGTTAGTCTATCAGCCTGTATGATATCTACTCTACTAATACTATCTATCTATCTAGAACACAGCTGATTGCTAGAGTTGTTAGTCTATCAGCCTGTATGATATCTACCCTACTAATACTATCTATCTATCTAGAACACAGCTGATTGCTAGAGTTGTTAGTCTATCAGCCTGGATGATATCTACCCTACTAATACTATCTATCTATCTAGAACACAGCTGATTGCTAGAGTTGTTAGTCTATCAGCCTGTATGATATCTACCCTACTAATACTATCTATCTATCTAGAACACAGCTGATTGCTAGAGTTGTTAGTCTATCAGCCTGGATGATATCTACCCTACTAATACTATCTATCTATCTAGAACACAGCTGATTGCTAGAGTTGTTAGTCTATCAGCCTGGATAATATCTAACCTACTAATGATATCTATATATCTAGAACACAGCTGATTGCTAGAGTTGTTAGTCTATCAGCCTGTATGATATCTACCCTACTAATAATATCTATCTATCTAGAACACAGCTGATTGCTAGAGTTGTTAGTCTATCAGCCTGTATGATATCTACCCTACTAATAATATCTATCTATCTAGAACACAGCTGATTGCTAGAGTTGTTAGTCTGTCAGCCTGGATGATATCTACCCTACTAATGATATCTATATATCTAGAACACAGCTGATTGCTAGAGTTGTTAGCCTATCAGCCTGGATAATATCTGCCCTACGAATAATATCTATCTATCTAGAACACAGCTGATTGCTAGAGTTGTTAGTCTATCAGCCTGGATGATATCTGCCCTACTAATAATATCTATCTATCTAGAACCCAGCTGATTGCTAGAGTTGTTAGTCTATCAGCCTGGATGATATCTACCCTACTAATAATATCTATCTATCTAGAACACAGCTGATTGCTAGAGTTGTTAGTCTATCAGCCTGGATGATATCTACCCTACTAATAATATCTATCTATCTAGAACACAGCTGATTGCTAAAGTTGTTAGTCTATCAGCCTGGATGATATCTACCCTACTAATAATATCTATCTATCTAGAACACAGCTGATTGCTAAAGTTGTTAGTCTATCAGCCTGGATGATATCTACCCTACTAATAATATCTATCTATCTAGAACACAGCTGATTGCTAGAGTTGTTAGTCTATCAGCCTGGATGATATCTACCCTACTAATAATATCTATCTATCTAGAACACAGCTGATTGCTAGAGTTGTAAGCCTATCAGCCTGGATGATATCAGCTCTGCTTATGATTCCTATTTTCCTGTATGCTAACACTATCGTCAGGTAAATTATATTTTTAAAAAATACATAATGGTCCGTCATTCTGTAGGTCATGATACAAAATACATTTATGTAATGGTTTTGTGATTATGTACTATTACACTTTTTTTTCTTTTTCTTTCCATATTTTTATTCACCTTTTATGTTTTTAATCCGTGATTCTTTAATTATTTGCTACTTATAGATTTTATTATTCTTGTTTTGAAATAAATTTTAAATCAACTTTGCTTTTCAGGGAAGATGGTGGTGAAACATGTAACGTGTTTTGGACAATGAACACAACTTCTATCGGATTTATCAATGAACAATCTGCCGTCACTTTCTATTCATTCATCTTCGGATTTGCAGGTATCATTTATTGACAATACTTGCGTTATTTTTAAATCTTAAAAGATTGTGATCTCAGCCGTACCTTAAAAAAATTTGCTCTGTACCTGGATACCTTAGCAAGGTTTGCTGGCGTCATGCACCCACCAGCAAAACTTGTGTCTTTATATCAACCTTTAATTGTGGCTTTCTATCTTGTGAACAAAACAAAAAATATACAAAACAATAAAACAGAGAGGGAGGCGTTCCCGCACTTTCAGGGTTAACTTAGGTATCAGCAAATTTAACAAGTATGTCAACTTATGTAAAAACGAAAAGTAAATACGATAAACGCGTGCTAACGTAAAACTAATATTATTAAGTTCTTCGCTATGAAAAAAAATAATATGGGTTTAATAATTCAATTATTGTAGCTTTGACTTTAAGATAGCACTTGATAAAGTTTTACTTTTATTTTAGACAAAGCCCAAATTGTGTTGCAATTGTATCAAAAATGCTCCATGTGACGTAAAAAATGAGGGACAATTGATCATTTTTGACACAATTTTAACACAATTTTGGCTTTGTATTATTTGAGGGCATCAGAAACCCTAAAATAATCATAGATAATAATGATTTTATTATATTTTTAGGCCCACTGACATTCATTCTTATTTTCTACATACTGGTTATTATTAGACTCAGGAAATTTGTCAACCATTTATTTAGCAAAACAGGGATGACAACATCCATAAGTAGTGAAGAACAAAAATCATGGATGGAAAAAGGGATAAAGTAGGTTCAATGGCGGGTAAAAAAGATTGGGTGGGAAAAAGATAATGATTACATAAAAACAATCACGGAGGCTTTACATATCATTATAAAAGTGAAAACCATCAGACTATCTAAAATAGTAGCAGTAAAAATCGCTTTATCCCCATGACGCAAAGAATTTTAAATCTGATTACTACCAAATGTAACAAAATTTTACAACAAATAACTTAAAATATATTCCTTTATCCCTCAAATTAATGTGCTATTATCAAATCAACCTAAATAAAGTATATAGAAATAACAAATAAAGTATCTGATTATCTGTTGCAAAGAATCTCGCACACCACTGAACCGATATGGTTCTTCTTCACATTAAACCTCAACTCCAAAAATATTTACTGTAACATTGTGCCATTGGAAATTTTCTTATGAAATAGATGATTGTTATTAAATTTGTACTGTAAGGCAAACAAAACCCATTTTTTTTTATAAAACTTATTGCATTTTGTATGCTAGGTAAAAGTAAAAGACATTACCATTATCATCATAATCTAACTTTTGCTTGTATCTAAAGTCTTTAAATATCAAATAATCACAAGAAGTAGGGGGTAAGATAAGGGTGTTATTCTGATGTTATACTGTCCTGTATTTATATCTTTAGTCCAGATTTTTGTCTTCAGAACAAAACTGTTGTAAAACTCGTATTAATACTGTTATGGGTGTTTGTGTATGTATATGTGTGTGTGTGTGTGTGTGTGTGTGTGTATTAGAAACTGGGTTACAGGACGCTATGAGAATATATAATTTCTGTGTTGTCAGACAACATACATGTCCACGGCACAACAATAAACATTTACACCATAAAATTATTAGGAAGGAGAGGATATTTGACTGTAAATTACACTGGTAGCAAAAGTTGCATAATCATAGTATTCTATTTATTGGCTCAAAAAATTGTACTACTTTTATTGAATTTTGATTGGTTGGTTCAAAACTTATAATGTTTAAACTTTTCGACCAAACTTTAAAAACTAACCTACATAAATATAGAATTTTCCGAGAAAAAAAACCTTTACAAAATCTTCAGCTTTATAATTTTAATTTGTTCATATCCAGCGTGGACAGGACAAATGAAGAAAATAAAGAGATGACCAAAGAATTCTTGATGTGTTAGTGTATCATGATAATAAATGTGTTTGTTTGTCTGTCTGTCTATCTGTCTGTCTGTCTATCTGTCTGTCTGTCTGTCTGTCTGTCTGTCAGTCATGTTGTGTGATATGTTTGTCTGTATTATGTCTGTGTTTGTATACTTTTGTATTATGGACAATACAGTTATACATATATTTTTATATTTTTGTATTTGTGTTTTTGGCAATTTTCTACAAAGTGCCTTGACGAGCCAAAAACTCTCTGTTCCTTATTTTGAAATATTTGAAACTAGCGGCTACGCCCCTAGAGGCCTCTAGGGGCAATTGAGGAGGGGAGAGTCAAATTTGATAACCCAATTTCTTATTTTAGATTTTTTTTTAAAGTAAAATTTTTTTTTATGGAGGTTTTTTTTGGTGGGGGCGATTTCTCTTGGGAGGGTGGTGATACCCTCCCCCAAAATATTTTATAAACCTTCACGGGACATATGAGAAGCTTCCCTGTTAAGGAGAACCCGATCGGTTCAGCGGTTGGCGAGATCCTTCGGTACAGACAGACAAACATCCTGTTACTTTATTATAAGGATAAAAAGAGGGAGAAGTTTGTCTTTACGTCAGGATAGAATAGGTTAGTTAGACTAAAAAAGCTACGCCCCCCTTCCCCCCCTTATTTTAAGTTAATTTTAATAATAACAGGGGGGGGGGGGGAGTTGACTGCTTGATTGAGGGAAAGCCTGTATTTATTCTGTATATTTTGCTAACGTTGCATAATTAAAAAGACTAAAATCTCTGAAAAGTTGTGCATTTTATGTGTATCTGTGAAATGATTGGAAAATATGTCATCTTGTTGTTTATGAGCGTGTAATGTTGTGACTTAGATGAATATATTATAGTTATACAGATATACAGTCAATAGGCACAACTATAACTAGGATGGCAACAACCATTAAAACAAAAATCTGAAGTCAAACGGTCGAACGAACAAACAAACAGGAACTCTTGTAGAGTGTCAAAACTTAATAAGCAGAATATTAATTTAAAGATATAAACATAAAAAAAGTATATAAACTCGTTGCATAATTTTGTAAAAACAGGATTCTGTTTAGGACAAACTTACATTTTTAGGATTTGATGAAAGAGATGCCTTGCCTAAACTATTGTACCTGTTGAAATTGATAGGCCATTTTTAAAATGCTTAAATCAAAGAAAAGAGCTAACCTTCATACAAGGCTGGGTGGACGGACGTAGATTGTCTAATTATAGAAAAGCTTCGCTTAAATATATTGTAAGAAGTAAAATAGAGAGAGAATGATTAACTGGCCGACTCACTGACTTAATTGTTAAAAATTTTATCCCAAGAGGAATTGTAGCATTAATTAGAATATACTCAGTAACTGTACAATAAGATCTCGCTACCCGCTGAGGATTAGCCGCTAGTATTTAGTAGTAAAACAGCTTTCTGAATCTGTATATTTATTAACTGTTGACAAATATGAACAGGTCTGTTGGTCCTAAAGGCGTGGAGAAGTCTCAGACAAAGAGGAAATCGCACAGGTATCAGTAAGTATTAAAACATCATAAAACCCGCATCCACGCCCCTAGTATTTAGGGACGGAGCCGCATTCGGATGGGACAGAGTGAGTGGGAGATACCGAAAAGTCATAGCGATTGGGAACAGTGGAGTGTGGTATGGGAGTATAGTGGGGGTGTCAACACACCACTTGATATTGAAATTAGGAAGGCATGTCTACCTCCTTTTTCTAACCCCTAATGGTTTCAAATATTGATTGCATAAATGATATAATAATACTCGCAGCTGGCAAACCCAACTTACCCATCCCCATCCCCAATAAATGAGGTCAATATCAGCAAGTTAAATTGACGACAAATTTTCCCTTGTCAATATATCCACGAATATATTATTTATTGCTACAAATATCATTGAATTATTGAATATTTATCCGTGTGTGTGTGATTATGAGTGACCCCAATCTGGAATTAGATTTTCCTTATCATAGTTAACCATGAAAAGTCTGAGTATTATGGCTCCCCCTAAAAAAAACTTTACTCTTGCAGATTTACTTTACTGGGGCATAAAAATACGCAGCCAATAGCCAGTCCCACTTCACTTTTTGATAATTTCTATAAAAGCCGCAAAAATCCATCGGAATTTTTGACTTTATCCCTCAAAGTACCTGGGCAAAAATATCCCCTTTCTTTTTCCTTATTTTTAAAATAAATCTAAAGAAAGTGGGAGGGGGTGATTTTTGTTTGTTCTTTTATTACATTAAGTCAGGTTAGGTTAGTTTATGTTGTGTATAAGGGAAAGATTTACTGTGAGTGAGGGTATCTATATCTAGCTTCCCAAGATAAATCAACCTCTCTTTAAGAGCCCCTACAGGCCTCGAAGTGTGACGCTAACTCTAAGTTTAATTGCAAGTAAGCTTAATTTTGTCTGTAGCGAAGGATCTCGCTAACCGCTGAATCGATATGGTTCTCCCTAACTGTGAAGCTTTTTATAGATCAAGGGAACGTTTTTAACTATTTTGATTGAGGGTATCTACACCCTCTCAATATAAAGATGACACCCCCAAAAAAAATCTTTTTGAATTTCAAATTGAAAATGGGGGGGTCGACTTTTTCCCCTTTCACCCTAATTGCCCCTAGAGGCTTCTAGAGGCATAGCCGCTAGTTTTTTTTATAACATGGTAATAATTAATGAGGATAAACAATTTTGTAGAAAAATTTACACCTAAAATAATGACGTTGATTCTATTTTAAAAATTAAATAAACTATTGGTGTAAATACCTAAAAAGAAAACCTACGCATATAGTTACTCATTTGTTTCTTATTAAATAAACTGTTTATTTTTCATTAGAAAAGTGTTTATCGAAACATCGTTATTTTTAGATTTGTACAAAATAAATTACATTTAACACAGCCAAAAATAAGATGTTATTATATAAAGGTAACAGGATGTTTATCTGTTTGTGTGTCTGATCTCGCAAACCGTGCGATATGGTTCTCATTTTTATAGATCTTGCGAAAGGATAATTATAACTATTTTGATGCAGGATAACACCACCCTCCCAAGAGAAATCGCCCCTAGAAAAAAATGAGCCCCATTCCAAAAATTTATTTTTACTTTTTTTATACAACTACTAGCAGCTTTAAAAAAAATAGTTTTAAAAAGAATTTATTTGTGGGGGGGGGGTTCCACTCTAAGAAAAAAGATTAAACGTTCCCGGGACCTATAAGAAGCTACCCTGTAAATGAGAACCCGATCGGTTCAGCGGTTAGCGAGATCCTTTGGTACAAACAAACAGAAAGACAGACAGACATCGTTCTTCTTTGTATTATAGAAAATTTAATATGGGGGTCCAATATCAACCGTACCCACCCCCAAACCGATTTTGCCCCTAGAGGTCTTTAGGGGAGTAGGAACTATTCTAAATATATTAGAAAGCCTTACGTTTATTTAATTCCTAAATCCTAAATGAAAAACAAGTTTGTACATCCTTTCTTCAACTCCCTGACAATGTACCATGAGTTTTATTTTAAGAGAAACTTTTTTAATATTCTGCTCTGATAAACTCAGTGTTTCAGGGATAGAATAATTAAAGATAATAATTTTCTTTTTCCCAGATAATTAGGATAAAACTCGGCCATTGATAGTTCATTAACCCTATTTTCCAAATACTAGATGTTATTTAAAGAGAAAATATTTTCAATGCATTCATATGTATATAAAAATTTGAAATGAATTTTAAAAAGTCACATTTTTTGGTATCTCTGATAACTTTCCTTCCTGTAAAATATATATTATTTAGATATTTTACACAATATTTATGAATTTTAAAACATTTTTGTCAGAAAGAGAAAAATTAAACAAATACACATGAATATTAATCCATGTATAAAGATATGATTTTTGTTTACAGTGATGTTTTAAAAGGTTATAAATATTTATTTTTTTTGGAAATCACAACGAACATTTCTGAAAAAGTAAATACCTACCTCCCCCCCCCCCCTCCACGGAAAAAAAGATGGGTCGAATTATCCCCCCCCCCCCACCCCTTCTCCCTACTTCTGTGTCTCTAGGGGCGTAATCGCTAGTTTTAGAAAAGATAAGAACATTGCAAATCAGAAAATTGGCAATAATTGAAAGCAGATTGGTTTAGAAAAAATCAAGAATTTATCTACTGCAGTATTTTGGTTCCAAACTAACTGTGGCTTTCTACATAAAAACCGACAGACCCTTACAAAATAGCTGACGTACTAAAAAATCTAGAATGTTTTCTAGAAGTATATAATGTTAAATAGACCAAACAACTTTATGAAATGGCACTTAATATAATGTTTTTTGGCTAAGAATCATCTTACACATACAAGAACAAATATGTATATAACTAGCGCAGCAATGAGAAGCTGAATAAATAAAATCGCTTTTAGTATCGATAAATTAATATATTTCCCCAATACTTCTAGTTTGGAACCATCCAATCAAAATTGAATAAAGGACCCAAAGTTTTGGAGCCAACGAATAAAATAATTTTAAAACTATGTTATTTACAGTCCATTGTTCACTAGCTTACTAATAGTCCATGTTAGCTACAAGTGATACACGTACGGACAGTCCCTAACTATAGAGAAGCACCAATACTATAAAATATAATTCTTAAAACAATTTAGAAAAGTAACGAAATTGGTTTTGACTGTAATTACTGTTGTTATACTGTTTTGGCTACCACAGACAGACTTACGGACAGTCCTTAACTATAGAGGAGAGCTTTTTCTATAAAAATATAATTCTTGAAATAATTTAGGAAAGTAACAAAGTTGGTTTTGACTGTAATTACTGTTTATATTCTGTGTTGGCTACCACATTGGATTACTCAGGTATAATGGGATACAGGGCTAGGATAATGGCCGATAATCTAATCCCCAATTTTTATGTGTAAAACTTCGTTCTAATTTCATTTAGAGTGGTAAGGGGGTTGGGGGAGGTCTTGAAGAAATTATATTGTTAGTAAAATACAAAGGACTATGGCGTAACACGTAGCGCATCTGGTCGCTGTCGCGAAGGTGAATCTCCACCCGCGTCATAAATAAAGACGTTAAAAATTGTTCCAACTGCTGCTGATGATGAGAGTAGAGTGAAAGACTTAGCTCAATACAACGCAACCCATTACGGTTAGGACTTTCAAACAAATTAATGTTATCAAAGAAATTGTTGTCTAAAAGACGTTTTGGCATATAATCATGCACATCATTAAGCAAGATTTAATTCAGAGATACACCAAAGATAGGCTATCCGAGTCAAAAATATGGAGCGAAAAAAGTTTTTTGGTCATAAAAAGTTTTTTTTATTTTTTGTTAGATAAATTTAAATCTGACGAGAAAGATGAATTTGTTTTAATTTCAGCTTGCTCTTATAACCCAAGAACCCGGATATCAAAGTGAAACAATAGTTTTGGTAAGTACTTCACAGATTTAAAAGTAGGGCTTTTGTGCATTAAGGTTCTGTACGTCAGTTGTATGTACTGTAGACACATTCGTTATGGTCTTTTTATGGTATTAGCTTGTCATTAAAAAATTTGTTTCAGTGTTTTTCTGCTAAAAGTTCTATTGTAAATCCAATATTATAATTCAAACTGTCTTAAAGTCTATTTTAAGTCTTCTGTACGCAATTTTAACTCAATGAACAGTCTGATTTAAAGATTTACATTTTTAAACTTCATTATGCAGATGTTTAGCTTTCAACATTATACCTTGATGTAATAGGATTTATTATTTAAAAAGCCAGATAAATAATCTTAACATATCAAAATTGTTGTTAAAAATCAACATGTTTTAAATGAACGTGCGGACTTTCTGGTAACGCTTATAGAGTTCTTAAATCATACCTAACTGATACAGGAATCATCATGCAAAGTTTGACATCGATAGGACAATTTTTATATGTCTTAACTAACGAAAAGAGCTAAATAATTTCATGAAAAAAGCTAACTGTTACGGACGAACGGCCTCGCTACGCTTTTAAAAAATTTATCATGATCATAATTGCTTTGTAATTCTTAATAGTTATGCTTCTCTTCATGATTGTTGTCATTCTTGTTTAATTGGTTAATTGTTTTTGTTTTTAAGTCTATTGACGTAAATTTTCTTTATTATTGATGAAAAAACTTGCCTAACAAGAAGATAAATTATTAGGTTTTTAAAAAATTGATAATAATTGTGTGTCTCTCTCTCATTGGTTATTTCAATTTTTCACATGTAATTTGTTTTGTTTTATACAAATATAGCATAATTTAAATGAAATTAAATTTCACCCAACAAGATATTGTTGTTTTCCTTGTTTGTAGCCAGCACAGAACACCCCTCCCCCCCTTATTTTCAAAATAAAAAGAAATTAAGGGGGTCAGTATTTTTAATTTATGCCTAACCCGATGCTGGAGGTAACAATTAACACCAGATATACCCCCCACCCCACCCTCCATTGTTTTATGAAATTAGAGAGAGCTAAATTATGCATAACAATTAACAAGGCATGTTTTTATTGATATTTTTTTTAGATTTCTTTGTTGGCCAACTGTTTGTCGTACTCTAACTCAGCTATGAACCCTGTTCTGTACGCGTTCTTGTCAGACAACTTTAAGAAGAGCTTCATGAAGGCTTGCAGGTTAGTTATAAATAAGCTTTTCCAGTATTGCTTAGAAACCGTTTAATATCCGATGTAGCTGTGTATAGTGACCTAGCAAAATAGGGATAAATGTCACTGCTTTTGGACTACCTATGCTATTGACGCCATAAAATACCCTATCCTCCATTTCTTTTCCAGGGGGTTCTTTCCCCCTTCCCTTTCTCTTTTTCTCTACTATGACGTCAATAGAATAGGTAGGCCAAAAGCGGTCACATCTCTCCAAATTTTCCTAGGGTACTAAACACAGCTACATATCCGATGGAAAAGACCATGTATTTCATCGTATTGAATCCGGTTTTCTACAAATATGAAAAAGTACAATCATAATATTAAAACCAGTTTTATTGCCCCAAAAATTATAGGGTTAATTTAGTTTAGAATTATTTTGAATTATAAATCAACATACCACATTGTGTATCGTGTATCCTTAGGGATAAGACAATCGACGATAAGTTTTTGTAGAAGCCAAAGAGTAATAACTAAATTTTACCTTTTATTCGGGGCCAATAAAACAAGATTTATTTTTTTCCTCAAAATATTTTAGAGTATTAAAATCATATTTTTTTGTTGAAAATTAAATGCTAAATTCATGTTTTTAGATAATTTCAAAAAGTCTGTGTCAGTACTTTTAATATTTCTTTGAATACAGTAATTAATAAGCTGAAAAAAATTAGTTTTGCAGTTATTTAGTTTATTTTTGATTTATTGATTTTAATTTTTTATTTTTTAAAAAAACTTTTGAAAGTATTGAATTGTGTGCAGGATTCAAACATGTACCTGTTGGGACTCACCAAAAATTCAAATTGAAAAATTTACAGGTTGTTAATAAATATATGTTAAAAATAATAATAATTAACAAATATATCAATGTTATAATAATGTTACTATATTACATACTAGCGGCTACGCCCCCTAGAAGCATCTAGGGGCACTTTATATTAGAGCGGCAAAAGTTACCCTACCCCTCGCCCCATTTTCAATTTGATTTTTTTTATAACAAGTTTTAAAAATATTTTTTTTTTTGGAGGGGGGGGATTTTTATTTTGAGGGTGGATATTCTCCAACAAAATAGTTCAAAACCTTCCCTTGACTTTTAAGAAGCTTCACTGGAAAGGAGAACCATATCGGTTCGCGGCAAGAGAGGTCCTTCGCTACAGATAAAAAAGCTTAAAACTATAAATGTATTATAGTATTAGCTCTTTTGAAGAAGTTTAAGTCCTTTTGACAAATTGTCAATTGGTTAAGGGGCTATAAATTGTATATAGAATTGAACTGAATATTATTGTGTGTATATTATAATCCCAGCTGTGCATCTAACATTTACATATAAATGGATACTAATTAAGTATGCCCCCTCCCCCCTCTTCCATACTAATAATAAATAATGGCATACCATTAATTTATAGTAAGTTATACTAATTTTATAATATACAAATTATTTCATCTATTAGACTTGGAGCTTGAGATATTCATCACACACAATGTTTTAGTAAATAACAACTTAAAAATTTCTTTGGTGCTTTAACACAAAGTGTCTGTTGAGTACTAATATCCATCCACCTTCATTTTAAAATAAACTAAAGATGATAAGGGGGGGGGGGGGAGGTAGTTATTTTTGTTCATCTATATAAGGGAAAATATAAAAATTAGACATGAGATTATTATTTTATTTTTAAGATATAAAACGAAAATACAATGTATATTAAAATAAAAATAGATTGGAAGGAGTTAGCTTTTTTCTCAGAGCTGTTTCTTTTGGGAGAAAGGAACTATTTTACTTAAGAAGTAGATGAAAACCTTCCCATGACCTAAGAGAAGCTTTAGTAAGGGATGTTCAGTGATTAACGAGACCAGTTGTTATAATGTAACTAGCGGCTACCCTGGCCTCTAAGGGCTCTGAGTATGTAATTAATATATTAAAAATTGAATGGCATAAAACAATCACAGGCGCTTACCTAAAACTAAACTCAATCGCTTCAATAGTTATTGAGATCTTAAGCTTAACCTTTACTGCTCGATAAAAAAGGAGGATTTTTCTTAACATAATACCAGCCAAAACCCGTCACAACCCTTTTACACTAGACAGACCTAATTTTCTATCTGAATGCTGAGGAAAAAACTTTTTCTGATCTACATATAATAATGGATAAAGATTATGCGTGGATATTATGACAGGGGAAAACTTTAGGTTGCTAACATAACGTATATTGGTCAGTGGATTTGGGGAGAGGGATTACGTAAAAGGGCTGGATGCGGGGATCGTTATTTTAGTCAGCTTCAAGTTTCATTTTTAGAGTACATTATTATTTGGTGTAATATCCAAGTAATAAAAAGTCCATTTATATAATGTACATATATGTACAAATATATTTTTGTAGTACATGTTTTACTAATATATATTATGTTTTTTCATGTACATAAACTAGAATAAACACATTCATAACTAGGAAGCAAAAGATATTTTTAAAATGAAAATAATAATTTTTTACAGTAGCGATTTCTTTAGGGGTTGGGCGTGGTGGTACAATCGTCCTAAAACGTTTTAAAGCTTTCTTGGACCTATGAGGAATTTTTGTGTAAAGGAGGGAGAACCATATCGGTTCAGCGGGTAGCCAGATACTTTCCTGTTTTTATAAAGATATACAATTAATATGTTTATATTGTATATGTACATATCATTTATGTGTTTTTAGTTGTCTGTAGTAAATATATTTACCAAGAAAAGTATTTTCTACCAAAGTTGTTAGACTTGTTTAGCCAAGAAAGTAAAAGTTATAATCTACCAATACTTACAGACAAAGTGAAAGGAATAACGTTTTCATTATTTAGTATTTAATATAGGTGTAGTCAGAATAGAGAGACAACCCACCAGAATAATATATAGAATATTATTTATAATATAGGTGTAGTCAGAATAGAGAGACAACCCACCAGAATAATATATAGAATATTATTTATAATATAGGTGTAGTCAGAATAGAGAGACAACCCACCAGAATAATATATATATATTATTTATAATATAGGTGTAGTCAGAATAGAGAGACAACCCACCAGAATAATATACAAAATATTATTTATAATAGGTGTAGTCAGAATAGAGAGACAACCCACCAGAATGATATATAGAATATTATTTATAATATAGGTGTAGTCAGAATAGAGAGACAACCCACCAGAATATTATATAGAATATTATTTATAATAGGTTTAGTCAGAATAGAGAGACAACCCACCAGAATAATATATAGAATATTATTTATAATATAGGTGTAGTCAGAATAGAGAGACAACCCGAACCTAGTAATAGTGTCTGACTGATTATGACGTAAGAAAAAAAATTAGCCAATGAGAGGCCACTTTAAATTTTACCATTGGTCAATAATGACATCTCATTGGCTAATTTTTTTTTCTTTTGTCATAATCAGTCAGACACTATTACTAGGTTCAGACAACCCACCAGAATAATATATAGAATATTATTTATAATAGGTGTAGTCAGAATAGAGAGACAACCTACCTGAATAATATATAGAATATTATTTATAATATAGGTGTAGTCAGAATAGAGAGACAACCCACCAGAATAATATATAGAATATTATTTATAATAGGTGTAGTCAGAATAGAGAGACAACCCACCAGAATAATATATAGAATATTTTTTATAATATAGGTGTAGTCAGAATAGAGAGACAACCCACCAGAATAATATACAAAATATTATTTATAATAGGTGTAGTCAGAATAGAGAGACAACCCACCAGAATGATATATAGAATATTATTTATAATATAGGTGTAGTCAGAATAGAGAGACAACCCACCAGAATATTATATAGAATATTATTTATAATAGGTTTAGTCAGAATAGAGAGACAACCCACCAGAATAATATATAGAATATTATTTATAATATAGGTGTAGTCAGAATAGAGAGACAACCCGAACCTAGTAATAGTGTCTGACTGATTATGACGTAAGAAAAAAAATTAGCCAATGAGAGGCCACTTTAAATTTTACCATTGGTCAATAATGACATCTCATTGGCTAATTTTTTTTTCTTTTGTCATAATCAGTCAGACACTATTACTAGGTTCAGACAACCCACCAGAATAATATATAGAATATTATTTATAATAGGTGTAGTCAGAATAGAGAGACAACCTACCTGAATAATATATAGAATATTATTTATAATATAGGTGTAGTCAGAATAGAGAGACAACCCACCAGAATAATATATAGAATATTATTTATAATAGGTGTAGTCAGAATAGAGAGACAACCCACCAGAATAACCCAGAATATTCTGCAACAACAAGACGAAGTCGTAGAGGCCCAAGGTGACTATTTTATCATTTTCTTAGCGAAGCTACTCTGCATGTATTGCTCTGTATGTCTGTTTATTGTTCTCTTTTACAATATATTACTCATCAAGAAAGGGGCTGATAATATAATGACAAATGCGCAAATATTAAATATTTATTTTGCTGCAATAATTTTGCATGATTATATCTTAAATATCTAAATCCAAAACATTCTTATGAATGATTAAATGGGCTGGAATCTTGTTAAGATTATGAAATAAACAGCTAAATTTTTTAATGGGAAACTTTTGCTGCTGATTTGATCATTTTACTCGCAGCCAGGGACAAGGGAATGATATTCTGACAAACAATTCTAAAGGAAAATTTCCCCACAACCCCTTTAACCTTTTCCTCGCCTTCTTACCAACCCCTCTTCACTTACATGAGAAAACAAAATATGCTTCCAAATACCTTAAAAGGTTTCGTGATTTTTTTTGTAGAATTGATTGTTACAATAGCTACCCCTGCTTGCAGCTAGATTTCTCCATGTACGAATATTTCTAGTACTTTCTTCTTTTCCAAAATACTGTAAGGGAGGTCAGGAAAATAGCCTGAAACTAATTCAAAACGTTTAAACAGCTTCCCTGAAAACTGCATCCAATTCGAAGCAATGTAAACCGAATACTTCAGCTTCAGACAAAAACTGTATATCATATTATAGGATAATAAAGTATCTATCTTTTATTGTATGAATAAATCTTATTCTTTGTTGATATCAGGGAGGGAGTGATCTTTTTTGGTTTTAATTGATTAACTTACCCTTTACCTACAATAAATTAAACCTTAAAAAACAGAATTCAGAGGGAAAGTTAAATTATTGTCCATTGTCCAATCCCTGCATTCCTGGTTAATGCCTTTTTGTTGTGGCAAATTGGCACCTGTCATTGTAAATACATGCCTTCAATAGTCACACAATACAACAAATCAGAAACGATAGCGTTGAGTGCAACGTGGTTGCTTGTTGTTCAGCAAAAATAGCTTTTATTAAAACTTCTAAGTAAGGTTGTGCAGTCAAATTATCATTTCTGGGAGATCTGTTTTGGAGTAGGAGAAAGAAAGAAACTGAATTTTCTTTAACATAAATTTTTTGGTCAACTTGTAGGGTAACCATTGGCTTAGATTTTGTATCCATCCATGGACAGAAACCCTCTACACAAAGAGACTTAGTTCTACATTTTTTTGTGTATTTGCATCAATTTTATTTTGTCGAAATTTTTGTGATAGTTTTCAATGGTTAAACTTTTTTATATTTATAGAATGTTAACCCTTACAGATTGGGGGGGGGGTCATATTGACCCCCCCCTCTAGTTTTTTCAATGTCATTTTTTTTGTAGGTAAGATGGAGAGCTGTGACTTCATGACTTTTTAAGTTTAGTAATTATACGTCGGCAAGAGTTGATTTTATTAGGATATCTGGTCTGTGTCGGTCATGGTGTCCGGTCAAAGTCGGTTGGGTAGCACCAAAATTAAAAAAATATTCTAAATAAATCTTAATTTCTACATTATGACTTTAGTGTATAAGGTAGAAACCTAAATTTTTTTGGTGAATACTGAGATATCAATGACATTATGAGAAATGTGGTGTTATGACCGTTTGACCGCATCCTGACCGACTTTATGACCGATTTTTGTCCGGCTTTTACTACAGACATATATCATGAATATCGTGGCTTCTATTACAGCTAGAGACCTAAAATTTTTTTTGGTAAATCCTTGAGCAACAATAAACAGATAAAAATATTAATTGGCGCCGCCAACCGCCGTTTTACCGCCGTAACCGCCGAAAGTGGCGGTTTCCGTTATTTGCCGTTTTTCGGCGATGATCAAAAAAAGTAATTTTTTTGTTATGAAAAATAAGAGTTCGTCCTAAAATTTGGTCATCCTAGCTGCAAAATTGGCCGCTCTACAGCTGTTTTAAAATTTAGCGGCTGGCCGCTAAAAAGCGGCTAAGGAGCGGCCTGACCGCTATGACTAGAAAAAGTAATTTTCTCTAAAAATACACATGAACCACCAGAAAAAAAATTTACGTCTTTATCTGTAACAGAAGCCGAGATAGAGGGGGGGGTCAATATGACCCCCCCCCCGATCTATTAAGGTGGGAATAGGGGCCCGATCTGTAAGGGTTAAAAAAAATAATAAGGGGTAATTGAAGATTAATTAACATACATCCATTCTTTCTTAATAAAAGATTTTAAAGGCTGAATTTTTACACAAAAATCCAGGAGAAAAAAAATATTTTATATATATATGCTCTTTACATGGATCACTGGAGTAAATGTAAGTCTAGAAAGTAAAAAGTCTAATAACCATTACAAATAACTATTGTTAAAAATCAATCTGTAGCAGTTTTTTTTTCTGAAAGCTTAAGTAAAGAAGTTTTCCAAAAGCAAACCTTTTCTTTAATTAAACTCGGTCCGTAATTTTTTGACAAAAACTTTTATGTGATATAATTATCCTTTTCATATGATTTTTTGTATAATTATTTCAAGGACAAAAAGGTTTAATATTTTAAACGAAGCTTCTCTATAATCAAGTCCAAAAAATATAAGACTGTTCTTAAACATAGACCATTTTATTTTACTTCTGCTTATTTAGTTCTGACACTCTACAAGTGTTAAGAGCTCCGTTTTTCCTGGTTGCTGTCATCCTTTTTCATGTACCGATAAGCCAATACTACAAGTTTGAAAAGAAAAACCTTTCTTACTAATGGTTGTCTGATTATTTCTTACACAAAGTACTAATATTTTAGTTTTACATAAAACCCTATTCGGACAAACATTTTGTGTATTTAAAAAATAGTGCCGTTCCTTTAGTACCTATCGAGCAATGATTGCCCTCCCCTCTTATTTTTTTTATTTTTCAAATAAATTGAAAATAAGAGGTAGGGATGTTTGTATGCCCTATAACTAACCCGAAGGGGTCTATGTCTGCGGTGCCTTAATTCTGCAAGGCTACCCAGAACCCAATATAACCTAGCCTGACCTAAAGTAGTACAAAAGCAAAGCAAAAACCCATTCCCTCCACTTATTAAAAATTAATTAAAAAACAAGGATGACAACATCCATAAAAGCGAAGCACTGAAACGGTAGGACAAACGGACATTAACACTTGTATAGTGTCTAAACTGAATTATCAGAATATAAAAGTATAAGAGTCGAAGCAAAATTGTAAGTAAATTTGTTGGAAAACTTCTTGATACAGGATAATGTTTATTGAGATTATGGACATACTTACATTTTTAGGATTTGATTATAGAGTTGCTTCGCTTAAATTATTGTTCTTTGTTGTCCCAGGAATCAATATACCAAAAATCAGATCAAACGGATAATTAGATCACATAAAAATTTGCTGTTAAAAAATTAGAAAAATCAACATGTTTAAAATGGACGTACGGACATTCTGGTAATGATTATAGAGTTGCCACTCTTTCTAAATCGTACCTAAATACTACAGGAATCATCATGCAAAGTTTGAAATCGATAGGACAATTCTAACATGCCTAAATTAACGAATAAAAGCTATCTATCTCGGACGGACGTACGGACGGACGGACCGACCGACCCTAATTATAGAAAATCTTCGCTTTTAATAAGGGAATTTTTTATGCTAGATAAGGTACTTTGATGGAAACCGCTAACAGAACTCTTTGTAAACATGGAAAATTGTTTAACTATTGAATATCTAATAATTTACAAATGCAAAACAATCTTACAACCGATAAGCATAACTTAAATCAATTTTCTTATGTCTTTCTATTGTTTGTGACATAACCTTGACAAGTATATGATATTGAATTAGGTCATATAATAGTAATTATATTAATATGATATGTGGACATTTTCCTTCAATAGTAAGTGTGCAAATCAGAACCCTCTCTCGTCTGATATTAATTAAATAACCAAATGGCTATTTTTATATCATTCAAAGAAGGTTAGCTGAGAATAGTTATTTCTCGCATCGTATTATAAACAGCTTTCCGCGGATATAAAAATATACAATTAGAAGGTTAAAATTAGTTTTTTTTCAGCCCCGAGATCGGTTTCGAATGAATGTTAAATGAAAATAGTTATTTCTCGCACCGTATTATAAACAGCTTTCCGCGGATATAGAATGTACAATTATAAGATTAAAACCATTTTTTAAGACCCGAGGTGCCGAAGGCACGGGCTAAAAAAACTGGTTTTATCTTTTGATTGTACATTTTTTATATTCGTAGAAAGCTGGATATAATACGATGCTAGACATAGTTTTTTCGTATGGATGAGAACCGGTTCCTATCTACCGGATTCGAATGAATACGAGAAAAATCTTATACTCTTAAAATAGACATAATGTATCTAGACCGTCAAGGTGACCAAATAATACTTTAAAAAATAATTTAATTGTTCCTTTTTTATTTCCAATTAACTACCCTGTCCTATTATCCCCCCCCCCCCTCCCCCAATTTTTAAATTCTCAAATGATGAGCCTAGGGTGGGAGGGATTTTTCCTTTTTCACCAACTAGCAGAGGGATTTGATCTTGATGTTTTTGATTACACAATATCTAGTATATAATATAATTACTATTCAGATCAAATTATCTTCAGACATATGAATGCATGGATATATCTTATAGTTTATGTTTATTAGAACAGCTACTCTATAAATAGGTACTGTCTGTGCCTAACTGTTAGTATGAAAGTATAAAAAAAGGATAATTAAAAAAGTTTAAAGAAATTTTTTTTCAATTAAGGGATAACTTAAGGGACGGTTGAGGTAACCTCCTCTAAAATAGCTATGAGCTTTTATGAGCATTTATTTCTATAACCTCATATAAGTAAAGGAGAACCATGTAAAGCTCAGTGGTTTGCGAGATATTAAGCCACATTCAGAAAGACACATGGGATAAGACCATGGACGATAAATTGATATACATCTCCAATCATAACAAAAAAAGATTACCCCTTCTGTAAATTAAAATCATTGGTTTTATTGTATTGACACTACTAGTTTTGATCTAACCAATCAAAATTCAATAAAAGTACCCAAACTTTCTGTGCCAAGAAACAAGAAAATGTGGATATGAAACTTTGGGTACCAATATAATGAACAGCCCAATGTCCTCTCCCTCCGTGATGAATACAATTTTTCATTTAAATTATGCAAAGAATTTTTTTTGTGTTAACAGTTATTTGTCAAACGCTGCAGTTAAGTCAAAGTGTGTATAAATCATTATTTATTCATTAAGTTTGTTTTCAACTAGTTTTTGAATGAAATAAAATATTTATATTTTCGTTGAATACATACTTCCAATATTACCATTATAATAATTTTCATTATTTACATTTTGTATTAGCTAGATATGTCGATACCTACTGGACAAATTAAGTTCTTCATCTCAGGGAGACTTCACATAGGTCCCGGGATTGTTTTAGGGTATTTCATAAATTTTTACTTTTAACCTTGGAACAGTTTTGGGTATTTTTCTGTCCTTCCGTACTATTTTGAATTCAATTCATAAGGTTTTTTTTTTAAAAGTAAACAGTGTTTCATTAATTTCTGTATCTGTTTTAGATTTACAGCTGTTCCCCCTGGGCAGGAGTCAGGTGATGAGGAGAGGGGTGGAGGGGATCTATCAACTGGGGTCACCGTAACATCCAGGTCAGTTTCCGTGGTTTCCCACAAAGTGTCAGTTGTGCACTATAACTTTCTCTTCTTTCTAAAGTAAGTTGCAAGTATTAGAGTAGGTAGTTGTTTCTCTGCCTAACACCTGCTGGGTGCCACAAGCACGAAGAGCCTATTTCTGTGGTGCCATAATCCTGTGAGGCTAAACAGTATCCTCAATATAACCTAACCTAATTTATATTCCCTGGTAAAAGTTAGGACCTTAGGAAAATAGGGGCATAGCCGCTATAGTAATACACCATTTTCTCATTTAAAAAATGAATGAGGAATTCTAGGATTAAAATGAAAATGTTTTTTTTAAGAGCTTCAAAGTTTAAAGAGAGTAACAGCACAACCGCCACCATTGAGAAGCCACCGCCAGCCACCGCAACTGTTCTCAATGGAAATCTAGCACCACCCCCAACTGTAATTTAAATTTTATGGGATTTGCTATAAATTTAATTGAAGATTTATTATGCTAAAAATACAATTGTTTTACAAATATTTAAAAAAAAAACGTAAACAAATTAACTGCCAATTTTCACAAAAAAAAAACAATCTATAGATCAAGCTTTAAAATTAGATTTAAAAAAGAAAAACCAAAAACTGCCCTTTTTATGAAATTTGAGATGAAATATTTTATTTAATACCTAAAATATACCTTAATATTGTAAATTAATACTTAAATTATAAATGAAAAAAAAATATTATTCAATGTTATTTTCGACACATAAAAAGTACAAAAATACCAAAGAAATTAATTTATTTATTTTGATTATTTATTTTGCTTATATTATAAATTCATGCAGTAAATAATTGCTTTAGAAAAGAAAAAAATATCATACATGTTATAAAGAATTTAAAAGAGACACAGCTATTAGATTTTTTTGACTTGCTTTGTAAAAGATTATTTAATATTTATTACACATACAAATCAAATATTTTCATTAAGAGACCTTTTTATATATTCAGTTTTTAGAACATGGTTCTATTTTAGATTAAATGTTAAATAATATATAAATATCAAATATGATGTATTTTATTTATAAATGGTTGTGCGAAGAAATATATTAATGGTTACGCCTCTTCAATTAGTGTAATGCCACTTTTGCGGAAAATAACCAGGGCTCAGCAGCCGTTAGAAAGCCGTGACTAAGCCGCAAATAATTTACACTTGTTTCGTCGCTGAAAAATGTAACTAAATAGATAGATACCAAGATTAATACAAAGTTCGGAGCCCTGTTAGTTTTTATATCTTTATAAACCCTTATTTTTACACTGAGCCCTAGAAATATTAGCATTATCATTTGTTTTCATTGGAGGATTTTTTTTCATGGTTGACCAAGTAAAATTTGAAGATTTTTAAAATGTTTTACAACCTAACCTAACTTCATTGGAATAGCTAAACTTTTTAGTCTGTGTAAAAATGGTAATGTCACCCCTTAGGGGAAAAAATCGCAAACACGTGCGTAGCTATTTTATAGAAATTAAACATTACCTTAATTTTTGCGGCTTTTTAGCGGCTACCCAGTCCTGGAAATAACTTTCATATCATGTAATATATCATCATATGTGTATGTATATAGTTATGTTTGTCTGTAAGAGATAGAGAACACGAGTTTTGTAGGATGTGAATGAAGCAAGGACGATTGTGGCCATAAATAGCGCTGCTAAACAAAAGTATAGCTTTGGAATCAATAGAAAACACTAAGCTTAGAAATTTAACGAAATATGTTTGAATGCTTACAGGATATACATGGATTATTAACGGCAGGGAAAAATTTGTAGTCAATTTAGATTGCAACTATGGTCCTCTTTTATCGGTCAGTTCGTTCTACTAGTAGGAGGGGAGGGAATGGGGAAAGTGGTGAATAGTGGGGTGGGGTATCGTTGTTTTAGCTAGCTGTGAGTATTACTTTATCAGAGCACATGAAAGTCTAGTGCACTATCCAAGTCATAATATGATATTTTATGTTTGTAATTTACCTTCAATGAACAATAGGTCCTATTATCTTTAAGCCCTGATTAAAGAGAATCTGCGCTACTAAAGTGGATAAATGTATAATTAGTTTATAGATAAATAAATTATATTATTTGTGCATCTAAATGGCTGTGATAATTTAGAAAGTTAGTTTTAAATTTTTTTTAAAGCTTTTAGTTTTATACCAAACAATTAAAATTTGCCTGAGGTACCCAAAGTTTTTGGACCAACAAATGCGATAAAGTGTTTTCAAAATTTTGGGTACCAGTGTAATTTACAGTCTAATGTCCCCTCCCTCCTTTTTTTATTTTTATTGCATAATATTTAAGCTTAATTTAAATATTTTTCTGATGAAATTTTAATATTTTAATAATTTGTTATTTTATCTTTTAATTCATTTTGAAAGAAAAAAAAGACAACACAAAAAACGAAAAAACAGCTACTAGTAATTTAAATTATTTATGAATGAAAGATGAACTTGACGGTTAACATTAATGTTTTAACAATCTAGTCAATTGTGAAATTAATAAACATAGTATTTTGCATCAAAATTATATGTTTCATGTTTAGATAACTGTATGAAAAAGTATATTTGTAATAAATGTTTATATATCAGACAAGTATTAAATCTTTTAATTTTACAAAAACTTTATTTGTAATACCTTTGAATGATCTTTAGTGAATGTACCATGTGTTTACAATTATGGGCCAAGACATTTCTCTTACATGGTTCAATTTGCAGACATGTTTTCACTTATAGAAATAATAGATTTCTTTATGACCAAAATTAAAACAAAATATTTGCTTAAAAGACCTTTATCTAGAAGAACTAAAAGTGCGTGGAAAAAAAATTGAGACTAGTTGCGCTTTGTGGATATGATAATCTTATATTGAAGAACAACATCTAGAAAAGTCACTAAAACTGGTGGTTTTTAAGTATTTATAATACAAAGTTGCGCAATATCTGTATGAATATTTGTCTGTCCATCAGGTTGTCTTTCTGGCTGTCTGTTTTTCTGTCTGTATGAACAGCTGTCTGTCTGTCTGTCTCTCTTTTATGTATGTCTGTCTGTCAAAGTGTCTATCTTCAGCTTAAGATAATCTGGTCCTGCAGTTGTTTTAAGCTAATTTCTTAGGGGCTAATATATTTCCTAGTAAACATAATATTAAATGTATGAATTGTATAAAGTTTTAGGGATGGTAAAATGAATGAGAAACTAATCTGTCCCCAAACTTATTATATTTAAAATTTTGTCTAGAAAGGGGGAGGAAAGGATAATAGGTTAATTTGATTAATTTTGGCATCATTGTCCCCTCCCTCTCCCTGATTATACACGTAAATATGATAAATGTGAAGGAAATATGTCAAATGCATCTGCATATCACAATTATAGAGGTAGGCAATTTAGGTGGAAAAGATATATTTATAAATAATAAAAAATACACATAACAGATTCATATATCTAACCAGTAAATTGGACCAATAAGATCAAAGTGAAGGTACAATCCTGCCATATTATGGGTAAGAATGTTTACACATCTTGGAAAAACTAAGGGCTCTTAACCGTTGCGGTAAGAGATTTTTTGTTGGAGGTTGGGTGGTTGATATTTGTTTTCCCCTGGTAGTCCTTAATGTTGTTATCCATCCTTGTTTGATGTTGATATAGAATTACTCAGGGATCTAAAGTGATAAGACAATGGCCGATAAATTGTTGTACTCCTTAATGAAGATAAACAAAATTACCTCTTACAATTAGTGATTGAAACGTTTGTACACTGAACTGAATGAACAAACCAATCAAAAGTCCCCAAAGTTCTGAAGCCAACGAATAGAAAACGTTATTATAAAACTTTGGGGACTAGTGTAATAATAGACAGCCCATTTTCCCCTTCTCTCTCTCTCTCTCTCTCTCTCTCTCTCTCTCTCTCTCTCTCTCTCTCTCTGAGAATTACTACTACATGTACTTAATAATCAAGGTTATTGCATATTGCATTACTCATATGAACAGGCATAACAAATCAACTTAAGATAGTATCAAAAGGATCTTCTGAACATTATGCATATTTACTTGAATAATTATAAACATAAATGTACTTTTTCAATCAACTACGTATTTAGTTTTTCTTTTGATTGTTTACTTTAGGTCAGGGGTTAGATATTGGACCCAGAAAATCAGTAATCGAAAGATGAATCGGATGATTTTAACATACAAAATTTTTTTGTCAAAAAAGTAAAAAATCAGCATGTTTTAAATGGACGTACGGACTATTTGTTAACGATTAGAGTTACTACGCTTTCTAAGTCATAAGGACATACTTAAATTTTTAGGACTTGATTATAGAGATGCTTCGCTTATAACAATGTACTTTGTTGTCCTAGGAATCAGTATTTCAAAAATCAGACCAATCGGTTAATTTTATCACATAAAAAAATGATGTTAAAAAAGTTAAAAAGCTACATGTTTAAAATGAACGTACGGACTTTCTGGTAACGATTTCAGAGTTGCTTCGGTTTCTAACTCGTACCAAACTCCTATAGGAATCATCATGCAAAGTTTGAAATCGATAGGACATTTTTAACATGCCTATATTAACGAAAAGAGCTATCCTTTACGTACGGACTGATTATAGAAAAGCTTCGCTTTAAAAAATGTGTGGAGATTATTTGAATTTTTGTAATGTAGGTGAATGTAACCTACATTATATACACTACATGCAGGCCAGTGGCGTGCGAAGCACTTTGTCTAGGGGGGGGCATTTTGAAGATTTTGTAAAATTTTGCCCCCCCCTAAATCAAAGTGCCCCGGGGGGGCACTTTGCTTTAGGGGGGGGCATTTTGATTATTTATACTAATTTTAAATAAGGGCGTTTTAAGGGGTGGGATTATTTGATTATGGGCCTTCTAGTTCTTATCCCTTCTTCCCCATCCCTTCCCCCATCCCTTTTTCCCATTTATATCCCACATCTTTTCCCCCCCCCCAATCTCTTCTCCCCCATCCCTTCTCCCCCATCCCTTCTCTCCACCCTGCAATGACCGAAGGGAAGGGAGCTAGAAAGCATCTTTGAAAAAAAAGTACAGAAGATAATTTAACCTCCCCCCCCCCCCCCACCACAAAACATTTTTTATGGGTGGAAGGGGATGTTATAAAATCTCAACAGGAAGGATGAATAACCTCCTTAAAAAAAAATTTTTTGGGGGGGGAGATAAAAACACTCATTTTGGAAATAATTTACCAAAAATTAACCTAATATGTAAAACTGATTTTAAATATTTATTTATTGTATGACAACAAGGATGACAACATCTCTAAGTAGCAAAGCACAAAAAATTATGAATAAGAATACAGACAAGTAAATTTAAAGAGCATCTGTTGAAATAAATATATATTTTAGGTAGAAAAAGTCACAAATCCTTTTTCCTGTATGTTGTGTGATGACAGTCAAAGTAAATTACATAATGGATGCTCGAATCAGCGAGAAATTTTATTTTTTTAAATATTATAATCCACAAAAAAATTTTTTGTCCTTTCATCTACAGATATAAAAATCTCTTAGAAATATAGGGTATAGTCTCTTTTGTGGCAACGCCTCTTAAGGGGCATTTCGTCATATTTTCATAGTAGCTTTTAAAAGGTTATTCTAGGTTAAGTTAGGTCAGGTGATTTCCCTGCAGGGTTAGGCAATTGGCCCCGCAGGAGCTATAAATAGGTGAAAAGTTACTGTGAAAATATGACGAAATGCACCTTAAGAGGCAATGTCACAAAAGGGACTATACCTGAAATTTAAAAGATACAAAAATAGCCAAAAACGTCCTGAAAAGCAGTCCAACCTCCATGAATTTTTAATAGTTAATTATACTCCATAATGATAGGAATGTTAACATTAAGTTTTAGCCTTCTATCTTTAATTGCAGTTGAAAAAATCACATTTCCCCCTTAGCATTACGTACTGACAGCCATAGTGAATTATAGAGAAGCTAAAAAGTTATATCAACATATCCTACCCTCTTTAAATGGCACTTTAAAACTCTGTTAATTTTTGATTAAGTGGTGTTTCCAAAGATTTATAAGGGCGGTGCGTGAAGGGCACCTAAAATTTTTACTCCCCCTTTGAACTAAAATCAATTAAAGACAACAAGAGTGGCGTATTTGATCAGGTTAGGAATATAGAGTGTAGTTAGTTTTAATGGTTTTTAATGAAAATTGCCATAAAAAACATGTCTTTTTGTAAGGGTATGTACACAAAAAAATGATAAACTTATCCTGAAAATAATATGACATCATATATAGTTATTCATTTATACAAGGCTTAGATAAATATCAACGCTGTTTCTTTTTTATATAAAATAACTTTTTGATTAAATATTTGTTGTTTACACACGTTTTTAAAGAAATAAAAACACAATATACAATGCAATGTGATAAAAAGCAGAAACCGTTTGGAAGGGCGCGAAGCGCAAATGTTTTTCTTCAAATATGCAGGGAGGGAGAGGTTTTGGGGCTATTTATTACACTAGTCCCCAATATTTCATATAAAATTTTCTTATTCGTTGGCTCAACAACTTTGGGGACTTTAATGGAATTTTGATTGGTTGGTTAATTAAGTCGAGTTTCCATACATTTCATCCACTAATTGTAATCTAAATAAGAGTTTGTGATTTTGTGTATCATCATTGGGGATGTACAAAATTTCTTTGGTAAAAAGTTTATATTATACAAAATAAAATACTTCCTATTACCTGGTTTGTTATGTTCAGTGAAAAAAGATTATAACCTAATTTCTACACTAATTAAAAAATTTGGTAAGGTTAAATGAATAGTAACTGTCTGGTTGGCGCGAAGCGCCAAAAATTTTTTTTTGGAGTATTTCTTGATCTTTTTTTTGAAACTGGGATAGTTTTGCTTTTTTTAGGGTAGGGGGCAAAAAGGGGCATTTTTATTGACCAGGGGGGGGCAAAATGGGGCATTTTTCAACATTTAGGGGGGGGCAGGGGGGGCGGTGGCTAGGGGGGGGCAGGGGGGGGCGTTTTGGTCGCTAGGGGGGGGCGATTGCCCCAAATGCCCCCTTCGGTTCGCACGCCACTGATGCAGGCTGCCATGGTAATATAGGACGATTCATATATTTAGGACTGCAAAGGGATTCACTGACCGACTTTATGACCGATTTTTGTCCGGCTTTTACTACAGACATGAATATCGTGGCTTCTATTACAGCTAAAGACCTATAATTTTTTTTGGTAAATCCTTGAGCAATAATAAACAGATAAAAATATTAATTTGCGCCGCCAACCGCCGTTTTACCGCCGTAACCGCCGAAAATGGCGGTTTCCGTTATTTGCCGTTTTTCGGCGATGATCAGAAAAAGTAATTTTTTTGTTATGAAAAATAAAAGTTCGTCCTAAAATTTGGTCATCCTAGCTGCAAAATTGGCCGCTCTACAGCTGTTTTAAAATTTAGCGGCTGGCCGCTAAAAAGCGGCTAAGGAGCGGTCTGACTGCTATGACTAGAAAATGTAATTTTCTCTAAAAATTTTACGTCTTTATCTGTACCAGGAGCCGAGATAGAGGGGGGGGCTCTTTGAGCCCCCCCCCCCCCCCCCCGATCTATTAAGGTGGGAATTGGGGCCCGATCTGTAAGGGTTAAAAAATAGGTTGAAAACATACTAACTTTAAAATAAAAATATGAATGAAACCCATAAATTTCATTATTTGTAATTTGCTTTTCTAGTGCGACATATGAAATAACCTTTGTCTTTTTTTATTGATGTAACCAAGTACAAATGTCTTTAAAACCGTTTAAATAAAGTACGTTTGCATATTCCCAATTTACTAAAAACCAAAATATAGTATTTACACTATGTAAGGTTATATAGCATGCAACAAAGTAATTCTAACTTTCTCACTTTCAATTTTACTCATAGCGGTTCTTTGCGTCATTTTTTTATCCCCGTTCCATATTTTTTTTTTTTTAATTTCATTGTCAAAGGCAATCCTTTGAACGACTACAAATCGTCGGATTATTTTTGGTGAACACAGTAATAGTGTCTGACTGATTATGACGTAACAAAAAAAAATAGCCAATGAGAGGCCGTTATTGACCAAAGGTACAATTTATAGTGGCCTCTCATTGGCTAATTTTTTTTGTTACGTCATAATCAGTCCGACACTATTACTGTGTTCATTTTTGGTGTCAAAAGTTTACTGTTCAAAAATATTGTAATAGCTATTGTTGATGTGCTTGATATGGACAAACTTGTATGTGCGTAAGAAGAATCAAACACGGACTTAAATAATTACAGAATTTTGTATTTGTAATCTTCTTATTGGAACAAAATGCCTTTAAATTGACATGGAGGTAGGGGAATTTGTATTGTTAATTACACTGAGCTTGATCTTTAAATCGTTTTTATGCCGCGCTGAATCGGGGCGATTCAGAGGTGAACTGTAGGCGCGCTGGTGGTAAGCCACAGCGCACCTGATTTTTAAAAGATTTTCGGCGCGGTGTTGTTAAATCGCTTGCACACTCACTAAAATATCGATCCGCGCCAGTACAACTTTATTACTTAAGCAGTGCCAGTAAGGTATTTTATATAAAATACCGTGTCAGTATGGTATTTTATATAAAACATTAATATATAATTTATTTTAAAAATAACTATAAAAATGTTTTCACGATAGTTTTGCAATAAAATATTAAAGTAATTAAAAAAATATCCATTTATTACATATGCAATGGGTCTTTCGTTGGGGCTCAGTGCATGATTCACCCCGATTTAAACCGGCAATGCCACTCGGTGAGTGCCATTGCCGCGCCGGGCCCGCGCCACTGCCCGATTCAAATCGCCCATGCAAATTCGATTTAAAGATTGATATTAATAATTTGATGGTGCGCCAAATGAATCGCCCCGGTTTAAATCACCTATAAACGATTTAAAGATCGAGCTCTGGTACTCAAAGTTATATAACCAAGTTATCTTATTTGTTGACTTACAACTTTGGGTACTTTTATTGAATTTTGATTGGTTGATTCCAAACTATTAGTGTCTAAACCTTCAGAAGGGGTAGCTTTGTTTATCATCCCTCGGAGAAGAATACCAGTGTATCGTTCATTGTCTTATCAAAAAAAAATATAAAAAAAATCATTTATTTTACCATAAGATCATACAACTACCTCTCGATCTTAAAATCCCAAGAAAATGTTCATGCCTAGACGTAAATCATGCTTAAACAAGTATGACATCATCTAATATGCTGAAACCAAAACTATTGAGTTAGTGTATTTGTATTATCTATAATTCAAAGTAAACTATGTCTGTCTGTCTGTCTGCCTTGAGCTTAAGATCTTGGTGAACGCTAAACCTATTAGGCTTCATTTTACATGGAACATAGCTACTAATCACGATGTGGTTTTCAGCTATTTTCTTGGGAAGCAGGACACCCCACTCCCCAAAAAATTGTTTGATGAAAAAAAAACAGACGTAGTGGGTTATTCAGTAGAAATTCAGTTGAAATAAAAAAGAAAAAAGCAAGAAAATATGTGGCAAAATAACCACTATGTATTTTAAGCAAGCCCGATGGACCGACGGACCAAACTCATCATAAACATTGTTTTCTTGGTAAAATTTATAAAATAGCCACATATTAAATTTTTAGCTAGCTCTTTTTGTGTCTCTTATACTTAACATAATTGTCCTTGTTATGAGTCATACATAACATTATATTATAGTTGTAATAAACCTAGTTTTACAATAGCCATATAATCAGGGATCTTAAGGGATAAGACAATGGACGAAAAGTAATAAAAATAAAAATTTACCCATTCAGTAAATTAGTATTATTGGTTGAAAAATTAAAAACAACTATTTGTAACCAACCAACCAAAAAACACTAAAATTATATGAAGATTTTGTGCTAACTAATAAGATAACGTTGCTAATAAAGCTTTGGATGGATACAAGTGTAATTTACAGTCCAATGTCCCCTCCTTCCCTGACATATAATATAAACATATACCTCATACTCATTTGCATACAAACATTATTCATATTTATATAGTGCTAATAAACTTGCCTATACTTTTCGAAGCCAAACTACTCTATAACCCACGATGCATATTGTCCGTTTGTAAGTACGAAATATGGAGAAAAATTGATTTTTAGGTCTTCTGATTCCTCAGACTTATAGCAATCAGTATGTGATATAAGCTTGACTAAAAGTCCATATTGTTTTTCTTATTTAATTTAATTATTGTGATCTTATTATCTAACTATAACCCACGATGCATATTGTCCGTTTGTAAGTACGAAATATGGAGAAAAATTGATTTTTTGGTCTTCTGATTCCTCAGACTTATAGCAATCAGTATGTGATATAAGCTTGACTAAAAGTCCATATTGTTTTTCTTATTTAATCTAATTGTTGTGATCTAACTTTTAGTAGCTAGTTGGACCGCCTTCTTAACTTTTTTTGTGTGTTCTTTTTCTATGGGCAATTTCTTTCTGGAGTGTGGAGGTACCCTAACTCAAAATATTTCTAAACCTTCCTTGGGCCTGTAAGAATCTTCACTGTATAGAAGAACCATGTCAGTGTAGCCAGCAGTTAGATCTTAAGCTACAGACAAACAACACAAAAGATAGACATCCTGATACTTTTATACAAGGAAAATGGTTAACAAGTGCCTTATATATGAAGTACATAGTATGTACAATTACATATCAATTTTCTACCATAGACAAATTGGATCCTTCAAAGAAAAGAGAGATAGAAAGAGAGCGAGAGAATTAAGAGAAAGAGAGAGTAAGCAAATGAGAAAGACAGAGAGAGTGAAAGAGACAAAAAAAGAGAGAATAATGGATTATATTACAACAAATCGAGTACTGCAACAAAATTATCATATTTGATGAAACACAAAAGACACAATACAATCTGTCCCGATTTTGTATTACTTTTGCGGAACATTTTTCCAGTTACGTCATATTTTTCTTTCCCGAAAAAGGGAAGGGGGGAAGAAAATCTCTTCAAAAGAGATGGGTAAAACCTCCTTTTCTCCCATCTCTTTTTTATTCCCCCCTTCCCTTTTTTTTCTTTCCCCCTTCCCTTTTTCGGGAAAGAAAAATATGACGTAACTGGAAAAATGTTCCGCAAAAGTAATACAAAATCGGGACAGATTGTATTGTGTCAACACAAAAATGCCTATTTCTTCAGTTTTTAAAATTCTAGAAATTGTTACTCTAACTAGTAGCTAAGTCCATAGAAGCCTCTAGGTGCATTGAAAGGGAGGGGGATAAAATTCGATGTACCACCCCTCTTTTAATCTTAGTTTTAAAAAGACAAAGTAAGGGCGATATATCTTGTGAGGGTTGTGTTAACCTCCCATAAAATAGTTATAAACCTTCCCAAGACATATAACAAGCTAAATTGTAAAGGAGAGCCTTATAGGTTCAGTTGGTTCCAGGACAAACGCAGGAGTCCCAAACGTCGAAGTGGACAAACGCAGAAGTGTTAAAATAAAGTTTTACTTTACAGATTAGGTTAGGTTGAGATATGAATGAACAAATAAGCCCCCCGCAGTGGTTAGGCATTTAAAAAACCTATAAGATGGTCTAAAATAGGTTAGGTTAGGTTAAGTATCCACTCCGACGTTTGTCCACTCCGACGTTTGTGACTCCTGCGTTTGTCGTAGGACCGGTTCAGTTGCTAGCTAGATCTATCAATACAGACATACATAAGACATCATGTTACTTATTATTAAATAATGAATAATCTATGTCACTTTGACTTAAGTAAAACAATGGATGCATATAGAATCTTTGTTTAGGAATTAGGTTAATGTATTTATTGTAATATATCTAATATAAAATACTCTGTACATATATAGTATATACATATCAGGACAGCCAAAGTAAAGAAAACAAGGATGATGACCACATCCATAAAAGCGAAGCCAACAGTAACAATTATAGAGATTGCGCTATTAATACAAGTCTTTATGAAATTAATTTTATAAAATGCTAAATATAGCGGAATATTTATTTACAATGTGATTGATAAGCGTTTGACATTTTGCTTTCTTGTCCTAGGAATCATCATGTAAAAATTAAACTAATAGTGCTTTTTAATAGTTATGGAGTCTATTTAAAATTTTGATACTATACTTTTAACTTTTTGTGGTGCTTGCTTACATGTGAAGACCGGAGCACCAAACCCCCCCCCCCCCCGCTTAGTTTTGACAAAAATCAAAAATAAGGGGGGGGTAGTTTTTTAACCCCCCGCTTAGTTTTGACAAAAATCAAAAATAAGGGGGGGGGTAGTTTTTAACCCCCCCTTAATTTTGAAGAAAATCAAAAATAAGGGGGGGGGGTAGTTTTTTGATTTACTTCACTCAACTTTCTGGCGTGTTGTACAGTGAAAAAACTACCCCCCCTTATTTTTGATTTTCTTCAAAATTAAGCGGGGGGGGGGGGGGTTCGGTGCTCCAGTCTACCACATGTAAGCAAGTACTCTTTTTGTTGTTCAATCAAACCTCATTACAGAAAATATTCGCTTTTAAAAAGAAGGTATATGAGAATAGAAGAATGTTTTTCTGCCAATCACAAAAACTGTAGGTATAATTTATACAATAACGACCGGTTTACGTGGGCCAATATTCATAGAAAAAAGTGTATTTATAAGCCTTTCTTAATTTCTTTGTGTTTTATTTCACAAAAAGAAACAAGAAAGTCTTATACAAATATCGTCAAAAAAGCTCATCGAATTTAAATAAACTAATGTTTTTCATTTAAAAAAATGTATTTCAACAAGGATGACATTATTCTTTTTTACGGTTAAACTGGCATTTAAAGGCTAGATTATAGAGATGCTTTATAAAATTATATCCTGTTGCCCTAAGAATCTTTATTTCAAATATTCATTGTTTGAAAAATTTATATAAAATAAAGATTGTTGTCAAAAAAAACCTAAACCAACGATAATAGCTATCCTTTACAAACGGGCCTACTAAATTTTTTTTAAAACCTTCGTTTAAAAAAAAAGAAGTTTATTTAATTTAAAGCAAATAATACGGATCAAATATAAATCTTAAAAGTGCACATCCAAGTACTTTAAAATATGGAATGAAGACTTGGATTAGTTGTTTGTAATTTATGTATGTAGCCCCTTGTCTCGAATGTTGAGCAGTATCAAGTTTTTGCTCAACAACATTTCCATAAGATCATTTTTAACAACATTGCACAATTCATTGTGAACAACAGGGCTTGACAGCCGTAGCCATAGTTATCCGCCAATTTAGACAGCCGCAATGGTAATGTTTGTTTGTTATACCGTTTGATTTTTGAGGTTCACTTTTGTGAATGTTGCTATCCTTATTACAGTTAGTGTGCAGCTTTGGTCATAACATTGTCATGAGGTCATTTTCAACTTCATTACACAGTTTACTATGACTATCAGGCAAGGGAGCTGGATCTTTACCTTTAATCAGCTGTAAAAAATATACCTTCCTTTTTGACAAGCCATGTTTGAAAAAAAAATCTGGCCACTCAGCCGAGAGTCCAGCTGCTGAACGCTACATTTTTATTCTCAGCCACAGAAATGCTTTCCTCTTACAGTCGCCACCAATCTGTAATCTTCAGTCGCTTACAAACCAATACGTTGTAGAAGCAGAGCTGTTTCAAAATTGGCGGCAGCCTAACCTTATATACAGTCCTTTGTTCTCGTTTACAATTCACGTCAGTGACCAGTTTTAGATGAAAAGAAACAAGGAGGAACCATTCCATGAATAAAACAGCCAAAAATTTAAAATTAAGTAATAAAAGTAACTTCATGATAATGAGTATTTATTAGAATTTATGGGATAGTTGTATATTGCTAGCAGATATTATGAACAAACTTATTGATGTGTTCACATAAAGTGCCTGTTTAGTACTGTTACCCCCCCCCCCCCCCTAGTTTGATATAAATTGAAAATAATGCTTAACCCCAGCAGGATGACCTTTTCCCGGAGGTCTATAACCCTGGCTTACTCGGTACCCAAAATAACCCAACTTTACCTGACCAAAGAAATAAGCAAACAAACGAAAAACTTCCCCTTCCTTTTTTATTAGTGATTTTTTTCAAAACTAATTAGGGGGATTATCAGGGATAAAGGAGGAACTTTGCATGAATGCGCCAACCTTCATCAGAAATATAGATAGAAGATCCACAGATTTTACCATGTTATAGTTTTAAAACATGACCCCATACTTTGAAAAAATGTTGGAAAACACCACAAATACTGGTGAGTTCTTTAAAAAAAATAATGCGATGCCTTTTTTGAAAACACACAAGTCTCAGAATTCAAATTGATTAAAACAGCATTACATTTTCTGTATCTCTGAAAGTACTTTTCATAGTTTTGTGTGGCTTGTTAAAACTTTACCCATTAATTAAAACAAACTTTGACTCTACACTCTTACAAATATCATAGGATAAATTAATTCTAAAATATAAAATTATTTATCTAAATCATGGATCTTAAGGAATGTAAATAATAAAATACAACGATTTTGAATTGACTACTTATTTATTGGTGGAAAAGTATGGACACAGTTGCTCTGAACATCCTATTAAAGATTCAATGTTACCCACAAGAGTTATTTAATCCAACAAATTGCAGATTGAGTTTATAAATTTATTGGGTTAGTTTAATATACAATCTAATGTTCCAATATGAAAGTAACAGGATGCCTATATGTCTGTGAGTGAAAACTTGGCTAACCACTTGACCGATATAGTTATCCTTTACAGATAAGCTTCCTATAGGCCCTTGGGAAGTTTGTAACTATTTATGGGGGAGGCTATCTCTATTCTCCCAATAGAAATAGCCCCAAGAAAAAACTCTTTACAATTTTTTGTTTGTTTGGAAAACTAAAAGTAGAGGGTTTACTTCATTAACCTTCTTCATTGAAGTGCCTCTAGGGGTGTAGCTGCCAGTAATAACATATTTTGCTATGGTCTTATGCCTGTCTGTCCTAATATAGAACATATTCTAAGATAGTCTAATACCTGTCTGTCTTGATATAGAACATATTCTAAGATAGTCTAATACCAGGATTATTCGGGGATTACAATTTGCAATACTCATTTATTTTACAAACACACACACACACCAAAACCAACACACTTACATACACACACCAACAAACACACACAACAAGACAACTTGTGTTCAAATGATGTTTAATGTGATATTTTAAACCCATATATGGATTATATTATTATATCCTCCAATGACTTATCACTGAAATGAAAGGAGTTTACTTGATGCATTCCCACATAGTAATTGTCGAGGAATGACCCCCGCCTATTTTTTAAAAAAAATGAAAATAAGGGGATGGGAGATTTCCCCCTAAGCCATACTTCATCGGGGAGGCCAATTCCTGGGGTGCCTTTACTTGTAAGGCTAACCTGTACTAATTAATATAACTTATTCTAACCTGACCTAACCCCCCCCCCCCCATTTCCCGCCCTGTCTTTTGCAATTAAGAGGCGGGGTTTTTTTGTGCTCAACAAAAAACTTTGAGGGAAAACGTTATTTACTTTTATATGTTTCACTTTTCTAGAGTTGAGAAAATCTATGAAAGGGTAATATTACAATTTCAATACCAGGCACCTGCCACCTCCACAAAACTCACATGCACGCCCTTACACAAACCCATTTATTTTCAAATTAACACAGTACATATTGTACAATAAATTCTTAATTTTTTCTCCCCATACATGCAAAGTTATTCGAATCTCGTTAAATGGTATTACACAAGTAAAAATTTAGACTTTCTTTCAAATTTTTCCTGTGAAAACTAATTTTAATTCTAATCCATTCCTTTCATTAATTCTTAGATTCTTCACACAATTTCTTAAAATCTTCCTTTTTTATACATAAACAAGGATGACAACAGCCATAAGAAGCAATGCAAAAAACAACCAATGAGCAATTTAGTTATAGAGCAGTTATTCAGTGGTCATAAAATACACTTTAACAAAATAAAATAAAATAACAACGGTCAATAAAACATCTCTCACCTAACGGACAGACGAACGTTTAAACAAAACCTAGATGAAGCGTTGATACAAAACTAAAATTAAATCTTACAGTTGTGCTTTTAAAACATTTTGCTATGCTTTTCATCAGTTTTCAATAATTACAGCCAGACCCAACTAAAGGTGAAAATTGTTAAGTAGCTTCGCACCTGAAACAAAAATGCGTTTTATTCTGAATTGAATGAAAGCATAAAAATTGTAAATACTCTGACCTAATTATTCACTAATATAATTACCCTGAAAGGTATATGTATTGAATCTTTGATTGACCCTTTAATAATTAATTAATATCTGTCTGGGCTTATACTAGTTTACAATATTACCATATCTATTTATTAGAAACAGATATATTTTGAATCGATTAATTGAAATATCTTATGCATTTAATTTGAAACAGGTTTATATGGACTTATTAATCCTAAAAGATCGGAACTTTAATAGATTTGGGAAGGGGGGGGGGCGTATTTTAGTATTTAAACATCCAGCAAGGTTTGCTGGCATGCTGTTAAACAAGAATGACAACATCCATAAAAGCAAAGCTCTGAAACGGTAGAACAAACGAACATTAATACTTGAAGTGTGTCAGAACTGAAAAATCAGAACATAAATGTATAAATGTCGAATCAAAATTTAAATTTTTGTTGAAAAACTGTTATTCTTCTTCCCCCTATCTTTTACTGTAAGGTTTATTAATCTCAATTAGAGTTTTTTTTAGTTTTCAAGATAAGACTATTAAGAGTTTTTTTTCAGATTTGAAAGATATTACCTTAAATGTTCTTTTTTTGATTAAACTGAATGTAACGGTGTATTCTAAATTTTGACCGTTTCTTCTTGGCAGAAAATGCAGTAAATGTTCAAGATTGTAATTTTGTAATAATGCAAAAAATAGCATATAGCAATATTTTTTTTCCATTTTTAAAAAAGTGACGTATCTACATTAATAATTGCGATAAAATTGCAAGTCAACTAAATTATGTATAATGTAAGATAATTTTTTGTTTATTTTACTTAAAATACCAGCTTATTTTTCTCTTAAGCATTACTCTGTGATTGAACTATATCTAGTGCATATTATGTAAAGGCTGCTAATTCTTAGTCTTAAGATTCACACAGCAAGTTGAAGAAAATGATTCCTTATACCGATAACTATACTCTTTGAAGTTTAAATTTTGCCTGTACAGTTTTTTTTTACAATTTTCGTCGTTTTTAACGGCAATGAACGGTGCCAATGCGGTAAAATTTATTTCAATCTCCTTTTTTTATAACAGGCAACTTTGCTTTTAATTGTATCATTTTATCTCTTTTAGTTTTTAAACATTTAGATAGCAGGTAGGCGTTAAAAGCCCGAAGCTTCCTGGAGTTTTTTTAGGAACCCCCCCCCCCCCTTCCCCAAATGACGAGAAAAAAAATTACTGATGTAGTCTAAAATTATTAGTTAAAAGGTTTGAGCCAAAAGAGTCAAAATTTAGTTAGGGTTTTAAAGCCAACAATTTTAACTTTTAGTAGTGGTAAATTTTAGGTCCTTTTACTGTACAAATCTTGAAAATAAGAAATGGTTGGTCTATGTAAATGATGATATGTAATGAAACCTCTGCTATAATGTGCATACATATACATTTCTCCATATATATTTAGTATAAACAAGAAAAAAAATTGCCTAAAGCAAGGCAGTACAAAATTTCAAATGGATTGTGATATTATGCATTGATTGATCATAATTATTTAAAGTTTCAGATACCAGCTACTTTATAAAATGTGTCTATTTATTACGGAATTTTAAGAGACAGTAATTCATTTACAAATGTAACTCGTGCAGGACCTAATATTAAAGATGCCGTAAAAAGTTTCTAAATATTTTGGGGCTCATACATGAACTGCAAACTACTGATCAAATACTGAACAAATACAAAAAAATTCCCTTTTTAGATATTGTTTAACCATCTCTCTAACTGATAAAATGTTACAAATTATACCAATTCAGTAAGTATTATTTAAAATCACATAAATAAAATTTAATTATTTAAATTTCTATTTTACAAATTATTGGCAGTAACATTTATACATAAGCTAAAAGTCTTAAATATTTAACTTTTTTATTTTTTAAGATGTATGCAGTACACCCTAGCAGCAAATCTTATTGCAGAAGAATATAAAATTGTTCTATAGTAGTTTTATACATTTAATAACACTACACTTTTAGATAGATTGAACTGTAATCTTGCTATTTTATTATCTCCTTTGGAACCAGTGTATAGTGTATAAGACTGTTAATGGGTAATGCTACCTCATAAAGTCCACATTTTGTGTAATTAAGTCTTCAAATTTACTTGTCCGCAAATTTTAACAAGAGATATTTTCATTTCTAAAATCTAATGGATTGTGAAACTCCTTTATGTTAAATAAAATAATAATTTAATGGATTAAGTGTTTTTGATTAATATAATTCAGTTAATATTGTCCTTACTTTACAGCTTGGTAGTTTTGTGAAAAATGTAAAGTTTAAAGCTATTTAAGTTTAATACAAATCCTTAAAATATTTCTAAAATAAAGTATAACTATCCTAAATAACTAAAACTTTAGGAAAACACTACTATAAGTTAGTAGAAACATATTTTTACTTCTACACAACATAATACTAGATTACATCGCACTTTGTTCATTTTTATATAAAGCTAGCTAGTAACCTAGGAGTTACTACGTAATCACAAAACCTTTAATTACATATACATTTATATTTTGTAGCATAACTGATAGACTGACGTAACAAATATGTTGTGTACTAGATGCTTTGGAGATTTCACAAAAATTCGGATGTCTATCTTAATTATAACCCAGGAAAATCACATTTCTCCCAAAATCTAATGAAATGAGGGACCGACGAACAAACAAAGTTGATTACAGAGTAGCTTCGCTACTAATGGTTAAACCTAACTTTGATATAAGCCTAGCTAGTCCCCAGGGAGTTAATAACTATCTGCTGCGTGTATAATTAGGGCTAGGTTTATTTGTAGCTAATCTACTCTATAATTTACTGTTTCTTTCAATCAATCCGTTCGTCCGGTGTGCAATCGGTTTCTCGGCTTCCATTTAGACAGCTATTTTGTTGTGAAATTTTCCTATACAATTATCATCTTGTATATGATTTTATTGGTCCGTCGGTCATGTCATGTCAAAAAAATATAGATTTTGAAACATATAGAAAAACATGTGAAAGGTTTAGATTTTTCCAATAAATGTATTCATGATTAATCTGGAGATTTAAATTTCCTTGTCCGTATTTCCATCCATGATTTTTTTGTGCTTTGTTACTTATGTTTGTTGTCATTCTTGTTTAGACTGTATTTCATTGCTGGCTATTTAACAAGAAGAAGGATTACGTCCATAAGTAAGAAAGGTCTTCCCAAGAAGTATTATATTCTTTCCTCTAGTGCTTCTATGGAAATCTAGGGGTGAAGCCGCTAGTTTAAAATAAAGTAAAAAAATGTTATACATTATTAATGGCGTTGCTACAAAAGACCAACTCTACAAAAGACCAACTAGACGGTTTTACAAAAGACCAACGCCTACAAAAGACCAACTCTACAAAAGACCAACGCCTACAAAAGACCAACATTCAAAAAATCGTAATGCTAGAAGTTCATAGCCGCAGAGCTCGGCCCCCTAGCCTGCCTAGCCGCGGGCGCTCGGCCCCCTTGCCTATAACCTAACCTAACCTAACCTAACCTAACCTAACCTAACCTAACCTAACCTATATGTATAAATGTTTAATGTACATTAATCTATTTATAGTTTAGAATATTGTGGATTTTACAAAAAGTGGTTGGTAGATTTTTTTTCAAATTTTTAATATTTTTTACAATATTTAGGTAAGGTTAGGTTAGGTTATAGGCAAGGGGGCCGAGCGCCCGCGGCTAGGCAGGCCAGTGGGCCGAGCGCTGCGGCCATGTATTGATTATGTAATACATTATTAATAGATTTAATGTTTATATAACAATATATAGGTGTTGGTCTTTTGTAGGCGTTGGTATTTTGTAGGCGTTGGTCTTTTGTAGAGTTGGTCTTTTGTAGGCGTTGGTCTTTTGTTGAGTTGGTCTTTTGTAGCAACGCCTTATTAATAACCAACAGGAGTCCTGGAGTGTTATTGGATTCACAGCATTATTACAATTTCTTTATCTATTAGGGAATAAACAAATCATTTCTTGTAAAATCCAGATCCCCCTTTAAAATTGAAATTGGAAAGACCTTCCTTCAATTTTTTAACCCCAAAATAATTTTACACACTCCTGAGGTGGATTCTTAAAAAAAAATTTGCCCCACTAATCGCTTAGTGGGGCAAAATTGTTTTCGTGAATAATCCACCAAAATCACATTAAAAATCTACAAAAATTTAACAAAATCATAGAAGGGTTATAAGATCACTGTGCACGCCACTAATCTTATTAACCGTATTGAACATAATACAGACTAGCTTTTGATTAATATACGATATGATAATTATTGCTTAAATTTTATTTACTCAAAACAATTTTACATTTTACCTTTTTTTGTGTTATGACCTTAGCCTTTTATGGAACCTTGTGAAATGTACAATAAAAAACTTTGCGCTGATGATATGCTCCAGTACATTTACCAGCATGGCTCTAAATTTAATTAATTTCAGCTGGATTAAAACTGATCCTGAGTCATACAGAAACATCGTATCCTTTTATTTGTAACGAAAATTTAAGTAAAATCAATAGAATTAATCCGTGTTTTGTTAATATAATATATTTATCGAGTAGCTGCGCTACTTTTAAAAATAAACCTTGCCTGAATATTGCACTCTGTAGAAAAATAATTAATCATTAAGAATCCATTTTCTTGGATATATAATTATTCATATTCTCTTTTCAAGTATAATGATGGGATTCTTTTCAACATTAACCATTAACGTAACCATAGATAATAGATACTAAACTAGGTAATGTTTTCCAATATCAGCGCAGCTATATTTTAAATAATAGAGTAAAATAATAGAGAGGACGGTGTTAGATAACTATATGTCCCCACCCCGAGGACCCTGTGCCGACTTTCAATTGGGTTTTTGGCTTAATAGCATCGGGAATATCAACACAGCCAAGTCGCTAAAAAAGAGCAGATAGTTTTATTTTTCATTTAAAATATATCTAAAAAGTTTAATTTCTACCACTAAGAAGGAAAAATTAATAAAGTAGTTTTTATGTTTTATACCTAAAAACTCTAATGTGTAAAATCACAATAACAAGAATGACAACATCCAAAAAAGCGTAGCTCTAAAATTATATAGTATAACAAACGAACATAAACACTTGATAAGTAGAATATTAATTCTTATAAAATTGTATATGAATATGATGAAATTGATGAAATGAGGATGCTATAAGAGGGCATACTTACAATATTCAAACTTAATTTTGGAGATGCTTCGCTTATAATATTGTACCTTGGTGTTCTAGGAATGAATAGTTAAAAATCCCCTCAAAGTCATTAGTTAATCACTGATACCCCCTCCCTCCTTTTTCTTGACACACTATTGAAAATAAGGGATAGAGCATTTTTTTTTTAGTTTTTTTTTATTTAGTTTATATTCGATACAGGGTAGCCCTGCATGATTAAAGTCCCCTGTAGCGGTAAGACAGGCACTTTAATGCATTAGAAAGATACCTACGGATAAAAAAAAGATAATACTTAGAGAATAGCCACGCAGTAAAATAACAGAATTGTTTAAAGAAGAATGAGGTAAAAAAAAGTATTTTTCGCTGAATTAGATTATCTTTCAAAAGGTTTCTTGAAACCCCATAATTACGTGTAAGATAAAAATGGAAAAAGATGATAATATACATAAAAAAAAGAAAAAAATCTTGGATGGTCACATAGAAGAGGTGTTTAGTTAATGTTATGCTGGAGAAGGGTAAAAAGAAGTCAAACCTTTTTGTTTCTCTCTTTTAAGCATAACTTACTGATCGCTAAACCAAGTACGTTGCAAGATGGCTGTTTCTGGTAAGGTATATCTTCACACACAAAATAAACAGTCAATCTCAAAGCGCAGTGAAGAAATCCGTTTCCCCCATAGCACTGTGCTTTTTAAATCTCACTTTATATAAATCATCATGCGAAGTTTGAAATTGATAGGACAATACTAACCAAATTTTCGATAACAGTTCTCAGTTAAGGACAACCAGTCGGACGTACTAACCCAACCTAAATATAGAAAAACTTCTCTTTAAAAAAAAACATTTTGGCTTGCATGATAAAAAAAGACCATTAATGATTGTAACACTTTGGAGTAACAGCCTTTACAAGAGAGGTAAATAATGAAAGAAAAATTGTCTTTGGAAGATGTGTAAATTAGGTCATTTGGCTGGTGGCCGCTATACTGTGTACGTCACACATACATACATTATTCATTATTTTTATCAGGTATAAAGGGATAGGAAATGGAGCATTTTTTCAGGGCTCTTCAGTTACCCGTCAGTCACCTAATTATCGTATTACTACGACTTTAGTGTTCAGAAATGGATGCTAAACATTTTACTTATACACTTGAGGTTATATCTCTAGCCTATAAAGGCTTTCTTATTGCGAAGTCAATAGACTAAAACCATCCAAACTGTTAGATATGAGTTTTCTTTATAGAGAATGCCTTTATCAGACCAGCCATTTTCAAGACATTTGCTTCAAACAAACACAAAACTTACAATCTCCCTGATATTCGATATAGAATATAGATATAATTTTTGGGTAAGGACAGAACTGAGCTAATTACTTTAAGCCTGTGATTTGAGGTAAAGAAGCAACTTCCTAACTAAAGCATGTACCTACGTCTGTTGCTAACTGTAACTAATGATACTCTGACATTGGTTGAATAGTTAGGACACTACTAGTTTAAAAATATGTGATTATAAAATAAACAAGTTTGTATACCTGAAGCTTAATAAAAACCTAAACTAGTTGAGTTTTTATTTTCAGAGAAGTTTCACATAGAGATCCCAGAACCGTTAAGGCTATTTGGTTTCTGCCTTCTGTACATTTGGAATATAGACCTACTAGATGTTTGGGGTGTAATTATTGGTATAAATACGATGCAATATAATATATAGGTTTCCAAGTTAAGGTGTTTATTTGTTTTTTCACTGCTCTAATTTATAATTTTAAGATAATATGTAGTTTGTTTTAGTAAAGAATGAAGACAGAATTTGTTTAATTTAATTTTCCTTGTTTATTGTTTATTTCGGCTTAGACCAAAAGTTTCCAACAATCTGTCAAAACTATATTCTATGATAGAAAGTAGAAAGTTTTTTTGTCAAGCTATAGAGCCTAGGGGCGTAGCCGATAGTGTCAAAAGTACAGCAAGCATTATATAGTAGAAGTAGAAAAAAAAATTCAGATTTTTTTAAAAATAGACAATACTTTATTTTTAGATTCTAAAAACTGCCAATTAAGCAATTAAGAAGGACTAAAGAGAAACTTGTAACCATTCTTATTTGACAACGTAAGGACCGTCGTATTAACATGAATATATTTAGTTATAGAGTAGCTGCGCTGCTTAAAATGATAAAACTTGTAAAATATTTTGTCTAAATTTGAAACATAAAGAAATTATGGTAAACTTTGCATTTAGGAAAAAGCAAAATATTCTGAAATGTATATACACACACAAGAAATTTTTGTCATGTTAGAACACAGAAACCAGATCATAAAATAAGAAATTTGGGTTATAGTCCTTTCCACGACATCCCTCCATAAGGAGCGATTCTTCGTATTTTTTAAATGGCTTTTTATAGGTTATTTTAGGTTAGGTTAGGTCATATTGTGTTAGGTGATTGCCGCACAGGGTTAGGTAATTGGCCCCGCAGGGTTAGAGCCCCCCGCAGGGGCTAGAAATAGGAGAAAAGCTACTGTGAAAAATACGAAGAATCGCTCCTTATGGAGGGATGTCGTGGAAAGGACTATACCCGAAATTTGTATACAAAATAATCCTTAGATAAAAGTAACAGGATGACTGTCTGTCTATTTATCTGTCTGTGTGTAAGATAAGATCTCGCTGATCGATTTGGTTCCCCTTTACAGTGAAGCTTTTTATATCTAGGGAACATTTATAACTACTTTGGGTTAGGGGTAACCACATTCCCAAGAGATATCAGATAACGCCTAATTCTTAACGCTTGCCTATTTAAACTTAAATTGAAGTGCCCCTAGAGGCCTCTATTACAGTCTCACTCTAAACTTGTGTTTTACTTTCCCAATTACCCTGAAATCTAGAGAATATAAAGTTAAGGGAATGTTGATGTTCCAAAGATTTGAATAACATTATTCTCAGCAAAGATATTTCATAAAATTCGAATCATACACAATTTTATGCAGTAGCGTGCTGAGGGGAGGGTTAATACTTACACCTCCCTCCCCCCCCCCCTTCTTAGAAAATAGTAGATTAACCAGTCCCTGAAACTTAATGATCTTATATTCTTTATAATTTATTTTACACCGATTCTTGAACAGGGGGTGAAAAAAGAGAATGAAGTTACTACAGAAAACCTTGTTTAAGAGAAGGAAGGGAATTGACACCTTCCTACACCCTCATTTGCACATTTATGATTTAGGAGCAAGTCAAAATTTTAGTCCGCTTCGCGCACACTTAGATAAAATTCCAATGCATGAACAAAATTATATTATAAAGCAAAATTTGAAATATACATTTTATGAATTTGCGTCTGTATGCATTTAGAATAAAATCAAATGTCTGGTCCATTCGAGGCAAAAAAGTGTTCTGTTCATAATATTTTATTTTATTTATTTTTAAAAAAATATATTATAAAAGATTTAATCTTTTGTCTTCCAAATTTGAAATTCATTTAGTGCTCAAGAAGGCATTTTAGATTTATAATTTGTATTAAGAAAATCCTCTAAATTAAAATATATATATTGTGTATCTAAATGTAATGGGCTGTTAATTTCACTTATTCCCAAAGTTTTAAAATAACTTTTTCTAATTCGTTGCTTAACAACTTTGATTAAATTTGATTGGGTGATAAATCAAGTTTTGAGTGTCAATATGTTACAACCATTTATTGTAATCTACAGGTGAATAATTTTGTGTAACACCATTTGGGAAGTACATCAATTTATCGGCCATTGGCTTATCCCTTTAGATCCCTGAAGTTGATGTACCTTATCCCCCTTGTATAAACATTAGTACAAGGTTTGTTTAACTTGCTTATTTAACACAAAGAAAAACACCATGTTTAGTTCTTAGTTGTTTCTTCTTCTCTTAATTAACAAAGGAAAGTATAAAGTTTTTAAAATTAAAACAAGGTCCCACAAGTCGCAGTCGTAATCAACCACTTTTTAAAGAAAAGAGTCATAAAAGTTTAAAATTCATATTTAAGCTACATTAAAGCTGTCATAAATAGCAGCCGTTGGTTAAAAGCCGCCTAACTTTGTTTACAGCCCGTTTACTGAAGAAATGGTTCAAAATTGTGGGTCGTGTTTTGACTAATTTATGAATAGTTTTACTTTAAACATACAGATAATGAGCAATGGATTACTAAACTAATTACTGTATCTTTGACTTCAGAATGACATTTGATTCAATATTTACTGCACAAAGTATAATAAATCTATAAGTTTCCTAATTAATGGAACAGTCAAAACAAAGTGTAGGAAGGTTTTGGCCATATAGTTGGTAAGAACGTGTATACAGTAGTACAAAAAGACGATTATATTTAAAGGGTGTGCAAAAAAAATGCGGACATTTTAAAAATTGAAATTGCGCGGCTTGTGTTAATAGTAGAAAAATGTTATGCACATCGTTAGAACCGCTAGGAAGTTTATTTTTTGGAAATATAAGAATGATTCCTCTGCTACGTATAGTTACGGAGCTACGTGTTAAAATGTCCCAACTGATTTAAAACTTGACTTGCGAGTAAATCATTAAAGATTAAATTAAAGGGTATGCAAATAAAATACGTACATTTTTAAAATTCTAATTGCTCAGCTTGTGTTAATGGTAGAAAAATGTTTTGCATACCTATGGAATAGCTATAAACTCTATTTTTTGGAAATATAAGAACAAAAAAATTGTCGGCTAGAAAATCCTTTTTAAGTTTACGGATTATTGTGTGTGAAAGTACATCTAGAGTAATAAATGTATTTATATAGTACATAACCAAATCTAAACTGTAATTTGTCTCTATGTATATAATTAACGTTTACAACGTTTAATTAATTATACATAGAGGAGCTTCACTTTAAACTTTTAAGAGGCTTAAGAAGAACAATTTACCATCCAAAAGAAATTCTCTAAACATAAAAAAAATCTAATAAACCTTAGGCGTATATAAACAAACAATAATTATTTTTGATTCTGTATATGGGTAAATAAAAAAAAGTCTATCTAATTCCGAGGCGTGCAGAAAGTAAACGAGGGGTTAAAAATGGTTATATAAATAAATCACAATAGATAAGTAAATGATGTTCAGGATATGTGTCTAATTTTTGCTTGTATTCCTCTAACCAAAAAAAATGTTTTTAGCAATTTAAATTAAAACAGGCTCACACCCCCTGACGATAAAATAGCACCCCTTTAGAGCTCTCAATCCCCTTAAGAGGGTATTTAAAAAGTTAAGGGGTGTCACTCCCTGGTAAAACGGTGCGCACGCCACTTGTCTAATTGTAATACTAATTATCTTTATTTATTGCAGACAGCAGTCTCTATTAGCCTCTAGTTACATCTCAGACTATCCAACTATAATATAAGAAAATAGGCTAAATCAGTTTCCCAGTCGCTATACCTTGCATAGGTGATATTTTTTTCTATTTTCGCCTAATTATGGTTTGCAATTAGTTTTGCCTGGTATAGGGTATAGGTTTTTCCTACACTTTTACTTTTGATGTCAATTAAAAACGTTAAAAATCATAGGCCTTAAGGGATAAGACATAGGACGATTAATTGATATACATAATAATGATAAATATAATTATTCCATATGTAGAAAAAATTATTATGGTCCAATGTACCCTTCCTATGTTAAACATATTACTTAATACTGATATGACTGGCATCTAACTTAACATTTAGATTAAATGTAATTTATTGGCCCTTAAACAGGTGCAAGACAATATCATTTCAACTGGGGTGGTACACTCCCTCAAAATAGTTATAAACCTTCTTAGGAAATCCTGTTATATAAAAGTTAAATAAAATGTAAAGGAAAATCCGATAAAAATTACGAGGGGGGTTAAAAGAGAGAACCTTAGTTGTAAGGATAAATATTGTGTCTAATTATCTGTGGTGGAAGTGTATAATTATTGCTAAATAGTCTGGCAAGGTAACATTTACAACTCTAATTGTACACTAGAGTCTTTATACTAGGCAAATAACTTTTACAGTATGGCTTAGAAACTGATGGATATCCGCAGGATTAGAACCGGTTCTCCGCCATATCGAATAATCATGTATAGCATCGTATTACAGTCAATTTTCCACGAATATTAAATCAAAATCATAGATAAATACTTTTTTATGTTAGTCCGGGCCTTCGGCCGCGCGTGGCTAACGAATCTGGTTTAAATTTTTATAGTTTTACATTTTGACATCCGCGGAAAGCTATCTATAATACTGTGCGATATAGAACTATTACAATATTTATTTTATTTCTCTTATGGGGCTTGTTTTAAAAATTGTAATTTTCTTTGATTATTATTCATAGATCTACTCTACAATACAGCAGCCAATCCGCAGGGTTAGGGCACTGCAGGTATAGGCCCTTTAGGGGTTAGGCATTGCAAAAATATCTTCCCCAAGCTCGTATTTTCTATTATTTGAAAAATAAGGAGGGGGGTATCAGAGTTTGTAGTTTGTGTAAAGTAACGACATATTTTAAAAATGTCTTTTATTAGATAATTGGGGAATAGTCCCTTTCGTAACATCGCCTTAAAAGGGGCGATTCGTCGTATTTTTGAAATGGCTTTTTATAGGTTATTTTAGGTTAGGTTAGGTTATTTTAGGTTAGGTTAGGTTAGGTTAGGTTATATTGGGTTGGGTTATTGCCCCACAAGGTTAAGTAATTGGTCCCGCAAGGTTAGAGCCCCCCTCAGGGGCTTGAAATAGGACAAAAACTACTGTGAAAAATACGAAGAATCGCCCCACAAGGTGCGATGTTACGAAAGGGACTATACCCGATAACTGTTCTGATATATTTTTGTTCTTAGAATTAAACAATATACAAATAGGAAATATTTCTTTGTTTGAATATCTTTGTTGACAAAATAAAGAAAACTAATAAGAATAGTAAATCATTGATTGGTTGAAAACTTTTCTTTGTAATAAGTATTTAATGTTGCTTTCCTTCAAAGTTGTCTAATGAGCACTAACCGCTCCATCCCCCCCACCACACACACACACACACACACATATTACTTTTAAAATGAATTTTAAATAAAAGGATAGTTTTAACACATGCATGTTTTATTCAGTACCCAATACCTAACTAAACCTGACCTAACCCCCATCCGCCTTATTTTAGATTTATTTAATAATAAGAGGGGGAACTTCTAGTGCTCAACAAGGTACTATAAAGGAAAGTGCAGTATTTAGTAACAAAGAATAAATACAGTTACGTCAAATAAAACATTTCATAAAAAAATATTTACAATTTCGAAAATGAAGTTATGAATCATAAATAAACATTAAATAAAAATTAACTTGACAGAAGGCATTTTGGATTAATGGGCATTACCTTATAATAAAATAAATTACCCCTTATATATGTAGATTTTAAAAATCTGTGGAAAAGTTTAGATGCTGTTATTTTGTACAACCCAATAACGAATGCTTCATTTAATTTAACTTCAATAGAAGTTAGATTTAAAAGGAACAAATTCACATTTTGCTATGATTTTAGAAAAACTGCGCTCAAGTATTTTTGAAAATATGTTCAATTAACTTTTAATTAAAAACCCATCAATTTTACAAAATTAAAACCTTGACCTAAATTTCAAATACAAACATAAATATTGTTATTTAACCAGGAATGGAATCCGTTTTCTATCCGCCATCTAATCATTATTTTGTAGCTATCTAGCCGCTATTCAGACACTATCTACCCGCAAATTAGCCGCTATCTAGCATCTATGTAGCCACCACAAAACCACTAGCTTAAATATTTTAGTTATAACAAAAAATTTAATTCATATTTATTGTTGAATGTTACCTACTGCTACTATGTTAGGTGCAGGATATCATTATAGATAGTGTAAAGCCTTGGTCCATAAACAGGCGCACCTCATTGCCATTCACAGTTCAGACATTCAAACAAAGGTCGTGCAATCAAATGATTAGTTGTATGTTGGGTAACCCAATACTTCGGGTGAATGATCGCTTTACACTACAATAACAAGACACGGAGTATGTTTCAAGTTTCGTGGAAGGGGATAAAACCTGAAGCTTCAACACGCCCCAGATGATAATTGTAGGTACTCCACAATTGCATATTTATACCAAAGTATCCAAATCAAGTACCAGGTACCCTGTAGTATACATCTGGAACTAGGTATAGAACATCATTACAGAATACTTTACTTTCAGGTTTTTATAAAATTAGATGTATTATCAGTGCTAAGGAAATTTGAGCTAAAATGAAAATAAAAAAACTTATTTTAACTTTAGAAAAAAATTAAAATAGCTAAAATTTAGTCATTCAACGAAAAATTTGAAAAGAAACATTTTGGCGTGAAAACTTTGTTCACCGAAATGTAAACATAAACATTAATAATTGATTATTGGTGCATTTAATAAACATTTGGGGGAAATAAATTTATAGCCGCACAGCCATTAAATAATGGTTTCTTTATTTATTTACTAGGCATTTGTGGTAATATAGTAGAAATAAAATTTCTGGAGTGTTACACAAAAAAATAGCCAAAAATAAAAATGGAGAACTCAATCGGTCCAGTATTTATAGAAATCTTTATTAATCTTCATAAATTTTAAGGTACAGAAAAAAATCCCAGCACAAAAATGTAAGGACTAGCAACTTAAGGAAAGGGGGTAAGTCATCCCTTCACTTAAAATTTTAGTTTTTAAAAAATATGTTTTTCCAATGGCGATTTCTCTCAGGAGAATTGAGGTTACCCTGCTTAAAAGTAGTTAGTAACCTTCCCTAGACTTATCAGAAGCTTCACTATAAAGTAGTACCATATCGGTTGAAAAGTTACCGACAGACACACAGACAGAAAGATAGATATCCTGTTGCTTTAATAAGGACAAACTGTATAACAGATTGTAGAGTTATCTATAAATATATTTTAAATTGTGTGCTTGTCTATATTTTGGTTTTCCCTCAGGGATAAGACATTGGGCAATAAATTTATATACCTCCCCAATGAAAATACCTCTTTACTAGATTAAAATCTTTGATAAAAGTTGAAACCAATCAATTAAAATATAACCCTTTTCCATTGGGCTAGGTTTACCCACAGTCAAATGCCTTTCTTAGGTCAAAAAAAGGCTTTATTAAGCTTATTTTCACTGTACTTTGTGTTTAGAGCATAAAAGGGCTTAGTGATTTAGTATTTTTAGGAACATTTAATTATCTGAATTTTGAATGGCTCCTGTGGCCGCCAGGATTAATGGGTTAAAAAATAATATAAAGAAAAGAAGTCAGACAACTTTTTAAGTCTATCTTCCACACAATAACGCCGCCCATACTCCCCCCCCTTTCCCCTCCAAAAAGTACCAACGCTTTTTAAACTAACGAATATGATAATGTGGTTACAAAGTTAATCTACAGTGTAATTTACAGTCCAATGTGCCCTCCCTCCCTGACATCTTGGTTTTCCCTAGACAGCGGAGCATGAATTATTCAATATTCTATCAAAGATTGTGTTGCCAGCCAAGCAAAATTAGATTTACCCAAATCTGGGTCAATAAAATTGTATAATGTGTCGGCCGCAATTACAAATAAGAATAACAACGTCCATAGCACGGAAACCTAGAAGAATATTTTTAGTAAAAAAAAAAACAAGACTTCATACAGAAATAATACTAATTATTACTTTTTGAATTCAAAATAGAAAACGCCCCTATAGAAACGGTTAAATAAAAACACCCCACCCCCCTCCCTTTTGTTTTAGAAACTAAATTTGAAAATAAACTTCCGCTCCTTTTTCCAAGTACCCCTAGAATCCTAGGGGCGTAGCCACTTGTAAGTTACAGAGTACTACCAGAGTCACAAACACCTATTGGCTCATGGTTTATTTTCATTTATATTATTTTGGCCTAGTCCTAGTATAATTCAAAAGAATATCCCTCTAAAAATCCATTTTTTAGATTTTAAGTTGTAGAGTAGATACTTATTTGTTAATGAAAATTTTTTCATTGAATCAGACAGATGGACAGACGGACATTTGAAATTAGATTAACTTCACTCGTAATAATGTGTTTCGTTTAGTTTCTACAAGCGCCAATTCATTTTACTTTTTGGTTCATAGAATAAGGTTGTAGAAAACTTTTAGCATGAACAATAGGTTTTATTAAAATTACAGCCTCATGGGGCCTATCATCAAACTAGACCCTAGCCCCTGCATAGGGTAAGAACCAAATTAAAATTTAAAAAAAAAAATATTTAGAAGTCTCATCCTCTTGTAAAAAGAAGTAAGATTTTTTATCTGATGCTTAAGATCTCGAGAAAATCGGATCCAATTGGGTTAGGCTTTTCAGGAAAATCTTATATTTCATTGCACCCTGTCAGAAAAGTCTGTGAAGGGCGCATCTATATCCATGATATACAGTAGCAAGGTATTTTTGTCTGCTACAGTTTTTAAAGTTTCTTTTTAAGTCGCAAGGTGGTTTAGGGCCATTCTATTTTTAGTTTTAACTCTTCTTTTTAACAAGACATGTATTCTATTGCATTGCATTTTTCTATGATACTGTTTTGTATGCAGCCTAGAAATTAGGTTGGACGTATGAGAGTTTTCATTAGTGAAAAAACAAGAATGAATTGTGAGATGACAGACACTCAGTTAACTGAGAATGTACACAAGAATAAAAAGTAAAAGGATAAAATTACATCGAAAGTACATTCTTCCGAAATTTTGATTACTGCCCTTCTTTTATAAAATCTTTGCACATCTTGGGAATAGTCCCTTTTGTAACATCGCCCCATAAGGGGCGATTGGTCGTATTTTTAAAATGGCTTTTTTTAGGATAAATTCACTGAGTGAAAAAGTCTTTGATACTTCCCAGCTATTTATTGAAATATATTTCGGTGGACATTGCACCCTCATCAGTCTAAATGACATAAATCATATTAATTTAATTTACATATTAAAAGATAGGTAAAAATAAAGAAATTTGTAGAACTATAAAGGCAGAAAATGTTGCTAAAAAAAGAAGAAAATAATATGATCAACCTTGAGTTTAGTTGGATGTTAAAAGTAAACTGGAAGGGATTTTTTTAGCAAGAGACAATATCAGCAGGGGGGGGGGGGTTGTTTGAAATATATTAATATACATAAATTTTAATATTTAACATTTTTATATGAAAAAAACTATTTTCTTTTTTATTAAATTATCATTCAAAATTAAAGCTTATTTTTATAAATAAAGTATTTAGGATTAGGTTATGCTGTATAGATACTGTAGAATAAAATTAGTATTTAGAAGTCAAGCTGTTTATACATTATTGTTGATAGTCAAAAAACAATCAAGATACTAGCAGCTACGCCCCTAGAAAATTTGAGGGGGGGGGGGAGAAAATCGACTCTTCCACCTCAGTGTTAGTTTTACAAAGAAAAATTTTGAAAATTGTTTGGGGGGTAATTTTTATTTTTCTTGGAAGGCTGGTGGTACACTTTCCAAAATAGTTATAACCCTTCCCAGGACCTCTGAGAAGCTACATTGTAAAGTAGAAACATATCGGTTTAGTAGTTAGAGAAATCCTTCGGTACAAATAGGCAGACAGACGTACATACTGTTACTTTTAAATAAGGATTTGTTAAACTTGAGCAAATCCAAAATGTACCAATGAAATATGTACTGTACATTAACTACACATTAATTAATCTTTAACATATTATGAAGTAAAGTTACTGTTAAAGTCAAGTTATTGGTTGGTTAGTCGTCTGTAAAGAATTTTTTTCTTTTGAAATGGGACATACAGCAACTTACCAACAAGGTAAAAAAAAGTTTAACCAAAAATACCCAAATTCTCTACAATTTTAATTTAATTTAACTTCAATTTAACAAGTTGTCTTAATAATCTAACTGTATCTGTCCCAAAATCTTTGATTGAAGTCAATAGCTTCAAAACAACAAGAAATTTAAAACACAAAACGTTTAAGCAAATGTATATTTAGATTCGTTTACTTTAGAAAAAAGATCCAAAAAATTTCCATGCAATAAATTGTTGAAGAATTAAGAATCTAAGCTAATATAATTCTAGAATATAATTTAGTTTTGCAAATGAATGGAGGAGGGGGCTGGTGGTGTAATCCCCCCCCCCCCCCTTCACCCTCTACAGAGAAAATTAATTGTCTGCAATTATATTGCTCTAGTCTGACTAATCTAGATAATTCATACACATTATGTATTTTATTAGTAGCGCAACTAATCTAACTTTTAGCTCAATTCAAATCTACTTTTGGAACTACAATTATCATTTTTGGTGAGGAAAAAAATTGATATCCGAAAGAATTGACCTGACACCCAAGGAGGGAGGGGGGGGGTTATTACACTAGTCCCCAAAGTCTTATCTTATTCGTTGGCTTAAACACTTTGGGTGCGCTCATTGAATCTTGATTGGTTGGTTCATTGAATGGAGTGTTTAAACGTTTCAACCAATATTTATAATCTACATAAGGGGAAATTTTGTATTTTATCAATTTATCGGCCATTGTCTTGTCATCTTAGCTCCCTACCTAACACCTGAATTGTAATACTTAGCTTTTACTAGCTTTAACTTATATTAAACTTATGCAATATGTATATGGTTGACCTTGTTAAATACTTAATCTTGTGATAATTTAATTAATATCTAAAAGAATATGCAAACTGTACAAAATTTGGTTTAAAAATCTTTTTATTTTAGTAATTTTAGTATATAAACCCTATTTGAATTATTATTTTTTATTTGAAAAATACAACCCGGGGCACGAACCGCACCCCTTCCCCCTTGAAAATATGAAATATCAATATTTGCATGTAATTATTAAATCAACCTATCCATGTATAGCATAAAGTAGGTTATCAATCTCAGTGTGTGTGTGTTGATGATATTCATTAAAGTAATGCAAAGATAAAGCACGTGCCAACTGGGACGTGCAGGGGTGTTTGGTATAGGTGTGTGTAGGTGGGTGCCAACAGGGACGTGCAGGGGTGTTGGGTATAGGTGTGTGTATGTAGGTGCCAACAGGGACGTGCAGGGGTGTTGGGTATAGGTGGGTGTCATCACATTGGGAAGAATGCCGGCACTTTCACACAACTTGCCTGTTGAGCTCCGACTACTCGACAAATTAATTATAGTGGTGGTAAATATTTTCCTATGCAAAACCCCTGCGGTTGATGGTCTATTCATGCAATGCCGAAACCCTGTGGGGATACCTTGTGCCCAATATAACGCAATCTAACCTGAACCAAAATAATAAAAAATCAATCAAAAAACGAACCCCCCCCCCCCCCAATATTTTCAATTTATTTTAAAATATGGGGGAATGACAGTGCCACCCAGAGTAATTTGTGTGAAAGCGCCAAAGAAAGTTTTTGTCTTTGGCTATTGTCTTTTTAAGAATCAAAGATGAAAACCAAAATAAAAGAACAATAAAGTGAAGATGTGTTATCCTAATATAAATGTAACAGGATTCCTATCTGTGTGTACCGAAGGATCTCGCTAACCGCTAAACCGATATGGTTCTTCTTTTCATGGGTCCTGGGAAGATTTATAACTCTTTGCGGGAGGGTACACCACCTTTCCAAGAGAAATCACCTCTGAAAAATTTACCGTCCCAATTTTTTTTTACTTTTTCTTTTTAAAGCTAAAATTGAAAATGATTGGGATTAGACTTACTCCCCCCCCCCTTCCCAATCTCTCCTCAAGTGCCTACAGAAACATATAGGAGCCTAGCCACTATATATAATACAAAGTAGAATGATGTCTGTCCGTCCGTCAGTCTGTCTGTCTGTCCGTCTGTCCGTCCCTTAAGATCTCGGTAACCACTGAACCGATCGGATTCTACTCTTCAGGGAATATCTATAATACAAAGTAGAATGATGTCTGTCCGTCCGTCAGTCTGTCTGTCTGTCCGTCTTTCCGTCCCTTAAGATCTCGGTAACCACTGAACCGATCGGATTCTACTCTTCAGGGAATATACCTACTGGTCATGTGGTGGTTTTAGGCTATTTTCTTGGGGGGGTGGGACACCCCCAACCCCCCAAAAAACAAAAGAGTCCTCTCTTTTTTTTGCTGAAGATTTCCTTGGTCTTTTTACGAATTTCACCAAAAAAAAATTTCTGATCACCTCTTGGGGCAAAGCCCCTAGAGGCTAGGGGCGAAGCCGCTAGTAATTACATAAAGTATTTAATGTTATATGTCCTTCCGTTTCTTATGCTCATTAGAGGAATAAAAAATTTCTTTATTGTCTGTTCTTTGTTTGTACCAGGGATACAGACACATAGTAGCACCTTTTAATCAGGGATCTTAGGGGATAAGACAATGGACGATAAATTGATATACTCCCAAATGATGATAAAACAAAATTACCCCTTCTGTAGATTAAAATTATTGAGGGAAAAGTTTGGACACTTATATTTAGTTTAGATTTTACTAATCAAAATTCTATAAAAGTAACCAAAGCTTTTGAGCCAATGAAGATGAAAATCTTCAATTGAGCTCTTTTGAGAAAAGGTCAAAAAAATATTCTTCCTATTTATGTACTGAATCATTCACTGTAAAAGAATAGAAATTCTGGAGAGGGCCAACAAAACAGGGATTAATATTATAATCTTTAATTTATTATTCAATGAAAATTTTCTATAATATGACTGGATACAAATTATTCAGTGTAGTTAAACAATGATGACAACATCCATAAAAGCGAAGCACTGAAACGGTAGGACAAACGAACATAAACACTTGTATAGTGTCAGAACTGAATAATCAGAATATAAATGTATAAGGGTCAAAGCAAAATTTTAAGTAAATTTGTTGAAAAAAACTGCTTGATTCAGGATAATGTTTATGGACATACTTACATTTTTAGGACTTGATTATAGAGTTGCTTCGCTTATTACATTATACTTTGTTGTCCCAGGAATCAATATACCAAAAATCAGATTAATCAGATGATTAGTTCCCATAAAAATTTGTTGTTAAAAAAGTAAAAAAATCAACATGTTTAAAATGGACGTACGGACATTTTGGTAATGATTATAGAGTTGCTACGCTTTCTAAATCGTACCTAACTACTAAAGGAATCACCATGCAAAATTTGAAATCGATAGGACAATTCTAACATGACTAAATTAACGGAAAAAGCTATCCGTTACGGACGTACGGACGTACGGACGGACCGACCCTAATTATAGAAAAGCTTCGCTTTTAAAAATGGATGTTGTCCAGCTGAAATTAACCGGGTTCGAAGCCGTACTGGAATATATGTTCCCGCCTCTGCTGTTGTGGACAAATAATGTGATAATTATTACAACTCATGTTGACTTTCAGGGATAAAGGAATCAGAAAACAGATGATAAATTAATAACCTTAAAAAATCTAATTACACAAAATTATGTCTTTTGTTGCTTTCAATCCTTAGAAGATTAGGGAAAAGAAGTCATTTTGTATTCTCATGCACTTCCCTCATGACATTTCTAAGCTTACTCGTTACACGTAGCGCAGGTGCTCTGAAAAATTGTAGGTTCGAATCTCCGCCCATCACCACGTCATTTCAAACAATTGTACTGTGTACTCGAAATAAATATTTAGATTAGGAGGATTTGCTTTGCCCAAGACAGTCTATAAGCTTTCCGAGAATAACATTTCCATTCTACAAAAGGTAAAAATTAGTTTATGATATTTTTGGAGTAACAGTAAAAACAGTAACAAGCCCTTTTCACTTCACAGGGGGAGCATAGGCCGCTGACAATATGTCAGTGTTTCTGTAACAATGTGGATTTTTTATGGATATGGGATAGGGTTGTCAGCCCTAAGCCCTATGATTGCGGTGTAATGCATCCATTTGCCCATATTTTTTGGGTAGGATTAGAAAATCATCCATTAACCCTTTGTTCCATGGCCCTATGTGTGTAAGTATCATTAATTTGTCTTTATATTTGAGAGCTAAGAAATTTCTTATTAAATAGTAAAAATGCTTTTAAACAGATGAGCTTTTAGAAAAGTAAATTCTTTATAATAATTTTGTTGGTTTGTTAATCTGCTTGTAATGTACCTTTGTCTTCATTATGTTGGTTTTAAAAGACGTTCATTTATGCAAGACGAGGACACATTTTTAAATAAACCAAAAATATCTTTACTATTCTAAATTTGATATGCATATAATGTTTTAATACGATTGTCTAAACAAAAATATACAACTATAAAATGTACAATATATTAAGATCTTATTAATGTTAAATTATTGTATAATAACAGAAACCATTTAAATCCAATCGTAGCAAAGCTGTTTTAAATTATAAGGACGTTCATTAAGAGTACAAAAGATGGAAGAAAGTGAAAACAAAAGTTAATAGATATAGAGGAAATCAGTGGCGTGCATAGAAATTTACCACGGGGGTTGTAAAACTATTAAGGGGTAAAAAGAGAAGATAACAGGCCTTCTAAATTTTAATTGTAAGAGGGTTGTCTGTTGACACCCCCTTAACAAACAATCAATTTCAGTCATATTTAAAAATTAAACAGTCACATTTGAGCATCAAAGGAGATTTAATACTTAATTAGTATTGGCTATTTTGCGCATCTACGCCCAATTTAAAATAATTCATCATATTTTACCACGCCCTCCTTGAAAAAGGCTTTCAACATATTTCTCAAAACAATTGTATATATTTTTTTAGATTAGTCCTAATTATCGGATAACCCTTACATAACCAACAGACAGACAGAAGACAGCGGTCTGTATTATAATAGCTTTATATTATAACAAGGATGACAACATCCATAAAAGCGAAGCACTGAAACTGTAGGACAAACGGACATTAACACTTGTATAGTGTCTGAACTGAATAATCAGAATATAAAAGTATAAGAATCGACGCAAAATTGTAATTAAATTTGTTGAAAAAGTGCTTGATACAGGATAATGTTTATGGACATACTTACATTTTTAAGACTTGATTGTAGAGTTGCTTCGCTTATAATATTGTTCTTTGTTGTCCCAGGAATCAATATACAAAAAATCAGATCAAACGGATAATTAGATCACATAAAAATTTGTTGTTAAAAAAGTAGAAAAATCAACATGTTTAAAATGGACGTACGGAAATTCTGGTAATGATTATAGAGTTGCTACGCTTTCTAAATCGTACCTAACTACTACAGGAATCATCATGCAAAGTTTGAAATCGATAGGACAATTCTAACATGCCTAAATCAACGAATAAAAGCTATCTATCTCGGACGGACGGACGTACGGACCGACCCTAATTATAGAAAATCTTCGCTTTTAATAATATTATTAACATAGTTATAGTAGTGTAGGTGACAAGCCAATTAACTTTGTGTAACATATAAAGAAAAGAAAAATAATAAATATGTTTTTTATAACTTTTGTCTAGCCTAGAATAAAGCTTATTTATAGTTGTTATTTTGAAACCTGGAGGTGAGAATAAGGGGGGGGGGTGGAAGTCGATCCCAACCCACTTTTAATTTTAGGTTTTTAAAGTCATTTTTAGGGGGGGTGATTTATGTGGTTCTACTTTATTATATTAAAGCTTCTTGTAGGTCTTGAAAAGTTTATATTTTTTGATGGGAAGTTCCTTCACTCTCCCAAGAGAAACTGCACCTGGACAAAAAAAAATCCCTACCCCAAATTTGTTATTTTCACTCTTAAAATTAAAGTTGAAATGGACTCCCCCCCCCCCCTCACTCAATACCCATAATGACATCTAGGGTCGTGTGACCACAAATGTAAAATAATACTAGAACAATAGTTAAGATTTTTGTCAAAACTGCAGAGATCATAGTTCCAGATATTTGACCAACACAAGCCAATTATAGAGTACCTACGCATCTAGCAAACAAGCTCTGCATGTATCATGGATAAATATAAACGCTTAATACGCAGACCTCCTGAAATAATAACAAAATAAGCAAGGAAGACATAAGGCAAAGGTTTTCAGCTAAATTTTAGAAAATTCAGAAAAGTAGTTATAGTAGTTATATTGTGTCGTCGGTTTGATTTGAATGAATATCAATTAAAATTTGATATTTCTCAAAATATGAATATCTTAGATTTATCATTTAAGTTATGTTTAGTTATAAAGCATAATTATAATTTGCTGAAAAATCTAATTTATTTTTTATTGGTTTTTATGATTGTAACCATAAGCATGCAGCAAGGGGGGTGTAGAGTCCAACCCTCTACACTCTATTTGACAAAAGTCTACAATCGCATGGAGGTTTAACCTATCAAGTTAAAACGTCAGACCTTCCTTTAACTCAATGTGAGTGAGCGTTAGAACAAAAAAACTGGCAAAACCCTGTGCAGGCCACTGATTGTACCCAACAAGCATACCCTCACAATGGCATAGACTCGAAATAAAGTATTACCAAACTTTACCAATAAACTGTAAAGAGATATGATAAATATACAACCAAAATAACAAGCTAATGTTGAAATTCAAATCCTTCTCGTTCCTTCTTGTATATAAAATGAATTTGAAAATTTTGAAGATATATTTTAATTTCCTTATCAGGATGATGTTTTTATATGTCATCTTTATGCCAGGTTATTATATTATGAATATATTTCTTAAATTATGTATATAAAAGAATATTGTACGATAAAATCAAATTAAATTAAAAATAATTTATTTTTTATGTTTTTTTGTTCCAAAATCATCCCTGCATTAAAGAAAGAAAAATGTGTGTTTTGTTTTACAAAGCAGACTAAATATATTATGATAATATAAAACGTCTCTTTGTGGGTTCATATTTATAATATTGATTTTTATAAATGAATTAATGAAAAAATATTTGTTTGAAATTTGACTAAATATCATATCGTATAATTTACTTAACCCTTTTATTTAACAACCTTTGTTTTTAGGTCCTTTTTATTTAAATATTTCAAACAGCTGCCTTTTTTTATCTTTAAAGTTAGAAAAACAATTTTTTCAGAAGATGTTTATCTTTATTATTATTTTATATTAGAAATCTCAAAATTTATTAGCGGAACCATAAAGTATTTTGAATTTGGGCTGTGGTAAAAAATCTTGATAGTGGACATAAAAATGCACATGAAGCTCTCTAAATTTTTTTTAGGATTATTTTTTGGGGGGGGGATATTCACTCCCCAATTAAAAAAACTGTTTGGGGGGGTAAATTTTATATGGGGGGGGGGAATAATCACCCCTTTACCCCCTCCCCTTGGACATCCTTGTAGTTGTTACAAAATGGGTGAAATTTACTACAGTTCTGATCCCACAATGTAAAAATTTCAAGTTAGTTTGAAACAGCATTTTGACACTCCTAGTATCATTTTACCCACAAACCTGTCGCATAACTCTTTTTTTTAATTTGAATACCAAAAAAAAGCTTGAACATCTTTGATTTTTTTATCCTTATATAAAAGTATCATGATAACTATTTATCTATTTGTCTTAAAGAATCTCGCTAACTGCTAGACAGATATGGTTTTTCTTTACATTAAAGCTTTTTATATGTCCTGGCAATGTTTATAACTATTTTGGGAAGGGTGCCTCCACCATAAAAAAATTGCTCCTGAACAAAAAATAACCCTCTAAAAATTTTGAAAAACAATCATCTTAAGTATAGTTAGGACTCTCCACCCCCCCCCCCCCCACCCTCCCCTCCCTATCCCCAAGTGCCCCTAGAGACTTTAAGGGTACGTAGCCGATATTCCTTATATGGAAATAATGAGATGTATGTATATCTGTCTGTAACAAAGGAACTCGCTATTCACTGAACAGATATAGTCCTTGGTTTTTTTTTTGTAAAACTTAAATTTAAAAATGGAGGAGATCAAATTCTAGTGCCCCTAATGAGCGCTGGGGGCGTAGCCGCTTGTTTTAAGTATGTCAAGCATCATTTTAAATTAAAAAGAAAATAAATGTTTCAGATAATAACAAATAACCCAACAAATTATGTCTATAGCAATTTGATCAGCTGATTGGCCTTTGAATACTAGATGTTTTTTTAAGTAGCGCAGCTACTCTAGATCTAGGGGATAAATCTAATTTTGCTTAAAATTTACTTTCAGGTGTTTTAAACGTTGTAAATTGAAGATTTTATTTTGATAATTAATATTTTACAACAATATCTGCTATAAACTGTGAGTAAGTTTGATAAAATTACGTTTTTTTTGCAAGCTTTTTGGAAAATACTTCATTATTTTTATAATTCTGACAAAATAGAATTTCTGTTTAAGTAAATAACATAGCCACAAAAAGGTTTAAGTGGTTATTGAAATATTTTATTACCATTCTTGATAATTAAATAGTCGTTAACTATGTTTAATTTGCATTTTTAAAAAAGACAAGTAAAATATCCTACTTTAATGCTACTTTTATGAAGTTATCTTAAACCTTTTCCAAAAGTTTATTTTATAAAACTATTTTATTTTCCATTGATTTTATTGATTATATAGGTTCAAAATATTAAAAGTATTTTTTAAAGGCTATAGATTAATTTTGATTAATTCCGATTTTTAATTTTTTAATTTTTTTTCAAATCTGAAAGAATATGCATGTCTTTTCAAAGAATAGATTAAATATAAAACGAAATTAAACATATTCAGGCTATCAAAAAGCAAAAAATATTCTTCTTTACCATTAAATCGCAAATATTTAAGATCATTAGTTTTTAAGCTTATTTTGCATGGAAACACATTTTTTCAGTTATTTCTTCTCAACAATGGATCTTAAATGATTATTACTGAAAACTTTTATGAAAATTTTATTAACAAAAACTTCAAATAAAGGAAATAATTGCCCGTTTGCGAAAATGTGTGCAAAAAGTTGCCAATATCTCGTTAGAAGGGAATTAATAGATTTTAATTCTTACTGCTTACGACTCAGTGGACTATAAACTATTAGAAAAGTATCACTATAAGGTGAAATTTTGAGGGTCAACTTTTTTTCTTTTAAAATTCGCAGTGCCTAATTGTAGAAAAGTTTGCTGCTAAAAAAAAACATAACAAGATATTATTCTATGTACAAATCTTTAAATTTTCCCATAATTGACCAATGGATCAATATCCCGTTCCACCCCACTTAACAATGTTTAAAGCTAAGCTTCTGCTATCTCTGTCTGACCTGTAATCATTACGTCGATATTAACTTTCAATGGTTTTCTGATGTCGACATTTGAGAGGCTCTTTATAGTCATATTAGATTTTTCGACCAAAAGATTTTTTTAAATTTAGTGGCTTAAAAAAGGAGGTATAAAAAATACCATATAAGAATAATGGACTATTCTAAAAATAGTCATTTTTTATAGGCACTATAAAGCGCTTTACAAATGATAATATTTAGAAGTGGTTATTGATAACATTTCGGTATAACATTACAAAAGGAATTTTTATATCATTAACATTATTTACTAAGTATATTTGCGACAACTTTTATTTAATGTAATCTTCCAATTTTTAACATGTACAAAACGGCCTGCTTTATTGCATCAAGATCCATGACAGATCTATATAGGAAATAAACGTCTATAATCGAGCTCGAATCTTCCAAACATATTGTGTATAAAACTCATAGTGCTCCAATAATCCCTATTAAACTCTCATTGACCAAAACGTTAAGACCCATTATTCTACTTTTAGCATCATAAATTCAGTTTTTTAATTCATGTTGCTATTTAAATAACATTGAAGTATTTGATTTCTATTCATAAAACAGAAAACTTAAATTTATAATATAGTAAATCTAAGAAAACTTAGTTTTAAAATGAAATGATTCATGCGACACCCCCGTAATGCGGTCAGATATTAAACAAAATATTTCAACCCTTTGAGGACGATAAATTGAATTGAAGAATATAAGGATTTCAATCTTTAAAATATGATAAAAAAATGGAGCAAAACGTTAAATCGTGTATTGTTACATTGGGTGTAAATATAAAACTAATAATTATTGATTAAATATATATTAAACAGATATTCTAACGTAAGACGTAAGTCGTAGTAATTGAATCATTATGTGTAACGTATATGAAGAGAGAGAGAGAAAGAAAGAGGAAAGAGAAAAAGAGAGGGAGCGAGAGAGATAGAAAGAGAAGGGGGGGGGAGACCGAGAGAGAACGGGGGAATGTGAGAGAGGGGGAGAGAGAAATTGAAGAGATAATAAAAATGAACATTTAATTGAAGAATAAGAGAATAAAATTTGTAAGGCAAAGAGCGAAGGTATTTAAAAAGAGTAATAATCTCTGATAATTAATAACATTAACAAGGATGACAAAATCCGTAAAAGAGAAACATTAATCAATTCTACTAAAGAACATTTAGAAATATAGAGTAACTGCACTTAAAAGAGAAAATATCTAGATTTCAGCAAAAATTTAAGTAAATATGTCATTTAATAGCTTAAATAAAAGTTATTTTCTACTATATTATCTATACAACTCTTTTACCCCATTTCTTTCCCTCTTACTGGATGAACGAACTGACCAATAAATAAGGTCCATACTGGCAAGCTATGTAGGGAATATTAACACAATTTTCAGCCATTGAATAGCAAATGAGAAAATTACTTTTTCCTCTAATCCTAGCCAACAGACGAACGGACGGACATTTTGAATTAAAAATAAGCAATAAACAATTTTAATAACAAATGTCTATTATAATCTTGATTAAAAATTTAAGCCATCTAATTTTTATAGCAGCTGAGAAAACAAATATTTTAGAGTGAATTATAGAGTAATAAGGATAATTTCAATTACAAAATTTCTTTTCCTCAGGGAAGGAGGTAACATATGACTGTAAATTACACTATTAACCAAAGTTTAGTAACCACTTTGACTAAAAAACTTAATCAGTGTTTCGTCAGTTCTAAACAAGAAGTGTTCAAACTTTTAAATCAACAGAAGGCTTACCTTTGTTTATCATCATGGGGGATGTAAAATAAATATAAAACATTATTTACTAAGATCCCTGAGTTTAAAAATCATCAACAAGGATGATAATATCCATAAGGAACAAAGTTCCAAATTGTAAAAGTAAAAACACAAAAGCAAAAAGAAGAAAACGCGGCATAAATTTCAGAAAGAAAAATAAACATTTCCCCTACAGTAATTCTATTTATTTCAGAGCACTTTAGACGGAATAACGGACTAAGTGTGGAATAAAACTTTTTAAATTTAAACTAATTGACTTCGCTACTAACATTTAACAGGTAGATAAGGATGACAACATCCATAACTATAGAACCTCTTAAATTTAAAAAACAAAAGGCAAAGCAAATGAAAGCAAAAAGGGTGCACAACAGACTGACATATAAAGTAATGATGCATAGTGAATCACAAAAATATCTTTGATAAAAGCTGGGAAAATTATTTAAGAGCATTACTGATAGACCGACAGACAATATTATACTTAGAGTAGACGTTCATTGGTCAGCAAACATAAAATAATTCTTCTGTCATAACCCTGAAAGATGGGGCTCTCTACAAATTCTTAACTGATCGGATTTTATACCTTAATAATTGCATTAGCCTTCTACCTTTCCAGTAAGGATATTTAATATTCTCAAGAGCATTACAGACCAGTGCACAACGTGAGCTGTAGGCTAGTGTATCAATATTATGATCTTATATCTACTATGCACAGGGGCGTCCAAGCTTTTTATTTTGGGAGGGGTAAAAAATTTTTAGGGGGGGGGGGTAATTCATGTTTGGGGGGGGTAAAATGGCGCGCGAAGCGCGCCGCAAATTTTGTTTACCCCCCCCAAAATTTTTACCCCGGGGGTAAAAATTTTTGGGGGGGTAATTTAAATTTTATTAAATATATAATATTAAAAATGCGCGCGAAGCGCGCAAAAATTTTTTTTTATTAGCGATTTTTTATTTTGGGGGGGGTATTTACCCCACCAAAATTGTTTGGGGGGGTAAATACCCCCTCCTAAATGGTTGGGGGTGCCTACGGCACCTCCAGGGTAGGGGTAAATTTTGAATGGGGGGGGGTAATCGCCCCATTACCCCCCCCCTTGGACGCCTATGACTATGCAGGTTTTTTTTGATTGATTGATTGATTATCCATAGTTTTTTTTTAGTTTTTGGTTCTAAGTTGACATGGAGTAGGTTGAGACACTTTTGTGATATTATAGCCACTTAGGCCAGCTCATACTTCACGTTCAATCACAGGATGACTTGAATCGCTATGTCATGAGATATCCTAATCATTAACTAATCCTCGAGTTTAACAAGGAGGGTGTCCTAGAGGTGTTATTGTTATCAAAGGGATATTTCTAAATCTATGGGTATTTATTTTTCATATTTTTACAAATATCTGGGTCATACTTAATTGGAAAAAACATTAGAAGAAAACGACGTATTGTTTTTTAGGGGTCTAATTCTAAAATATTTCTTTATGGAAGTTTTAATTTGTTTTGATTTATCAAATTGGAATGGGTATAAAGTAGACTATATAAGATGGAAAGAATTTTAATGTTATAGGTAGATTTAAATTCTGCATCAAATTTTAAGGATTTTTTTGAAAACAGTAAAAGTGTCGTCAGAAAAAATTAACAATTAACCATTGAGAGGCCGCTATATATTTTACCACAGTGAATACTGGCTTCTTATTGCTTAATTGTTATTTTTTCTGACGTCATAGTTCGACACTTTTACTGTTTTCATTTTTTTTTATAAAATTCGTTTTTTGTATAATTCTTTATTTAAAAGCGCAAATACAATTAAAGTTAATTAATTTTGACATCTGTGATAGGTGGATTGAAAACTACCTGTGCTCTAATTGGTTGAATGATGTACGACACTTAAGCTTCTCCAATCACAGATGTCAGAGTTTTTGCGGTTTTAAATAAAGAATTATACAAAAAACGAATTTTATAAAAAAAAATTGATGCAGATTTCAAATCTACCTATAACATTAAAATTCTTTCCATCTTATATAGTCTAGTATATATTAAGTAACAATAAGAAAATTGAGACATTTACATGTGCTATCAGCTAAAATGTGCTCTTTTTTGCCCCCTAGTGCCACTAAAGCCCTTGAGACATAATGAGCAAAATATTTTTTTGGGGGGAGAAATTTTTTTCTAGGAGCGATTTCTCTTTAGATGGTGGTGGTTCTCTCACCCAAAATAGGTATCAACCTTCCTCCTAGGACCTATGAAAAGCTACACTGTAAGGAGTAGCTTGAGTGGTTTTGGTGCACACAGACAGACACAAATCCTTTTATTTTTATATAAGATTGGTGGATTTGGGTCATGGCTGAAAACACGTTATAACTAAATTTATAATTTTTAAAATGGTGTAATTCGTTGCAAACAACAAATTCAATGAAAATTTTTGTGAAAGTGAATCTTTCTTTAATAAAATTTTTCAGAGTTTAGTCCCTAAATTTTGAAAACAACAGAGACAATTTTAACTGTAGTGAGGTTCAGGGAGGGGGAGGACATTGCCTATAAAAATTTCTTTCTTTTAAAATATATACAAGTCATTCAAGGCTGACAATAAATCTTAAGAATTCGAGGTTAAGATTATTTTTTCGTCGATTGTCATATCCCGCAATCCCTGAGGGAGAGGACAGACAAATATTTTGTCAATTTTAAGCATTCTTAAATACCCAAGGTGCATCACTCATATACACAGGGATTGGACAATGAATGAAATTCTCAAGAAGGAAGAGGACACAGGACTGTATATTACACTGGTACCCAAAGTTTTATAACAAAGTTTGTTGTCTCAAAAACTGTTGGTACTTTTATTTCAGTAAATTTGTTAGCCGCTGTTTTTTTTTTGAACTATGAAAATTAAAAATTATCTTTAGCAAATTTCTTGATTTTATCAAAGCTTGGCTTATTTTGTTAAGAACCGTGCTCTGTATATAAAAGCATGAAAGGAGAGGACATTGAGCTGTTTGTTTCACTAGTCACCAAAGTTTAAAAAAACGTTTTCTTATTCTATAGCTTAACAAGTTTTGGGACTTTTATGAATTTGATTGGTTGGTTCATTAACTTGAGTGTCCAAACTTTCAACCACTACACAAGTGGTATGTGCATCAATTTATTGGCCATTGTCCTATCCCTTTAGATCCCAGGTATAAAAGTGCAGACACAAAAGAATTATTATGTTGGACAAGAGATAAGATGCGTGTGGACAGGAATGGGGTAAAAATGATTTATTTACAGGTAAACACGCACAAATATTTCCCTTTTACCTCAAAGTGCCTTGTTGAGCACCCGAAACCCCTCCTCCCTTATTTTGATCCAAATTTGAAATAAAGAGGATAGTTTTTTTATTTGTCTGCCTTTAACTTTAGGATAGGTTAGGATAGGTTATGTAAGGTACTGAGTAATTCAGCAGATATGGGCCCAGCAGGATTAGGCATATGTAAAACATTAACCTCCTTTTTTTTTAATGTATTAAAATTAAGGGGTGGGTATTTAATTGCTCGATAGTTAATTTGCAGGAAAGCACCTAAATATTTGAACTATTTCTTAACAACATTTTTGCTTTTATATAATGAGGATGAATATGTTAGTACACCAGGGACATTTAAGCCTACTTGAGAATATTTATTTATCGGATCATATTATAGACAACTGTCCGAGGATATTGGAAGGTAAATTTAATTTTGCTAGCCCCCAGGATGTCTGGTATAACAAAACTGGTATTATTATTATGGTTTTTATATCATTGTTAGTGAAAAATTGTCTGTTATACGATATTTTTTCAGTACTGCTCAAAACCCATTACAATCCAATGGATATTAATCGGTTTCAAAGCCATACCATTAAGGTTTTTTGATTTTATAGTAAGTTTTGCCATTTATTTGTGCATGCAATTTTTCATTTTTAAAAGCGAAGCTTTTCTATAATTAGGGTCGGTTCGTCCGTACGTCCGTCCGTCCGTAACGGATAGCTTTTTTCGCTAATTTAGGCATGTTAGAATTGTCCTATTGATTTCAAACTTTGCATGGTGATTCCTGTAGTAGTTAGATACGATTTAGAAAGCGTAGCAACTCTATAATCATTACCAAAATGTCCGTACGTTCATTTTAAACATGTTGATTTTTTTACTTTTTTTAACAACAAATTTTTATTTGATCTAATAATCAGATTGATCTGATTTTTGGTATACTGATTCCTGGTACAACAAAGTACAATATTTTAAGCGAAGCAACTCTATAATCAAGTCCTAAAAATGTAAGTATGTCCATAAACATTATTCTGTATCAAGCAGTTTTTCAACAATTTTACTTACAATTTTGCTTCGACATTTATACATTTATGTTCTGATTATTCAGTTCTGACACTATACAAGTGTTAGTGTCCGTTTGTCCTACCGTTTTAGTTCTTCGCTTTTATGGATGTTGTCATCCTTGTTTACAACAAGAATAATAATGTGCATAAAAATGTATAAATAATGAGTATTTAAGTTTTCTATTTAAATTGAGTAGTATAAAGCTTATGTAAAACATTTGTTTGTTCTTTTTATCTTACAATTAAATACTTAATTGATAGCAACTAAACAATACTCTTGAAACATTTGTAATAAAACCTCTCTCAAACAGTCAGGGAAGAAAGGGATATTGAACTGTAAATGTCCCTCTAAATTATAACATGTTCTACTCATAATTATCCTAATTACTCTAGGGTGTATTTATGAACTTTCAAATTACATTGTTCCAACTTTTCTACCAGTAATTTAAACAACATAGATAACTTTCTTTTCAGGATAAGGAAGTGGGTGTCCTAAATATTTGATCTATTGTCCAATCCTTTAAAATCCCTGACTAATTAATTAGCCAAGATTAAAAGTTTTCAAAGGATGAAAGAAACGTTGCTTCTGCAAGGGCGTATTTAGGCGAGGATAACATCCCTTTTTTAAAAAAATTTAAATGTCCTTCTATTATGTCAAATTGTCTACGATTAAGCCATGGGCGTTCAAGTGGAGGGTTGTAAGGGGGGAGGGATTAAGTTTGTTTTAATTCGCACACAAATTATAATCTATAATACAAAGTAGAACGATGTTTGTTTGTCTGTCTGTTTGTTTGTTTGTCTGTTTCTTTGTCTCTCTGTTTGTTTGTCTGTCTGTCTGTTTGTTTGTTTGTAGCGAAAGATCTCGATAACCGCTGAACCGATCGGGTTCTCCTTTACAGGGTTGCTTCTCATAGGTACCGGGAAGGTTTATGACTATTTTCTTATAACCCCCCAAAAAAATGAAAAATACCCCCCAAAAAAAGAAAACAAATTTTTAATTTTCTTTAAAATCTAAAACATGAAAAATTAGTTTGATAAAACCTCTTGGGGCAAAGCCCCTAGAGGCTAGGGGCGAAGCCGCTAGTTAAATATATAATTTTCTTTACACTGCTGCACTTTGACTTGGTAAAATGTTCTCATTTTCATAATTTTACTTTTCCATATTTGTTTTTGTGTGTCTGTACTTTTATTTTTGATTTCTATATTTTCTGGATCTTTTATTTTTCAGAAAATAACATTGTTATCATAAAAGCACAAGGTTAATATGAATGATTCTCAAGGAGGGAGGGGACATTGGAATGTAAATTACACCTGTATCATAATTTTTTATAACCACATTATCTTATTCGCCAGTTCAATAACTGAGGGTAGTTAATTAAATTATTATTGGTTGGTTCCAAATTAGAAGAGTTCAACCAATGATTTAAATCTATCGAAGGTGTAATTTTTTTCATCCCCATTTTGGATGTACATAAATTTATCATCAATTGTCTTATCCCTTAAGATCCCTGAAATCTCATGTTGATTCGTGGAGTAAAGAAACTCTATAATACGCCTATAATATAAGATTATGTTGGTCTATTTCAGTATTTATATTTTTGCAGTCCATAAATTTAAGCCTTACACATTTATTTTCATATTTTTGTATTTAATTTTTAGTTTAACGTCCTTTTTATAATTGTAAAGGTTCATCTATTTGTCAAAAAAAATTCTGTTACTTTTAGAGTTAGATGTATTTATGTAATTTCTCTGAGAAAATCAGAGTTTATTTGAGAAATTTGATTTTCTGAATTAGACCTTAGGCATTTTTTATACATAATTGGAACCAGTTCTAATAAACTTAAAATCATATCATTTCCTGTTTTGACAATTTTTCATGGAAAATAAAATAGAAATCTTAGAAATAATCCGTATTTTGTTTGACCGGGCCTACTACTCTCAACAAAATTAATCTTACTTTTTATATTTTACTATCCACTGAAAACTGTCTATAATACGATGCGAAAGATAAATAACTATTCTCATCAAACCCTGATTTCCAAATATTTTTGCTTCGCTATTACTTGACCGTCTAGTCCTTGCTTTTTTATATATTTTATTAGTGCACAATAAAGATTATTTGTCTAACTTATTCATTCATCACACGTCATTATATTTGTGACATATTAATACCATTATTCCCAAGTACAATGTCTTTATGCCTGTTGGTCTTTTTTTAAGTAACGGGATCTGTGTCTGTCTGTTTTGTGTACCGAAGGATCTCGCTAACCGCTGAACTGATATGGTTCTTCATTAAAATAAAGCTTTTTATAGGTCCTGGGAAGGTTTATAACTATTTTAATGGAAGGTACCGCAGACCTCCAAGAGAAAACACCCTTAGAAGAAATAACCACAAAAAAAAAAAATTCTTCTTCATTTGAAAACTAAAAATAAAGGGGCCTAGCCACTGCACTGGTTGATATTTAAAGTAATATTTTTCTTTGAAAATGTACTTTAAACTTATTTTTAAGAAATATATTTATATTATCTTTTTATTAAGAAAGGCTTGATGGACATTTTGGCTGATATTAGAGCACCATCTTTTATATCCAAAGTAACAAAAAACCAAGGAAGTAGGGATGGGCAATGGATGATAAATTTATCTTCAGTCTTTCAACTATTGTATGAAATATTTTGTTTTCGTTAGGGGGTAGAAAGTAGTAAAGATTAATTTATGTACCATTGTCTTCTGCGTCCCTGCCTAAAACAAAGCAGCCATTTGTATGTGAGAAGCACATTCTGTAGGTTGCTAAATTATATATAGGTTAACTTTTAAATAATTTTTCATGAATATGTTCAATAAATAGTGTCAAAAAGAAGCTGGTAAAAGTGGCAGAACAGATTATGACACAAAAAAATTAACCAATGAGAGGCCGGTATACACTGTAATTGACCAATGGTAAAATTTATAGTGGCCTCTCATTGGTTAATTTTTTTGACGTCATAATCTGTGCCGCCACTTTTACCAGCTTCGTCAAAAACTTCTTTGGGTGGTTTTAAAGATATGGAGTTTTGGTTTAACCTATGAACAAATGCATAAACAAAGAAATGTGATTCTGAAAGATGTAATTAATAAAAGTAGAACAGATTAAGAAAAGATTTCTCATTTTGCAAATCTTAATCTTGAGAAAAGAAAATATTACATTCTATATACAAAGTAATACGCTGTCTGTCTGTCTGCAGCTTAAGAACTCAGTAACCACTTAACCAATTGGGCTCAACTCTTCATGGAATATACCTACTGGTCCTGTGATGGTTTTAAGCTATTTTCTTGGGGGTTGGGACACCCCCAAACTCCCCAAAAAATTAAAATACCCCTCCAAAAAAAAATTTCATTTCAAAAAACTAAAATTAAAAAGGGGGATCGACAAACCCCCCTCCAAAAAAAAAATTTGTTACTTTTTCTTTTAAATCTAAATAAGTCAAAAATAGGTTGACCTAACCTCTTGGGGCAAAGTCCATAAAGGCTAGGGGCGAAGCCGCTAGTCTGTAATACAAAGTAGAACGACTTTTATACATTTTCCAGCCTGCCCGTCCGTTCGTCTGGACTGTAAAGACTTTGTTTTTCTAGATATAGAGTATCTACTTTATGTAATTTTAATTGTAATTCCAGGGTGTTTTCACAAAAAGTACCTAGTTTAGCACTAAAATCCTACCCTCTCTCTCTATTCTTTTTTGAAAATAAGGGGGTGGGTAGTTTTTTGCTGTTTGTATATAACTTCAGGTTAGTTAAGGTTATATTGGGCATTGGGTGGTAGCCTCGCAGGCATAGACGTCCATACTTTTTATTTTGGGAGGGGGGTAAAATTCTTTTAAGGGGGGGGGGGTAATTCGCTCTTGGGGGGGTAAAATGGCGCGGCAAATTTTGTTTACCCCCCCCCCCCCCCAAATTGTTTGGGGGGTAAATACCCCCTCCTTAATGGTTAGGGGTGCCTACGGCACCCCAACGGTAGGGGTAAATTTTAAATGAAGGGGGTACGGCACCCCAAAATTCGTTTTGGGGGGGGGTAATCACCCCTTTACCCCCCCCCCTTGGACGTCTATGCTCGCAGGATCAATGCATAGCAGGTATATGCCCTGGAGGGCTAGGTATAGAACCCTCGAACACTCATCCTTTTTTTGAATTTATTTAAAAGATTCGGTTGGGTTGATGTCAGCCTTCAACAGTCACTTTGTGGGAAAGCCCAAAACTTTTTTTGTAGAAAGACAAGTAATAACTGTTAAGCAGCTTTCCTCTCTAACTAATAATTAAAAAAAACAAATATATTGCCCATAAATTCAAATTAAACCATATGCAATAAATATTTGACATGTTTCGTGCTAGACTGGTATTTTTCAAATCAATTATTCATTGGAATGCTGGGTTATGCCATTTCATATTTGTATTTGGTTTTTTATATTTTTGGTTGTAAAAATATTTCTAAATAAATAAAAAATTACTTGGATCTTGCACCAAATTTTCATGTTCTCCAATAAAGTGAAACTTGTAGTGGGCTAAAATAACCTTCCACCCCCTTTACCCCATTTCCTACCCCTTTATTCTACAATCTACATCCAATATTTCTTATTATTGAGCTTTTTTTGTTCTGAAATTCAACAAGTGTTAATATTGATTTGTCCTTAGGTCTGATAATGGAGCTTTATTTTTATGGGTTTTGTAATCATAGACGTCCAAGTGAGGGTGTTTTTTCAAAAAATTTCAAAGATACATTAGATCACCCCCTCCCCCCCATATCTTTGAAAACACTAAATTTAACCCCCTCAAAATAAAAATCTTGGACGTCCTTGGTTGTCATTCGTGTTCCTACAAAAAAAATGCGTTAAAATAATGAAATTAGCCTTAAATCTAATTTTTTGCCAATCTAAAATTGAATGAAGTTGGTACACTTCTTGTTTATTTTAAGCAAATATTTATCAAACACTGACAGGTAGGAAAAGGATAGGGAATGTTGACATCTTGCCGGATTAAATCTAAAAACCTCCTCCACACTCCCTAAACTCCTTCAATTTCAATATTATATTTGTTAAGGCTAACTAGGTTAAAAACAAGGATGACAACATCCATAAAAATGAAGCTTAACAAATTAGAATATAGATTGACAACGCACTTAATACCTAACATTATATAGAAGTTTAAACAAAAATTTCGTATAAATCTTACCCAAAAAGGATACCCTGCCCTAATAAAAGAAAGGCTGTGCTTAAAAAATTCAAAAATATCAGTAGATTTATAAATCTCTTATTTAGTTTTGTTCAAGGTTGAGTGAATACAGAACGATATATATGTGTTGCGTAAAAAAATAATGAATCATTATGTGGTAGGGTGAGCCGTTTCGAACCCTACTTAGCGGCGCAAGGGCTGATAGATTCCGCGGACTTAAATGGCGGCCGGATTGAAACTGCAGATGTTGATTCAAATGTGGTTTATTCAGAACTAACTTTAATTACAAAACTTATCAATATAAATAGTAAAATGTACAAGTTAAAGATAGATGGTGTTGTCAACAATAGCCTGTCTGAGGTGGTCTTGGACACAATGATGGGGGAGAATGGGGGTGAGATAATGGTGGTGAGAAGGTGAAAGGAAAGGGGAAGGCTTCTTGGCTGGTAGGGGAAAGGGGAAGGGGGAAGGCATTCCCCCTGCCCCTTTGGTGAGCTGCAGCTGGTAAATAATGGTAAAGCATAAAACCTTTATCTAGATTCTAATTATAGCCGGGTCTCTTGATAACAATGGCAAATAAACAAGGCAAGAACGTAGCAACTCTGTGATACTGTCAAGTGTCAGTCTACCACAATTACAACAAATATCTTATTTTATTTAACATTGATAATTTATTAAGTTAATCCATCCCTTTCATCCCTGGGGACAAACATTTGTTCATCCTCACTCTGTCACCAAAATTGATGAGTTGATACAGATAAATTTTCTAAACAAACAAATTCTTTTTTTTTAGTTTTAATAGAAAAACTAATTTCCTTTTTTTTTCATTGTTTACTTTTTTAGGTAAACAAAGTTGAAAATGTCCATAGAAATATTGGATTCACATACAATTCATGCCAAATCTGTAAATTAAACTATAGGTTGAAAATAAAATTTAAATACAAGTAACCAAAGTTTTTAGACAAAAGAATTAGATAATGTTGGTTAAAACTTTGGGTTCCAGTGTAATTTACAGTAATATGTAGGGCCCGTTGTTTGGTGCTACAAACAATGTTACGTTCAGCAACCGTTTTAAAGAGAATATAATACTTTAGATTGAGCAAAACAATTAAGCCAAAAAATATGTTATTGGAAATGTATCCTATTATATGAAGAAGTGAGGTGTTTATAAATTAAGATTTATTAATAAATATAACTTTTTGAGAGGTTTGTGGCTATTTTTCTGCCATTTTCTTCCCGACCCTTTCAATTACAGAGCCTCTAGATTCTAGGGACACAGCTGCTTATATTAAAAATACAGAAACTTTGCTGAAAGAAACAAAAACTAATATCCTATTTTATTGAAAAAGAATAATTATATTTTTATGACTACGGATATAGTTCAATGAAACATAATACAATCTTTTCTAAAAATGAATTAGAACATAAATTTTGTTTACCTTTATGAAGATGTACTAGTGAAAAATTTTAAATCAATTTATGTATCCTTGCATGGTGCCATTGTTATTTAGAAAATTTAATCTGATCTATAATCCATTTTTCAAAGAATAAGATTTATATGCACGAATTGGAAATATGCAAAGTTATTGTTCTGTCATATTTGTAGCTTCGTCCCTAGCCTATGAATGGGTTAACTCCCCCCCCCCCCCCAAAAAAAAACCCTTTGATTAATTTTATTCTCAAATTTATCCTTTAAGATTCATGTAAACTGCAATTACTAGTACAAGTATTATAATATAACCAGGGAGGGAAGGGGTATTAAAATGTAAATAAAACTGGTACCCAAAGTTTCATAAACACGTTTTCTTATTCGTTAGATCTAAAACTGTGTGTACTAATACTACTAATAAAAATAATAGTGTCCAAACTTTTTAACCAATAATTTAAATATACAGAAGTGTTTTCTTGTTTATCATTATAAGGTACTACATCAATTAGACATCCATTGTCTTATCCCCTAAGAATCTTAGATATTACAGTACAAATGAATTATATTGTTAAATATATGAGCATTTTTATAACAAGGAATTGTATCCGTCCATTATTTAGGGAAACATTGGTTGCATTTTTTTCTTCTGAATATTGACATACAACTAGCAGCTAAAATATCAAAAAATGATTAGGAACAATAGCACCTTAAATCTAAATTTTCCACAGGTATAAAAAAAATTTCCCACTTTCCGCCCTAAGTGTTAATTACCCCTCTAATCAGTGTTTTACCCATCTCCCAAAAAAGGCCTTGGACGTCCTTGGTGTGGACTCGCTGTGGCTGATTTTTTAAACGTTGTTTAACGATCTGCTGCGACTCAATACGGCTGCGGCTGTGCGGATCAGCGCCCTATTGTATTTGTTTTATTGTTTATCTCCACTGCATATAGAATACAAAGCCTCACACAAATGAGGTCATAAAATTCTTCCTTTAGGTTCTGTAGAATATTCGATAAATCAACCTTGAATATCAACAAACATAGATTTGTTCAAGATATTTCAATGAAAAAAAAAGAAATAAATTTCTAATGCCCTAATGCATTCATTATATCGACGCGCGTATGTATGAGGCATATAATATATATCTATTTAACCACTGAACCGATTAAACTCTTCCACCCCACAAAAAAAAAGAAAAAAATACCCCTCTCTATTTTTTTGTGGCTCAACTTTCCTTGGTTTCTCCTCTCAAGAGGCCTCTGGTCCCTAGATGCAAAGGGCGAAACAACTTGTCTCTAATAAATTAATACTTATTATATGTTTTCTAAGCATTTGATTGAAATAATTGTATTACATTTTTCTAAAATTTTTATTTTAAAACTATTTTTTATTATGCAGAAAAATGTTTGTGATATTGAAAAATTTTATTCAATATAAATTAAAATCATAATAAAAGTAAAACAATGTATGTTCGTCCGTTTGTCAGATCGTTCATCCCTTAAGATCTCCCTATCGCATCTGGAACATCCGCATCTAGAAGCTAGGGTCGCAACCGCCAGTAAAATATAAAATAAGCATATAAATGTTTTTATGTTGTTCCAAGATTGAAATTCATTGAATTTGTGGCATTTATGTTCCACAATGGACATTGAAATGGGGCAAGAAACCATTTCCTTTTAAAATCTTTCCTCAATTCTCTTCCTTCCTCCACACTAGGGTTGGGGAGGTGCATTGTATATTCTTCATTTTAAAGTAACAGGATGTTTTAGTGACTGTGTTCTTGTACTGAAAAATCTCGCTAACCGCTAGACCAATATGGAGCTTTTTTTGGCGTGAAGCTTCTTTTAGGTCCCGTGAAGGTTTTCATCCATAAGATGTCTTTAGAGGCTAGGGGCACTGCTGCAAGTCTATAACAAAAGGTAGTAATATTTTTGTCAGTCCTAGCTTTAAGATCTAGCTAACCTATTTATATATATAAGGTACGCTTCATATAGGTGTTTGGTACGTTTTCATGGATTTTATGATAGTTTATCCATACATCCATTTCTGTCCCTCACGAATCTTTGTAATTTCAATATAATTATTTTAGTACTTTCACACATAGAGCCTGTTGAGCTCTAATAACACCACCACCTTTATTTCTTAATAAGTTGAAAATTATGTGATAGTTTTTTTCCCTATGCCTTATAAAAGTGAGTCCTATCCCTGCAGTGCCCTAACCTTGCTGGGCTACCCTGTGCCTAATATAACCTAGCCTGACCTAAAATAATAACCAAACGAATGAATACAGCCCTCCCCCCCCCCCCCCTATAATTCATTTTTTTTTAAAATGGGAGTGGGAGGTTATCAGAGGTTATCAGGAACTTTATGTGATATAAGCGGTATATTCTTTTTATATGTAAAATAAGAAAATGTGAAATATGAATATTCCATCTATGATTTTTCAACAGAAAGTAATGTATCATCAATCTTTATTGGAGCGAAGCTCCTCTTTAACCAAAATAATCTGTTAGTCTGTTTCTTCATTTTATCTTTTCTTTGCTTTTGGACTCTTCGAGATGTTTTTTTTTCATGTTTGTAACTCCTATAAATCGTAATTTCAAATTTATTAATTTTGGGGGATTTTTGAATCGTCTCTTTGGTTTCCAAATATAAGAACTAACCTCTTATAAACAAGGATAACAACATCCATAAAAGCGAAGCACTGAAACGGTAGGACAAACGGACATTAACACTTGTATAGTGTCAGAACTGAATAATCATAATATAAATGTATAAGAGTCAAAGCAAAATTGTAAGTAAATTTGTTGAAAAACTGCTTGATTCAGGATAATGTTTATGGACATACTTACATTTTTAGGACTTGATTATAAAGTTGCTTCGCTTATTACATTATACTTTGTTGTCACAGGAATCAATATACCAAAAATCAGATCAATCGGATGATTAGATCACATAAAAATTTGTTGTTAAAAAAGTAAAAAAATCAACATGTTTAAAATGGACGTACGGACATTTTGGTGATGATTATAGAGTTGCTACGCTTTCTAAATCATACCTAACTATTAAAGGAATCACCATGCAAAATTATAAATCGATAAGACAATTTTAACATGCCTAAATTAACGAAAAAAGCTATCCGTTACGGACGTACGGACCGAACCTAATTATAGAAAAGCTTCGCTTTTAAAAAGTAGTAAAGATTTTTTTAAATAGCTTAAGATTTCAACAATTACTGATTCAATTAAGTTCTCTATTTTATAAGTCTTAGAGTGTTTTCTTGCTATTTTCTGCTTTCCAAATGCAACACCTTTGTAAACAAAGCACCTGGATGCTATGGGCTCAGCCGCTTAGTTTAATATAAAAGTACTAGTGGTTACGTCCCTAGAGGCATCTAGGGGCATTAAGTGTGTAAGGGGAAGTCAACCAACCCCATTTTTATTTTTAGTTTAAAAAAGTTTTTCAAAATTTTCTCGTGGGAAGGGGTCAAAAGTTATAGGGTTGTTTTCTTGGGAGGGTGGTGGTGCCCTCTTGAAAATAAACATTCACAGGTTCAGCGGTTAGCGTGATCCTTTACTACCGACAAAAGAAACCTTTTACTACTTTATAGAATAGGATTGATAAAATGTAATAGCTTTTTACTATTTGAATTAATTGTTCTTGTGATATTTGTTCTTCTAGGAGATTAAACAAAAAAATTTATGTATTTTAAAATAGGAGGGGGAAGAAAATTTAATATAATTTCTTGTTCCTTCAATTTAGATTTAAATAAAAACAAATCTTAAATTTTGGCTTTTGTTTCAAATTTAATTAAAATCACAAAACCCATTTCTTTAAGTTGAATTGTCGATCACAGAAATCCCACGTCCTATATAGCAATTACCCATCCCCCCCCCCCCCTCATCACCGGAGATTAAAACCTGTGCACGTCCGTGAGTGTGTATAATGTCAGGAAGGAAGGGGATATTCGGCTGTCTAGTACTAGTCCCCAAAGTTTTGTAATAACGTTTTTTTATTCGTTGACTTAACAACTTTGAGGACTTTTGTTGAATTTTATTAAGTTGTATTAATGTTATTTTACAGATTGTAATCTACAGACGTGTAATTTTTTTGTATCGTCATCGGGACGTACATCAATTTATTGACCATTGTCTTATCCCTTATATGTACATAATTGTTTGTATACATCCAACCTTTCAACCCATTATGCAAAGGAGAAAGCATTTCTGTAAAATGATACCCACTATTCACAAAACATAAATAATCAAGCATCATTCATTCCATTATTGGCAGAGCCTTTTACACAAAATGATTTAGTAATGGGCAATAGATCTTTTCATGAAAATACCCTTTCTCGAATTTCATTCTTCTGCTAACCTAAAAAGTTACTTTAGGGGCCTAGAAATACATGTACAAAATTTCAGCTCTTTATCTCTACTGGCGACCTAGCGCCAGGCATGTAAAATATCAACAGATAACGGTAGCACGGCGGTTTTAACAATTTCTCAGTAATGTGCAGGTTTTAAGCTCTTCTGCATATTTCAATTTTAACACATAAGGCCAAAGATATTATATCCAAAAAATCTTTTGTCAAAGTCTACTCTACACCTAGCGCCAGTCAGTTTTCTAAAATCATGCATTTTATACCTGTGAAAAATGAAATCGCCAGCGCTAGGTGTAGAGTGGACTTTGACAAAAGATTTTTGGGATATCATATCTTAGGCCTTATGTGTTTAAGTTGAAATATGCAGAACACCTAAATTCACCTTCCAAGCCATTCTCTATGCATTTTAAATTTTTCTATGAAATAACGGGATTTCAAAACTGCCTTTTGAAAAGGCCTAAAAAGTATCTTTTTTTGTCCTTTTTTTCACTGTTTATAGTTACAACTTATTAATATATTATTCTCAGTTAAAAAAAAATTGGCGCTACCAGCACCAAAACCGGCAAAAACAGGCAGTTAAACTTCTGTACCCCTACTTAACCCCCTAACAGACCCCCCCCTCTATCTCGGCTCCTGTTACAGTTAGGACGTAAAACTTTTTTCTGGTGGTTCATGTGTATTTTTAGAGAAAATTACTTTTCTAGTCATAGCGGTCAGACCGCTCCTTATCCGCTTTTTAGCGGCCAGCCGCTAAATATTAAAACTGCTGTAGAGCAGCCAATTTTAAAGCTAAGAAAACCAAATTTTATGACGAACTATTATTTTTTATAACAAAAAAATACCTTTTCTGACCATTGCCGAAAAACAACAAATAACGGAAACCGCTAATTTTGGTGGTAAAATGGCGGTTGGCGGCGCTAAATAATATTTTTATCTGTTTATAGTTACAATTTATTAAGATATTATTCTCAGTTAAAAAAAAATTGGCGCTTTCAGCACCAAAACCGGCAAAAAACAGGCAGTTAAACTTCTGTACCACTACTTAACCCCCTAACAGACCCCCCTCTAACTCGGCTCCTGTTACAGATAGAGACGTAAATTTTTTCTGGTGGTTCATGTGTATTTTTAGAGAAAATTACTTTTCTAGTCATAGCGGTCAGACCGCTCCTTATCCGCTTTTTAGCGGCCAGCCGCTAAATATTAAAACTGCTATAGAGCAGCCAATTTTAAAGCTAAGAAAACCAAATTTACGACGAACTATTATTTTATAACAAAAAAAATATCTTTTCTGACCATCTCCGAAAAACAACAAATAACGGAAACCGCCAATTTTGGCAGTAAAATGGCGGTTGGCGGCGCTAATTAATATTTTTATCTGTTTATGATCACAATAAAAGACTTCATACAAATATTGGCAAATTTTGACAAATAAAATAAAAATGAGGGACAACAAAGGGACAATGTAGTACAATAAAACTATTATTTTTTATAACAAAAAAAATCCATATTTTTTTATTGTACTACATAAGTTTTGTTGTCCCTCATTTTTATTTTATTTGTCAAAATTTATTCAGAAGGTACCATGTGATCAAACATATATATTTATTCATAAAACTATTATTTTTTATAACAAAAAAAAATCCATATTTTTTTATTGTACTACATAAGTTTTGTTGTCCCTCATTTTTATTTTATTTGTCAAAATTTATTCAGAAGGTACCATGTGATCAATCATATATGTTTATTCATACTTTTCTACACTTTTTGTGTGTCAAATCAGATTGATTCCTAGATTTTCAAGTTCTTGGGAAGGTGGTGTTACCCTCCCTCAAATTAGTTATAAACCTTTCCAGGACCTAAGAAAAGCTACCCTGTTATGGGGAACCATATCAGTTCAGCAGTTAGTGAGATCCTTCAGTACAGAGAGACATAAAAACAGACATCCTATTATCCCCCCTAAATGAAAATATCCTTCCCCCCCCCCTGCCTAATAAACACATTGGACATCCTTGAAGGGGAGAATGGTAATATTACTACAATTATTTTTTACACTATATCAATATTAAATATTTTATAAAAGTTTATATAAAGACAACAATAGACACAATTTTTCTCACTATCACTGATTATAAACTTTTTTTGTTAGATACTATAAAAATAGGTCCTTTACTTATTGTATCCACCTTTCAACTAAAATCAGAAGACATTTCTAAAGTCATTTTATGCATACTAGCACATAAGAATCACTGGCAACTTCGTTTTCTGTCAATGATCCAGAATCTTTCTATCAACAGTTAAATTTTGAAAATACATCTTGCATTTGAAAAGGAAAACAAGAAAGATAATATGTAATAGGATGGAAAAAATCATCTTGATGTTTTTAAAAATTAGATTTGTATATTTTGATTTTGTTTTTAACCCTTTGAAGACAAATTGATAATATTTCTAAATGTTAATTTATTTCATTGTCTGCGTCTGGCATCTGACTAAAATAAAAATCTATTACATTAGTTTCAACAATTAACTGTGTTGCCCCTTTCCGGACCTTAAAGGAAGCCTGCAAGAAATACCACGCTTTAAATGCTGAAAGACTGCCACAAGTAGACCCAATACCCCAAATTTGAAGCCTTCAGCTTCTATAACAAAAAAGTTCTAGGCATTTTAAAATGGCATTTTATGTACAATGCAAATTTTGAAAGAATCTCAAGGCTAATGTTAGAAATTTTGAAATTAAACTACGTGGCCTAGAAACAAAATTATAAGCTTTTTTTTGTCATAAATTTAGGTTGCCAGTAACTAATTATATTTTTACAATAAAAATACCCATTTTTATAGTCAAAATCATTAAAAAAAATTAAGTTTAACTTGTGTTGTACCGAGTGTACTGTAGCCAATCAGAAGGCTGAATCAGCTAAGCAACCAATCACAGCTGAGCTTTTATTAGTTTTCCCCTTTGTTTCCTCTATGATTTTTGTTCACAAATGCAATTTAAATCGATTTTTTTCATAGATTTTGACTATGAAATGTAGTGTTTTTATTTTAAAAATGTAATCAGTTACTTGCAATCTAGATTTCTGACAAAGATAAGATTATAATTTTATGTCTAGGCGAAGTAATTTAATATTGTTTTTTCTTTTATGAGCATTGTAAATCTTTCAAAATTTTCATTGTTCATGAAATGCTATTTTGAAATGCCTAGAACTTTTTTGTTATTAAAGCTGAAGGCTTTAAATTTGGGGTATTGGGTCTACTTGTGGCAGTCTTTTGGTAGTTAAAGCGTGGTATTTCTTGCAGGCGTCCTTAAATCAGCCAATTTTTGTATGAAGTCTTATATTGTGATCATAAACAGATAAAAATATTAATTAGTGCCACCAACCGCCATTTTACTGCTAAAATTGGCGGTTTCCGTTATTTGTCGTTTTTCAGCGATGGTCAGAAAAGGTATTTTTTTTGTTATAAAAAATAATAGTTCGTCGTAAAATTTGGTTTTCTTAGCTTTAAAATTGGCTGCTCTACAGCAGTTTTAATATTTAGCAGCTGGCCACTAAAAAGCGGATAAGGAGCGGTCTAACCGCTATGCCTAGAAAAAGTTTTTCTCTAAAAATAAACATGAACCACCAAAAAAAAGTTTTACGTCTCTATCTGTAACAGGAGCCGAGATAGAGGGGGGGGTCTGTTAGGGGGTTAAGTAGGGGTACAGAAGTTTAACTGCCTGTTTTTTGCCAGTTTTGGTGCTTGAAGCGCCAATTTTTTTTTAACTAAGAATAATATCTTAATAAATTGTAACTATAAACAGATAAAGATATTATTTAGCGCTGCCAACCGCCATTTTACCGCCAAAATTGGCGGTTTCCGTTATTTTTCGTTTTTCGGCGATGGTCAGAAAAGGTATTTTTTTGTTATAAAAAATAATAGTTCGTCATAAAATTGGTTTTCTTAGCTTTAAAATTGGCTGCTCTACAGCAGTTTTAATATTTAGCAGCTGGCTGCTAAAAAGCGGATAAGGAGCGGTCTGACCGCTATGACTAGAAAAGTAATTTTCTCTAAAGATACACATGAACCACCAGAAAAAAGTTTTACGTCTCTAACTGTAACAGGAGCCGAGATAGAGGGGGGGGTCTGTTAGGGGGTTAAGTAGGGGTACAGAAGTTTAACTGCCTGTTTTTGCCGGTTTTGGTGCTGGTAGCGCCAATTTTTTTTTTAACTGAGAATAATATCTCAATAAGTTGTAACTATAAACAGTGAAAAAAAGGACAAAAAAAGATACTTTTTAGGCCTTTTCAAAAGGCAGTTTTGAAATCCCGTTATTTCATAAAAAAATTTAAAATGCATAGAGAATGGCTTGGAAGGTGAATTTAGGTGTTCTGCATATTTCAACTTAAACACATAAGGCCTAAGATATGATATCCCAAAAATCTTTTGTCAAAGTCCACTCTACACCTAGCGCTGGCGATTTCATTTTTCACAGGTATAAAATGCATGATTTTAGAAAACTGACTGGCGCTAGGTGTAGAGTAGACTTTGACAAAAGATTTTTTGGATATAATATCTTTGGCCTTATGTGTTTAAATTGAAATATGCAGAAGAGCTTAAAACCTGCACATTACTGAGAAATTGTTAAAACCGCCGTGCTACCGTTATCTGTTGATATTTTACATGCCTGGCGCTAGGTCGCCAGTAGAGATAGAGAGCTGAAATTTTGTACATGTATTTCTAGGCCCCTAAAGTAACTTTTTAGGTTAGCAGAACAATAAAATTCGAGAAAGGGTATTTTCATGAAAAGATCTAATGGGCAATTTAATATTTATAATTCTAATCTTAAATAGTTCTTAAATTATGAATTTTAATAATTGCTGTGCCGACTTTCAATTGGGTCTTTGGATATCAGCCAAAAACGTCAAAAATATTAACACAGCCAAGTCGCTACATAATTGCAGAAAGCAATTTTCTCGCATACGAAATAGGTCGCCAACACTGGATCCAGGTTGTTTTATGGGTTATATATTTATGTATATTTATAGTTTTATTATACATTTAGAAAAGGTGCAAAAGGATTATCGTCATAATAATTTTGTACTGAAAACAAACAAGCGACTGAAGTTTAAAGTAGCTTTGCTACCATAATCGATATTCCCTCTAACATATTTATCCCAAAATATAGTTATAAAACAGGGATGACACAATCTAAGGAAAGCGCAGCTGTGTTGGCTTGAAAACAATTACATAAACATATAATGTCAGAAATCAATGCATTTGAAATAGATAATCAACAGATATCTTAGGAGATAAATTCAATGTACACCCCCCAATTATGATAAATAAACTTTTCCTCTTCTGTACATCAAATTTATTAGTTGTAAAGTTTTGGCAATACTTATTCAATAAAGGTACCCAAAGTTTTGAGCCAACCAATAAGACAACCTTTAGTTCCAGTGTAATTTACAGTCCATTTTCCCCTCCTTGCTAAATCTCATTCGTAAATGCTTTACTTTTATATTCATTTGATTGCTTGAAATCAAAAGATTTAGACCCCCAAATCTTGTTAGCAAAATAGAAGAAATAAAACTATATAAAGTGCAATAAATAGAAAAAATAACAAGATTGTTTCTGGCTAAAACTATCAAACTTTTAGAAATACAATAATAATATTTTTTTGAGTGTTTTGCAAAAATAAAAAAAATGATTTTCTTTATCACATTGTTTTTAAATTTTAAGGTTTATTTCATAGATGCTATGTCATATTTATTTACATCCAGATTAGGTTTCCTATGATTTCTGATTATATGTATTGGTCACGGATCTAAAGAGATAAATGACCGATACATTGATGTGCATCCCCAATGATGATACACAAAATGATCCCTTAAGTAGGTTACAATTATTAACGTTTGAACACTTAACTTGCCCAACCAATCAAAATTCCCAAAGTTGTTACGCCAATATATAAGAAAAAGTTAATATAAAACTTTGGGGACTTTGGCAACAAACAGCTTAATGACCCCGCCCTCACTGGTATTGGTCCGATTGTTGAAATTATTTTATTATTAGTTTTTTTTTTTATAAAAAGAGAATTTTGTTTTTCTTTATGATTATTTACTATAAATATATTCTTCATTTGCTCAAATGAATGACAACTGACCAATCAAATGAAAGTGCCAAATCGTAATTGTCGTTTAACAGAAAAATTATTATAATTATTGACTCTTGTTTAACAAGAATGGCAAACTTCCAAAGTAACGAAGCATATCATTACACACTTTATTTGAATTTGTAAAAGATAAATGCTTATTTGCTAGGATCTATTTCAGCTCATGGAAATTTGTTACTTGATTCGAGCCTTTCTAAAAAAAGGAAAATTACAGACTTTTAGCAGGAAAATAGCTAGGTGTCCGAATTAGATTTATTGATTGTTTAATTCGCTCCTAAATTTTGTTAAGATTTTTAAGAACGCAAAACATATATCATTTTAATTATAATCATTGAGATTCTATATCCAGGTATATAAAGTACGACAACTTCGGAAACGATTGGGTTCTCTATTTTTGGGGAAGTTTCGAATAGGCCAGTTGAGTCCCTAGATGCTAGGGGCACAGCTGTTGTAATGTGTAAAGCAACTTAAATATGAATTATTGAACATTTTTCCTAACTTAAGCAAAAATAGACAACAAAAAAAAGATTTATAGAGCAACTGCATGCTGATACAAATGTGAAATTATCTGAATGATGCTTAAATACGGAAGTGCATATATCAACACTTCATTTCCGGAGAGTCTATACTATTTAAACATTAAGGACAATTTAGTTATTATTATTACAAAGCTAAGATATGGATAAAGTTTGTCATTACAACTGAAAAAGATTGTTTTTTAAAATGCGAGGAGGGGAAGGAGCACTGGCCTTAAAATTACACAGGTACCAAAGTTTCAAACCCCTTTAATTTACTTCATTGGCTGAAAATCTTTGGGTACTATTTATATTAAATTGTGAGGTAATTTGCAGGGAGGAAGGGAGGGGACAATGGATCGAATATTCAATATTTTAGGGTCTCAAACCTTGGGGACCAGCTTAAAGTGTTCGTGAAGTATTTAGACTAAATTTGGGGACTTGCGCATAATTGCCGCGGAATTTGTTATGAATCCAGCAGACAAAAATAAAAAACAAACAATTAACACATTATCTAGCAGACAACACATTCATATAGTATAAAAATATTTCGGCTGGTTCTAAAAAATATTTTTTTCCTCATGAAAATGTCATTTCATGTCTAGAAACTGTACAGTGATATTTGTGTAATAAACAATTTTAGAACCCTTCGTTTTATCCTGAATTTTGGTGGAAGATAATAATAAGGAGAAGGAATACAGACGTTGAAAAGAGCGATTTTTCTAGTGAACAATTACAGAATGTTTACTCCATTGTGATATACTGGTAACCTAATTTATAAGTAGATGTTTTTTTTCTTAGAACCCTCTAATCATTTTGAGTTTCCTATTTTTAATAACAATAAACACTTTACAAATTTCTGGATATTTTCAGTATAAATCTGGTTTTCATGGTAATTCAGGGAAAACTCTTAAATGGAATTAATTGCCCATAGTCCCCTCCCTTCCTCCCTGGGTAATTTGCATTTTAATTGTGTTGAACAAATATTCATTAATACATAATAATTCTAATCTTCACCTGTATCAAAAGGGGTAGTTTCACAAAATGCATTTGAACTTAATTTAGTGAACCGCATATTTTTCTTAGTTAATGGGTTTAACTACATTTATATAGCATATATTTGAAATAAATTCAATTTTCCACCACGTAGTTTTTAAAATATCAAGACTTGAAAATTGTCTTTTTGTGATATATGCAATTTAAAAAGACGATTTTCAAGTCTTGATATTTTTAAAACCACATGGTAGAAAATTGAAATTCTTTCAAATATATGCCATTTAAGGTAGTTTAACAATTTATCCAGGATAAAATATGTGGTTCACTAAATTAAGTTCAAATGCATTTCGTGAAACTACCCCTTTGTGGGTATATTTATTTATCATCCATTGTCCAATCCTTATGCACAACTAATCTTTGAAAAGAAGAGATAAAAAACTTTGAGTTTTATTATTGGTTAAAAGTTTTTTCTTAAATATTTAGCAACGTTATTGTACGTTTAAGTATAGTGTAAAAACACAATTATTAAATGCACCTAGCTTTTGAACCTATGTCTATTTTCAATTGAATGGAATATAGTTATTTATCGCATCGTATAAAAGACAGCTTTCCCTGGATATCAAAATGAAATTCATAAGATTTACCCCTCGGACCAAAAAACTGGTTTTAATTTTATTATTTTTCTTTTAGTTTTCGTGAAAAAATGTCTGACTTTAGCGGTTTCGAAGCCATGCGGGAAATATATATTTCTTAGATCAGTGACAAAAACTTGAATTGCAAAAATTAATCTTAAAAATATCAAAACAATTTTATCTATGTAAGATAAATAAAACTGAAGTAATCTATATATGTATGTAAATTATCAAATATGATAGCGGTAACTGTCAAAATATACCTAATTCATAGTTTTGTTGTTAGGACTTTTTAATATAAACAAACATACAATACCGCTATCTAAAATGGTCTAATTTAAAAATAATTATATTTTTACTAATTCAACATTTCTTTGTGAAGTATAACAACATCCATATGCATTAAGTGATGCATTAAATAATCAACATTTTTAAAAAGTCTGAACAAAAATTTCACACAAATCCTTATCATTCCTTAAAAAATCAAAATAAAAGAAAATTATTTTTTAAAGCTAAAAAATTATCATGATAAAAACCATCTTACGGACTTTTTGGAATGATTATAGAGTTGCTTAATTGAAGGAATTAACATCTCAAGTTTGAAATCAATAGGATTATTCTCATATTCCTAATTTAACATTAAGAGATGTCCGTTATAAACGGACCTACCCTAAATGGTGAAAAGCTTCGTATTAGTAGATTTTGTTTGTCTAAAATTATCAAATGCTGTTTATTATTTACTAGCGGCTGTGTCTCTAGCAGTTTTAAAAATTCCGAGGGGGGCAAGAGGGGTATCGCTAAGCCTGCTTAAATTTAAAAATGTAATTTTAAGTTCATTATAACCTTTAGAATTTTCCATTATTTTTCTAAGAGGAAAATCAATATGATATGATATGATATTTAATCCTGTGCAACTGCGCGTCTCTTGCACGGCAGCTTGCAGGCCTACATGACCATTTGCACCAACATACATTACATTAATGGCCTTAATAATAACCTTATTAATTACAAAATTTTAAGCTAGGGGCGCTAACTCGCTGCTGGTGCCAGTACAGCGAGTTAGCAACAAATATGTTTATTAAAAATTATAATAATAAATCAATGTAGGCTGCAGCTGCTGGACAGTTACACTTGACCCATTCTTTCTGGTTCCTCCTTAGCCAAAAACTGGTCGGCTCTTAGAGGTCCTGCGGGCGTGCAGGACCCTTCTGGGGTTCCAATGGGGGCTTGGCTGTCCATGGGTATGGCCGCTGTTCGGCGGCGGGGTGTGTGTGTGTGTGTGTACTTCAACTTCGTTTCGCTATCAGTCGGGGGGTGTGTAAGCCGTCAAAATGCCTCCGGTTGCGTCAGGGTGCGTCAGGTTGTTTCAGGTGGTTCAGGTACGTCAGTGTGCTATTTACCCTGCTCTCCCAACCTCAATGTTCAGGTGACTAAAAATACAATAGTTAACTTGTCCCATAGGGGACAAGGAGAGAATTTTTTTAGATATCTTTGAGGCAGTCCTAACAGATGTGAGGATATCATTAATTTTGAACTGTGTAGAGCTTAGTTGAGAAAAAAGTTAATATACTGAAGTTAAGATAAAATAAAATAAAAATTAAAAAAAAAGTAAAGTATATTTATATATTAGCGTACGAAAAAATAATAATTGCGTAGGTTTAGATACGCAATTTATTGCGTACATATATACGCTGTGTAGAGTACGCAGAAAGTGAGAGTGAATGAACAGAAAATGGAAGTGGGTTATTTATGGAGTGTGTTTGGTCTTTATTAAGACTACAATGATAAAATAAAGATAAAACTAGGAATGTAAAATAAAAATAAGTCTTTTCATGTAAAATAAACAAAAATCTCCTTAAAGAAAGAGAGATATTTTGCAAGTTTACATAAAACATATATAGAGGGGGGGGGGGATTAAAGGGGTCTGTGGAGTAGGGTAAAAAATAAATGTATGGATATTTTTGACTTACAACTTGGGGATTATATTGCTCGCAAGTTATGTTCTACATGGATTGTCTGCAGTATTCCGAATTACACCTAAATTACAGAAAATATTCATTAGTTAAAATAAATTAAGAAAAGAGGGTAATTTATTCAATATTGTTTAACAAATGATTAAATAGTTTTTTATGGAATATTTTTTCATTTTGAATGTTTTTTATGTTTGCTGGTAATTCATTAAAGATACGTGGGAAGCGGAAAAGTGGAGTGTTCATAATAAATGAATTTGAATTTGTTCTTGTAGCAAAATTGTTATTATTACGTGTGGGGTATCCATGTATATCATAATTAAATTGCCAGCAATCATCAAATATACGAGGTGTTAAGTTATTTTTAAATTTATGCATAAATTTGCATATGTTGAATTTCATTAGTTCACTATAAGGAAGAATTTGATATTGTTTAAATAAGGGTTTAGTATGTTCCCTGTTATTTTTCGATTTAGCTATTATTCTAATGCAATTTTTTTGAATTATTTTTATGGGATGGAGGGTTTCTTTATTAACACCAGTGAAAAGAATGATGCTATAATCCATGAGGGATATTTAAAATATCAGCATAATCTAGGAACAATGATAAATTTTCAATAATAGTATTTTTTAAACTTTAAAATGTTTTGAAATGGTAGTATAAAAACAAGGAGAGGAGAAAAACGGTTGTAGATTAAAATAGTATACGGACACATCAATCGATATAAATGGATTACAATTGTTGAATATATGTTCTTATCATTACTGAAAAATGAAATTAAACTCAGATTTGTAATTAAAAATATTGATAATTAAAACAGGCGCATCCTTGATAAAAAGATTCACATATAAAATCACGCACAAATACACACACACACACATACGCACACGCATGCACTGTGCGCGTAGTTTTGACAAAAATTGGTTGGTTATGGTCGGTTGGTTGACACTGTGCGAGTATTTGTGTCCCACGATATAATTAGATGATTAGTTAGTTGACTAGGTGATATTAGGTGATAAAGGATACGCTGGTGAAATCATATTTATAAATAATTAAAATGTTCAAGATTTATTTTAAAAATCTGTTAAAATGGTTTTCTACTAATTTTATCTTTTACTCGTGTCCACACCCTCTCATTAGCCTTAAACCTTTCCTTGACCAATAATAAACTTGTCTGAAAATTGTGGACCGATTAATCCAGCCTTTTGCGAGACCTTAACGGACAAACAGACAGAAAACACAGACACATATCATTTTACTTTATAAATATTTTTTTATGTTCTTTCGTCTATTTGTCTAGCATTCTGATATCTGAAGAATTGCGCTGGTTTAGAGCAATTTTTTTGGGAATAAAACCTTACATTTGAGAGAAAAAAAAATATCATAATTCCAAAAAATAATCCTTTATTGTTTTGGGTAAATATATGTGCACTGTGTTCTTATAAATAGTAAAATATCTCGCCAACAGCAGGTCAACTTGTTCAATGAATACAGAGAAAATTATTTTAAGATAGTAAAAAGAAAGAAAAAATTCTTCCTATTGGAATTGAAGGGTAAACAAATGAGTAATTCTTATAGAAGTCTGAGTCACCCTCATCATATCAGATAAAAAAATGAAATAAGAAGTTTCCCTTAAAAGTCCAAATAAAATTTAGCTTTAAAAGCTCATATATAGTAGACCAACATAAGTACATTAGTTACACCTTGTAGTCGGCTACAAATTAATTTAACAAAAAATTGGTACATTTAAATTAATGATTCAAATTATGCACAAAAAATGAAGAAACCTTAGTCAGGGTTTAAGGGATAGGGTAGAGAATAATTATGTACCTTTAATATCTGATGATTTTTTCGGCCTTGTTTTATAAGCTTAAAGTCAAAGCTTTTATCAGATATATACATATATAATTGTATATTAATTAATTATGATAACTGAATAACATTTTTAAAAAAGAAAATGTCAAACAAATTTTAAATAATCTTTCAAATAAAATACATGAAATATCAATATAACAGTTTCAAAGTTTTGAAATCAATGGTAAAACTGTGAACAAATTAAGATTTTGTATTAATATTAATATTATCAAATAGACTTTTTTAAGGACAATAAATAATAGGTATGCCTTTATGTATACGTTTTTGGGGTCCAAGAAATGTATTTTCATAAATTAGTGAACAAACTATGTATGATTATATTATATCAAAAGTGTAATCAAATATTTAAAAAAATGCGAAATATTTTTTTTTATTTTTATGATAATTGTCGTTGTCCTATAAAATTATGGGAACTATGTTTGTCTCCCATGTCAATCTAGAATTAGTCTAAAGATAATGTTAGAACGATGAAATTAATTTAAAAGCTTAAAAAATATCATGCAATTTCGATTTACTTGCTCTTAGACTTATAAAAGGAGAAAATGTTTGCAAAAATTTTATTGTTATGTTACATTTGTTTGACTAATTTGTTAAGGCGACATCTTATGCTGGTAAAATTAATCTATCACCTTTTCTTCCCTTTCAATACATAACAAAATATCCAAAGGGAAAAAAATCAAATTTAAAAAAAATAAAAATTATCATTATCGCTATCAACAAAAACGTCCCTCCACTTTTAATTTATTTTGACAAGGGGAAATTTTGGAGAAACAAGTAGTTTTCTACTGGGTAATTTTCCTTTTAAGACTTGAAAATCCCTACCCAATATTAGTTTTATACCTTCTCAGCACATATGAGAAGCTTCACTGAAAAGGAGAACCAAATCAATTTCGCAAGATTAGTATTTTCAGTGGTCGATAATTGATTTGAGGACAAGCATTTTTATAACAAACAAGATACATTTCCACCCTCCCAACTAATTTAAGATTATATATCTCCTATATTTACAGATAGAAAGAAAGTGACATCAAAATTGATAGAAAATCCAGGGGAAAAATAACCTTCCTTGTAACTGAGATATTGAATTAAACTATCTTTAATCAAGAACAATTATATCCATAAGTGACGCAATAAATACAAGATAGCAACATTTCCTAATGGATAAAAATAGTACAGTGCAGGCTAGAAAAGAATCAGTAATATTTAGTAATATTTGCCAAATTTAATCTTCGGAAGGTATTATCAATCAATCATTAAATATGATGTTTCTTAAAAACAATTTATGTATTTTAGATTTAAGAATAGTTATTATCGTATCGTATTATAGACTGATTTCCTCAGATATTTTAAAAAATATAAGATAAAAACCAGTTTTGTTAGACCCAAGGGGCCGAGTAGCTTTAAAACTAACAAGAAATAAAGAAGAATACATAGTTCAAATAAATGAAAACTTTTTAAAGTATCGAATGTCATTATAAGATAAGTGAAACGTTGTTAGCTTAAATCTAGGATAATAAATATAAAATAACAAAGCAATTAGAAAATGTGGTTACTGTAAAGTGTAAATAAACAAAAATTGAAGAAAATAAACATGATAGAAAAATTTTAAAAAAGTAACCATCACATTAAAGTAAAAATGTCCTCCCTTTAATAAGTAATTATGTCAAATAAAACTTATTTGGTATCGTCCCAAGTTTTAGAGGTTGACAAAAGTCTAACCCACCATTAACATTAACTTCAGGGATAAGACAATGGACGATACACTACAAGCTTAGAATCAACCAATTAAAATTCAATAAAGGTTCCAAGGTGGTTAAGACAACGAATTAGATAACGTTTTTATATTACTTAGGGTACCATAGTAATTTACAGTCAAAGTTCACCACCCTCCCTACATTTACTTTTATTCTACCCAGGGACGTGTGGGAGAAACGGTGTAAACATCCTCCTGTTGAAATAAGGGATCTTCAGGGCAATTAACGATAATTTTATAATTATGTCTTTAAATATCAGCTAATAGCGTCGGAATTATTAACATAGCTAAGACGCTACAAAAGAGCTAAAACCAATTTGCTAGCAGACGAAAAAGGTTAACATAAATTGAACAAGGTAGTTGTCTGGATTCTACATCTACATTTTTACATTTATTTGCAGATGTTTGTTTGTGGTGGTTGGGGGGGGGAGACATGTGAACAATTACAAAATTATGGGATATTGACGCTGATTATTATGATTATAAAACTTGTAAATACAGTCTACAGGTCAACAAAGTATGAAAAAAGTAATTTATGAATACTAATACACATAATATCATAGTTTTTACGTAATAATATAGCTTTATTTTAGTTTTAATTATTGGTATATCTAACTATTTATGTTATAAAACCATTATAAATCATTAGTGAGAAAAATTATTTGATTTCTATTTCAAAGCATTTTGTTTTGATATTGGACAGATTTCTAAAGAAAGTCAATTTTGATTGTAGCTTGGGACATTTGATTTTTTTAAGATCATATCTGAAGAAATGCCATTTTAGAACATTAATGTATGCTTGTCGCTTCGCTTCTAGCAGCAGAGCTGGATCTTTAAATCGTTTTTATAGTGCGCTGAATCGGGGCGATTCAGAGGTGATTTGTAGGTGCGCTGGTGGTTAGCCACAGCGCGCCTATAAAACATTGATATTTAAAAGATTTTCGGCGCGGTGTTGTTAAATCGCTTGCGACACTCAATAAAATATCGATCCGCGCCAGTACAACTTTATTACATAAGCCGTGTCAGTAAGGCATTTTATGTAAAATTCCGTGTCAGCATGGTATTTTATATAAAACATTAATATATAATTTATTTTAAAAATAACTATAAAAATGTTTTCACAATAGTTTTGCAATAAAATATTAAAGTAATTAAAAAAAAATATTTATTTATTAAATAAATCACCCCGATTTAAACCGGCAATACCACTCGGTGAGTGGCGTTGCCGCGCCGGGCCCGCGCCACTGCCCGATTCAAATCGCCCATGCAAATTCGATTTAAAGATTGATATTAATAATTTGATGGTGCGCCAAATGAATCGCCCCGGTTTAAATCACCTATAAACGTTTTAAAGATCGAGCTCAGGTGAATTACACCATCCCGCTTTACACATTTTACCCTTCCCACAAATAAATAAAATAATAAAATTGCTAAATTAAATTAACTCTACAACGAACCTGTCATATTCAGTGATTTATTGACAAAACTGCCTTTCATGGACCTAATTGTCCTTACATTTGCTTGTAATATGTAACATGCAAAACCAAATTACATAATTTTCCCTGCTGTTTTAATGATAAAAAAATACCAACAAAAATTGTAAATTTTATGGATCACGGAACATAATCAATCTGTAGTGTTATGTATGTTAGACTGGTCCAAAATCATAAAAAATATTTGAATATACAAAACTAGTAGTAACAAGGATGACATCATTCCAAAAAATCAAATCTCAACAAAACAGCCGGACAGCAAAAAATTAACAAAAAAAGCATAGATTTCAAAATCTGAGCAAATATTTCTAAATATTTTGTACCAGACTACTTCTATATATTAACATAATGCCCTGGAAGGTTTTCTGATAACGTTCAAAAGGATGATGTATGTGTAATACAAGGACAAGGACCATATGCAGGGAGGGAGCGGGCATTGGACTGTAAATTAAATTGGTACCCAATGCGGTATAACCAAGTTATCATTTTTTGGCTCATAAAGCTAGGAATGCTTTTATTGAATTTTAATTTGTATTATCCAATCTTTTCCATAATTGATTTTAATCTGCAGAGGGAATGATTTTGTTGATCATAATATTAAGGATAATTATAGATTTATCGACCATTGGCTGATCCTTTGGGATCCCTGGGTATATGCAAGGTGCAATATTCAGAATTTTTACGATGGGTTTGATTTAATTCAATATTAGAAAAAAGGATGATCTTGGGTAGCCCCGCAGGGTTAGGGCATTGCAGTATAGCCCCCCACCCCCGCAGGGTTAGGGCACCGCAGGTATAGCCCCCCACCCCAACAGTGAATAGGCATAGAAAAAAATCCCCGTCCCCCCTGGAAAAAAACGTAGATAGCATTACAGTTTATTCACTAATTGAGATTATTCAATTTTGAAAAATTTAATTTGATATAATAAATTATAGAATAATATTAAAAATAAGATATATCATATTTTAATTTTTAAAAGCGAAGCTTTTCTATAATTAGGGTCGGTCCGTCCGTCCGTCCGTACGTCCGTACGTCCGTACGTCCGTAACGGATAGCTCTTTTCGTTAATTTAGACATGTTAGAATTGTCCTATCGATTTCAAATTTTGCATGGTGATTCCTTTAGTAGTTAGGTACGATTTAGAAAGCGTAGCAACTCTATAATCATTACCAAAATGTCCGTACGTCCATTTTAAACATGTTGATTTTTTAACTTTTTTAAATAGCTTTTTTCGTTAATTTAGGCATGTTATAATTGTCCTATCGATTTCAAATTTTGCATGGTGATTCCTGTAATAGTTAGGTACGAGTTAGAAAGCGTAGCAACTCTATAATCATTACCAGAATGTCCGTACGTCCATTTTAAACATGTTGATTTTTTTTACTTTTTTAACAACAAATTTGTATGTGACCTAATTATCTGATTGGTCTGATTTTTGGTATACTGATTCCTAGGATAACAAAGTACAATATTAAAAGCGAAGCAACTCTATAATCAAGTCCTAAAAATGTAAGTATGTCCATAATCATTGTCCTGTATCAAGCAGTTTTTCAACAAATTTACTTACAATTTTGCTTTGATTCTTATACATTCGCATTCTGATTATTCAGTTCTGACATTATACAAGTCTTAATGTCCGTTTGTCCTTCCATTTCAGAGCTTCGCTTTTATGGATGTTGTCATCCTTGTTTATATATAAAGAATAGGTTATGATTAAAATGCAAAAACCCTTTAGCAGTTTTTCTTTATAGCAGACGAACTATTTTCTGGGGGGGGGGGGAAGTGATATTTTATAATAAAAAAGGGGTGAGTATTCATCCACTTATCCTTTTTCCTTATGGTAGAGAAGCACCATAGAAATTAATCAGAAAAAGTTTTTGTCTTGTTAAAAACTATTTTCGACCATTTTAAATTATGATTTATTATGGTGATCTAATTAATGACAACACCATGACATTTTAAAATAATTTTATTAACATCTTATTTGTGGTTAAAAATAAGGATGACAACAAACGAACATCAATAAGCATGATATAAATTTATAAGTCAAAAAAATTACTGTAATTAAATTGCAGAATTGCTTAAATATGGGTTTCTTTTAAGGACATACTTAGATTTTTAAGCCTTTATTATAGAGATGATTTTCTAATGACATTATACCTTGTTGTCATAGGAATCAAATTGGATGTATTTTTGCCAGTGTTGGATGTATTTATGGCATGAAAAAAAGGAAGAAAACATTTTGCCAAAAATACATCAACTGTAAATTGCTGGATGTTTAAGTGCTATGGACAGACCCTAATTATAGAAAAGCTTGGCTTCGCTTCTACAAAAGATGACATTATAATGTTTCCATAAAACAAGGACAACTACATAGGTCAATAAATGACAGAGCAGTAAAAAGTTATGCATTCCCCAATATGGAAAAAAAACTATAAAGGCTAAAAAAAATATAGAAAACAAAGGTTGCTAAATAAAGGGGCGAAAGAAGCCAAATATATCTTTGAATGCCTTATATAGGGTAGGGATATAATATGAATAATCTATCAGAAATATACGGATTTGTCAGGAAGGTAGCCCGACTGTTTAGGGTTAATCATCATAAATTTTCGTACTCCTAAAACGTCCTACGGAAATTAAAATTTACCTAAGATATTCACGAAATCTTATAGGCCAAATAGCACTGTGATCTTTTAATTTGAAACCTTTTTCGGAAGTCTTAACCTTGAAAGTACTTTTAACAGAAAAATGAGAAATTTTGCCAAAAATCCGGGATATTATTTAATGGTCTGTTGGTAACACGGACATGGATATATATATTCAAGGAGATTTTGTTTAATTTGTTTTACCTTAAAGTAAAATTTCTAACACGCAGAAAACAACCCCACTCCTTAATTTCATTTTTTTAAAGAGGGAGGAGTTTTTCTGTGTTTCAAGCATTTTGAGGTAATCACCATAGTAGGTAAAAGATAAAATCCATGAATATTTGTTTCTATTTCTGATTGATAATTAAGAAACTGCAACAAATAAATTATTTAATTTTAGTTCTACAAAAATGTAGCTATAAGTTTCTGTACAAATTTTCAGGAATCTAAATAAGACAATGGCCAATAAATTGTTGTAAAGCCTCAAAGATGATATACAAAATTACCCATTATGTCGATTACAATTAGTGGTTCAAACGTTTAGACACTCAAGTTTATGAACCAACCAATTAAACTTACGGTTACGCTACTATAAATGAGTACTATACCACACTGAACGTATATATCAAAGGCTGACATCCCCCTGACGATAACAATAAGTTCAAGGGGGCGTGGGGGGGGGGGATCAAAAATCCTAAGAGGTATAGCAAAACCCGGTGTACGCCGCACAAAGAAGAACTAGTTGTATCCTTTGGCATTTTGCATGTCCAAAAAGAAAGCATAAATACGAAAAATTTAAAGCCTTTTTAAAAAAGGTATTTCATCCTTTAGCTTCCCCCCCCCCCCCCCTTATTTTGTTTGTGGTGGATCTTCTATTATGAAATATACAACTTTCAAAAGTTAATAATTAAAGGTCCATAAAACACGAACAATAGATACCCTTGTTTTTCATTTATTAATTATAAGTAAAAAAAAGTAACTTTATAAAGATATAAAATCATGTTTCATTAACGTTTGATTTAGTATTGAAGCAACTCTACAATTTTATTAAGCTGTTAGTATGTCTTCAATTGGATATCTTAGATAAATTGATTTGATAAACTATTCCAATGAGATAAACAATAGTATACCTTTTGTAGATTAAAATAATAGTTGAAAAGTTTGGACACTGCTAATCTTAAATAGATGAATAAAGATTTAATAAAGTACTCAAAGATTTTCGACCAACAAATGAGAGATCGTAATTGTAAAACTTTGGGTATCAGTAAAATGCACATTCTATACTAATTGTTTGTTAGGTTTAGAACAATAGATATATTACCATAGATGGTCAATCAGACTCAGTAACCGGTCTAATAAAAACGGAATTTCAGACAAACAAGGATTTTTGTTTTTATTTAGTCACATGGATGGATGAATGTGTACACTTTTTAGTGAATAATATGGTAGGATTGTCCCTACACTGTGTTACTATATTGTTTCGTACATTAAGCGATTGTCCATCTATTCTACCATTATTTTTTCGACAAAATGGTTAAAAACTGAATCTTATAATGTTTGAAATTCTATCTCATCAATTCTTTAGATTTCATTGTCGTCAAGATTTTTTTAACCAAAACAGATATAGAATACGTGGATATTATGACAGGGGAATTTTTGTCGTCAAATAATTTCCTAATGTAGTCCTCATATTTTACTACAATATGTTACTCATAGTTAGGGGATGGGATGGGGTAAAGTCTTATTGGGGGGTGGGGGGTTGTAGTTATATTAGCCAGCAGGGAGAAACTTTTTATCAGTTAATGCGAAAATGTGTCACAATATCCACGCATTCCATATCCATTATAACAAAAGATTAACAGACGTCAGTAGATTTTGCAATAAATAGACGACAAAAGAATATTTTTCTAAATAAAACGTTTATACATGATATCATATCTACGTCAAGATAAAAAAAATACATTTTAAAAAACTAGCGGCTTTGGGTAAGTAAAAAGAGGGATAGGGGTTGGATAAAAGTAGCCTAAAACCACATCAGCCCTTAAAAATAAAACAAAACAGCCTAAATCTTTCCTTAAATAGAAGAGCTCAATCAGTTCAGTAGTCAATAAAATCACAAGCTTAAGAAAAATATCTTACTTTTATGTAAAAGGATATTTAACTCTTAAATTTTGTCACTAAGGTTTCTATCCAAAGCTGAAAAGATGATTTAGACAAAAATTCGTTTGTTTCAAAAAGTCCTTATTCGAGAAAGATCTCTATTCTGCAAATAGACTAACACACGGTTGCCATACACTCTCGATCCCAAATTAAAATTGAGATACTTCATAACCAACTACCAACCGACAGTTCAAAGAACATATAATTTCAGATATTAAAGTAAAAAAGTAGAGGGGGCAAGGGTTAAATAACTGTGTGTTAACAGGGAGGAGACCCTGTGCCGACTTTCAATTAGGCCTTTGAATATCAGGTAAACACGTCGGAGATATTAACACAGCCGAGTCACTACTAGTTGTCTAGGTTATACATTTATGCTTATACATTTATTTTCAGATGAAAGAATGGTATTACAAATGTTTGGTGATATCCACGCTGGTCTTGGGTTCACATACATCCCCCCTGGCGGCACATAATGAAATACAAACACAGGTAAACCACAGGGAGGAAGTTTAATGATAACATTTTCTTATTCATGGCTTAACAACTTTGGGGACTTTTATTGAAAATTGTTTGCTCGTTCATTAAGTTAGTGTCCAAACGTTTCAACCACTAATTGTAATCTACAAAAAGCGTAGTTTTATGAATGAACAATGTGGATGTACATCAATTTATTGGTTATTGTCTTATCCCTTTAGATCTTTAAGTAAACTATCTTTATTCCTAACAAAAATGGCTTATTGGCAGGAATGTGGGAGGAGGTTGTAAGGGGGTGTCAACACCCCACTATAATGACAAATTGGTTAGGACTGCCTTCCCCTTTGTTCACTTCCACAAGGCTTTAAAACTCATTGGTAAATTCCTGTGTACAGGCCACTGTTTTTTTCGGTTATCTAAAATAGTTTGAAAAATTTTAATAGGTATATGTTGTTACATTAATGTTTTTTGATTAGCAGAAAAGTCCAAGGCAAATAATCAGAGCTCGACAATCACTTTTTCTTTATTTGTAAACATTTGGACTTTTTTTATTATTTAAGTTAGATTATAATGATTACTGGATATCCCCAAAGGCATAGGGAACTTCAGGTATATTCTCCGCACTCTGAATGAGTTCCGCATAGGAAAAATTTTTACCCCTCCTTATTTTCAATATATTTAAAATATACTTGTCTTCTTTAAAACTTAATGTATAACTCATTCTGTTTTGCTTTATATAAAAGTACACTATTTAAAGACTGCATTTTACCATAATCAAGTAATTTATAAAGAAAAAAAAACAATTATAAATGCATTTATTATGATTAATTACAGATTAGAATTTATCCTTAAGATTAACAAGGATGATTATGTCGCATAGTTATGATAAACTGTTCTAGTAGATTATTTGTCATTAAAATGGAAGCTGAAATAATCCACTGGCAATCAATGCTAATCCTATATGATAAAGTAGTGAGGTTTATTTGTCTGAAGCTAAAGATCTTGAAAAATACTTTTCAGAGAAGATGTTACAATGTCTAGTTGTGTTTAAGGCTATTTTCCTGACCCTACCCTCCTAATGAGGCTAGCAGTTAAGTAACTAGTGCATTATATATACAGAGTGCATCTACGACTCTAAATTATACATAAATAACAAATTAAAGGCAAACTCGTGTAAACTGAATGAGAATATAATGTGCATATAATTTTAACTACCGCCACATTATCCCTGCTAGGCTCGAGTGTTGTTATTAATACCAACTCTGTTATCAAATTTTAACATTCTATCGATATACAATAGGGTGGGTCGATTTTGGAATTTCACATTAGTAGACATTGGCAAGGGTTACTGGGCCAATATAAAACCCTGTGAAACTTGAAAGAGGTTTTTTAATCCAAAAACAACTAGCGCGCGGGGGGTGTAAATGTGCCCGCCCCCTTATAAAACTAAAAAATGAAATTCCTTCAAACACAGGCATGTTGCATATCAAAATGACCGCATTGAAATGCTGATTACAGATCTGGAACCCGTTTTGAAAAATATTGATTCAGTCTGAAATGATTTTCAAATAACCTACCAAAATGAACATTTTTGACTATATTTAGATTTTTTGTTTTTAGGTACTAAGTGAGATGTAATTCGAACTAGGAGCAATATTTTTCAAAACGGTTTTCAGATTCGTAATCAGCATTTCGATGCGGTCATTTTAATATGCAACATGCCTGTGTTCGAAGGAATTTAAATTCTTGATTTTATAAGGGGGTGGGCACTTTTTATACCCCCCACGCGCCGGTAGCCATAAGAGCCAAGTCACTTTTGAAACTTGAATGGGGCTTATCATACATACATATGACTTCCGCAACTTATGATAACAGTAAAATCTAAAAAAAAAAGGGGGGAAATGGACCCACCCTAATATACAATTGTAAGGTTTCATGTCGACTATAAGGCTTTGATAAAAAGTGGACGTGGCTGACATAAAATCGACTTTTTCTTTTTTAATCTTTGAAAATATGTACACAACTATTTGTTTTTAATAAAAAGTAGCCTTGGCTGATATTATATCGACATACACTATAACTACATACTTATGTTGTGCCTCTAGATTCAACTGGGCACGGAACCCCTTTCAAGGTCATTAACTAAGATATAAAAAGATATCTGTAAATAAGATTTTGTTTAATTTCTCACATTCAAATGCAGCCAAGGACAAGCACGAAAAAAGTTGAAAATTTTTAAAGAAAATCAATATTTGTTGCAGATTTTATATTAGGGAGGTCTGCATTACATTTTTAACCCCTCAGAGCTCACAACCTCTCCTAATAAAACTCTGTGCAGTATGGTTACTTTAATTTTCATTAGATAATATAACAGATCTAAAGTATAGTTGTATATACAGACAACTACCTCCCCTCATTTTTCAACTTTCGTCTGCTTCTAAATTATTTTCTGCTACTTGGCTGTGTAAATATAAGTGATACCATAATACCATTGCATTGGTTGATTTTCAATAACCCAATAGAAAGGTTACACAAAACGGTTGCGATGGGGAGATACAGTTATTTACATCCCTTTACAATTAACAATTAGAAATTTTAAATACCAAAACTTTTATGTTTACTTTCATTTGATTGATTTTTTAGTTTGAAAAAGTATATTTTATAATAGATTGCTACAAAAAAATAGACTAAAAATACAAGAGGTTTGTCTTTAAAAGCAGCTAAGGAATTCACGTTTTTTCCATTCTGTTTCTTACAGACATACGGACGGACATTTCACATTACAGAGTAGCTTCACTAATAAAAACATAATTATACATAAATACAAAGCAACTACCAGCAAAAAGTTTATTGAAATATTATTAATCTCATCAAGACGTGTATTAATAATTCTATGTTTAAAATTATTTTGGAATTTCAATATGGTTTTTCCCATTATTAGCTGCTTAGAAATGTATATTATGTATATATTTATAAATATTTATGTTGGAGCTACTCTATAATTCATGAAGTATGTCCATTTTAAAATTTATGTTGACACACTGTTTATGCAAACTAAAATAAGGGGGGGGGGCGGATTCAAGTTAAACAGAACTCCCCTAAAATGTAATGAAAAGTGAAATGTGAAAAAATTTTAATTAAATTTACCAATCAAGGAATGTTTTTTTTACTTTTATGTATGATAATTATGTAGAGAGAGGGGGGGGTGTCTGTATTACACCTACCTAACACCACTTGATTTATGTTTGAAGGCGGTTCAGGTACGCTTCTTGTAACCCTCTGGTAAAACCCTGTGCACGTTACTAAATATTAGCACCGCGCAAATAAAGGGAGATGCGGAAAGTAGCTTGTGTTACGTCATAAAAATACGTCTAATTCCATCTCTTTTTTAGGGGTTTCATTTCCGTCTTCTTCTCTCGTTCTTCCTTTTTAGATGTATTTCTATGACGTTACACACGACACTTTCTACAAATAAAGTCATATTCATGTCTATAGCTACGCTTCATATGGACTATTTATTCCTTGTTTATTTATCTTTCTTCCTTTATCTTTGTTTCTAAATGTGATATTATGTATAGTTGAAGGGGGTTTTAACAGAGCTTTTAAGAAAGAGCAAATCGACATTAGTTATTTCTCGCATCGTATTATAAACAGCTTTCCGTGGATATAAAATGTACAATTATAAGATTAAAATCATTTTTATTGGCCCCGAGATGCAAAAGATACCAAAGGTTTTAATAATATGATTGTACATTTTTATATTCGTAGAAAACTGGATATAATACGATGCTAGACAATTTTTTTTCGTATGGATGAGAACTGGTTTCGAATGAATACGAGCACAAAAATCTCAGATTTTACAAAAAATTAAAAACATTAAGAACCAAATCTTCAAGGGAATCGCTAAAACTTTCTGTGTTATGTTGAACAGTAAATAAATTTCCCTCTTAATTCTTATAGGCATACCTTATTTTTTGTAGCTTGTTCATATTGTTAAAAACCAGACATTAATTCAATTTCTGTAGTTCACTATTTGTTTATTATTGAATAGAAATTTAAAAAGAGGTCATTTACAAGACCATCACGTTGATTTCAAGTCCAATATTTAAGTTTTCTAATATAAATATTGATAATTAATGGCATTAATGTTATTATATGTGATAAATTCAATTTTTTTAAATGTAAATTCTTACAAGGTCCTTTCATAAAATTTAAAGGGAAAAAAAGTTAGTAAGTTGATAAACGGTGGGAAACTAAAATTATATTTAACAGATAAACCAAGGATTTATATTTAATATTTTATAAAAAGCGAAAGTTTATTATTATTTTGCTTAGAGGGAGGAAAGGTTATAGGGAGGGGACATGGGCTGTTTTAGACACTAGTCCCCAAAGTTTTATAATGACTTTTAAACAACTTTGGAGTCTTCAATTGAATTTTGACTGGTTAGTTCATTAAGTTGAGTCAAACGTTTGATCCACTATTTGTTACCTACAAAAGGGTTATCTAAAAGCTTTAAATGCCCCTATTATTCATGAAAATTGTCTTAACAGCATGCTTTTTCAGTATGGCTGAGAACCGGTCTAATCTAATCCAGCGGATATCAAAAGGTTTCAACGTCATACTAGAAAATACATTCATAGGATGTTTGAGTTTGATTATGTAAATTCATTTTCATTAATTTATGATTAAATTACACAGAAATAGATATAAAATATTTTAATTCATTTTCAGCCAAATATATTTCATTAATATATATTTGTAGTTGTTTCGTAATATGTTTTAGTATATAGTAATTTGATAAAAATAATAATTGAAAATTCTACTTTTTGGTTAAATTGTACTTTATAATCTATATATCTTAATTTAGCGGTGACTAAAAGATATTGAAGAATTTTTTAATTGAAAACCATTTTTTTTTTAAATAGACATTCTATGAAGCACATATATTTACTTTTTTATAATGAGTTGCGCCAGACTACGGGCTAAGGCATTTTTTATGCTCCTTGTTTTGACAATATCCATTGTAGTATATTATTTTAAGGTTGAAATTTTAATTTTGCTAGAACTGTGTATTATTGACGACATATCTTGAAAATTGATAAGAAAATTATAACCTGTAATTGTTATTAATTGATGGTAGTTATTTAGTAACTTTAAATACACCTTATTATCTTGTATCACAGTTGGGAGGGTGAAATAAATGTGTTCTCTAATACTGATGTTAAAGGTGTTTTTTGAGATAGGGGTTTTCTGAGATGGGCGTTTTTTGAGATAAGAGGATGTTATGTAAGATGTAAAGCGTTAGCAATAACAATAGGGGGAAATATTTGGTTCCTAAACAGGCTTCGAGAAAGCAGTATTTCATTCAAGGGTTGGTTGACTGTAGGGCCTTTAAGTCATTGAGACATCATTATGCAACTAAAGAACATTGCTGACAAATTATTTTATAATTAGTTAAAACTGAAAATGCATATAATTCGCCAAATGTTGTTTTTTGGTAAAAACAAGTATCTAATTATTTTAAAAATATGGTCCTTAATATCATATCTTTATCATGGTTCAAAATCAAACCCAATCTCTAAATCAAATTATCATATCAACTATTTCAAGACACGTCGCGGCTAAGAGCGACCGCAGTTGAAGATACCTGTTTAAGAGAAGAAAAATTATTCCAACTTTCAACCATGTTATCCTATAACATAAAATTTTAAATATGTTATAAAATTTTTATCAAAATGTTATGTAATTCATAATACTAAGCTACTCTTTTGGTGTTGATGGTCTGTCTGTCTGTCGGTAATGATAGGGGTTTGCTGATATTAGTTTTGGAAAAATTTACTTCCCTTTACTCTCCCATTGCTTTGCTACATTTCCCTTCCCTCCCTTTCCATTAAGTCTTGGCCAAAAAGTGTTTGATTTATATTGACTTTAGATTTTTAAAAATGTGGATTGAATTATTGGTCTCATAATTTTGAAATGAATTGAAAATATGAGCCAGTGCAGTGGGGGTAGTTGTTCGTTTGTTTGTTTATTACTATAGGTCATGTTAGGTTAAGTTTTTGGGGGGTTCTGGGTAGCCCCGCAGGGTTATGCATGGGGGATAATCGATCCCCTTGTTTTCCATTTATTTCAAAATGCTCAACTGAGACTTTGTGTAAAAGCATCGAATTGATATTAATATATTTTCTAGGTTGAAATAGAACCTGGGGTTTACATACAGTATAATCTTATTTATGAAAATGGTACAAAACCAAATCAAACAGAAGATGTTTATGAAAGGTAATCAATAGAAAATGAATAAGAAATATAATTAATAATAAACGCATATAATGAATACTTAAAATTGAAAAGTCAAAAAAATAATGATGAATATTTATTTTTTAGGTTACTGAGTATAGCAACTAATTTAGCAACTAAAGATTTGGTAAGAATATATTTTAATGCGTTTTTTGTAATAAAATCATCTGGGGATTTCCCTCTCAACGCGCCTGATCGAGCACAGAATCCCCCACACCTTTTTTTATTTTGAAATAAAATGTACATACAAGGTGGGTTTTGTGTGTTTTTGTTTAACTTCAGATCAGGCTAGGTTGATTTATACTGGTTAAACTTTAGCCCAGAGGGATAGATCTTATTTTTTAAAATGAGGGGTCTTTTGTGATAGCTAGAAACTTTGAGGGAAAGTACCAAAAAAATTGATTAAAATCAAAATATCCCAACACCTTTGGATAAAGACAAGTATGAAAATTTATGATACTTCACAAAGCAACAAAGCTGATTTTTGCTGTGGCTGCAGCTGCTGAGCCCTGCAAGATAGTATCAAATAATTAATTTTTTTCCTTAGACAGAGCATATTTTAAGAGAAGACCAGAAGAAGTCAATTGATGAGGTATGGTAATGGATATAGAATACACGTGGATATTGAGACAGATTCTCGCATACCCTGATATAATATTTCTCTCAGCTGGCTAATATAACGATACATCATCCCATACCCTAACCACAGAGGAACGTATTGTTTAATATATGAAGACTACATTAACAACCTGAATTGACGACAAAATTCCTCTGTCACAATATTCACGTATTTTTTATCTATTGGAATAGTACAATTAAATAACTTAGTGGTTTGTGAATTTTAAAATAAATTTAGTTTGAAAAGAGGTTAAACTAAATAAAATAATAAAGGAAAAAACATGTATTTGTAATTGAATCTTAACTCTTTAAGTAATATTTATAATAAAAAGTTTAAATGTTCTAAAAGGTATTCTTTTAAAAAAGAAGAGTACTTACTAAAGACCAAAGTCAATATTGCGCCCGCTGATATTTTGCACAGCACCCAAATTTGAATTTTTGCTCTAATCTGAATCAGCTTTTGTCTGTCAAAATCCGTTGAATATATGTATTATATTATGTAATAATAATTGATTCATAATATGAAAAATTATAAGTTAAAAGATATAAGGCCCGGGCTAACAAAACTGGTTTTAATCTTAAGATATTTATTTTAATACTCGGGAAAAAATTATCTGTAATACGATGCTATATATGGTTTTTAAGTATGGCTGAGAACCGTTCTAATCCAGCGGATATTAATCAGTTTTGAAGCCATACTGGAAAATTACTTCTGACATTTCTTTTGTATTGTATACAGCTTAATTATTCTGATCCTTTACCATAATAGTTTTATGAATTAAAATCAAAATATTTCTTTTTTATTTTAAGCACCTATTCACGCTGATTTTTATTTAGACACTTGTACTCACGCTTTTTGCTTCTTCACATTTCCTCATTTAGCTAAATGTATTTTTTTTCATAAATGACATATTTTAAGCAATTTTTATTCTAAGGCAAATGAGGAAAATGAGATAGATTCCTTCACTGTAAATGCACAAATGAATTTTGGTGGAGTGGACCTTGAACAATTTATTATTAGGGATTTTGAGGTAACATTTTTTGATACAGTTTCTTAACCGCCATAAAATGACCCACTTATTACTAATTATCAAACACACACGCACCACACCATGAAGGACAGATGACGGATATTTCGTATTTTAGAGTAGTTTTGTTCCAAAAAAAAAATATTTATCGCAAACATAATATGTTTCAAATCAATAAGATTGACCTAACATATAAAAAAACATATATATACATAAGAGTCTGTTGAGCACTAATAACCCCTACGCCCTTATTTTCAAAAAAAAATTAAAATTTCCTATGCCTAGCCTCTGCTTGGGGCCCTAACCCTGCAGGGCAAATATCTGCTACTCAGTACCCATACTATTTTCTAGTCCCGCAATGATAATAATCCTGTGACAGTAATCTACCCAGACATAGATCCAAACACGGAGGAAAGTCACAAATCTTTTCACAAGTCACAGAAATGGGGCTCAAATACCACTCCAAGATCTGCAGAATCACAGTAAGTTGAGTTTTATATTTTTAGTGAAAACAGGGCTCGGCAGCCAAGCGTCCGCCGCGACTAAGCTACAAAATTTAAATTAAATCCATTTGGATGTTTTTAAGATTGTCATAATTAGGTCAGGTTTAGACTTCCAGCTGATTTTTAAAAATGTAAAAGGTTGATTTCCCTGAGGGTTACAGGCAGCCCTGGTAAAAATATTATAGTTTCATATGGTTTTCCTTCACAGTGAAGTCCCAGAAATATTTAACTTTTAATTTTTGATATTAGAGTAAAACACTAGAGAGGGAAGGGGTTAAATAACTGTATTTCCCTATCACAATGACCTTGTGCTGAATATCAATTGGATCTTTGAAAATCAACCAATGGTGTCGTTATTATATTTACATAGACAAGTAGCAGAAAACAATTTGCAAATATATTTGTATAGATATAATAAAATAATAGAGGTAGCAGAGACAGGTAATTAGATAATATATTAAGATACTCACACACAACTGTTATCTCTATTATATTTGTATAGAAATAATAAAAGAATAGAGGTAGCAGAAACAGATGATTGGATAATGTACTGGGACACCCACACACAACGTTGGTTCTACTACCACAAAGAATCAGGTAATATTGTACTTTAACCTTTTTATCAGCGAAGGCATTACTTTTATTAGGGAATAATAAACTCTAACAACCACAGGGATTGGTTGCACGAAATTTGTCTGGAAGTCATAACTGTGCATGGTAATGAGTGTTGCCTTTTTATGGGACCAGGCATTCTCCATACACTCACAATTAGTGACATGTAGGATATAGCAGCAGTAGTTACCATTTTTAATGCGGTGCAGACTAGACTCGTACCCGACACCTTCCACATAGAAAACAGTCTTGCTAGTATTAAGCAGAGTGTTTATCTGTCCGTCCATATTTTATTTATTCTATTGAGATTACTTGACAAGATGTCTTTTCGATGAATGGATTTTAATTATGTGTTTTGTCTCTTTCAATGTTGTCATCATTGTTCAAATTATTGTTTATTTAAAAAGAAATTTAAATATGAAAATGATAAAAGTAAATTTCTATAATTTGAACATATTTTACTTAAATTGTAGACTAGAATTTATATTACATGATTTTTAAAATTCAGAACGTGTGTAAGACATAAATTGCATAGAGATTTAATTTGATTTTACAGAAAGGTATCTGAATAAAAATGTATAAAAGGAAAGTTTAATTTTTATAAAAAGAGAGATATTGACTAAAGGATAACAATATCCAATGTTAGTGAAGCACCAATAAATCATAAATTGAAGAATGGCTGACAGAATGATGGACCAAGTAAATTCTTTTTTGGATTTTTATTGGTAAAGGGGAAAAATTTAGCTGTCTATCTTTAATAGCAGCTGAAAAATCATTAGCCCCCCCCCCCCCCCCAAAAAAAAGTATACTATTAACTGACGGACTGACGTACAAAATAAATTATAGACTATTTAATTAAGCGAAGCAATGATAATTTTACAAAATTTCTTTATTATCTCAATGATTGACATATGGACATCCCTTTTTTTAGAAAAGCTGCACAGTTACATGAACAGCCATTCTTTATCTGAAGCTGGTCTATCCGACTAGCCTAGTGTTTTTTAGCCCACTAATTAAACCATTTTTTTCAGGATATTCAAGTTGGAAGCGACCTCAATCATTGAAGCACATAGAAATTCACCCGCCCTACTCAGCAGCCACCCCAGGCCCCACACAGAACAAGGAAGATTTTGTTTTACCACGTCCAGTTATCCCCCCTCCACCTAGATCCTACCCAGAGAAAAATAAAAGACAGGTATGGGGTGGTGTAAACTTATAAATGCTCGTCCCAATGAGGTTGGGGACATTAGACTAGTCCCTAAAGATTCTTATTCATTGGCTCAACAACTTTGGGTACTATTATTGAATTTTTTACTCGTTGGTTCATTAAGTTGAAAATCTAAACGTTTTAGCCTCGAACATAAGGGGTAATTTGGTGGATCATCATTGGGCATGTTCATTAATTTAACGACCATTGTTTTTTTTTTAATTGTGAGGGATTATTTCCGGAGGCGATTGGGGGATTGGGGTTCTTTCTTTAAAATGAGAAGCCTCACTAAGATTTAACCATATCAGTTCTGCAGTGGTTAGTGATATAGGGAATACAAAGTTAAGTAAATTTAATTATAGATAATTAAAAGACATTTTAAGTATATGTACCAAAAAAAATTTATAAATATTTGTATTGTATAGGTGGTAAAGCCAAAGATAATTAAAAAGAAGCCACTCTTTTCCCCTCTTAATCTTAAGAAGAAGCCACTCCACAAACACAAGATTCTGATGCCTGCTAGAAACCTGAAACAGCCGGCAAGACGGCCAACTCAGTACGACTATCCACCGCTGCCTCCTATGCCGTCTATGCAGGAATGTTTATTAGTTTACACTAGTAGACGTGCCGCCCCAAGCATCTAGGGGAGATAGGGCAGTAAAATAGCCTTAAACCATCCTAACCATTATTTTTCTAAGGAATAGTCTTTTAAGTATTGCTCATTAGCAGGTAGAATACAAAAGTTTTATTGATAAATTGCGACACACAGAAGGACAAATTGAGTTTTCAAAAAGCTCATTGGTCTCTTGGAGAATTTCAGAAACCTTTCTATAAACCAGCTTAGTAAATTTTCCCAACAGAAAAAAACGCTCGGACAAAGTAAGTTACTTATTAGCCTCGGTACTATAAGTTTCGAAAGTTTTACACATCCAATAAATATTATATTGAAAGGAGCCAAAATCAGGAGGCGGACAGACTTCATTCCCCAACTCTATCCAGGATAAGCTGGTTGCTGTTAAAGTAATGGGACCCCATGTGGATAATAATAAACCTGTCAAGTTCCCTAGCCAGGTATACACTTATTTAATCCATTGATCTTGAATGGATTAGTTTTTGTAACATTGGAGACATTGTTTCATTCATTTTTGGAGTATTATTTAAATTCATTTATTATTTTATGTTGATACAATAGCAGTACAAATTTTTATTTGTATTTAGGATTTCCAGGTACACGGATCCTCTCCAGATCCATTTATCCTGTCCGAGTCTGTGAGGAACCAGGTTGTCCATCCAGATTATGTCTGGAACCCAGTCCCCCCGCCTGGCTCAGTCACATACTCAGCTGATATTCCTAAACATGTAAGTTTCTGATAATTATCTAAAAATATTTTAAAATATTAGATACTCTATATTAAGCAAGGAGGGAGTGGATATTGGACTGTAATTTATTTGGTCAGTTCTAAACTAATTGTATTTAAACTAATAATTTGTATCTACATTTTTATCTTCCATTGTCTTATCCCTTAAGATCCCTAATGATAAGAGTAGTCTGGTTGTTCGTTAGTGGAAACTATCTTCTCTTACGAATTCTCTACAGAGTAGAAAAAACGTTGCTTTTAAAAAACGAAAAAACGAAGCATTTAGGGAAACCGCCGAAAAAAATCAACAAAAACTTAGTTCTAATGTATCATTAACTTTTTTGCAAGCTGATTCTTTTAATGCAATAAACTTTGTTTTTATCGCAGGCCAAGCCAGTGTTCCCTGTAGAGTTACAGTACAGTAATGTTGACAATGACTACACAGATATTGATTATGTTGATCCATACGTTCCTTCATTTGGAGATATGCACAAGGTTTGTTCTTGTTGGTATGGACCAATGGCAGAAGTTTTGTAGCTAAAGATATTTTTTGATGTTTAATCATAATTTTTATAAATGACAATTCCTACATAATATAGTAAACTATTAAACATATATTTTGGTCAAAGCTTTCTTTATTCTTGTGAAGAATATTTGTCTGTGCTAAAAGATCTCGCAAACCGCTTGGCTGTTTTTTTTGGTCCTGCAAATATTTTAATCTATTTAGAGGAATGTGAAATGTTAATGTTTGTGGTTCTTCTCCCCTTCTTTAATGTAAATAGAATTAGATGAAAATGTAACTAACTAAAACCATTTTAAATTATTATTTAAGTTCTGTTACTTTTTCTGATTAAACTTTCTATTCTTTAGGGTGAGGTAATCTCTGTGATAGGTCCAGCTCAGACCATACCCACACAAAATAAGGCTACGCAACTCAGGCGTAATATTGACCCTGTTAGTCTGGATGATGACAAGTTAGCTGAGTTTCAACAACAACTTTCCAAAGGAAATTGGTCAATTTTTGGGTTTTCTAATTTCATTATAATTTTAAGACGTTTTAGATTAGAGGAAGGGATAGGACAATGTTGCCTAAATAACTATACACCTTACTAATAATATAACTAGTTTTCGGTATTATAACTTTCAGTTTACAAAAAAAATATGCTCTATAATTATAGGAATGTTGAAATTAACTTTTAGCTGCATACCTTTAATAGGAGCTAAAAAACACCACATTCCAGACGAACATTTCGTATATTCTTATAGAATAGTTTCACTACTAAAAAGATATTCCAATTGATCAATAATTACTCTAGGACCTACAGCAACTAAACTACCTGAAGATAGATTAGATCTTGTCAACACAACAGTTCAATCTACTCCTGCCCCTGAAGTTGTTTCTGAAACAGAGAAACTTGCCCCAATAGATATCACTAAAGATAACCTGACTCCAGACGAACATGAGGAAGAGAATAAACAAGAAGTAGTTGACCAAGAATCAAAACCTGAACATATGACACTTAAAAACTTTTATGAGCAGCTTGGGGCCAGGGATAAGCTGTCACAAGCTACTACAGAAAATTATAAGCATCTGCTGGGGCGGGAACAGCTTATTCCGGCTGCAGCTGATGATTACAGGGAGAAGTTGAAAGCTGCTAAAAATAGAATAAGATCAGAGCAGAATCTGAATAGTTATGATGTGAAGCCACCTAGAAAAATTTATCGTCATACATTACCAAGGTAAAATCTATTATGGATTATCTTAATTGAATAAAACTTTTAAAATTATTGGTGCTTTCCCACAAAGTACATAACAAGCACGGAACCCCCCTCATCCTCTTATTTTCGAAATAAACTTACAATAACAGGTTTAGCTTGTTTTCATAGGCATGACCCCTACAATGGGACCTAAACCTACGCGGCCTATACCTGTGATACCTTAACCCTGCAGGGTAAAATATAATCTGACTGAGAGTAAGAAACAATCAAACGAAAAATTATTCTACCGACATCCCCCCCCCCCTTCTCCGGCCTATTTTCTTTTTCTTTAAAGAAACGGGGATTATCATTGTTCAACAGGCACTTTGTGTGAAAGCATCAATTGCTGTGTCCAGGTATAATTCTGGAAGTGTGCACCCGAACCATCAGTTGACCTACACAGGATACACCACCACTACAGAAGACCCATACCTGGCAAGATTGAATCAACAGATCAGGAATTTGTCCTTAGCATACTCTTACTGACATAGATTTAAAGCTTATACAATATACAAAGTGTCAGTATCTTAAGTTACAATAGGTGTGTTGTTATAGGGTTATCAAGAATCTTTTATAGAGCCTAAAAAATTAACTTCATACTGGCCTACAATTGGTCAATTAAAATGTATACAGGCCTGCCATTGGTAATTTAATCTGTGTATTGGCCTACTATTGGTCATTTGTATTGTAGGTTCTAATAAAAAGCTTCGGTTATCCAGGATTGAATCAGATCTATATGATAAGACCAAGCATTTTTTATAATTTGTTTTTTTAAAGTAAAGTCAAGTGATCATTATTAACGGACCAATCTAAATTCAAAATAAAAGTCAATTAAAGGAATGTAAATCATTTGAAATTATCTAATAATAAACAACTGATTACCGAAAGTAAACAAACGGACATTTAGACATAATATAAACTAGATATTAGGCTATAAAAGTTTTCCGGAATTTTAATAAATATAATAGATTTGAAATCTGCATAAAATTTTAAGTAATTTTTATAAAATTCGTTTTTTGTATAATTCTTTATCTATAAGCGCAAATACAAATTAAGTTAAAAAATTTTGACATCTGTGATTGGTGGATTGAAAACTATCTGCGCTCTGATTGGAGAAGCTTAAGTGACGTACATCATTCAACCAATTAGAGCGCAGGTAGTTTCCAATCCACCTATCCTATTGGTCAAAATTTATTAACTAAAATTGGATTTGCGCTTTTAAATAATGAATTATATAAAAAACGAATTTTATAAAAAATCCTTAAAATTTTATGCAGATTTCAAATCTATTATATTTATTAAAATTCCGGAAAACTTTTATAGCCTACTAGATATGCAACTTTAATGAAAATTATGAAAAGTTAGGGACAAACTATTAGGGCTGAGATGGGAATATTACCCCCCACCTCACCTGCATACGATGATTATGACTATTATGCAAACTATATAGACACAGGCAAGGGCGTAAACACAATTAATAACTGGGGAAATATTTCCCTAACCGCGGAATCGATATGGTTCTCCTTTAAAATGTAGCACTTATAGGTCCTGGGATGGGCTGTAACTATTTTGTTGGAAGGAACCACCACTTCCCCCAGAAGAAATCGCCCCTGGAAAAAGAATTACCTTTCCCTCTAAACTTTTTTTTCTTTTTAAAACTAAATTTATAAATGAGGGCTATCGAATCGATTTCTCCTCGCAAAAAATATGATTGAAAAAAAATAATATTCTTTTTTTTAGACTAAAGTAAAAAATTGGAGGGTCGAATTCAACCCCAACCACCTCTAGTGTTCCTAGAGGCTTCTAAGGGCGTAGCCGATAGTATGGAAAAAGTATTTTACCTTTGATTTGCATTATGTACATTATAGATACTTTACAGAAATAATATTACAAATATCCCTCCCCGATATTAATATTTACGGCCATGAATGTAGGAGCTCCCTATCCATATTATGTGAAAGAATCACCAGAATTAGCTGTTGCTGAATTCTTAGAGGTAAACTATTTTATAACAAGATGAATATGATCGATTTTATGTTTATCAATGTAAGAAACTTCATGAGATAGTCACATGTTTAGTACCGAAACTACTCTATGCTTCACTTGAACTGTTTGTCTGTTAGTCCGTAACGCTATAGCGTATATGATTTTCTCGGTTTCTATTTAAGATAGACGGGTGATTTACATCTTTCCAAAAAGTATCCTGTCAGTATGTCGGTCATGCTATAAAAATACAAAATATTTATTTTTTAAATAGTTTCGTGATTTTATACTTTAAAATAATCATGTGAGATATTTGTGCTAAGCTACTTAAGAATTTTGTTATGCTACATTTGAAAATAAATTTTAAATTTCTTTATTTGTAAATATTTAGAGGCCAAGAAGATTTATTATTTTATTTTCTGTTTGTACTATTTGTATACAGGGGCGTGTAACATAACCACTGTGCGTGCAGTATTTTGATTTTAAAATATCCCAGGGATTATAATGGATAGGACACTGGTCGATGAATTGATGTACATCACCAATGAATATATTTAATTATTGGTTTTTAAAGTTTGAACCTTGTTATTTGGGGACCATCTTCCTATTATATAAAGTAGTAAGCGTTTTTTGTCTGTCCCGAAGGATCTCGCTAACCGCTGAACCGATATTGTTCTCCTTTACAGTGAAGCTTCTTATAGGTCCTGGGAAGGTTTTAAACTATTTTTCGAGAGGGTGTCTTAACCCCCCTCTCCCCCAAAAAATAATTTTTATAACTCTTTGGTTTGGAAACTCAAATTTAAAATAGGATGAGGTCGACTTTTCCTTCTCCTACCAGTGCAGTGCCCCTAGAGGCTTCTAAGGGCGTAGCCGATAGTATGGAAAAAAGTATTTTACCTTTGATTTGCATTATGTATATTAAGATACTTTACAGAAATAATATTACAAATATCCCTCCCCGATATTAATATTTACGGCCATGAATGTAGGAGCTCCCTATCCATATTATGTGAAGGAATCACCAGAATTAGCTGTTGCTGAATTCTTAGAGGTAAACTGTTTTATAACAAGATGAATATGGAATTGATCAATGTAAGAAACTTCATGAGATAGTCATTTAGTACCGAAACTACTCTATGCTTCACTTGAACTGATTGTCTGTTAGTCCGTAACGCTATAGCGTATGTGATTTTCTCGGTTTCTATTTAAGATAGACGGGTGATTTACATAATTCCAAAAAGCATCCAGTCAGTCTGTCGGTCATGCTATACAAATTCAAAATATTTATTTTTTGAAAAGTTTCGTGATTTTATACTTTAAAATAATCATGTGAGATATATATGTTACGAAACTTAAGAATTTTGTTATGCTACATTTGAAAATAAATTTTAAATCTCTTTTTTTGTAAATATTTAGAGGCCAAGAAGATTTATTATTTTATTTTCTGTTTGTACTATTTGTATACAGAGGCGTGCAACATAACCACTGTGCTTGCAGTATAAAGTAGTTTGATTTTAAAATATCCCAGGGATCATAATGGATAGGACAATGGACGATGAATTGATGTACATCACCAATGAATATATTTAATTATTGGTTTTTAAAGTTTGAACCTTGTTATTTGGGTACCATCCATTCAAAAATCAACAAAAAGTTTCCTAGACAACCAAAACACCAGACAAATTCATGTGCACGCACCTCTTTGTATTCTGAAAACATAATCAATATTCTATTTTCAATTTATGCAAAGTAATGTTTGAAAAGAAAGTAATTTTTATTAAATTCAACAACAAAAAAGAAATATATATATTGTTTAGCTTTAGCTTTGAAATAAGGATAGGTACATATTTTTAACCATTTTTCATCATATAAGTCTAGTTAGAATTATCCTACAGTTTACAAAGTACAAGATATAATAATTTAATTTAATAAGCTGCCTTTTTTTATTATTTAAATTCGATTTCAGGAGTTTAACGCCCCACGCCCCCCAGTGCCTCCCAGAAGTCAACGATACCTCACAGAATCACCAATAGATAAGGTAAGTCTGACCTTTTAAAGAAAAACATGTTAATTTTTAACTTTGTTCGTCCATCTGTACCGCTCGGATATCAGAAATTTCATCTATAAACATCGATATGAAAGCCATACAATTTTACTTTTTTGTATTTAATTTGTTGAATATCTAAAGCTTTATGTATTTGCAGGGGCTTCCAGAGGATGGGGGGTTTTAAAAGGTAATAATCAACCCCCCCCCCCAAGAAAAAAATTGAATAACCACCTATTTTTAAGCACCCCTCCCCCCCTCCCCAAAAAAAAATATGCTTTGATGTCCAATTGTTAATTTATAAAAGATTTTATATATAAATTATGACTTCTATGATAGGTTATTATAAATTTTACTTAAAGTGATTTCAATATTATTATTTATTTTTTAAAAGGTTGAAGAGACAACAACAGAAGCGTCCACATCCATTTTTGATCCATTGAAAGCTGTTCCCGGATTAATCTGGGACTCCTGGGCTAGATATCTTACTGATGCCGTCTTCAATGGCGGAGATGTCGACAGGTTTGTATGCTATTTAGGTTTTGATTGCTGATTTTTCGTTCCAAGCCACTAAGGGCTTTGCCACTAGAGATGCAAGGTGAAATTTTGAACCTTTTTTGAAGAAAAAAATTTTAAACATTTTTTCGGGGGGGATTCTTTTGTAATCTTTAGACGTACAGGCAGATAACATCGTATTATAAATAGTTACACTGTTTTTGGCCCTATAGGCATTGTGGATTAGAAAGATACACTTGGCAAAAAAAATCTAAGAAATTTTAGCATGCAAAGAGATAGTTGCACTTAGTGCATTTGAGAAAAATGATTTCAAGCAAAAGTTACAAACATACCACCAAATATGTATAATTTTGTACTACAATAAATAACAAACAATTATACATCACTACATTAGTCGTCATGCTGTTTTCGTTAAAATAGCCAGCTATATAAATTGCATATATCACAAGGATACGATTTTTAAATATTTCAAAAATATTCCGTATAGATGTATTTTAAAACATTGAACAGTAAAAAATATGCGGTTCACTAAATTCAAATTTAAATGCATTTGGATTTATTTTCTTATTATCCTTTGATCAGGGCTCAGCAGTTGTACATAAGCCTCAAATTTAATCCCAGCTGTGTTTAAAAAAGTTTATTCCGAAAAGATGGATTGTCTGTTTAAGAACAGGTTTAGATATCCAGCTGAATTTTAAATATATAATATGACGATTTAATTGAGGCTTTCATGCGGCTGATGCACGGCTGCTGAGACCTGCTTTTGGTAACAAAAGCCTACTCATTAATATTAAACTGTATTACAGAGACAGTAAGAAGAAGAAAGGAATAGAATTTAAGATATTAAATAAGCTGACGGATAAACTAACAGAAACCGCTGCAGAATATATTGCTAACAAGGTAATGTAAAATACATTTGTTATAGAAAAGTCTTTTTTTTAATTTTGAGCATATAATTGTCCTTTAGTACACCCACTTTTGCAGCTCTAATCATTGATAATAGTGTTTTAGAAACATCTAAAACTTTGTATAAAGATTACAATGATGATTAGGTTCATTTTCATTTGGTCATCATGTCCAGTTTAAGATTTATCAACGATCTTCTGATTAAATGATAAGAATATATCATGAGCTATATATTTTTGAAATGGTGATTCTTAATATTATAAGACAATATGCTAAACGCTTAGCATCTCTATAATTACGTCTTAAGATATGTGCATTTCCAAATTAAGTATTTTTAGACCCATCCACACCCAAATTTTAGTTGAACTCTCAATTCAATAATGGATCTATTATTTAGAACCTTGCAGGGGAAAGGTATTTGATTAACCTGCGTAAATAATAACTTGCCTGCTTGCTGTGTGGGAGGAGTCGGGTTCAATTCATATTAGAGACTTTAAAAGGGCACCAATTGCTGATATGCAAGCTGTGTGATAGCAATGGTAAGAGTAGAGGAAGAGAGGCCTGTATACAGAGGCGCAACTCTTTACCGTGCACAGTCAGAACTTCCAGACAAATGTTCTACAATCAAAGGGTTGGTTGTCTGGTGTTAATTTACCCAATATCCTATAGTTGGCATTAGAGTATACAAGCGAATGGTACTCTTGGGTTATCTAGATGATGTTTTCACAGGAGAAGCACGCCCCAACGAGTTAAAGGGTAACTTGTTGGAAATGTTTTTAATTTGTAAATGTTATTTTAAGTTATTGGGTGATGGTGATGATAAATCTGGAGAGAAAGGTGATGAAGATGACAGAATGCTTCATGGTGATGAACAATACCTGGAGGAAAATTTTAATAAACTTATGGATGATCTTGCAAATCAAATTTAAATTATTATCATATAATGTAAAGTAGTAAGGCTTTTTTGTGTAAAGCTAGAGGTTTCAAAATTGTTGGTCCGACTAGGTTGTACTTTACTGGGAACTTTTTGAAATGCCTTGGGGTAGTTTATTAAAAGTTTATCTATTTCTAGTAAAGGATGGGATATGGCCGATGTAACTAAACTAGTAGATATGTAATTTTTAAATGCATTATAGACAGAAAAAGGGATTAAATTACTTTCTACATATGTATATGTTCTTTCTCCAAATATTTCATACTTGTACATTAAATATTCAATATTTATCTGTTTTGTACTTTACCTAATTTTTTATTGTTATCAATCATCGTTAATTAATGTTTTTTAACTCTCTTTAGAAGAAAAAATTTAAAAATCTAACAATATTTTTACAAAAAAGGCGTTAACTATAAATCGCTTAATTTTCAGTATTATTATTGAATTTGCGATACCAATGCAATAGATAAGTATTTGTTTTCTCAAAATGTAAATATTTCAATTAAATCAAATATTTTCTTTTATGGCTTCGAAACCGATTGATATCCGCTGGATTAAAACTGGTTCTCAGCTATACTGAAAGCTCATGAATAGCATCGTATTACAGACAATTTTCCACGAAAATTAAAGTCAGTTTAGTAAGCCAGGCCCTTCGGCCCCTCGGGGTTAACAAGACTGATTTAAATCTTTTCATTTTACTATCCGCTGAAAGCTGTCTTCAATACGATACGATAAATAACTATTATAATTAATTAGTTTTGTGTTTAATGTTTATAGTCTTTATAAAACTTTTTTGTCTCCATGAATTTTAATTATTAGTTAATATTTTTTTATGTGTCATTTGTTTGTTATATTTTTAATAAATTTATATTGTAAAATTATTTTTTTTAGCAGCAAAGCTACTGTAGAATTTACTTCGTCCGTCAGCCCGCATGGCTCTAAGGCTTTATTTTCGACTGTCAATCAAGATAGAAAATATGTATCAAGATTTCCTTTACCAAAGAGTATCCAGTATTTAACTTGGAAAGTAAGTCTTTCATGCAAGCACTGCTATAAATTTCCAGGATTTTTTTATGCTTCGCTTGTTTTGGATGTTTTAAAATTATAAAATAAAAATTGTATTCTGTTCAATACAATAAAATTATTGAAATATTTTTTTAACAATTTTTTATTTAATGCATAAAAGAGCAAATATTTGTTGTATAATATAAATCTAGTAAAAAAATATTGTATTGAAAAAAATCAGGGATCGGAAGCCGCGCGTAAGCCACGTGTAAGCCTCAGTAAAATCGTCATTTTATCACTATAGAATTTAGCTGGATGTATAAAACTGTCTCTTTAGTAGACAATCCTTCTTTCAAAAATTTCTTTTTCTGCTCACAAGCAGGTTTAAAACTGAGGCTTATGCGCGGCTGAGGCGCGGCTTCCGAACCCTGAAAAAAATTACAAAATTAATCCCAATAACTAGTATAATGGTATTTTTACAAGTAAATTATGTCTTTATTTATACATGTATAATTTTTGATTTTTTTGCAAGTAACAAGAGATAAAACATATTTTTAAAATATAGTTTTAAATGTTAAAAAAGTTTTTTTTTCACATTTATTATCCTTTGTTATCTAAAATAATACAGAATTACTTTAAATCTGAAAACCTTGCACATATTAGGTTTTAAGGTTTACAGTAAATTTCTGTTAATGAATATTTTTATAAAGTAAAGTTTTTATTTATTTTCAATAATTTTATTTTTGATAACTAAGGTAATAATTTTACTGATGGTATTTTTTTAAGTTTTAGGTAATTTTTATAGAGGTAATTTTTATTGGTTAATATAACAATAGGTATAAAAGTGGTACAGAAATACGTTATAATATATGAAAAAAAGTTGAGCAATATATACAATGACATATTAAAAGAATCGTAATTGAAAAAGCATATGTTTTAAAATCATTCTTTTCTAATATTTGTTACTTTTTCTAATTTTCTAATCTTTGGTGATTGTGTTCTGTTTACATAGGTGGGAAAATTTCTACTGGGTTTAGATTGGGATAAATCATAGGGTCATTGAAACAGGGCTCTGTAGCCATTAACATACTTATAACTTTCTATATTTGCTGAACTCAAAATCACTATATCAAAGGTAAAAGATATTTCCTGGTTGCACATTTTTAACCGCTGCCCAGCATATATAATAATTATCAAAAATAATTTAAATTTTGTAAAAATAATTAAAATAACCCTATAATTCACAATCTTTCATATAAGTAGTCTAAAAAACGTATAAATTTTTATCAATAAAATTTCATATAGACAGTACTTTACTATGTACATTTTATCAAAAATAAATTAACATTTTTTTTTACAAACTATGTAAAATAATCAGACTTTTTAACAAATAATGCACATTATTCCATTTTTTTAAACCTAAAAATGCCTTATTTTTTTCTTTTGGTAAATCAGTTCAGACTAGAGGTATTAAAATTGTTTGATTTAATAAAAATTGCAATAAAAATGCCTTTCCAATTGAAAATGCCGATTTTTAATAATATAATTAGGTAATAATTGATTATCATGTAAGGTAATAACCAATTTTCTTAATAATTTTGTAGATAATCTTCAATTAATAACATACAAAACACATATAACAGCTAAAATTTTTCTTAACAAAGCACAAAATGGCAAGAAATAGATTTTATAAAATCTATCTTTCTTCTACACCTTTCCAAGAATATCCTCCCAAAATTTCATCCTGAAAAACGTACATTTTAAAGAAATTATAGGAATCTGCAATTGAAGTAAATTTTAAAAATATTATATTTACTTAAAGATAGTTACAAAAAGCTTGTGCATAATTTAAAAATCTTTTTTCATTTGAAGTTTAATTTTGACACATTTTCTTTATCTGTCAAAAAAATATAAAATTATTAGATAACTTAAATAAAACTTAATACTTAAAATAAAATTAAAATGATTTCTTTAGCTTTTACAACTGCTTAGCAAATGCTTTGCTTATGTCTAAAGTAGATTAAATAAAAGTAATGGATGTAGAAAATGCGTGGATATTATGACAGTAGAAAAATTTAGCTTGCTATTATGGAACTCGTTTATTGGCCAGTTCCTTCATCCAGTAGAAGAGGAGGGGATGAGTAAAGAGGGTAGAGGGGGAAAAAAAATTTTATCCCTCTGCAAGTTTCACTTTATGAGAGAACTTGAGAATATGGTTCAAGATCCAGGTATAATATATCCATTATGAAAGTACACCAAATTAAATTACCTTTTCTCCCAATTTTGGGACCTCTGCATTTTAAGATTCAATGAAATGTCCAGGAATTCCCAGGGCCCGTGACCTGTTTCTCCATCCTGAATACAAATAATCAGAGATAATTGAATACACTGCAAAATTTGATGAATAGACGATTTTTTATACATTTTAAGTGCCTCTTAAATATAACCCATATTTTAAAATTCTTTATAAATACATCCCCCCCTTTTACATTTTTTCCCAGTCCTTTCAGAATATAAAAAAAACCTTCAAAATGTAAAGACTTTCATTTTTAATTCTTTTTAACATCTTAATTGGAAACGATGATCTATTAAATTAGTGAAACAATTGTTTTCCATGAAAAAAAAAAAATAAGTGCTGTTTCTCTCAATAGTAAACAAAAGTAACAGGGTGATTTATAAGTGTCTTTCTGTGTGTACCAAATGATCTTGATAACCGTTGAACCAATATGATTCTCCTTTACAGTGTATCTTCTCATAGTTCCTGGGACTCCTTCTCCCCCCCCCCCTAGAGGCCTCTGGGGGCGTAGCCGCTAATATGTGATAAAGGTAAAACTTTTGTGAAGATGTCCTAGTTATTAGATATATCAAACTTTTCAATAAAGACTTGTATATAAAATGTTTTGGCTACAATTAGATTATTTTTTACAGTAGAAGGATAAAACACCTACATATTATAGCGAATTTTATATTCATTCAATTATGCCAGATTGAATTTGAGATTTTTTTTTATAAAAGTGTTATACTGAAACACCCTAGCAATAATTTCTAAAATTTGAAATGTTAAAATCCGTGAATTTTATAAAATTTAAACAAAATTTTCTATGTCATCAAATTTAATAAATTTACAACAAAAACATAAACAGGGACAAAGAGTATATAAATTTAGATAGTAGCACTCTACTGGCTGATTTATTTAGATTAAAATTAGTGGTTGAAAAATTTGAACACTGTTTGTTTGAAACAACCAATATTTTACAGAAGTCTTAAAATTTTATATTTACAGTAAGAAAAAAGACTGATCAATCTCTGATGTTGCTCTATGGTATATTCTTTAGAACTTGATGAAAGAGATGCACCGCTTATAAAAATGTACCTGGTTGTCCAAGTAACTATCTATAATACAAAGTAGAATGATGTCTGTCCGTCAATCCATCCGTCCGTCTGTCCCTTAAGATCTCGGCAACCACCGAACCGATTGGATTCTACTCTTCAGGGAATATACCTACTGGTTCTGTGGTGGTTTTAGGTTATTTCCTTGGAGGTGGGGGGGGGGGGGGACATCTCCAACCATTCCCAAAAAATAATCCCCCTCAATTTTTTAAAATCATCGATTGCATAAACAATCAAACAACATTGCTTGAATACAGGATATTATCTAAGTATATATTCTTTAGAACTTGATGAAAGAGATGCACCGCTTATTACAATGTACCTTGTTGTCCAAGTAATTATTAGCCAAAAAGTCGTTCTAAATCGTACCTAATTTTTCGAGAATAATCAAAAAATCTATAACGATGATAGCCTTCTTTTACGTCGCAACTTACGGTCAGAACCTTATCATAGAAAAGCTTCGCTATTAACAATAGCATTAAAATAGGATCTAAGATTAGAGAATAACGTCTTTTGACCGACGTAAATATCAGGCCAAATATAAATTTTTCGTCCTTTTCTTTCTTGCAACTTAGTTGAAAAAAATTCGATTGACAGAAACATAAAAATATCATGAATAGTTATTTATGGCATCGTATTATAGAGAGATTTCAAGGGTTTTATATTTCTTATTATATTTTAATATTCATGGAAAATTGTCTGCTATAAATGATTTTTCAGTATGTCTGAGACCTGGATTTTATCCATTGGATACTGCAATCGGTTTTGTAGCAATACTGGAAAAATATTTGTCCCAACCAGTGAGACTTTTAATAAATTGTTAATATCCATCGAGATTTGCAGCAAATGCAATTTACTATAAATAGGATTTAGTCAGAGAATGGGACATTTTTCCACATTTTTAGTGGATTTTTTTCTAAATTGTCAACTAGCTGGTAACTTCCTAGAGACATCTTCGGACATTTGAAAGACGAATTGGGGGGTCGACCCCCCCTTTCCAGTTTTGTTTTAAAGGGAAAAAGTATTAAGGGGCGATTTATCATGGTAGGGTGGCTAAATATGTATATGTTAGGCTCAGAAAATCCAATTTTTAAATTAGCCTATGAAGTATTTTAGGATTTGGCTCAATTCAAGTGATCAACAATCCTTTCTTAACCAAAAAATTACCGTCTACTTATAATCATACAATAATTTGACAAATAGAAATTGTAGGGGAGGCAGGGACGTCCAAGCTTTTTTTTAGTGGGTAAAATGAGGAATTTCAAATTTTAAGGGGGGACTTAACACCCCTTCCCGCACAACTGAGACGTCTATGGGACGAATTGAATAATTTTATGAAAATCGTCCAACCATTCATGCCTCCAAATCATTTAATAAGATTTAGGTCAGCAAAATTTTAAAATTATAAATGTAAAGAGATTAAATAGTACAACTTTAATTTTTCTAATGATATGATCAATATTGGATACTATTTGGACAATATTTACCAAGGAGAACAATCATTTCATACAAATACCAGATATCCAAGAAATAAGACAATGGCCAATAAATTGATGCACATTGCACACCCCCAAAGAAGATACCCAAAATTACCCCTTCTGTTGATAACAATTAGTGGTTAAAACGTGTAGACACTCAACTTAATTAATCGACAAATAAAAAATTTTAAAGGTCTCCAAAGGTGTTAGGCCAACGAATAAGAAAACATTATCATAATACTTTTTAACTGACTGACGATATAACAAGTAATATTTACAACATATTATTAGTGCCAACCATAAATCTTTCCTTTTTATAACATTTAATCAATAAATTGTCAGAATCAGATTCGATGCATTTATGTCCAACAGATCATTTATATTTCCCAAGTGATTTTTATTTATATATACTCTCATTAATTCTTTTTGTCTGTACGTACGTCCGTCAGTCCGTAACGTTAAGGATTAATGCGATCCTATCGGCTGTTATTAAAAATAGACGGCTAAATTTTTTAGAAAGGTATTTATACCAATGATCATAAAGTACATAGTTTACTTGGTCAGTCGGACTGTCATTCACTCACCAAAATGTATAAAAATTTTAAACATGCAAAAATTCAAATGAAAAATTTATTATGGTATTATGACCACTGAAAATCTGCTCTACAACTCACATTGTACATATGTCCATCCCTAATTTTTTATGCTTAGCTATTTTCTAATGTTGACATCCTTGTTTGTCGTTTAACTTACAGCCTCCGCCACGCGGCTAAAGGTGCAGCTGTCGACCTTACCAAGTTTCAACGATATATTATCCTAATATGCAGATTTTCAGATAATCTTACTATATTTACCTGTAAGTCAAGAGTTCTATCAACTCTGTCAATCTGAAGGAAGTCCTCAGCTAATTTAACTTCTTTCTTCTCTTCTTCTAGCTGTGTTATATTCTAAAATGGAAAATTTTGTAGTATCAGATTTATTATTACTGGGATACTACACCAGATTATCATGTACACTATTAAAGTGACACTTGTAGCTGGCTAAAATAACGATACCCACCAACCACCCCTTGTCCCCCATCCCCTCCCCTCCTACTGGATGAACAAATTGATAAAAAAAAACCATGTCTATATTAGCAACCTAAATTGTCATAATAATCATGTATATTTTACATCTATTTTTGTAGCACTGATTGGTTGGCAATATGTACAGACTACAAACAATCTTGAATAGTCATTACTCAATATCGCACAGTTATATCGCATGGAACAAGAATGCGCAAAAAATACTTATTTCATGCGAATTTTTTGTTAGTGAAGCTTTCCCTGTACAAGATTCGATCTATGCAATTCCAGATTCTTTATAGACCTTCTTATGCCATGCACGTTCAGCTGTTTGGCAGCTAGAAACCTTTAAAGTTCATAGATTTTTCGAGAACTGCACTAGATCCGAAAATTTAATATTTAATTTTTTTGTTAGATTTCTTAATTCACGTATTAGAAGTAAAGTTCTTCTGATTAGACATATATAGTGACAAACAAAGGATCTGTGCTTCTCGAGTTAAAACAACTCACCTCTTTTTTGGCCAGATTTGTCCATTTCAACTCTACCGGAGACAGTCCACCATCTCCGACGTCTTCAGAAGATATCTTCCGAGAAGATCTGGATCTAAAAATAGCGGGAGTAGTAACATACATAATATTATTCCTAAATAGTGAAGCACAAAAAAATCACGGATGGACAAAAAGACTGAATGATTTGTAAAGTAGATGTTCAGGTTTCACAAAGAAAAATATAGGTTCCTTTTCAAAATCACGAAACCTTCATAAAATCACTTTTAAAGCTTGGCCGACAGACCGACGGACAGAGTATTCTCATCAAAAAATTTAACCATAATAGTCAAGAAAATCCCATTTCTCCCAGAGCGTTACGGATGGACAAGTTAAATATAGAGTAGTTTCTTTTCTAAAAAAAATCTCCAAATTTATTAGAAATCGAGTATAACTATAGCTTAGCTATACAATATGTGAAAGTAGAAAATCGCTCAAAAAAATTCTGACGTGATAAAAATGAGGGATGAGGAGAGGGAAAGAAAACCCCTAAAAAAGAGATGAATAATCCCTCATTTTTATGACGTCACATGCTGATTTTTTAAGCGGCTTTTTCCTTTTACCTACAATAGTTGATCATTTATAGCTCTGTACCTGAAGGACGTGGTGGGCTGCGGTGAAGGATTTCCAGATTTTACAAAGTTGGACCAGATTGTCGTCAGCTGTCCAGATAATTCTAAAACAGAACGAATAATTCCAATTAACAATTTATATTTACCCCATTGTATTATAATTTTTTTGTTTATTAATCCACAGTCCACTTCAAGCTACAAAATACATAATGTTATATCTTATGATTAGTGGGAAGATATGACTTTTCTTCATATGCATGGTTCTACCACTATATGAAAGAAAGGTTAATATTGCCTTTTATTTACGTTTTTGTACACAATTTATATTAATTTATGCTATTTTTTCTGAGATAACAAGATGAAAAATTATATTGCTTTTTAATAAGCTAGAAATCCTTATTTTTAAAATTTAAGGGCATCCTGATTACAAATTCTGTGCAGTAAAAAAATTTAAATTTTACCTAGCTCTTCCTTTGATTTGATCCATCTCTTTCCCTTATGAGTGCCCCAGAATAGAGGTATCTCTGCACTATGACCAGGACCACTCTCCCCGGCATAGCTGTATACATACTGGAAGGTGTTTCCCCTAAAAAAAAATAAATCAAAATAATATTCTAATTAGTTTTAGTAGAGCAGCTATCCTATTATATCTTTTTTCTGTAGCTTAAGATACTGAGTAAAATACTGAGTTCCCCATGTTATGTCCTTAAGCATAAAAAGTATGTTTGTGTCTGTCAGTCTGTCTGACTTTACCGAAATATCTTGCTAACCCGATATGGTTTTCCTTTACAATGCAGCTCCTCATAGGTCCCAGGAAGCTTTATGACTATTTTTTGAGAGGTTGCCATCACCTTTCCAAGAGAAATCGCCCGTAGAAGAACATATTCAATATTGAATATTTTGTTTATTTGTCTAATTTTTGAGCTTTGCTTTTATGAATGATCTCATCCTTGTTTAAATTGGACTAACCTCGTATGTTTCAAATGTTCCTTTAAGAAGTTATGAACTCCAAATGAGAAGAAAGAATCTGTGTACATATCAGTTATGTTGTTCAGTTTCTCTGGACCTAAGCATTTCAATTTTAAGTAAATCGCCTTTTTGACAATGACCAAATTGCTGCAAAATTGTGTCAAAAATCATCCATATGACGTCATTAAATGAGGGATTCTTCATCTATTTTTTAGGGGTTTTCTTTCCCACTTCTCTTCTTATCTCCCTCATTTTTTTGACACAATTTTGCAGCAATTTGGTCCATTTCGCCTTTTTCATCAAATATACTGATCTGAACGGGGGATCGCCATTTACACATCCAGCAAATTTACAGTGGATGTGTTTTCGCCAGTGCAATGGATGTATTTATGACAAACTGAATTTTTACTGTATAAATGACAGTAAAATCGATTCTCATGCCGTAAATACATCCAACACTGGCAAAAATACATCCAATATTTTTATACATATGTCAAAAATACATCTGACACTGGCATTTACACATCCATACTTTTTCAATTATATGTCATAAATACGTCCAACACTGGCATTTATACATCCATAGAAATTTAATTTAAAATAATAAGAAAACAATTTGTATATTATTTGAGTTATAATATATTTGTCAGGTTAAAATAAAAAGCATTATAAAGATTTAAATTATGATATATATGTCAGGTTGTCTTTATTTATAAGGACATGTTCTTTATGGTATCTTTTTTTTTAATACAAATAAACAGTTAATAAATCAACCAGTAAATAAACTATGTACAAAGATGGATAAAGTTGTAAACTAAAAAGTAGATTCTAAATTAAGAGAATTAAGATAGTTTGAATTTATAGAAAAATTGGGGATAGGAGAAAAATATTGGACGGAGTAATTGGGGAATTGGTGTATTAAGGCTCATCCAAAAAGCACATCATTTTGAATCTAATCAAAATAAGCAGGAATATAGGATAAACTCAATTTAAACAACAGCTATATAGGTCTGATTATTTAAAAGCATAATGTACATTCAATGAATATTACTCCTTGTGTTTAAGATACACTGCAGATTTATATTTTAATTTTTAATATATTATATATTCTTCTAAACATAATAAATTTTTTTGTTTTCCAAACTATTTATCCCTTTCTTAAACCTTACCCTACCCAAATCTCACAACCCTATTTTAGAATTTTTCTAGAAAATTTACAAGGCTTAGTCATATCTACAACATTTTAATTATGATTTATTTATCAAATGTTTGTATTTTATTTATTGAAACAATGAAATCTGTTATTTCATCTTTAGTTATTTAACTGAATTGTAATTTGATGAAACAAAGAACTTATAATGTAGTAAAGCATAACTTGATAAATTTAAATCTTAATATGCTTTAAGCTAAACCTAATAAAGAACAATACTTCAATATAGCTCGAAGTTGTTCATCTTGTTGTTATAACTAAAAAGGAAAGAAGGGTGTAGTAGATATTTAAAAAAAACTTAAACAAACTTTTAAACATGAATCAATTGAAAATAATTGAATATTTATTGGTGGAAAAGATTAAAACCTTTTGTATGTTCCCCAAAAATTCAAAAATTAAATAGCAGGGAATGTACTTGAGTGGTTTTATCCACAATAATTTGACCACCTGTGCAAATGTATTGATGTTTTGTAGGGAGCATCTTGAGAAAAAGGGAAGTAAATAGGGGGAGAGTAACTAAAATAGGGCAAAATTTTAAACCTATACATACTGTACACAACCTAATTAATTGTAAATAAATATTCTTATAAATTAATCTAGATGTATATTTGCCAGTGTTGGATGTATTTATGACATATAATTGAAAACGTATGGATGTGTAAATGCCAGTGTCAGATGTATTTTTGACATATGTATTAAAATATTGGATGTATTTTTGCCAGTGTTGGATGTATTTATGGCATGAGAAAAAGGAAGAAAACATTTTGCCAAAAATACATCAACTATAAATTTGCTGGATGTGTAAGTGCTATAGCCCCATCTGAACATATCTCTTCAGTAAGTCACAAAATATGTTTTATTTGTTGTACAGTGCAAACAGATGCAAACTGTTTGATGTTTATTGTAAAATAAATATATTTTCTTGAATTTTTGTCGATCTTTGCTTTTCTTGAACGTTTTAGCTCTTATTTTCTCTGCTTAAATAACAGGTTTCTACTTCATCCATAAATCTTTATTTTATTTGGAGGGTATTGTAGGCAAAACCCTTAAAAAAGAAACTCCCTCCCTTCAGTGGAATAATACACGTCTCTTATTTATAGCTAAGGTAATGGAGGCTATGTGGAGGCTAAGACGAAGCCCAATCTGCAACACTTTTGTACCACTTTTATTCTTATGACGTCACAAAAATTGGGATTCTATATCCCTTTTTAGAGGGGTTTTCTTTCCCACTTCTCCTTTCATCTACCTCATTTTTATGAAGTCACAGGAATCAAAAGTGGTGCAGATTGGGCTTCGTCGAGGCTAAATTCTAAAAACTCACCTATATCAGTCACATTACCAACATAGAAGCGTAATATTTCATTCACAACCTGCAATTATACTATTATTTATAGATAAGAAAAAAAATATTTAGGTATGGTTTTATTTGCATTACTTCGAGTAGATAATAAACGCTTGTTTGGTAATATAATTAATTTTTAAAATAGTTTAATTACACAATTAAAATAAATAAAAAGAAAAAAAAAGAAACTATAATTATTAGGCAAAATTCTAAAAATTTCCTAGGCCAGCCTATGGGTTAGGTTCTCTTTAAATAGAGGTCAGGGGGTTGCATATTCAAAATTTACTAAATTTTGCTACCCACAAAAAAAACCAAAGTACATAAGCATTAAGCATTTACATTAGATTTAACGGCGCATTCCCACAAAGTGTTTGTTGAGCATTGAATTACCCCTCTATTATTTTTGAAAAAAATGAAGAAAAAAATCATTTTGATTGTTTTTTTATAAAAGGGTAGGAGTTATCAACAGGAAATTTGTGGGAAAGCACCTCTTTAATACTTAATCTTTATGAATATAAATCTAGTATTTGTTTACCTTGTAGTATTAATATTGATTGATATTACAGACCAAATGTAAAAGCCAGACGATAAAACAGATTTGTACAATTATTTCTTTCTTAATTTATTGGTTATCTATATCCAATAGCGTATCCTAGTGCTTTCACACAAAGTGATTGTTGAGCATTAGTCTCCCTCCCACTCTTAGTTTTTAAATTAACTAAAAATAAGGACGTTAGTTTTTTTCCCCTATGCCTAACCCATGCGGGAAACCCTAACCCTGCGGGACCCATTCTGCATTACCTTTCCCTATGGGAACATAATCTACAAAATATAACCTAACCTAGTAATAAACAAACAAATTAAAAACTACTCCTTATTATTTTTAAATCAACTAAAAGAAAAGGGGGGGGGTTGTTATTATTGATCAACAGAATACATTGTGTGAAAAAGCCATTTCCTCCTTTTTTTACCTTTCTGTCTTTCTCAGTGATGTCACTATGATGCCTTCCTGTACAAATAAAACATTAATATACATTACAAATAATATTTTATAAAATTTAGGGATCTAAAGGAATAATATAAATATTAGGGTTGGGCCGGATACCGGATATACAGCTGATTTCTAATGCCGGATATCCGGTTCCGGCCGGATATCTTGCCAACGATCGATATCCTTCAAATTACCGGATATCCGACGAATAACCGGATATCCACCATGAAAAATCAGCCGGATATCCGGTATCCGGACAGTTACAATATCCTGTATCCGGCCAAATATCCGGCCAAACCGTATCCGGCCAAACCCTAATAAATATTAATATATTTATCCCCAAGGATAAATTAACTTACCTTTCTGTAACTGAAAATGTTTGGACAATATTTGTTTGCAACATAGTACCCAAAGTTTGGATCTACTGCAGTTCACGGTAAAATATTGCTGGTAACGAATATTGCCAAAAATCTATGAATTTTAAAGGCTGCTAGCTGCCAAACGGCTGAACGTACAGATCATGCCCGCACACTGTTTTAAGCAGCATAAGAAGGCCTACAAATAATCTGGAATAACCATAAATCAATAATGCATAATTATCTCGCAGTGCAGAGAAATGCTCGAAAAAGGCCTATTTTACGTATTTAGTGAAGCTTTCCCTGTGCATTATTGGATCTTGGCTATTCCAGATTATTTGTAGGCCTTCTTATACCGCTTAAAATGGTGTGCGGGTATGATCTGTATGTTCAGCCGTTCGTCAGCTAGCAGCCTTTAAAATTCATAGATTTTTGGCAATATTCGTTACCAGCAATATTTTACCGTGAACTGCAGTAGATCCCAAAGTTTTTTAGCCAACACGATGGTTACCATTGTAATTTATTCTAACTTCTAAAGGATGGGATACAATGCAATATTTTTTATGTATCTCTAGACCAAACTTTGCTTATTAAGTGCATAATGAATGAAGTCAAGCACCTTCAAGCAACCAACCCTTTGATTGCACGATTTTTGTCTGTAAATTCTAATTGTGCATGGTGAAGTTATACGCCTGTTTTTGGGAAAAGACATTCCCCAAAATCTAACCAATTTTATGTCGTGTACCTAACATAGCAGCAAAAGAAACATTTTTAACGTCTGTAGTTATAACGCGGTGTTGTGCTGAGATTCGAACCTATCACCACCTTCCCAACAACGAGTGAGTCACGCCACAGTCTTAGAATGAAATATAATATTTACCTAAGAGAGAGAAAGGGCCTAAAACCGGCCATCCTGCCGCCATAGCTGTGTACAATAATGGGAAATCTTACAACAAATTATCTTCATTCATTTATCATTAAATTGTTAGTTTAAAACTTTAAAACAGGGAAAAGTTTTAAGGTTTTAAAAACAAAATAACAAAATTAAAGAAAGGTTAACTTTCCCTCAAAGTGCTAGCGGGCACAAAATCCCCCCCCCCCCCTCCAACCTTTATTTGAAATAATGAAGGAAAGATTTTCTGTGCTCGACCAGGCACTTTAAAGAAAACCATCAACAAAATTCTTTTTTTAAGAAATTGTTTTATATTTCATTGTAATTAGATTTGAGACAAGCATTTGATCATTAAAATCATACGGTATTACAAACGAACATTAACACTTGTAGAGTGTCAGAACCTAATATGCAGAATATCAATTATGAATCTAACCTTTTTCGGACTTGATTATAGATATTCCTTACTTTTTGTACTTTGTTATTCTTGGAACTAAAATTTAAAAAGATTCCCCCAAAAAAAATCAGCATGTTTTAAATGGACTGAGTTGCCAGGCTGTCTAAACCTACTAATACTGTAATCATCATGCAAAGTTTGAAACCAATAGGACAATTCTAGCTTGTCTAAATTATTGATAAGAGATATCCATTATGGACGGACGGAAGGCCAACCTAATTATATAAAAACTTTGATTTAAATAAAAAAGATCTAAATCACGTAGATTTTCTTTGACTATTGTTACTTTTTCTTTTCTTTTCATCACTAAATGATGATAATCTAATAATAAATTCTTTAGGAAAAATCCCTTTTTCTGAAAGTATAGCCAGAAATCACCCGAACCCATCCCCCCACACAAAAAAAATCAAGAAGTTGTTTGTTACATTTAAAAATGAAGCTCATTTTAATTGACCAATGGTAGGCCAGTATGACAATTTTTATGGGCACTACCAAAAGCTTCTTTAAAAATACTATTCGTATTTTAGTTTAAGTCTGGTTTGGTAGAAACCTATCTGAACCTCTCGGGTATATTTATTCATTCCATACAATATATTCTAAGTGATTCCTATAACTATGGTACCCACTGTAACCTAACCTTACATGACCTAAAGTTATAGTAAACATATCAAGAACCATTCCCCCCATCCCTAAAAATTTGGTAAAAACAGGTTTATTTTAAGGGGTATGATTATTTTGTCCACTATATAAAAAAAGTATTCTTCCATTGTTCTTAAAAAACGACGTAAAACATTGTACAATAGAAAAAGGTTTTATAAATAGTAAATTGTTTCATAAATATTTATATTCTAATTATAATGTTTTACCATTTTTATCTTTATTTTTAATTTATTCAAATAAATAGGGAATAGATTACAGTGATCAACTATAGGTAGTTTATGTGAAAGCGCGAAATTTGCTTAGGATTTTAAAAAGTTTAAAAAAGAAATTTAAGTTGCTAGAAACGGCAGTTTCATAACCCAACTGTTATATTGTAAAAAAAAAAGATCTTAATACTCAGAAATATGGTATAACCAGTAAGCGAAATAAATCTAGAATAATATTTGGAGGCAAATGAAGAGGTCGTCAATTCTACGATGTGTTACCCCCAAACGACAGCTGAAAAACACGTATATAATTCAAGTATCCAAGGACTGAAAAACGCCTGGGGGCGGTGTTGAGGTTTAGTGATTTATATCCGAATTAATTTCGTTATTGGTATAAACTGATAAATACTTAATGAAGATATTCCTTTGAAAAGAGATGTAACCATCAACCCTTCTTGACTGTTAAATCCCAACAGAATGTCAACATCCCTTAAAAAAAAATCAAAGTTAAGTATTGTTTTAAAATTTAGGGACTGATATATAGTTATTTTGAGGGATAAGAACGATAAATTGATAAACAAAATTTCCCTATCTATAGATTTAAAGTGTTGGTTGAAAACCTACCACTCAAAATTTAATTAAAGTACTCAAAGATTTTAAGCTTTCGAATAGGATTACGTGTTTATAAAACTTTGTATACCAGTATAAAACCTCATCCCTCCTTGTTAAGGATTCTTCAATGAAGATTCCCTATACTAATGAGGATATAATTTACTTGGTCCGTTGGTCTATTAGTCATGCTACAAAATTATAAATATTAAAACATTTGTATGTCAGACAAGACGCTTGTAGAAGGGTGGGTATCCCCCTTCCTAGAAAATTAATGGGGGTGGATACACCTCCATAGGGATCCAATTCCGACCCCCCTCTTCAACCTCTGAGATGGGGTTTTAAAAAATGCCGTTTTTTTCGACATTTTTTAGACATTGATTGATTGAACGAAGACGATGGGATTTTAACACAGAGTATACAACTTAAGAATTCAAAATTTTTAAAATTATTATTTTAGCCATTTGTATAGTGTCTAATACAACTTAAATCCATTTTCGCTGCATATTTATTAATGCATCTTTTTAGATCTGTATTAGACATTATACAAATGGCTAAAATAATAATTTTAAAATTTTGAATTCTTAAGTTGTATACTCTGTTAATAACCTTATTTGATCTTGAAGATCAATGCCCCGTACGATTTTAACAGAGTATACAACTTAAGAATTCAAAATTTTAAATTATTATTTTAGCCATTTGTATAATGTCTAACACAGATCTAAAAAGATGAATGAATTAATATGTAGCAAAAATGGATTGAAGATAATTTGTTTTTCTTCTATGAAGGCCGTACCAACAACAGCAAAATAATTAAATAAATAGTTGTATACTTTGTCTTGTCAATCAATCAATCAAAAAACGCGGCATTCATCTTTCAAAAACCCATCTCTGAAAATCATAAAATATATTATAAAGTATTTTTCATGTTCATAATTTTAATACTTAATATCCCTATTGGAGATATTCAGGTAGAAGGGGGACATTTCATTGTAAATTACACTAGTACCCAAAGTTTTATAATTATGTTAAATTACAAAATTAGAATTAGTAGAGTCCAAAATTTTAATTACAGAAGGGGTATATTTATCATCATTGGGTAAATATATTGATATGCCGTCCATTGATTTATCCTTGCAGATATTTCAACACCACAAACTTTAGAAAACTGTCAGTCAGCTGTACAATTTTAATCCATCATGAAGGGTTTCTCAAAATTAAATTCCATCCAAATTTTTCAAGAAATCAGGAGTATGGAATATAGATCTTATGTCAAATTATAAAAAAAAAAAAAAAAAATGGAAATTTCATTAGAATCTTTTGATTGCACAATCTTTGGCTGTGGATCTTACCTATGCAATTGTATGTGAATTATAAATCCAATAATATATCATAAGTACTGGGTAAATTGTTTTAATCAATTAATCTAGGAAGAGGGGACAATAAATGAATAAGTATGAATTGTACTGTTACACAAAGTTGTAAATTTACTAGTTGAATCAAAAACTTTGGTGTATTTGTATTGAATTTTAATTGGATGGTTCCAATCTCGTAGTGTCAAATTTAAAAAGTATAACATAGTTTTAACGTAAAAACAAGTTTCTTTATATTCTGGATCCATCGTTTTTCTGTGAATAAATTCTCTCCCCGTTAGATGTTCAATATTGGTAAAATGTTCACTGGCTAAATGTATTTTGCAAGGGGTGTCAAAAAGTTTTGTGACTTAAACAATTGCCAAAAAAAATCTTTATGTATACCCTGATAAAAATATGTTCTGACCGCTATTTTAATCTGGTTCATTAATTTTTCTATGATTAGAATTTGATTATTGCAAAAAATCACAGGGGACAGCTACGTATCTAATAATTAATCTTGAGGCAACTGAGTGCAAAATTATTTAGAAAACCCTATATAATGTATATAAAGTTTTATATCTAATAAAAATATTTTTTTTTATAAACTAGGTCAACTGTACTCAATACCAGGATAACAAAGATAGGTTAATCCTTCTAATAAAAGTAACAGGGAGTCTGTATGTAAGCATGTCTATCTGTTTATTGATTAAGATGCTGCTTACCAATTGACCAATTTAGTTCTCCCTAACAGTGAAGTTTCTGGAAAACAATCACTCTGAAAATGTTTTTTTTACGTTTTTTACTTGTTTTGAAAACTTACACTCCTTTATCCAAGTTCACCTAAAGGTTCCAAGGGGCGTATCCGCTTATAGTTTAAACAGTACATGAGTATGTCTTTTTTGAAGAAAAATATTAAAGATAGAAGAAGGAAAAATTAATTTAATTTTCTATTTACAAATCCCTTTATCCCTGAACCAATATTCAACATGCACTTTACTGGAACAAGTAACCATAGTCAACTATTTGAATCATGAAACGTCTGTAAATTTGGGACGTCAAAGTGGGTTTTTGTAGGGAGTTTTACCTTCCCCTAAACCTCTAAAACGCCTTAAACTAAATTTTGGCACTCAATGCCTCAAAGTCTTTTTTTTACAAATCAGGTAAATTTTACATTAATCCCTAACCGACTCCTAAACTTGAATTACTCTACCTATTGAGATTTTGTAAATACCCATATATGAAAAGCTTGGACGTCCTTGATTTCACCAGTTTTTCGTCTTTGTTCCTAAAGCTTAGTTCAATACAAACGCCATATAATTCGAAAAAGCTTAAAACTGCTTATTATCTATCTCCTTGCTCTGTGGGTTTATTGGAAAAACTTTTTTTAAATAAAATAATGCAGCAAGTACGTGAAACAATTTTCACAATTTAATATAAAAACTAGTTTTAAGAGGTTTTTACTTTTAGTAATGCTTGCAGTTAAAAATGTAAAAACTATTTTTGCTTTAAATGCATAAGCTCTCTAAAATTTTCCTCTTCCCTCACTTACTCTTACTCCTTACTCAATCCAACAGAAAGTTGTATGCCGTAATAGTGTGTATGCTAATCGACTGCCCTTAATTAAAATTGGCTATTCAAGTTTATTTGGGTTAAGAAGGGCCAACACTCATGTTAATAAAGCATCCAATCAAAATTTACAAACAGTCCCCAAAGTTTTTTAGCAATTAATAAGCTTACTTGATAATAAAACTTTGGGGACCAGTGATATTTACTATTTCTTTTTTTTGTATAAATTCGATTAAAAATAAAAATAAACTCAAAAAATGTCTTACTTGTCATAATCGCCACGCTTGATCATTCTACGCGGGTCATCTGGTAGAAAAGGGTTGTCGCTAAAATTTCCGTCCACCACTGGCTGAGAGAGAAACTCATTTCTAAAACAAATATGTGTCTTAAAAAAGATTTCAGCATAATGGAACTTCTAAATAGTTTTCTTCTCTGGAAAATTTTAAGTCGAAGTCTTCATAAAAAGTTTTTTATACTGCTGCAATGTCAGACACATTACTTAGGAGTTTGGAAATACCTTCACATATAAACAGTCATAACCAGACAAAAACGTATTATTGATGGATGTTTATTATTAATGGATCTTTATAGATTTGGTGGTTTCCCTCAAATTGCCTACCGAGCACCGAATCCTCTTGCCTTTTTTAAAAAATTAAGTGGTGGTAGTTTTTATGCCTAATCCCTGCCCGGAGCCAAACCTCTGCCAAATACAGCGGTGCTACTTAATGGCCTAAAATAATCAGAATACCACCCAGGCCCCCCCTCTCACATTCTTATTTACATCAATTCTAAAAAAGGTTGAGGGGAATCCTGTGCTCGACTAAGTAAGATGAGGGAAACTTACCTTACAAACTTTACTATACAACATCCGTTACATACCTAAGAACTAACAAGTAAGAATAAACTAGAAGTTTTGCTTCTAAATTTAATTTTAAAAATGTACCTAATATCCATGGACATAATTTCTGACACAGGTTTCTTTCTCAAGCATCTAAATATAAAGTTTATGTATTTGGGATCATACTTAGCGCAACAATGATCACGACCAGATAACAACCTTTTAAGTTTTTTCATAAATTGCTGATTCACAAGTTATAAAGTTTTAAATTATATGGGTTTAAACTATTTTTATAACATTTTAGAGACGCCTTTTGAATCTGCTTTACAAAAAAAAATTATAAAATTATCTTAATTTTTACTTTATTTGAATTAATCGGTTAGGAAATGATAATGCCATCTTAATTAATTTACAGCCCTTCTTTCCCCCTGAACAACTAACCAGGGGAAACTTTTATACTTAGTACTTTGAGGAAAAGATTAATTTATTATTCATTGTCCTATCTCTAAATTTTGAATTAATAGTTTCTATAGAAAATTTCCTAATCCTTTCTTTTGAATAAAAGTTGCAAATTTGTTTCAAGATTATCCTGATTAAACTATTCAAACTATATTCTAAATAATTTATCCTGAATTAGCAAATTAAATCAAGATATTTTCTAAGTATTTAAAATCCAATTTATCTTTAAAATTTATGTTAGTCAAATAGGACAAACATATTGTACACTGAAACGCAGATAATAATTGTGATAATCCATAAACAAATGTAACAGGATCTGTGTCTGTATGTACCAAAGGATCTTACTAACCGCTAAACCGATATGGTTCTCTTTTAAAGTGTAGCTTAACACAGGGCCTGGGTTAGGATCATAACAATTTTGGAGGATGGTTTCACCATCCTCCAAAAAGAAATCACTCTAGAAAAATATTAATTACATATTTTTTTGCTTTTTCTTTTTAAAACTAAAATTGGTTCAGTGGTTAGTGATATTATTTACTCACAAACAGACACAGATCCTGTTAAGGATGATATAAAAATATCAATCCTTACAGTTTCTACTCACTTTAATTGTGAATCTTCTTCTGTACATCCAATTAAAGCAGCAGACTCGGCACCAAACCTACAATAATAACATATTTATAATTCACTTTGTCTGTCTAACAGTTACTCTGTCCGCAAAGCTATGGAAGAAATATAATATTGTCATCTAGTATTCAAGATAGACGGCTCATTTTTTTCTGACGATTCTCTATACCCATGAGAATCTAGTATGTGTTTTATGTGTCTGTCAGTCTACTCAAATATATGAATATTAGAAAAATTAAAATTACGTCACAAATGTTTCGTGATTTTTTTCTCCAATGGAAATAAATCTTTTTTTACAAATGCTCTTTAAGTCTCTTTGTCCTTATTTCAATCCATGATTATTTGACTTTCTACTTATGGATGTTGTAATCCATGTTACCTAAGAACGTTTTCAATAAATATAGCTTCCCCCAAAAGTTTATGATTTTAAATTTAATTATTTTTCATTCTTTAGTCATTTTCTATTAATTATAATTGTTTACAAAAAATTCTAAGCAGAACAAAATCTATGTCAGTTTATTTTCATGTTTTCTCTATTTTTTACTCAGTAGTATTTGAACGTATTTGCATATAAAGGTAAAATAAATGTTTCAAATTTATTGCAGCTCTTATGATTTTAAAGGAAAATAAATGTCCTCTACTCTTGTAAAATTTTTTAAACTTCTTGACTTTATGGCAGGCTACATTTTACCTAGGGCCATAACTTGTATGAAATATAAAATGAAATTAGCCAATCCAGAAGTTCAACTAGTGGCTGCACCTGTAACCTTAAGGATCATTTTAGACTTCAGATTTTTTATTTTCTCAAATTTCTTTGACTCCCCATTACAAATAAATGTCCATGACTATTATGAATCTTTACAGAAAAGTAAAATCAAATAAGTCTAGTGATTATTTTAAGGTAAACATAAAACATCGAATGTGTCAAACATGTGTTAAAACACATTAAACATTTTACTAAAGTCAAACCTACTTTAAAAGCTAATAATTAGTCATCGAATCATGTTATTGACAGTTCTCCACGGATAGAAAAATGAAAAGTAATATGATTATATACATTTTTGATGGAAATTTAAATACATACATGAATGCTCTTCATGAGTGCGTTTTTTAAAGCAACAAAAGTACTAACCATACATGATACATTTAGAGAAGCTTTAAATGAAATGTATTATTAGGATTTATAAAATGTTTCAGTTCCTACAAAATTTTCTCTTCAGCTTTAATGTTGTGTGGTAAAAGTAAAGTAACAAGGCCGTATATGTCCATAACACATACAATAAAAATAGTTAAGCATCTTGTAATATGGTCAAAGAATTACTAGAAACAGTGATAACAACATCTATATGTAAGCTCAAAAGACAGAGGTCAGGTAAAATAGATTATAGAAAAGCTGCCCAGAGATTATGACTTTCTTCACAAAAAAATCGATGATAGATAGATATAAAATTACTTATAGATAAATGAGAATCTTCACCACATAATCTTAAATAATAACTAAGAAATTTAGGTTCCCTTACTTTGCTTTGCTACTAAAAACTAGTATACTTTTTAACAAAATATAAGCATTAATGATTGAATATATAAATCAAAGAAACTATAGGCTTTATGGAGCACAACTTGCATGTGTAAAAAAAATGGGATGCATAAATACATATTCGTGATAATCCCATAAAAACTTGTTATTTAGTTAATATCAGCAAATAAACCTGAAAAATCCCATATTGCTTGACGCAGGCCATAAAGACACTCCAAAAAATAAAGACGCACCACTTCAACCAAAATCGAGGGGACAGGAGGGGTTTAACAGGTTGTGAGCTTTGGATGGGTTTGTTATACAGACCAATCCGGGAAAAAATATAAGCTGCAGTACTTAAAATTTTTATGAAATAGTCGTTTTGTACCAAAACAAGGAGGATGATTTCCTTTTCAAATCCAAATGTTGTTCTTAAATTAAACTTTTTTTATTTTTTATAAAGAAAATTTAAATGAGGAGAGTGACTAAGTTAACATATCCGATTTATAAGGAGACCTTATTGGATAGGTACACAAAAAAAAAAATATTCTAATTTCAATTGGTGCTTTCCCTCAAAATGCATATTGAGCACCGAACCAACCCCCATCCCTTTTTTTCTTGCTTTTTTAATAAATTGAAAATATGGGGAGGGTTTTCATTCTTGGGCCTAAGCCTTGCGGGGAGCCCTAACCCTGCGGCACCATCGACTACCAAATCTAATTTAACCTAACCTGACCTAAAGTAATAAATAAACAAACGAAAAACTAACCCCCCTTGTTTTCAATTTAAGGATAGGAGGGGGTTTTCTATTCTCTACAAGGCAATTTGAGGGGAACCTCATGATTTATTCAATCAAAAGATAAAAGCAGATAGACCTTCTTACTAACTAGTCATGAAGAGTAGCTTAACTTCAAAAAAGCTGTCTGAAAGCAATGCTTATATTAAGTTTATCTATGTAAATATTATGGAGTAAGGAATAAAGTTTACTTACTTCAAAGGTAGAAATGTCTTAAATTAGTCAATCATGATAAAAAGTAGAACAATGTCTGTCCGCATGTCCGTCTGGATGAATCTGGATGCTGTGTTTTTTAAGAGAATATACTAACTGGTTATACTACGGTTTATGGCTATTTTCTTGGAGGACAAGACTATAACTCTCTCATTCTGTAAGATGTCCCCTTCTAAATTTTATTTAGTGGTAGAATTTTTATGTGTTGCTTAAGATTTCTATAACTACTGAACCGATTGAGTCCTCCGTCATAGGAAAGATTCCTATTGGTTCCCTAATGATTTTATGCCATTTTCTTCTCTTCCCCCTTTCGAATACAAAGCTCCCAAATACCAGTTAACATATAAACATATATCAAATACGTACGTTATGTTTGTCTAGAAAGAGTATGTTGTTTTTAGATGCATAACATCTCTATGAGACAACTCCCTCAATCAAAATTACATTTACTCTTTCATCTTCTCATTAATAACTTTAATAATACCATTCATTTTGCCCTACACAATGAAAACTTGAGCAAAATGCATCAAAAGATTTAAGGAATTACATGAGATATAAAACTTTATTTCTTAGTATGTATATGGTATGCCAAAACAATTCTGTAAATTGGTAAACATGCGTCGTTACCATAATATTAAATATTCATAATCTTCCAGAGAACATTAATACTCTGGAAGGGAGGGGACATTGGACTGTGAATGACACTGTTTTAAAACCACGTTATCTTATTTGTTGGCTCAAAAACTTTAAGTACTTTTATTGCATTTTTAATGCCAAAGTAGTTTTGTCAAAACTTTTCAACCAATAATCTATAGATGGATTAATTTTATTTGTTATCATTGCTGATGTATAGCAAATTATCTTCCATCGCCTTATTACCTAAGATCCCTGACTAGTAGTAGATATAACAAGGATGACAACATCCATAAAAGCGAAGCACTGAAACGGTAAGACAAACGGACATTAACATTTGTATAGTTTCAGAACTGAATAATCAGAATATAAATGTATAAGAGTCGAACCAAAATTGTAAGTGAATTTGTTGAAAAACTGCTTGATACAGGATAATGTTTATGGACATACTTACATTTTTAGGACTTGATTACAGAGTTGCTTTGCTTGTAACATTATACTTTGTTGTCCCAGGAATTAATATACCAAAAATCAGATCAATCGGATGATTAGATCACATGAAAATTTGTTGTTAAAAAAGTAAAAAAAATCGACATGTTTAAAATGGACGTACGGACATTTTGGTAATGATTATAGAGTTGCTACGCTTTCTACATCGTACCTAACTACTAAAGGAACCACCATGCAAAGTTTAAAATCGATAGGACAATTATAACATGCCTAAATTAACAAAAAAAAGTACGGACGGACCTACCCTAATTATAGAAAAGCTTCGCTTTTAAAAAGTGCTATATAAAATGATGTTAAATTTTAGATGGAAAAAAGATATTCTTACAAGAATGACCAATGACCACTTTACCGAACAAATATTCCTTTATAATGAAACAAGCACCATCTTATCCATTTTTTGGATGGTAAGTCAAACTTCTCTAAATATTCCCCCACCCCAAATTGACTATCTTAATATTTTTTTTAAAAGCATAGTTTCAAAGTTATAAATACACAAATGTTCAACTTAAAAATAGATCATTGAATATCACTTTGTGTTAGTCTAATTTATTTCTATTATATTTATGTAAATTTACTATATAGGACATTAAATTAATTTTATTATGTATATACATTAAACAAGCTTTTAGATTTTTTTTCTTAGAAAATACCACCTGCACATAATTTTAAAAAAGCTAGGTCAAATACGTCCAAAGATTTTACATGTAAATATTGTAATAGAAGCCTTAAAATTTAACAAATAAGGTCATTTTAAACACAGTACAATCAAAAGCTCAAATGCTGTAGAGTAAAAGATACAAATATACACATTTAAGATAGGTAAAATAAAGTATAAAACAATTGTTCAAAAACACGTTGATGAGAAAAATGGCCTATAAACAAACAAATTAATTTTTTTAAAGAGTAAACGTTATAATGTTATAAAAATTGAATAGTTAATAAAGTTGAGACTGATGAGCACTGATAACCCCCCCCCCTCCCTAATTTAAAAAAAAAATATAAAATAAGGGCTGGTAAGTTTATATTTTTGCTTAACCCCTAGGATGCTACACAATAATTCTTACCTTAGCTTACCTTACCTGAAGTAATAAACAAGCAAAGGAAAAACTACCTTCCCACTCCAAAATTTTAAATTTATTTCAAAAATAAGAAAAGTGATGGGGGGTATCAGTGCTCAACAAGGTACTTTGTGATAAAGCGCCGTGCAGCACTTACTATGCAAATAGTAAGGCAGACTTTCGTGGTATAATAATTGCACAAACAAACATAGACACAAACATGGGGTAGGGAAAAGTAAAGAGAACATAAACGGTAAGTATTGCATATTTATTCTTCAAAGGAAGCCTGCAATAAATATACCGCTCTAACTGCTGAAAGACTGCCACAAGTAGATATAATACCGAAAATGTGAAGCCTCCAGTTCAATAACAAAAAAGTTAAAGGCATTTTAAAATGACATTTTAGGTATATAAAATTTTGAAAGTTTTCCAACCGTCTTGATAGAAATTTAGAAATTAGATTATGGTTCCTCGATTTATTTCTTGCAGGCTTCCTTTAAGTAGCGAAACTACTATATAATTAACTTTTTTTCCGACCGTCCATTAGTGCATAACGATATGGGGGAAATGTTATTTACTGGGACGTTATTCAGAAAGTACATCTTATTTTTTGGTAAAGATTTTTCTATTATTGTATCCAGTATATAAATTATTTGGTCCGTCGACATGTCAATTATTCTTTGATATTTTAATATCAAGGATATTGGTTGGATTAGTAATTCATTTAACAATATGGTCCCTTTTTATACCACAGTTTTAATATTCTAACCAGCGAAGATGATTAAAGTCCCGATAAAATCACCAATGAGAGCCAAGCATGAATTTTACCATTGGTCAACTACAGTGTATACTGGCCTCTCATTGGCTATTCTATCGTTTGACGTCATAATCTGTTGAGGGACTTTAATCATCTTCCTAACCAGCTTGTGTATCCATTACTGCTTGAATAAAATCCCAAAAATGTATGTGTTTGTGTACTGTATATGTAAATAAAGAAAGTTATAATAACAACCAATATGCATATGGAAATGCTTACTTTAACCAAAGTTTTTAACCCAAAACCATTTTTATCACTTTAAGCATCTTCTTTTATTATGGTGTTTCACCTCAAAATAAAATTAAAGAAATTATATTTCTTTTCCGTCTTACCCCTTCGAGGGCCCTAACCTTAAATAGAGAATACATCTGGTGCCCTTTGCAGTAATCAGAAAATCTAATCCTAAGTATCTTTTTTTAATCAAAGCTACGCTGTAGCTTAGATTTGTCCGGCCGTCTCAACGTCAATGTATATGCCCTTAATGCAGGAAAATAGGCAATATTTAAAAGCGGATTCTATAGCTTTTCTCACCCTCGCCCCTCGCAAAGTTGGAAAATGTCTGTGTCCGCAACTGGTAACATATTTATATAAAAAAAATTTGGTGCAATAATTAAAAATGTTAGACTCTAAAGTTTTCTATATTCTGTATGGCTCGCCATCCTATTATCTGACTATTTTCGTATTTAACCATATACAAATTGCATATAGACCACAAGTTTCATGGATATATCATTGCTCATTTTCATTAAGTGAGAAAGCCCAATCTGTCCCGATTTTGTATCACTTTTGAAAAGTGCGATTCCTGTGACGTCATATAAAAAGGGAAGGGGGTAAGAAAATCTCTTCCCTTTTCTCTCATCTCTTTTGAAGAGATTTTCTTCCACCCTTCCCTTTTTCTTTCCCGAAACGTATATGACGTAACTGGAATCGCACTTTAAAAGTGATACAAAATCGGGACATATTGGGCTTAATTTCATTAAGTATGTATTATACACTTTTCTGTAAGATTTTATTTCGCTGTGCTTTTAGGGATGTTGCCATTCTTGATTTCCCCTTAAATTCAATATTTGCTTATGGTTAAGTTGCCAGTTATAACCCGTTAAGACAAAAGATGGTAGCCTTAAAATGAAATTCAAAAGTTTAATTTTTCATTTACTATTTGCCGAAACTTGTTATAAAACCATGCAATAAATATATGTATATATTACCCCGTACCGGATTTGAAAAATTTTGTTAAAATTTTTGCCCCCAGCCAAAATATGGTTGATTTATGCATAAAAATGACCCATGCAAAATATTTTTTCTGTAATGCAAAAATTGCAACGGTACAAGCACTGCAAAGTTTTTAAAATCTGCAAAAAACCCTGTTTTTATGGCTTTTTTGGGGCTTTTGTACCATCCCAATTTTAATGATTTTTACAAAATTTCAATTCAAGTGTGTTGATATATACCTGAAATTTACCAAAAAAAATGGGGGCAGTCTCAATTATAACATATGAAGGTGTAGCAAGTAATCTTCCAAATACAAAATTGTCAAATTGCATACATATATAATAGGGTTGGGCCAGATACTTTTTTCGACGGATATTGGATATCTGGCTGATTTATAATGCCGGATATTCGTCATCTGGCCAGATATCTTGCAAATATCTGGTAATTTGGCCGGATATTTGGTTATTCGACCGGATATCCGGTAATTTGCCGGATACCAAATATGTTGCATTTTAAATCATCCGGATATCCGGTATCCGGCCAAAAAAGTATCCGGTCTACCTCTATTATATAAGTTTGATGCACAAAACTATCCCTTCTGTAGATTAAACTTAGCGGTTGAAACGTTTATACACTTAACTTAATAAACCAACCAATCAAAATTCAATAAAATTCTCAAAAGTTGTTAACCTAATGAATTAGAAAAACAATTATAAAACTTTGGGGACAAGTGAAATAAACAGTCCAATTTTCCCTCCCTCTCTGAATTATACCAGTATGTACCAAAAGTCTAATAATAACTAGGGAGGCAGAGCACAATGGGCTGTTAATTACACTAGTCCCCGAAGTTTTAAAAACTTTTTCATTTGTCTGCTCAACAACCTTTTAGATTGTTTGAAATTTTAATTGGTTTAATAAGACGTTCCTACCACCTATTGTAATCAACAGAAAGGGTAAGTTTGTGAATAATCATGGGGTATATACACGTCCATTTATCAGCCATTGTCTTCTCTATCTAGATACCTGTACCCAAAGTCTAATAATAACTGAAACAATTTTATTTTTATTACATAACAAGAAATAACATGTTATTCAAGAATCTAAAGGGATAAGACAATGTCCCCAATAATGATACAAAAAATTATCCCTTCTGTAGATTAAGACTAGAAGTTGAAACTTTTAAACACTCAACTTAATAAATCAACCAAATAAAATTTACTGAATTTCCCCAATGTTTTAACCCAAATGTAAGAAAACACCGTTATAACACTTTGGGGACTAATTTAATAAACAGCTCAATGTCCCCTCCCTCCCTGAACTATACAAGAGTGTATCACAAGTCTAATAATAACTAGGGAGGGAGGTGACATTGGGCTGTTTAATACACTAGTCCCGGAAGGTTTATAATAACATTTTTTTATTTCTTGGCTCAACAACTTTGGAGACTTTTGTTGAGTTTTAATTGGTTGGTTCATTAGGTTTAGTGATCAAACGTTTCAACCACTATGTAATCAACAAAAAAGGGCCAGTTTGTATATCATCATGGGATATACAAATAAATTTATCAGCCATTGTCTTATCCCTCTAGATCCCTGTACCTAAAGTCTAATAATAACACTTTCATTTTTATTACATAACAAGAAATAACATGTTACTTAATGATCTAAGGGATAAGACTATGGCTGATGAATGGATGTACATCCCCATTAATAATACACAAAATTAACCCTTCTGTAGATTAAAATTAGTGGTAGAAACGATTGAACACTCAAATTAATAAACCAATCCATCAAAATTTATTGAAAGTCCCCAAAGTTAACGAATAAGAATTATTTTCAAACTTTTGGGACTAGTGTATTAAACGGCCTATTTTGTCCAATCTATTTCTGATACTTATTAAATGCAAATCTTTTCTATAATATGAGTCTGAACGAACTCCGTAAAGGTTAGCTCTTTTATTTAATCTAAGCAAGTTGAAATTTTTTGATTGAAAACTTTGGTTGATGATTCCTGCAACAATAAGGGTTTAGAAAGTGTAGCAACTCTGCAATCGGTACTTCTGCTTTATAGCTTTAGTTTTTGATATATTGAAGACGTAAGTTTAATGCAAATTATTGCCAGTTTCCCAAGTGCCAAGTCGAGCACATACCCCCCCCCCCCATCTTCCGACCTTGAAAAAAGGAAGGGATACTTTCTAGTTTGTTTCTTAATTATATAAGGTCAGGTTAAGATAGTTTATATTGGCCACCTTAATACAAATTAACAGAAATAAACAATGAATAATGACATATAAAAAGATAATGTTAAAAATTATCTAATTTTCACAAGAAGAGCTTCTCCATAGTACTTTCTAGCGGTAACGCTCCTAAAGGACTCTTGGGCACCTGAGAGAAGGGTCGAACCTCTAATTTTATTTAAGTGGTAATAACTGAAACATTCCCTGGATCTATCAGAAACTTTACTGTAAAGAAGAAACAATTGCATACATATATAATAGGGTTGGGCTGATACTTTTTTGGCTGGATACCGGATATCCGGTTGATTTCTAATGACAGATAATCGTTATATGGCAAATTACCGGATATCTGGCCGAATGAAAGAACATCAGCCGAATAACCGGATATCTGGCCGAATAACCGGATATCCGGCCAAATAACCGGATATCCGGTCGAATAACTGGATATCAGGCCAAATAACATTTATTTGCCGGATATTTGGCATTATAAATCAGCCAGATATTCAGTATCCGTCCAAAAAAGTATTCGGCCCAATCCTATTATATATGTATGCAATTTGACAATTTTGTATTTGAAAGATTACTTGCTACACCTTCATATGTTATAATTGAGACTGCCCCCATTTTTTTTGGTAAATTTCAGGTATATATCAACACACTTGAATTGAAATTTTGTAAAAGTCTTTAAAATTGGGATGGTACAAAAGCCCCAAAAAAGCCATAAAAACAGGGTTTTTTGCAGATTTTAAAAACTTTGCAGTGCTTGTACCATCGCAATTTTTGCATTACAGAAAAAATATTTTGCATGGGTCATTTTTATGCATAAATCAACCATATTTTGGCTGGGGGCAAAAATTTTAACAAAATTTTTCAAATCCGGGACGGGGTAGTATATATGTATTATTTTGATTTCAAAAATTTTTGTGATTAATGTTAAAATATTATTTTCCATACATCCCTTGCATATACTCAGATAAAGTGACCCAAATACATTTTAACTGGTTGGTTGTACATGACTTTCATAAGTCTATACTTTATTCAGGTTGGACTAAAAATTGTAAATAGCTGATGAAAACTAGTAATATTGTGGTCTTTAGTTTTATGAATTTTCTATCCTTCTATCTATCTGTCTATATATAAATATATCCATCTAGCAAACAATTTATATATCCACATTTCCTTACATCTATCCATCCATCTTACCATCCATCTATCCATCCATCAATCCATCTGTTTATCTATCTATCCTTCAATCTTTCCTTCCATTTATTAATCCATCTATCCATCTATCTATTTATCCATTTATACATCCATATATCCATCCATTTATCTATCCATCTATCCAAATATCTATCCATCCATCTATCCATAAAACTATCCATTAACCTGTCATTTAATATATCCATCCTTCCATCCATAAATCTTGCTATTTTTTTATATTTCCATTTAATTTAAATCCATCAATCCATCTATCTATCCAATCCAATCATCTCCCCACCCATTTATTTATCCAACAATCTATTTTCTATCAATCCATCCTTCTATTAAATATTTTCATCTATTTGTCTGCCTTCATTCATTTATTTATCCATCTGATCCTTTCATCCTTCCAAATATACATCCATTTACCCTTCAATCTTTTAATCTATCCAGTATCCATCCATACATCCATAAATGCATACATACATCTATCCATCTATCTATCTATATTCAACAGCTATCCATCTATCTATCTACAAGTATTACCTAACAGCTTGATCTGTAGAGTATTGATGGTAGCTGGGAGAAAATCCCCCCACTCCACTATGGGCTATTACTCTCTTAAACAAACCCCTGAAATGTAAACTCATTCTTAAAAATAATGACAATTAAATTTTAAGCATCATATTTAATTGCAAATTAATTTTAAGACTCGTAATCGCAATAGCTCCCCAACCAATAAGTAATTCTCAATGAAACTTGATAGAAATATGCAGAATGTAAACTTATTTAATCCCTAAAAATTTCGGGCGTCTATCTTGAAAAGGAGCCGAGAAAATTACACGGACATGTCTAGAAATGATTAAACATGATTTTTGCACACAAAAAAATCTGCTAAAATGTCAACGTACCTTGACAAAGGTGAAACAAGATGGTAGGTCGCTGAAAAACTTCCGGCACTCTGGCCCATTAATGTCACTTGGGTTGGATCCCCTCCATATGATCTTAACAAATAATATCATAAAAGTGACAGAATATCTGTGTGGCTGTGTGCAGCTTAAAATCTAGCTAACCGAAGGTTATCCCTTACAGTGAAGCTTCTTAATAGACCTAGGGAATGTTTAGGTGAGGGTACTAAAAGGAAACATAAAAATGAACAACTGAAATCCGTAACTTTATTTTTTGTAAAAAAAAAACACGTTTCAGTTATTGTTGCCTTTAAGTGACTGAATCTGAACCATCATTAAAATTAATTGGATAGAAATTCACCAAAATAGTTTTTTTCCTATTCATACCTAACCACTGCGAGGGCCTAACACTAAGAACCTCCTTATTTTCTTAACCCAACAAGGCACAAAATTAAATAGTTACCTAATATTTTCCTGGATCCATTGCAGGGCCTGAACCTGATCCAGCATGCCAGCATTCCCAGGTATATCCTTGTTACCAAGAGACAAGTAGCCTGAAAAAAATAGATTTATTAATTATTTAGATGCTTTGCATTATGACAGACATAAAGAAATGTATAAAATATCATGAATGGACAAGCGGAAAAAGTGAGTAATAGAGCAGATTTTCAGGTGTCATAAAAAAAGAGAGATAATTTGCGATAAATTGTAGGAAAAAAATACTGAACAGATATAAAAATAAGCATTTTTGTCTTTTGAACATACCGACGAACCAAGTAAATTAAATACTGGATATTCACTGGTTTAGGGAATAATTCCAAAGACTTAAAGCTGTCTATCATTAATAGCATCCAAGAAAATCACACTGCCTCAATAGTGTTAACCACTAATTTGATGGACTGGCGAAAAGACAAAGAAATTATAGAGTAGCTTTGCTTCTAAAAAAGATTTATTTATTCATTCTGAATTTCTTTCATCTCTTCTATTGTTACTTTTAAATTGAGATTAGTTTCAATTTAAAATGTTTTACAATAGAATGACAAGGACAGTCCGGAAATAACGAATAAACGTATAGTTATTTTCAAAGTTATAGATTTTAAGGGATAAGACAATGGATATAATTCAAAGTGCTCTAATTAAATTGTGAGAGAAAAAATAATCCCTTTTGAAAATTGTGGACACTGCTTTATGGACAATCAAGATTTTATATAGGTACCCCAGCCAACGAATGATGTATCATGTTTATGAAACTTTTTGGAATACTATAATTTAGAGTCCATTTTCCCTATCTCCCTTCCCTGTAGATTAACAGCACTACAATTTATTTTATACAGTAGCTGCGCTTACAAAAGAAAAAAAGAAAAATCAACAAGTTGAATAGACTTGAGAAATCCAATTTTCCAAGATGGATCTCCATTCAATTTCTGTGGAAGCAATTCAAATTCAATCCAAAAGTTTGACTCCCCAACATTAATCCTGCCTACATCACGGCAGACAGAAAAGCGAGACGCAGTTTCATGTAATTTGGTGATTTCGCACAAAGTACCTTGTCAAACACTGATACCTCTCCCCATTACCTTTTGATAAATTTAAAATGATGGAGTTTAGTTCTTCTTTTTATAATTATTTTAGGTAAGGTTAGGTTAGGTTGAATTTAATATTTTGTAGCCTTGCTGGGTTAGGCTTCCCCACAAGGGTTAAGCATAGGAAAAATGCTACCCCTTATTTTCAATTCATTTCCAAAATGAGGAGATAAATTATCAGTGCTCAACTGGCACTTCATGTTAAAGCATCGACTATTACATCACGACAGCCAGAAAAGCGAGACGCTTTTATAGTGCTTTTGATGAGAGTTTATTAAGTTCAAATCTTGCTCTAAGTTGTGTCATAAAAATGGTGTTTTGATATACTTGATAAACTACTATGTCAGTCACATGACCCTTAATAGTATGAATAGGGGGGAATACCATTGTCATCATAATACCTTACAACATTAGGTACTGTAAAAAAAAAGTTCGTGCAATCAAATACTCTGACTCATTAAAATCTTAACTACACACAATAGGTCTATATGCATAAAAATTAGTGGTTTTTGAATTTTTCTAGAGCCACTCCTCTTGAGAAGCTTTATTGTAAAGGGGAACCATATCGGTTCAGCGGTTAGGGAGATTCTTTGCTGAACAGACAGACAACAAGGGCGTTATCCTCTTAGAAAATTTTTTCTCAATTTTTTTCAATTTTGTACCCCCCCCCCCCCCCCCCCCCCCCGACTACCGACGAACAACTATTTTAGGTTAGGTTAGGTTTTAGGCTAGGGAGCCGAGCGCTGCGGCTAGGCAGGCAAGGGGGCCGAGCGCTGCGGCTAGGCAGGCAAGGGGGCCGAGCGCTGCGGCTAGGCAGGCTAGGGAGCCGAGCGCTGCGGCCAGAGTTCATAGTTCGCTGTCGGGGGGGGGGGGGGGGGGTACTCAAATTTTCAATATTGAAAAAAAAATTTCTAAGAGGATAATACCACAACAAGCACACAGACATCCTGTTACTTATATATGTATACACACACTCACACACTAAAATATACAAAGAATCAAATTCACTTACTTTAAAACTTTATCGAAGTTCTATAATCAATAATTCTTAAATTCTTTTTAAGAACTGAAGCTATTCTGTAATTTATTTTGTCGGTCAGTCCGTCCGTAACAATGTGGGGGAGACGTGATTTTCTCTGCTGATTTTTATGATACAGTACTGATTGTTATGGTGAAGATACCCCTTACCAAAGCGCTTTTATTATATATCTGCCTTTCAGTCTATTGGTACTGATACATGACAAAGAGAGGGGTAGCTTTCTGGTAAAATCCGTAAAGGTTATGTGTTATAAGTAAAAAACAGTAGTAGAACGATAATAATGTATGCTAACTTTTAAAAAAAAATTGTCTATAGTTCTTTTCAATTAGAAATACACATATTTAGTGAATATTATCGTTCTACTACTATTTAAAGCCATAAAACACACACCTTTACGGATTCTACCAGAAACCTACCCCTCTCTTTATTTTAGAAAGGTTTCGTGATCTTGTATTATTTCATAATCACATATTTTCTCTGTTTCTTTTTCATTTTTATGACCATTGAACATATGCGTTGTCAATCAATGTGTATTTTTTGTTAGAATTAAAAATTTGTTGCAAATCTGTAGTGAAATTGCTAAAGTACATACTTTAGATTTATCATAGCATTGTACCTTATAGTTCTAAGAATCACAATGCTAAGAATTATGATGAATATTTATAAAAAGTAAAAGTTGTTGTTAAACAACCAGAGATAACCGTTACGTGTAGTCGGATTTACCCTAAATGTAAAAAAGTATAAATATAATGATTCTATCAAACTATTTTCTATTATATTTGAAAACAATAGAACTATTTCTCTTGATCTAATAAAAGCTTTTTGTGCTCTTTTCATTTTTAATGAACAATTAATAAAAGATTTATTATTAAGAATCTATTCTTCAAATCTTTCATGTCGGTAAATGTACCATCTTTATTTTTTATCAGGAAGGAGGAGATATTGGACTGTAACTTTAACCCCCACTCCAATTTTGAATTTAGTTTTAATAGGTGAAACACTCTTCCAAAATAGATATGAACCTCCCTGGGACCTACATGAGAAGCTACATTGTAAGGGAGAACCATATCGATTCAGCAGTTAGTGAGATTTTTCGGTACAAATAGACAGACACACAGACATCCTGTTACTGTTTTATAAGAATTAATTCAAAGCTGCATGAATTGTTTTTATTTTTTAAAGCTTTACTGAACCTTTAAGTTATTTCTTGCTTTTTTATCTTTTTTTTAACCAGAATTTACTATAAATTATAAATGTAAATAGAATACGTGGATATTGTGAGATTATCTCGCATACCCTGATAAAATGTTTTTCTCAGCTGGCTAATATATTTAATATTTATACCCCCCTCATCCCCCTAATGACTTTAACCTCCTCTGATCATGCAGGAACGTATTGACAAATATCTGAGGACTACATTAGCAACCTAAATTGACTACAAAAATTCCCCTGTCATAATATCCACGTATTCTACATCCATTTTAAATTAAAAGTAGAGAGAAGATAATACTTTCTTGATGTTAAAGGTTCTAAAATAGGAAATTGTGATAATGTAAACCAGAGATTTGGATCCAGACAATTAGAAACATCTAGGGGAATCCCTTTAAAGTAGATATTACGAGTATCTATCTATTGTTTGGGTAACCTCTATATTATATTAGGTGTTCCATTTTGAAGATTTTATCTAATTTGTATATGTAAGAGACATGATGTGTCGAAAGATCTCGCTTACCGCTGGCGAAAGAAGCTTTAAGAGGCGAAGCTGCTAATAAAATGTATACTGAAAATTCAAGAACTACGTTTCATTCTATATTTCTATTTTTAAACCGCGACTTTGGCAAAAAAAACTTAGTGCATCATCTCGTTATTTGGTAGGTGGTAGGTTCGAACTCATCCTAAATAAAATGGTTCCTACTGCTAAAATGTTTAGTGCGCGGGATTAATAGGAGATAGCCTTGGCCCGAAACAGGTGCAATTCATTAACATTTACAGTAAGGACTTTCAGACAAAGGTCGTGCAATTCGTTGTCTGAAGACTGTATAGTATATCCCGTCCAGGAAGATTTATTGCAAAGTTAGAGTAAAGTTCCGCAACTCTGAAAGTGTAAAATGTTCTTAAACATCAATTTATCAGCTTCACTGGGGCAAAGGGTTCAGCACAAAATGTGTTCAGGTTTGTCCTGGGATAAAATGATATGTATGCAAATTCACAAATCAAAAGACAAAAGTTTTTGACCTTTTATCTTATAATACAAAGTAGCTTGATGTCTGTCTGTCCGTCCGTTTGTCCGTCCGTCCGTCTGAAGCTTAAGATCTCGGTAACCATTGAACCTAACGGATTCTACTCTTCAGGGAATATACCTACTGGTCCTGTGGTGGTTTTAGGCTATTTTCTTGGGGGGTGGGACACCCCCAACCCCCCAAAAAACAAAAAAATCCCCCCCTTTTTTTTGTAGGAGATATCCTTGGTCCTTTTTTTGTAGGAAATATCCTTATTTTAGATATTCTTATTTTTTTTTACGAATTTCATCTTAACTTTTTTTTTCATCTCTTGGGGCAAAGCCCCTAGAGGCTAGGGGCGAAGCCGCTAGTGATATAAATAGTAAATATACATATCTGAGTTAAGTTTAAATCCCAGAAAATAAACAAAAGTTACTAATGTAGCTTTTAAATCTAATTTTTAAAGTTTATTAGGATCATGTAAAGTAAACGAATTAACGGGTTTCGTCGTATGTTAACAGTAGTTTTCCTATTTCCTGTCTCTGCGGGGCAATCATTAACATTTACCTAACCTAAAATAACCTTTCAAACTCTACTGTGAAAATACGACGAAACCCGCTACTTCTTTTTCTTTTCATGATCCAGTTAATGCTTAACAAATTATTTTTTCAATAATTTTTTTTTTATCTGAACACTTTTTAACTTATCCATTTCTCTCTAATTTTATCGCAGAGTTTAAAACTTCATTTATCTTTCATGCTTACAGATCTGTGTTAAGAGTTTAGTGTGTGTGAGTGTGGGTGGGTGGGTATGTGTGTGTGTGAGTGTATGGGTGTGTGTGTGTGTTTTTGTGTGTCTGAAGGTTTATCCTATTACATAAAGTAGTAAGGTTTTTTATCTAAAGCTTTAGATTCAAATAACTACAACCGATTGAGTTTATAATTCTAGGAAAGCTTTACATAGGTCTAGGGATGTTTTTTTGGGTTATAGTTTTGCCATCTCCCTACCTAACCAAAAACAAACACATAGATGATATGGGCGCAGTCACTAGTGTGTAGATATTGCAAAAAAATGAATAAGAAATGTAAATTTAACTATTATGGATGAGTAATATGGTAAAAAAATGAAATATGAAATGTAAAAGTAACTATTTTAGATTTTTGTAAGTTAAATCTTGTAATTTTACAGGTATAAAGACCTGAAATACAGAATACAGGAATAAAGAATATAATTTAAAAGAAAATTTTTTTTAGATCAAACTTAATCCAGATTAGAGTACTAATTATTAGTACAAAATAAAAGATTCAAAAACCACTCTAATAACAAAAGGTTTCGTGATTAAAATTAAAAACCATTCTTCAATCAATTTCTACCTTTTACTTATAAACCCCGAACCACTTCATTATGCAATCTACATTTTCCTGGATATTTTGTCTACGGTAGACCATAAGTGTACAGCTTTACAGTACATTGTTTCTATTTGCTAAAGCAACACGTATGATAAAAGAAACAGATTCTGTTTAAAGTAAAATGCTTATATTTCAATCAAAATCTATATTTTTTTATTTTTTACCGATCCACTTCATTATGCAAATCAAAAGAAAATCAATGAGAAAACGTTTGTTTTGCCCTTTTCTCCACTTTTATAAATTAATTCTGATAAAATAACAATTTTTAAAGGGATTTATGCATTAATTATAATGAAAAACAGTTTAAGGTAGATTTTAATGATTTTTCTAAATAGGAAATAATTGAAAAAAAGAAATTCTATCCCATCTCTTTAGAGGACAGCTGCCGACCCCCAGTCTTATGGATGAAGCTAAATACATGTAAAAAATAAAAATTTGCCTGAAAAGTATACAAAAATGTTTTTTGATGTGTTAAAAAAATCCATTTTAAAATCTTGATTTTGAGGATGATGGCCTTTAAGATGCTTTTACTGGTGGTATTGGTGAGCTAAATGTTATCAAAGTGCATGCCCTTGAAGAAAACTTATATATTGAACTATGGTCCAATTTTTGTAGTCATAGCAGCCTCCAGCCAAGCAATATTAAAAAATAAAAAAAATGCAAGTTTAATTAATAAAATTCATAAAGTAAATAATGTAGTTTTTAGATAATGGTTATATTACATGTCGAGAGGCTCCACTGGAGGCTGCTATGACTACAAAAAATGGTACATAGGTTAATAGACAAGTTGTTGTAATGGTCATGTACTTAGATAACATTTAGCTCATCTTCACCACCAGTAAGAGCATCTTAAAGGCCATCATCCTCAAAATCAAGATTTTAAAATGGATTTTTTTAACACATCAAAAAACATTTTTGTATACTTTTCCTGGTAATTTTTATCTTTAACATGTATTTAGCTTCATCCATAATACTGGGGGTCAGCAGCTGTCCTCTAAAGTGATAGGGATAGAATTTCTTTTTTTTCAATTATTTCTTATTAAGAAAAATCATTAAAATCTACCTTAAACTGTTTTTCATTATAATTAATGCATAAATCCCTTAAAAAATTGTTATTTTATCAGAATTATTTTTTAAAAGTGGAGAAAAGTGCAAAACAAACGTTTTCTCATTGATTTTCTTTTGATTTGCATAATGACGTGGATCGGTAAAAAATAAAAAAATATAGATTTTGATTGAAATATAAGCATTTTACTTTAAAAATAATCTTTTTCTTTTATCATACGTGTTGCTTTAACAAATAGAAACAATGTACTGTAAAGCTGTACACTTATGGACTACCGTACACAAAATATCCAGGAAAATGTAGATTGCATAATGAAGTGGTTCGGGGTTTAAATTAAAATTTTGTATTGAGAAATATGAATTTAACATCCAGCCATCAATCATATAAAGACACTAAGAAATGACAATGCACATCACGGACAAGAAAAAGTGATACATTAAAGATAGTAATCATTTTTAAACTTTTTTTTTTACATCCTAATGTCCTTTTGATTCTATCTCGGTATAGAAAAAGTTAGCTTTTACAAATAACCAATATCTACATATTTTTACTTTTTTCAAAAAGGGATTATGTCTAAATAAAGGATTTCTGATTTAAACTTTGAACCGCAAGAAAAAAATATTTATAATTATTTTAAATCATTATTTTAGGTATCCTTTTAACATTGTAGGTGACCTATCATCATTTATTATCTTTACCATCAAATATTTGGAACTTGAGAGACAGGGATACACCGATATGCCAATGATGTAAATATTCTAAAAGGGGGGGGGGGGAGCAGGGGAGATACTTGCGAATTGATTTTTTCCATTTTACATTTTTAACAGGAACTGAGTTATTCCAAAAATGTTGTAAAATATTCTATAGAAATACTAAAAAATTTGAAAATCGTCGAAAATGGATTTTATTATTACTTGGATCTTACACCAAGCTATCAGTGAAACTTGTAACTGGCTAAACTAACGATCTGCCCCTCCCCATTTACCTCTTTACCCCATCATTACCTCACTTACTGACCAATAAGTGATAGGAGAAATAGTAACCTAAATTGGCGACTATTTTCCCTTATCTTAATATCCACGTATATTCTACATCCATTTCGAAAAAAATATGTTAAAAATTTTGCACTAAACACCAGGAACTTGTAATAGAATGATCACATCCCTCCTACAAAACATATAAAACAATGACAGAACTGTTCATCCAATTTTGTTATCCAAATACATCAACAATTTTTCATGTAATGCGAGAAATGTAAATATTTATCTTCTATGTATCCATCCCCTTTTCCATGGTTAAACCCATTATAAGGATAAAACTGACACTACTACTCATTTTAACTTAATAAATTGAGAAAAGGTTTAGCAAAGGATGAACAAAATATCAAACAAAAAAGGTTAAGCACTTCTATATTTTAACCTAGTCCAAACTTTTTCGTGATGTATTTTTTTATTTTATTTTTATCTCTCTATCAAATAATAGTTGTAGAACGTATGCGTATTTATTAATATCTTCACCTTTGCTTTACAACGTAATATTATACAAGTCCTTGGCAGATTTAGTTTAAATAATTTAGATCATTCCTTCGACGAAAATATCTTAAATTTAAATTTAAATTGAATTATTAACCCGCCCCTACTCTTAAAATAATTTTCTCCCTTTTTTAACTCTTAAACTGTTTCACTGGTAAATCGTTGTACATGCCTCTGATATACAGTAAAGCGCGTTTTTTTAGGGAAAGGAACCATCTTTCGAACTGATTAATTCACTAAATGCTAAAGGCAAAGCTACTCTGAATTATTAATAACAATAAACATGTAAAAGAATTAATAATATTCTTATTCTAACTGTATAATACAAATGTCAGACAAAATATCTTTTTGTTCTCGTTCTCTTTATTTTCTTATTTTCTGGTAATTTGATTTTTCTTTGATTGAAACAGATGTAGCAAATTGGTATTTCTCTGGTCAAATACAAAATATTTGACAAGTTTTCCCCACAAATGCATTGTTTAGCACAGAACCCCCCCCCCCCCCCCCTCTTATTATTATAAATAAATTAAAAATATAAAAGGTGTTTTTTGTGTGTGTTTACTTTAGATCAGACAAAGTCAGGTTACATAAGGCACTTGGTAGGTCCGCAGAGTTATGGCCCCCTGTAGAGGCTAGACCTGGGGGGAAATACACCCCTTATCCCTCCCCTTATTTCAATTCATTTTAAAATAAGGGGCTGGAGGGGTTTCAGTGCTGCACTAGAGAGGCCCTTTGAGGGAAATAAATTAAAGTCCTTAAAATAAGTAACTCATAAGGAATACAGACCATTGAATAATTGTTCAAAATGTATAACAGTTATTTAACGCATAAAAAAAGAGAATTGTAGAAAAAAATGTACCCTCATCCTATACAATCCTCTATCAAATTCCTGTGCACGTTTATATTCAATGTGTACTATTGGGATTTTAAGAGATAAGACAATGGACGATAAAGTGATATGCATCAAACAAGATTACCCCTTATGTAGATCAAAATAATTGGCTGAATAGTTTGGACACTCTACTTTGAAACATACCAATAAAAAAATTCACTAAAGGTACCCAAAGTTTTTAGAGTCAATGAATACGATAATGTGGCTATAAAAGTTTGTGTATCAGTGTTATTTCCAGTCCAATGTCCCATCCCTCCCTGACTATTTAACAATTAGACTGTACAATATCCCATCCCTTCCTGGCTATTGTACAATTAGACTGTACAATATCCCATCCCGCCCTGGCTATTGTACAATTAGACTGTCCAATATCCCATCCCGCCCTGACTATTGTACAATTAGACTGTACAATATGACCAATGAGACATCAAATTAGGTAAAAAAAAAAGTTTATACACAATAATAATTCCCCATATAAATAAATGTTCAACCCACCAGCAAAATTAAACTTATATTGAATTATTGATTTTTCGGTTTAAAACTATTTAATCTATATCTTTTTAACCAGATATTTTAGTCTTCAGAGGGGGTAGTTTTGTTTACAATCATTAGATATATCTTTATAAAATCTCCAAAACATTGAAAGGCTAAAGCTTGTAATGAGAAAACTGACTTAATATGCAAGTATGAATAAGCTGAGTAGGTAAATCCTCCTAAGATAAAGTGGATGGGAAACTGTCAATATTTATATAAATATATATTTATGTGATCAAATAATAATATTAGAATAACAATAGGTGTAAAGAAAAGAAAAAATCAAGACTCTAAGAATGGTCAAATCAATGAAAAAATATTGGATTTTAACAGAAAACAAATATTATTCGGCTGTCTATTAAAAAATCTAATTAAAGGCACTTAAAAAATCAAATTCATCAACTTGTGTATCAAATCACCCCCTGCCCCCCAGAGGGATCTAAATGGATAAGACAAGGGCCAAAAAATTGATGTATGTTCCAATGATGATACACAAGATTAACCCTGCTGTACATTACAACTAGTTTGGACACTGAACTAAATGAATCAACCAGTCATAATTCAATTGAAGTCCCCAAGGTTGTTAAACCAACGAATAAGAAAACGTTATTATAAAACTTTAAGGACTAGTGTAAAAAACAGCCAAATGTCTCTCCCTCCCTACCTGACCCCTAACATTTAATTAACTTTAGTAAATTTTCCAGTATGGCTGCCATAATGATAATCCTATTCTTTTGGCAATCGTAATTGGAATTCACGGGGTAATTTTCATCCTACTAACCACCTAAAGCCGTCTATAATACAGTGCAATACAAAAAAAACTATTGCCTATTGACCTATCCATGGTATCCCAGGAAATAAATAAAGATTCCAGACATCGGCCTTCAGTTTTGAATGACAATACAATAATGACAGACATCACAACAATGACAGGTAGAATTACAAAAGAAAAGAATTTTTTATTATTGAATTATCTTTTATTAGCGGCTACGCCCCTTATAGGTCTTTAGGGGCACTTGGGGATGGTAAAGGGAGACATCCCTCATTTTTAAATTTTAGTTTTAAAAAGATACAAAATATATTTAGGTGAATATCAGGGCGATTTCTCTTCGTTGGGTGGAGTTACCTACTCCAAAATAGTTTTAAAACCTCCCCAAGACCTATCATGTATTATACAGAATATTAAATGAGAAATACAAACCTAAAGGTCCAAGCCTGTAGTTGAACGTGACAACCACGATATCGTGAATCATCCAGAACTCAGGTCCATACCAGCAGGCAGACCCAGATCCGAACATGAAGGCTCCTCCATGGATGTACACCAGAACGGGACGCAGTCGCTCCGTGTCTATACCTGGATTAACCATACATTTATTTCATTCCAACATTTGGAGAAATATTTTTTGGTTATTTGAAATAATTAGCGCTTTAACACTAAGTTTCCTGTTCAGTACTAATAACTTCACTCACTATGATTTTAACTTTAGGTCATTTTAGATTAGGTTATATTGGGTACATAGTATCCCAGCAGGAATAGGAATAACATCCCTCCCTCTGGCAGAGTTATGCATAAAGAACAGAAAAAACTATTTATCCATCTTATTCTCAATTTTTTTTTAAATAAGGGGTGTACTTTGCTCGCTAGGCACTAAAGGGAAAGCACCATCTTTTTCAAGGTAAACTATATAAGAAATTTACTATTTTCAGGGGTAGCTATTCTAACAATCTATTCTCAAAAAAATCACGAAACCTTTTTAAGTAAGGTGTAAGTATATTTGTTTTTATGTAATTGAAGAGGGGTGGGTAAGAAGGGGAGGACAAGGGGTTGTGGGGAAATTTTCCTTTCGAATTGTTTATCTGAATATCATTCTATTTTCCCTGACTATTTTGAAAAATGATTGAAATAAATGTATTCCTGTATAATTATTTGGTTGGGGAACATAAACATTCAGGTACAGACAATCCTCTACACTTCCAGGAACCAGACCTAAGCAATAATCATCAGTGCGTCGTATTATAGACAGCTTTCCGCGGGATAGAAAAATGATAAGGTTTATTCCAGTTAAATGGTTCTAATCCAGCGTATATAATCGGTTTCGAAGTCAAACTGGAAAAACACTAGTGTTCATGAGATAATTTTGAATATACATGTTAAAGGAGGAGGGCGTTAAATTAACACCTCATAATAACCCCCTTCAAATTTGAAACAAATCAGTTTAACTCCCTCTACGTTTAAAAAGTACATTAGATTAAAAATGCTTTTATTTTATTCTTACGATCTTTATAAACTTTTTGTCTGATATTATTAGAAAAATATATTATTTTCATTAATCAAAACTTTACTTAATAAATCAATTAGACCCTTCAAAAATACTTTTCCAAGACATGAAAAAGAATACTGATCAATTGTAAACTAATCTTGTGTAAAGTGTGTTCTTATTAAGAAATTGTTATACGTCATGTGAGGTTTTAGGCTATTTACGCCACCCTTCCTCCCACAATAATGCCCATATATGCTAGGGGCAAAGCCACATTAATATTATATCTTCCTTCTTAAAGATGTAGATATTAAAGAAATTAAGAAATATACAAAAAAAATTATTAATAAAAAAAAACATGAATTATTTTTGACTTTTAACTTGTATTTTGATATTTTTCACGTTTAATTTTTACATTAAATGCTTTGGAAAGGTTTAAGAACTGTCGAACTTTTCAGAAAAGAAGGGGACGTTGGTTTGTAAATTACACTTGTAACCAAAGTATTATTACAACCTTATCTTTTTGGTTGGCTCAAAATATCGGGTACTACAAGCGGGGCGGGGCAATTTTGTGGGATGTACATCAATCTATCTTTCATTGTGTTATCCCTTATACTTCCTGTGAATTTTTAGTGAAAGACCTAAATAAAGGTAATAAAGGTCAACTAATTGGTACCTTCATCCTCCTGACCAATGCTGACTTGTGGGCACATCTTGTTCCTGAGCCTGGTGGCATCGTGGGGACACTTCCAGGGCGTGACCCGCCTCGGTGGGGCGTACCGGTTCCGCCCAATTGGCGGTCTAGCGTATGGCAAACCTTAAAATTTTAAAGTATTGCTTTATTAGCCCTTTAAAAAATGTAAAAAATCTTTTTAAATCCATTATAAAAAATTTTATGCAAACTAAGTATATATATTTAATGATATTTTAGGTGCGTTCCTTCAAAGAGCCTAGCGAGCACAGAAACCTCCCCCTCCCCCCTAATATTATAAATAAATTAGAAATAAGAAAGGGGTAATTTTCTAAAGGCTAAATTACCCCGTCCTTATTTTTAAGATAGTCCTATATAAGAAGGGGGAGGTTTCTGAGTACTAATCTCTTTTATGGGGAAATCCACAAATTTATGAAACTTAAATTTAAGTAAAATATTTAAATGAATCAAATATTTTGCCAACATTTAAATAATTTCAACAAAATTTGGAATGAATGAGTCCAAATAATTCATTGTATCTGGTAATCTATCCTCTATTCAAAAAGCACTTTTAATTTAGATTTACAGATATATAATTCAAAATGTCCGCCCGTTTGTCTGTCCGTTAAAAACGGCTTTGGGAAACGTGATTTTCTTTGCTGCTTTTTAAGATGGACAGCTAAACATTTTCATTACTGTAAAAAAGAATCCAATAAATAAAAGAGACGAATAAAAGATGACTAGTTGGTCATATGTACCTGTGAAAGCTAGGTAGAGTACTAGTTGATCATATTTACCTGTGAAAGCTAGGTAGAGGACTAGTTGGTCATATTTACCTGTGAAAGCTAGGTAGAGAACTAGTTGGTCATATTTACCTGTGAACGCTAGGTAGAGGACTAGTTGGTCATATCTCTCATCCTTAAACTTATCTTTTCTTCCAACTACAGGGCCCAAACTTGTACTGTAATACCACACAAATAATTATATTTTTATTTTTTTTAAACTGTAAAAAATATATATATTCCTTTCTCTCATCCCCATCCAACCAATTATTTTTGAAAACAAAATTGTGAAAACTCTTCCCCCTTATATAACAATCAGTACATCCGTTTAAGAGTTGATAACAGACACACATACATTTATACACCTAGGCAGACATCCTGTTACTTTAATATGAAGGATTTGCTTTAGTGTTGTGAGGATGCAGAAATAACTAGAATTGTTTCATAATATTTACAATGTAATATGTTTGTTAATGCTTTCTCATGAAATATCCATATTAGCAAACAACAAAATAGGTTGACCTATTTTTAGAAGAAAAAAAAGTATTTCTTTTCGTTAAAAAAAACATTACAAATATAAAGCTATGTTAGTCGAGTGTGCGCTTATAGTCCAGTAAGATCTCTAAAACCATCGAAACGTTTTAAACGCCAATCATAAATATGGTAGAGGGCGAAGCCACTATTATATAAAAGACAAAGTGTTAGACAAACCATTTAACAAAACAGTTTTTCCAATATATTGACAGATAACATTTTGTAAGTTTTATTGAAGAAATAAAACTATTCTCTGTATAAACAAAAGTTTTATGGAATATTTTATATTCCAATATTGAGATTGCCCATTTTTAGTAGTGATGCTACTCTTTGATACTTCAGTAAGAACGTCGGTTTTACACAAAATCGTTTCTTATGATCATAAAAAAATATTTCAACGAAAATAAAATATTGGATTTCATATATCAATAGTTAAAAAACGGGTGATGGAATAATAGGTACTTTAAGCTTTTGTAACGGCCAACCCAGGTTATGAAAGTATTAAACAATGCACGCAATTATGCAAATATGTGTAATAATATCATTATCATTTTGTATGCTTATGTTGGAAATACATATCTATCTACATAATTTGCATATAACACATTTTTCCAACCTATATTTAATAATTATAGTCTACAAAAGGCAGAATTCATCACATAAAATTTTAAAAGAAGATCAGAAATTCATCAATTTCCTATTCCTGTAAATCTGTACTAGTTGATACGCCTCTAGCCTCTATAATAGGGTGGTTAAGGTCATGAAATTAGCCTAAAACCACCATAAGACATTTATAAAGCTTTCTTAAAAAGTACAAATAATTTTCAATATTTTTTTTTAATTGGCTCCTTAATTTCTGTATAAAATTTTGAATTTTTCAATTATAAATATTAGATAAGCTTCTTTATGAATAATGTTATCCTTGATAAATCTATTCTTTTGGTTAAAAGTTTTGCAAAATCCAATTTGACGCGCGGATATGTCAAACTTTTATTTTTGCACATTTATCAAAATACAATATATACCATGGTTCCAAATTTGCAGGAAAAACGTCGCAGATTTCGAGAGATTTTTCGTGAGTTAGTGTTTTGATTTACGTTAGGTTAGGTCATATTCAATATTGGGTAGAAGGTAGTTCCGCAGTGAAGAGAAACTGCAGGTATATGCCCTTCCGAAGGGTTAGGGCACCTCAGTTTCAATTATTTTCTTCCTGGTAATATGAAACAACCTCTAAAAATTGGTAATCAAAATTGATAGTTTTTATAATTGATTTTCGGCAACCCCTCAAGATCCATCCAATTTAGTAGATTCATTCTCTTACAAACTTTATGTATGTATTACACACAGGGAGGAAGGGGATATTAGAATGTAAATTTAGTATATTTATTCTCTTACAAACTTTATGTATGTATTACATACAGGGAGGAAGGGGATATCAGACTATAAATTTAGTAGATTTATTCTCTTACAAACTTTATGTATGTATTACACACAGGGAGGAAGGGGATATTAGACTGTAAATTTAGTAGATTTATTCTCTTACAAACTTTATGTATGTATTACATACAGGGAGTAAGGGGATATTGGACTGTGAATTAAACTAATAATTAACATATCAGCAGTAGATCTTTTACGTCTTTAGTTAGGCTTAGATTTAAACCAAGGAAAGGTTCCTGTCTTTTTCAGGGAAGGGTAACTCCAAATTTAGATCAACCCGAAAAAAGTTATCCCCTTAGCAAATATTTTTTTACTTTTTCTTCTTAAAAATATAATAATTAAATTGGACAGTCGACTTAAGTAGACCTTTTGGGCATAAAAGTGTTAGTTTTTTGTTTGACTTGGTTATCTAATCAAAACCCACTTTATATCCACAAAAAAAAATGGATATAAAATACTGGACCTTCATGCATAAAAAGAGGAACAGACAAACAGAATGTTATATAATACTATTAGATCAGAAAATAGTCCAAAATCATACTAAGACTAAAACTAGATTTAAACAACAAAACCTTACTACTTTCTTTTTATAGACTATCGTTAAAAGAATATCATAAAACCATGCAGAGACTAAAGCATTAAAAATAGTCCCTTTCGTGGCAACGCCCCTTAAGGGCTTTTTAGAGGTTATTTTAGGTTAGGTTAGGTTATATTGGGTGAGATGATTGCCCCACAGGGTTAGGCAAATGGCCCCGCAGGGTTAGAGCCCCCCGCAGGGGCTAGAAATAGGAGAAAAGCTACTGTGAAAAATACGAAGAATCGCATCTTAAGTTGCGTTGCCACGATATACCCAAAATAATAATTAAGCATAAAAACTTACTGTTTTTTTTAAATATAATCGTCTTGCATGAATAAAATAGTAAAATATTATTTTGTAAATATTTGTGTCCTGCCTTATCAGAATTTCATTTTGTTTAAACTCTTCTTGACAGCTTCCATCAGTCTTCTTGTAGCTTATTTTCTCATCATCTAAGGTAAAAACAAGGATTGCAATATCTATTCCAATGAAGCTTAATACAAATAATATAAAAGGCTAAAAATAAACAACAATAGATATTGCTAATTAGTGTAATTTATATGAAAAAATTATGAAATTTGATCTGCCTTAAAATTTCTTGAATTACAGAGCTTTTATCGTTGTTCCGGTACATTAACTTCAGTTTATATTAGGTTAGGTTATGTTGGGTACTGGGTAGCCATGCAAGGTTAGAGCCCCTGCAAGGATGTAAAATAAAAAAAACTTCCCTACACCCTATTTTTATTTATTTAATAATACGAGGGGGAGGTTTCAGTGCTCAATAGCAACTTTTTTTAAAGCAGCGTTGTGCCTCATTGTCTTAGCAAACACCACTACAATAATTAAGTTAATAAAACAAACATTCAATATGTATTCCATAAAGCCAGGGGTAGCTATTCTAACAATCATTTACAAAAAAAATCACGAAACCTATAAAGTAACGTGGAAGTATATTTTGTTTTTTTATGTAATTGATGAGGGATGGGTAAGAAGGGGAAGAAAAGGGTAAGGGGTTGTGGGGAAATTTTCCTTTAGAATTGTTTGTCAGAATATCATTCCTTTTTCCCTGCATAAAGCTAAAAATAAGATCAACTTTCAAACTATTTATTATGACGAGTGACACAGTATACACCTTAAATGTATAAAAATTTCGCTTCAACAAGGAAAATCTTTTCCATAAAAACATAAAATTTGAAAGTTTCTACCTGGAAGAAGACAGTAAGCTGAAATACATCCAATCTCATTTATATCCTCATAGGTACAATCTGGCGTTGAAAATAATCCCTGAAAATGAAAAAAAAATAATTTGACAATTTTCTTGAAAAGCATATATAACTCTGCGGGGCTAACCAGTACCCTTTGCAACCTAACCTAACAAGACCTAAAGTAATAAACAAACATACGTTCCCTTACCCCTTATTTCCAATTTATTTATAAATAAGGGGGAGGGGCTTTGTGATCAACAAGGAACTTTGAGGGATAAAACTAAAATCTGCAGATGAAGACAGGCATCCTTTTTTGAGTCATGGAGGGGACATTGGACTGTAAACTCAACTGTTACAAAAAGGTTATTTTAATACGCTCATAAACATGGGATATGATACTTATCGCATCGTATAATAAACATATAAAATTGTACAATTTACAATTATAAGATTTGACCAAGTATTTAGCCCCGACATGCTGAAGGCACGGGCTAAAAAAATTGGTTTTAATCTTATGATTACACTTTTTTTAGAAAACTAAAAATATTACACGGCTCTACATAATAGTATGGCTGAGAACCGGTTCTAATCCAGTGGATATCAATCGGTTTCGAAGCCATACTGGAAAACAAATTTAACTAACCTGTAGGAGTCGTAACTTCACAAAGGCAATATCACTGCAAAAATAGATAACATATCAAATAGTGGCTTCTACTCCTTAGGCCTTTTGTTGAAAGAAGGGGAGTTGGTCAAGTCGACACTCTACTATAAACTTTAGTTTGAAAAAGATAAGTAAACATATTGAATGGGGGGATATCAGAGTGATTTCTCTTGGGAGGTTGGTGGTACCCTACCCCAAAATAGTAACAAACCATCCCTGGAACTAAAGAATCTACAATGTAAAGGAGAAAAATACCAGTACTGCGGTTAGCGAGATCCTTTGCTACACAAACAAATAATCATTATCCTAAAATATAAAGCAGTAGGAATTTTTTGTCTGTAGCGAAGGATCTCGCAATGCACTGAACCGATACTGTTCTCCTTTACAGTGTATTTTCTCATAGGTCCTGGGAAGTTTTATAGCCCCTGGGAAAATCTCCCCCCTCCCCTAAAACAACTTTTAAAACTAAAATTGTCTGAATGTTCAACATGCCTACAATGGTAACTATAAGTCTCTAGGGGCGTAGTCGCTAGTATTAGGAAAAATATTAGGTATAATTTCTTAGTCTAATTGATAATAAATATGTTATTTTCCTGATAATCCTGGTCCCAGAAACCAGAAGGTTGGCACCGAATCCAAAAATATTCTGATCCTCCTGCGACCGCTGGTCACCGACTCTTCCAGCTACTCTGTTTGGCTAAAAATATTATCATTTAACTAAGGAGGGAGGGGACTGTAAATTACACTGGTACCCAAAGTTTTATAACCTTTGTTTTCTTATCGGTTGGCTCACAACTTTGAGTACTTTTACTGAATTTGAAATGGTTGGTTCCAAACTTTTTAAGTTCTAATTTTAATCTACATATGGGCTAATTTTGTTTATCATTATTTAGAATGTACAATTCAATTTATCCACATTGTCTAATCCCTAATATCCCAGCATTCATATATTGGTTGCGGGGACGGTTTCGATGAATTTTAAGTTTATAAAAATTTTGAATATTCTTATGTAAACTGCATACAGCTAACTTTTTAGTAGCGAAGTTACTCTATAAAGCATTTTTTTCTGTCTGTCTGTCAGTCAGTCAGTCTGTAACGACATGTGACTTTTTTCAGTAGCTATTCAAAATAGACAGAAAAAAATTAAAGATATGAAAAAAGATAAAAGTTTTTGTGATTTTTCTACTAAATTTATTCTTGATTTATAACACTGAACATCTGCTTCGCTTCTTATGGATGCTGTCATCCTTTTAAAATCATATTTCCAACTTTTTCTAAATTGAATATAGGTTGAAAAGAAAAGTTTTTAAATTTAATATGTTAATTCTATTCCCTGGAACTATATGTAAGCCATTAGATACTGACAAAACTTTCAGTCTGCTAATTAACTTTGCAGTTTTTCTCATAAATGGATTAAGTCCAATTTTTGCATATTTCAAAACGAAGAATATCTACAAATAAAGACGGTCTGAACGAATTCATTTATTTTTTTTGTCGACTAGCTAGGCTTTTCATATCAAATTAGGTAAAATTTTGAACGTTTTTCAACTCTATGATAATTGGGTAAATTTTCGAGTGCTTTCCCTTAACTTTTATATCGAGCACTGAAACTAAATTTATATAAAAATCAATCACAATGTTATTATAAACTTTATTAAAATTTAAAATGTTTTAAATCCAAATGGACCTTGCCTTTTTAGTGTAGAATAAAGATATATGTACAAACTTTTATCATATGAGCTAAAAACTTTCAAAGTTTGACATTTTATATAAGATATAAAGATATCTAACAAGACAATCATGTTCAAAAGAAGCGAGTTATTTAAACATTGGGTAGTCCCTACCCCCCTCTAATTATTTTCTAAACTATTTTTTCCCTTGAGACCTCTAGTGACACTTAATGGGTGTGAGGGGGTGGGGTCATCCCTAAACTTTCAACTTTAGTTTTAAAAAGTGGAAGTTAAAACAATATTTTGAGTGGGTTATTTTTTTTCTCGGGGCAATATTTCTTGGAAGAGACGAGATACCCTCCCCTATATATACTAATATCCTTCACAACAATTAGACAGACAGATATCCCATTACTTTTATGTAAGGATTGAAAGAAAAAAATTGTTATTATACTTTTAGATTTTGTAAGTTACTATTAACAAGTAGCTGGACAAAGTGTCTCAAAAATCAGCCATGTGACGTCATAAAAATGAGGAAGATGAGAGAAGAAGTGGGAAAGAAAACTCCTTAAAAAATGGATAATCCCTCTTTTTTTTGACGTCACAAGGCTGATTTTTTGAGACACGTTGTCCAGCTACCAAGGAAATTTTTTAGTCCCTAAAGAATTACAACAGAAAAGGTGAGTTATAGAATAGACACAGTTATCATTTTTAGATGATTTCTATCTCTAATTGCAGCCGAATTAATCCAAATTAAGAACCTTTTGTTTTTCCATGATCAATTTGACAAACTGACCGACCATGTAGTATATAATTTATCTGTCTATCTGCTAAGTAATTCTAATTTTCTACCATAAAGTTTAGGAATGACCGACAGACAAACGAAGTTAGTTAAAGGTGGCTTCTGTAACCCTCAGGGAGAAAGCAGACTGTAAAATACACTGGTGACTGGTACCCAAAGTATTACATTATCTTTGGGTACTTTTATTGAATCTTTTTGAGTACAAACTTTTAAAGTAATAATTTCAATCTACAGGATGGATAATTTTGTACCATCATTGGGGATGTATAAATCAAAGACAGATTAATTTACAGAGAAGACAAAAGAATAGACAATTGAATTACATGGGGAAATTAGTGACATAGGTGAGGTACAAATCCTATCACCGGATAGACAAGACCAATAGACATCAATGATTATAAGCTTTGCTATTGTTAAAAAAAAGTTACATAATGTGATAAAAGTTAAGATTAGAAAAGTTTGTAAAAATGTGAGGTTTATTTATTTATTTATTTACAAATATCATGAAACTGTTTCAATATTTGACCATGTGTTCCTTATTTACTTTTATATTAACTTTGTATTCAGAGGGGTGGGAAAGGACAGAAATATAGCCAGAATTTATTCTGGTATAACTTAAATTTGAAAATAAAATAGACTATAATCATTCTGGGACCCATGGCAAGAGTTACTAATAAGCATAACTCAATCTATTCAGTAGTCATCGAAATCTTAAGCTATAGACAAACAAATTTTACAAATATGTAATAAGTAGCGAGTCTACTCAAAAATAAATCCAGTACGTATTTTACAAACATTGTAAGTACTAGAGTTGGGCTCGATATAATTATCTCGCTATTGGCTAGGTTTATTCAATGTTTTATTTACTTTCTTTTGGTTATCTGAATTCTGACTATTAACCCTATTCTTCCATTATCTTCTCCCTGACGATTTCTTTCTTTAAACTATATTAGGATCTTAATATTTTTATTTCAAATTATCGTCCTGAAAGGGTTAAAATGTTCAGTTAACTGTTAAATTTTAGTTCAATATCTGACCACATCACGCACGTAGCGCTAGTATCAAATTATTTTAAAACTAAGTTCTCTTTTATTTACTATATTATTAATTTAAATTTTCTGTTTTATGGATAGAAATTTAATACTTCAATATAATTCAAATAGCAATATGAAATAAACAAAATCAATTTATTCTTCATACAGTAAAATAATGGGTCTTATCATTCTGGTCAATGAGAGTTTATTTCGGATTATTGGAGCACTATGAGTTTTAAACATTTATTGCTTGGAAAACTTGAGCTCAAATATAAACATTTATTTCCTATATAGATCTGTCATGGATCTTGATGCAATAAAGCAGGCTGTTTTGTAAATGTTAAAAATTGGAAGATTTTATAAACAAAAGTTCCCGCAAATATAAGTATTAAATAACATTAACTAAGTTATATTGAGGATGATTTAAACTCTCAATAACAACACTTAGACCTCAACAAGGCATTTGACACATATGATATTTTTATAAGCTTTTCTGTACTTTGAAAAGGTTCATTTGTTGGTCTGTAGGGACGTAATTATTAGTTCTAATAAACTGCAAAAATAATTGTGAAAATATAGTTCAAATTTGAACAGCACCGAATTTTGTTCTGAATTTTTTATAAAATTGTCTTTCTTGAAGTGTTGACCCTCTATATGCATCAGGATTCGTTTGTCAAAAATTCTGAATTGACAAACAACTCCTTTGTGGATGTTACATCCTTGTTAAGCAAAACTTTTGAATACTTTAATTTACCTTTAGATCTCTGCCCTGCTTGGAAAGACTTTGACAGTTCTCTATTTCACATAGTCTAAACAAAATAAGACGAAAAAAAATACACTGTCAAATTAAATAAAATACAGGACAACGTGAAAAATAACTTAATTATGGCTAGAATAAAATATGTAAGTGTAATATTTATCCTGTCCAGTAAGATAAAATATGTATTCTGTCTGGAAAAACTCGCCACTAGCCTTCACGGGAATTTTTTTGAAGTATCATTTCATAAAACGCTATATCATATAAATAAATTGAAAAAATTGCACTTTTCATTATATGAGTTAGGTTAGGTTATATTAGGTAAATGCTAGACCCCGCAGGATCAGTGCAATTGGCAAAACCCTGTGCATGCCACAGGACCTAATAGTCTTTAAGGACAAAATTATAGTTATGTTTAACATTAAAGTTTATTGTATTTTATTTATTTTTAAAAATCAATTTTTTATTTTACCTTTTTTCATTTCCTGCTCTTATTGGACAAATAAACGCACACACCAAGCCTCTAGAATCAAATATTAGATTTGTATATTTATATCCATTGTCCTTTCCCTACATGTTCTGTAAGAATTAGGATTAAATTTTTGTCGATAATGGACAGAATCCTCAATTTATATACAATAAAAAGATTCATCTTTAGTATACTTACCCAGGATCTAAAGGTAAATACTTTTTAAAATTACAGCGGTTACGCCCCTTGCATACAACATTCTAATGGGAGCTGGTAGAAAATAGCATAAAACCATCCTAAGACTGGTGTATAAAACCAACCTGTGTGAAGCCTAGCTTAGTGGTTAACGAAATTTGAAAAAACCTTACTTCTTTATATAGCATCTAGGGGTATGTATTAAAGGTGACAGGGAATAGCATAAAACCATTCTAAAGCTTAAATCTAAAAATTAAATAGCCTAAAAAAACACCCCAGGTCCTAAATAAAGCTTACCTATTAAGGAGAACTCAATCAGTTCATTAGTTTAGACAAAAACCTTACTACTTTATATAATAAAATCTTTATAAAAGTACCTTTGAGCTTTTGTAGCAAACCTTGAGTCTTGATGGATTAGGTCACCGCTATAACATTTTTTACAAATAATTTTATAAAATTAACAGGATCTGTGTCTATTGAACACAGTAATAGTGTCTGACTGATTATGACGTAACAAAAAAAAATAGCCAATGAGAGGCCGTTATTGACCAATGGTAAAATTTATAGTGGCCTCTCATTGGCTAATTTTTTTTGTTACGTCATAATCAGTCAGACACTATTACTGTGTTCGTGTCTATTTGTTTGTCTGTGTGTAAGTATTGTCTTGCTTACTACTTTACCGATATGGTTCTCCTTTACAGTGTAGCAGGTCCAGGTAAGGTTTATAGCCCTTCTAAGAGAAATCTACCTTAGAAACAAATGACAACCACATATATTTTCTTTACTTTTCTTATAAACATAAAAAAATAAAAATAGCGGGTCGACTCATCTTTATCAAAGATATTTGTAAATTTCCCTGTGTCTAGCAACTAGACTTGCAGAGTTGAGAACAGCCCCACTGTGTTCTACAGCTACCCCCACATGGGTTAGAATCTCTCCTCCACTTCTGACTAAACTTCCTGTAATATAATATAGTTAAGAACAGCCCTACTGTGTTCTACAGCTACCCCCACATGGGTTAGAATCTCTCCTCCACTTCTGACTAAACTTCCTGTAATATAATATAGTTAAGAACAGCCCTACTGTGTTCTACAGCTACCCCCACATGGGTTAGAATCTCTCCTCCACTTCTGACTAAACTTCCTGTAATATAATATAGTTAAGAACAGCCCTACTGTGTTCTACAGCTACCCCCACATGGGTTAGAATCTCTCCTCCACTTCTGACTAAACTTCCTGTAATATAATATAGTTAAGAACAGCCCTACTGTGTTCTACTGCTACTCCCACATGGGTTAGAATCTCTCCTACACTTCTGACTAAACTTCTTGTAATATAATATAGTTAAGAACAGCCCTACTGTGTTCTACTGCTACCCCCACATGGGTTAGAATCTCTCATCAACTTCTGACTAAACTTTCTAAAATATGATATAGTTAAGAACAGCCCCACTGTGTTCTACAGCTACCCCTACATGGGTTAGAATCTTTCTTCCACTTCTGACTAAACTTCCTGTAATATAATTTAGTTAAGAACAGCCCCACTGTGTTCTACAGCTACCCCCGCATGGGTTAGAATCTCTCCTCCACTTCTGACTAAACTTCCTGTAATACAATATACAGTTAAGAACAGCCCCACCTGTCCAAGGGTGTGAGTGTGGGTTTAAAGGAATAATCCCCCAAAATTTATATTTTTTTACTCCTTACCCTATAAGATATAAAGATTATCCCCCCCTCCAAAAAAAAAGCTTGGACGTCCTTGACCCCACTGTGTGGATACTCTTTTTTAGTGTTAATCTGTACAACAATTTTGCTTTACAAAATGAATCTAAAAACAGAAATTAAAGGGTGAGCAAAAAAAAATGCGTACCTTTTTAAAATTGAAATTGCGCGGCTTGTGTTAATAGTAGAAAAATGTTATGCATATCGTTAGAACCGCTATAAAGTCTATTTTTAGGAAATATACAAACGATTCCTTTGCTACGCATAGTTTAGGAGCTACGTGTTAAAATGTCCCAACTGACTTAAAACTTGACTTGCGAGTAAATTTTGGGACATTTTACCATCTGGCTCCTAAACTATGCGTAGCACAGGAACCGTTCTTATATTTTCAAAAAATACAGATCATAGCGGTTCTAACGGTATGCGTAACATTTTTCTACTATTAACACAAGCTGCGCAATTTGAAATTTAAAAATGAAGGCATCTCTTTTTGCAAATATCTTCTCTAATTTTTAGTTATATTTTAAAATTTACTCGCAAGTCAAGTTTTACATCAGTTGGGACATTTTAACACGTAGCTCCCTAACTATACGTATCAGAGGAATCGTTCTTATATTTCCAAAAAATAGAGTTCAAAGCGGTTCTAACGATATGCATTACATTTTTCTACCATTAACACAAGCCGTGCAATTTGAATTTTAAAAAGGTACGCATTTTTTTGCTCACCCTTTATTACCTGAATTATAAAGAACGTTTCCCGCGTGTTTTGCCACCTCGCCAGCTATACCAAGTAAGCCTCCGCTTAGTTTTACAATGGTTCCCAGTATCCTGAAGTAAAAACAAGGATGACGACATACAAAAAAGTAAAGTTCACTAAAAAGCATTAACCGCGAAAGACATAACAAGACAAGCATCCGATATGGGGTTCAAATATATGCTCTAGCTGCGTCATAACTAAAGATAACTAGATAAAAGTTGCATCTACTGCTGATAGACTTTTATGATAAGAGTTTTTCCAAGCCCAAAAGAGGCAAACTATACCTTGCAATGCACAGTTAAGACTTGCAGACAAAGGTTATTTAATATTTAATAGTTAGGATGTTAGTGCCTTGGGACCTTCTATAAAGGTCTAGGACTATTCAGCCTGCCTCATAGGTAAAAATAAGAAAATATATTATGGTCGTGCAAACTATATTGTAATCTAACTTACTTATTAGATTCTGGTTGCTTTGTTGGCTGCGGTATATATCTCAGTTTTCTCGGTCCAAACCTGCAACATGTATTGCATACAATTTAAAATACTCATTTTGGTAAATTCAAGTGCCTTTTGAGCCCTGGTACCTCCCCCATCCCTCTTAATATAAATTTAGGATCTACTGCAGTTCACGGTAAAATATTACTGGTTAGCAATAGGGCCTATGAAAAAAAAGAAACTCAACCCCCCTCACCTTATTTTAAATTTAGGATCTACTGCAGTTCACGGTAAAATATTGCTGATAAGCAATATTTCCAAAAATCTATGAATTTTAAAGACTGCTAGCTGTCAAGTGTCAAACGGCTGAACGTACAGATCATACCCGCACTCCATTTTAAGCGGCATAAGAAGGCCTACAAATAATCTGGAATAGCCAAGATCCAATTATGCACAGGGAAAGTTTCACTGAAGAAAAAACGCGTAAAATAGGTCTTTTTCGCGCATTTCTCTGCACTGCGAGATAATTATGCATAATTGATTTATGGCTATTCCAGATTATTTGTAAGCCTTCTTATGCCGCTTTAAACAGTGTGTGGGCATGATCTGTACGTTCAGCCGTTTGACAGCTAGCAGCCTTTAAAATTCATAGATTTTTGGAAATATTGCTTATCAGCAATATTTTACCGTGAACTGCAGTAGATCCTAAATTTAAAATAAGGTGAGGGGGGTTGAGTACGGTGCCCTAAACCCTGCGAGTTTAAATAGTACCCCATAAAACCTAACCAAACCTGACCTATAGTCATAAACAAACCCCCCCGCCTTATTTTAGAAAATAAAAGCTGGAAAACAGTGCTCAAAAAAGTACTTTGTGTAAAAGTTACAGTTTTCAACAGATTGATAAGATAAGGGTAACAACAACAATAAAAGCAAAGCTTAACAAATCAGACGGAATTATAAAATCATTAACAAATGTTCCATCGCATTAAGTATTCAACAATTCAATTTAGAAGTCAAGAATTCCGAATAAATTCATCATAAGATAACTCAATTAAAGGGTGCAGAATATGGACATACTCCGCTTTCAAGACTTGATTATGGAGAAGCTTCGCTTGTAATATTATATTTTAAAAAGTATATTACAAAAACTAACTGTTACAGGAATCCTCATACTTTAACACGATAGAACAATTCAAACCGACCCTAGTGTAGAAAAACTTCGCTTTCAAAATACCTTTCAGGTAGACGTAATGTTCTTCTGTCTGCTGGCGAGCTCTCCAGAAGTTGTCTGACCGCCTCATCCGCAAACATCCGGGATTTTACTCCCTTTGGTCCTCCTAGAAACAATATATCGTCAAAACATCAAGGCCAGACGTTTTAATTGTGCTGGATTACATGTTCTTATGCTAATCAATAAAACACAAAGATGACAATAAGTTTCAGCCGTCTATCTTTTATTTAATACGAGAAAATCATGTTTCCCCAAAAACGTTTCAGTTAGACAGACGAATATTTCAAATTATAGAGTAACTTTGCTATTAAAAATATTTAATAAACTGTTTTTAAATGTTCTCGTATGTAAGTATAAAATCTTTTTTTTTTTTTTGTATAGGCACAGTAACATGCACAGGGTTTTCCAGGAGGGTGTAAAGCTTAATTGTCGAAAGAAAGAAAGAAATTATATTCTTATGTTGTGTTTACATACCCCTACTACCCGCTAATGGATTTAATTATTCAACTATGCAATGCATATTATTGGATATAAATAACTTACTTAAATGAAGTTGAAGTTTGGATTTCCTAAAGTATAATTCCTCTTCTCTAATGTAGACATCATCTTTGCTGGTCGTTGTGTATATGTCGTCTTCTCTACTCTGTGTATAAATGTCGTCTTCTCTGCTTTGTGTGTAAATGTTTTCTTTTCTGCTTAGTGTGTAGATGTCGTCTTCTCTGCTCTGCGACTCGCTATTTACGAACAATGCCAAAGAGAGAACTACGAACACCTGAAATAAATATTCTATTTTTATTCTAAGAATTATAAGTAAAGAAGATTATTTTTCATAAAACTAATGCCTTTTTTATAAATTGTCTTTTTGTTTACATTCAAACAAACCAAATACAACGCATGCAACAGACACACTGACAGACAGACAAACTTTTTGGAGACTATTGTTTCGGAGGTCCCAAGGGACCAGATAGCATTAAAATAAAGTTTAAATTAGTGTAAAATGTAAAACATATATTTATTTTACCTATGCATAAAAATATAATACAGAATTACTCTTTAAATAAAGTAAAAATAGCAGGACTTTGCAGCCGCGACGAATATATGGTAATCGTAGATTACCATATTTTAATTAGGTTTAGACTTCCATCTGATTTTTTAAAATGTAAAAGGTTGATATCCCTTAGGCCTACAGGCAGCTTAAACGCCGCTGCCGAGCCCTGATAAATACAGGCTGGTATTCTGACCCTGTGTATGGAAATTATAATATTGAACTACCGACCGATTTAAAAATTTCCGCTAAAAGAAACCGATCAAGTGTCTCTTAGTCAAAAGACAGGGAGTCAAAAGCCCACCTTATTATTGGTCAACTTCTGAGAGAAAAAAGACAAAAGCAAGGGGCTGATTTTAACGGCAAATTTTAAAGTTCAGACAATCCAAAATTGTGTCATCCTGCGTATGGATGTAAGTCTGTTATTCTTAAGAGTAAGACGTATAAGCCTTTTAATTTTATAATCAATTCGAATATATATTAAAAAATAATTGAATGAAAGGTTGCGTGAATTTTTATTCTAAAAGTATTTTTTCATTGATTCATTTTCTTTATGTGCAGAAAAAAGCTAATGGTCTATGAAAAAAAATGGAATGCTCCTTTAAGTGAATTATTTTACAACATTATATAACTTTGTAAGGTATTTTAGAATGGCTGGACCAAGTTGTTCAAGAAAGCAATGAATGGTTTTATACTATACAGTAGTAAAGTTTATTTAATTCAAAGCAAAGCATCTCTAAGTGTGTAAATACTGGAAGTGTTAAGTTGTGTTTTACCGACAATCTTAGCATATAGCTTGAGGTTGTCTCAGACTAATAATTAGGCCCCTAGAGACTATTGCCCCAGCCACTTATAATGTTCAAAAAGACTGTAAGATCGAAAGTTATGATTACTTTCTTACATAAAAATTATACACATTAACATTTTTACAGTTTTAACTTTAGCTTGCAGTGGAGTAGGTCGTATATATTAGGGATCTTAAGGGATATGACAATAAACGATAAATGTACGTTCCTAATTAGGATAAAAAACTACCCCTTGTCAGAATAAATTTATCAAAAAGTTTAGCATCTAAAAGATTGGAAACAGCCAATTAATTCAAAATTCAACAAAAGTGGCCAGAGTTCTTGGTACAACGAATAAGATATCGTCCTATTATATACAGAAACAAGCTTTTTTGTCTGTAGTGAAGGATCTCGCTAACCATTGAACCAATATGGTTCCCCTTTATAGTGAAGATTCTTATAGGTCCTGAGATGGTTTTAGGCTGTCTTATTTTTTATAAATAAGACTTGGTCCGGTTTTAAAATATTTTTCTGCCCTTTTTTATATCCATTCGTATATAGAGCCCCTAGATGATAGGGGCGTAGCCTCTAGTGGTTATATAAAGGTAAAATACCAGTGATATTTACAGTCTAATGTTTTCTCCCCCCTGTATGTATAGTATATGTATTACATATTACATTTAACATACCACCACAAAAGGAGACCCTGTACCATCATTTTTTTTTGGGGGGGGGGGCAACAAATTCTCAATTGGGGGTAAAAATATTATGAGGGAGGAGATAATATAGTTTTGTGGGTAGCTATGGTACCCAAATTGGACGTTCCTAACTGTAACATTGGCTTTAACCCAGGGAGTAGTAGTGAGTCTTCTCCGCCCCAACCCCTTACAATAAAAAATTAAGGAGCTGGTAGAATTTTGGCCAATACTGTTTGGAGGGTTTAACTGTCTTTCAAAAAAAAAATATAAAACACCCTAAGACCTTCATATGGAGAATCTAAACGATCTAATGGTTATCAAATCTCTTGGTACAGTAAGAAAAACAGACATCCTACATCTTATATCTAAGGATTTTCAAAAGTTATTCTCTTTAACTTTTTGATTTCCTAAATCTGCTATAATTTTAAAACCCTCTTACGCGACATTGTTCCTTTATACAAACGTTGTTTCCTAATATCAAAGTTGAGGAGTTTACTTTAGACAAACAAATACTAAACATAACCACAAACAGCTAGGATATTAAAGACTCGTGCATATAATATTTGTTTATTTGCAAGCGAATGTTTCTGTAAAAATTCCCATCAAATCATTTCCTATTAATTATACTTGAAAGGGTGAAGAAATACTATTATGTTAATTTTTCTTATTTTTACTAAAATCACACTTTAGGCAAATTTATATTAATATTTATTTTTAAAGTTTTCTTATATTATTGTTCCGTCTTTATAAAATTAAAACATGCCCCCCCCAAAAAAAGTAAAAGTTTTTTATAGTATTATCATAGTGAACTCTTACCGTAATTCACATTTTTTCTTAGATATCTTATAAAAAGATTTTTAACCCATTTCAAGTTTATTGATGAGCCTTTGTTAACAAAAATATTGTTGGAATTCTATTGCTGCTATATATTGTTCTTGTCATCTCTGTTATTAAAATAATTTTAAGCAGCCAGGCTACTCTATAATTCATTTTGTATGTCCGTCCGTCCGTGCGTTAGTTCGTAATGCGATGTGATTTTCTCGGCTGCTATTCAAAAAAGATTCAAAATACCACTGAAAAACTACTATATAATTTACTTATTACATCTGTCTGTCGGTTATGCTACAAATACATAAAAAAATTATACATACAAAAATATGAACGGTTTAGTGATTAAATAAATTAATTCTTGATTTATGACCACTGGACGTCTGATCTTTACATCACTTTGATCGTTTTTTTAAACATCCCATGATTTATATGTGCTTCGTTATTTATGGATAAAGTCATCTTTGTTTAAGTGTTGTTGTTTTCTATAACTAGTTGTTGCTACCCTTTTTAAGATGATGTTTAAAAATCTCTATTGCTTTCTCCATTTAATGGTTATTGATGGCTCTTTGTTGAACAAAAGTCAGCAACAAAAAAGTGTACATCTTTCAGGTGCAACCATAATTGAAGGATAGGTCAACACAAGATTAATATTTCTCTAGATTTCTAGAAATGTATAGACTTTTCGAATTTGGACGAAGGATTTTACCAAGAATGACAACAACCAAAGTAGCGAAGCACAAGAAATCTTGGAATGGATGAACGGACAAAGTCGATTATAGAGCAGTTATTCAGTAGTAATAACAAAGAAAATAAAGTGAGAGACTATGCAAAACTCATAGTTTATGTCTTATGAAGCATGACAAACAAACATGCGGACAAACAAAAGTATAGACATATGAGCATTTGTCATAGTAATCATCTCTGAAAGTTTGCTTTATCTATCTTAAATAGATGCCCTGAAAATCACATTTCCCTCATAGCATTAGAGGGAGGAGGGTAGTTTCAATGCTTAACCTGAACTATGTGAGAAAGCGCCAAAATACGGGATAAGATTTTTTTATAAAAGCTACAATGGAAATTTAACACACAGAGAGGGGTCAATGGGATTTTAATTATACAAGTCCCTAAAGTCCTATTCTAACGTTTTCTTATTCGTATGCCCAACAACTTTAGGGACTTTAGTAAATTCTGATTGGTTGATTGATTAAGTTGAGTGTTCTAACGTATTAAACATTAATTCTAATTTACATAAGATCTAATTTTGAGTATCATTATTTTACATAGGTCATTGTCTGATCCCTTTAGATGCCTGGAAATTTTATCTTGAACTTGCATAAAAACTAGAATTATTTTACATAAAGGATTAGCACCCTTAAACAAAAGATGAAATTAAATTCTTATCCTTTAAGTTAAACAAGGATATATACAACAAAAATTGCAATGTTTGTTGTCCAACAAGCTCATATGAGAAGAAATAACTTTTTAAGTTTACGCCTAATACCGTAATAAAGACTAAAGACGTATAATTTATACCTACTGTTGCTATGTCAGTTAGTAATTCAAAACAAGGGCTGACAATTAAAAGAAGATGTGCAATATTGAGGCCTACTACAAAGGTCTGGCCCTAAGTTGTAATCAACCATCCCTAGAGGCAGCATGTCGGAGCCGTTAAATTTTGATGCGGCTCCGGCTCCAGCTCCAGCTCCGACTCCTACCTTAAAGTTAATATATCAATTTTTGTTCATTATTGAATTTGATAAAATAAAATAAATAATATAAAATATTTTGCTTTTATTTGATTAAAGCTATATAAAAGTAGAAGGATGTGTGTCTATTTGTTAAGTAACAATAGTTTTTTCAGTTTATTATATGGAAATAGACCGTTGCCAAATTATAATATTAATCAAAAAATCATTTTTAGCTAATCTGGAGCCGGAGCCGTTTTTAACGAAAAATACGGCTCTGGCTCCGGCTCCACCAAAAATGTTGCTGCTCCCGGCCCCGGCTCCGAAACGCTGCCTAGAGGCGGCATGTCGGAGCCGTTTAATTTTGATGCGGCTCCGGCTCCTACCTTAAAATTAATATATCAATTTTTGTTCATTATTGAATTTGATAAAATAAAATAAATAATATAAAATATTTTGCTTTTATTTGATTAAAGCTATATAAAAGTAGAAGAATGTGTGTCTATTTGTTAAGTAACAATAGTTTTTCAGTTTATTATATGGAAATAGACCGTTGCCAAATTATAATATTACTTTTAAAAAATCATTTTTAGCTAATCTGGAGCCGGAGCCGTTTTTAACGAAAAATACGGCTCCGGCTCCACCAAAAATGTTGCTGCTCTTGGCTCCGGATCCGAATCGCTGCGGCTAGAGGTATCAATCAAGACGTATATATCTCTTTACGACGTAAGTACAGCCAAACTGACTTGTACAGTGAACTTTAAAAGAAGCTACGCTCCTACAATTCTGGTTTATTGTGTAAAAATATGATAGTAATCATGTACGTATAAAAATAATTCGAGTTAAATTCATTTAAACAACAAAGGCAACTGTGTCCATGAATAGCACAGATATTAAGGGATAAGATAGTGAAAGATGAACTAATGTAAAATTATAGGTTGAAAAGTTTGGACACTACTAGTTTTAAACCAACCAATCAAAATTAAACAACCAAATCACATAAATAACGTTAGATACCGTTCATTTAATTTCAAGTTCCTTAAAGCCAAATTCGTGGCTGCCTCAAAGCTACACAGCTGAGTGCGGCTGAAGCAAGCCTTTACTATATAAAAATCATAATGGTTTATTCTGAACTAGCGGCTTCGCCCCTAGCCTCTAGGGGCTTTGTCCCAAGAGGTAATTAAAAAAAAATAAAAAATTGGAGCTGCAACCACTAATTTGAAACTAATTTTTTTAAAAAGTGAGAGGGATATTTTTTTTTTTTTTTTTTGGGGGGGGGAGGGTTTTGGGGTTGTCACACCCTCCAAGAAATAGCCTAAAACCACCACATGACTTTACTTTTTAAAAGTTATTTCTAATTTTGAATTTTCAATAAAAAAAAAACATTAAATGACCCAAAGAAGTACAAAATCTAGTTGGATTCTATTGCCATAATTAAAATTGATTTTTAAAATCACAAAAGAAACCATAGGCATGGCAAGCCTGTTTCTTTTGTGTTGAAAGCATGACTCAAATAGAAATTTTATTGTTAAAAGAGTTACAAAGGTTTTGTAATCTACAAAAATAGTACACTTTTAGCATCGGTGTTTATACGAAACACAAAATATAATTAGCTAAGCCCCACCAAAAATACAAAAAAAAAACAATGCTTTGGTCCATTAAAAGAAGCGACTAACCAAATAACATAAAAAAATCTTGTCTGTTCTAATACCTTGTTTCAAATTATCGATAGACACTGGACAGACCAAAATGATAAATTTGCTTTTTTTTATTTTTTCTGCTTCACAAAGTCACAATTTTTAGGTTGATGAACCGTAAAAATAAATTGATATAATGAAAAAAATTAAATTAAAATATTTAAAATTGTTTCTTTATAAGCATTTACATTTTTTGTATGGCCCCTTATTTTTAAAATTCAGCATACCAAAGGCCTATCTAAAGAAAAGCCATACCTTTCGCCAGCCTTTATTAGACAGCATTAGCTTCTAGGTTTTTATAACTTATAAATAACGCTATTAAAATAATGACATTACGATTCCGTGTAATATTTACATATTAGAAGCAAAAAGTTAGACAGGGTGATTTATCCCAATATACTAAATAAAGTATTTTGCCACGTAATTTATAAAAAAAAATTTATTTTTTTATGAATGGCATCGTAAAAGATGTAAATTGTACATATAATATCTGGAAATCACTAGAAAAACTCTGAAAAATTTGGCTGTTATGCTATAAAAATTATGTATATAGCATAAAGAATTCATAGTTAACAACTGTATCCATAAGTAGCGAAGCACTTTTTAATGAATAAAATAGGAATAGTTCTGCAGAGGTTTTGATTAAGTAATAGACATACTATCTCTCTCTACTGATAAAGTAGAGAAGATGCACATTGGTGAGGGGAAAACATCCCTCACATAAAAATCAAATATTATGCTTTTTATAAATTTACACAAACCTATTTTTGAACCACCGACTACTTCACCCTTTAAAAAAGTTTTTTTGGCCCCCGTGGGTAATCTCACCCGACCTTAACCTAACCGTAAAAAGCTTTTACATATCTTCTTTTCAGGAAGCCGTTTATATGAAATTTGAGTATAACTGATTTTATGAAGAAATTTCATATTTCAATATCACGAAGAGTAAACTACTAGTCGAACGGTTCTATAAGAAATAGATTAACAAAAAATGCCTCTATTTTAGATAGAAGCTGACACAAGCACGTCTGCCCAATATAACCCTTAATAACAGACAGACTTACAAAGTGTGTTATATAGAAGCTTTGCTACTAAAAAAGGCGTATAAAGATTTTCTGCAAAATTTATTCTTCATTTGTTAATGGCAACCGTTCAATTTCAAACTGAAATTTTTGAGATTAAATTTATGAAGAGTTGTTCGATTTATTTCAACTTTTGAATGCGGTTTCCTGTATTAATAAAATATAGTGGTAGTCTAATAATATAAGAAGTAAATATGTTCCTTTGAAATGTATATTATCTTTAAAATTTAAATATCGCCAAATTTTCATTTCACAATTTTAAAAATTGATTGCTTGAATACATACAAATGTACAGAAATGTTAATTGTTTGTTGTGCTTCGTAATTATGGATGTTGTCATTCTTATTACTACATATCAGGTAGGGAAGGAACACTGGACCATAAAATATACTAGTTATCTTATTCATTAGCTCAAAAAACTTTGGGTACTTTTAGTAGTGTGTTCTACTAGTAGTGTCTTAATATTTCAACTATTAATTTCGATCTACATAAGGGGTAAAATTGTTTTTCATCATTGGGATATATGTAATAATATCGTCTATTATCTTATCCCTTAAAATCCCTGCAAGAGATAGACTTACGAAACCATTTAAGCATGTTTGAATGTTATGAAAGCTAATTTAAAATAATTATAAATGTAGAAAGTGCCCGAGGAGTTATAAACCACTATAGTAGCCATTGGGTAAAGGATAGAGTAAAATTTTGTTTTATAAGCATTTTTAGTTGCGAAGCTACTCTATAACTAGGAAAATCCAAGAGGTAGGGGTGGAGGGATGATTCCCCCCCCCTCCCCCAGAAAAATAATTTTCTTTGTATATTAAAAATTTTCACATTTTAAACCAAAAAATCTTTTAAAATAATTACTTCTAGCTTTGTATAATACGTTTTATCTAAGTAATTCAAAGCTTATAATGGTAAAAGATTAGCAGAAGACTTTAAATTCGATTACCACAAGAGTTATCTAAAAAATTAGATTGGCTTTTAATTCATAGATATGTGTAAATGGTAGACCTTCTCACAGTCACCGAAGCACTCAAGTTCACCCCACCTGCTTATTTTGAAGGGGAAAAAACGTATTTTGTTTCTTGCTGTTTTTTTCAAATGAAAATATAGTTGTAGATTTTATATTATCATTCAAGATGTATATGATATGATTTTATCGTATCATGGACAGAGTTATCCGTGGATAAGAAAATTGAAATTCATAGAATCAAATCTTATTTTTTTCAGTCTATGTCAGTTTTAATCTTTCAGAAGTTCATCAGATAGGAAGGGGGATGTTTGTTCCATTATTAGATTCGAGGGATTGTGCCTTATAGATATATAATATTTCTTAAAATCTAACAGTAATTTTAACAGAAAAGTCATAAATAAAGAATTTAAATTAACTCAAGTGCAAAAGTTTTACAAACTGTGCTTTTACCAATGCGTGAATTTTTCAAATATTAATATTTTATCATGAACGGAAATGCAACTTATGATTTGAATATTTATTTTGAAAAAAAATTCTTATTACTTACCCTACAACAACAATTATCATCAATGTAGGAATGTTAGAATTGTCCTAAAGATTTTAAACTCCATATGCTTATTTGTGTACAGAAAGCATAGCAACTCTTTAGTCATCAGAAAGTCCGAATGTCCATTTAAAAAATGAAGATATTTTAGAAATTATTATCCTGTTTACTAGATTTTTAAAATATGGATTCCTGGGACAATTGTCATTATTGTTTGTAGTTAGGTTGAAGCCAGCTGTAACCAGCAACTGAATTAAATCGAGAAAAAAATCGTATTTCGGCTGATTTTGGGAGAATGTCCAAGAAAATATCAAGGTAGCACCCTCCCCCCCACCCCCAAAAAAAATAAAATAAAGAGAAGCTGAAATCAAGAAATGTTTTTTTGAATCAATTCAGTTGTTGATTATAATTATACCTGGGTTGAAGCTATAATTAGGACCATTAATTAAGTCGATGCAGGGAGTACATAAAAAATGGTTAGATAATTTGTACATCAAATTAAAGCCAATAATTGATCATTTACTTGACTAGTCAGGTTAAATTAAATAAAAAAGTGCAAAAACAAAATTGGACACGGACATTTAATCAGCAATTCTTATAAAATCCTTACCCTATAAGGATTTGAATATAATATTGAAAGTGACTTCCTTTTTGCCCTCTATACTCAAGTACCATTGGTCAATTACAGTGTACACTGGCCTCTCATTGGTTATTATTTTTGATGTCATAATTTGTGCCGCCAATTTTACTAGCTTCATAATTTATATCTGCATCTGTGAGCAATAAGCAAAAAGTTTTCCTAATATTTACATATTTAGTAAATTAATAGCAGCATAGCCAGTCTATAACTACAAAAAGGTTTAAAATTTTATATTTGATTTTGTCTTTTTTATTACTCTTTTCTTATTAGCAGCGAGGCTACTTTATAGTTAGGGAGTGTAAGTACGCAAGTCTCTAACACAATCTTAATGTTATAAATTGGTTTATTTGATTAATATTTTTCTTTTAAAAATTTTGAAAAAGTTTCGCTCCTACTATTTGTATAAATATTTGATTTAGTTCATGCACCAATAATATTTATTACTTGTTGTGCCTTCATCTCCGCACAGGTTTCTTATAAAATCAGCAAGTAAGGGGACATTGAACTGTATATTATACTGGTACCTAATTGGTACAATTGAAGATGGTTAAAGTCCCTCCACAGATTATGACGTCATACGATAGAATAGCCAATGAGAGGCCAGTATATACTGTAATTGACTAATGGTAAAATTTATATTGGCCTCTTATTGGTTATTCTATCGTATGACGTCATAATCTGTGGAGGGACTTTAATCATCTTCGGTACAATTTATTATATTGATCGTTGCTACCAAAAAAAAAATTGTACTTTCATTGAATTTTTATTGATTGGTTTCAAACTTACCAACCAGAAGGGATAATTTTGTTATCATCTTATTTTTTTTTAGATGCGATTGATAATGATTATTTTTTACTTGAAATATATTTCGGAATGTTAAAATAGACTTTTTCATTTTAAATTGGGTTGGTAAAGATTTCTAACTGAATAATCGTCTTGTAAATGCATATTAATTTATCAACCAGTGTCTTATCCCTTAAGATCTTTGGATAAATCTTAATTTGAATAAATCACTTATTTTACACTAGCGGCTTACCTAGCCTCTAGGGGCTTTGCCCCAAAAGGTAATCCAAAAAAAATTAAGTATTTCTGGTGCTGTTATTTATTTTGAAGTAGTTTCCCCAGAATTTTTTTTTTTTTTTTGGGGGGGGGGTGGGTTGGGGGTGTCCCACACCCCAAGAAAATAGCTTAAAACCATAACAGGACCAAAAGGTATATACCCTGAAGAGTAGAATCCGATCGGTTCAGTGGTTACCGAGATCTTAAGGGACAGACGGACAAACGGACGGACAGACAGACATCATTCTACTTTGTATTATAAATTAGCAAAAAACGTTCCTCATAAACGGTAAGATCGACAGAGCACAGAATCTTTGGCAATTTTGAAAAATTAACGATAGACCGACGGACCAAGTAAATAATATACTGGATGTAAAGTGCTATAGAAAATATTCATAAAAATTTCAGTCGTCCATTTTGAATAACAGCTAAGAAATTCACGCTTTCTCCATATTATTTCTTACAGACAGACGGATGTACGGACAGACATTTCGTTACAAACAAAAACTTTTAGTCATGCAACTTGGCCATGTATTCATTACGGTATTGATAACGCTCTTTTTAATTCTCGGTTAGCAATATTGTCTGAAGTGACTTTTAATTTGATGAAACAAAAAATGTTATTACTTACAATTTAATTTGGAGGGGGGGGGGGGGTGTAAATCTACAAAATTTCTATAATATTTGAGGGGTGGGGGTTATCACAACTTTTAACTCCAACCTCAAGGGCCTTCCCTCCCTCTGTAAAATTCGGTAATTGTCAGGGATTGGACAATAAAATTAATTAATGTAAACCCCGAAATATGAAAAAAAAATTTCAACCCTGTGTAGATTTAAATATTGGAGAAAAATTTGAACACTGGTGCTTTTGTACAACCCGGCCAATCAAGATTTAGAATTACACTCCAAAGTTTTTAAACCATTGAATGACAGAACGATTTTATAGAGTTGGGGAGGGAGGAGGGTATTTTTATTTTCCATTGTCCCCTTCTTTTCTGGATAAAATTTAAACAATACATGCAATATGCAGTATCACTGCTTATCCTCCCCCCCCCCCATCTGTTCTTCCCTGGGTTGTGGTCAAATTAAGGAAAAGGAACTAATATTCAGCGATTTGAATTAATATATCATGTTATAATTGTGCTTTGCTGATACTTTAAGATTTCTATGATATTTTTGTGTATTACAGTATTCATTTCTATGAATACTTTCAGCTACCCTAGCATCTAGTGGTCTAGAAATATGGTTTTAGGCTTTTTTCCTGTCCCCATCGTTCCCCTTTAAATCCAGCATTCCTAGATGACAGTGGCGCAACCGCTAGTGATAAAATCGAATATCATGCCTATTTAGAAAGACCCTAAACCCTATTAAAGTTTCAAATTAGCAGCGACGTAAGAAACCGTTCCAAACTTCAAACTGTATTTTTATAGGCCAGTTTTCCTTCTATTCTTTATACATATATTTTATGAGCTTTTTTTCAAATATCTGTCCTAAAAATCTTCAATTGTATCTTTTTTATAACTGATTCTACTTAAATTTATGGACTGGGATATGAACAAGGCTTCTGAAGAAAAAATAATTTTGCCTAACATTGTCCTTTTTTACTTTAAAAAAGTAATGTTCTCTCTTTCAATGCAAATCAATATATTTTGTCTCAGCAATGATCATATTTGCAAACTATTTTATTTATTTAATTTATCTAAACTAGGTAGGTGATAAGGTCCTAGAGGTCTCTAGGGGCATAAGTTTTTAGTTTTGAAAGAAAAGTAAACAAGGATGACAGCATCCATAAGTAGCAAAGCTCAGAAATTATGAATGTATATTATGAATATATTTACAATATACCAGTGTCATCCTATATATTTGATGAAATAGGGAAATGACAAAAACTTCAAAATCACGCAACCTTTCAAGCACGAAAAATGAAAAATCTAGGAATCGATCTAGCACCACAATTTATAAACAAATCTTTATGAAACTTGATGGAAATATGTAGAATATGAGCATATTCAATCCCTGATAATTTTAGCCGCAAATCCTGAATAGGAATTGAGAAAAGAATAGAAAACCTAAAAATCTAGGAATCGATCTAGCACCCCTATTAATATAAAAATCGTAATAAAACTTATGTAAAATATGTAAAATGTAAATTTAAGCAATCCCTGAAAATTTCAGCCCATTATTTTAAAAAGGAGTTGAGAAAATCAGAAAAACATCACAGTTATGGAATCTCAACGACAAAGATTTTTTTATCCAATCTTGACAAGTGAGGTATTTTTGGAAAGAGGAATATATATAGAAAACGCCTGTGAAAATTAGAAAATCCGCAGAAATCATATTTGCAAGTTATTTGCAAAAATCTGCAATGCTAATTTGCAAAATTAATTTCATGCCTTAAATGACTTATTTAGAAAAAATCTTTTTATGAAATGTGTTTATTTATAAGCTTAGAACATACTTAGGGCAAAAAAAATTTCTTTAGTGTTACTTTTTTCACCTTATATATGAAAAAAGCAGTTTCTCACATTTTATGATAAAGATGGTATAGGAACAAAAAATATGATTTTTCTTGATGTAAACACAATAATTGGCATAAAATCTATCATCCTAAATGTAAAAATCAGATATAGAATCCTTTTTAGAGCTAATATAGTGCAAAAAGTAACCAAGACATTTTTGCAAAGTATGAAAATCTGAATAAAATAGTTCTTTTTGCTTTTGATATACATATCAGATAAATGTATATAAAATTAGTGATTAAAAACTTTAAAACATGTTATAAGTTTTTTCAACACTGTCATTGATTAAATTGCACTTTTGGGTTTAAGAATTACCAAAGTAGTGCATAAAAACTCTTTTTATGGTGTAATTAAACAAAATAAATGCCAAAATAACCAACTACAAAATGGTCTACTGCATTATAAAAAACGCCTAATTGTTGATTTTAATTTATTTTGTTTAATAACTTAATAAAAAGAGTTTTTATGTTCTACTTTGGTAATAAGTAAACCTAAAAGTGCATTTTAATCAATGATAGGATTGAAAAAGTTATAACTTGTTTTATAGTTTTTGATCACTAATTTTATATACATTTATCTGATATGTATATCAAAATCAAAAAGAACTATTTTCTTCAGATTTTTATACTTTGCAAAAATGTCTTGGTTACTTTTTGCACTATTTTTGCTCTAAAAAGGATTCTATATCTGATTTTTACATTTAGGAAGATAGATTTTATGCCAATTATTGTGTTTACATCAAGAAAAAACATATTTTTTGTTTCTATTCCTTTTTTTATCATAAAATGTGAGAAACTGCTTTTTTCATATATAAGGTGAAAAAAGTAACACTAAAAAAATTTGTTTTGCCTTAATTATGTTCTAAACTTATAGATAAACACATTTCATAAAAAGATTTCTTTTTAAATAAGTCATTTAAGGCATGAAATTAATTTTGCAAATTAACATTGCAGATTTTTGCAAATAACTTGCAAATATGATTTCTGTGGATTTTCTAATTTTCATAGGCGTTTTCTATATATATTCCTCTTTCCAAAAATACCTCACTTGTCAAGATTGGATAAAAAAATCTTTGTCGTCGAGATTCCATAACTGTGACATGAAAATGTAGGAATCGATCTAGCACCCCAAATAACAGACGGTTGGACAAAACAATGTATAGATTAGATGTGCATATGTTATAAGAATCTTCACTAAAAATTTCAGCTTTCTATCTTTTATAGGAGCCGAGAAAATCACGTTTCCCCCACTTTGTCTCAGACGGACAGACGGACGGACAGACGGACAGACGGACAGACGGACAGACGGACGGACATTTCGAATTATAGAGTAGCTTCGCTACTAAAAAGGTATTTGAGGATAACTTTTCAAGGAGCAATTTAACTTATAATAGCTCCTTTTACTTATGGACATTTTCTGGTCGTATGAGAAGCTAAAGGAGAAGATAAAGAAGAACCATATCGGTTCGACGGACAGTGAGATCTTTTGATAAACAAAATCTGTGAATAATTGTTCTTGTCCCTTGGTATTAAACATGTTAAATATTACTTTGACAGTTATGTTTCCCTAACTGACCAACACATAACTTTTACACATTAAAAAAAATAATTATAACTATCATTATAAGCTTTTGTTCTAGTTTTCTTAAACTTAACTTAATGACCATTTAAAATACATATTTTTCAATTTTATGAGTTATAATTTCGGTTTTCTGTAAATTCAGTTAATAATTTTTAGAAGCGTAGCATCTCTATCATTAACTTATATGCTTATTCTATAACTGCCTTTATAAATAGATGGAAATAAAAACAGTGCCTTTCATTTTTAAAGCTTTTCTTGGGATAATTATAAGTAAAGAATTGGCTATGAATATTCAAATTTCTTAGGATAAAGTTAGCTTCCTAGAAATTATATCCTCGAAAAATAAATTAAGGCGTTTTTCTGCTATGGCATCCCTATTTGAGTTTGACAAATTATGGGGTTACATAAACTACATGTATCTCTGTTTTAAAATTATAAATATAAATGAATTTTGAATGATATTTAAATGTATGTATACATTCTTTATTAATGTTAGAATTTTTATTTAAAATTTATAAACAATGCTCTCCTTCAAATTGCCTTGAGAGCAACAAACCCCTCCTCCATTAAAATAAATTGAAAATTAAATTCAAATATTTAGAACCTAAAACAAGGACTACAAAATATTATTCCTTTATTTTTGCTGCGCTTCTTATGGATATGATTATTATTGTCATAAAATTAGAAGATCATTTATTTATTATTATTGGTTGTAAATAAGAAGATAATAAATATATAAGTAGCATTTTAACTGTAATTAATTGACAGCTTCTTATATTTATTGCATCATTGGATTTATCATATTAATCTTGTTTAAACATTTCCTACTATATAAAGTAGTAAGATTTTTTTGTCTGAAGCTAAAGATTTGGAAATTGCTCGTCAGATTGGGTTGTTATTTTTTTAGGAAGCTTTATAAATGTTTTGGTGTGGTTTATGTTTTTTTCTGACCTTTTCCGCTCTTCCCTAGAGGCTAGTATGCTATAAAAGTAGTAATTATTTTTGTCTCAAGCTAAAAACCTCGAGAATTGCCAGTTTGTATTTATTGTACTTTTCAGAAAAACATTATACATATGACTTTGAGTGGTTTTAAGCTATTCTACTTACCTACCCTATCACTCTTAGAGAATAAAACAATGATGAAAAAATGCATAAAAGTGAAGATCATTGAATCGGGAAAACAAACCTTAGTTATTATAAATATACTTCTGAAATCTGAACAAAATTTGAAGTTAATATTTCATAAAATTGCATTTTATTTTAAAAGTTTTTTTTTAAATGAGGAAAAAGAGGAAACACGCAATTATCTCGCATTGGCCTTTCCCTGATTACTATGATGTACTTAATATGTACTCTGGAGCAAGTAAAATTATCATACTAATGGATGTAGAACATATGTGGATATGACATGTGAAAATTGTTGTCAATTTAGCTTGCTAACATGGATCTCGTTTATTGGCCAGTTTCTTCATCCAGTAAATGGGGAGGGGATGGGGTTTAAAGGGGGAATCATTATTTTAGCCCGCTGCAAGTTTCACTTTATTAGAAAACATGAAAATCTGGTGTAATATCCAAATAATAATACATCCATTATCAAACTATAGTAATCTATATAACTGTCACATTATCTAGCCTAACGCCCAAGGGGATTTATTCATTTCTTAAACTATTACTTCTAAGTTTATTTTATTTTATTATTTTATAAAATCACTAGCGGCTTCGCCCCTAGCCTCTAGGAGCTTTGCCCCAGGAGGTTTAATCAGCCTATTTTTGTGTTATTTAGATTTAAAAAGAAAAAGTAAAAAAAAAATTGGGGGGGTGGTGTAGTCAAAATCTCTTTTTTTATTTTAGTTCTAAAAAAAATTGGGGGGGGGGTTGTATTTTTCATGTTTTTTTTGGGGGGGGGGCGTTGGGGGTGCAGTGGTTTCTGATATCTTAAGCTTCAGACAAACAGACGGACAGACAGACATCGTACTACTTTGTATTATTTACTAAGTATATTTGCGATTACTTTTATTTAATGAAATCTTCCAATTTTTAACATTTACAAAACAGCCTGCTTTATTGCATCAAGATCCATGACAGATCTATATAGGAAATAAACGTGTTTAAAACTCATAGTGCTCCAATAATCCTCATTAAACTCTCATTGACCAAAGCGATAAGACCTTTATCCTATTTGTTTATGGAATGAATTAAGTTTTTCACTTCATGTAGATATTTGAATTTCATTGAAGTATTTAATCCTTATTTCATAAATAAAAAATATACGTTCATAATAGAGTAAATCTAAGAAAACTGTATTTTAAAAGAATTCGATTGTGGCGACACTTCCTTTGTGTTAAAATATTAAAACTAAAATTTTAATCATATTAACCCTTTGGTGATGGTAATGTGAAAAAAATATAATTGAAAAAATCTTTTTAAAATCATTTAAATTAATAAATATTTACTTCTTTCTTTTAGATAGTAATAGCGGGGGAGGAAAATTGATTTATTGAGAAATAGATAAATAGATATGTACTTATAGAAAACTAGCCAATAGCGATATAGTTATATTGAGCCAACTCTAGTAGATGATATAATAATGAGGACTTTAATCATTGAATAAAACAAGGATGACAACATACATAAGAAGTGACGGACATTGTTTTGTTTTTAACGATACTGTCCTATTTGACGTTTATTTTACTTGAAAGTCATATCATGTAAATTAGAAAGGGTTTTTCTGTGTGTCGGTTTAAATCTCGCTGACAACTACACTGATTTATTGCTCAATTTTAAGGAAGCTTTACTTGGGTCCTGTGATGGATTTATTATAGTTAGTATATTTAGTTATAGGGCGAGAGGGGGAGGGTGTTGTGAATTGTAAAATGAATGTTTCATTCACTGGCGTGCATTGTGTTTTGTTTTGAGCATTTTTGTGCATTGAGATTGTAAACATTAAGGGAAAAAGAGAAGACAGGTCTTCCAATTTATATTTTAAAGAGGTGGGGGGGGGGGTGTTGCAACCCACTACACCCCCTTCTAAATGCGTATGCACATGATTTCATTTCCTACATACAGTAAATGATTAAGACTGTTAATAACCTGTCCTTAGCATTAATACTTTTGTGTAAAATTATTCATTGGTTGATAATAGAATTGTCAAATGTCCCCCAAACTTATTCATAACTAAACTATTGACATATGTAAAGGATTTATTTAGATTAATTTCACGAATAAACAGAACATTACATTCTTTAAAAATATTTAGTACTAGCGACTCGACCCCAAAGGAGCTCTATATTTCTAAGGGAATGGAGGAAACGGGGAAGAAAATAACATTACACCACTCAGAGACTTATATTAAAAGTAATAAATATCCTAAAACCATCCTCCGACCAATGTGAGACTTAGTGGTTGGCGAGTACTTAATGCACAAACAAACAAAAAAGTAATTTATATAATAGAATAGTAGCTTCTCCATAAGTAGGATGTGTCTGTTAATAATTACTGTATTTGTAATCTTTGACAATTCATTGCTTGAAATGTAATCAAATATGTAGTTTTTTATGTTTTCCTAATTAAGGTTTTTAAAATTAAAAACTTAAATTTTAAAAACTTTACCTTTTTATCGGCTGAATTTTAGTTTTAGAACCCCAAATGTGATGTTAAAAAATTGTGGTTATAGAGGTTTTTACAAATCTTTACCATTTCATTTATTCCTGAATATACTTAATGTTAATTGATTGATAATATAGTAATCACAACATAGATTATATGAATACAAATTAGGTTTCTCTTTAGAAATTCAATCACTACCCTTTTCCATTCATACATCCCCTTTCTCTGAAATCAGATAGGGAGGGAGGGGACATTGGGCTGTAAATTACACTGGTTCCCAAAGTTTTATAACCACGTTATCTGATTCGCTAACTTAAAAACACTTTACAGTTTTACTTAATTTTAATTGGTTCATTCCAAACTAATAATCTCCAAACTTTTCAACCAATGATTTTATTCTAAAGAAGTGGTAACTTTCTTTATCATCATTTGGTATAGATGTATATGAATTGTATTGTATTGCCTATTGTCTAATTTGAGATGTACATATATTATCTTCCATTGTCTTATCACTTAAGATCTGTGCACAAATACCCAATTTCCCCCAAAATTGTCAAAGTATAGCAAGCAAGGTTTGACCTTGATTAAAATTAATTTTTGATAAACTCATGAATAGTAAATATTTGTCCTTTAGTGTCATCAAAATGTTAAAGGGGAAATCTGTGTAAAATTGAAATGGTAAAACAAAATGATATCAACACTACCCCTCCTCCCTTTTTTTTTAAATAAATGTAAAATAAGGACGGAGGAAGAGTTAGGGAGCCGCAGGTAATAACTTTGCCAAGTTAAGACATCTTGCTGGGTTTAGGTATAGGAATTTATTTATTTGAATTATTTTAAAAATAAAGGGGCTGGGATGGTCATCAGTGCTCAACAGTCACTTTCTGTTTAAGCCATTTGAGTGCAGAAGAGGTTCTATCCATCCCCTGCCCATTGAGGTGGATGGATTCGATTTTAGTTTTAGGGGGGTGTCAAAATTTTGCTTGCGCTTTGCGACAGCACCCAATTTTATTTCCTAACTTTGAAAACATACATTAAACAATATTTCACTAGAAAATGTCAAAATCGATGCAAGTTGCAAACTAATTCCAAAGCACAAATTTAAGTTTTAAATTTTGAAAGTATTTGTTTATTAAACTTTGGGGACCAGCAAGATTTACAGTGCAATTGCACTCATCCTCCCTGCGAATATTACACTATTATCACTTGCATATCTCCTCTATTACAAGTAGAACTAATTTATATGCTTAGAATTTCTTTAACATTTGCTTACAGTAATTTAGCCCACTACCGTTATATGGTATAATATGTTAATAGTGGCATAAAAACAAGTTGGGAAGCTAAAATGTTGCTCTTAAATCACATGATAATTAATTAGGAATAAGACAATGGACGATAAAATGGATAAACATTTCCAACAAAGATGAAAATTATTGGTTAAAAAATTGAAACTTTCGTAATTTTTTTTCTGGGTTTAATTTTGCCAAAAAATAAATTTGATAAGAGAAACTTTTTTAGAACGATTGTAGAGGATAGGGGCGAAGCAGCTATTGATAAGATTAATTAATATGATTACTTTTAAAGAGAATAAAATATATTTAATTACCCAACTGTTGCAATCTTACATTCTTACAGTGTTTAATTTTGCATTTTTGCCGCGTGTCTTCTATAATTATGACAAAATAAGGAAGAATTTTGTATCAAACCAAGGCATATTTTGTCAAAAGCAGCGTAGGTTCTAAAAGTTAAAAATAGGAAAAATTAAAATGGACAAAGCATTAGAATTAGAGTATTAGTGTTTTATTATATTTTTGTTTTAATATTCAATTTTTAGGAGTCTCAGACTTTGGGTACTGGCTTAAAGGGAATGTGCAAGAATTTAGCAGGTTCTGACTGACTTTGGATACTTGCGCATCATTACCTCTAACTCGCTGAGTTAGTTTTGAATATAGCAGACAAGTATCAAGTATTGTCCCCTCCCTTACTACCTGGGTTGTAAAACAGAATATCTAAATAACAAAATTAATAAATGAGTGTTTCATGGGAGCTTGGTATGTTTGTTATGCTAGATTCAATGGTATTTTGACATTCTTAAAACATAAAATGTAATTAAGTTTGAAGTTTAGATTTGTCGCAACATAACTGTAGTAATTAAACACATAAAATTAAACAATGGAAGAACAAGAACGATTATGCAAATTAGAAGCGAAACTGTAAAAACAAATGTTCAAATTAATTTTAAAGCAATAAAAGCTAGTAAAATTAATTGTGAAAATTGTCAAAAACTTATTCCCTATTCAGGAAAGTAATGTTTAGAAAAGATAAGCTAAGAATAAGTAATTCATGAAAGCATAAATGAATTTAAAAACATAAATAATTTAGCACCAAAAGTTGGGTTTGATGGGATAAACCAGCTTTCCCCTTTTTAATGTATTTACCTTCATAATAAATATCTACGATAATAAAGTTTGAAATTCGAAGGATAACTCTATCAATTCATAAAAAAAAACAAAGTTAAAAAGTTATTTTCTTTCTAACCAGTTTAACCTGGACACTGGAAAGTATAGTAGGGGGGTGTCACAAACCCCCTACTATCAAATTTGGAAGTCCCCCTATAATTTCTCTGAACCCCTTGGCAAATGTCTTTACATGCCACTGTTGGGGAAAAATAGACGAATTACTAATTATAATTTATTTATTTTCTTTTATTTTCAATTATTGGAATTGAATGAAAGAACCATTAAATGATTTGAAACCGCAGATACATTTAAACATATAATTTCTATATAAAATTAATAATAGATAATTGTAAATGGATTTTCTTTTGTTATTTTTATAGCTTTGATTAGATTGTAAAATCATATATTTATGTATTTATACCATTAGAATAAAACACTAGAGAGAGAAAGAGTTAAATAACTGTATCTCAATAATAACAATGTCCTTGTGCTGACTCTCAATTGAGTCATTAAAAATTGACCAATGGTGTTGGGAATATTAACACAGCCAAGTAGCAGATAACAATTTGATAGCACACTAAAATGGTCATTGGATAGGGGAGGGAGGTAGTTATATGTATATACATAAATACTATAGTTCATTATATAAATTAACTATAAATTAAATATCGAGTAGCTCATTATGACCATGGTCAGCTTCGCTTCTTTAGTTGTATGTTATCCTTGTTTATTTAACATCTATTTAGAATTCAAAAGAAAATTCAACAAGGATGACAACATCCACAATTAGCGAAGCACAACTAATTAATTGAATGGACAAACAGTTAAGTTGTATAACAGATGTTTATTTGTCATAACAAAAAAGAAAGAGTGAAAATATTCCAAAAACATTAATCCTTAATAGCTACCTAAAAAAATCACATTTCTTCTATAGCTTTACGGTTTGACTGGCTAATTAAAGGACATACAAAGGGAATTATAGAGTAAATATTTGTTTATGGAAAAGCTTTTTTGAATAAATTTACTAAACAAAGCATTGTAAAATCAAAGTTATGAACTTTGAATTTTTGATTTAGTAGCGAAGCTACTCTATAAATTTTAGAAAATGTCAGTTTCACGTTCAGTGTTTTGACAGAAGTTGCCCTCCTTCTCTTAAGAAATAGACTATCACTGTCGTATGGCTAATATGTATATTTATTTGTTAATATTTGTTTATGGAAAAAGCTTCCTTGAATAAATTAACAACACAAAGCTTAATAAATTAAAATTTATGATCTTTAAATTTTAATATTATTAGCGAAGCTATTACATGAATTTATAAAAGTTGCGCCTAACCCCACTCTATTTAGAAAATACCATAAAACAATGATATGACTAATATGGATATTTCCTTGCCCATTCGGTCCAGCAGTTACCAAAATATTAAGATTAATCCAGAAATACAAACTGACAGACATTATTCTTCTTTGTATCTTAGATGTGATAAAGTTATAGAATTTAAAATTTCTCAATTTCCAATAATGAGAATAAGTAAATGTACTATTTAGAAACTAAGAACCATGATATTTTCCTTTCAGAAAATACAATTTTAAAACTGCAAATTCATGGTTCAAAATGGATAACCATAGGAAAAATAATTTGAATTTCTAAATCTATAAAAGCAATATAATATACATTTAATACATATAATATATCTAATGATAAAGTTATAACTCTATTTCTACTCTTATTAATTTTCTACTATTTAAATAAAACCTAAATAGATCCAATTTCTAAAATATTCAAAACATTCTCGTTGGATTGTATAATTAGCAGCTCATATATTTAAATCCCATCCACTTTATTTTTGTTAACAATCATATTGAAAAGCTACAGTCAAGTTGTAATATTTTTCTAGTATTCATTCGAATCCTTGTGGACAGGAACCAGTTCTCATCCATACGAAAAAACTATGTCTAGCATCGTATTATATCCAGCTTTCTACGAATATAAAAATATGCAATCGAAGGATTAAAACCAGTTTTTTAGCCCGTGCCTTCGGCACCTCGGGGCTAAAAAACCTGGTTTTAATCTTATAATTGTACATTCTATATCCGCGGAAAGCTGTTTATAATACGATGAAAGAAATAACTATTCCTATTGCAGAAAAGCTTCAATTTACTTTTTAATTAACGATCTATTCCTTAATCGTGTTGTATGCCATTTGAACAAAAGTTCATCTGAATAATTTTGGTTACACAGCTAATTGAAAAACATGCGACCACTGCACTGTTCAAAAAGTTGAAAGGATGATACTGATTATCTTCTATTAAAAAGTTATTAGAGATTACTTTTGTTCTATAACTATAGTAAACTAGATCAATGGTTCAAGAAAGACTATTTTGCATTCAAGCTTATTTTATAAGCGGATATAAGCCATAAGAAGGCTCTAGGGGGGTACTTAAATTAAAGAGGGGAAGGGGGGTAAGTAAACCCTTCACTTCAAATTTCATTTTTAAAAAGAAAATTTGGTCGGGGGGGAGAGGTTACTTGTTTCCAAGATCGATCTCTTCTGGGAACTTTTTTTTGTGATTCATGTAAAAGAAAACAATGTCAGTTAAACAGTTAATAAGATCTTAAGCTACTTATGGACAGACAGACATCTTGTTACTCTTATATTAAGGGATGGACAACAGTTTCAACATCTAAACTGTTTTTACAAAGTTTAACGCCTCTAAAGCGGTTTAAACTGACTTTGCTAACAGCTATAGGCAATGTTATTATTAATTTCTTCAATTATAATTTATCTGAACCCCAATTACTAGGATTTTCAAAACAAAATTTTCCATTAAGGCAAAAAAGACATCATACTCTACAAATAAAGTTTACTTTATAGACAAATTTTATAAAAGTATATCAAGATTGCTAATTAGTAAATTAGACCATTAAGAACAAAGTGTAGGAACAAACCGAGCATACTATTGGTAAGAACGTGTACACATTTATGTACGATGGGACAGTTAATTTTTTTCATTTAATCTATTTATAATAAGTCAGCTATAATAAGTTACATTTCTTAGGATAAAGCTTGCTTCTAGGAATTTAAATCATATGTGACTAAATATAACCAAAAATCTTTGTCTGAAATTGCAATACCATCCATTGCAATAAATTGATTCTAACTTTTCTGCACACTTGAAACAAGTAATACTAATAAAATTTAAGTAATCTTAGACGTAATTTTTTAATAATTATGCTTTTTAAAAGCGAAGCTTTTATATCGCTAAGGTTCATTACGTTCATTACGGATGGCACTTAGTTAATTTAACTATGTTAGAATTGTCTTATAGATTTCCAACTAAACGTGATGGTTCTTTTGACGCAGTTTAGTATGATTAAGAAAGACTCTATAATCGTTGCAGAAATGTCCGTAGTTCCATTTAAAATTTTTTGATAATGTTATTATACAGGGTCATTCAAGAGAAATGATTTTTTTAAAAACTTAATTATGCATAGAAAATAAAACAATTATGTAAAATCCTTTATATATTTGGAAAACATATTATGAGACATTTATGTTTTGAATATTTAAAAATGATTATTTCAACAAATTATGCCCCAAAAACCGGTTTTTCCAAAGGCCTTTTTTTCGAAGATTTATTGATTTAAAGGTTGTAAAAAAAATGCGCACCTTTTTGAAATTCAAATTGCGCAGCTTGTGTTAATAGTAGAAAAATCTTATGCATATCGTTAGAATCGTCATAGGCTCTAGATTCTTAATATATAAGAACCATTCCTGTGCTACGTATAGTATAGGAGCTACGTGGTAAAATGTTACAATTACTTAAAACTTTTCATCCTTTTTCTCACATTTTTCAACGTAGCTCCTAAATTACAAATAACACAAAAACGGGTCTAATATTTTCAAAAACTAGAGCTTATGACGATTCTAACGATATGCATAACATTTTTCTACTATTAACACAAGCCACGAAATTTGAATTTAAAAAATGTGTGTATTTTTTTAACACCCCTTAAATCCATAAATCTTCGAAAAAAAGGCCTTTGGAAAAACCGGTTTTTAGGGCATAATTTGTTGAAATAATCATTTTTAAATATTCAAAACATAAATGTCTCATAATATGTTTTCCAAATATATAAAGGATTTTACATAATTGTTTTATTTTCTATGCATAATTAAGTTTTTTTAAAAATCATTTCTCTTGAATGACCCTGTATGTTATAAGCAAAGCAGCTCTATAATCAAGTCCTAATAATATAAGTGTATTGTTAAGTGTGTAAGTATAAAAATTTGCAATAAATTTATGTGCAACTCTGACACTTTACAAGTGTTAATGTTCGTTTGTCCTATTTATGGATGTTACCATCCTTGTTACCAGGGTTCGGGGGCCGCGCCTCAGCCGCGCATAAGCCTCAGTTTTAAACCTGCTTGTGAGCAGAAAAAGAAATTTTTGAAAGAAGGATTGTCTACTAAAGAGACAGTTTTATACATCCAGCTAAATTTTATAGTGATAAAATGACGATTTCACTGAGGCTTACACGCGGCTTACGCGCGGCTTCCGATCCCTTCTTGTTACATTTTTAGGTAATAAGAAACTTAGGCAATGGGCAATATTGACCAGAGACACAGAGATAGTTCAATGGAAGAAATTGAAAGACGGAATAAACTTTATTCAACGTTTGATTTTTGTCAAGGATTTTGTAATGATTTCCCTAAAAGTGCATGGAAAGCACAGAATCCCCCCCCCCCCCCCCACCTCTACTCCCAAATCGCCTGCCAATGACTTAATTTAAATATTTTCAAATAAGGCAGAGGGGTGTGCTCCACAAGGCCTAATTGACCTATCTATTTATCCCTGAATAATAGGGCAACCCCTTTAATGTTGTTGTATATTTATGTACCCATTGTTATTGGACATTTAGGGTCCCATTTTAACCAATTTAAAGTTAATTTTGTAGTCAGGGCTAGGCAGCCGCAGTCATGCTGTCATTCTACTGACCAGCCCTGTGTAATAATTTACTTCCTCCCCCCCCCCCCTGCTTGGAGGGAGGTGCCAACATCCTGGATGATGAGATCAAAACAAAATTTTTCTGGCGCTTCGTGTACCTTTCTTTAAAATCCTGTACACGCACCGAGTAAATAACTTTTGTTCAAACTTTTAGTAGCTAGGCCACTCTATAATTCACTGTTTCTAATTAAATGTGGTTTTCTCGGCTGCTATTAAAGATAGACAGCTGAAATATTTTATGAAGATTCCCTGTACCGATTTTAATTGGTTGGTCTGACTGTTGGTCATACTTTAAAAGACTTAAATACTTCTTCTTTTATAGGTTTTGTGATTTTTTTCTTAGTTTTATTTATGGCAACTGAACATTTGCTCTATAACTCATCTTGTCTGTTTGTCCATGCGTGATTTTTGTGCTTTACCACTTATGTATGTTGTCATCATTGTTTATTTGTTAAAGAAGAAAATAGTTTTACCTTCATTTCAAAATTGTTTCACTATTCACTAAGTATAACTAAGTTAATAATTTTAAAAATCCACCAATAAATTTTATTTTATTTTTAGTTATCACTATTTTACATAAAATTTGTTTTTCTCACTTATTATATTATTATTATTATTATCACAGAAATAGTACAATGCTAAAATTTATAACTCCATTGAGTTTATGGAAAAATGTATTTATTAGTATGGCATGTATAGGTAATTAGATAACAATTAGAACAATAACATGAGTATTATTTTTCTTATTTATTGTTGTATTATATATAAATGTGTATTTGTAAGAATATTGTCTCTATGTGTAAGATTATTTATGTGCGTTTAAGCACAGTCCAAAATTAGTGTGCGCGGGTGTGTGTGTGTGTGTGTTTGTGCGTTGATGTTAACCCCCTCTAAAATTAAGGCGGACGATATGTTTTGACTTAACTACGAGGGGGTAGCTGCTTAACTAAACTACTAAGGTGTTGATCACTGATCACTTGCTTACAAATTTAACGCTGGTTCTGTGGTCGTTATCGTTATATTAAATCACAGTACAATCATAGTCCTATCGGGCTACTGGATTAGATATATTTATTCTAGTTTGGAACCATCCGTTAAATCTCCGTGGTTGCAAAGTGTTTCCGAGAGGGGTTGGTGTTATTCAAGGGGAGGAAAAGAGGAAAAGTTATTGTATTGGTCAGGGGGTAAGGGGGACACCTCTGAATGTTCATTCATTGTTCATATAACATAGTTAATGTTAAATTTTTTACAAATGCTTTGATGGTTTTAGATTTTCTAATTTTTAAAGTCTTGGTATTGTTTTAGGCTATTTTTTCAACCTTCGATTACAGAGTCACTAGCTGTCAGGGGCGCAGCTGCTAGTCCTATGTGACATAGTAAGGTTTTTTGTCTGTCAGTTGAGATCTCGGTAACCACTGAACAGTTGGATTTATTGTCTCCAGGGAAGCTTTATACAGGATCTAGGCAGGTTTTTGTCCAAAAGACTAGTTGCTCAGTCGCTAGTAATTAAGATTCCTACTATATAACAAATTAGTTGCTTCGCCCCTAGCCTCTAGGTGAGGGCGAAGGAGGTCAAGAATATAGTCGAAAATCATCCAAAGACAATTATAAAGCTTTCCTGAGGAGTTCAACCAATTAAGAGATCATTAGCTTTAGACAAACTAACCTTATTACTTTACATTATAGGATTACATAATTGTTTGTCTTGATCATCAATATGTATTTTTAAAATCAACTTGTCATTCCACATAAAAATAGTTTTAATTATTGTCTCTAAAAAAAGAAGCTAGCTATTAAGTAAAATTTATATTTAGCATTTTTATATGGTAACTATATCCAAGGGGTAGTTCTGGTCTGGTTCGACTTTATTTTACTTTACTTAGAGGGTGAATTTAATGCTGTAATAGTTAGGGTGCTTAACTATTTTAATCCTAAGGAGCTTTTTTAATAAATTGAAAATAAAATCTAATTGGCGCTATCACACAAAGTACCTTCGAGCATCCTCTTATCTAAAAAAAATTTAATATCAAAATAACCAAACCTAACCTGACATGGTGATAATAAAAAAAAAACATCCAAACCCCCTTATTTTAACCTATTTTAGAAATAGGGGAGGGGCCTTTAGTGCTTAACAAGGAACTTATTGTGAAAGCGCCCTATTTTTTTCTCCCTTTTTAAAACTTTGATTGACTATTGACTCTCGGGGTACAAGTCCATACTCTGCATTTTAAATTGCAATGTAACGTGCTCAATCGCCTAGGGTATCAACACCCATCAGACAACCAACCCTTTGATTGCACGACCTTTGTCTGAGAAGTCCTAACTGTGCATGGTAATGAGTTGCTCCTGTTTTGGGCCATGGGATTTATGTCGCGTATCTGACATAGCAGCAGTAGAAACCATTTTTAATGTCTTTAGTTATGACGCGGTGTCGTACCGAGATTCGAACCAATTACCTTCCAGACGAAAAGCGGATGCGCTACATGTGTAGCCACGGTCGCGGGTTTTAAAACTATGATGCACCCTAATTTTTTCAGTTATTGTTATTAGTACAAAATAAGACAAATTTACAAAATTCTTCAAAATGAACGGGAGAGAGAACGAGAGAGATAGACAGAAGTGAGGTAGGGAGAGGAAGAGAGAGAGAGAAAAAAAGATACTAAGGGAGGGAAGGTAATAAGAAAAGCCGATGGACAGGGCGAGTAAGAAAAAGCGCAGCAACGCGCGCAACCACAGCTAACCAAGGGTGGTAGATAAAAGTTTATGATGATAGGGGAAAAAGTGGGAGGGAGGAATTTACTTAATCATACTCCGGTATCAGAGAGTCACAGAGAAAGGCAACTAAACAAGACTGAAAACGGTCATAGATGCGTAGTGAAGACAGGGAAATTCCCTTAAAAATCAGCATGTTACGTCATAAAAACGAGGGATTATCCATCTCTTTTTAGGGGTTTTCTTTCCCACTACTCCTCTCCTCATTCCTTATTTTAATGGCGTCATTGAGGGACTTTCTTCGTCTTCTATATAATTCAAAGATTGTTAGTTGTAGAAGTTGGATTTTTTAGCACTTACTAGGATTATCTATTCTAATATCCTCATAATGCACTCTTTGGTGAACTTATAAATTATCTTTAAAAAAAATGAAAAAAAAAACCATAATTTAAATCTGTACTAACTATCAAAATTCCTCCCTTTCAATAGCTAGCGCAATAATCCCTCAATATTTTTGATTACTAAATTAAGCTATTTATTACTTAATCTTAACCGCAAAAAAATAGTAGCGAATTATTTGTAATTTTGTTGCATTATTTTACAAATTTTTAGCAGTAATGAAATAAAAATCTATTTTTACTAAAACTTGTATAAATCCAACTTGTCTGAGGGAAGTGCATGGATACTATAGAGATTCTACGCATCATTAAAGAAAGAGAGAGAAATAAAAGGAAAAGAGAGCTAAAAAGAGAGAGGGAGAGTTGAATGATTCATAAGAAGACAACAAATAAAATATTAGACAGCTGGTATATAATAACTTTTATAAATTTATGTAATATATTAAAAGCGAAGCTTTTTACAACTTTCGGCGCGTACGTCCGTAACGAATTCTTTGTTAGGATAGAACCTTTCTATCGACTTAACTTTGAATGATGATTCATCTATAATACAAAGTAGAACGATGTCTATCTGTCTGTATGTTTGTCTGTTTGATTGTTTTAACGAAGGATCTCGCTAACCGCTTAACCAATTGGGTTCTCCTTAACAGGGTAGCTTTTCATAGGTCCCGGGAAGGTTTAAAACTTTTTTGGGGGAGGGTACAACCACCCACCCAAGAAAAATCGCCCCTAGAAAAAATTACCTCCCCCTAAATTTTTTTTTCAATTTTTTTAAAATAAAATTAAAACGGGTAGGAGGGCATCCCCCCCCCCAAAAAAAAAAAATTTTCTCCAGCCAATTTTATTTTCCTTTTTTTAAATATCTACATTAAGAATAGTTTATCCAATTCAATTCCCCCCTCCTAAAGGGGTCCTAGAGGCCTCTAGGGGCGAAGCCGCTAGTGTAACTACAAAGTGTAAAATTGAAAGCTTATTAGCTCTATAAACTTTAATAGGAAAGTTTTAAAGATCTCTAAAATTGAAGCTGTAAATATAAATGCAGAAGTTACAACAATAATTTTTTGCATATTTAATATGAAGCGTTTCTAAATTCAGCATCGGTCCGTCTAACAATAAGTTCGTCCGTATCAGATAAATCTTATCTTTATTTTAAGTATTTTAGAATTATCCTATCGATTTCAAACATGAATCATCATACCACAAAAATAAACAGTTTAGAAATCGTAGCAACTCTATAATCATTACAAGAATTCTTGTATGTCCAATTTTAACAAGGTGACTTTTTAGTCCATGATATATGATATATTTTTTTCATATTGATTCCTTTAACGATCAGGTACAATGTTAATAATAAGATTTGCGAATATGTATAACTTTGTTTCAGTATCTATCGGACAGACGACAATGTTCTACTTTGTAAAATGTTAATAAACAGCATCTGCATCTAACATTTTCCCCAAACAACACAATTCCTAATGCAAAATCCTTTTAAGGATCTTAATGGACAGACACTCTGGACTTTATCTTAAATACAACAAATTGCATTTAATTCCGTAAGTATTAATTTGTATATCTGTCAAATAAAATGCCAATTTTTAGCCAGAGTTGTAATTTTAAGTAATCAGTATTGCGGCCAACATTATACCACTGCTACTGAACATAGAAATTTGAAACAGTTCAAGTCATTAATAAGGGGATATGGGATGGTTAAAAATCTGATTTTTGTATTTTCTTAGTAACAAAGGTCATTCCTTCCAAAGTCGTCTTTGCAGTTTTTTTTTTTTGTGGGGGGGGGTGGTAGAAAATATCACAAGGAAAGGGAAGATCAACCCTTCTCCCCCCCCCCCCCCGTTTTACATTCTTGTTCATTTCCTTATGTCTGTCTGTAATGTTGCTGCTATCTTTCAGTTCTCTTTATTAATACATCATTAAACTATCACCTTATTAATTCTGCATGCATGGTATTTCAATGTTAAATTGAGGATTTGACAGACAGAAGAATGAAAGCTTTAGAGACTTATAGACCCCCCACTATTTTTTAAAAAGGTGGGGGGGGGGAGTATCAGTGCTCATCATTAACTTTGTGCGATAGCAAATATTTTTGCTTTTGTATAGTACAGTTTTGCAAGCTAAATTAAATTTTTGCAACAACGGCTCAGCAGTGTGGCATTATTGATATTTAGCAGGGGAAGCTTCTGACAAAATAGAGGCTTGGGTTGGCAGCGGCTGAGCTGAGCCGCGCTGCCGAGACCAAATATTTTGGTCTCAGAGCATATAAAATTAGATAACAGTTACCTACATTTTAATATGAATTCCAGAGCAACTCAACATCCAATAAATTTCGCGCACTATTTATTTTTTGCTAAAGTAACACTATTCGTGTGTTTTGTGTATGCATACATGAAATGTGACAGATATTCAACAATTCTAACATAGAAGCCTCTAAGGGGACTTTAAATGGAGTGAATAATACGACCCCCCCCCCTTTTTTATCAATTTTAGTAATAAGAAGAAAATGATTTGGGGTAATTTTATTCTAGGGGCAATTTATTTTGGGAGGTTGGAGATTTCCTCTTCGTAAAAAACTATAGGCCTTTCCTAGACTTATAACAAGCTCCGTTGTAAAGAAGAATCATATCAGTTCAATTTTTAATGTGAGATCATTCGCTAAAGAGCAGATCTGAGCACCAGTTTCATTTTATTTTTATAAAATCGTTACATGATTATAATTGTTTAATAACTACTCGTGTGCTCGAGCAATAATAAAATGCAATAATCATTAAACCATAAAAAATGTTTGCATATTTATTAAATAACAGGATAATTTTATGCTATATTTTATTTTGATAAAAAATTGCAAATTTGGTTTTTAAATTAAAATGAAGGTACTTGCTTACATGTGGTAGACTGGAGCACCGAAAACCACCCCCCCCCCCCCCGCTTAGTTTTGACAAAAATCAAAAATAAGGGGGGGGGGGTAGTTTTTTAATGTCTGGAAAACGGCAAGGAGGAAAAGTGCTCAGCAAGGCAAAGACTTAACCCCCCCCCCCCCTTAATTTTGATTTTTGTCAAAACTAAGCGGGGGGTTAAAAACTACCCCCCCCTTATTTTTGATTTTTGTCAAAACTAAGCGGGGGGGGGGGGGTTTCGGTGCTCCGGTCTTCACATGCAAGCAAGCACCAAAATGAAAATAAAACATTTTAAAATCTAATTTTATATTTTCCTTATATACATATATACAATTTAAATGTGGATAAAAATCCTAAGAAATTGTTATGTATAGATATTTTACAAACAAGGATGAAATCATCCATAACCAGCAAAGCTCTTGAATTTAAAAATAAGATCAATAAAGGAAGTAATGTGATATTTATCTTCAATAACAGCTGAGAAAATGTATTTTAGGTATTACTGATGGACAATATTATTTATACAGTAGGCGTTTATTGGTCAGTAAAAGTTCACCAAAATAAATTAGCCTTTTATCTCAAATTTTAAAGGAGAAAAACACATTTCCGTAAAAATTTTATGTCCTTTAGAGCCTTACAGACAGACTGACGAACCAAGTGAGATTTAGAGCAGGTTCTCAACAATCAGAAAATCTTCACCCGAAAAAATCATCGGTTTATCTAGAAGTAAATCAAATAGAAATTAAATGAGCGTCAGAGCATTACCGATAGAATGTCGGACAAAGTACATTTGTACATGATGTTTCTCATTGACATGGAATATTCTTTAAAAACTTCATCCGTCTCTGTCGAATAACATCTTAGAAATTCACGTTCTCTCATACCGTTTCTAACATGCAGACGGACAAATGTAAGACATTTCGAATTATAAATTAGCTACGCTACTAACAATTCAGATGAAATTTACTGAAGCTTCCTTCGATTTCTCCCAAAGTAGAAGATTGATTTATCGTCCATTGTCCTATTCTATTAAATAAAGTAAGGTGTTAGTCTATATAGTTTAAGTCCTGTGGTGATTTAAGGTTATATTTCGGCTACCTCCCTACTCCTTAGAATATAGAGCCGGCCTAGATGGTTGGGGGACAGCCTCTATAACATATATAAGAAATAATCTAGATAACCATGAAATTTTCAAGTTTACAAGTATTAGTTTCCATGGATATTAGGATAAGGAAATAAAGGAAAAATTAGTCTTTCTCTAATTCTTCTGTCTTTAAATTCCGGCTACTCCAAACAAATATTTATAGCGTTTATATAATTAAGCTATTTTATTTCTTTCCAATGTCCTATCTTTTATCCCTGTCTAATCCCTGTTTTCCTTAAATGCAATGATAAATATCAATGCATGATTTAAGATTAAATGTTAATATTGAAAATTAATGATGATCAGTTCGGATACTTTGGATTTTAAATCAATGCCTCTTAAAGGGCGTCCAAGCATTTCAAAACAGTTTTTTGCAAGTAACATACATATAGGAAAAATTATGTAAGGATTTAAAATTAGAATTCGTTATTTTCTTACTTTAAATTTCAATTCAAGTCCTAAGCTTGATGCTTTTATTGATATATTTGATAATAATAAGAACGATTACGATATATTTACATATGTGTTTATATTTCAGAAATTTAGGGAAAGTAAAATTCACTTTAATCTTCTGTAATATAAAGAAGTAAGATGTATGTGTCCGTATGAAGCTAGAGATGTTGGTTTCCCCTCCCCCACCCCCATTTTTTAAAAGTTGTAAACCTACAGATTTTGAGTTGTAAAGGAAAAAATGTTATCGTATCCTTCATCTCTGAAGTTCAGTGCAGTCGTGATAACTTTATAATGGTAACAATAACTTTAACTATAAATAAATATCTTAATTTATCATTTTCATTAAATTTCTATAATCATTCCAAGCATCCAATCTTTCTTTACGGGGCTATATTAATATATATGAAATGACAAAACTTCATCTGATTTCTGTCCTTTTCCTTTGTCCCAATTAATTTTATACTTTTAAGTCAATTTCAGTATGAATAGTTACTGCTGCGCTAGACCAAGTTACAGACAATAGAAATAGAAGAGTAGAAGAATATTCTGAACCCTTTTTTCGTCAAATCTAAGAGAGAACATTCCTAGCAGACAAAAATATTGTTTACTTTCGACTCAAGCTGATGTGGATTCTTAAAAAATGATAGACTCGCTATTCGATAGTGAGGCAAAATTATTTTTGTGAAAAATCATCCAAAAGCACATTAAAAATCTACAAAAATTAAACAAAATCATATGTTAATAACCCTCTTAAGATTTTATTTCATTTTTGTAAATTTTTTTATTCGATTTTGGAGGATTTTTCACAAAAATAATTTTGCCTCACCAGCGAGTTGCCAGCCTAACTTTTTTTTTAAGAATCCAACTTTGTTTCAAGCTTTCAAATTGTAAACGAAATTTTTGGGCAATTAATTCTGATTCCGCAAAGCTTTCTACTAAGAAAATATACTGTTAACAGCTGACTTTTATGTATGTATGAAATGAAAAAAAACATGCCTTCGTAGGAAAATGTGTACATAATTTCAACCAATGAGATCCAATGTAAATTCCGATGCGATTCTCCTATTGGCTCAATCAGACATTCCCTCTCTTTCTTAGTACCTTTATTTTACAGACATAATGTTATGAGTTTACCCTCTTTATCCCTGGATGTAATATGCCCAACAGAAAGGATTAACAATGACCCTTTACATTCAACATTTCAGGATTTAAAATATTTTGGGTGATTAAGAAACGATTTGTGTATTAACAAATAGAAATAAACAAGACTAAACAGAACCAAAGTTTTGAAGATATTAAAATTATCAACTCAAAGGGGTAATTACCGCGTACGAACTTGAGAAACGGCATTTTCTTACTCATAGACCCATGTAATGTCCATGAGAACACTTCCTTCCTGTACGCTTCTTGTCAAAACCGTTGGTATTTACAAACAGGTAATTTTTGAAAGCGAAGCTTCTCTAATTAGGGCCTCGGTCCATCCGTCCGTAACGGTTAGCTCTTTTCGTTTATTTAAACAAGTTAGAATTGTCCTATCGATTTCAAACTTTGCATGATGATTACTATAACAGTTAGGTCTAACTTAGAAAGCGCAGCAACTCTATAATCATTACCAGAAAGTCCGTGTGTCTATTTAAATCAAGCTGATTTTTTACTTTTTTGACAACAAATTTTCGTATTTTAAAACTATCCTATTCTTCTGCTTTTTTGGAATACTGATTCCTATTACAACAAGGTACAATGTTATAAGCGAAGCAATCTCTATAATCAAGTACTAAAAATGTCAGTATGTCCTTAAACAGTTTCATGTATTTAAGCAGGTTTGCAACAAATTTTCTTACAATTTTGTATAGGTATATACTTATGCATTAATATTCTGCTTATTTAGTTCTGACAATCTACAAATGGTCGTTCGTTCTTCCATTTCAGAGATTTTTTGGATGTTGTCATCCTTGTTTCAGCCTAAATTAGTAAATATCTTTAATAAAAATTGAAAAAACTTCAAAAAATTTGTATATAATCTACTTATATGCATATCAATATAAGTTTGATGAGTTTATTCCTTATATCATAATTATAGGAATCTCTCTTTGGAGTAAGTTTAGCTTTCGACCAAAATTAAACGCGGCATTCAACGCATCAGCCATCGTATTTCACATAATTTCTCTTGTCAAAATTTCCTCATTTTTCGTTACTCTTTGAATCTAAAAATAGAATTTCACAAGTTTTACATAAGTATATCAAACATAAAAAATACAATTTATATTAATTAAATTCTTAAATCAAGTTATAATTTCATTCAGTAAATAAATTTTTTAAGGGGGATAATAGTTAAATAGATTTTGTCCATTGACCAATTAAAATGAAGTTTGTAGAGCACTTTTGAGTTTTGATTTGATATTATTTTTGTTAAAATATTATTAATTAAGCTATTAGTTGAGTTTTAAAGTATTTTGTTCTGTAAATGAATGTTTTTCTAATAAAATTGATGTAAAAATTATATTCCCTTAGTTATTTAAAATTGAAGGAAAATCATTTATAGTAATTTTTCAAAAAAAAAAGCTGATAAATGAATTTCAAGCCATACTCAGTTTTTGCATATCTTTGGTTTTATATTTGCATCTCTTTTAGTTCATAAACTATCGGTTTGCTACGTACATGCGATCGTCAGACAAAAGATATTAGTATTCTGTTTTAAAGTTTTTAGTAATTTTTAATTAAATATATAAACATCAGGATATTTTGCATATTACGATTAACATTATTTATTCGCCAATATCCTATTCTTTAATTAAGACTCATAAAACAAAAACATCCATGACTTGGTTCATATTGGCTTTTGTATAACTGAATATTTGATGTCTCTGGGAGGCGTAAATTTCGGTCTCAAAACAGTATATTAATTAAAGCAATCTTGGAACATTATAAATTAATTTCGACTAAGATTAGATAGGTTTTTAGTTTGACTAAATAAACAAATCCTAGTTTGACATTAGTTTTATAAATTCAGGAAGTTGTTAAGTGCGAGCAAAAGCGAATTTTCGTTTCAATCTATAAAAGCTTATTTTATTTTAGTAAGAATGGCTATAAACCCCGAGCGAATAGCAGCCGCTCGAAGGAAGCTAGCGGAGGAGCCATACGATGTGGACAGTTGGTTTCTACTTCTTAAACATGCTCAACAAAGAAATATTACAGAAGCAAGGTATTGTCATGCACGTACATTTTTGAGAATAATATTTGGGACTTGGAAAATTTGCAAATCACATGTCTAGCTATTTTATTGTATATGACTAATATTTATCATAAGTAAATAATGTTTGTGATCGTATTTAAAAAACTAGGATGTTATATTAAATTAAAGGCTGTGTGTGCTAAACAATGAAGACCCCCCCCCTCCTCCCTCATAATTTGTGAGTAAATTGTATGAGGGTATTATTTTTTTGTTATGCCAAACCCCTGAGAGGGGTAGGGGGTCTCTCACGGCGGGGCTATCCAGTATCCAATATAACGAAAAACTAACATCCCCTCCTTATTTTAAAATTATTTTAAGAATAGGGTGTGTGGGACCATTGTTCAACGGACGCTTATGAGGCAAGAAGCTTTTATTGGTTAATTTTAAGTCAAAATCGTTTAGGTATTAGGGTTACTGTTCAGCAGTTAGAAAAGTTTAATCCTTTAATCATTTTTTATTCTAGGGATGTCTACGAAGAAATTATCGCCACATTTCCTACTAATGGTAAATTTTGGAAGGCCTACATAGAGCATGAAATGAAAATGGGAAACCATGAACGAGTGGAAAAACTTTTTCAACGAAGTTTGATAAAGGTAAATAAATAAAATGTAGAAGAGAAGGAAGGAACTGAGATTAATAATTATTTTCCCACTCTTGTTCCTCCCTTAGATTTTGTAGTTACCAAAGGCAGAACCACACGTTGCATTGTCATGTTTTTATGATCCTTTATCTGTGTAAAAAGAATATTCTTTAAAAGATAGGTATTTATTAATTATTTTTTAGTTATTGTTAGTATTTTTATTTTCATAATCCCAGATGCCTTGGTACCTTCTCTAATTTTAATTTTCTTTTAGGTTTTATCTTTAGATCTTTGGAAGACCTATCTACAATATGTCAAGGAAATTACAGTCAATTTTAAATATTTATCAGTATTTTAGATAAGGACGATTAAGTCTTTCAAAATAAAATAGATGGAATAAATATTATTTTGTTTGTGTGTAGAAGTGTCTAACTTAAGTGCTATTTTGCATTTGCCCTACCTTCTTATTATACCTAGAGCTTTTATTGATTTTGTCATCCTTGTTTTAAATAATTCCCATTTTTTAAAAGAAAAAATCGTCCTTTTCTAATAACTAAACAAATCAGACTGTAAATATGAGCACAGGAAACAAAACAAAATCTTGCAACATTCCGAGAGAAGATGGCACAAGCTTATGATTTTGCCCTGGACAAAATGGGCCTGGACATTGCTTCTAACACACTCTGGGCAGATTATATCACTTTTCTGAAGGTAATTTAACAATCTTTATATAAAAGTAACAGGATGTCTTTCTGTAGCTTAAGATATCTTTAACCACTAGACCGTCAAAACTGGTTTCTACCAGGGAGGAAGGGAGGGGACAATGGGCAATTAATTCAATTTTATAGTTGTGACACTTTAAGGTTGAAAAACCAGATAATTCCAGATAAAACGAGTATTTCTGATAGTGCAACTTTTATTCGAAATTTATTCATTTTTTAATTAATTTTAATTCAAAATGCACCATCCCCCAAATTCTACTTTACTAAAAGCCTCTGATTATCAAGATAAAGAACTTGGTAGCAATTCATTTACTAAAGAATATTAGTTTTAGAATTTAGCGTAGAAAAATAGCATAAAACCATCTTAAGATTTTAATGATAAAAACAGTCTAAAAGGATTTCAGAACCTTTATGCATCTTCCCTAAAATGTAGAACTTAATCGGATCGGTAACCACATTCTTAAGCTATATATAAACAAAACTTACTACTTTTTATTGGATATTAGCGCAGCTTACTATATGTGTATGAGCATGTTATAAATGGACGTACGGATTTTCTAGTGACAATTGAGTTTTTATGGTTTCTAAATCGTAATAAATAATATACAAGAATCAGTTAAAACAATTGTATTAAAAATTATTAAAATAACAACAAATTCTACTTAAATAATACATATATGTATATATCATATCACAATAGAATTGTTAGGTAAATAGGTATAAAACAATTGAATCAAAAATGATTTATGGGTATAGTCCCATTCGTGGCAACACCCCTTAAGGGGCGATTCGTCGTATTTTCAAAATTGTTTGGGGCTGGAAATAGGAGAAAAGCTACTGTGAAAATACAAAGAAACTCCCCTTAAGGGGTGTTTTCACGAAAGGGGCTACCCTGATTTAATTACAACAAAATAATAAATAAAAATAAAATCAATTAGATTAACTTTTTAAAATCTAAAAAAATTGTCAGTTTAAGACGTACCTACACAGTTACACACACTAGGTATAAACAAAATAACTTGATTAAAATTTGTTTATGAATAAAAAAGGTTGTAGAATAGAATGTCTCAAGGATATTTTTAGTTTTGTATTTAGATTTATGGTTCTAATTCTTAATTATATTTGGTCTAGTTACAAAAAATTTACTTTTTATTGATAAAGTCTTAATAAAACATATTTTGGAAAGTATCAGATAAAACAAATTGATAAAAGTAAAATAAACTTCTAAATGACCCCCTTTTAAATAAAATTAAACAAGGATGACAACATCCATAAAAGCGAAGCTCTGAAACGGAAGGACAAACGAATATTAACACTTGTAGATTGTCAGAACTGAATTAGCAGAATATTAATGCTTCAGTACAAACAATATTGTAAGTAAATTTGTTGCAAAACTGCATAAATAGATAATACTGTTTAAGGACATACTTAAATTTTTAGGACTTGTTTATAGAGATGCTTTGCTTATAACATTGTACCTTATTGTAATAGGAATCAGTTTTCAAAAAATCTGAAGAATCGGATAATTTGTTATCAAAAAAGTTAAAAATCGACATGTTTCAAATGGATGTACGGACATTCTGGTATTGATTATAGGGTTGCTACGCTTTCTAAATTGTATCGAACTATTACAGGAATCATCATGCAAAGTTTGGAATCGATAGGACAATTCTAACCTGTTTAAATAAAAGAAAAGAGCTAACTCTCTGTGACTGAGGTACGGACGGACGTACGGACGGACCGACCGTAATCATAGAAAAGCTTTGCTTAAAAAAAAATAAAATTATGTAAATGTCAAACTACGGACCACCCCTACACGCTGCAGATACCCTCCATGATGTAACTTAAATTCTTTCTTGCACGTTCGCACCATATCAATAACATCTTCTTTCAGGAAAGTTAATTTTCTCTTTGTTAGTCATCTGAAATAAATATTTTTTTTAGTATTTATAGGCTTAACTGAAAGGCAAAAATATTAATTCGGCACTAATATAAATACCAATGAAATTATTACCTACTGCTACCTAGTTAAAAAACCATAACTGGAAATTACTTTTAGATATAGTCCCTTTCGTAACATCGCACCATATGGGGCGATTCTTCGTATTTTTCACAGTAGCTTTTTTCCTATTTATAGCCCCTGCGGGAGGCTCTAACCCAACGGGCCATTACCTAACCCTGTGGGGCAATCATCTAACCCAATAAAACCTAACCTAACCTAGCCTAACCTAAAATAACCTATAAAAAGCTATTTTAAAAATACAAAGAATAGCCCCATATGGGGCGATGTTACGTAAGGGACTATTCACTATTCCCTTACTTTTCTCAAAATTAGGTACCTAATAAGAATGAAATGATAACCGAAAAGCAATCTTCTAATTGTTAATAATTAGTGGCAAAGGTACAGTATTATTAAAAATGTCAATCTGTATGTCTTTCCCTTCCTAACATTCCATTAATTACAACATATTTTCTTAATATTTAAATTTCTATGCTTTGGTAGTTGTCAACTTTGTTTTGATAAAAAATGTATATATACCGTAACCATTTTGTTGTTCTCCCGGAAACCTAGGCAGTATCACATTTTCTGCTTGTTTGCATTTTATACAAGATTTCATCTGAAAAATATTAAAGATTCTTATAGAGTTGCTTCATTTTCCAAGTCTCACCTAATTGTTATAGAAATCATCATGTAAAGTTTTAAATCGATAGGACAATTCTAATCTGTTTAATTTAACAAAATGAGCTAACCGTAATGGACAGACGTACGGACAGACCGAACCTTAAATTATAAAAAGCTTCGCTTTTAAAATTTTTATAAAATCATCACTAGACTAAATTTTATCTTGTAATGTAATGCCCTCTAAAATGGAGAACTATATCAACATACAAAAAACGTATTACTATATATAAAAGGATACAAATATTATATTATATCTTGTCAATAAAACATTTGAAAAAGGAAACCAAAAATCGCCACTTGTCACTAAATTTCTATTTAGAAATGTGTGTGTATATTGAGACGCTTGTTTGTGTATGTATTTCTTTCTAATATTGCCATACACTGAGCTATAATCAACAGCAGAAAATATATTCTATTAGCGTAGCTACTTTATAACTCATTTATTTTAAATTTGATTAATGAAAGATATCTAAAAGCAATTTAATTATTAATTTAAAAAAAATAAATACAATAATTTCTATAATCATAACTGCAAACAAATATTCCATAATTATTTTTTCATTATAATTTTTAAAACAATTAAAGTAAAAATTTTCTGTCTGTTTGTTTATTGTTTACATTTTTATTGTTGCGCTAGTTTTTATAAGAATGCCCCGCCATGTTGCATGATTTCTCGTGACGTCATTCATATTTTAGTCCCCAAAGTCAGTCAGAAACTGCTAAATTCATGCACATTCCCTTTAAGCCAGTCCCCAAAGTCTGAGACTCCTTAAATATGAATATTCGATCCATTGTCCCCTCCCTTCCTCCCTGGGTTTCTACGTACATAGTTATAGGAGGGAAATGCTTGGGCCGAAAACAGCGCAATTTGTTACCATGCACAGACAAAGGTTATACAATCAAAGGGTTGGTTGTTCTGAAGTGCGTTGACACTATTACCTAGCAAGAATTGGTTCATTCAAACATACACCAAAATATGATCTCGTGGTGTATCAAGTTCTCAATAGGTTATTCAGGTAAGTAAATCTCTATAATAGTTCATTAATACACAAGTGTAATTATTATTCTTTCAGGGCGTGGAAGCTGTAGGAGGCTACGCAGAAAATCAAAAGATCATGGCAATCAGAAAAGTTTATCAGAGAGCAGTTGTTAAACCAATGTTGAACATTGAAAATATGTGGAAGGTAAAAATAGATAAGTTTTAATTAAAGAACATACAAAATAAAACCTGACAGATGGACATTATCCGTACGATGTTCATTATACATACCTAGCTAGTATAGGTAAATGGTTAATTAGCCACGGAATTATATAAAAAAGAATTTCTGCATACTTCTAAAATTACTTTAATTTTACCTATGTTGATTAAAAAAAGGGCAAAAAGAATTGATTTAATGAAGTCGACTTCAAAAAGTATTTTTAATTTTACCTATTATATATTTTATAGCAATGAAGTATTTGGATAGTTGATACCTCTCCATTTGGAGTAATTGATTTTTTTAAAGGAATACTCAACCTTTGAGCAAAGCGTGAACCCCATCATAGCAGAGAGATTAACAGCTGAGAAGTCACGTGATTATTTGAATGCTCGTCGTGTTGCCAAGGAGTATGAGGCAATGACAAGGACGCTGAACAAACAGTTGCCGTCAATACCGCCTACAGGTTGCCATTTTAGTTGATATTAGTAGCTACGCCCCAGATACCTCTAGGGACAAGTGCGGGAAAGATGAGGGGGTGGGGGGGGGGGAATAGACCCTCCAATTGATATTTTAAAAAAAGATTTTTTTGGGGGGCACAGTTATGGATTCTCGACCACAAAGATTTTTTTATCCAATCTTGACAAGTGAGGTATTTTTGGAAAGAGGAATATACATAGAAACCGCCTATGTAAATTAGAAAATCCGCAGAAATCATATTTGCAAGTTATTTGCAAAAATCTGCAATAGTAATTTGCAAAATTAATTTCATGCCTGACTTATTTAGAAAAATTTTTTTTATGAAATGTGTTTATAAGTTTAGAACATACTTAAGACAAAAAAAATCTCTTTAGCGTTACTTTTTTCACCTTATATATGAAAAAAGCAGTTTCTCACAATTTATTATAAAAAAGGTATAGGAACAAAAAATATGTTTTTTCTTGATGTGAACACAATAATTGGCATAAAATCTATCATCCTAAATGTAAAAATCAGAAATAGACTCCTTTTTAGAGTCAATATAGTGCAAAAAATAACCAAGTCATTTTTGCAAAGTATGAAAATCTAAAGAAAATAGTTCTGTTTGCGTTAATATACATATCAGATAAATGTATATAAAAGGGGGGGGGGGGGTTTAATGCAACCATCTCGTAATCAGTGAGCAAATGGCACTTAGAATTCGAATTTAAATCTGAAATTTTGCATGAGTAATCCTTGGTAGGTCTATTTTCCCTAAATCAAACAAAAAGTTGGAAAAGTAACGGCTAACGGCTGGCGGCTCAGCAGTTTTGCCATTTTTTGGATATCTATAGTACAAATTATTCACGAAACCTATCTCCACCTTATTCTCATTGCCACTCCAAAACGCTATTAAACGGTTCTAGACAGTATCTGTTGGTACTAGAAGTTTCAAAAATGATTATTGCTATTATTTAACATGAATTAAACCAAAAATATGTTTTAAATAGTTGATTCCTATGTAATTGATGATGAATTTACCCTGAAAATAGGCAAAAAACGGCTAAACGGCTGAGCCGCCAGCCGTTACTTTTCCAACTTTTTGTTCGATTTAGGGAAAATAGACCTACCAAGGATTACTTATGCAAAAGTTTAGATCAAAATTCGAATTCTAAGTGCCATTTGCTCACTGATTACAAGATGGTTGCATTAAAAACCCCCCCTTAGTGATCAAAAACTATAAAACATGTTATAAGTTTTTTCAACACTGTCATTGATTAAATTGCACTTTTAGGTTTAAGTATTACCGAAGTAGTGCATAAAAACTCTTTTTATGTAGTAATTAAACAAAATAAATGCCAAAAAAACCAACTACAAAATGGTCTACTGCATTATAAAAAACGCCTAATTGTTGATTTGAATTTATTTTGTTTAATAACTTAATAAAAAGAGTTTTTATGTGCAACTTTGGTAATGAGTAAACCTAAAAGTGCATTTTAATCAATGATAGGGTTGAAAAAAGTTATAACTTGTTTTATAGTTTTTGATCACTAATGTTATATACATTTATCTAATATGTTTATCAAAAGCAAAAAGAACTATTTTCTTTAGATTTTCAAACTTTGCAAAAATGTCTTGGGTACTTTTTGCACTATATTGTCTCTAAAAAGGAGTCTATATCTGATTTTTACATTTAGGATGATAGATTTTATGCCAATTATTGTGTTTACATCAAGAAAAAACATATTTTTTTGTTCCTGTACCTTTTTTTATCATAAATTGTGAGAAACTGCTTTTTTCATATATAAGGTGAAAAAAGTAACACTAAAGAAATTTTTTGCCTTAAGTATGTTCTAAACTTATAGATAAACACATTTCATAAAAAGATTTTTTTCTAAATAAGTCATTTAAGGCATGAAATTAATTTTGCAAATTAATATTGCAGATTTTGGCAAATAACTTGCAAATATGATTTCTGCGGATTTTCTAGTTTACACAGTTGTTTTCTATGTATATTCCTCTTTCCAAAAATACCTCACTTGTCAAGATTGGATAAAAAAATCTTTGTGGCCGAAAATCCATAACTGTGGGGGTTGGTATCTTTTGGTGTGGGTGATTTCTCTTGGGAGTATAAAGGTACCTAACTTACCAAAAAATAGTTAAAACATTCCTAAGACTTAAAAAGGCTCTACTGTAAAGAAGAACCATATCGGTCAAGCGGTTAGTAAACCTTCAAGTTTCTCATAAACATACAGACTCCCTGTTACTTTTATGTAATAAATCCTTTCACTAATATAAAACGTAAATATTTTACCCAGGTTCAAACGAAGAGACGAAGCAGATAGAAGCTTGGAACAACTATATTAGTTGGGAGAAATCAAACCCACTCAAAGTAAGTTACACCTAAGATTGAATACGAAAAGTTTTTTAAAGGGGGACTTTTTACGAACAAGAGCAAGTGATGCTGGACATTTTTGGCCAATGAAATAGTTGGAATCACGAAAAGGTTTAGACTTATTTCAAGAGCATGGTAGACCTTATTTATTTTCATTCCTTTTGCCCTATCTCCAGAAACCAAGAATTTGAATGGAAAAATGTCCTAATATGATTCATTGCTAGAAGGTGCTTAACTTCACTTGCTCTCGTTCGTTCAACAAAGTGCCCTTTATATCAAACTAGAAACCTACAAAGTAAATGATGAAAATAAAAGCAACGAGATTTTACATATCAGCAAAAAAGTATGACCAAGACCATGTCTAAAGGTTTTTATTTTGCTTATAGCAATAAAAAGTCCAGTATCTATGCTGCTGTTAGAAATAATCGTCTTTACTTTAAAGGTCGAAGATCCAGGATTGGTGGGCAAAAGAGTGATGTTTGCGTACGAACAGTGTTTGCTTTGTCTTGGTCACCATCCGGATATTTGGCTGGAAGCTGCTCTATACCTTCAGGATACCGCCAAAATATTACAGGTTGTACATTATTTTACAGATATTATAACTTCTACCTAACAACTTTATTATCCCTTCAAAGGGTACTTGGCACTAAAATAAGCAAGCATCTTTCAGCATTAGTGTTATCTTAGTAAGATCAGCATTATTTATTTAGATTAACATAGTACAGAGTAAATTATGTAATAAACAAGATCATGATAAAATAAACAGAGCGAAGCACATCAAGAATCAGATTATATAATATGATTATAGTTCAGGATATCTCCTCCAATCATGTAAAACATAGTCAACATACATTCAATGAAATTAAAATTTTACACACGCCACTGAACTAAATATTGTTGGAACTTTATATTATTAAATATTTTCCAATATAGCTTCAAAACCGAATAATATCCGCTGGACTGGAACCGGTTCGCAGCAATCCTGTAAATCATATATGATATATGACATTGTATTGCAGACTATTTTTACAAATGTTAAAATATAAAACCATAGAATTGAAGCCAGTTTTGTTACCCCGTACCTTCGGCCCCTCGGGTTTGATTTTTCATTTTAATATTTGCAGAAAAATGTCTATTATAAGATGCGATAAATTTCTATTACAGGGTTTTTTTAAATTGAGCACTGACCTAATTGCAAATAGTACGTTGATAAAAACATCATAGAATGTTCTTTGTTTAAATTAAGGAAAAAGCTGATGTGAATACTGCAGATTCATTCCTGGAACAAACAAGCCAGCTGTATGAACGGGCCATCTCGGGTGTACTCAGGAAATTTGATTAACTGTGATATAAATTTTTACTTGTCGCAAAATTAAAATGTCATTAAGCCAAGAGACGACATAAAAGCAACTTTGTTTAGATTTACATTAAAGAAAATATGATAAATATTAGAAGTGAAAATATATGTATATAAGCTTTGTTTGTGATCCGTAAAATGAAAGACTATGATTAAGTAGGATAGTACATCTTTATTTAGAACTTGCACACCAATTGCCTGTTATTCAGTGATAACTGATAACCCTCCCCCCCCCCCTTTGGGTCTAACACCTTACAGGCTATGTCCCAATATCCAATATAACCCAACATGGCCTAAAGTAATGAACAATGAAAATAAAAAACCCACCCCATCATTTTCAGTTAAAAGATTAGAGTGGAGGGGGGGGGGGGGGGGGTTAGTGATCATTGATCAACTGGGTATTTTGTGTTAAAGTTACCTTTTTTTTAAATATAGTTAATTTGATTTGTCTTAGCTATTGTATGCTGCTTTACTTTTCCTATGCAGACTTTGAGGAACAAAACATGAAATTTGACAAGGTAAAAATTTAATTTTAATGTTACATAAAAACAAGATAGTTAAACTAGGGGTGTATATTTCGAGGTGGGGGTGTTCAAGATAAGGTTTATTTACTAGGTAAGTATATAAATTGGGGAAAGAAAATTGATTTAATTGGAAAATATATCCCTCTGAATTACACTCTATGTATTAGTAGCCAGAGGCTACTATTCAGCCAATTAAATCCGATTGAAATTGCCGCAAAATTTAATATTTTGTTGGTAAAGTTGGCGTGTAACTTGTTTTATGTAACTGAAAGGGAGTGGGTAAGAAGAGGAGGAAAAAGGGAATGGGTTTGTGGGGATATTTTTCTTTAAAGTTGTTTGTCAGAATCACATCCCCTTTTCCCTGATTAGTAGCATACAATGAGTATCGCAAAAAGTAGCTATAATACAGTTACAATGTCTTCTTGAAAAACTTTCTGTTTCAACAAATAAAAAGGAAAAAGATAATAGAGGAGTGGATATTCATTTTGTACAGTCATTTGCAAGATCTACAGGAAAACATATATGGTAATTTTTTTTATATTTTTTTATTTTAATTACCTAGGTACTTGATGAGAAATTTGTTTTAGGTTCACAAAATCTACCAGCGATGTTTGGATGTAAAAGATGTAGATCCCACTCTATGCTATATACAGTACCTGAAATTTACCAGACGGGCAGAGGGTATTAAATCCGCCAGGTATGATATTTCAGTGCTTTCACTTAAAGTGCCAGATAATTACTCATACCCCCCCCCCCCACCATAATTTTAAAATAATTGAAAAAAAGTCGGGAGTTTTTTTTACACTAAGCCAATCCCTGCCTGGAGGGGGGGGAGGGGCATGGCCCTGTGGGGCTGCCCATTACCCAATACAACCTAACAAAATCTAATAAACAAAGAAACGAAAAACTATCTGTTTTCAATTTATTTTTAAAATAATGGGGGCGCTTGGCTTAGGGTATCAGTACTCAACAATGTACTTAGTTTACATGCTATATTGTTAGTTGCGCTGTATATACTTCGATATGTATGTCAGCAACATCAGGGTTACTTAAAAAATAGAAAATATAGCTTCCATATTTTGTTGACAGATTTTAAATTCTTAAAAACTGTAAATTGTTCTACAAATTTTGATTTTTGGTTAAGAATGATATTCAAGCAGCCGGATTTATTATTTACATGTTTTTTTTTGTTGTTCAGAGGTGTGTTTAAGAAAGCCCGGGAGGATACAAGATCAAATTTCCATGTTTATGTGGCAGCTGCGCTTATGGAGTATTACTGTTCCAAGGTTGGTAGCAAAATAGAAATAACATGGATAACGGCATTAATATAAGCGACTCCTTATATAAAACTCTACGAAACCTACTTAAAGACAGGAATAGGCATTTGGTATCTAAACTAATAATTTTAAAAATTATCAATTTATGCAGAATTTTATAAAAAAAAAAGGAGGAAAATCAATCTATTGACCTATCCTTTTGAAAATACCCCAATCTTTCCCACTTCATTTTGTATCGTGATACTGATCAATGACTTCACCTACTTATGATTATTTTAGGACAAGAGTGTGGCTTTCAAGATTTTCGAACTTGGCTTGAAAAGATTTAACAACAGCCCCGAATATATTCTCGCATACCTAGGTAAGGTTTTAGTAGCTAATCTACTCTATAATTCACTTTGTTCGTTCGTCATTCTTTAAGGCATATGGGGAAATGTGATTTTCTAGGTTGCTCTTCAAGGTAGGTGATTTTTTGTGCTGAGCTACTTATGGTAGTTGTCAATTGTCATCCTTGTTTTGTTTAGATTACCTGGCGAACCTAAATGAAGACAACAACACTCGGGTCCTGTTTGAAAGGATTCTGTCCAGTGGTATGATTCCAGCTAAGGTTTGTAACTTTTTATTCACTTACATATTTTGGTGTTTTCCCATAGAATTGCTCTTGAGCACTGAAACCTCTCCCTTATGTCAAAACAAATTAAAATTATGAGTGTGTAGTTTGTTTATCTCTGCATTACGGGTTAGGTTATATATGTTTCCGGGTAACCCCGTATGGTTAGTGCACTGCAGGTAAAGGCCGCGGAGCTCTAGCGCCCCCGCAGGGGAAAAAATACCATCCTTCCCTTTTTAAAAAATAAATAGAAAATTAAAAGGGCTTTTTATTAATAAGGTGTACATATTTTTTAGGACACAGTTGAAATTTGGAACAAATTTTTGGAATTTGAGTCGAACATTGGCGACCTGGCCAGCGTTATGAAGGTGGAGAAGAGGCGTGCACAGGCTTTACAGGTTAGAGACATTTTTCATTGTAATTTTATACTCCAAGTTATACTATTTGTATGTTAAAAAAAAAGAAATGAACACATGCCATAACTTTTTGAATGACAAAAACATACATATTCCTAATCCTTACATAAAAGTAATAGGAAGTCTTTATTATCGACCTTTAGAATTAATTTGTGGATCAATTTTAGGAGGCTGGAATATTAGGTGACAACTCAGAGCACAAGTACACAAGTAATATTATTGACAGATACAGGTTTATGTCACTCCTGCCTCTGTCAAATTCTCAGCTTAAATCCATTGGCTACGTGGTAAGTTTTGTTTTATATTTTATTAGTGAAACTTTCTACATTTAGGGCGGTCCATCTGTCCATAACAGATAGCTCTTAAAGTTAATTTAGGCATATTAAAATTTCCTATCGATTTTAAAGGGGGGGGGGGGGCGAAAGTGACACTTTTTGAAACCAAAACTAGAGGTCAACAAAGGAACTCAACTAAAAAAAGAGTTACAGGTCTGAGATTTTGCATGGCAGTTGCTTTACAGGGGTACAATATGGAACTGTGAAGAAACGGCGGCGCAACCGCCGAAAACCGCCGTTTCCCGCCGAAATTTTTTTGCCTTTCTCGGCGGTTTTCGGCGGTTGCGCCGCCGTTTCTTCACACTTCCATATTGTACCCCTATAAAGCAACTGCCATGCAAAATGTCAGACCTGTAACTCTTTTTTTAGTTGAGTTCCTTTGACTTTTAGTTTTGGTTTCAAAAAGTGTCACTTTCGCCCCCCCCTCCTCCCCCTTTAGTTTTATGATTCTTGTAACAGTTACAGGTACCATTATGAAAGTGGAGCAACTCTAATCAATACCAGAAAGTCTGTATGTCCAGTCTAAATTAATATGATAATTTTCAAAAATAAGACAGAATTACTCTTTAAAAAATAAGGTGAGGATTATAATACGCCAAATGTCTCAAACATTTTTCTTCATAAAAAAAATAAACTCCCAATGTGTTTATGCATATATCTCTCCTTCTTTCTCTTTGTATAAATCAATGTTTGAGTTATGTTTAGCTTAAAATTTCAAACAGCTTCGCTACAATTAGACGTAATCGCCCTTGTTGTTTTTTAGGACACTTTCACAAAAGACACAAAGCAGCTATTAGCCAGCCTGGCCAAGTTCAGGTCGAAGGCCAGAGCTGGTTATTCTGGAGCCTCTGGCATGAACGGGCTATATGATCCTGACAACCTGGCCAGACCTGACTTCTCACAGATGGTTCCATTCAAGCCTAAGGTAGATCAACAGAAAAAGTTTTGTAGGGATATTATAGCGATGGGACAAAGGGCAATTAATTCAATCTTATAGTTCTAATTCAATAGGTAGTCTTCAATTCCAGATTTAAGCTAGAAAAATCACAACAATTTAGCTAAGGCATACTTCATTGGATGATGAAAAATAAGTAAATAGGGACCTTAAGATAAATATTTATTGGGCTAGCTCTGTCTTATAATGCTGTAAATACTAATATTCTAATTGATCATAGAACTCGACATGAGCTTCAAAACCGACGTAGAACAATAGGGCTTATTTGAATGGTAAATTACAGAAGTATCACAGTAGTTTTCAGTCTTAGCCCAACTTTTTCTTTGAATTTTCTTCATCTTAAACTTTAATGTCTACTTCAGTTATGTGTTGATTCTTTTTTGTAAGCTTTGTCTTCCAGAAGTCTAGACTTTTAACTGCATTTCAGGCTTTTACTCAAAGTCTTAAAATTAGCATAAAGACAAGACAAGCTGCTTTGGTGTTAGTACCGAAATACGAAAATAATGAATTTTATATTCACTGTCCCCTAACCATATGATATATCTTATCCATGCTTAACCTTTTTGTATAAACTAATTTAATGTTTATTTTAGGTGAATTACAGGCCTGGTGATTTCATGGTACCTGGAGGTGTATTCCCAATACCACCCACTGCTGCAGAACTAAATCAGAAACTGCCACCACCTTATTGCTTCAAAGGTGTTTATATATTTTTATATAACATTTTGAAATTAATTTCATGAGAAAGGATATTAAGGAATAAGACAATGGACCGGTAAATTGAGGTGCGTCCCCAATAAATATAAATACAATTACCCCTTTTAGAATAACATTATTTGCTAAAACATATAATTAAATGCTATTATAAAACCTGAGCATTTATTTTATCTTAACTGTATTTATATTATATTATAAATCACATTTTTAGGACCATTTGTGAAGATTGACAAGCTGTGTGAGATGTTTGACCGGATAAGGTTGCCAAACCTACCAATTTCCACCGGCACAGAACCTAACAGTATTAACCTTTTCGATCTGGCTAAGGTATGAATTAGTTTAATCTATCCTATTTGTGTAGTGTTAAAATAGATTTTTAAAATTGCATATATTTAGGCATAGATCGAGAAATTAGACAAATGCATTTTACAAAATATCCATTATATAGGTTATGTTAAGTAGGATAAGTTAGTTTAGCTTCACGAAGCCGTGGCTAGAGACTTGTGTGTCATATTTGCTTAAGTATTATCAATGAGATATTTAGTCTTAACATGAACTTTTATTTCTCTGGATAAAACTTTTTTTTACAGTTGTACGAAAAATAGTTGTAGAAAAAATATCAAGTTTTAAATGCTTGCTGAAGACATTAACGCCAAATTTCCAAGGTTTATTAAATATAATTATTTTTAGTCTGTGCAATGGATTGGTGGAGATGACAAGAAAAGAAAATCTCACAGTAAATTTGATGATTCTGATGACGAGTCCAATGTCTCCGCACCTACCAATGATATTTATAGAATGAGACAACAGAAAAAGATCAAATAAGATTATTTTAAAAATACCAAAAGAATGTGTAGGTTTTTAGAGTCTTCATTTTCTAACTTTTTAGATTAACTTATTTAATTTTTAGGGTACAAATAAGATATCAAGCAATCTGAATCCAGTATTTTTTTTTTGTTAATTCCACCCTTTATAAGATATCCCCAGAGTTCAAACTCTAAGAAAATATGGCTAATAATCAATCAATCTATCCCCTTTCCAAATATTATATGGTTAAATCAATATTTATCCAAACCATAAACTATCAAACTTATCTATTACTAGATAAAGCAATAAAGTATCTTTATTTAAACAAAGCAAAATATGATTGAGTCAATTAAAAAAATGCAATTTATCTATTCTCTAAATGTTATGTAAAATATTGTTTAAAACAAAAAACGAAAATTAATTTACGTTTTTTTCGACTGCAAAAGTATTTAACCAATTTTTGCAACAGACTCTTGAATTTTTTTATTGTTTATTAACTATATATGTATTTTGTACCTAAGTATTTTTGTAAGATTTTAAACCAAGTTTCAGTTGGATTGAGCTAGTTTTGTCATAAAATATAAACAAAATTTTAATAATTTAGCTTCTATATATTTTTGTATGAAAGCTATTTTACACATTTTTGTATTTATCTTTTCCTGACAAAAAATAAACATACTTTTTTACCAAAAGCATTCTAAAAGGGGGGGGCGAAAGTGACACTTTTTGAAACCAAAACTTAAAGTCAAAGGAACTCAACTAAAAAATGAGTTACAGGTCTGACATTTTGCATGGCAGTTGCTTTATAGGGGTACAATATGGAACTGTGAAGAAACGGCGGCGCAACCGCCGAAAACCGCCGAGAAAAGGCAAAACAAATTTCGGTGGGAAACGGCGGTTTTCGGCGGTTGCGCCGCCGTTTCTTCACAGTTCCATATTGTACCCCTATAAAGCAACTGCCATGCAAAATCTCAGACCTGTAACTCTTTTTTTAGTTGAGTTCCTTTGTTGACTTTTAGTTTTGGTTTCAAAAAGTGTCACTTTCGCCCCCCCCCCCCCTTTGTTTACATTTTAACAAAAAACTATTTTAGTAATATTGATCATTTATTTTTATATTTGTACAAACACAATTTTGTTCACATCTCAAATTAACTTGTTGCATTTGTTTTCAGTAAAAAAAATGAGCAGCACAATTTTTTAGTAAATTTTCAACAATAATAAACCATTGAAATAGTTTTAAAATCCACCAAAATGGGAATCTTAACGGATCCAAACAACTCCAAGAGGAGTGCTATAGGTGACCTGATTATGAACCATTATTTGAAGATCTCATGGCTTTCTTATTTTGCAGGTTATTTTTTATTATATTTTTCTAAGATAAAATATTTTCGATAATAAAAAGAAAATTTAAAAAGTTTAATAAACGAATATTCCTGTTTTTAATCAGAGTTTGGTTATTTGCGTAGGTATTCATTGCTCTTGGGTGTGTTGACATTTCTAGCAATTTATTTCCAGCTTTCCTTTCAAATTTTAGACTAATAATACAATTTTCAAGATCTTAACCCAATTGCAATCAGAGTAACTCACACTCAAAGACATTTAGTTACTTCAATAACTAAACAATTGTTTAGGTTTAATATTTCTGTTTGTGTTACCGCATCCCTGGTACAGTCACAAAACATATTTCTCTGAGAACGCCCTACTTCCTGGCCTCGTTACTGGAGAATTTAATCAACAGAAAGCTACAAAAAGGTAAATTCTTAGATAAACCACTTCTGATTCATACCAATAACGAAATTAATTCGAATAAAAACACGAAATCTATAACTGGTTTTCAGTTGTCGTGGGGGGGCAAAGTAAAATTGACCTCTCCAATTGCCCCCCAAATATTATTTAAGATTTATTTCACTTGTTGGATATCTATAATACAAAGTAGAACGATGTCTGTCTATCCGTCTGTCTGTCTGTCTGTCTGTCTGTCTGTCTGTCTGTCCCTTAAGATCTCGGTAACCACTGAACCAATCGGATTCTACTCTTCAGGGTATATACCTATTGGTCCTGTGGTGGTTTTAAGCTATTTTCTTGGGGGGTGGAACACCCCCAACCCCCAAAAAACAAAAAAAAATCCCCCCCCCCAATTTTTTTTTTTTTTTTTTTTTTTTGCTTAAGATTTCCTTGGTCCTTTAACGAATTTCGCCTTAATTTTTTATCACCTCTTGGGGCAAAGCCCCTAGAGGCTAGGGGCGAAGCCGCTAGTACCTTATATCTGGATAAACCATTTTTGCAAAACTTTATTTGAACACAGTAAGTCATACATATTACCACCAAGGATAAGACAATTGATGAAAAATTGCTATGATAATAAAAAATATACTCCTTCTATAGATTAAAATTATATGGTTAAAAGTTTTGACACTTGTAGTTTGAAGCCGAAAACTAAATTCATTAATAGTACTTAACATTTTTAGTCAACGAATAAGATAACGTTAAGATTGAACTTTGAGTACCAGTGTAATCACATATAGTCCTTCAATGTTTTGTAAGACCCAAATGCTTTTTTTAAAATTCTATTTGGGTTCATATTTTTCAAATTGCGAAACAATTATTTGACAAGGGACACTTGTAGTGTAATATTACTCCAAAAGGGGACTATCCACGAACGAGAGCACATGATTCTAAGTACCTTCCAGCATTGATCCTAAGTATTTTCTTTCAGAATATAATAGGTCACCATATATCATTAATGTATTGACGAGAAAATTTATGTTTCACCATATTTTTTTAGGTATTTTAATTGATTTTGAAAACTTTTATGAAACTAATTCTTTTAATAAAATGGATATTTGATGATACATATGCGAATACTCGTGTTATATAGATTGTAAATTAATCCATACTAGCATTAATTTAAACATACATATGAGATATAGTAAATGTGCTTTTAACTTTTTTTAATTTTTATCATTTGACAACATGGACAATTAAAGACACCCCGAACTCAACAAAACGTTTGATAGAATTTTGGCTAAAAAACCTGAACATTTATTTACTTTTCTTCAACTTGAAGTGGTGAAATATAAATTTTCTCGTCAATATATTAATTATTAATGGTGACCTATTATATTCTGAAAGAAAATACTTAGGATCAATGCTGGAAGGTACTTAGAATCACGTGCTCTTGTTCGTGGATAGTCCTCTTTAAAATTGTTTAAAATTTCAGGTATTATGAAGATTTGAAAGAAGAGAATTCTCGTTACCCAGGTCAGGCTCCATTTCCCTGGCTGGAGGCTCAGTTCAAACAACTTGGCCTAGATGTTTATAGGTATATTTAAAAATTTTGTTGTTTTGAGGGGTAATAGTTATTCATTACATCGTATTATAGACAGCTTTCCTTGGATAGTAAAATGTAACCCCAGTTTCGATTTGGTCAACAAAATAGATATTAATTTTATGAATTTTAATTATTCGTGAAAACTTGTCTATAACATGTTGCTTGAATTTTCTGCATGGTTTAGATCCGGTTCTAATCCAGCGAACATTATTCGGATTTGAAGTCATATCGGAAAATTTAAGACATAAATCAAGGTGTTCCAAGGAATTTTACGTCTATATATAGAAGAATAGTAAACATTTTTTTAATGCAACTTTGCAAGTTTTCATTGAATCTAATATCGTTTGTAACCTAACATTAAATTTTCATTAAAGGCAAGAATTCGAACTTGGATACCCCTTGGCCAATAATACATTCACTGGAAGCAATGTTTATGCAATTTTAAGAGCACCGAAGGTAAGAGTATGTTTTGGTTCTTAAAAATAGTATAACAGGGGATTTTGAGATTTGTTTATCGTCTCCAAAGGGTATTATTTCCTTTTTCTGTATTATAATTTGAGTCTTATTAAGAGAATGTTGTGTTTTCCCTCAAAGAGCCTTGTTGAGCACAGAAAACCCTTCCTAATCCCTTTTTTTTGAATAAATTGAAAATTAGGGAGTAGAGGAAAGTTTTTCTTTTCAGTTTATTTATTACTTAGATTATATTGTGTAATTTGTAGACCCCATGGGTTAGACTTAAGTAAAATATCTCCCCACTGCCATATTCTAATTTTTAAAAAGATAATGGGAGGGTGGGGATAAGTTTCAGTTCTCGATAAACAATATGTGGGAAAGGACCGAGGATTTTTCTCTTTGCTATGAATTTTAACAACACTTTCCCATATCTAGTCGGCCAGTACAGAAGCGCTGGTTCTTAGTGCGCCGCACCGACCACCAAACTCGCCGCACCAGAGCACAGATGCCGGGATTGCCATCATCCTGGCAGCCGCAAAGTTTTTCAGAAATCAGGTAAAGTAACATATAAAACATTTAAATTATATTTATACAAATTGTTAAAATAGATAAGATTAACTAATATTCTTCAGTAAAAATCTTCCTATACACCTAGTGTTGTGAAAAATTGTTGTCGAGTAACATAATTTCTTTACAACTTCTAGTAATTTTAGAGATCTTACAGTACAGTTATACATTTACCATTCTTTTTTTTAGATTTATTGGGCAAAGGATGTAATCTTTCTAATCACCGAACACGAATTCCTCGGGGTACAGGCGTGGCTAGAAGCCTATCATGGAGTCAGCTACGGAGATGGCAGTATCAAACCTGGGAAGCTGCCTGGCAGGGCAGGATCCATCCAGGCGGCCATCAACCTGGAGATTGAGACTCCTGATATTACACATCTTAATGTCAAGGTACCTTATTTATTTTGTTGTGAAGCATTCAAGCTTTTCTGCGGGATCTTAAAATCCCCAAAATTAACCCTTCTCTAGATAAAAATTATCTGTGAAAGCACTTATTATTATTTATCTAGGTTGAAGGTTTGAATGGGCAGTTACCAAATCTTGATCTTGTAAACTTGGTGAACAGGCTGATCATGAGAGAGGGTCTTTATCCCATGTTTCAAGGTAGCTCATAACATAACATTTAATTCTTATATTAAAGTAACAGGATATCTAAATGGTCTGTTTGTGTGTACAGACGGATCTCTGTAGCCACTGAACTGATGTGGTTCTCCTTTACAATGTAGCTTCTCATAGGTCCTGGGAAGGTTTATTGGGAGAGGGAACCACTTAAAGGCCCAGTCAAGGTTTATACTTGCCTCAAAACCATCTAACCAAAGAATGCCAGAACCTCCCCCACTCCTATAAGCGAAAGTTGAGGGTCGACTTTTCCCCGCCCCCTTCCCTTAAATGCCCCTAGGACCGTATTGTAAATACGTATATCATGTTTTTGGGAGGTGATTTATTTTAAATGTTTGGGTCGCAAAATGCTAAAGGTAAGCCTATTCTAATTGCTAATTTTTCAGGAGTGGAAGATCATCCCCGACCTGAAAGCTACAAAGGTTACATGAGATCACTAAGTACAATGTTAAGCATGATGTCGTCACAAAGCACTGGCGTTCCATCCGGCAACCATGGTCTCTTTCACAGGTATAGTAGTAAATTTTGGCGACACTGATTTTTTATTTCTCTTCTTTTTTATTGTTTGTTTAAAAGTTTTTTTTAAACTTTTATTTAGAATAATAGGTAAAACCTTATTGGTAAGGAATATTTTTCTAATCATTTTAGGTTTGGCATTGAAGCTGTAACCTTGGAGGGAGTGTATCAAAAGAGAAAAGGACGTGTCAAGGCTGACTTCCATGTTCTGGGGAGAATTGTAGAGGGGGTTTTCAGAAGTTTAAATAATCTTCTGGAAAGATTTCATCAGTCTTTCTTCTTCTACCTTCTTTGCAGCGGCAGTAGGTATTATTATTTCTAAGATTTATTTGATTTGTGTAGAGTGGTTGGTTATACAGTAAAACAGGCTTTTATGGATTAGCAACATTTTATTTAAAATCATAGAAACATGCCCCATATGATCTTTTATTTTTGTAGGTATATATCTATTGGTATGTACATGCCAATGTTTGGTTTACTAGCTATTAGCTTTCTCATCTCCGCACTTGGAATATGGTTCACCTTGTTGGCAAAGCTGAATGATAAAAAGGTGATTTTGTAATAATTTTTTTATAGATAAGTAAAAAATATTTTTTTTAAAGATGGAGTAGGCATTTTTTTCCGGTGTCTATTTTTCTTTGAATGGTGATGGTATTCTTACCTGGACCTATAATTTATTAGCTTCACTGTAAAGGAGAACATATAAATTTAGTGTTCAGTTCATGAGATCTAACGCTACAAAGACTCAAATAGACTATTAAAAATCCTGCTACTTTTATATAAGGATTATTATTACATTAAGGGAGTCGAGATAACCGAAGTACCGATACCATTCATAGTTCCAGAGAACTTTACGAAGACCCTGCCCATATTTTTTATTGTCCACTTCTTGGGACTTGTGGGCTACCACCTCCCCACTATATCTACAAAGTTCGGGGAGGCCTTCCAGATTGGTCCAGAGGATGCTGTTCCTATATGGTGAGACATTTTGTAAAAGCGAAGCATTTCTATAATTATGGTCAGTCCGTCCGTCCGTAACGGATAGCTTTTTTCGTTAATTTAGGCATGTTAGAATTGTCCTACCTATCGATTTCAAATTTTGCATGGTGATTCCTTTAGTAGTTAGGTACGATTTTGAAAGCGTAGCAACTCTATAATCATTACCAAAATGTCCCTACGTCCATTTCAAACATGTTGATTTTTTAACTTTTTAACAACAAATCTTTAAGTGATCTAATCATTGGATTAATCTGATTTTTGGTATATTGATTCCTGGGACAACAAAGTAAAATGTAATAAACGAAGCAACTCTATAATCAAGTCCTAAAAATGTAAGTATGTCCATAAACATTATCCTGTATCAAGCAGTTTTTTATCAAATTTACTTACAATTTTGCTTTGACTCTTATACATTTATATTCTGATTATTCAGTTCTGACACTCTACAAGTGTTAAGGTCCGTTTGTCCTACCGTTTCAGTGCTTCGCTTTTATGGATGTTGTCATCCTTGTTATTTTTATATTCGTGGGAAGTTGTGTGTAATTCGATGCTATACATGATTATTTAGAAGGGCTGATCACCGGTTTTAATCCAGCGGATATATTCATCCTTTTTCTAAGGGAGGATAGGAACGCTTTGGAACTTACCAAACTAGCAGTCTCCATACTTTTCCACCATTAATTTTAATCAACAGAAGAAGTAACTTTGTTTTTTTTTGTCAAACAAAAACACTTTTCTAATATGATATTTGTTAAATATTTTTTGCAATTGCCTCGCTAATGATAATAATCAAGGTATATCACGTGAGATAGCTTGCAATAATATTTACATTTTTCAGTCTTGGTTCATTCTCCGTCATTTTGCTGCTCTTGCCGTTTCTGAGCAGGCCTAACTTGGCCTTGCCTCCTGGCACTTGGCAGGTAATGCTTTCACCATGGATCTTAAGGGATAAGACATTGGACGATAAATTGATATACAGCCGTATTGATGATAAATGAAATTGTTGGTTGAAAAGTTGGGACGCATAGCTAGGAACTTACTAAACAAAAATTTGATAATAAGATTTTGACCCAACGAACAAAATTACCTAGCTTTGAAACGTTAGGTACAATTGTGATCAGGGTGCCGGAGCCGTATAATTTTGATGCGGCTCCGGCTCCGGCTCCAGCTCCGGCTCCGGCTCCTACCTTAAAATTAATATATCATTTTTTTTCATTATTGAATTTGATAAAATAAAATAAATAATATAAAATATTTTGCTTTTATTTGATTAAAGCTATATAAAAGTAGAAGGATGTGTGTCTATTTGTTAAGTAACAATAGTTTTTCAGTTTATTATATGGAAATAGACCGTTGCCAAATTATAATATTACTTTAAAAAATCATTTTTAGCTAGTCCGGAGCCGGAGCCGTTTTTAACGAAAAATACGGCTCCGGATCCGGCTCCGGCTCCACCAAAAATGTTGCTGCTCCCGGCTCCGGCTCCAGAACACTGATTGTGATTTATAGTTGCTGATTTTCTTGAACTAGCGGTTACGAAAGTAAGACCTCTGGAGAATATCAGCAAAAAATAAACATCAGCTTAATAGACGTAACCTACTAAAAAGTGCATATAGTCATACTGATTTGCTTTTCTAGGTTGCAAAATGTTTGTTAAATTTAGAGTTAGCTGCCATTGCAGGTCAGATTAAAGTTTTTTTCTTCATATTTTTAAAAAAATTCTTACATAAAAGTAACAGAATCTGTGTGTGTCTGTTTTTACCGAAGGATCTCGCTTACCGTTGAACCGATATGGTTCTCTTTTTCAATATATCATCTCATATATGTCCTATGAAGTTTTATAACTATTCTAGTTGAGTTTACTACTCCATGACTGATTAGACTTCCCTTCCTACAAGGGTGCCGAAACATTCTTAGCTTACTAGATAGTTTTTATTTTTAAAGCATTTTAGTGTGTTAATGTATAAAATTGTTTTTTTTTAGGATGTTGTTCTTTGATAAATATATCCTTAACAACATTGCTGACTATTTTGTACCTGCCCCTAGCACTTCTGGTTGGTCCTCAAAAAGGTTAGTCAAAAATTGAAGAAAAAAAAGTTTTTTACTAGGAAGTTTAAAGTAATAAACAGTAATAAACAGTAATAAAGCGTACTTGGTAACGAAGGAACTATACAATTTACTTTCTTCGTCCGTTCAAAAAGAGATACTTACTTATGAAAAAGTTTCTTGATATTCAAGATGTTCAAAATTTCAGCTGCCAAATTCAATGTTTGTATTTTAGATTTTGTGATATTCATCTTTCATTTCATTCATATAAGTTATTAAGATATAAACAGATAAAGATTCTAGGATAAAGCTTTGCTTGGGGAAATATATCCCCAAAAATTTCGTCCAATGTATTATGAAATTCAATCATGTTAGGTACTAAATATAAACAATAATATTCTTGTTCTAGATATTCCTTATAAAATATATTATATTATATTATTGTGTCTGATTGTTCATCTAGGATAATAATCTTATTTTTTTGCCCTAAAAAAGTTAAAACATGTTCTAGTATTAGGTAAATATTTTACCTACTAAATTAATTTCAGGTTTTCGTCGCATATGCCTAGTAATGTACACATTACTATGTCATCCTTTAATACTTGCTGGATTAGCTGCAACTATTGATACTGTCAGAACATTTCCTACTGTCGGCATTGAAAAACTAACTATTAGGTGATTATTCTTTTCGGGTATAGTCCCCTTCGTGGCAACGCACCTTAAGGGGCGATTCTCAAAAACTTTGTTGAAATTGATTGGTTGGTTTTAAATTTTTTGAAATTATTTGTAAACTAAAGAAAGGGTAATTTTGTTTACAATCATTGGGGATGTATATCAATTTAACGTCCATCGTCTTATCATAATAAAAATTCAAAGCAGCATTAAATACAAGAAATAAAGCACAAGTTAGTGTTTGTCTAATTTTGGTGTTTTTAAAATATACCAATTTTTTCTTGGTTATGAATATTTGATCAAACCTATTGTTAAGGTCACTAGAAGCCTGGCAGCGGAGTGTTATGTTTAGTATAGTGGACAGCTACATCTACGGAAATGTCCTGTATGATCTCGGAACAGTTTTAGTTCTGCCATGTTGGCTGGTTATATATCTGCTGTGCTTTGCTGAAAACACGGAAACTTCACAGGATCCAATAAAGCTTAAGAAAGAGTGATCTCGTTATTAATTTATTTTTCATTACACAGGCAGATTAATTTGTATTTTTTAGCAATGATTCTTTACTTTTTAAACAGCAACAATTGTAAAAGTACACAAATTTCAAATACTCTCAACGTGCAAACCATATGTGTACATTATCAAAATGTTTTTTTAGTAAATGTTATCATTTATCACATATTATTGTATTATAGGAGTATTATAATATTTTTTTGATCTTAATAGCTTATCTTTAAAACCAGCTTCTGAACAACAATTTGTTTAAGTATTATAAAAAATAAGATTAATTGGGTTAAGTGCAGTTCATGGTAAAATATTGCTGGTGACGAATGCTTCCTGCTTCCTGGTTCCTGGGATTATTACAAGGTTCCTGAATCTAGCATAACAAGAAATATTTCTGGAGCCACCAATGTTTAACCTTCCTGGTTTCCGGCAACTTGTGCATAATCCTGAGCACTGCCAGTCTTGTAAAATCCTATTAATAAGCAATATTTCCCTTTACTTCATTTATTCCAACAGCAATGATTCACCGTGAATTGCTCTTGACCTGATTTATTTCCTATTGAACTTTATATTGGCATTCCTAAGATTTAAAATGTTAATTCTGTGATACTGTATTGTAATCTATTTAATTTTTTTTATGACATTCCCGTTTTTATAGGATTTTTGTTTTGTGAGGTTGTTGTTGTTTTAATTTTTTTTCTTTTGCATTTTATAAAAAATAATGACCTTTTAAACTTTACTAATATTTTAAGTTATTTTGGTTAGAAACAATTAAACTCTTTATTTTTTTTATTATTATCAACGAAAGTGTAATTCTCATTTTTAATTTAAGTAGCGCAGCTACTCCATAATTTTTTACATGACGTAATGTATTTGTCTAGAGTGATAATGGTGCTGACTGCTGACACTTGGTTGCCAACTGAGGAGGAGCTCACCGTTAAGGAGGTCAGTTTTACACTTCTACACCAACAAAACTTCACCAGTATAATTTTCATTCTATTTTAGGTTCCCCTTGGTACTTCCTTCCTGAGAGTTAGAGCTTTATTATTCTATTTTAGGTTCCCCTTGGTACCTCCTTCCTGAGAGTTAGAGCTTTATTATTCTATTTTAGGTTCCACTTGGTACCCCCTCCCTGAGAGCTAGAGCTTTATTATTCTATTTTAGGTTCCACTTGGTACCCCCTCCCTGAGAGCTAGTGCTTTATTATTCTATTTTAGGTTCCACTTGGTACCCCCTCCCTGAGAGCTAGTGCTTTATTATTCTATTTTAGGTTCTCCTTGGTCTCCCTCCCTGAGAGCTGGAGATTTATTATTCTAATTTAGTTTCCCCTTGGTACCCCTCCCTTAGAGCTAGAGCTTTATTATTTCAATTTAGTTTCCCCTTGGTACCCCCGCCCTGAGAGCTATAGCTTTATTATTCTATTTTAGGTTTCCCTTGGTACCCCCTTCCTGAGAGCTATAGCTTTATTTTTCTATTTTAGGTTCCCCTTGGTACAATTTCCTGAGAGCTAAGCTTTATTATTCTATTTTAGGTTCTACTTGATCCCCCCCTCCCTGAGAGCTAGTGCTTTATTATTCTATTTTAGGTTCTCCTTGGTCCCCCTCCCTGAGAGCAAGAGTTTTATTATTCTATTTTAGGTTCCCCTTGGTACCCCCGCCCTGAGAGCTGGCTCCTTCCATATGGGAAAATATTGTGAAGCTCAAAACAATGAATTTATGCTTTGCAGGTATATTTCGTTATTGGTAGAGGAGTTTCTCTTACACCAGATTATCATGCACTCTAATTAAGTGAAACTTTGAGCTGGTAAAAATAACAATTCCCCCAATCCGCCCCCTGTAACCCATCCCCTCCCCTCTTACAGGATGACCGGAATGACCAATAAATAATCAAGTGATGTCTATGTTAGGAACCTAAATTAACGACAATTTTTCTCCTGTCATAATTACCAAGTATTATACCTATTCTATATCCATTCATGTGTTGTATATTTATTTAGGGATGAGACTAATGACCCCAGGGCTTGCATCAAGGAGGGCAAGGAGGTCACTAGCTGTTCTTACAACTTCTTTAAGGCGGTTAAGGTAACTAGTATTTTATCTTTTTTTGTTAACGCAAACATTAGAGGTTTAACTTAGCCTTTCGAATTTAACTGATAAAAATCAAGTTACTGAAAGAAGACTTCATATTAAAATCATCTCTAAAATTATTCTTTGTACATAAGCTATGGTTTATCTGAACACATTATGCATTGTGCATTGGAATCGATTATTTTATAACGTTAAGTTTAAAGGCTGTTATAGCGAGGTTTTGGTATGAAAATCCCGTTTAGCCGGTTGGTTGCAAGCAGCCTTAAAACAAAGTTTATACACTTTGAAAGTAATCGATACCAGCATCCCTTTCCCTTGAACTGAATCAGATCTAAATCTAGAAATCCTGTGCATCTGAGTTTACTTCGCATGCCACTTGCCTGGAGAGAAGCTCCTCCAATTATAACTTTGTAAGGTGCAGAAAGACCCAGGTAAAGTTAAAGTTTTTATCTTTAGTAACAGGATGTTTGCAGAATATTAGAAGTTGAAACGTTTGGACTATCAACTAATTAAACCAACAAATCAAAATTCAATGAAAGGCCCCAAGTTGTTAAGCCAATTTATAAGAAATCGTATTATATGACTTTGGGGACTAGTGTAATAAACAGCCCAATGTTCACTCCTTCCCTGGGATGTTTGTCTGTCTTTCTGATTGTAGCGAAGGATCTCGCCAACCTCTGAACATATTTGGTTGTTGTTTACAGTGAAAATTTTAAGGTCTACGGAAGGTTTAAAACTATTTTTGGGGAAAGAAACTCCACCCTCCAAAAAAATCACCCCTAAAGTTTTTTTTTGAACTACAACTTTCAACAACTTAAGTTTCAACTGAAACAATATAACTTGCCTAAAATTTATAATTGTTTAAAAAAAGACTTGAAGAGTTGTTACCTTACTGCATCATATTTCTCAACAGTTTCACATTATACCTTCTTAAATAACCACTATGCCTAATTTTAGGATTCTATTCTTAAATTTTTAAAGCCTTAAAAAGTTAAAACATAACTTTGCAAAATAGCATTAAGAGTGCACCACCCCTTCCTTTGTTTGGATTATTCTTATATTTTCAGTGTTATTTTTGGAAAAATATGGTCATCATGATGGATAAATTATTTAATTTAGGCTGCTTTTGATGCATGTGTTTTGGAGAACTTGGGCATTGAACGTCCCGACTATGGTTACTTCTGTCTGCCCAAGATTCATGCAACTGACAGGAATGTTCAATGCTGATTCTTTTATCTAGGTTGAAGTATCTTAAATTTTTTTAAGCCCCCCCCCCCTCCCCCCTCCATTTAAAACAAAATTAATTAAAAATATTGTTAGTGACAGCTTTTTCTCTATGTCTAACTACTGCTAGGTGCCATAACTCTACGGGTCCTATATTTATAGTGCTCCAACTTTGCTGGGATATCCAGTACCATTTCCTAACCTGACCTGAAGAAATAACAAACTAACAAAAAACTTACATACTGTTAATAGCCAATTTAGTTAAAAACGAAGTCCAACGTTAGACTACTTTATGTGTAATACTTTTGGAAAAGCTTTACTCTTCTAATATATAAAAGTCACAGGATTTCTGTCTGTCTGTTTGTAACTGATATACCGATATGGTTTACTACAGTGAAGCTTCTTAAAGGCCAAAAGAAGGTTTTTATAAAGGTGGGATGCTACTACCACCCTCTTCCAAGGAAAGCAACCTTCCCTCAAAAAATGTACCCTAAAAAAAAACTAATTGAATTTTAAGTGAGGGGACGACTTACCCCCCCCCCCCCCCTCCACCCTCTTAATGTGCCCTTGGCCCCTTAGATGCTTCTAGATCATTAAGATCAGCATTACATTGGTAAATCAGACCTGCTCCAGTTGAAACCGCTCCCGCATGGATGAATAACGACAAGGCCCAGAAGTTGAAGGAACTGCCCGACGACTTCCCCAGGGACCACAGGCCATGGGGTGCCTGGGGCACTGGCTCCCCCTCATTCGGCGGCTCCGGCTAATTGTCTCCAGCTTTTGTATTGTTTTAATATGCTTTTTGTTTACAAAGATCTTTATGTTTAAAAACGGCGTTGACTTTTGATTTATTTTCAGTGTTCATTAGTCCCTTTGTTAAGAATTTTTGTGGATTCAAAGCATATTTATTAAGATTGTTCCATTTTTGAATAGTGTTTTAAGATCTGAATTTCTTACATACTCTGTTTTAAACACAAGCTTTATTTCAGCTTAGTCAGTAATGAGATATATTGTTTCAAGCCTAATAAAAAAATCAATATTTATTAACCACATTTTTAATAAGATAATGAAAATAGTAAGAAATAAACACTGTTCGAATTGTTAGTTTAATAATCAGTCGAAATATAGTTATAAAATATAAATAGAAGAAATCATAAATAAAATAAAGATAAAAATTTCAGATAAAAAAATGTCCAACCAGTCGGGTATAACAGCTAGTGAGAAGTTGAATAATTTTCTAAGTAAATGTCGTGATGGGAGATATAGGCTGATTAAGATTTGTATATCCTCGAGTGCACAACCTCAGCTTGAATTAGAGGTATACACTATACACTATACAATACACATTCCCATATAAACACCACTAAAATTGTAGCAAGACATTTCTTTTTTCTCTCCCTTGGGAAAAAAATATTTGAGGATGAAAAAAAACGTAAAAAAAATTTTATCTTCATCCTTTATTCCCTATAATTATATTTGCAATGGTAGGGATTAGAAATAATAGATTCCTATAATTTTCAATAAAATGATTCAAATAGGGGTTGAACTTTTTAGTAGCGAAGCTACTCTATAATTTGAAATGTCCGTATGTCCGTCTGTCTTAGTTTGGGGGAAACGTGATTTTCTCGGCTCCTATAAAAGATAAAAGGCTGAAATTTTTTGACAACATTCCCATGGGAGCCCAAATAACTATAAAACATCAATGGCGGTCGGACCGCTTTTTAGCAGGTTTTAGGCTATTTTTGTATTTTTCATATTTTTCTCCATATCTTTGGTGTTTATGGTCCAATTTCCAAATTTTTTTCAGTTTTAGATATCAAAATAAAATTTCCTGTTATTTCAAGAAAACAACTATTACGGTCAGACTGCCTTTAAGCAGGTTTTAGGCTATTTTTGTATTTTTCACATTTTTATCCATACCTTTGGTGTTTATGGTCCGATTTCCAAAATTTTTTCAGTTATAGATATCAAAATTAAATTTCATGTCTTTTCAAGAAAACATAAATGGCGGTCAGACTGCCTTTTTGCAGGTTTTTGGCTATTTTTATATTTTTCACATTTTTCCTCATATCTTTGGTGTTTATGGTCCGATTTCAAAATTTATTTTAGTTAAAAATATCAGAATTAAATTTCCCGTTGTTTTGAGCATCCAGTATGTAATTTACTTTGACCGTCAGGCTGTTAGTCATAGTACTGATGTATAAGTATTAAAAAATTTAAAACAAATGTTGAAAAGGTTTCGTGATTTTCCCCAATATACATGTTTTTGACAACTAATCTTTAAATTCTTATACATAATTTTTGTGCTTCGCTACTTATGGATGTTGTCATCCTTGTTATGTTCTATACAATATTCTCAATGCTGCATAGGTTAAAATTTAAAAGGATATTCATTTTATTACTTTTTTTGCAAAGGTTTAAAGTACAAATTTTAAATTGAATGCCTTTATTGAATGTTTCATCATCAGAATTAGATAAATGTATTTAAGCTATGTTAAGGATGAAACCCTGTGGGACCTATCCCAACGGAGTACTATCCCTGCGGGGTATCCTAACCATATATAGTTCGTTTGTTGTCACTAGATGTAATTTATAAGAAAAACAGTCTAATTTCCTTATTTATACCAGGAGTCCCGTGAAGGTTCTAACAACTGGGAGGAAGATTGGGACAATTACATACTACCTTTGGTTGACCCACTACAACCAACATATTTTCTTTTCAGACTAGATGACAAGGAAACCATTCCCAATTTTTTTTAGCGTAGCAACTCTGTATCTAGCTGTTTTTAGACAGGAATCTAAAGGGCTATACAATGGCCGATAAATTGATGTATTCCCCCAATAATGATACACAAAACCTCCCCTTCTGTAGATTAAAATTAGTGGTTTAAACATTTGAACACTCAACTTAATAAAACAACCAATCGAACTTCTCTAATGTCCCAAAAGTTGTTAAACCAACTAATTAGAAAACGTTATTTTAAAACTTTGAGGACTAGTGTAATAAACAGCACATTGCCCCCCCCCCTCTCTCTCTCTCTCTCTCTCTCTGGTTTTTAGAGGACTTATACTTTTTAAATTCTGTTGAAGCCCTTAGGTACTACTCATGATTTTGTTTCACATAAAGTTCTAAATTATTGGGTATTTACTTAAAAATTACTACAAATCCAAACAATCTTAATGTTTTAACAATAAACAAACTTTACTTTGTAAACGAATAATTTAAGAATTTTGAAAGGCAAAGCCTGTCAAAAGGGAAAGCAACAAAGAGTTACTTATTTTGGCTGTGCATGGGGTTTCCAGTGCTCGTCAGGCACTGTGAGGGAAAGCACAAATATTGTAAACAAAACTGAAATGGTATAATGAACAGGACAGCTTTGGTAACTATCTGTGGTTGTTGATCTCCTGGAGCCCTGATGATGCGCATACAAGGAATATAAAACATTTTATGAATAAAATAATAATTCTCTTACTACTTTTAATACCAAGAGACAAAATGGTAATACTATATACAGGGTGAGTCAGAAAAAACTGAGTTTTTCGATTTTTAGAAACAATCAGAAGGAATACAGAAAAAATAGTTATATGTCCTTGTTCTCTGTACAAAAGCACATCAAACTTGTAAAAGGTGTTTTTCATTATCTCTAAAAATGCGGCCTCTATGATAGGTGTATGGTGTCAAAAAATGCCTTGTGTGAAAAATGTTGATCAAGAAAAATTAAAATAACTCATCTAATTTGTATAAAAAAAATCTTTAAATTTCAATTTTTATTTCGAAAAAAGTCTAAGAAAAGTACTTTAATGAGTTTTAAAGGTGAAATGCTTTTTGGCTCCTCACAAAAGCATTTTTAGAATACTGCAATTTGTCATTTTTTCATATTTCTTGATTGTGATGCATGTGGTTTAAAAGAATCTTCTATAATAACGTAGCTTATAGTAAAAAGAGAAAAAAACCTTTTTATTTGACAAAAAAATCTCTTAAGATAAAAAAGTTATCAAGGTTTGAATTTTCAAAATAAAAATGCCTTTTAGAAACCCTACCCTATTTAAATGAAGTTTTTATGATGGATTATAACACACAAGTATAATTTGTCAAAAGGGGGCGGAGATTTTGGAGATTAAATCCTGTCTTGCACCAAATATAGGGAAATTCAGGGGGAGGGGGGAGGAATTTAGGTAACAATATGAAGTATTTGAGGTCATGAGCTGGTTTTCCGGTTATGGGGAATCAAATCTTAACAAAAGATTACAACAAAACGTTTGATTTATAATGTGATAATTTAATTTAAATAAATTGTATTTTTAAGATGTTAAATATTTACAATCTGTTGAATAAAAATTTTATTAATCAAAAGATATGTTTGTTAATCTTTTTAGAATGGTAGACATTTTTTATTATAAATAAATCTACCTAAAAAGTACAAAATAATGGCCGAAAAAGTCATCACACACACTTTTTGGAATTTTTATGCTCTAAAAAGCACCGTTGTTTTAGAAGATATTCAAAAACACCTTTTCTAAGTTTAATGTATTTTTTTATAGAGAACAAGAACCTATAATTGTTTTTTCCATATTCCTACTGGTTGTATCAGAAAATCGGAAAACTCAGTTTTTTCTGACTCACCCTGTACATAAATTAAATAAGGATGTCAACATCCACATTAGTAAAGCACAAAACAATTAATGGAAATACGGACATTGAGATTTAATGAACAGATGTAGAGTAGCTTCTAACGAATGAGATGGGAAAATTAAAAATTTTTAAATGCCTACCAAGAAAATAGTCACTTCAAATTTGTTAGTTACTCACCTAGCAAAGCTGTTCTATAATTAAATTAAGTAACTGAAATATACAATTTTGATGTTTGTTTCTTGCCTAAGATTGCAACAGGCACCTTTTTTAATAAAAGTTTCATGAAGGTATTGTTGTTTTTCTCGAAAATCTTCAAAAAATCAAGAAAAAGAAAATCTGTTTTATACCATTTATTTCACAGACAGAAAATGTTGTACGCCTCAACCAAAGCCACCCTGAAGAAAGAATTTGGACAGGGGCAGATCAAGGACGAATATTTTGCAAGCACGCGAGAAGAACTAACCCTGCGTGGCTACCAGAAACATGTTCAATCCAATGGGGAAGATAGCACCTGTGTTCTTTCAAAAGAAGAGCTAGAAATGAAGGTAAAGATGGTGTTTTTTTTCTAGAATTAGATTTAAGACCAACTTTATTTTTAGTAGAAAAGCTAATCTGTAATTCAGTCCATCGGTCAGTCTGTGACGCTAAGTGGTAAAATTGATTTTCTCGGCTGCCATTTAAGATAGACAGCTGAAATTTTGAGTAAAGATTCCAATAATCTGTGCACATTATGTCTAGTCTATACATTGTTTTGTCGGTCTCTCGGTCGTACTTGCTACAAGAGACACAAGTCCTTTTTTTATTTTCTGTTCATTTTCATTTTTTAAAACAACATAGGTATTCTGCATGACTCGTTTTTTCTGTTTGTCTATCTATGGTTTTGGTGCGTCGCTACTTATGGATGTTGTCATCCTTGTTTATACATCTATTCCAATAACCGGAAAACCTTATTAACCAATACTTTCATCTAAATTTTGTTTCAGGAAATTAAAGAAACAGAAACTAGGGTTGATATTGGTGTGGATACAAAACAACAGACAATGACTTCCCTCATGTTTCCTATGGTTCCAGAGGCTAAAACAGCTCTGGAATCTTTCAGGTTGGTACATTTCACTTAATAGGTTTTCTAAAATTTCAAAGCTGATTTATTCATATATAATTTAAGCAGCATTAAAGAAAAAATAATTTATTTATTATTACTTGGATCTTACACCAGATATTATTGCTTTAAGATGAAAAGAACTCTGTAGCCGGCTAAAATAACAATCTCCTTAATCCCCTCCCCTCTTACTGGATAAACGGCCCGACCAATAAATGCAAGGGGATATTGCAACCTAAGTTGACGACAATTTTCTCTTGTTATAATATCCACTTATACCCTATATTCTATATCCATTAATACATTAACTTGTAAACTGATTTGAGGTTCCTATAAGCACATTGGTTTGAATTATTTAGCTTGTTATGGGTTCTTGATTGAGAATAAAATATGATATCGCCTTTAAACGTTCGGATGAATCTCAGCTGATGAAAGATATTCGGTACTTTGAATTGTAATTGTATTCAGGTCACAGGCTTCTGATTATGTTCAGTTGGCAATTGATATACCCGGTGAAAAAATACTCTTGAAGAAAAAGGTAAAAAGATAAAACTTTACAGCCTGAGCCTCAAATATATTTAAATTGTTGTTTTTATTCATTTTATGACCTTTTTTATCCCTTTTACTACAACTAGCGGCTAAGCCCCTTGAAGCCTCTAGGGGCACTTAAAGTAGGAGGGGGAATAGTCGACCTCATCCCATTTTAAATTTGAGTTTAGAAGAGTAAGTAAAAAAGTTTTTTTGGGTGGGAGGGAGGTGAACACACCCTACCCAAAATTAGTTTAAAACCTTCCCAGGACCTATAAGAAGCTTCCCTGTAAAGGAGAACAATATCGGTTTAGCTGTTAGCGAGATCTTTCGGGACAGACAAAAAACGCTTACTACTTTATATAATAGGATATTATTAAGGTGATTTCACACAAGCTGCCTGTTGAGCACAGATACCCTCTCCTCCCCCCCCCCCCCCCCTAATAATGTTTTGGGGTTTGGAGTTTATTTATCCTTTGCCTACGGGGCTCTTACCTACGATGCGCTTACCCTGGGCTATTCTTCATTTTGTATTTACATAATTCTCTATTTACAGGGTGTCTATAATGCAGAGGAGTTGACCAAGCTTGTGCCAAATGATTCTGCTAGATATCACCTCTTCAGATACAAACATGTTTTTAAGGTACAAAAAGAACAAGGATAATTATGTGCATAAACAATGCAGCTTAATTTTAAATAAGATTAATTTGAATTGTAGAAATATTTTTAAAATGACTGATAAGTTAAATTTTTTCAAAGTTTTGTAAGATCATTGGGCTTGTGTGTTTGTAATATGCAGGTTTAGAGGGGACTTAAAATTGTAAATCACACTGGTACCAAAAGTTTTATTCGTTGGATTAAGAACTTTGAGTTAACTTTTGAATGTGTGATCGTATATGTCAATCATTCACAAGGAGAGTGAAAAAATAGATTTACACACATGATATAGTTTATATGAAGAAAAACTAAACGTTGCGCAAATATTTAATTTATCATTGAAATTTAATTATGTCAAGTATCTTATTTTTTTTAGAATGAAGCCACCTCCAGTATTCTGTTTATCTACTCTATGCCTGGCTACAGTGTATCCATCAAGGAGAGAATGTTGTACTCTAGTTGTAAGAACTCGCTTGTTGATACCATTGAAAACCAATTCAACATTGAAATTTCAAGGTATGTTACATAACCGTTGAACAGTCAGTTTTTAGAAGCGCTATAATTGGTGTACCCAATCCATACATACATCTTACTTTTAGGAGGGAAATTTGGCTGTTATAGCTATCCCCAAAGTTTTACAATGAAAGTTTTCTTATTTGTTGACTTAACATTAATAACTTTGGCAACTTTTATTGAATTTTGATTGGTTAGTTTATAAAGTTGAGTGTCCAAACGTTTCAACTACTATTTAGTTATAATCATATCAAAAGGGGGCAATTTTCTGTATTATCTTTGGGAATGAACATTGATTTATCGTTCATTGTCTTATCATTTAGATCCCTGTTGTCCTAGTCTTATATATTTCTTTTCCCTTTTTTCTCAATTTTTGTCTTATTGATTTTTAGCCTTTTTGGCAACAATTTTTAAAAGCGAAGCTTTTCTATAATTAGGGTCGGTCCGTCCGTCCGTCCGTACGTCCGTCCGTCCGTCCGTCCGAGATAGATAGCTTTTATTCGTTAATTTAGGCATGTTAGAATTGTCCTATCGATTTCAAACTTTGCATAATGATTCCTGTAGTAGTTGGGTACGATTTAGAAAGCGTAGCAACTCAATAATCATTACCAGAATGTCCGTACGTCCATTTTAAACATGTTGATTTTTCTACTTTTTTAACAACAAATTTTCAAGTGTTTTAATTATCCGTTTGATCTGATTTTTGGTATATTGATTCCTGGGACAACAAAGAACAATATTATAAGCGAAGCAACTCTATAATCAAGTCCAAAAGTGTAAGTATGTCCATAAACATTATCCTGTTTCTAAGCAGTTTATCAACAAATTTACCTACAATTTTGATTCGACATTTATATATTTATGTTCCGATTTTTCAGTTCAGAAACTATACAAGTGTTAATGTCCGTTTGTCCTACCGTTTCAGTGCTTCGCTTTTATGGATGTTGTCATCCTTGTTTATGTGATAAATTCATTTGTCCTATTCTTCTGATTTTTGGAATATTAATTCTTTTACAACAAGGCACAATCTTGAAAATGAAGCATCTAATAATCAAGTCCTAAAAGTGTACTTATGTCCTTAAACAAATGTTACTGTTCGTTTGTCCTACCGTTTCAGAGCTTCGCTTTTATGGATGTTGTCAACCTTGTTATTTAACAACTTTTATTTGTTTAGAAAAGTTGAGATAGAAGAAGGATCTGAACTTACTGAGGCTTTCCTACAGGAATGTTTAATGTACACATTTTTCAATTGAAGATTCAGGGACAAAATTTAATTTTAATATTTTGAAAAGTGGAATAATTCGCCTAAATTGGGTACTCTATCCTATTTTTATTTCACTTTAACATTTTTCAGTGCTCGATAGGCATTTTAAGGTAAAGGACCAAAAGGTTGTTAGTTTTTACCTTTATCTGTCCCAGCGAACCTAAAGTTTAGATCATTTATTTATGTACCTAACAAAGTTTATAAATGAGTACAAAAATGTAAAAATGTAGAATGAGTTGCATCCCATACCCCAGGATATGAAGCCAAAATTTGCCAAACCTGCGATGCCCAACAGGGGCAGAAAACGCCTAACCAAAGCTCCCCCTTCCTAAATTACTAAGTACAAATAATACAGTTATAGAAAGGATTTCACGTCTGAAGAAAAAAATTGTCTCGCAATATTTTAGCTTGTTTAAAAAATCCACATTTATTGAAATGCCTTTAATGTAATGAAAAAGGGGGAGGTAGCTTTAGCAGAATTCCGTAAAAGTGTGCGTTTTAAGACTTTAGAATAGGAGTAGAACCCTAAAAGTTTGTATTCAGTTTCTCTAATATGGAACAATTTTGAACTGTGATTTTTTTTTTCTGAAGGTGTTATATCCTTTTGGTTACTGCAATTTGTACTTAGCCTTTGTATGGTTAAAACCTCCAAGTTACCGTGAGTATTTAACCCTATTATTTAAAAATCTGCCTTAGTAGGTAAATTTCGTAAATTTTTTATTCATGTGCTTTCAAATTGCTTGATTTGCAGTATTTTAACAATTTGTAGCATGCTCTAATTATATTCTTACAAGATTTAATTTCTTTTACTGTGATTTCAGATTGTGAACCAAAATTGTTAATATTCATGTAATTTAGGTACTAAGTTAACCTATTTAAATTATTTATTTATTTCATTTTATAACAAGAATTTTACCATAACAGAGGTGAATTCTTTAAAAAAATTTGCCTCACTAAAATCAGTTAGCCCTTTTAAAATTAGTGGGGCTCGCTAAAAATTTTGAGGGGTTAATTTTGCCCCACTAAAATTTTAGTGAGGCAAAAGTTTTTTTTAAGATTTCACCTCAGCTCTTTTTATCATTTTTATTTGTCCGATTTTTCAAAATCAATATTTTTCTTTTAAAGAAACGATTTTTTTACCTTTTGTACCCATAATTTTGTATTTTGAAACTGTATGTATATTTTTAATGAAGTTAAGATTGTAAATTTTTATAATATTTCTATTTCCAGTAATACCTAGTAAAGCTTTGCTTTTAAAATGTAATCAAGTCATGTAATTGTCTGCTTTCTGAATATTTGTATTTTTGATGTAATAATCTTTATACTAAGTCATTCAATAATATTTATTATTATATATTTCATGTGCTTTTCATAACTGATAGAAATTTCATAATTTCAGATATAATATTTATTTTTATATGATGGATGATGAAAATGATATCTTAAATAAAATAAAAATAGCTAGGTAGGTAAACAGAAGTTAAGTTTGAAAAAATACTTCTAAAATTGTAATCCATATACTTTTGTTACTGGAATGGTTAAGGTAGTTCAACGGCAGGTTGATAGGTTTTCCAAGCATTTCTAAAGAGTAATTACCTAGATAATCCCTCTGAAAAAAATTGCATATACTTAGAAACGTTATGAAATATATTAAATTCATAGGTAATCTTTATATCGTTGAACCGATATGTTTTTCCTTCTCGATAAAGCTCCATATAGCTCAGGGAACATTTGAATTATATTGGGGAAGGGTACCTTCATTCTCCCAGGAGACTGACCCCCTCCAACCTCTAAAGATTTTTTTATTCTTTTTAAAACTAAATTTAAATAGAGTAATTTGTCGACTCAACTTCCCACCAGAGGCTTAAGTATAAAATAAATTTTTTTTTTTTAGAGATTTAGTAAATAAAAGCAAAGAATTATCAAAGCTGAAATTGAAAATGGATGAACAAATTGAAATAGCACAAAAGGAAAGGGAATGTTTGATTTCATACCAGGTACCTATTGTTTAGTCATAAGGTTACTCATAAGTTCTGGAGTCAGGCGGTTTTGATCTGTGAAAGTCAAAATATGATACACACAAGGGGCTGCGAGTAAATACCATTTGAACTTGCTGAGGATATTTTAGTGACGTAATTTTGGCGTCAATTTTGTTTTGTGTTGTAATTAAAATGAAATGGGTAAGAAGGGTTAGGGGGAGAAGGAAATGGGTTGCGGGGGAAGTTTTCACTTAGAAATATTTGTCCGAATCCTGGTCCCTTGTCCCTTCATATGCACATTTCCTAAATCATACACATCATAAATATACAATTACACTTACTAAAAGTTAAAACTTTTATGCAACGAACCGCTATAATTTTTTCTGGCCGCTATCTAAAACATCTCATCTCATTCTAGACATCTGTTTAGAATGAGAAAGAAAAGTTGCAGGAGGAAAGAGAACAGAAACTTGAAGAGTTGAGACAAATAAATGCAGATATTAATACTATAGGTAAGATTATTTAATCAAGCCTATTGTAGAGTATTTGAATCATGTAGTAACGATCACTAAAAATGCAAATGTGGCCATAAAATGCCGAACTTTATTTGTTCAAAGAAATATTAAAATACTTTTAAGCTTGCCCACAAATTCTAAGTTGGTAAAGAATACCCCAATCAATCAAATAAAAAAAAGAATGCCAAAGGGATAGTTCCATGAAGTGCATTTCAGAAAACTTTATTTCAAGCGCAAGTTACAGGTATACCATCTTACTTGGGATACTTGATGTTGTAATTCTCTGTGTCCCCAGCTAGGGGCCCTGTGAGAATGTCTGATATTCTGTTAAACTCGTAACTGCATCCATTCAACCAACTTTTGCTTGAACTTTTTAACATCTGCTGTGTGTTTGATATCCGAAGGAATTAGGTTCCAACCCTCCACTACTCTCTCGCAGAAAAAATTCCTTATAATCTCTAGATTTCACCTAGATTTAACTAGGTTTAGAGGTTCAGCTCGAGTTCTAGTTAGATTATTTTCTCTGTTTTGAACAAACTTCAGACCACATTCTACATTTCCAATTTTATTTACAATTTTGTGAACTTGGACCATATCAAACATTTTTCGGCGCTGCTCAAGGGTCCAAAGATTGAGCTCTGTCAATCTGTCTTCATAGGTTCTTGATGTTAGGCCTGAGATCATACCAATAGCTTTCCTTTGCACATTTTCCAGACTCTGTATGTCAAGAATAGACCACGGAGACCACACAGAGCTAGAAAACTCTAAATGTGGCCTTACAAACTGTTTGTATAGCCTCAGAAAAACAACTTTATCTCTAAAGTGAAAACAGCGAGTTATTTGGCCCAACACTGCTCTGGCTCTGCCAACACTTTCCTGAATATGTTGAGAAGGTTTAAGGTTTGAGTGAACACAGACTCCAATATCTCTCTCCTTTTCTACCTTAGATAGTTCAATGCCATTTATAGTGTAATTAAATGACTGATTTCTTCTTCCAACGTGCATTACCTTGCATTTTTTAATGTTGAATTCCATGCTCCAATCTTGGCTCCATTTGTAAAGTCTGTTAAGTCATTCCTGCAGGTTTTCAGCATCCTCCTGAGTCTCAACAATATTAGCAATTTTTGTATCATCAGCAAATTTTCGAATCATATTAATTCCAGCTGTAGCATCATCAATATCATTAATAAATATGATAAACAGAAGTGGACCAAGCACACTTCCCTGTGGCACACCAGAAGTTACTAACTCCACATCAGACTCTTCTCCATTCACTGAAACATATTGTTTACGATTTGTTAACCAGTTTTTCAATCCATTTCCTGACATTTCCAGACACACAATTTTGTATTACAATAAATAACAAACAAAATATAAAAATAAAAAATAACTAAATTAAATATAACTAAATTAGTCGTCTTGCTGTTTTTGTGAAAATAAGACATCCATATGAATTGCATATATCACAGGAATACGATTTTCAAGTCTTGAAATTTTTTAAACTACATGGTAGAAAATTGAAAATCTTTCAAATATATGCTCTATAACTGTAGTTTAAAACAATGAACAGGAAAAATATACAGTTCACTAAATTCTAGTTTAAATGCATTTTGCGCAACTACCCCTTTTTATTTGTAAAATGCTACAATTTGAATCAAAGACAAACGCAATACTTTTTAAAAGTCCCAGTTTTTAAATTAAAACTATTTTTTAGTGTAAATTACAGATGATTTAGTTTTAATTTAATTTATTTTATTTTAGATGTATTAATTGAAGAAAGCAGAGAATCCACAATGAATAATATAAAACCCAAACTTGAAGAATCATCCAAGAAATATATAGATATTCAAAGGAATTTATTTGATAAATCTCATAGTGTTAGCATATTTAGCTAATGAATTTATACTTTTTCGTTTCAAGAAAAACTTTTATGTTTTCAACTTTACTGTGAATCCAGCTTATTCCAACAACAAAATAAATTCGTGGAAAATCACGAAACCTATACGTGATATTCAGCTGTTGTTGGGGAGCAACATATAGAAAAATTGACGAACTTTTTATCTACCCTCCAAATATTATTTTAGATTTATTTCACATGTTGGCTATACCTTATTCCTGCTGTGAATCATTTCTTTAGTTTATTAACAATGTTGGGCTAGTTGTAATTCTTTAAAAAAATATTTCTGTCTTTGAAATGAACTTTACTTGATTTGCAGAAAATTAAAAGATATTCAATTTTGAAATTTTTCAGACTCAAGTTTGTTTTTTTAGTAGCAAAGCTACTCTAAATCACTTTGCTGATTGTCCTTCCGTCAGTCAGTCATGTTCGTCATGCTTTAAAAGACATAAACCTCATTCTTTAAGGATTTCGTTATTCACTGTTGGCATCATAGAGAAAAAATTTAAAGAGAGGAATCGAAGCAACTAGAAGACGAAAATAGGCAGTGGGCCTAGGGGCCTGATCAGCGCTGTTGCCGCGCTAAATTTTATTGCTATTTCAAATGGGAGGATTACAAAATTAATATGTAAAGTTTTAATAATTAGAATATAATATTTGAATTAAAAATAAAATTTTGTTATTAAATATAAATATGTAATGTTTTAATTAAAAATTACATATAATCTAATTTTTATTAAAAAAATTTTGTGCATAAAAGATTAATCCTTCAATTTCTAAAAAGTGGGAACTTTTTTTGTAAATAAAATTCAGCTGATTTTCGCATCTACCGGCTGTTTGTTAAATATCGCTTTTCATTTTATTCACATTATTATTTATGATTGACATACAAAAAGCCAGTTAATGTTTTATCGTTTCGTCTGCTAGATTTTCTTTAAAAATTTAGGGATGGGGAAGTAGTATTTTACCATGAAAAGGGGAAGGGTATTCATGCTCTTATCCTTTTTCCTTATGGTTGGCATCCTTGTTTTAATCAAATAAAAAATATTTTAGAGAAATGGAGAAATTGGTCCAAAGCAAGTTAGAGAAGGACCTACATCTACCAACTATTAACAATGAACAAACACAAATTTTACAAGAATTGGGTATAAAAATAGAAAATATACATGAAACAGAGGAAAATATAGCATGAAGCAGGATTTTATCTACCTATCTCAAAAAATGTGATTTAAAGAAAAGAAGATTTTTAAATCATTTAACAGGGATGAATCATAGAAAAGAAAAAAAGAAGAAAGACTCTTGTAAGTTAAAAATCTGCTTGGAAACTAAAGCAGGGAGGGGACATTGGACTGTAAATTACACAGGTTTTATATAAACGTTATCTTATTCGTTGGAACAAAAACTGTTGATATATTTAATAAATTTTGATTGATTTGTTGCAAACTAGTATTGTAATGTCTAAACTTTTTGACGAATAATTTTAATACTACAGACGTGGTAATTTTGTTAAGAATCATTGGGGATGTATATTTTATAGTCCAATGTCTTAACCCTCTGATGGAAACAGCTTGTAAATGTTTCATATTAGCTTGAATCGCATAATACATAGGCATACATATCTTTGGAAGATAGATTTTACCCAAATAGGTAAACTTTGGTGCTAAGTAAAAGAAGATCGGCTTTGGTACCTTTCTGTAAAATCTTAAAGAAAAGTACACCTATCTTTTTATGCGATTTTATATTTTTATTAACATTATTGTAGCTTTGATTGCGTTTATTTAATTAGTTATTATTTAACCTAACTTTGCATGTTATGTTTGATTAATTGTTAATAACTCATATATATTTACTAATGCATTCTGTAATTTGATAATGTAAGTAGCTAGTCCAATAAAAAAAAAGCGATGAGCAATTGTTTTTAAACAAAGACTTTGGTTATTGATATTGTAATTTAGATGAAATGAACAGAAGTTAAACACAATTTCTCTATTTTAGTATAAAGAACTTACCTAATAGTTTTTCAGGGGTATATTCTGCACATGATTATTTTTTTTCCCCTGCTGTAAAAGTTTTTTTTATTTTTTTCCCATCCTAGTTTTTTGCACAAAGGAAGGGGATAAAATGGAAAAATATTTTATTTTATTTTATCTTTATTTTATTCTTATTATCCCCCCCTCCCACACATTCTTTTAGTTTTTTTCGCTAAAGAGGGGAGAAAAAATGGAAAAAAATAGTCTCTCAATTTTTACCTTTTTTCCCCCCAACCACATATATCCCCCCCCCCCCCCCTCAGCAGGGTCATTTTTGCAGAATATACACCCCTGTAGTTTTTAATGTTCTGTTTAATTAGTTGACAAAAAAAAGTTTCCTTCAACATCCCCTTCACTACTTAAACCCAAATAGTTGTATAATATTGTTCTATTAACTAATTTAGAGTAGATTTTAATTTACAATATCTATAAGTAAATCACAGTGAGGGAATTACGTAAGTAAAATACAAAAATAACTAACCAATCTTTTTTTTTAAAGTTTAATTGAAACAAATCGTTCTGTTTTCTATTATATAAAGTAGTAATGCTTTTTGTGTGATTGAGTTCACCATTTATGAAACTTCAAATAGGTGTCTGTATGGTTTTTGGCTATTCAATTTTAGATTTAAGACTTGTAATGGTTTTAGTCTATTATGGTGAGCTGCCATTGTTTAATTATTGACTATTTTCAGAGTGAAGGAATCTAGAATATGGTATTGACAGTATCTACATAAGATTAAGCACCTCACCTGTCTAAAATACTGAATTGATGCCATAAAGTAAAAATGAAACTTGTACCCGACGTTGAACTTAGGAGAAAACAGCTGTTTGTCCAGTTTCTCTCGGAACCTGGAATACTTAAATTAATCAGAGGTCATATTTAATAACTATTTATATACCTATCTAAATATATTCAAAACCTTTTTTTAAAATTATTCTTTTATATAAAGAAGTAAGATTTTTTTTCGTTATATGTACCGTTAAGTTATCGTTCACCACTAAAATAGATATCTCAAATTTTGAGAAGCTTTACATAGCTTCCAGGCTATTTTGTTACTATAACCCCAGTTTTTATTAGGCATATTTTTAAAAAATACTCAAATTTTCATTAATCTGATGGATTTGTTAAAAGAAATGTTTTATTAGATGAAGTTAAAGCAATCAAAGCGCAGAGCAGTGGGGACAGAAAATATTATGCACCAACCACTTCTGTAACCCAAACAGCAAAATCACCGCGACCCCCCAAGTCGCCTCTCACATCACCTCGTCACTCCACTGCTGACTCTATCCGCATATCAGTTGCGGCATCCCCCCGACAATTCAAAGATGCAACCCGCAACTCAATTTTGGCACCTCAATTAGAAACCAATCTTTCGCCGCGAAAGGATGATCCCTACATAATCAAAACTGTTCCGGAGAAAACAATTTCAATAAAAGATTCTCACAGCATACCTACTAGTGCTTCTATTGAAATAAGTGACTTTTCCTCTCCTGCTTTTCTGGACATCTCCAAGCCAAAGATACAACCCATAAATGATCAAAAAATCCAATCTATATCACTCAAATTAGCTGCCATTAACATATCAACACCAAATTCAGATAATAACAATAGCATTGAGGTTGAAGATTTACCAAGTAGAGATGCATCTAAAATTGATAATGACAGCCATGAAATTACTAATATTACTGAAGACTCAAAGATAGTGAATGAGACGAGTATTATTATTGATAGTGCCAACGTCACGAAAAATAGTTTTGGTTGTGAAGAGTTTAAAGATATTTCCGTGTCGGATTTTAGCAGGTATTCTCATTATTTATTAGTGAAATTATAGGTATTATTAACGAAATGTTAACAAAATGTTAAATATTTTGCTTTTTGTTAGTTCAACTACTTCATAACTAGGATGTCACTGATTGAAAGAGGGGGGGGGGCATATTCTTTATTTAGTCTACAAGTAACAGAATATCTGTTTGTCTGTGTTAACCTTAAGATCTCGCTAACGGTTGGACAGATATTGTCTCCTGTACAATAGGTCTTTAGAGACATTTTATACCTATTTTTAGGAAAGGCACGTTTCCTTTACCCTCCTAAGAAAAATTATCTTTAGGAAAAAATCCTCCTCCCCCCCCCCTAAAAAAAATAAATTATTCTTTAGCTTTTAAAACAAATATGGAAAGTGTATGGTCCACATAACCCCCTTTTATAACAATTTTTTGGTTTAGGGAAGATCAGTCTGTGATAAGTGGTGGTATCTCCCCAAATCCCTCACCAGTAATTGTTCCTGTCACATTAACGCCATTGGATAAATCTAAAGTTACACTTAGGTATAAAAAAAAGCCTGTTTGAAATTATTCTTTGAAAAGATATACCTTTATTGTTTATGGCCGAAATAAAAACTACCTAATTTTAAAATGAGAAGAAATGTGTCTTTGAATTTTAATTTCGGACAGTTCTCAAAGTAACAGAACCCAGGAAGGGGAGGGGTGTGTGTTCTATATTTTAAAAATATTGTAAATAAGGAAGGGGTATTTCAGGTTAGGTTAGGCATCCATTTTCGACAGCCGTCTGGAAGGTAGGCTTGGTTGCTATTTAGAAAAAAAATTAAATAAATTCATTAATTTAAGGCGTAAGGGAAGCAGAACAAACCTCCTATCAGATATATCCAACAGTTCATCTACAACCGATATAAGCTTATCCAAAAGTTACAAAGATGGTAGTATGGATAAACATTTTGACAAAACTGATATGGCGTTGGATAAAGCGGATGATAGCAATATTGATAATGATGACACGGACGGAAATGTGAAGAATAAGGATGAATGTGAAAAAATGGCCGAAATGAAAGTGAAGCAACGCCATATTGAATGTAATTCTGATTGTGATCATACCATTCAAAAGGTAAGAAAAATTTAAAAATCAGTTTTACCTAGAAATTCTACCTAAAAGCTTTAAAACTAAAACTATGTTTTTAACATGTTTATGGTTTTTGGGAAGTTTAATAAACATTTTATGGAGTGCATGTCGACCTTCAAAGTAGAAGTTAATTTTATACTTTAGGCCAGTTAGATAATGTTGGTTACTCGGTAGCGCCGGAGGGTAAGGACACTGCGGTTGATTTTAAATTAAGTAGAGGGTTTCAATGGTCGACAAGCACTATGTTGGGATAGCACCAATTATCTTCTGTTCTATTCCTATGTTTATTTGTAGATTAATACTGAAGAAATTCCACAATTTTATCCCAACAGAGCCAGCCTAGCGGTTATACCTGCTAATCTAGTACTCACCATTCAAGAATATTTTACTCAGATAAAGGGAAAATTGTATTTAGGTAGGCATAGTTTTTTTAAAGCTTCAGTAACCATATTTTTTTATGAAGCAGATGAATTAGTGTGAGTAGGAAAAGAATTTTTTTTGTAAAACCTTCAATTTTTAGTGTTTTTTTAATAACTTTTTTATAGAATCTTCGTCCTTAGGCATTAGTTTAAAGTTTGTTTCAAAATTGTTGATTGGCCGACGGATAAATTGAGTTATAGTCTATAGAGCAAGTATTTAGTGTTATAAAAAAATAAACATATACAAACCTAGATAGTAAAAATAACTAAACCTATTGTATAGGCCCATAAGCTTGACTGACAGACCGACCGTACATGTAAATAATATACTGGATAGGTACTCATTTATTGGTATAGAAAATGTTCCAAAAATATCAATTATCTATCTTGAAAAACACTTGAGAAAATCACATAAACCCCATAACGTTACTAAATATAAATTTTGTACAGATAATAGTGACCAGCTGTGTGAAAAGCTTGGACTTCACTGTTACCTCAGAACAGCTCTGTTCACTGGTCTGGGTAAGAAGCTGAATCAATACTATACATGTACAGAGTTTCTCACGGCATATCATGCCAAAGCAAGATTTCTCTTAAAGGTAATAATTTCAGATTAAATGCATTACCTATAGATTATATAAATATAACATCTCAAAACTCCATGTATAAACTGAAATAAGAAAAGTAAAAATTCCTGTTCTAGATGGCAAATTACTTTTAAATTTTCCTCCTGTCTTAATGACGAAAATGAACAAGCTAATTTTAAACATATATAGGTTAAAGTCTTAGATTAATATCTTATGAGGATAAGATCTAGGTTTTTTTATCTTTTATGTCTGACATGTTCTATTATGATTATTAAAAGTAGTCTTAAATTCCTAAATAACCATGCTACATCCAAAATTATAGCTAGGCAGCAAAATTACGAATTATTTGCCCTAAGTTAAAAAGCTGCGCTTCAGTAAAGGACACTCATAGAGAAAAAAATGAAAGAGGGGAATCTAGGAATTTAGAAAACTGAAATAGACAGTGGGCCCAGAGGCCTATATTGAGCTAATGCCGCGCTGAATTTTTATGTTTATTCCACCTCATTTCAAAATGGGAATATTTTAAAATATAATATAATTTCCAGACAATTATAGTTGCTATTTGAAGCATACATCTGATTTTTATAGGATGATATAGAAATATTTTGAAATATTACCAATACTGATAAAACCTGATGAAAGAATATAAAATTATCATTATTAATTTCTCTTAACTTTGCTACTGACTTTAATCGTTACACACATTATTAGTTTTTAAGATTTATATTGCAGTCTATCTAACTTTTATTTCTTAATAAATAAACGTTTTTACAAATTAATAAAAACTTGATTGTAAATCATAATAATCAGTTTTTCAGTGCCATCTAGCTTTGGATATAGAACTAGAATATCATAGCGGTTTTTTATTTTTAGTAGCGAAGCTACTCTATAATTCACTTTTTAGTAGCGAAGCTACTCTATAATTCACTTTTTAGTAGCGAAGCTACTCTATAATTCACTTTGTCCGTCCGTCAGTCAGTCCGTCCGTCAGTCAGTCCGTCCGTCAGTCAGTCCGTCCGTCAGTCAGTCCGTAACGCTATGGGGGAAATGGGATTTATTCAGCTCCTATAAAAGATAGAATGCTGAAATTTTTTGACAACACATTCCCATCATTAAGGAGCACAATTGACTATAAAACATTATTGGCGTTCGGACCGATTTTTAGCAGGTTTTAGGCTATTTTTATATTTTTCACATTTTTCTCCATATCTTCAGTGTTTATGGTCCGATTTTCAAAATTTTTTCAGTTACAGATATCAAAATTAAATTTCCCGTCGTTTAAAGGAACAACCATGAAGGCCAGACTGCCTTTTAGCAGGTTTTAGGCTATTTTTATTTTTTTCACATTTTTCTCCATATCTTCAGTGTTTATGGTCCGATTTTCAAAAATTTTTCAGTTATAGATATCAAAATTAAATTTCCTGTCTTTTAAACAAAATAACCATGACGGCCAGACTGCCTTTTTGGCAGGTTTTAGGCTATTTTTATATATTTAACACTTTTTTCCATATCTTCAGTGTATATGGTCCGATTTTCCAAATTTTTAAGTTAAGGATTTAAAAATTAAATTTTTTGTCGTTTTAATAAAACAACCATGACGGCCAGACTGCCTTTTATCAGGTTTTTGGCTATTTTATATGTTTTACACATTTCCCCATATCTTTGTTTATTTTGATGCAATTTTCAAACTTTTATGGGATATCAGTATCAAAATAATTTTTCCCATTGTTATGAGCATCTTTAATATAATTTACTTTGACCATCGTCATCATGCAAAATAAAACAAGGTTTCATGTCTATTTTATCCAATAAATCTATTCTTGATTTTAGTAAAAACCTTTTAAATCTACCTGTACGTATTCCCATCGACGATTTTTTGTGCTTCGCTACTTATGGATGTTGTCATCCTTGTTATTTTGTGTGTTATTTTCTTGTTTTGGATTTTCATCACTAAAGGGCCAAACCCTGAGGGCTAAATAACATCGCTGTAAATAAAATGTTAAAAATATTGTAAAAACAAGTATTGTCTTGGAAAATACATAGATAGCATTACAGTTTATTCACTAATTTAAATTATTCAGTTTTGAAATATTTTATTTAATATTTAGCCTTAGTTTTCATGTATTTCTTTGAAGTAGACAACTAGCGATCCTGGTGGCTTATAGCTGAACTACTAATTTTTTATTAGTAAACATTTAAAAGTTTTATAATGTTAATTAGATTTAAATATTACATTTAGGCTAATTTGAAAAAAGAATAAATTTTCGATCATAAAAGGTGAATCATCCCATTTTAAAAATAATTTCTTTAAATTGAAATGAGTCAAATGGATAAAATATTTTCTATTGTACATGGTAAGAGGGTGACTGTCTGGGCCTTTGTTTGCATGGTCAGGGTTGTTGCAGCATTTTGGTTGATTTGTAAAGACGTGGACCCAAAAAAAACACATCCTGTGGCATTCCCTTCGTCCTTTATCGTTAAAGCCACAAAAAATAGTGGATAATAATTTAGGATATCTAATGTTGATGGTCTAAATGGATTGTACTTTTCATGTAACTTTATAAATGCCTTAAGGTGGTTTTAAACTATTCCGCCCTCCCTTAGAGGCTGGGGGGAGGCAACTAGAAATCTATATAGTATCTAAATATTTAGGAAGATGCTGAATTGGTGGCTTTCCATTTGATTTCTGGCTTCAACCCTTACATTCAGAAACATAATTTAACACAAATTATAAAGGACATTGTTATGTAAGTAAACTAAATTATTATAATAAACATAATATTTATATGTTTGTTTGTAAATTGCCTTCAACTTTTGCTTCGAGCAAAGAACTTCCCCTCCTCCCTATTTTTAAAATAAGTTGAAAAAAAGGGGGGGGGGCTAAGGGGTATTGTTTCGTTTGTATGTTTACACCACACATTATATACCAATTTTTAGGAACCATTCATATTTTGAGTTTTGTCGGTCAGAGTTCTCTGGAGGTCAGATGTTAGAACATTATAAGGTAACTACAAAATATTCATATTAATAATCTCCATCTGGCCATATTATAAACTAGCAGCTGCGCCTCAATCATCTAGGGGATATTAGTGTGTTAGTGTATGTAAAGTAAAAGAATTGTCAAAACTAAAGCCTTAAAGATTTAAATCTAAAAAATAGTCCAAAACTATACCAGGAATATATGTGAAGCTTTCCTTAAATGGATACCAATTTTATATGATAGGACAAGTTGATTTAACGTATATGGGATTTGCGAGAAATTTATAATCAAATCAGGACACTGTTGTATCATCCGTCCTGTTTACTGGAGATGGTTGGAGGCAAGGAAAGCTTACCTGGCATCAGTTTAAGAAGACTGCATTTTTACAAAGTTTAAATGAGGTAAATTATATTCGACAAAATTTTTAATAAATACTTAATTTTTGTGTTCTTATTCATAAGTATGTAAAAAAAAAGCCTTAGGGTTTAGTATGATTGAATTAACTCTTTTTTATTGCATAATTCTAAGTCCCCTGAATTTAAACTTAGAGAGTAACAACTTTACTATTAAACTCAAGAAATAAAAACCTTATTTAAAATTCCTCTTATTCCTATAATTGGCTAGTAAACTTATATTCCCATGACGGTATTACTATTGAGCTGATCCTAGACTGAACATCCTATTTGTCACCTCACGGCCGCTGAACAAAAAATAGCAGACAACCAACACTTTAATTGCACGATCTTTGTTTGTAGATCCTCAATTTGCAATTGCATTGTTTTTGTACTGATATATTAGTGCGCTACGACACAATGCTTATTACATCTTTTTATACATCTTTTGTATTTATGTGGCCTGGGGGACTCGAACTCGTCCCCTCCCTAACTTAGTCACATCTGCGGGTATGCCAGAAGACCTATTATAAATATTTATAAAAATCTTATAAATCTTAATCTTAATTGGTACAGGTTAGTAACACTGAGGACCTAACACGAGTGCAGCATTTCTCCTATGATCAGTTCTATGTCATCTATACAAGATTCCTATACCTGGATTTGGATAATGATTTCATGTTAGGTAAATTAGTTTTTAGTCAGGTAGATGGCCCGTAAAGGGACATTGGACTGTAAATAATACTGGAGTGTATAACACTGTATGTCATTTGTTGGCTATAAAACTTTAGATGTTTTGGTTCATTGATTATTGTTCTGTAAAAAGTACCAAAGTCTAAGCTATTCTATCAATAATTACAATCTATATTAAATAATCTTGTTTGTCGCAATTGAGGTTATATTATTTTATCGTTCATTATCTTTTCCCGTAAGCTCAATGATAATAAAATTGTATCCTAAGCATTGTAATTAAAACTTACATTATATAATACTAGCGGCTTCGCCCCTAGCCTCTAGGGGCTTTGCCTCTAGAGGTTTGATCAAACTAATTTTTCGTAATTTAGATTTTTTTTTGGGGGGGGTGGTATTTTTAATTTGGGGGGGGGGGGGGGGGTTGGGGGTGTCCCACCCCCCAAGAAAATAGTTATAAACCTTCCCGGGACCTATGAGAAGCTACCCTGTAAAGGAGAACCCGATCGGTTCAGCGGTTAGCGAGATCCTTCGCTACAAACAAACAAACAGACACACAGATATCGTTCTACTTTGTATTATAGATGGCTCATTTCATTTTTAGTAATGTGTCATGTTGTAGTTTAATCATTTTGGATCATATTTGATGAAAAGATATCAAAAATAATTTTGATTTTAGGAAAAGAGGATGTGTTGAATTATGATGAACATAGAATTCTAACAGACATTATTGTCGACAGGCATGTCAAGCAATTTTAATAAAAAGGTTTCATCCATTACTATATCGACAATTAAGTCCAATTGATAAGAAACTAATATTTTTTTAGTAGCGAAGCTACTCTATAATTCACTTTGTCTGTCCGTCCGTCAGTCCGTCCGTCCGTAACGCTATGGGGGAAATGGGATTTACTCAGCTCCTATAAAAGATAGAATGCTGAAATTTTTTGACAACATTCCCATTTTTAAGGAGCATAATTGACTATAAAACATCATTGGCGGTCGGACCGATTTTTAGCAGGTTTTAGGCTATTTTTATATTTTTCACATTTTTCTCCATATCTTCAGTGTTTATGGTCCGATTTTCAAAATTTTTTCAGTTATAGATATCAAAATTAAATTTCCCGTCTTTTAAAGAAAACAACCATGACGGCTAGACTGCCTTTTTAGCAGGTTTTAGGCTGTTTTTTTTATATTTTTAACATTTTTCTCCATATCTTCAGTGTTTATAGTCCGATTTTCAAAATTTTTTCAGTTATAGATATCAAAATTAAATTTCCCATCTTTTAAAGAAAATAACCATGACGGCCAGATTGCCTTTTTTGGCAGGTTTTAGGCTATTTTTATATATTTAACACTTTTTTCCCATATCTTCAGTGTATATGTTCCGATTTTCCAAATTTTTTAAGTTAAGGATTTAAAAAAATAAATTTTTTGTCGTTTTAAGAAAACAACCATGGCGGCCAGATTGCCTTTTATCAGGTTTTTGGCTATTTTTATATGTATTACATCTTTCCCCATATCTTTGTTTATTTTGATCCAATTTTCAAACTTTTATGGGATATCAGTATCAAAATAATTTTTCCCATTGTTATGAGCATCTTTAATATAATTTACTTTGACCATCGCCATCATACAAAATAAAACAAGGTTTATTTTATCCAATAAATCTATTCTTGATTTTAGTAAAAACCTTTTAAATCTACCTGTACGTATTCCCATCTACGATTTTTTGTGCTTCGCTACTTATGGATGTTGTCATCCTTGTTTTTTAAAGGAAGAGATTGAAAGTTTTAGTTTTATTTGAGGCATAATACTTTTAGAACTAAGGTGGTTTCCCTCATGTATACGGATAACAAACAAACTGATTTAGGAATAAAGTATTTTTGTATGCCTGTTTTAGGTTAGGTTAGGTTAAGAAGAGGTACAAAGAAAAGTTTTGGATAGGGTCTCCCAGGGCTAGAAATTATTTGTAATTCTTTTCAAAAATTTAAAAATGGGAAGGGAGATTTCGGGGGTAATGAAAAGGTTTGAGTGAAAGCACCAAACTATTGCTTAACTTAATGAAAAGAATATTTGAGACGAACCTTTCTACGTCATCACCTAAGGGGTTGATGTCTTATGCAGATTTCGTCTTCTTTGTGAAATCTGAGGTAATATTTAGCTACAGAATATTTGAAATTATTGTTTATTGGATGGTTGCATCAAATTATTTACTGGCTCATTTTATATATAAAGGGGGGGGGGAGGGGGGGTTAATGCAACCATCTCGTAATCAATGATTAAATGGCACTTAGAATTCGATTTTCGATCTGAAATTTTGCTGGAATAATCCTTGTTATGTCTATTTTCCCTAAATCGAACAAAAAGTTGGAAAAGTAACGGCTAACGGCTGGCAGTTCAGCCGTTTTGCCATTTTTGGGCTGTATTTGGTTAAAATTAGTCACGAAACCTATCTCCACATACTACTCTATTCCGCTCCAAAACGTTAGCAAACGGTTCTAGCCGGTAGCTGTTGGTACTAGAAATTTTAAAAATGGTTATTGCTATCATTTAACATGAATTAAACCAAAAATATGTTTTAAAAAGTTGATTCCTACGTAATAAATGATTAATTTGTCCTGAAAATAGGCAAAAAAAACGGCTGAACGGCTGAGCCGCCAGCTGTTACTTTTCCAACTTTTTGTTCGATTTAGGGAAAATAGACCTACCAAGGATTACTCATGCAATAGTTCAGATCGAAATCCGAATTCTAAGTGCCATTTAATCATTGATTACGAGATGGTTGCATTAAAAACCCCCCCTTATATCATATTTCGAAGGAAAAAAACAAAAATTACTTAAAATTAATATTTTTTTTAGATTGACCGATTTCATCCAGCTGCTATTCATTATTGGTTTAATGTTCTTGATTTAGGTAACACAAAAGCGTTTGCTATTATTTTACTAGAATAACTAATTTCACAAAACCAAGCTAAGTGCTCAGATAATTTTTTTTTTCGTTTTATCTAAAGCAAATAATATTGAAGTTTTTTTTGCGTGGATGGGTTGCTCGTATCATTTAATGAGTGACTTTACCCCCAAAATATAACAGAAACCAGCAATGGGCCGATACAAAACCGCCCTGAGAGTTGGAAAATAAGGGGGGGGGGGAGTTCTGACACTTTTGCGTAAACAGTGATTATAGGCTTTGTCTTTGGACTGAGAGGATAGGTTATTATGGATAAAATCATTCTTATATGATGAATTTCCCCCAGATTTAAGATTTTTTGGATAGGCCTCCAGGTTCCGAAGCTCCAGGCCTCCAGGTGGTCTCTGTACAGGTAAAAATTAAAAATAAGTTTTTTTTTTTAGAGTTAGAGGTTAACTTATTAAACAAAATATGCTTCTTTTTGATTGTTATTCACATATTTGAAGAAAAAACATACATATTTTGTCTCATAAGCTGACATCTAACTCTTTAAAAAAAAATTTCATTTTTACCTGTAGAGAGACCACCTGGAGGCCTGGAGCTCCGGAACCTGGAGGCCTATCCAAAAAATCTTAAATCTGGGGGAAATTCATCATATAAGAATGATTTTATCCCTAGTAACCTATCCTCTCAGTCCAAAGATAAAGCCTATAATCACTGTTTACGCAAAAGTGTCAGAACTCTCCCCCCCCCCCCTTGGTCTAGCATTTTACAAGATCATATCTGGCATTACACACACAACTTCATACTTTAAATTATAGGATTATGCTAATGAATATAGTTATTCTAGGGGTTTTCGAATAATAATTCTCTTTTTTTGGGGTGGGAAATGGAAGATATGCAAAAGCCTTTTTCTCTTCTGCAAAAAAAGTAGTCTAAACCACCACTGGACCTTATTAGGACAACAATATTTCCTAATTTAGATTATGATGGATATCTTAGCTTTGAAGAATTGGAGAAGTTTTATGTTCCTTGGATGCCGCTGCTCATTTTTTCTACAAGAGATATTCAAAGGAAAGAGATGTTATGATGATACTTTTTCTCACAATCATAATTTAAGAGAAGAATTTTAACCAATAATTGCAACAAAAGCTTTTTAGGAGCAAAGCTACTCTATATAACTATCCGTAATGCGAGGAAAATGTGATTTTCTAGGCTTCTATTTTAAATAGACAGCTAAATTTTTAAAGATTTGTTAAGATTCTCTATACAAATGAGCAGCATCTAGTATGTAATACCTATACTTGTTCCGTTCAACTGTTAGTCAAGCTACAAATTAAATCTTTACATTTTTATAAAAAAAAATCGTGGTTTTCTTTGAATAACAACAAAGCCACTCTTTTTTTTATCTTGTTGAACAGCTGCTCTATAACTCACTTTGTCTATTTTCATTCCTATCCTTGTTTACTAACACAATATCAATGTACAACATCTCTTAATTTTGTTCTAGTGTCTCACTAACAGACATGTTCACTGAATTAGTTGATACTGTATATCCTTCGGGATTCACCCAACTCCCAGAAACATACAACAAAACAGCTGCTCAAAACAAAATGGCTGCCAGCAGCTGCTATTCTAGTCAGAAGGGAGGAGGATATCCAAAGTTTAGTCTGCAACAGCTGAAAAGATGTCATATTTTTCCGCATTTACTGGTAAGTAAAAAGTTGATATTTGATATTTGGAAACTATATATTTATACTAAATAAAAGAATTAAATAGTAGCCCTTTTGAAGAACACGAGAATCTTAATGGGAAAGAAATAAATTGATGAAAATCCTCAATTATGGTAAACAAATATACCTGTTTGTTTAGTTTTGTAGAATAAAATTATAGTTTGAAAACTGTTACTTTAACCAACCATTCAAGATTAGTAAAAAGTAAAAAAAAATTAATACGACGAATGATAAATAATACCTTGTGTTTATATATATCTAACCAGTAAAATTTACAGCCCATTGCCCCCCCCCCCCTCCCATACTAGAATAAGGGTCAACTTAGACAAAATTGACTAAATATAAATGAAAATTACTATATATAATATTATATTCTCTATAAAAGTAACAGGATATTGTCTGTCTGCACCAAATGATTTTTTTACCGCTGACCCGATTTTGTTTTCCTTTAAAATGTAGCTTTTCATAGGTCCTGGAGAGTTTTATAACTAATAGCTATTTTGGGGAGGGTACCACCACCCTCCCAAGAAAAATTGCACAAAACTATTGACTGCCCCCCTCACCTCAAGGGCCCCTAGAGGCCTCTAGGGCGTAACCGCTATTACTATATTATATTATATTGCATATTTCAGGATGCTTTTCTGAACATATTCAAGTTTATCGACAACGACGAAACTTGCCAATCACTTCTGTACTCAAGAGATTCTCTACAGGTATTGTTATTGTTTTCATTCAAGTTCACAAGGATAACAGTATTTAAACTTTATTTCTCATTATATAAAACCCTGAAATTGTCATGGTGATGCAATATATTGTTCAATACGTGCAAACGTTTTCAACTCACTATCATGAAATATGTCCCATAATGCAAGGTAATTCAATCTGCCAGCCGTTACAGAGATCATAACTAACAAACAGATATTTATCTAACTCAGGTCTGGAACGAATACCTGGATGTCACAATGAAAAGGATAGACCTGCTTATGGATGGAGATGGAGAAATGGAATCGGTTATGGAATAGTCTAATCTGAATGAAACCATAACAATCAAAAGAGATTTGAAAGAAGTGAACAGACATTTGTATTTATTTATATATCCTTTATTTTAACAACATACACCAAAATCTGGCAATAATATCCATAAGTAGTGTACTTAGCATTAGAAGTCACCTAAACACAAGAATATAATAGTCACAAACTGTTTTTTTAAAATAACGAAACCTTGTACTGTGTAAGCTAAAAAAAATACGGAGTGATGGACAAACGTACATATTTTAATCATAGAAAAGTTGCGCTGCTAAAAAAGTTATTTTAAACTAAAAAAGTTTTATTTTAAAAACTGTTCTTTTAAATGCAAGCTTCTTGTTTAAAAAATATATTTTAATTCCAAAAAATCACAAAATTATTTTTGTACACTTAAAAGAAAGTTACCTATGTTTTTGCTGATAAAGTTTTTTAGAGAAATTTGCTTTCTCAAAAAAACAAAACGTAGAGCCAAAAAATCGCGATATTCATTTTATCAATAAAAAAAATATATAAGATGTGATTATCTAGGTATATAAGCAAACATAAATATAAATGTGATTTGCTAATTGTTTTCTATTTGTAAATTCATCTGTATTTTTTACTTAATGTATTTTATGCAATACTTTTTTATATACTCTGTGATACGCTTTAGTCATTAGTCAGAGATTTTAGGTGATTTTTTACACATACAAATCGTTTCTGCCTTGTATTAGTAATTTTAATATTTTTGTTTCTTAAGCTGCTTCTATTTTGCCCCAACACTATAACTAGTGCACGTCTGTTTGTTACCTAGTGAAAATTCATGCAAAAAAACAAGTGATTATGATTTGGGATCTCAAGGGATAAGACTATGGACAAATACAAAGTAGTACGATGTCTGTGTCTGTTTGTCCGTCTGTCTGTCTGAAGCTTAAGATCTCAGTAACTGAACTGATTGGGCTCTACTCTTCAGGGAATATACCTACTGGTCCTGGGATGGTTTTAAGCTATTTTCTTGGGGGGTGGGACACCCCCAACCCCCCCCCCCAACAAAAAAAAAATTTTTGTTTTCTTTTTTTTCTAAAATCAAAAAAGGGGAGTTCGACTCCACCCCCCCAAAAAAAATCACTCCCCCCAAAAATTTTTTTTTTACTTTAACTTTTTAAATCAAAATAACACAAAAATAGGTTGATTAAACCTCTTGGGGCAAAGCCCCTAGAGGTTAGGGGAGAAGCCGCTAGTGGACAATAAAGTAATATATATTCCAAATGATGATAAACAAAATTAAACCTTTTTTTATACTAAAATTATTGGTTTAAAAGTTTGGACACTACTTAGTTAGGAATCATTGAATCAAAATTCAATAAAAGTACCCAAAGTTTATAGGCCAACAAATAAGATAACGTAGTTGTAAAACTTTTGGTACCAGTTTAATTTACAGTCCAATATCCCCTCCATCTCTGGGTTATGACTAAACGTATATTAATACCAAGGAGGTAGGGAACAGTGGACTGTAAAATATACTGGTACCAAATGTAATTTACAGTCCAATATCCCCTCCTTCTCTGGGTAATGACTTAACGTATATACCAGGGAGGTAGGGAACAGTGGACTGTAAATTATACTGGTATTAAAATGAACACGTTCTTTTTTATTGGCTTAAAAACTTTGGGCACTTTATTAAACACTAGCGGCTTCGCCCCTAGCCTCTAGGGGCTTTGCCCCAAGAGATGGTAAAAAAAGTGTAAGGTGAAATTTGTAAAAAAAAATATTCCACAAAGGAAATCTTCTACAAAGGACCAAGGATATTTCTTACAAAAAAAAAAAAAAAAAATTGGGGGGATTTTTTTTTGTTTTTGGGGGGGTTGGGGTTGTCCCACCCCCCAAGAAAATAGCTTAAAACCACCACAGGACCAATAGGTATATACCCTGAAGAGTAGAATCCAATCGGTTCAGTGGTTACCGAGATCTTAAGGGACAGACAGACATCAAGCTACTTTGTATTATAGATGATTGAATGGTTCAAACTAGCAGTGTTTAAATTTTTCTATTTAACTTTTATGTACTAAAAGTGTTAGTATTCAGTATCATAAGGGATTTACACCAATTTATCGTCCATTGTCTTATCCCTGAAGATCCATGCATTTTGATTTGACATACAAGGTAAATGATTTAATGCACGTTTTTATAAAACTTTGTTTTTGGTGAAAAATTAGTTTTGTACCTCTCCTTTTTCATTTAATTTTAATTCCATTCATATTAACTACTACAAGAGCTTTAAAATCTATTCGTCTTGTAATTAAGTACCTGAATTATTATTAATTTTATTACACATTTCAGATAAATAGAATAAATAATAATGGAGTGTGTATTACATGATCTATTCCCAACCTAAGTTGGTAATAGTAAGATGAATTTCAACAAGTTAGTAAAAGCAGGAAATCTAAAATGCTTGTTAAAATTGTTGTTAGGTTATACACAGGGAGGGAGGGGATATTTACTGCACTGTATATTATAATATTACACTGGTTCCCAAACTTAAATAAACAACGTTATTTTATTCGTTTGCTCAGAAACATTGGTTACTTATATTGAATTTAGATGGTTTCAAATTTTTTAACTAATGATTTTAATTTACAGAAACTTAGAAAGGGTAATTTTATTTATGTTCATAAGGTATGTGTATAATGTTATCCTTCAATGTTTTATATCCTTGAAATCCCTGGTTTTAACCCCTAAAACCTTTTTATATTTTTGGTTTGGTGTAGCTGTTTTTATATCCAGCTAGTCCAGGTATACACTCCACTTTGTCAGTGCGTTAGAGTTAAGATGTTGTCATCCTTGTTTTTAAATAGTGCCATCTCCGGATTAAAAAGATTACTTTAATATATATTAAGCAACAAATTCGCTCAATTACACTTCAATTATATCAGCATTTTATTTGATTTATTGATTAGTGAAATTTCTGCGTTCTTCTGTGATATTGTGACCCCCAAGAAACCCTGCAAACACCAAATATTAAAATTTAGAAATACAAAACTTTTATAGTCAACAAATTTACATTTCCTTCTGGAAAGAAACTATCAAATATGAGCAGATTTAGCCTGGATAGACTCAAAGGTAAGAAATTCTCCAGTATGGCTTCCAAACCGATGAAAGTCCGTCGTATTATTGCCGGTTCTCAGCCATACTTAAAAAACATGTATAGCACAGTATTCCAAATAATTTCATAAATTATAATATTAATACCAGATTCGGCCCTTCGGGTCTAACAAAACTGGTTTTTATTTTATAGATTGTCATTTTAATATCCGCAGAAATCTGTCTATAATACGATGCGATTAATAAATACTAAGTAAATCTACTGTGTAAGTCTTTGGATCGGCCTGTTCATGTTACATAAAAATCATTTACAAACAAAATTTAATTTTTTTTTAATATAAAATTTTAGGGCTTTATCTGTTTTGTCCAATAAAAAAAAATTCCTGACTTCCATTTTGTAATATTTTCTGATCAAATAATCTCCTACAAAATTCCTAATTTGTTAACAGGGGTCCGCAAGGGCTCAACATCAAGCGAGGGGGGTGGGGCTGAATCCACCCCCAGCAACACAATAGTCCTGCCCAAGTTCAAATTCCGAAAATCCGCAGACAATTTGGTGGAGGTTTTCGATGATTTTTTGGAGGATGTACCTCAAATGGATAAGGGTAGGCTAATGTGTGTGTTGTGCTTGCTTTTTTTGTGTTTGTTTTGTTTTGAATTTAATTGTTTTTGTAAAAATACTGGGACATACATTTAATGTCATATAATGTACTAGCGGCTACGCCCCTAGAGGCCTCTAGGGGCACTTGAGGAGGAGAGAGTCGAATTTAATAATTCAATTTCTTATTTTAGATTTTAAAAGAAAAAGTAAAAAAATTTACGTTTGATGTTTGTTTTTCGTTGAACTCTCTTTCTAAAATTGAGAAATTTTAAAAAAATTTAATTTCTCTAGGGAGGGTGGTGGTACCCTCCCCCAAAATAGTTAAAAACCTTCCAGGGACATATGAGAATCTACCCTGTAAAGGAGAACCCGATCGGTTCAGTGGTTAGCGAGATCCTTCGCTACAAACAGACAGACAGACACACAAACAAACAGACAGACATCGTTCTACTTTGTATTATAGATATAAAAGATACTAACTAACTATAAAGTACTATGATCTTTGGAATTTTTTGTTTGTTTGTTAGCTTGCTTGCTGTGTTTTGTTTAATTTCTGTATAATGAATATAAATAACACAGTGTATAAAATACACTAACATTTTCAAAAATTTAAATATAGTTTTTTGTTATGTATCTATTTTTAAAGGCTCAGCTGTTTAGGGTCGATCCTTCCGTTCGTCCGCACGCCTGTCTGTCCGTAACTTATGGAACTTATGGTTAATTAAGGCATGTTAGAATTGTCCTATCAAGTTTAAACTTGGCATGGTGATTCCTTATATCTTTAAACTGTGAGTAGGTATTTATATTCTGCTTTTTCAGTTCTGACATTCTACAAGTGTTAGTGTTTGTTAGTCCTACCGTTTCAGAGCTTCCCTTTTATGGATATTGTCATCTTTGTTTTAGTAAAATGTGCATTTGATTGTTACAATTCCTGTCTTGTGTTTAAAACTAAAAATACAGTATGGAATTGTTTGTAATGTATATAATGTATTGTAGTAAATGAACATTAAAAGCTTTTAATTGTACATAGTAACCGCTGATTTGACAAGGTTGTGCTTTTCAGGGAATATTTAATATCCTATTATATAAAGAAATAAGTTTCGGTCAACATAGGTCCCGGAATGGTTAAAGGCTTGTTATCTCTTTCCTCTAAATGAATAGTCCTCAGATGCTAGGTACTCATCCGCTAGTGTACCTATTATATTTTGGCATTATTTTTGCTTAATTTAGTAACTGCTTGGTTTAACATTATAATACCCTGTCATTTTTACTTTACAATTTAGAAGAAATCCACCCCTTAAAAAAGTTGAAATAGAATTTCAAATCTTATGTAAATAGAAAAGATGTCAAATATAACCTTTTTTCCCTGCAGTTCTTGAGATCTTTAGAGAAGAACAGACAATTAAAATTATTCTTAAAAATTGTAATAGACCAAAGAGAGGCTTAATAAGTAGATCAGCAATGCTACTAAAAATCAGGGATGGAGGGGACAATGGGCTGTTTAAAACATTACACTAGTACCCAATGTTTTATAATAACGTTTTCTATTGAATTTGATTGGTAGGTTCATTAAGTTGAGCTAATCTTCAAAAGGGCTAATTTTGTGTATCATCTTTTAGGATATACATCAATTTATAAGCCATTGTCTCATTCTGACTAAAAAGAGGAAAATTATAACTTGTTTTTGTTTATTTCTTCTTTTTAACGCATTTATTTGTTTATTGATGTAGTTAGTAACACACTTTATACGTCCTTGATCTCAACTCTATTTTTAGTAGTTAAGCTCCTCTATAATTCACTTTGTCAGTCCGTAACGCTATGAGAGAAATGTGATTTTTAGGGCTGCTATTGCAGATAGATTTCTGATTTTTGGTTAAGACGCCCCTTATCAAATAGCATCCGGGATACAAATTACTTTGTCCGTCGTTCTGTCACTCATGCTAAGAAGACGTGAATTGATATCCTAATTTTGAATAATCTCAGATTTTTTCTTTCTATGGCCACTGAATATCTGCTCTATAACTCACTTTGTCCGTTTTTCCATCCATGATTTTTTGGCTTCGCTATTTTAGATGTTATACTTGTTAGGTGATTTTTATATAATATTATAAAATGTAAGAAAACTATGTGTTCGTCTCATTTTTGCTTAAATTGAAATAAATAAAACAGCTTAACATTTAGTAAAACTTATTAACTAAATGTAAGTCTCAAGGGACTAACAGACGAACTTTAATTTACGAAGTAAGCCTTTCCTTAAAGCAAAATATATCCGAAATGGCTGGTCCAATTGGGTTATGATTTTCAGGAAAACTTCTTAAATAAAAATGTATTGGGATTGCTTTAGGCTATTTATGAAAATTACTTCTTTAATTCTGAAACAGTCTAGGCTCGAAATAATATTCAAAGCTTTTAAAATTTTGCTTTTGCAAATAAAAACCTTTTGACTTAAACTACCTTAAGGTATTTTAAACCTTTATGATAAAAATTGTATTGTATAGGAACTAAGGAACTAAGTTTGTTCAATCAAATAGTTGGCTTTTTATTGGATATTATTATATTTATTTCTTATCATAAAATGGTTGCTAGAAAATTGCATATTATTACGAGCGGATGATGCCTTTCTGTATTTTTTATCACTAATACGTTCAAATATTCTTGTTTAAAAAGCAATATTACTTATTTTTAACTTTAATAATTTATTAGCAAGCACTTATGAAGAAACATAATGTAGTACACTTTCATGGCGCCACATTAAAACAAGGATGACGAACATTGCAGTTGATTAGTTGGCATTAAAAAAATGAAAACAGAGAGCATATTTGATATTTCATACCTAAATGCCACAAAACCTTTACATAAATAAGTATATCTTTTGAAGCATGATACATAGACCGACGAACTAAGTAAATTATAAATTGGATGCTCATTGGTACAGGGAATTTTCACCAAAATTTTCAGATATCTATTTAAATACCTACCAGCAGAGTAAATCTCATTTCCCCCCAGACAGCTAGACAAAATTAATTCTAGAGTATCTTTGCTACTAACAAGAAAAGTTTTTTCCATATTTTATAAAAAATATTCACATATGATCTATTTAAAAAGAACTAGCTAGTTTTGGAACTTCTATACTTTAAATACTTTTTATTAACACTTGCTGTTAGAGGCTCTTAGGGGCACTTGAAGGAGGGGTGAAGTCGACAATCCCACTTTCACTTAGAGGCATTACCGGTAATTTTTTCTTTTTTTTGAAAAAAAAATGGGGTAAATATTAATATTTTTAAATGGGACCAAGACCATTAGAAAGCTTACTTAAAGGACTATCAGGTCCTAATAGGACGTTATCCTAGGACTTTTAGAAGTTTGTCATAATTGGACTCAAAGAAATTACCGATAAATGCCCCACGGTGGGGCATTGTGAGTAACGTCTTTTCAACCTAAAAAAAATCGATGAAAAACGGCCAAACGGCCAGTCAAACATAAATAATCATAATTAGTATAGGTTATAGGGATTATCCACAAAAATTTTCATAAAGATCGGACTATTCCTTCTATCTCAAAAATAATTTTTTTTTAAAGACGAGAAATTTCGATTCTTTTTTCACTACAATTTTCTTAAAAAATAAAATTAAAATTTTTTTATATAAAAAAAACCTGTTCTATTCACTTTTTGGCCTAATTCTTAAAAAGCCCATATTGAATTTTAGATTTTACCAAAGAAAACCTGAAAATTGATCTTAAAAATCGAATTTGAATTTTTTTTCAACGTTACCGAAAAATAATCCGCGCGATTTTGGTCATTTTTGAAAAAAATATTAACTCTACATTTAAGCTCTCAACGGATTTGGAAAGAGCGGGCAATTCTTAGTTCAAAAGGTTTTTACGGATCAGTTCTAGGTCTTACCAATTTTTGTGTAGGTCGATCTTTATACACCTAAGTGAAAAAAATTTTGGAAAAAAAAAATTTTTGTCCGACTTTGAGACCCAAAAAGTACCCTTAAAATTCATCTCACAAAAATTTAATTTTTTACTTTTTTGTAGGCAATTTAATAAGGAACAAATTTGGTTTTATGTTTTTTTTTCTGTCAGTCGATTAGAACATGGAGAAAAATGTCATTTTTTGAAGGTGGGTAAAAAATTACCGGTAATGCCCCTTACCGGTTAATGCCCCGCTTGACCCTAAGATTTAAAAGGAAAAGTGAAGACATTTTTTGGGGGGGATGGGGGCATTTTGTTCTTGTACGACTTCTCTTGAGAGGATGATTGTACCCTCCCCCAAAATAGGTTGTTATAAACCTTCCCAGGGCACATGAGAAGCTACACTGTAAAGGAGAACCTGATCGGTTCAGCGGTTAAAGAGATCGTTTGGTACAAACAGACAAAGGTCCTTTTACTTCATTATAAGGATTATTTTTTGTACATAATTTTGAACAAAATTAATTGCAGAGTAGCTATTTCTCAAAATATTAATTTGTTTTAAAATAGAACGTAATCTTAGTTCTATATTTGGCCCCTTTTTAAGTTAAAGACAGACAGACATCCTGTTGATTTATTTAAAGATGTGCTAAATTATCTATGAACATGATTACTCTTTATAAATCCTTCATTATTGATAAAGTACGATGGTTAAATCTGCATTTTACAGGTTTGCGAATTTTTTTATAAAAAAATATTGCAAATTAAATATATTTATAGAAAAATAATCGATTATAACATGAATGCGTAAAGATCATGTGATATAACTAATGATTATAATATGGCGAGAAAAATATTTATATTTCTAGATTAAACTAGATCATATTCTAATTCCTTGCAAGCTAATTTAAGATTATTATTAATGTTCTTACGAAAAGAATTATTTATTAAAATTGAGGTTAATCCTTTTATAAAAGTAACAGGATGTCTGTATGTCTGTTCTTCAGTTTTTTTTTACAAAGAAGCTCGCTAATTGTTCTCTTTTGCAGTGAAGCTTCTTATAGGCCCAGATAAGGCAAGGTTAATGCCAATTTTATGGCAGAGAACAAGAGATATCGCCCACAAAATAAGAATTTTCTATTTAAAACCAAAGATGTTACATTAAAATGTAATCAAAACTCGTAAGTTTTGTAATTTTGTGTAAAGACGATTAATATTAATTATATTAAGATGTCAATTCCTAGTTATGGTGTGGTTACGTTCTCACCAAATATGCGATTATAAAATTTCCATGTAATGGAGAGGGGTTCAAACAACACACCCAGCTCAAAAAACTGTCAAACCTAAAAAAATTTAAGCAATTTTTTTGGGATGAGGGCTAATTAACCTACCCTGCCCTCAACCAAATAAAAAGCTTGGACGTTCTTGTATAAATGATCCATCATTAAAAATGTTAAAAATATTGTGACGTCTATTAATTTTTTTTTGTTATTTAATTCCATTTTTCTTCTCTATTTTTGTTTTGTCTTGTTTTTATGTAGCACTACCTTTACATATGTGTTTCTTTTTGGGAATATTTAAGTCTTTTTCTTCAGTTCTAGTTACATTTTAGACAAATCAATGTTAAAATGATTTTCAGCACGTTTTACATAAGATATTTTTGTACTAAATTAGAGTATAAACCTAAATCTGTGAAAATGAAGCCATTTACTTGACAACGATTGTCATTTTAAAAAACTTATAAAGTAGTACCAAGTAATTAAAAACAATAAAAAAATGCCTTCTTGTAATGTTATAAGATTCCAAAAGTTTGTTTATTTAAGAGGTAGGTGCCTTTTCCACTAAAGTCTACTTAATTTAAGTTTATTTTATGCATGTCGTATGTTAAAAATATATTTTGTTTGCAAAGATACTTTACAAGTTTTACACATTTGCTGCTTTTATTCTTGACATATCTTTGATATTACATATATTCCTAATTTATTCAATAAGTGGGGGGGGGGGGGGGTAATGCAACCATCTCGTAATCAATGCGCAAATGGCACTTAGAATCCGAATTTCAGGATGAAATTTGGTATGAGTAATCCTTGGTAGGTCTATTTTCCCTAAATCGAATAAAAAGTTGGCAAAATTATAGATAATAATACCAATAAAGTTTTTTTTTTATTCTAGTACCAGCTAGAATCGACTAAAAAGGCTGGTAGAAGCTATAAAGTGCCAAGAGTACCATTTTTAACGACGAATAATGTAAAAAAAACTTATCATTCAAAAATTGTCAAAAACCGTCTTAACGGCTGAGCCGCCAGTCTAAGTGCCATTTGCGCATTGATTACGAGATGGTTGCATTAACCGCCCCCCCCCCTCCCCCCTTTACAATCCTACAATAATTTCTAATATTTCACTCACAGGTGGAAAAAAGTGTCCTTGTTAATTAAAGAGTTGTTTACCTTTTCTCATTTTAAGTTGCTATGTTTGAAATCGAGAAATAAAATACTGGAATTTGTTTTATAAATAACAAGATACTTTTGTTGTGGATTCTATTTAACTTTTTCTTATGTCGATGGTGTTACATATTCTATTCAATAAATGTATAATCATAGATGTATTGTATAAACCAGACAATTACCTAGATCTAGTGATTGGAACCTTTTTCGTCTGCTAGCAAATTGTTTTCTGCTTTCTGTAACGACTTGGACTTTGCACTTTGTGTGAAAGAATCCTTATCAATTTTTTTTAAATACCAATAATTGAAATACATCGCGTCGACTGTCATTGAAAAGCTTTTAGATTACAACATCTTTTAAAAGTGCGTTGTTATTTTTCATATATTTTATAATCTTAGAGTTAAGACCTGGCAAATCTGAAGGAAGACCAGTCCCAGAAACCAGTTCAACTAGTCAAGATGACCAGGGTCTGTCTCGGTCATACTCCGGTCCTGACCGGTCATCAGCGGTCCCGTATGCCGGTCCTGACCGGCCCACCAGCTTTGCCGGGCAGCTGAGCAGTTCCTACTCCGAGGCGGATGCCGTAGCAACATCAACAATAAGGGTTGTCGAACTCGACAGCTCAGGAGTTGTTACTCAGGAATGAATTATTTAAACTGAAATAAAAATTTTAATGAACTTTATTTACATTGATAATAGAAAATCAGGATAAAGATATTGAACTGTTATGAATAATTTCTTTCAACCCCCACCTTAAATTTTCATTTTTGTCTGGGAAGGATGCTGTATCCCCCGAGATGTTTGAGACTTACAGACTGGATAGTTATAGAGCAGCTTTAGCTAATATAAACTACCTGTATCTGCAACGCAGGGGTGATTAAAGTTACCACAAGAATCTTTAGAGGTTATCCAAAGGGTGCAGGGGGGCCAGGACGGGAGTGACGGTTAGGGTTTCAGGCGGGGCCTCAGGGCATCAATGGAATTATTCTGGAATTATTGTAGAATGTCTTGATGTTATTCCTAAACAAAACATGTTATAGATTTGGTCAGGTGGCTGAAACCTAGCTTCACCCAGCCTATACTAATGTCCTATTCTCCCCCCAGTTGTTTTTTACAATATTTATTAGTGGGAAAAGGAGAAAGGGTTAATCTAAGTGTATTTTATAGAGAATTAAGCTGTACCTGCTTGTTAAATCTGGACAGCTTAGTTCTCTAAAGAGCCGGCAGACATTATAATTAAGCGGTCTGAAAAATGAAAATCTTTATTTGCTATTTGCAACCGCGAAATTAGAATGTCTGCCGCAGTGAGCCGCAGGCAACCCGTTGTTCTTCTCCAGTGATTTGGTGGCCTGAAAGTGTACATGCATTAGTGTACATGACAATATTTCACCCAACGCTTGTTGTTAGTAACCCCAAACCAAGTCTTAGCTTATTTTATTTTCTTCTAAAATATTCAAAGAAGGTGTATCAACTTTTTTTTATAGCTAGCCGGTTCTTTTAGTAAGTAGTAGATGTAAAATTTTTCATAGAATTCAGATATGCAATCGGTTTTTTTGTAGACCTCTTATTTTTTAAGTAATTTAAGTTTTTTAAAAAAATAATTAAGTCGGTTTTAAGGTACTAAAACGCAACAAAATAAAAGAAGAAAATGGCCAGTAAGAACAAAAATAGTAAAATCTTTAATTTGACACCTTACTTTTAAAATTCTGTTGAGTAATTATTGAAAAAATCTATATTTTTAACCTCGGTTTAATAAAAACTTTAGACCTAAATATTTTCTCAAACAGACATAAAAAACATGGGTTCATATATACCTTTAGAATCAGAAAAATATTACGAATCCATTGTAAGCAAAATTGAAAAAAAGTAAAAAAATAAATTAATGGCCAATTATATTTTTTGTTCAGGCAACACTATCGTCTTCCCTTTTTTACCCCCTCTTTACCCCCTTCCCATTTTTATACTCAATTCAAGAATTAAGACGTTGCCTGTACAATATAATATGATATTTTCATATAATTCCTTTTATTGTAGTTTATATACTATATTGTAAACTTTTTTTTCAATTTTGTTTACAATGGATTCGTAATATTTTTCTGATTCTAAAGGTATATATGAACCCATATTTTTTTACCTGTGAAATGATAAAATTAAGTTCAGAGTTTTTATTCTCGTGGGTTAAAAAAAATCGATTTTTTCAATAATTACCTGACAGAATTGAAAAAGTAAGGTGTCAAATTAAAGATCTTACTATTTTTGTTCATAATGGCCATTTTCTTTCTTTTTTTTTGTTGCATTTTAGTACCTTAAAATCGACTTAATTTTTTTTTTTTAAACTTAAATTACTTAAAAAATAAGAGGTCTACAAAAAAAACGATTGCATATCTGAATTCTATGAAAAATTTTACATCTACTACTTACTAAAAGAACTGGCTAGCTATAAAAAAAAAGTTGATACACCTTCTTTACAAAAAAAATAATCAAATTAAATTGCTTGATAACTTGCAGTCTAAGATAAGAATATCAACAACAACAACAACCCCCCTCAAAATTTTCAAAATAGATTTATATCGGATCTTGGACAAAGTAGCTTCGGGCAAAGTAGCTTCGGACAAAGTAGCTTCGGACAAAGTAGCTTCAGGACAAAGTAGCTTCAGGACATTTACTTATAGTAAGAAAAATAGTCTCCAATAGTAATAAAGGTCATGGCCGCAGCGCTCGGCCCCCTGGCCTGCCTAGCCGCGGGCGCTCAGCCCCCTAGCCTATAACCTAACCTAACCTATGTTAGCCTCAGAACATTTATTAAAGTAAAATATCCACAAATGTTAATACATAGGTGGGTTGGAATTTCGTGGATTTCACAAAAAGTGGTTGGTAGATTTTTACAATTTTTAATATTGTTTTTACAATTTCTAAAATGATGTTTTTACAATTCTTAGGTTAGGTTAGGTTAGGTTATAGGCTAGGGGGCCGAGCGCCCGCGGCTAGGCAAGCCAGGGGGCCGAGCGCTGTGGCCATGACCTTTATTAACAGCGGAAGCTACTTTGTCCGAAGCTACTTTGTCCGAAGCTACTTTGTCCTGAAGCTACTTTGTCCTGAAGCTACTTTGTCCTGAAGCTACTTTGTCCGAAGCTACTTTGTCCAAGATCCTTTATATCTGTTATGGTAGTTTTTTTTTACCAGAAAAGGATTTGTTTTTTCTTATGCCCTAATCCTGCGGGATACCTAACATCCAGTATAACATAACCTAATCGGACCTAACAAACAAACGACCCACCCCCCATACTACTTAGAATATATTTAAATAATTCCATCAAAACAGGCCATTAGTGGAGGCGAAGGAGCTACCATTGTTAATTCTTCTCCAGAGGTAAACATAAGCTAAAACAATATAATCTAGTTCGTAAATGTTGCGCAATTGTTAACAAAAGTGATCAAAAGTAGAGGGGGTTGAGGGGATATGCTACTTTTTGAAAATACGAGAAGAAGAAAAATACAGTTATTGCATTTTAGTTTTTTTTTAATTTCTATACTTTTTACTTTAAAATATCCACCACACCCCTTTTCAATTTATCTAAACTATAGGAGGGGAAGTATTAGTGTTCAAGAGGCACATGGTGTGAAAGCACCTTTTCATATAAAATAAATATTACCTTTTTAAGGGTATGAATGTTGATTGACATATGGCTTAACTTATGTTTTTTATTAGATTTTTCATGACCTGAACACACCCTCTGCTCCATCCCCAATGAAGGTATCTAGTTTTTGGTAGAAATATTTAATAACAAAGCTACTCTAGAAGTTTAGTTTCAATACATCATCATTTGAAAGTTTCATTACGAAATTCGGATTCCAAGTGCCATTTGTGACGAGATGGATGCATTAGGACATCCCCCCCCCCCTCACTAGATTGACCATTTTTTCGGCTTTAAAAGATAATTTTATTTGACGTTCTATGGTTGAAAAGTTAAGCCACTTCTAGCTTGGAAGTAACTTATCAAAAGTGCCCAAAGTTTTTAGCTAACAAATCAGATAACTTTGATATAAAACTTTGGGGACAAGAGTACCAAATTTACATTCCAATGTCATCTTTTTTCCTGATAAACAGAACACTTAAATTTTAGGAGAGATTACTTTGCGCCTTTGCCAGAATAGCACCCGACACCTCCTCAAAGATCAGCCATGACAATAGCATCAGTACTTTAAGATCAAGCTCAGATGCCATATCCTTGCCAGCCACTGCAAGTGTTTCATCAGATGACAGCGCTAAACCAAATTTTAAGATTGGGACAGGTAATTAAATTTTTTTTCAAATAAAAATAGATAGTTTTTTGGTGGATTTAGCAAGACCTTGAAATTAGGTTTCTAAAGGAACTTACAAAGTTACATCTATACTAAAATTTTTGTTTATTTCCTTTATGCAACTGTTTATGCGCTTCTTACTTAGCAGGTGACGTTGGTAATTTCTAAATCTTAAGTTATGACGTGGCTATGGCCAAGATTTAAACTTCTTACTTCCCAGAAAACTAGCGTATGTTCTAAGTTTTTTGCTACAATCGATTGTTTTAATCAAAATATAAAAAAATATTTGCTTATTGGCATTGTTACCATAAAACAAAAGTAAGAAAATCTTCTATTTATGAAAATAGTGATGTTTAAAATATTTTAAAGGGAGTGGAGGTAACTGTGGTCAGACAGAAAATAGGACGGAGGTTTCTGGTTCCTGGTATCATCAGGTAAGATTTTTAAACTTTTACATACAAGCAAATTTGTATCTAAAAATTAAAGGTTCCAAATTTTACAATAAATGAAGTGTCTTCTAACAAGGTTTTATCCAAAACAAAATGGGATGGAATTATTTAAGCTAAAATTTTCTTTTTGCAATTCTTCTCAAAATTTAAATTTGGCCCATTTTTTTGTGAGTGTAAATGGATAAATGACTTAGTTTTTTAACAATTGTATTGATTAAATATTGTATAAAATATAAATTTTATCAAAACCTTAATAATATTGATAATAATGCACCCAATAATGAAATTGACAAAAAAAAACACTTTTGGTCAAAAGAACAGTGACTTTGCTAGTTGTAGAATTGGGTGCACCCCACCCATGAACTCCTATTTTAGGTCAAAGGAAGGTTTACCAAATCCTCCACTCCCTCTAGCAGCAGTGCCAAAGATTCAACACCTCCGTCTGCGGGGCTTGCAGGTTCTACACCCTTCTCATCCATGGGCGAGAACACCCCCACCAATGCTATTAACATACAAGCAACGAGTGAGGAGTCTGCTACTCTGAGGGAGCCGGGCCTTAGTCATTCTCTGTCGGATATTAACATCGGAAACCAACAGGTTAAAAAATTAATGTACCCCCTATTAATAATACTTAACAAAACTATCCCTTGAAAATGGATGGGAATGCTAGGGCACTGTTACTTTCCACAGACCAATCATAAATCAAAATAGACCCTTCAAAGTTTTTTAAGCCAAAATGTCAGAATCTCTTTCTTATCTTGACATGGTTCAGTTTAATTTACAGTCTAATATCCTCTCTCCCTATTTTTTTAGTTTTACATTTATAAAATTAGAATTGGCTCTATGATTAAATATTTTTTATTTTTTGACAGGAAGACACAGAGAATGTGAAAAAGAGACCTCAATCACAAATATTTGATTTTGAATCAACAGGTATTTAAAAAACATAAAAACTATTTTGCCTCCAACCATACTACAAAATGATATCACTGTTTGATATATTATTGGCTTGATGTAACAGTAATAGGATGTATGTATATCTTAGCGTAGGATCTTGCTGAACCGATATGATTCTTCTTATAGGTCCAGGAAGGGTTTATTATTTTGGTGAGGGAGCCCATAGAAAAAAAACACTCACAAAAATATCTTTTAAGTTCCGCTAGAGGTCAGTAAGTGCATTTGTGCTATGGTTAAAGATAATTAATTGAAAATGTGAATTAAAATTAAGATTGGTCCCAAGAAAATGCGGGGACGAGTAAAGAAAAATCCGGGAACGAAATTTCAGCAGATGATAATATCAATCTTACTCCGTCTATGGACACACCTACTAAAGTTAGGAAGCGATTTGGAATTTCTTTTCTTGATAGAACAGGTTAGTCTATTTTTATACTTTTTATAAAAGTAACAGGGTATTTGTCTATGAAAATTAAAGACTTTTTTGTCTTTTTGTTTGTTCGTCAATCGATTGTAAGTTTGTCCTGTAAAAATAATTTTCTATCTTTTGTTAGATTTTGTGGTTAAGATTTTTACACTCTAATATAAGGTTAAGATATATTTTTTTTCTGGAGTCTTGAGTTTTATTTGTTTGTCTAGCTGTTGCTTTTGTGAATTTTATAATATAAAGTAGTTAGGGTTATTTGTCTGCAGCACAATATCATTCTTTAGGAAAGGTTCATACACACACACACACAGAGGGTAGAAAAGACATTTTGTAATATCGACACAAAAGAACTTCGCCTATTAAAGAGTAACACAGTTGTGTTGATATTATTTTATGTACAATCTTGAGCCGTGAAGAAACGGCATATCAACTCTTATTGCCACCGAAACCGAAATCTTTCAGTAATGATTATCAAAAAATTTAATGTTAGTTATCGGATGTTTTTAGCGGTTCTACCACCATTTTCTAAGTTCTACATTCTAAATTTTAAAAAGACGTGATTTTAGTACTAGGGTTAAACTATGTTTAAGGATCAAACTCCCCAAACAAGACCAGTGCTCCTTCCAGCAAGCCAGGTACTCCTGTGAAGCCGCCAGCCTCCGCTGAAACTCCCAAAAGATCACTCAGAAATTTTGTCATGAAAAGCTTCAAACAAGCACCCTCTGAAAACAATGTAAGTTCTTTTCCAGTATGGGTTCGAGTCAATATAGTGATAATAGAAATACGACAAAGTTTGTATTTTCTCGTATTCATTCGAATCCGGTGGATAGGAACCGGTTCTCATCCATACGAAAAAACTTTGTCTAGCATCGTATTATATCCAGCTTTCTACGAATATAAAAATGTACATTCATAAGATTAAAACCAGTTTTTTTAGCCCGTGCTTACGGCACCTAGGGGTTAAAAAAACTGGTTTTAATCTTATAATTGTACATTCTATATCCGCGGAAAGATGAAGTTCTGTCATGTGATCACACTTTGCCAGAATATTTTGAATACCCATTCCAGCATGATCAATAATACGAAAATACGATACGTAACTATTATTCGATTTCTGTATAGCTTACCTACCCTTTGAAATGCTAAAGATATTACTTTTTTTTAAACATAGTAGAACTAGTCTGTCTCCGTTTATGATTTTTCCGTTTCAGTAAAACTTTAAATAGGTCTTGGGATGGTTTTAGTCTATTTCTTTTTTGTTGAACCTTTGCTTAATGCTCAAACGACATTTGGATGGATTTAGGCTATATTTCTGCCTCCCTTCCTCCTAGAAATACAGATCCCCATAGATGCTGGAGGCGTAGTCGCTTTTATTTCATTAGAGGGAAAATCTAAAAAATAATTCTTCTTTTCAGGCACTTCCAGCTGAATGTGGCGTGGCCGACCTCATGATAGAGGGTGGATATCCACAAGGCGCGGATTCAAACCTTGGTCCTCCATCTCTCTCCACAGAGGATGGTAAACATAAACTTGACGAGGTAGGATTATTTTAACGAAGGTTGTTTTAAAGGGATAATTAAATAAAAGCAGAGGTGTGCAGAAGGGGGGTAAATCCACAACCCTTTACACCTAGGAGAGTATCAGGGTGAAAGAAAAAGTCACACACCCCTTAAACTTAATGTTGGTGTTACAAACATTTGACAAGGATACCAAGGGGGGTGTATTGACCACCCTGACCCCCCCAAAAAAACACCATTCTTGTTGTCTGTAATTCACCCCCCTCGATTTTGGCTGAAGGGGTGTCGAAATTTTCTGGTGCGTGGTGTGCTTCGCGCACTCCCCTTGTAAATTTCTCTGAATTAAAGATATAATTATTCTAGTAAGTAATAAGATTTTTTGTCTGTGGCGAACGATCTCGCTTACCGCCTAACCGATATGGTTTTCCTTTACAGTGAAGCTTATTACAGGTCCAGATAATGGTTTTATCTATTTTGTAGGGAAGGTATTGCCACCCTCAAAAAAAATTTCTTTAAAAAATAATTTAAAGTGGTGGGTTGACCCCCCCCCCCCCCCCCACTTAAAGTATCCCATGTGCTTCTAGGTGCGTAGACGCTAGTACATGGATAAAACATTAGAAATGGATTAATCGGTAATATGGATAGCGAGATATTAAAGGATAAACAAACTAATAAAACTTACTTATTTTAAATAAATGGATATCTTTTAAGCAATATTAGAAACTAAGTTGCAACCATGGTTGTTTGTAATGTGCATCAATTATATCATAATTTATCAGTACAAATGCCTAAACTATTGTTTTTGTAAAATAACCAAAAAAAATTTGTTTTACATACTTTAAAAATCACTTAAGAGATGAAAGTAGTTTTGCTGATTAATTCTGTTATTGTATATGCTGCAAATAAAGGTACTAAGAAAGAGAGGGAATGTCTGATTGAGCCAATAAATGAATCGCATCGGAGCATACATGAAATCTCATTGGTTGAATTAAACTGAAGTTTTCTAGATTTTTTATTAGAGTTAATTAGAGCTGTTCTTTCAACTTTTACTCGAATCAAGTCCATCACATGAAGTACTGCCTTCATATTGTTGTTTCACATCTATGTTTTATCTGTGCATTAATAATAAATATGCTTCATCTATTGCAATCATTGTAAAATAATAAAAATCCCTTTATGAATTTAAGTTAATAAAATCATATTTTTTTCTTGAGTTTCTATTAAAACAAAAAAATAATATCTCGGACTTCAAATGTACATGATTTATAATCTTTAATTCGTAATTCGTATCTATTATAAACATTTAAAATACATAAATTTATAGTTTGTTTCATGTTTACCTCGAAATAAATTATATAAAAATAAAATAACAACAAATAGCAATACAACAGTACGTTCGTTACGTTTTCAACAGGACCTAGCGTTGTACTGTGTATACACTGTACACATATGGGAAAGGGAAAGGGCATATTTTTTTCATTTTGTTCATATAAAGAGTCAGCTGTAAATAGTCGCATTTCTTAAGATAAAGCTTTTCTCACGTAAATTATATCATGTTAAAATTTATTTTCTAGTATAGTGTAAAGCATATTACAAATCCTTTAATAAGTTAGCTATGAATTGTTGAATTCCTTAATATAAAGTTAGCTTTCTAGAAATTATATACTCCAAAAATTTTAAAGTTTTTTGTCAGCTGGAGGAGTTCCTTTGTCAGATTTACGAAAAAGGGGTTCACACTATAGTTCTTCTCTCCTATTTCTATTATGCTGCACTATGTTCCTGACAGTGACAAAAAATCGATTTTTACATTTTGGAAACTACACTTTTAAACAATTGTTTAGTAATATACACAAGTTTTTGGAAATAAAGCCGAAAGAATGAGCTCTTTACTATGAAAAATAAGAATTTGATGTGTAATTACACCAGAGGTTTGGAATTAAGTTCCTTTTCATCATAGTAAACAACTATTTTTTCGATCAACTAAACTACATTTCAAATTAGTGTGGACCCTTTATTTTTTAAAGCTATTTTTGGGTATTATATATTTTTGGAATCAGTATTTAATAATTTATACGTTTAGCCTTTAAAAGAAGTCAAATCTCCATTTTTTGTTGTAATTGTAGGTACTTTTCTAGACATACCCATTTCTTGTAAGATAAACAATTTTTTTGAAATGAAAATTTTACGTTTGGGACCAGAACTAAAAATGGCAAAGGATTGCAAGAAAATACTCTTGTATGAGTAAATTAGAACTAATAATATCATAGAACCTTAGCCTAATCTTCCGAAATCTTGCGAAGTTTGCTTTTTTAAGCTCTTAAGTAACTAGGGTCTACCAAAAAAATAACAATTTTTTAAGACATATAAGTAATTTATATTTCTTATTATTTAAAATCTCTATTCAATTAAACTTAAAGTAAAGAAAAGGTTTAAAATCGAATAAAAGATTATCCATTAATATCTTAGCTCTTATTTGAACTATCATACCTTTTTAATTGGGGGGGGGGGGGGGTTACTCGATTTATATCAATCTTGGATCCAATTAAAGCTAGAAGTCTAAAAATTAGTATGTGTTTTCCTTGATCAACAAAAAATATTCTGATTTTATATGTTTAACATTATCTACTCTCTTTACCCTTTTAATGAGCAACCTTTCACAAAAGGTTCTTTCATACTTATTAACAAAGAAGAGTAGAATTTATGTTGATTAAGATAGAATCTGTTTCCATTTAAAGTAAAATGAAATTAAAATTTAAAGTCTTACATATCTATGATCTAAAGGGATAAGACAATGGCTGATAAATTAATGTACATCCCCAATGATAATACACAAAATTGCCCCTTCTATAAATTACAATTAGTTGTTAAAATGTTTGGACACTCAACTAATAATTCAACCAATCAAATTCAATAAAAGTCCCAAAAGTTGAATAAGAAAACACTATTATAAAACTTTGTGGACTAGCATAATAATCAGCCCATTGTTCCCTCCTTTCCTGCTTAAATATACACACAGAAAATGAGTAAGAAATTGTTCATCTGTATGTAAACTTTGTATTAGAAATCTCAAAATATAAATTTCAGCGGCGGCGGTTGGCGGGAAAACGGCGGCAGATTTTCATGAAATTTTAGTTGGTCCTGTATTATTGTTAGAATAGCTTAAGTTTAAAATGTGAAGTCTCTAAGTCAAAAATTGAGGTAACAGGAGCTAATTAAAGATTTCTGGAGACCTGCAGGATCAGGACCTCCAGGATCATACCTGGAACCAAAAATTGACTTGAACACCTGTACTTCATATTGGATTGTAGTAATATAGGATATTTTATTATTTTGGTAAGATGAAATGCTAAGTTTAAGCCATAAAAAAATTTTTTGCTCTTTACCTGTATGATCCTGCCAGGTATCCTAGCATCCTGTGCCCGTCAGGATGGAGATATTCAACTCTCAGTTATGTGTCGTACTCATTTGAAACAAGTCACTCAGTTATAGCTCTTTATCTTTCACACACAGAAAATGAGATAGAAAATAACAGAAGGGGGGGGGGGGGGGTGCCCTCCCTCGAGACTGTTAAGGGTTAACAAACATTGTCAATTGGGTTGTGCAATATCTTTTGATATGATTCCCGTCAATGTAGCTCAAAAACAATGGAAGTTACAGCTTCTTAAATGTGCTTATTAGACTATATTTACACCCCCCAATTGACGCCCCTTGTGTAAAACCCCTATTATAAGTATTTTTCACCATTATTTTAAAAGATATATGTATACTTATTGTTATTTAAATAAAATTTCATCAAAATTTTCAAATATACACACTATGATTTTTTGTCATTTTTCGGGATTTCTGGAACACAGTGTGCTGGTATTATTATTTCTTAAATCTTTAAATTATTTCATTTGATTAGTATGTTTTAGATGTAAAAATATATAAAAAGTCTTAACAGCGATGCCTTATTTTAAAAAAGATTTCTTTTCTTAAAAAATTGAGGCTTAAAAATTCTAATCTAACTTATTGACTTCCTTTCCACGCCAAAGGTTTTATTAGCTATTATTTTTTTTCGTATAATAGTTTGATAACCACTAAACTGTATGTGTATAAACTAGAATTACCAAAGCCATGGCTCATAATTATAAGACTGTACTCGAGACTGACTCCTTAGAAACGTATTCAATAATTGCCCCAAAATTTTTCTCCCGGAAAATTTTACAATTTCACAAATTTTACCCTCTAAGAACGATAATCATTTTATACAAAATGATATACGTCTTATTTGAGATCAAATAATATCTTAATTTGGAGCTTTTATAAAGAAAACTTAAATTTAGAAAGTTTTTCTTAACATAATAAAACAAGGATAAAAAATATCCAAAGATCGACAAATAAGACGAACGAACGAACAAACAAACGCCTACTATACAAAATAGTAGTGATTGTATACTTTAAGCCTATTATATCGGAATTTGCTGTTCCGATTGGGCTTGGATTTTCAGGGAAGGTTAATATAAGTAATGAGATGGTTTTAGGCAATTTTACAACTTTTTTTCTACTGAAACAATGTCTCCTATGAGCTATGGTAGAATCCTCTAATTAAATACGTATTAAGTGGCATTTTTTATCATAAGCCTCGCTGTAAAAAATGGTTTTGCCCTGATTTTTAGAGTATGGCGATACGTAGCAAATAAAAAGTAAAAAAGGCGTACTTCCTTTGACGAACAGACCATAATTATAGAAAAATTCCATATTTTACACAAAATAGAAAAGTCTTACATGCAAACTTAAGAATTTTTATAAAAAAGTTTTATTTCGGCCGCATGGGGTTATTTTCCTTACATTATGCAATTTTTTCTGTTACCATAAGACCATGTAAGTAAAAATTTTGGTGTAGTAGGGAAATTGAGTTTGACTCATGTAGTTAAAAAATGTTTCTTACGTTATTTGAAATTTTAAATAAGGTGATTTTATTCTTCTTGAAAGTGAACAAATTATTAAAATTAGAAAGTAGTTATTATATGATTATTTTCATTTGATTTTGAGTTGCGTTTAGATTTTAATTTAATATTGGATGAAAAAAATCATTTTGTTAACGTATTTATATTGTTACTTCTGTGTTTATCGTTATTTTCCTTATACTAAAATAAAAAGCTAGATACATCTATCCATTTAAAACTAAAAGCGGCTTAAAAGCAGTTGGACAGCCATGGATGGTATATACTTAAATATGCTCAATAATGCTAAAATTGTTTTCAAGAAAAATCAAAGGTCTAGCTTTAATAGCGGTTAAGTAAATCGTATGTTCCCCCATAGCATTACGGACTGACGAACAAACAAAGTCATTATAGAGTAGCTTCGCTACTAACAATAAGAAGTGATTAATGAAGTAAAGCAGAGGGAAGTTTAATATTTGATTATGCGATACAATGGAGAAATTTAATGCAAACTCTTTTATACATTTAGTTTTTGTCTTTTTATGACTTAATTGTAAATAAGTGGATATTACTTAAGGTCGGGTCAGGTTAAGATATATTGGGTATAGTACAGGGAAGTCCCAAAAGAAATAAAATACCCACATATATTATTTTCATTTTGAAATAAAAAAGATTGAAATGGGGGGAGGGGGTTTCAGTACTTGCTATGCACTATTAACTGAAGAACCTTTTTAAAAAAAATTATTATATTTCATTGCATATCTATTTAGGATTTGGCAGTGGATGAATCTGCAGTAGAAGCTGAAGAGGAAGAATATACCTGGAACTCTGATTATGATATTAATCAATATGGTTATATGAAAGGTAAGCTTATAGTAAAAAGGAGTGTGATAGCAGCTGATTATATTCTTCACTTACTTTCTACTAATGGCTCCCTTTCCTCCTTTTTTGTTTGGAAATTAAATATTTTGAGGATATATCAGTATATCAGACATAGAGTAAAACTAAAAGAGGAAGGCATAAACTTATAGAGATACCACGAACCTAAAATTGATACTTATTCAGCTTATTCACTCAATTTGGATTTGTGTGATATTCTGCGATTAGCCATGGGTTTTTTTATTACTAGTAAGGTGGGTATTGATTCATTAATGTTAAGAAAATTTGTTTTATAATTGATTTGCTGGATTTCTAATCCTTACACTTATCATAAAATCTAATGTTTTATAAGCAGTTTGTTGTATAATTTGTTTGAGTAATTACTTGTTAAAAGTTTATTTATATAAACATTCCAATTCAATTAGAATTTTTTTTTAAGTATTTGCTAATTCCAACTTAACTTATCCAATTTAAGTTTTTCTCTGGTTATATAGGATTATCATTGAATGTTTAAATTATATATATATATATTGTATATAGTCTATGTATAATGTATATTCCGTGACATGCTAAGTCAGTGCTTATAAACGATACCCATGTCTTCGTCCCCTAGAATTCTTTAGGTTAACATGAAATATTTTGTATATTCTTTAAATACTTTTAGGAGTAGGAAAAGAGCCTAAGACTTTGAATAAAATAGCCTAAAAAACCTTACCTACCTAAAATAAAGATTTCATCCGTCAATTCAGTATTTAGCGAGATCTTAAATGTCTAATTACTTTTATAATATGACCGTCTTTTTAATATATTTTATTCAGGCGAGGCCAAAAATGCAAGCAAGGCGTCTGTTGATGGAGGGTGTCGAGTTCATAAAGTTCCAGTCCTTGTCAATCCTGTTATAGTTCTCATACTAGCTGTTATAAACTTTACAGGTATAAAGTTCTGGTCCTAGTTAATCCTGTTATAGTTCTCATACTGGCTGTTATAAACTTTACAGGTATAAAGTTCTGGTCCTAGTTAATCTTGTTATAGTTCTCATACTAGCTGTTATAAACTTTATAGGTATAAAGTTTTGGTCTTAGTTAATCCTGTTATAGTTCTCATACTGGCTGTTATAAACTTTACAGGTATAAAGTTTTGGTCTTAGTTAATCCTGTTATAGTTCTCATACTGGCTGTTATAAACTTTACAGGTTTAAAGTTCTGGTCCTAGTTAATCTTGTTATAGTTCTCATACTGGCTGTTATAAACTTTACAGGTAAAAAGTTTTGGTCTTAGTTAATCCTGTTATAGTTCTCATATTGGCTGTAATAAACTTTACAGGTAAAAAGTTTTGGTCCTAGTTAATCCTGTTATAGTTCTCATACTGGCTGTTATAAACTTTACAGGTTTAAAGTTCTGGTCCTAGTTAATCTTGTTATAGTTCTTATACTGGCTGTTATAAACTTTACAGGTAAAAAGTTTTGGTCTTAGTTAATCCTGTTATAGTTCTCATACTGGCTGTTATAAACTTTACAGGTTTAAAGTTTTGGTCTTAGTTAATCCTGTTATAGTTCTCATACTGGCTGTTATAAACTTTACGGGTATAAAGTTCTGGTCCTAATTAATCCTGTTATAGTTCTCATACTGGCTGTTATAAACTTCACAGGTATAAAATTCTGGTCCTAGTTAATACTATTATAGTTCTCATACTGGCTGTCATTAACTTTATAGGTATAAAGTTCTGGTCCTTGTTAATATTGTTATAGTTCTCATACTGGCTGTCATTAACTTCACAGGTATAAAGTTCTGGTCCCGGTTATTCCTGAATAGTTCTCATCCTGGCTGTAATAAACTTTACAGGTATGAAGTTCTGGTCCTAGTTAATCTTGTTATAGTTCTCATACTGGCTGTTATAAAATTTACAGGCATAAAGTTCTGGTCCTAGTTAATCTTGTTATAGTTCTCATACTGGCTGTTATAAACTTTACAGGTATAAAGTTCTGGTCCTAGTTAATCTTGTTATAGTTCTCATACTGGCTGTTATAAACTTTACAGGTATAAAGTTCTGGTCCTAGTTAATACTGTTATAGTTCTCATACTGGCTGTTATAAACTTTACAGGTATAAAGTTCTGGTCCTGGTTATTCCTAAATAGTTCTTTTCTGGGAAGCTTTGTATTATCTCCAGGTGATAGCATCTATTAAGTTGTTAGCCTAGGGTTTGCCCTTCCTCCCCAAGATTTCAGCTTATTAAAAAGTTTAACAAGCAACAAAAAGATTTTTTCAAGCAACATTATGTTTAGGGCTGTTTCCTGGATGGCTGTCTGGATTTCTTACCGGATTAATCCTGTGTGGGATCCTTTGTATTACAATCCTTCTAGTTCTTAATCCAGCTGTTTCCTATGCACCCACCAGGTATGTATACAAAGTCTAGAGATAGAAACACAACTTAATTCATAGATGTAATTAATAAGATCATCAGTGTCCATAATATTTTATGTACCATAACATTGAAGGCTTTGATTAGCGTCAATTTGTTAATTTTTGATAATTAGGATATGTCCATCCGTTTATAAAAGATAAAAAAAAATAGTACCTAATTTACATTGTACACTTCACTAGGTATTACTTGATAAAATCGCCTTTTTTATGTTGTACCTACTTGCTAAATATGATAGGAAGTTTTGCATATATTTTATTTAATTTTTTTTGTTTTGTATCCTTTTAAAAAGGAATAGATATGACTCTTTTAAATGTGCCATTACTTCTTTTAACTTATCTAAATAAGCCATTAAGCCGACCCAAGCAGTATAAGTGTACAGTATTGTTTTTATTAAAATAGTTCAGTTTTACTTCTAAAAATCATTGGGGAGATTCAATGTTTTAGCTTCTACTTTTTAATAACTCCAAACTAAGTTTGAGTCAGCATTACATCCAACTTTTCATAATTTTCACTAGAAAAACACTTCTATGCATGTTAATTCTTGTGTATTTTATTGAGAATCATTCGTAAAAACACGCTAATAAATTGATATCCGTAAATAGAAATAAGCAGGGGTATGATCTAGTAATTTATTTAAAGGGGGAGGCGAATGTGCCACTTTTTGAAACCAAAAGTAAAACGTGCATGATCTCAGCCCATAAAAGAGTTACAGCTCTAAAATTCAACACAGCAGTTGCTTTTGTGGAGAACAATATGAAACTGTGAAGAAAAGGCGTCGAAACCGCCGTTTCCCACCGAATATGTTTGCCTTTTTTCGCCAAATTAGACAGTTCTCAATCATCTGAGATAAACTTTTTTCTCATAAAAATTTCCCTTATATTTTGACGTGACACTTGTAATATTTCAAAAATGTCAATTAAAAAAAAGTGTAAAATCTTACAAGTGTCAAGTAAAATTATATAAGCGAAATATTTTTGAAAAAAAAAAGTTTTATCTCAGATGATTGAAAATTATCTATTATGGCGAGAAAAGGCAAAAAAAAATTCGGCGCCTTTTCTTCATAGTTCCATATTGTTCTCCACCAAAGCAACTGCAGGGCCGAATTTTAGAGCTGTAACTCTTTTATGGGCTGAGATCATGCACGTTTTACTTTTGCTTTCAAAAAGTGGCACATCCGCCTCCCCCTTTAAATAAATTACTAGATCATACCCCTGCTTATTTCTATTTATGGATATCCATTTATCAGCGTGTTTTTACGAATGATTCTCAATAAAATACACGAGAATCAACATTCATAGAAGTGTTTTTCTAGTGAAACTTGCGCAAAACATTTATTTGTAACGTTTATTTTCCCTTATATTTGTTTTTTTGCAGCACAGGTAAAAACAAGATTTACTCACTCTTTAAAAACAAACCCTTTAGTTAGTACAAATAAAAAATGGTTTCTTTGTAAATAACCGAAGGATATTTAGATATTTATAGATTTTATTGTTTCTTTTATGTCAATTGGTTCTTAAATCCATTGTTTTGACTAAGAAAACACTTAATATTCTATTTTTAAATTTTTTTTATTTTAAAATCATAACTCTATGTAGAAGTTTACTTCGCCTTTTAATCAGTGGGACACAGCAAAATTTGCCTCCTAAGTTTCTTAAATAATCTTTTAATTTGAAGTTTTAAATTTAGTAGTCTGATATATTTACCTGGAACTCGAATTCCCTTGGTTCAAGTTGTTTTGGAGAGTTCTTTCATGAACAGGAGACCTTTTTATCAGGGATTCAGGAAGCAGTAGTTGGCAATGATTATGTCCATAGTCTATTAGAAGCACTTTTATATAAGAAAGTTTTCTCAGAAAAGAAAGCCTAAGGGTTAAAATTCATTATGTAGATATTATAATTGCGTAGAAGATTAGAATCTTGTATAGATAAGGTTGTTATCAGCATTTGAATTGCTCTAGACAGCAAAAAAAACAATCAGTAGAATTTTTTATCCTTAAAGCATACGCGTGTGGTTAGGGTTGTCAACATTCAAATTTGGCAGAAAGGCCTTCCATTGTTTATAATCCGTCTCCAATTTTTACACTCCCTGGTAAGCTACTGCCTAAAAGCTTGTAACGCACCAAAAAAATATGAAGCTTTAAATGTTCCTGGTCTAATATTATTTTCAATCGTCATTTATTGTTAGTTCATGTTATGTTCAGATGTGCTTCGTAGGATAAAAAATCCTAAATTCTACCTAATTTTAAAACGTTGATTACTTCATTCCAAAGAACAAACTTTGATTTTCCCGAAACTATAATTGTTAGCTCAACTACTAATTCCTGTATCCCTTATGTTTTGTGAAGAATGTAATGTTAGTGATATACTCGCATGATCATCATTGTAGGCAGGAGGACCACAAACCAGCACAGATTCAAGTTTTTGAAGAACCACCTTTAAGTAAGTAGTTTTATTTCTTTTATAGGTTCCAGGGAGGGAGGGGATATTGGATTATAAATACCAATGATAGCCAAAGTTTTAAAACCTATTTTTCATTTGTTCAAATCTTTGGGACTGGGTACTTTTATTAGATTATGATTGGTTGGTTTTTTTCCGCCAATAAATTTTACTTAAAGAATGGGTAATTTTGTTTATAATTTGGGATGTGGGATATAAATGTATCGTCCAGTGTATTTTCCCTTAAGATATTATACAAAGTAATAATGTTGTTTATTTGTCTGTAGCTTAAGATTTCCATAACTACTTAACCGATTAAGTTTTATATTTTAGGGAAACTTCACTTGGTTTTCGGGATGGTTTTAGGCTATTCTATTTTAAAATCTTGCTCTTAGGATCATTTTATTCTATTTTTCTGTCTTTTCATACCCCTCTGAATACAGCCTCCCTAGAATTAGAAGCTAGGGGCGCAATCGTTAGTTATACATTAATTGTAATGTTTTTAAATTGATTATAATGCTGATTATTTACTGAAAAAAGACCTATAATTTTGTAGCACTTAATTATCATTATTGTAGATTTAATATTATAGGACAGCTACACAAACATATTTATTTAATACATTGTATAAAGTTTATTAATTGAAATGTTTGGCTAACTTTGGTAACAAGTTAAGTTACATAAAACAAAATTGCAAAATTATACATATAAAATTACTGAGCACCTAACTTTTCTAAATGGATTAACAATAAGAAAAAACTTTGCAGTGCTCTGTATTGTAGGAATGTATTGTGTATCAGGGAAGGAAGGGATCATTAGACTTTTAGTTACACTGGTACCCAAAGTTTTATAATCACGTTTTTTTATTGGCTTTAATATTTTATTTTGGATACTTTTATTTTATGATAGGTTTGTTTGTAAAGTTAAGTGTCTAAATGTTTCAACCAATAGTTTTAATCTATTGAAGGGAATGTATGATAATGTACATTAATTTATCGTCCATTGTCTTATCCCTTAAGATCCCTGATTGTGTATACATACATATATAAGAAATATGGATGTTTATTGTTATTAGGAGCTAAGCATTAATACTTTATTTTGTTTAGCACAAGCTTGGATGAACCTTCTACCGCAAAAGTTCCATCCCTATGATTGTGAAACATATCAGGTATCATCTTTACCTTTGTGTATAACCAATGTAACCAACTATAGAGTATCAATCCTTCGGAGTCACAAACATTACTTAGCCCTGATTTATTCAAAGGTTGAAAAACAATAGATGTCAATGATCTAAATATATTCCTAGTTTAATTAAGCTGAGTGTTAATTTTCATAGAATACATTTTTTTAAAGCAATTGGCAGTAATATACATTTTATAGTAGGTATTTATCTCATAGTATCATAGACAGTTTTCCCCAATTTATTAAGCCCCAAGGGGCCGAAGGCCCAGGCTAACAAAACTGGTATTAATATTAAGATTTTTAAAATATTCTTAGAAAACTGTGTATAATGCTATGCTATACATGATTTTTCAGTATAGCTGCGAACTGGTTCTAATCCAGCGGATATTAGTCGGTTTCGAAGCCATACTGGAAATAAAATTATATAAAATTTTTATCAATTCAGATAGGTATATCTTATATTTTAGGTTAAAAACACCATCTCAGTTCGCGTAACCATTGAACACCACATGCTAAAAATTGAGTATCCAGAAAAAAATATTTCAATGTAAGTATGTTTTACTTTTAATAACGTTAACCAGAAAAATAGCAATCTTAAAAAGTTATATAGAAACATTTTAATAAAAAGTTGTTTTATTTAAGATCTTTAAGTATGACAATTTTGATATTTTTTGTAAAATTCATGCTTACAGAGCATTTTTCTTTATATTACGATTATAAGAAATTAAAGAAAATGTGATTTAATTGTCCCAAATACGCATATTAAAATCATTTTTAAACAGTTTCAGGTACGAATTTAAACCACTCTATATTTGTTTTATAAAGCTGATCTACCCGTGATCTTTGTTGTTCTTGTCAACTCTTAAACTTATTTTGTATTCCAGGCGCCAAACAGCAGATGAAGTGATCCCACCAGATTTAAAATTTCACCTCCACACTGACCATATAGACTTGTCCACAGCCAGGTAAACACCAGTGAGGGAGGGGGGGGGACCATATAGACTTGTCCACAGCCAGGTAAACACCAGGGAGGGAGGGGGAGGAGACCATATAGACTTGTCCACAGCCAGGTAAACACCAGGGAGGGAGGGGGAGGAGACCATATAGACTTGTCCAGAGCCAGGTAAACACCAGGGAGGGAGGGGGAGGAGACCATATAGACTTGTCCACAGCTAGGTAAATACCAGGGAGGGAGGGGGAGGGGACCATATAGACTTGTCCACAGCCAGGTAAACACCAGGGAGGGAGGGGGGGGGGACCATATAGACTTGTCCACAGCCACGTAAACACCAGGGAGGGAGGGGGAGGAGACCATATAGACTTGTCCAGAGCCAGGTAAACACCAGGGAGGGAGGGGGAGGAGACCATATAGACTTGTCCACAGCCAGGTAAACACCAGGGAGGGAGGGGGAGGGGACCATATAGACTTGTCCACAGCAAGGTAAACACCAGGGAGGGAGGGGGAGGAGATCAGACCATACAGACTTGTCCACAGCCAGGTAAACACCAGGGAGGGAGGGGAGGAGCCCATATAGACTTGTCCACAGCCAGGTAAATACCAGGGAGGGAGGGGGAGGGGACCATATAGACTTGTCCACAGCCAGGTAAACACCATAGGGGGGAGGGGTAGGGAGAGGACATTGGGTTGGAAATTACCTGAGATTAAGGGATAAGACAATTGCTGATAAATTCATGTACATCCCATTCCCCAATGATTATGTACAACATTACTCCTTCTGTAGATTACAATAAATGGCTTAAACGTTTGGATACTCAACTTAAAAAAAACAACTATTCAAAATGTAATTAAAGTCCCAAAGTTTTGAAGCATAGTAATAAGAAAACGTTATCATAAAAGTAAAACTTTGGAAACTAGTATAATAAACAGTCCAATCAATGTCTTCTCCCTTCCTGGGAAAACAGAGACAAATTTGCTGATTAAAGCAAGCGATGAAAAAAACCTTTTCCAGTATGGCTTCAAACCCATTAAATATCCTCTGGATTAGAACCGGTTCTCAGCCATACTGAAAAATCATGTATCATATCGTACATCAGACAATTACTTACGAAGAATAAAATGAAAAATGAAAAGATCAATACAGGTGTTGTTAGCCCGGGCCTTCTTCCACTAGGGTCTACCAAAACCGGAATTAATCCTATTATTTATCGTTTTGCTATCCGCGGAAAGCTTTCTATGATACTTTGCGATAAATAACTGATCTTGTTTTCAGTATTCGCCTGTTACCTGACAAACTTGCCAATAGTAAGAAGTTCAGAAAGAAATATCCCATAGAAATTCGACCCAATGGTTTGAAGCCCGGCCACGAAGCCAATGTTGTTGCCGATAATCCTTGTCCTGAGGTAAGAATTATACATATAATATATCTAGTGGGTCCATCTGACCCCAAACTACGCCAAACTTCAAAAGGGATTTCATAGCAGTTAGGTATTCAAGTTTTATAAACAACGAAATTTTTTGAAGATATAATTCAAGAAATATAATTTTATCCTAAGGTGGCCCCTCCTTTTTTATAGGGTGGACCATCATAATGAGGACAAAAGTTGGGGTTCACATGAGTTGCGAAAACTCAACTTATGCATGTATGTTTCTGCATTTTCCTAAAAGATGGACAAAATGAAAGCATTACACAAATGAGTTTTATATATGTCTAATTATTTGTTTGACATTCTTTATATTGTAGTTTGAGGGCTCTGATGGCGAGCTCGAGGAGTATTCAAGTGTTGATGGTTCTCCACTTTCTAGATCTCCTGTTAATACTACAGCTCCTATTAATATAGCAGATATAAATAGACAGGTAATAACTTTACTCATAGTATTTATAAAGTTCTCCTTTCTGGAATTTTTTATGATTAATTCTAAAAAGTAACATATAAGGTCGATGTTCTGCATAAAGTAGCAATTTTTTGCTCGGTTGCGACTGTAATTTATCTGCAGACTGCCAAAAAAAAGTTTGTAAAATGTAAAACATTAATCAAGAACGTCCACGATCCATAGAAGCCAGTTGTGGGAAATTTAAAGCTAAACACTAGGGCTTGTATCAAGAGATGGTGAATTTTAGTCCTTTAAAGCACTTGGTTCTTAACTGAAGAACATGGCAATTGGCTATTTATAGATTAGCTTTGCAACTAAAAACTCCAAAATAAAAATTATTTGTTACAGGAGAGTACCAAATCTTTGCTACCAGGAGGTCACAAAGAATCCAAGGCATTTTACCTTTTCGCCAGAAGTGACAGGTAACAGTTTTTTGCAGAACAGTCGGCTGCGCATCTAGTTTCTTGGGGCTCTGTATTCGAAGGTTAAGGGAAGTGGTAGAAACATAGCATGAACCTATCATAAAACTTAACCTAAAAATGAAAAACGTTTGCAAAAAAAAAGGCAGAGCTTGTAATACAAGCTCTGCCTTTTGAGAGAATGAAATTCACAAAAGACAGAGCTTGTAAAAGAAAAGACGCAGCTTGTAAGAAAAAAAACCATCCCGAAATTTAAAATTCCTAAAATTAAGAACGCGAATGGTTTATTGGTTAGATAGATCTACATGAAAACGTTATTACTTTATATGATAGGATAACAAAACTGGGGGAGGGGGTGAATTTAATGAAAGTTTTGTATTGTGCAAATACTTTAGATTGAGAAATATAAGTTAAAATTAAGATGTTAATTTTGTTTTACGTAAGTTGAGAAAAAACTATTTTTTTTAAATCCTATTCATAATTCCAATTTTTTATTAAATAAGTTTGTTTGAAAGTATTAAAAAAATAATTTACTAAAAAAAACATTTTCAATAGTTAATATGTTTCCAATGAACTAATCAAAAATATTCATATTTTTACTAGCGGTACTACTTTATATTTTTAATCTGATCCAGATTTTATCTGTAAATTGTATATTTAGCCTTAATATATGAGTATTGGGTGTTTTTACACATTGTACGTTGTTGAGCGCTGATACCCCCCCCCCCCCTTATTAAAAAAAGATTAAAAATTAAGGGGGGTAGTTTTTCATTTGTTTGTTTATTACTTTAGGTCAGTTTAAGTTACGATATATTGGGTAGTCAAAACCACATTCCTCCCCCCCCCCCCCTTGGGTTGAGTTGGGGTTTACAGAACCTAACTTACGCTTTGTGATAAATTATTAAATAATGCTGCACTGCTCACATTGATAATTATTATTGTTATTAGAGAGAAAGAGGATATATACATTGATAATTATTATTGTTATTAGAGAGAAAGAGGATATATACATTGATAATTATTATTGTTATTAGAGAGAAAGAGGATATATACATTGATAATTATTATTGTTATTAGAGAGAAAGAGGATATATACATTGATAATTATTATTGTTATTAGAGAGAAAGAGGATATATACATTGATAATTATTATTGTTATTAGAGAGAAAGAGGATATATACATTGATAATTATTATTGTTATTAGAGAGAAAGAGGATATATACATTGATAATTATTATTGTCATTAGAGAGAAAGAGGATATATACATTGATAATTATTATTGTTATTAGAGAGAAAGAGGATATATACATTGATAATTATTATTGTTATTAGAGAGAAAGAGGATATATACATTGATAATTATTATTGTCATTAGAGAGAAAGAGGATATATACATTGATAATTATTATTGTTATTAGAGAGAAAGAGGATATATACATTGATAATTATTATTGTTATTAGAGAGAAAGAGGATATATACATTGATAATTATTATTGTTATTAGAGAGAAAGAGGATATATACATTGATAATTATTATTGTTATTAGAGAGAAAGAGGATATATACATTGATAATTATTATTGTCATTAGAGAGAAAGAGGATATATACATTGATAATTATTATTGTTATTAGAGAGAAAGAGGATATATACATTGATAATTATTATTGTTATTAGAGAGAAAGAGGATATATACATTGATAATTATTATTGTCATTAGAGAGAAAGAGGATATATACATTGATAATTATTATTGTTATTAGAGAGAAAGAGGATATATACAAGGCTCTCTTAGATGGACATCATTTCCTGGAAGATTCATTCAGAGATGCGGACAGGATGCAGGGCATCTATACTCCACCAAATAGGTTAGTTAAGGGGGGGGGAAGTTCTGCCACTTTCGCGTAAACAGTGTGCAGTGGACTAGGTATTGATTTTAGATTATAGGTTATTTAGGATAAAAGTTTACTTTTGGGTATTAGTTCACGTATATTTAATCATTTTTTGAATAGGTCTCCAGGTTCAGGTGCTGCAGGCTGGAAGGTCGTTTCTGGACAGGTAAAAAAATTAAAAAATTTTTGTTTGAAGAGTTAGAGAGCAACTTATAAAACAAAATATGCTTCTTTTTGAATGTTATTAACATATCTGCAGAAAAAATTAAATTCGGCCTCCAGGTTCAGGTGCTGCAGGCCTCCAGGTACACTCTGGACAGGTAAAAATTAAGTTTTCTTATTTGAAGAGTTAGAGGTACACTTATTAAACCAAATATGCATCTTTATGGATGTTATCATCATATTTGCAGAAAAATTTAAAATCGGCCTCCAGGTTCAGGTGCTGCAGGCCTCCAGGTACACTCTGGACAGGTAAAAATTAAGTTTTCTTATTTGAAGAGTTAGAGGTACACTTATTTAACCAAATATGCATCTTTATGGATGTTATCATCATATTTGCAGAAAAATTTAAAATCGGCCTCCAGGTTCAGGTGCTGCAGGCCTCCAGGTACACTCTGGACAGGTAAAAATTAAGTTTTCTTATTTGAAGAGTTAGAGGTACACTTATTTAACCAAATATGCATCTTTATGGATGTTATCATCATATTTGCAGAAAAATTTAAAATCGGCCTCCAGGTTCAGGTGCTGCAGGCCTCCAGGTACACTCTGGACAGGTAAAAATTAAAATTTCTTATTTGAAGAGTTTGATGTACACTTATTTAACCAAATATGCATCTTTTTGGATGTTATTACCATATTTGAAGAAAAAATGACAATCGGCCTCCAGGTTCAGGTGCTGCAGGCCTCCAGGTACACTCTGGACAGGTAAAAATTAAAATTTCTTATTTGAAGAGTTAGAGCTACACTTATTTAACCAAATATGCATCTTTTTGGATGTTATTACCATATTTGAAGAAAAAAAATGACAATCGGCCTCCAGGTTCAGGTGCTGCAGGCCTCCAGGTACACTCTGGACAGGTAGAAATTAAAATTTCTTATTTGAAGAGTTAGAGGTACACTTATAAAACAAAATATGCATCTTTTTGGATGTTATTACCATATTTGAAGGTAAATTGACAATCGGCCTCCAGGTTTAGGTGCTGCAGGCCTCCAGGTACACTCTGGACAGGTAAAAATTTAAATTTCTTATTTAAAGAGTTAGAGATACACTTATTAAACCAAATATGCAACTTATTGGATGTTATTACCATATTTAAAGGTAAATTGACAATCGGCCTCCAGGTTCAGGTGCTGCAGGCCTCCAGGTACACTCTGGACAGGCAGTTATAATATTTTTTGATACTTTTTGATTTGGACACCTTACCTGGATCCTGGTGACCACTGGTGACTGCTTGTGGCCGCTGGCAAGGTAAATTCCAATAAAGGTAATATTTGATATTAGAGGAAAGGTTTCTAAATAGAAAATTATTAAAATATAATAATATGACAAAATTTATTAAGTAAGTCTTCTATTTTTGTTCCAGGCAGGCACTAGGTAGCCTCCAGGAGCCTGCTGATTAAGCAGTATTTTGTTATATAATGTATTTGTATGATTTGACAAGTTTTTTTTATATTCTAAATACAAAGTATTAAGATACAAAAATCTAGTCTTCTAGTTAAGCAGCATTTTATTAAATAATGTATTTCTTTTTGATAATGTAAGTTGTACATATTTTAAAAAAGATAATTTGATCTGTAAAATATTTTTTCAGAGTTCTAAAATGAAGAAAAATTTATTGTTCACTGGAAATAAGTAATTGACGAAAGTTATGTGAATATTATTTAGGATAACATTGCAAATTTTATGCTCTAATTTTTTATATAAAGTTTCTTTTCTATTTCTACATAGTATACCTTTCTTTTAAATAAAAGATTACACATTTGATTTACCTGTCCAGCAGGCTCTTGGAGGCCGCCTACAGCCTGTCTGGAGCCTTAAATGCTATATTATACTAAATTATTATAATTTAGCCATTTTCTTTTTAGAAACCATTCCTATAAATTCAAAAATAACCATTTAGGATTTTTTAACTGGCTACCAACAACCAGCAGTCTACAGGATCCAGGTAAGGTTTCCAAATTAAAAATTATTAAAAAATATTTTATCTGCCTGTCCAGAGTTGACCTGTAGGCCTCCAGTACCTGAACCTGGAGGCTGATTGTCAATTTATCTTCAAATATGATAATAACATCCAAAAACACGCATATTTGGATTAATAAGTGTACCTCTAACTCTTCAAATAAGAAATTTTAATTTTTACCTGTCCAGATTGTACCTGGAGGCATGCAGCACCTGAAACTAGAGTCCAATTTGATTTTTTTCTTTAAATATGATAATAACATCCAAAAAGATGTATATTTGGTTTTATAAGTGTACCTGTAACCCTTTAAATAATTTTTTTTAATTTTTACCTGTCTAGAATGGATCTGGAGGCCTGCAGCACCTGTACCTGGAGGCCGAATATCAATTTACCTTCAAATATGATAATAACATCCAAAAATACGCATATTTGGTTTAATAAGTTTACCTCTAACTCTTTAAATAATTTTTTTAAAATTTTTACCTGTCCAGAATGTACCTGGAGGCCTGCAGCACCTGAACCTGGAGGCCGATTGTCAATTTACCTTCAAATATGGTAATAACATCCAAAAAGATGCATATTTTGTTTTATAAGTGTACCTCTAACTCTTCAAATAAGAAATTTTGATTTTTACCTGTCCAGAGTGTACCTGGAGGCCTGCAGCACCTGAACCTGGAGGCCGATTGTCATTTTTTCTTCAAATATGGTAATAACATCCAAAAAGATGCATATTTTGTTTTATAAGTGTACCTCTAACTCTTTAAATAAGAAATTTTAATTTTTACCTGTCCAGAGTGTACCTGGAGGCCTGCAGCACCTGAACCTGGAGGCCGATTTTAAATTTTTCTGCAAATATGATGATAACATCCATAAAGATGCATATTTGGTTAAATAAGTGTACCTCTAACTCTTCAAATAAGAAAACTTAATTTTTACCTGTCCAGAGTGTACCTGGAGGCCTGCAGCACCTGAACCTGGAGGCCGATTGTCATTTTTTCTTCTAATTTGGTAATAACATTCAAAAAGATGCATATTTGGTTTAATAAGTGTACCTCTAACTCTTCAAATAAATTTGTTTAATTTTTACCTGTCCAGAGTGTACCTGGAGGCCTGCAGCACCTGAACCTGGAGGCCGAATTTAATTTTTTCTGCAGATATGTTAATAACATTCAAAAAGAAGCATATTTTGTTTTATAAGTTGCTCTCTAACTCTTCAAACAAAAAATTTTTAATTTTTTTACCTGTCCAGAAACGACCTTCCAGCCTGCAGCACCTGAACCTGGAGACCTATTCAAAAAATGATTAAATATACGTGAACTAATACCCAAAAGTAAACTTTTATCCTAAATAACCTATAATCTAAAATCAATACCTAGTCCACTGCACACTGTTTACGCGAAAGTGGCAGAACTTCCCCCCCCCTTAATAAAGTTTTGTGATGTAACAAAAGGGAAGTGGGTAAGAAGGGGAGGGGTGGGGGAGGAAGTTGGTTGTGGTGAAATTTTCACTTGTTTCAAGTTTATATGAATCACTGTCTTAGAAATAGAATCGTTGCTGCTTTCATTTTTGGGTTAAATATATGGCTTTAAGATGAATAAGTCTTTGTATTTGTGTTTAATGTTTATGAATCTGTCAACAGAAAGCATGAAACTTTAAGTTAAAGATAAATAAAATTGAAGTAAAAAACGTTGTTTTAGTATAAAAAGATCTATAGTATAGATGTTTATACAGACAACTTCCTCCCTTTCTTTTTCAATGACCTTTTTTGTCTGCTTCTAAAGTATTTTCTGTTATTTGGTTGTTGAGACGCGGCTGCCGAGCCATGGTTTTCATCACTTGTTCTTTAGTACATGAACTAAATAGCATTGTATCTAGTCGAATGACAGCACGAGAAAGGTCCCAGTTCTTTACTGACTTTATGGCAAAAGTAATGGATGCTCCCACGGCTAAATATCCAAACTCACCAGAAACACCAACTTTTACAGGTTTACATTTTATACAATTAGAGTTTTGACGTCTGTATGAAGCGCATAGGTATCAGCTAAAATTGTTTATAATAGCTATTTATCGCATCGCATTATAGAAGACAGCTTTCCGCGAATTGATTTATTATTTGTGGATCTTACTTCTGAATATCATGTTTCCATTACACGAACCGCTGGATTAGAACCAGGGGTGGATTCTTAAAAAACATTTGCCCCACTAATCGATTAGTGGGACAAAATTGTTTTCGTAAAAAATCAACCAAAATCACATTAAAAATCTACAAAAATTAAACAAAATCATATGTTAATACCTAACCCTTTTATGATTTTGTTTAATTTTTGTAGATTTTTAATGTGATTTTGGTGGATTTTTCACGAAAACAATTTTGCCCAACTAAGCGATTAGTGGGGCAAATTTTTTTAAGAATCCACCTCTGTTCTCAGTTATACTGAAAAATCATGTATAGCATCGTATTACAGACAATTTTCTACGTATATTAATGAAAATCATAAAACTGAAACCAGATTTGTTACCTCGGGCCTTGGTCACTCGGAGCCAAAACAGTGTTTACATATTAACATTTTTCATTTGCATATCCGCTGAAAGTTGCCTATAATACGATGTGATTTATAACTAATATTGTTTTGTCAAACTAATGATATGTTATAGGAAGCCCTGAAGTGCAGTATCCAGAATGGTGCGCACACTTTCTCAATGTTTACATCTACAGAATATTCTATGATGTTCACCAGAACAAGGACCTCACTGAGATGATTATGAAGAAAGTGAACAACAAGCTTGCCAAGGTAAAGGTTTTATTTTCTACACGTTAAGGTACAATGACATGCAATCTTTACAAAAAGATATTTAACCCGCGACTGTGTAGGTAAGGTGATAGGTTCGAAACTTGTCCAAAGGTGTTAAAAATGGTTCCAGCTGCTGTTATGTCTGATGCGTGATAAAATTAAAAACGGTTAAAAAACGGGGAAATGCCCTGCTCCAAAAAATTCGCAATAACTTATTACCATGCACAGAAGGTAGGTATCAAGTAGGTAAATAGTTTTAATTGCTTTTTTTGGAAAACATCACATTGTAATATTATATAAAAGATTTCTTCTGAAAATGCTGATAAGAATTGCGTTATAGGTTTTGATTGCAATATTTTATATGCATGCATTCAATTGCATAATAATAATGGATATAGAATACGTGGGTAATGTGACAGGGGAATTTTATCGTCAATTTAGAATGCTAATAAAGTCCTCATATATTGGTCTATTCGTTCCTCCATGATAAGGGGAGGTAATAGGACAAAGTCTTAAGGTGGGAGGGATGGGGATATCTATATTAGACAGCTGGGATAAACATTTTTTCACAATGTCCACACATATTCTATATCCATTATAATCTTTAAAAAATCAATAATTTTCTCTAGAAATCCCTCCTACATGAAAATATAAGATTGATTCTGAGTAACACCTTTGTTAGTCTGTAATAAGGGATTTAAAGAATATAGCAACTAAAGAATTATTTTGCCTTTTGTAGCTTATTAATGCTCATATTGTAAGGAAGCATGGAATTTGAATACTTAATAGAAGGAACTGTTATATTTAACAAGAGAATAATAGGTAACTTGAATGCATCTTAGAAAATTAATCATGTCTCCAGCCTTTCTCTAATTATAAAATTAACATTATTGAGACAAATTGTATTGTATTATGTTCAGGATTTTTTCACAAAAAAAAATATTTTTGATACAATGTCTTTTCCCTTGAACCCCTTGGATAATAACAGCTGAATTAGCAATAATATAATGAGATAGGGTTGAAGAGGTAGTCACTATCTTATATCTCACTTATTTCCAGGGAGGGAAGGGGCATTGGACCATAAATTAAATTGGTACCCAAAGTTTATTATCACCATTTCTCATTAATTGGCTTTAAAAACTTTGAGTACTTTTATTAAATCTGAATCCGGTTGTACAAAACTTTCAATGTTCTAACTTTTCTACCAATGATTTTAGTCTAAAGACTGGTTAAGATGTCTGCATATATCAACTTTTTTGTGCATATTGTCTACAAAAGGAAAGCCTGCATGAAACAGACTAAAATCTTAATATGATTAGGTAGATAAACTTTGAAAGTAAGGCTAAAAATATTTGTTGGGAAGAGAAAGAGGAAAAATAACACAAAATATTTTGTTATTCATTCATATTTAGTAAGACATTATTATATTAGGTTTTCCTAAGGAATTGTGCAGGGCCCGGCAGCCTCAGCCATCATCAGCCGCGCGGCTTTTATCAGCCACAGATAAAGCCCCAGGCCAGGTCGAAACCGCGCGGCTAAAAAAATAATAAACCTCAGCCATCAAACTTCAAATTAGCCAATAAAAGCCTTAGCCGCTCGAAGCCTAACTTTTCTTTGCCATCCTCGCAGCCACCTAAAGAAGTGGCTTTTTAGCAGCTTTAAATGCTTAAATACCCTTTAAAACAGCTTACTGAAGTAGCAAAAGCAAATTACTAGGTAGGTTTAAGGAAGAATAAGTCGCCTTCAGCCCCAGCAACTCTCATTCTGAGGCATCAAATTTTAGTTCAGCCGCTGCCAGTCATAGTCACATGCAGCTGTACGGCTGAAGGCGCAGCTGTCGAACCCTAGAATTATGTCATTTCAAAGACAAGAGGATAATCTTCGTATTTCTTTTTGAGGAAAAAATAGAAATATTTTTAAAAATTTTCTTCTTTTACATGAATATTTTATATCTTTTGATTTGATATTTAAAAGAAGATATTTCTCACAAAAAAAGTTTTTTGTGGTGGATCATGTTTAACAGAATAAATAATTTTTTTTATTATTTTTCAGAATTGTTAGCTTAGACTTATATTCTTTGCTAGGTATAGTGTTCACCAAATCTTTTTCTTCTAGGTTAAAGAGCTAAAATATTTCAAGTATATCGGCATTACCAACCTAAACTTTGGCCTTACGACTCCTCAGATAAAGTGGGTGTCTCGCCCCACCCAGAATGCGCGAGGCCTGTGGACCCATGTGGGGCTAGAGTATGAGGGATGCATTACTGTTAGTATTGAGATTAGCGGACTTAATCTTCTTGAAGATGCGGTGAGTATTTTTTAATACTCTTAGTAAATAGGTATATTGGTGTCGTTTAAGTTTTTAAAAATGTAATCGTAACCTTTTTTACCTAATACTAATATTAAAATGATGTGTGTGAATCTTAAGATCTCATAAATCACTGGACCGATATTGTTCTCCTTTAAATTGAAACTTCTCATAAGTCCAGTAAAGTTTATAACTATTTTTAGGTGGGTACCTTCTTCAACCCCCCAATTGGGAAAAAAAATAAGCCTTTATCCCCCTCCCAAACTTCCCTCATTTGCCACTATAGGTATCTACGGGCGTAGCCAATAGTTTATTACAAATTAGTATTCTATTTTAGCCTGGAGGTGGAGTCCAGTTCAAGATGCTAATGGAGGAGGATCCTGGAGCTTTACCAGTGAAGACTCAAGGTCAGGGCACCAGAGAATGGAGCAGGCTGGAGGCGGCTACTAACAGGTAAGAATTATATACATATTTATAATAGGAAATCTCGTCTTTCCTAAAACCCTTCATTCTAAATAAGTAACCCTAGTAATCTCTGTCTCAGCAATTTACCTTTTTTTGTGCTTATATAAGCATTTTTGTCAGATTTAAGTAGGACGTGCTCACATCGGGAAAGTCCGCACTTTACAACAAAAGTGGCTTACTTAAATCGGACATGTCGGACTAACGAGCCATTTTCGTAGGTTAATTGCTTACTTGAAGAACTATTATTGCCCTATAAACCCCTAAAAAACCCCAAAAATAAGGGTGGCTGATAAGAATCAGCAAAATCGGACGCTTTTGAGGTAAATGTCTTACAGATTAAGATTTTAATCCGGATTATTTTTCCTCAAAATTTAATCCCTTCTCAGACATTTAGGCTATATTTGTAGTTGATTGCTTATTTATATCTTCCATTTTTGCTACAAAATCCTTACTTAAACAAGCCATTTTTGTGATTAATGTCCTACTTATATCTTCCATTTTTGCTACAAAATCCTTACTTAAATAAGCCATTTTTGGGGTTGATTACTGACTTAAATCATCCATTTTTGTTGCAAAATCCTTACTTAAATAAGCCATTTTTGGAGTTCATTGCTTACTTAAATCATCCATTTTTGTTGCAAAAACCTTACTTAAATAAGCCATTTTTGGGGTTGATTGCTTACTTAAATCATCCATTTTTGCTACAAAATCCTTACTTAAATAAGCCATTTTTGGGGTTGATTACTTACTTAAATCATCCATTTTTGTTGCAAAACGCTTACTTAAATAAGCCATTTTTGGGGTTGATTACTTACTTAAATCATCCATTTTTGTTGCAAAATCCTTACTTAAATAAGCCATTTTTGGGGTTGATTACTTACTTAAATCATCCATTTTTGCTACAAAATCCTTACTTAAATAAGCCATTTTTGGGGTTGAGTACTTACTTAAATCATCCATTTTTGTTGCAAAATCCTTACTTAATTAAGACATTTTTGGGGTTGATTGCTTACTTAAATCATCCATTTTTGTTGCAAAACCTTTACTTAAATAAGCCATTTTTGGGGTTGATTACTTACTTAAATCATCCATTTTGGTTGCAAAATCCTTATTTAAATAAGCCATTTTTGTGATAAACTTCTTACTTATATCTTCCATTTTTGTTACAAAATCCTTACTTAAACAAGCCATTTTTGTGATTAAATTCCTACTTATATCTTCCATTTTGGCTACAAAATTCTTACTCAAACAAGCCATTTTTGTGATTAATCTCCCACTTATATATTCCATTTTTGTTACAAAATTCTTACTTAAACAAGCCATTTTTGAGATTAATTTCTTACTTAAATCTTCCATTTTTGCTACAAAATCCTTACTTAAACAAGCCATTTTTTGTGATTTATTTTCTACTTTCATGATGAAAATTGGCAAAATTGAACCTATAATTAATGTTAAAAAAAACTTTATAAGTCAAATTATATTAAACTACATGATATTATACAGTATTACAATACATTCAAAAATTTTATATTCTTTTCATGTTTAAAAAATGACTGATGAAAGTTTGTTTTAAATCTATACAAATCAGTTTAAATCAAATTCACTAGTTTTCTGCATAAATCAATCTTCTGTTTTGATTTAAAGTTGTGTTATAAAGTTCCAGCAAAACCACTCTAACCACAGACTGAGACAATCTGCCTTTGAAGTGATTCTAATGTACTCTAATGATATTTTGATTGATTTATCAACTCTGTTCTCCAATGAAGTAAACTCCTGAGAAAAAATTACTAAAAATTAAATATTTAATATTGATATGAAATACACAAAACTACTTTTTCTAACATATGTTTCTTTAATATTTAGAATAAATATTCATGAATTATTATTAATATTTAGAATAAATAAATAATAGTAAAATATCTAATATAGTATTTGTCATTTGGGATTAGACTTTTATTCAAAAAAAAATTTAAAGCTATTATATATGAAAACAAGCAATGAAGTGCACTGATGTCTAAGGGGGGAGGGATGTACAGGTATGATAACCCCCACCCTCAATGAAATTTGGCATTTAGGAACTAAGACATCATTGTGGAGCTTCTATGTAATACAGCATGACACACTAAAAGTATTTTATAGGGTTTACAGACCATATTACTTAGTGTATCAAAAAAAGTAGCATATGTTCTTGATCTCTTAAAATTTCCACACAAGAAAAAAATTTTAGAAAGAGCCTAAATTTTGAAAAAGTAACTTAAGAAAAAGTAACTTACATAAGTTTTAAGTACAAAGTTAAAATAAGTTTTAAGTTGAAAGCATTTTTTGAGTCTTGTAAGGTTAATGATATTTTCATGATCTTAACTTTTTTAACAAAAAAGATATCAACAAAATAAAATTTCATCAAAATGAGTTTTGGTTTTCAAAAGCATAATTTGCCAGAGATCTAAAAAGATATGTCGAAAAGGGGGCCAAATAAATGTCAGAATTCATCCTTTATTATACACATTGTGATGAAAAAATTAAGTTTTTAAAGTTAAAAGAATTTTCTATTATTGGGATTATTTATAGTGTAGGGGCGCCGTGGCTCAGTGGTAACACACTGAACTATGGTGGTGAGAGTTCGAGTTCAATTCTCCGTGTGTTGACTCGAATTTCTCATTCGCAATAATAATCATGCAACTTCCCCTGGTTGTGTTAGAAGGGGATTATTGGGTAAGTTTGGATACTCAATAGTCACTTACATAATATCAGTACTACCCTTATCCCAAGCTCCTCTGAGGAGAGCGTCATTCATTACGGTGACTTAATTTGGGACACCTGCCATACTCGGCGAGGGTGAGGTAATAATGAGTAGCTCTCATGAGACAGCGGGTCAAGTCATAATGTGCTTGAATGTCGAGCTTGATAGCCCTAGTGGCTATACAAAAGTGGCTCAGCCTACTCCATGACTACTTAGGCCCAAACCCTAAGAAACTATGGCTAATCAATCAATCAATCAATACCCACAAATTTTAGTTCTAAGGTTAAAAGTTTTGGGAATAAAAAAGATTTACAACCTGAAATGGAAATTACCATTCCTTTCAAAAAAAAAGCTTGGAAGTCCTTGGAAGTCCTTAAAAATGTAAGAATCGATCTAGCACCCCAAACAATTGGTAAAACTTAATGAAACTTGGTGAAAATATGAAGATTATTACCATAATTATCCCTCAAAATTTCAGCTCTGTATCTTTTATAGGAGTTGAAAAAATCATGTTTCACCCTTTCTGTCTCTGACAGATGGACAGATGGATGGACAGACAGATAGACATTTCAAATAATAGAGTAGCTTCACTACTAATTATAGAATAGCTTTGCTACTAAAAATAAGCTCAGAACTCATATTTATAGTTTTAGAGGGGGTCTTTTGCTCCACTAGCCTCTAGAAAGGAAGTCCCGAAATGAAATCTGTAATGGTTAATTAGTTAAGTTATGTTAAAAAAGTTTTCTTTAAAAAAATTAGATCTTTAAAAATAAGCTCAGAACTTACATTTTTAGTGTTTTGGGGGATCTTTTGTTCCACTAGCCCCTAGAAGAAAAGTCCCAAAATTCAATTTTTACAGTTTTACAGGTGGATCCAATCAAATAAATGAGCTTACAAGCTATAAAAACAAGCCCAACAATCCAGGGCAAAATTTGGTACTGAATTATAAATATTATTGTAGCATTTGCTGCATAACAAAAACACACACACAGAAAAACTTTAGGGTACCTATATTTGTGGGTACCCCAATGCCATAGAAATGATAAGGGAGTAATAAAAAAAAAATTATTTGTGTAAGAACCAATTATATTCAGAAAGTTTTTAAAAAACAGAGGGGGAGAGGAATGAGGATACTTTGTTAAATAGTTTAATGTTGCTGCCCTACATAAGGATATACTTATCCTTGTTTTAAATTAGTATAGTATAATGTTGTTGTTTTACATATGTATATAACTGTCCGTGTTAACATTAGAAGGAATAATGTTGCGTTACTAATGTCCTTGTTAACCCTTAAAGATTGGGGGGGGGGAGTCATATATACCCCCCCCCCTCTAGTTATTTCAATGTCATTTTTTTTGTAGGTAAGATAGAGAGTTGTGACTTCATGACCATTTAAGTTTTGTAATTATACGTCGGCAAGAGTTGATCTTATAAGGATATCTGGTCTGTGTCGGTCGTGGCATCCGGTCAAAGTCGGTTAGGTGGCACCAAATTTAGAAAAAAATTTAAATAAATCTTAATTTCTACATTATGACTTTTGTGTATAAGGAAAACCTAAAATTTTTTTGGTGAATACTTAAATATCAATGACCTTCTGAGAAAAGTGGTGTTATGACCGTTTGACCGCTCCCTGACCGACTTTATGACCGTTTTTTGTCCAGCTTTTACTACAGACATATATCATGAATATCGTGGCTTATATTACAGCTATATTACCTATAAATTTTTTTGGTAAATCCTTGAGCAACAATAAACAGATAAAAATATTAATTGGCGTCACCAACCACCGTTTTACCACCGTAACCGCCAAAAATGGCGGTTTCCATTATTTGCCGTTGTTCGGCAATGATCAGAAAAAAGTATTTTTTTTGTTATGAAAAATTAAAAGTTCGTCCTAAAATTTGGTCATCCTAGCTGCAAAATTGGCCTTTCTACAGCTGTTTTAATATTTAGGTGCTGGCCGCTAAAAAGCGGCTAAGGGGCGGTCTGACCGCTATGACTAGAAAAAGTAATTTTCTCTAATAATACACATGAACCACCAGAAAAAATTTGTATGTCTCTAACTGTAACAGGAGCCGAGATAGAGGGGGGGATCAATATGAACCCCCCCCCCCCCCCGATCTATTAAGGTGAAAATTGGGGCCCGATCTGTAAGGGTTAAATTTAGATTATCATAATGTTGCTGACAAACTTGTGGATATAAATGCACTTATGAAATGTTAAAATCAGTAATTTACCACAAAAATGGCACAATTAAGTAAGAAATTTACTTTTTTTCATGCTTACTCCACGAGGAGAGATTACTAGGGGACTATTCTTGTTTGCATATTTTTAAATGTAAGTATTTGAAATATATAACAAAGATTATTTTGTCTTTCTTATGATAATTAACTAGCGGCTACGCCCCTAGAAGCATCTAGGGGTAGGAGGGGGAAAAGTCGACCTCAGAATAGAATTTGAATTTGAGTTTAAAAAGAGTAAAAAATATTTTTTGTTTGGGGATGCGTGAAGATACCCTCCCCAAAAATAGTTTAAAACCTTCCCAGGACCTATAAGAAGCTTCACTGTAAAGGAGACTAATATCTGTTCAGTGGTTAGCGAGATCCTTTGGGATAGACAAAAACGCTACTACTTTATATGATAGGATAGTGCAACATCACCTTCGTCAAAATGATAGAATATTCAGAACCATAGTTTATTACTTAATCTTTCCATTTATATTTACCTTCTATAATAAAATTCTATTCAAATATGTATGGTCTTCTACTAATTTGCAAAAAAAAATTGTTTTAAATATGACAATATGCAGACGTGAAGGCCCACCAGAGTAAAGCATTGCATTATATGGATCGTGAAGAGATGTGACACTAGACAAAATTAAAATAACTAAATTGTTTCTTATTTATTATTGCTTTAATGCAGGGATCTACAGAGATAAGATAAAGGTCGATAAATTAATGTACATCCCCAATGATAAAACAAAAATCTTCCATTACAATTAGTGGTTGAAACTTTTGGACACTCAACCAATCAACCAATCCCCAAAGTTGTTAGGCCAACGAATAGGAAAAACTTATTATAAAACTATGGGGACTAGTGTATAAAACAGCCCATGGTCCCCTCCCTCCCTTGAACTATCCTTCTTTTCATTCATTATAGACTAAATATTTGATCTTACGAGGAATCTAAGGAGATAAGACAATGGACGATAAATTTATGTAAGCACCACAATTACAATAAATCTTTTTTGTAGGTAACACTTTTTTAGTTGAAAGGTTTAGACACTGTTGGTTTGTACAACTCAAAAAAACATACAAGTTTTTAAGCCAACAAACAGTAGATTTGTTTTTGGGACAAGTTTAATTTCCAGTCCAATGTCCCCTCCCTCCTTTGTTTATACAAAGCTTTGATAAATTGTAACACAGAAAGAAAAATTGAATAATATCAGGGGAGGGAACCTTTGACTGTAAATTACACTGGTCCACAATGTTGTGTTTGATGGTTTAAAACTTTGGGTACTTTGAAACAATAATTTTAATGTTACATTTCTCTATACTCGGAAATCTGTCTATAATATGATTGGATAAATAACTATTACATAAATTATGTTTCAGAGATCAACAATGTACTCTGAGAAAACACCAGTATTTTTTATAGCATCGCTTTCATGGATTCTACATGATTCTTGTTTTCACTTCAAACTAAATTTCATTTTTATCATGAATCTTAAGGAATTAGAAAATGGAATATAAATAGATGAATATATTACAATACAAAAAATTAATAGTTATTTCTTACTAAAAAAAACTGGAATTAATCTTATGATTGTACATTTTTAAATTCGTAGAAAGCTGGATATAATACGATGCTAGACATAGTTTTTTTTCGTATGGATGAGAACCGGATTCGAATCAATATGAGAAATTAAATTATTGGCCAAAAAGTTAAGATTCTGCTAGTTTGGAACCAATCAATCAAACTACCGAAGTTATATCAAAATATAGGGATCTATAGACAATGACTGATAAATTGATGTACATTTCCAATGATGACACACAAAGTTACCCCTTCTGTAGTCCCCAAAGTTGTTAAGCCATCGCACAAGAAAACGCTATTTTAATTTGAGGGGACTAGTGTAATAAACAGCAAACTGTCCTCTCTCTCTCTCTATGCTAGTTTCTAAAGTCTTATAATAACGTTTTCTTATTGGTTGGCTTAACAACTTTGGGGATTTTCAATTTTGATTGCTTAGTTTAACCACTGCTATAACCTAACCATTCAAAATCCAATAAAAGTCCCCATAGTTTTTAAGCCAGCGAAAAAGAAAACATTATCATAAAAATTTTGGGGACTAGTGTAATAAACAGCCCATTGTCCCCCTCTCTGCTAGTTCCCAAAGTTCTGTAATAACGTTTTCTTATTCGTTGGCTTAACAACTTTGGGGAATTTTAATGAATTTTCAATTTTGGTTTAACAACTGCTATACTTAATAACCTAACCATTCAAAATCCAATAAAAGTCCCCAAAGTTGTTTAGTCAGCGAATAAGAAAACGTTATCTTAAAACTTTGCAGACTAGTGTAATAAACAGCCCATTGTCCCCCCTCATTCTCTGCTAGTTCCTGATAATTTAATTATATTACAAGGAGGGCTTCGCCCCTTGCCTCTAGGTGTCCCATCCCTCAAGAAAATAGTTATAAACCTTCCCGGGACCTATGAGAAGCTACCCTGTTAAGGAGAACCCGATCAGTTCAGCGGATAGCGAGATCCTTCGTTACAAACAAACAGACAAACAAACAAACAGACATCGTTCTACGTTGTATGGATAGTGTCCAAACGTGCACCCCTAATTGTAATCTATAGAAGGGGTAATTTTGTTTACCATCATTGAGGATGTACATCAATCAATCTCCCATTGTCTTATCCCTTTAGATTTCTGCGATAATAAAATTTGGGTATGGTCCCATTCGTGGCAAGTGGCGTTTCGTCGAATTTTTTCAAAGCGAAGCTCTCTATATTTAGGGTCCGTCCGTCCTATAATCAGGCACAACTAAGGGATAGGATAATGGTGATAAATAAAGTTACCCCTATTGTGGATTTAAGCTTTAATTTAATTGATTGAAGTTTGGGCACAACTAGTTAGAAACCAAAAAATCAAAATTCCAAATCTCTAAAATTATTTAAAGTTATTTTTATAAAACGTGCATGGTCTTCTCTCTCCTTTTATATAATTTACAGTCCAATGTTCCCTCCCTCCCTGGGTATATATCTAAATAATCCTTTTAATCCAGTTAAAATAAAACAGATCGTGTTAATACCAACTTTTTAGGGATATTAAAATAAAAAAATTATTATGAGATTAATTCCAGTATAGTTGGCTTTAAGGTCCGAAGGCCCAGGCTATCAAAACAAGTAAATTGTTTTTACTTTATAATTAAACTAGCGGCTGCGCCCCTAGCATCTAGGGGCTCTATATTCGAAGGGCTAAATAAGGGCAGAAAAATAGCTTAAAACTATACCCAGCCTTATTTATAAAAATAAAATAGCCTAAAACCATCTCAGGGCCTGTACAAAGCTTCGCTCTAAAAGAGAACCATATCGGTTCGGTGGTTAGCGAGATCCTTCGCTACAAACAAAAAAGCTTATTACTTTATATTATAGGATATATATTGAAAGTTGTCTATAAAACGACACTACACATTATTTTATAAGTATGGCTCAGAACCTGCAGAAATTAAAAGTATACGATGCCATACTGGAATAGTTATTTATTGCATCTTATTATCAACAGCTTTCCAACTAAATTAATATTAATATTGAATAATATAATGTAAAGCCCTACCCTATATCAATTCACCAAGTTGAACTGGTTATAAAACTTTGGGTACAAGTGTAATTTACGGTTCAATGGCACCTCCCTCCTTGTTTGCTCAAACAAATGCATCATAAAAACGTTTTAAGAAATAAAGCAAACATTAACCCATTTAATAATTTAAAACAAGTAAATTTAAATAACAAAATGATTTGCTCATAAAAAAAATTAAAAAGGGTGGGGTCAAAATAGGTAAACAAGAATGACAACATCCATAAAAGCGCAGCTCTGAAAAGGTGTGATAAATGAACATTAACACTTTTAGAGTGTCAGAACTAAATAATCAGAATATAAATATTTAAAAGTTGAAACAAAATTTTAGTAAATTTGTTGAAAAACTGCTTAAATACAGAATAATGTTTAAGGACATACTTGCATTTTTATAGATGCTACGCTTACAAAATTGTCCTTTGTTGTCCTAGGAATCAGTATTCCAAAAATCAGATCAATCAAATAATTATAAAACACAAAAATTTGCTGTTTAGAATGGACGTACGGACATTCAGGTAACAATTATAGAGTTCTTACGATTTCTAAAGTCTACCACAAGAATCACCATACAAATTTTGAAATTGATAGAAAAATTCTGACCATCTGTTAATGTCTGTATGTCTGTCAATACCTTTTCGTTAATTTAGGCATGTTAAAGTTGTCCTTTGATTTTCAAAGGTTTCAGGGTTTCATTGCTCAACAAAGTACCCAATTTTTATTGCTATAAGAAAATGAATGTTTAATTGCAATACATCCCCAATTATGATAATAGTTATTCATTGCATCATATTATAGACAGCTTTCTGCGTGTAGTAAATTTATAAATTAAAAGATTAATTCCGGTTTTGTTAACCCTGAGGGGCCGAAGTCCTGGGCTTACAAATCTGGCATTGATATTATGGTTTTTTTCCATTTTAATATTTATATAAAATTGTCTAGATCATAATGCTACACATTTTTCCAGTATGGCTTTGAACCGGTTCTAATCTCGCGGATATTAATCGGTTTCAAAGCCATACTGAATATAAAATTACCCCTGTTGAAGATTAAAATTATTGATTGGGCACTACTTGTCTGGAACCAACCAATCAAAATAAAATAGAAGTATGTACCCTCCCTCCTTGGATATAAATGTAATTTACTGCTCAATGATCCCTACATCCCTGGGTATGGTGTGTCTGCAAAAGTCAGTGACCAAACTTTTCCACCGATTATTTTAATCTACAAAAGGGGTCCCGTTTTATAATTGTAATTGTGCATATTGTAAACAGTTATCGCACAAGCAATGTTTTTCTTCAATATAATACATTTTTTTCAGTGTGACTCATAACCTATATAATAAACCCTAAACAGCTTTCCGTGTATTTTAAAATATACATTTGTAAGAGTAAAAATATTTTAAAAATAATGCGCAAAAAAACTTAATTTTATTTGTTCAAAGATGTGCCTCAAATAAAAAAAAACGTTTTAAGTAAAATGCCACCCCCTTCTCCTTAAACAACCTATCCTAACCTGACCCAAAATTGTAGGTATCAGTGCTCATCAAGGTACTTCGAGTGAAAGCGCCAATTTACTTTAGAGCATTGCATTTATGGATTTATTTTTCATGTTTTTACTTCAAACTAAATTTTCGTTTTTACTAGGAATAAGACAATGGACGATAAATTGATGAAAATTCCCTATTTACAAACAACTTTGAGGACTTAACTAATCAAAATCAATATTATCTTAAGTGTTCAAACGTTTCCAACCTTTATTAATGTTATTAAATATTGTATATACTTCAGGGGTAATCTCGCCCTTACGAGGTAAGGTATAATACAGGGATCTTAAGAGATTAGACAATGATGATGAATTAAATTTATTTATTGGATTTAATAAAGTTTGGGCACAACAAGTTCAAAATCAACAAATCAAAATCCCCCAATTATTTTTTAATAAAACGTACATAGTTATTAACTTTGGGTACCTGTGTCCTCGTTCTTTTCCTATAATTCTAATTTACAATGTCCCTCCCTCCCTTGGTATATGTAAACAAACAGGGATGGAACAATTGACGAAAAATATTATGAACTAAATTCTGCCAATAATGAAATGGGACAGATAAGAAAAGGACAGTTGAAATATCTAGGAAAGGAGGGGTCATTGGGCTGTATATTACACTGATCCCCAAAGTTTTAGATAAAGTTTTATTATTCGTTGGCTTAATAACTTTGGGGATTTTGATTGAATTTTAATTGGTTAGTTTATTAAGTTGAGTGTCCAAAGGTTTCAACCACTAATTGAAATTATACAGAAGTAGTAGTTATGTGCATTATCAATTGAGATGTACATCAATTTATCGGCCATTGTCGTATTCCTTTAGATCCCTAATAAATATCAGAGAAATAAAGATGAAACATTCTTAAAATCGAAGCTCTCTACAGAACATTAACTATTGAAGTGTGTCATAACTGTTATAGTTCAAAGTTTGAAATCAAAAGGAAAATTCCATTATGTCTAAATTAATGAAAAAAGCTAACCGATATGGACTTACGAATGGACGGACCGACTCCTAATATAGAAAAGCTTAGCCTGTAAAAATGTATACACCAATCTCAAGAAGGCTTCAAAACAGATTCATATCCGCAGGATTAGAACCGGTTCACAGCCATACTGATTCATATGCAATAAAAATAAAACTTTTAAAAAAATATTCTAACCTTCATAATAGTTTCTTTTAAACATAGATTGGTTCATTTTGCTGCGTAGTTTTATTTAACAATACGATTTACTACAATTGAAATATTCATAAAAGAAATATTTAGAATATTTAATTGTTGAAAATACGCAGTGCTAAAAAAGATATAGAATTCACCAGAGAAGGTTTCATGAATTATCAAATCACTGTAGAAATTAAATTTCACAAATTTGTAACAAACACATCTTTCACCCAAGAATTACTTTGGCTTACTGAGTAGTAGTACTGACGCGACAGAGTAGCTTCTGTGTTGACCCATTAGGTGTGCTGCGCTGGCATGACACACACGCACACACACGCACACACGCGCGCTCACGCGCGCACACACACACAAACACAGATTTCGTTTTTTATAATTTGGATATAAAATTAGGTTGGGTATGTGAAGGGAAAAGACAATTGACAAAATAATTCGATGTAAAATTTTTAGGAACCAAATTCTGTATTTTGTAGCTAATGATTATTTGTGTTTGATACTTTCACACAAAGTACTTGTTGAGCACTGATAACTCCTGCCACCTTTTAATTTTTATTCTTGAACAAAGCAATCAAAATTCAACATAAGTACCCAAACTTTTAAGCTGACCAATGAGCGAGCATGGTTTTTAGGTAGATCCGGAAGTTAGGCTGTTTATTACGTTAGTCCCCAAAGTTTTATACTAATGAATTCTTAAATGATGGTTAACCAACTTTGGGGACTTTTATTGAATTTTGACAATTTATTAACTATTGCCTTATCCCTTTAATGATCCCTGGTGGTTAAAATTTCAATTAGCGTACTGAAAGCTTTTATGTCAACAAATAATGTAAAGTAGTTAAGATTAAGAATCTTTGTACATATTTTAATTTAGGAATCTAAGGGGATAAGACAATGAACGTTAAAATATACAATGAAACTTAAGTTACCCCTGTTGTACATTAAAAATTATTGGTTGAAGCTTTGGGCACTACAATTTTTAAATTAACCAATCAAATGTTAAAGGCGTATCTTGTCTTAATTATGTATCAGTTGCCTTTATGTATAATTTTGCCATGATTTACTTCCGAATGCGGGATTTTGACGATTTTTGCAATTTCCGTGGTTTGGATTTAGAGCGGGAAAATATTGTTTTATTTTATTTTATAAATTTAATGTAAAGTAAAATTTTCTATATCTATAACTTTTTTTTGTCTAGATGAATTTAAATTTAAAGCAATTTTTTATACTTTTTAGTAGCAGAGCTACTGTATAATTGTGAATGTCCGTCTGTCCATCTGATTGTCCGCCTGTCTGTTCGTCCATCTATCTGTCTTGTTTTTTGTCCGTTTGTCTGTCTGTCCATCTTTCTGTCCATCTGTCTGTCCATCTGTCCGTCTGTTTGTCGGTCTGTCTATCCGTCTGTCTGTCTGTCCGTCTGTCCGTCTGTCGAACCCGGTATTAGTGTCGGACTGATTATGACGTAACAAAAAAAATTAGCCAATGAGAGGCTACTATGAATTTTACCATTGGTCAATAATGTCCTCTCATTGGCTAATTTTTTTTGTTACGTCATAATCAGTCCGACACTAATACCGGGTTCCGTCTGTCCGTCTGTCCGTCTGTCTGTCTGTCCGTCTGTCTGTCTGTCCGTCTGTCTGTCCGTCTGTCTGTCTGTCTGTCTGTATGTCTGTCTGTCTGTCTGTCTGTCCAACTGTCTTTCCGTCTGTCTGTCTCTCTTCATATTTGTCCGTCTGTCCATCTATCCTTCAGCCCTTTTGTACGTCTTTCTGTCTGGCCGTCCGTCCGTCTACCTGTCGGTCTGTCTGTCTGTCATCTGTCTGTCATCTATCTGTTGTCTGTCTGTCCGTCTATCTGTTGTCTGTCTGTCCGTCTATCTGTCCGTCTCTCTGTCCGTCTGTCCGTCTGTCTGTCGTCTGTCTGTCCATCTGTCTGTCCATCTGTCTGTCCAACTGTCTTTCTGTCTGTCCATCTTTCTTTCTATTTGTCCGTCTTTCTGTCTGTCTGTCTTTGGTTTGTCTGTCTGTGTGTTTGTCAGTCCCTCCATTTGTGTTTTTAGTAGTTTTCGGGCTATTTTTTTAATTTTCACATTTGGTTTTTTTTTGAATTTTTCACTTATGATAATAAAACAAAATTAATAAGAGAACAGGCATTAAAACTTTTGGGTACTTTATCAATTTAATTTACAGTTTAGAGTACCAGGATGGTTATCTGTTTGTACAGTAATATATTGTTAAGGGTTGAGCCAGGGGGAGAATAGTTACTCATTTATAAAAAAAAATTTATCTTATTTCTTCTCTAATTTTGACTCTAGAGGTGTAGTGATGCTTTAGGTACAAGTCCTCTCCACGTAACCTTTTAACATATTCTGCATTTAAATTGCCATGTAGTGCACTCAATCGCCTAGAGTATCAACACCAATCAGGCAACCAACCCTTTGATTGCACAACCTTTGTCTAAGAAGTCCTAATTGTACATGGTAATGAGTTTTGAGCCAAAGCATTCCCCCTACTCTAACTATTTATGTTGCACATCTGACATAGCAGTAGTAAGAGCCATTTTTAAAGTCTTTAGTTATGACATGGTGGACTGAGATTCAAACTTATCTTTCCAACAACATGCAGATAAGCTACATGTTGAGCCACAGTCGTGGGTTTATCTAATTTAAATGAAAACAATTATTTTAAAATCTATCATCCATATCCTCACATAAAAGTAACAGGATATCTGTCTGTGTCCCTGTATGTCACCCTGTCTGTATGTAATAAAGAACTATGCTAACTTTTGAAGAGATATTGTTTCTCTGTATGGTTCTTATTATCTTAAGTCCAAGGAAGGTTTATTACTATTTTAAAAGTGTAATAAAGAACTATGCTAACTTTTGAAGAGATATTGTTTCTCTGTATGGTTCTTATTATCTTAAGTCCAAGGAAGGTTTATTACTATTTTAAAAGGATACCACACTCTTCCAAAGAAAACTTATTCTTTTTCTTTTAAAACTAAATTTTGGAGGAAGGTCAATTTACCCTTTTTTCCCTTCTTCAAGTGAATCTTTTGGTTTACAAAAGAGTGGTGATGATTACAGGAGGCTTGGGTATGCTTTGGGTCCATGTCCTCTCCAGGTCACCTTTCACATACTCTACATTTTGAATTGCTTGAATTGCAATGTAATCGCATAAGATAACCAATACCTATCAGACAATGAACCCTTTGATTGCACAACCATTGTCTGTGAAGTTCTAACTGTGCATTTTAATAAGTTGCGCCTAATTAGGGCCAAGGCATTCCCCTTCCTCTAAATATATATGTCAAGCATCTGACATAGCAGCAGTAGGAACCATTTAACATCTTTATTTATGATGTGATTTTAAACTGAGATTCGAACCTATCACCTTCCCAACAATGAGCAGATGTGCAGATACAAAAGAGTGATAGGGAGTAATTTTAATCAAAATAAGTCTTAGTAGCTTTGGACAAAGTAGCTTCAGACAAAGTAGCTTCGGACAAAGTAGCTTCAGACAAAGTAGCTTTGGACAAAGTAGCTTCAGGACATTTACTTAAACTGTTTTTAACCTATTTTTTAATCATAAATCAAAAATATACTATGACACCAGTAGAATCAGACTGCAGAGCCCAAATTTGAATTAAGTCCCCAATAAACTTTTTTGGGGGGATTTAAAAATTAATTTTATATGTTGCTGTGATCATTTTGACGGGAGCAAAAGGACCTTTAAGTTTGGGGTTAAATTGTTTCTTACAGAACAATTTTATATGATTCAGTTTATATCAATACAATAATAAAAAACTCTACTCTGTTTGATGGAAATAATTTTTTTTCTAAAACAATCAATTTCAGTAAAAAATTTAACATAATACAATAAAACGCATAATGCTAAAGTTAAACCAATAAGATTTCTTGTTTCATTTCAATTATTTATAATTTCTGAAAGAGTGTTTTCACAAAGTGACTTATTTACAATGTAGTTAAATAATTTTTATTTAATTAAAATGAAAAGAATGAAAACTATACACGTAAAAGATACATACTTTTTAAAAATATTTTTAAAAAATAAGTTTGAATAATCTTATTATATATCATATTTGTATATGTGTCAAAAATAATTTTGTTGTATTGCATAAACATTTGTTGACATCATGTCATCTTGTCATCAAATTTAACAGCCAATTTTTATGTGTTTAAAATAGGTGAACGAACACAAACATGTTAATGTTAATTCATTGGTATATTGTAAAGATTTAACTTTTTAGTGAATTTTTATAGTAAAATCATAAGGCCTAATTTTACTCTATACCAGAATACAATATTTATGAAGCAAAACACTCTAAAAGCTACAAATTTTACTCAAATAAAAAAAAGACCTTTTGCTTTGGTCAAAATGACCACGGCAACAGTAAAAATTAATATTTAAATCCCCTCCAAAAAGTTTATTGGTGACTTAATTCAAATTTAGGCTCTGCAGTCTGATTTTACTGGTGTCATAGTATATTTTTATATACGTTTTAAAAATAGGTTAAAAAAAGTTTAAGTAAAGTAGCTTCCTAAAAAAATAGTCTAAGTGCTGTGACTATTTACAGTGGAGGCTATTTTCCTTAGGAGGCTACTTTTCCTAAGTAATTGTCCCACACTGCTTTATCCTAGAGGCTACTTTGTCCAAGATCCAAGAAATCACCACTTTTTTTATTGCTCTTTTTAGTTGAATATTAAAGGAAGCCTGCAAGTATTACCACGCTTTAACTGCTGAAAGACTACCACAAGGTGACCCAATATCCCAGACACAAAATTAAAACCATATCTTTGTCAGAAACTTAGATTGCCTGTAACTGTTTACATTTTTACAATAAAAAAACACCACATTCAATTATCAAAATCTCTGACAAAAATTCGGTTTAAATTGCGCTTGCAAACAAAAAATCATAGCGGAAACTAACAAAAACTAATGCAAGCTCAGCTGAGATTGGCTGTTGAGCTGATTCAGCCTTCTGATTGGCTGGAAATACTACAGTACTCTCAAAACAACTTAATTTTTTTTAATGATTTTGACTATAAAAATGGGTATTTTTTGTAAAAATATAATTAGTTATTGGCAACCTAAATTTATGACAAAAATAAGCTTATAATTTTGTTTCTAGGCAACGAAGTTTAATTTCAAAATTTTTAAAATGAGCAATGAAAATCTTTTAAAATTTATATTGTACATAAAATGTCATTTTTAAATGCCTATAACTTTTTTATTATTGAAGCTGAAGGCTTCAAATTTAGGGTATTGGGTCTTTGTGGCAGTCTTTCAGCAGGTAAAGTGTAATGTTTCTTGCAGGCTTCCTTTAAGCCCATGCCTTAAATCTTATAATTGTACATTTTATGTTTTATATTTGCAGTAAGCTGTTTATAATCAGTGCAATAATTGAATAATACGAACTTGATAAAAAAAAAAGATTTAATACTACTAGATAATCAATCCCATAATAAATAGATTTTAGACATCATAATTTCAACAACCTTAATCTTAAACTAAATTCAAATATTCAAAGTTGTATTAATCAAATATTGTAAAAATACCTGGCAAATTGATTACTCTCAATTTAATTTTTATTGTGGTATGATTGTGTCTACATTTTATTCCTATTCGTCAAATTAACCCATTAGGGCCAAGCGCCACTTTTATGGGCTGATCGAGCTGAAAATTTCAGGGAAGCTTTATAATGGTCAAGACGAAATTCCAATTTTTTTGTTTTGCTCTAGTGGCGTGCACAGAAAAGTTGCCAAAAAACCCGGTTCGGCATGGCCATAAATGCACAACGGGTATTTAAACTAGGGTTGGGCTGGATATTTTTTTGGCCGGATACCGGATATCGGGCAGATTTCAAATGCCGGATATCCGGTATCCGGCCGGATATCCGGCAAATATCCGGTTATCCGGCCAAATTACCGGATATCTGGCCGGATAACTGGCCAAATTACTACATATTAAAGTATTAAAAAAGGATATAGTACCTTTTGTGGCAACGCACCTTAAGGGGCGATTCATTGTTTTTATAAAATTGCTTTTAATATGTTATTTTAGGTTAGGTTAGGTTAGGTTATATTTGGTTAGGTGATTGCCCCGCAGGGTTAGGTAATTGGCCCCGCAAGGTTAGAGTCCCCCGCGAGGGGCTAGAAATAGGAGGAAAGCTACTGTGAAAGTACGAATAATCGCTCCTTAAGGGGCGTAGCCACGAAAGGGAATATACCCGCAACTGGTGTTTTGTATTATACTAGCGGCTGTGTCCCTAGTATCTAGGAATATTAGAAGGGACATGAAAGTGCAGAAAAATAACTTAAAACCTTAGAACGACTTTTTTATAAAAATTAAACAGCCTAAAACCACCCTGGAACCTATGAGAAGCTTCACTCTAAAGGAGAACCATATCGGTTCAGCGGTTAGCAAGATCCTTTGCTACAGACATAAAAAAGCTTAGTACTTTATAAAATAGGATAAAATTAGGGTTAAAACTTAAAAATGAAGTAACTATTAAATGATCTTTCTTCTTAGCAAATAAATCTTATTAACTATTACTACCCTCAATCTGTAATATTAACCCCTAATGGTTGGAGGATGGGCGGTGAGGTGGCGTTGAATGCCTGCCCCCCCCCCCCCTCTGTTTTTTTTCTATCCCATTTTCTGTGTATAAAAGGTAGAGGGCTATAACTGAGTAACTTTTGAAATATGGGTATGACACATAACTGAGAGTTGAAATTTTTTTAATACCTCCTTCCTGGCGGGCACAGGATGCCAGCAAATCTGGTAAGGTCATTCAGGTAAAAAGTAAAAATATTGTTTTACTTAAACAAAGCATTTCATGTTATCTAATATTAAAATATCCTATAGTCGTACATCCTCATATGTAATATAGGTGGTAAAGTCGATTTCAGGTTATAGGTATAATTCTGCAAGTCCTGAACCTTTAGGTCCCTAGAAATCTTTAAACAGTTCCTGTGACCGCAAATCTTTACTTTAAGATTTCAAATTTTAAAAACTTAGGCTTTTTTTATATATCTTCATGACATATTACAATTTCATAAAATCCGTTGCTGGTTACCTGCCAACCGTCGGTTTGCGGCTAGCAGCTGCCAAGTACTGCTGCCACCGCCAAAATTTATGTTTTGAAATTTCTAATATAAAATTTACATAAAGATAAACATATTCAGAAAAAATTGTTCTTCTAGCTTCAATAATAAGAAAATTACAGCCATTTAAGATTAAAATAACAGAGATTTTTGTTGTAAAATATAAAAGATTATATTGCCGGATATCCGGCTGGATAGTTTCAATATCCGGCCGGTTATTGAAAATGGCCGGATATCCGGCCACACCGAATATCCTGCCCAACCCTAATTTAAACCCAGTTTGGATGGTTTTCTGCCTGCATTAAAAGCCGCTTTTTCCTAAATACCCAGTTATTTCGACAAAAAAATGAAAAATGTAATTTTTGAACGCCCAAAGTTAGATGAACACTTTTTAGAACTTTGATACGATCCGTAATTGAAAACTACACAACCTCATGTAATATATAGGGCTACAAGTAATATACAAAGCGATTTATTTCAAATTAAGTGTTTCGGCCGGTTTGGATCAGTAATATTTGACATAAAATCACTTCACATAAATTCATTTCACATAAAATATTTCACATAAAGTATCATTTAACATAAACTTATTTGACATAAAGGTACATTTGACATAAAATGTATCACATAAGCTCATTTGACATAAAGGTACATTTGGCATAAAGGTATACTTGACATAAAGGTACATTTCACATAAAGGTACACAAGCCTCGCACGACTGAAGTCCCCATGTCTATACAGTCATATTTATATGAAAATATTTTTATGTGTCTTTATGTATCTTTATGTGAAATGTTTTATGCTAAGTGTACCTTTATGTCAAATGAACCTTTATGTCAAGTGTACCTTTATGGCAAATGTTTTTATGTCAAATGTACCTTTATGTGAAGTGATTTTATGTCAAATGTTTTATGTGAAATAAATTTATGTCAAATGATATTATGTCAAATATTACTGATCCTCCGGTTTCAGCCACCGTAACCGGGTAAAAAGGCCCGTTTGTTGAAGTTTTAAAACCTGGCATACACAAAAAAAGAACATATAAAAATTGGATGATACATATCAGAAAAAGTGCATAAAACTATTGAAGGACACATATAAAGATTACTAGGGTATACTGATTAGGGTGGCTCAAGAATAATAAATCATAAAAAAATATTTAATGGTTGAAAAGTTAAAACCAGGTAATAAAACCAAAACCGAGCCGGGTTTTAAAACTGCCGGGTATGGCCATGCCGAACCGGGTCCAAATAGGGCGTAAAAAAATGATAAAAAAATCATATAAAAAATAATAATTTGAATAAAACGAATTCACAAATAGATGTACTTGTCAATAAACATTAGATTTCACAAAAAAAATCAGCAACTTAACTATAAAAACAAAAAAGTTATTAATGCACCTTTTTTTTTTTGCGGTTGATCCATATTATCCATATCATAGATCCATATCTGAGACTTCTCTCCAGGGACAATAGATAAAGAACGGAGTAAAGGGGAGGCTCACAAAAGGATGATGAAATTTGAAGACTGGAAACCGTTTTTTTTTTCATTTTTCGGAACCGGGTTTTAATACCCGGTTTGTCACTAATGGGTTAAGTAATTGGGGATCTAGACATCCTACATTTATTATCACATTAAACCTTTAAAGGAGGTTTTCTTCTTAGAGCAGTTAAAAATGAAATCATTTGATAATTCAAAAAAAAAAAAAAAAAAAAATCAATATAATTTTTAAATCTAAATAAAAAAAACATAAATATATTATGTATAATAGGGCAGGTTCATATTGGAATTAGACAGAAGAGGGGATATGCAACAGATAAAATATAAGGAATCAATGAAAGATTTTGCTTATTTGGCTTAAATACCAAATCATGCTATTTTTTGATAAATTACTTATAAGCAATCAATGAAAGTTTTGGCTTATTTGGCTTATATACTAAATCATGCAAGTTTTTGATAAATTACTTATAAGCAATCAATCACAATAAATGCTTATTTGGCTTATATACCAAATCATGCTATTTTTTGATAAATTACTTATAAGTAATCAATGAAAGTTTTGGCTTATTTGGCTTATATACCAAATTATGCAATTTTTTGATAAATTACTTATAAGCAATCAATCACAATAAATGCTTATTTGGCTTATATACCAAATCATGCTATTTTTTGATAAATTACTTATAAGTAATCAATGAAAGTTTTGGCTTATTTGGCTTATATACCAAATTATGCAATTTTTTGATAAATTACTTATTTGCAATCAATCACAATAAATGCTTATTTGGCTTATATACCAAATCATGCTATTTTTTGATAAATTACTTATAAGCAATCAATGAAAGTTTTGGCTTATTTGGCTTACATACCAAATCATGCAAGTTTTTGATAAATTACTTATAAGCAATCAATCACATTAAATGCTTATTTGGCTTATATACCAAATCATGCTATTTTTTGATAAATTACTTATAAGTAATCAATGAAAGTTTTGGCTTATTTGGCTTATATACCAAATGATGCTATTTTTTGATAAATTACTTATAATTAATCAATGAAAGTTTTGGCTTATTTGGCTTATATACCAAATCATGCAAGTTTTTGATAAATTACTTATAAGCAATCAATCACAATAAATGCTTATTTGGCTTATATACCAAATCATGCTATTTTTTGATAAATTACTTATAAGCAATCAATGAAAGTTTTGGCTTATTTGGCTTATATGCCAAATCATGCAATTTTTTGGTAAATTACTTATAAGTAATCAATGAAAGTTTTGGCTTATTTGGCTTATATACCAAATTATGCAATTTTTGATAAATTACTTATAGGCAATCAATCACAATAAATGCTTATTTGGCTTATATACCAAATCATGCTATTTTTTGATAAATTACTTATAGGTAATCAATGAAAGTTTTGGCTTATTTGGCTTATATACCAAATTATGCAATTTTTGATAAATTACTTATAAGCAATCAATTATAATAAATGCTTATTTGGCTTATATACCAAATCATGCTATTTTTTGATAAATTACTTATAAGTAATCAATGAAAGTTTTGGCTTATTTGGCTTATATACCAAATTATGCAATTTTTTGATAAATTACTTATAAGCAATCAATCACAATAAATGCTTATTTGGCTTATATACCAAATCATGCTATTTTTTGATAAATTACTTATAAGTAATCAATGAAAGTTTTGGCTTATTTGGCTTACATACCAAATCATGCAAGTTTTTGATAAATTACTTATAAGCAATCAATCACATTAAATGCTTATTTGGCTTATATACCAAATCATGCTATTTTTTGATAAATTACTTATAAGCAATCAATCACAATAAATGCTTATTTGGCTTATATACCAAATGATGCTATTTTTTGATAAATTACTTATAAGTAATCAATGAAAGTTTTGGCTTATTTGGCTTATATACCAAATCATGCAAGTTTTTGATAAATTAGGTATAAGCAATCAATCACAATAAATGCTTATTTGGCTTATATACCAAATCATGCTATTTTTTGATAAATAACTTATAAGCAATCAATGAAAGTTTTGGCTTATTTGGCTTATATGCCAAATCATGCAATTTTTTGGTAAATTACTTATAGGCAATCAATCAAAATTTTGGCTTATTTGGCTTATATGCCAAATCATACAATTTTTGATAAATTACTTATAAGCAACCAATGAAAATTTTGGCTTATATGCCAAATCATACAATTTTTTCATAAATTACTTATAAGTAATCAATAAAAATTTCGGCTTATTTGGCTTATATACCAAATCATACAATTTTTTGATAGATTACTTATAAGCAATCAATCACAATAAATGCTTATTTGGCTTATATACCAAATCATCCAATTTGTTGATAAATTACTTACAAGCAATCAATCACAATAAATGCTTATTTGGCTTATATACCAAATCATGCAATTTTTGGATAAATTACTTATAAGCAATCAATCACATTTGTTGCTTATTTGGCTTATATCAGCCAAATCTTCTCTTTTTTTCATAAACTGCTTACAGGAAGGAAGGGATTAATTATTACTCCTCCTTCTTTTTCTTCACTTCAACTTATATAAGCCACTTTTACTGTAAATGACTGAGTATTTATTTACTCCACCCTCTTTTATCTCACAAGTAAGACCAAATTGTTGTAGAATGCTAATATAAGTAAGCAATTAGTATTCTTTATGGCTTATCAGTAATTTACCACAAAAATGGCACAATGGCACATTTAAGTAAGCCAAAAAAAATGTTAATTGCTTACTTACACGTTTTGAGATTACTAGGGTAAAGCTCAGCTGTCAATCTTTTTGTAATCTTTAAATAAAAGTTATTTACCATTACATTAAATGTTAACGAGTCGAGAGGCTCCACAAAAAAAGCAGAATGTTTGGCAAAAGATATCGTCCTTGTTTTAACCTAAAATGTATTACAAATATTTGTAGTGATGAAGAAGACAGTGATGAATCTGATTCTGAAGAACAGGACATCTCTGGCATTAATGGTGAACATGGTCAAGCAACTAGAAAGTAAGTATTACTCAAGTTACAAAGAAATGTAATTCTCAATTAAATTGTCATGTATATTAAAATATATTCAAACTCTGCTGAATGTCTAAGCCTGTTTCTAAACAGACAATCCATCTTTTCGGAAATTTGTCTTTCCACACAAGTGGGTTTAAGTCTGACCCTGGCCTTTGATAAATACTGTTTTAAAGAGATACATAAATCCAAAGAAATACAGAAAAAATGCTTAGCTTTAAATTTTTAAGTTGCTTAGTGATAAAAGTTTAAATTTAAAACGTCTACTTATGATAAATACCTAATGAGATTTGAGTTCAATTTTCTTAAACTCTGTTCCTTGAATCAATTTTTTTAACATTTGTGATATAGACTATGATGAATTTTAAATTTTAAGTTTAATGGTGAAATATCAATAGAAATTTTATACTTAATAAGTTTTACTAAATTAATATCTTAATTAATACCACCTATTCATTATGAGGATGTGAGTTTTACTTTTTGTTTGAAAAGAAAATTTTTAAAATTGGTCTGTATCCAAGGTTAATTATCTCGTACACACATCTCGGGGCTAAAAAAAACTTGTTTTACTCTAATTGTATATTTTATATCCGCAGAAAGCTGTTTACAATACAATGCGAGAAATAACTATTATTGATTTTTGTCTACTAGGATCATAACAAATTCAGCGGCAAATGTGCACTAGTCCCCAAAGTTAGTCAGAAATTGCTAAATCCTTCACAATCACTTAGAGCAGGTCCCTAAGGTTTGAGACCGCTAAATTATTGAATAGTCGATCCGTTGTCCCCTTCCTTACTCTCCGATTTTATTGTATCTTGTTAAACACTTCAGGTGGTGGGAAATAGTGCAGGAGAACGACTTGGTAAAGTCTGGTCTCAGCAGGTTGTCTGCTACATGCTGGTGGAAATCTAAAGTAGAAAACATTGATTTTACGCTCAGATTAGAGGTTGGTATTCTATTTTTATTTTTAAGAGAGGTAGGGAGGGGACATTGGACTGTAAATTACAGTGGTACATAAAATAACCACTTGAAGATATTTGTTCGTTCAAAAATTTCGGGTAATTTAATTAAAAGAGGACTATCCACGAACCAGAGCAAGTGATTCTAAGCATCTTCCAGCACTGACCCTTAGTATTTTTTTAGTGAATATACTAGGTTTATGTTTAATATTTGCTTTATCGACTAAAAAGTTAGGTTTCACCATGGTTTTATATGAAAAAAACTTTGAAATGTAAAGCAATTTTTAAAGCAATATCATCAAATGCTTTGTTGAGTTCAAAGGACAAAATAAAATAACACTGCAGAAAAGCATCAAATGTTGTAAATTGCAAAAGTACATTATTTAAAATGTTTACAAGTTACCAACCCTTTTTTTAAAATATACTTTTTAAATCAAAATAATTTATATACTTTTGTGTCAATGCTTTTAAACAACAGTTTGAACTCATCAAAACATTCGATGATATTGCACCAAACAATGCTTAACATTTCAAAGTTTTTTTCATATAAAACCATGGTGAAACCTAACTTTTTAGTCGATAAAGCAAATATTAAACATAAACCTAGTATATTTACTAAAAAAAATACTATGGGTCAATGCTGGAAGGTGCTTAGAATCACTTGCTCTTGTTCGTGGATAGTCCTCTTTGATTGGTTAGTTTGATACTAGTAGTGTCCAACAAAAAATATTTTGTTTATCATAGTCTGGGATGTTCTATAACAGTCGTGCTCTGTCTTCTTCTTTAAGTTTCCAGATGAATTATAAGTTCTGTAAAGAAATGAGTATGCTTTGTGAACAAAAACGACAGAAAGTTTGTTCGTTTCTTTGGGAATAATATTTGTTTAAAACATTTTTTTTTCATTACTTAATACCTACCTATACCTTCGTAAAACTTACTTCTGTCTATTAAAAATCATTTGTTATACACTAAAACAGTTTTGCTTCTGATTTATAATTTGCTTTCAATGATTATTTATTCAAATTATGTTATAGGTTAGAAAAATCAAAGGAGTGTTAGTTCTTAATATACCACCACCGCCTTCTGACAGGTAAACAAATATTTAAACTAATTTTAGTAAGGAATTACGCCACCAGGTGCCGTTTTTATTTTCATAAAGTGTAATTTTTCGTAACCAATGATGTTATTTAATAAATCTTTATATACCTACATACATTAAACACTAAGGACAAAATCCATAGATGTCTAGTATAGGTTGAATAAAAATATTTACTGGAAATGACTATTTTTGTAAATAGAGACTTCAAGACCTTTCTGAAATCGCCTTTAACTAATTGCACGTATTTGATTTTAATGTAGAGTAGCTCCGCACCAAGTACTCGCACCATATCATATACTATTGACAGTTCGTAAAATGATGTTTTTATAAACCAAACTTAATTTTTTTACAAAATCTATATATTAACGAAAATGCAGCATTATCTCATGAGTTAACATGCGCATTACGAAGCGTAAATAATAGTTGCTTGGTATACGCCATGCCTAAAAATATTACCTTATTCTGCTATGTCAAATACTTGATATTGACCATTTAAGATTGGGATTTGACCTAAAATAACCTTACCTAAAGTAATGAACAAATTAGAAACAGATATACACCACACGTCACCCCCTTTTCTAATTTATTTAAAATAAGGGTAGGGCACTTTGTGTCAAATTGCCTTTTACCGTTCTTCAATGCCTATCCATTTGCTTTTAATGTTAATATTTTTTTTTCATTTTTTATTGGTCAAATATTTTTTGAAATGTAAAATGCTAAAAGTAAAGAGATTTTCTATTTATGTATAAACTCTGTTGTACAGTTGTATTTATCTTCCCACTTTATATGAGACAAAGATAAACACACTCATAGCCATACAAACATAATTTACATCAATATACACTTGTGTGTGTGTGGTTTTAGTTTTGTTAGTTTTTAGTTGTCAATCTACTCTACAAGTTTGTGTATTGGTCGGTTTTGCTTTTAACAGGTCGACTTTGGGTGGTTGGGTTATGCTTTTGCATATTTTTTATTTAAAAAATATCCTTTTTAGTGTTTAGTCAGGCATATTAAACATAATGTTACCGTTTTTAAGTTTTTCTCTCAATTTTTTAGTCATCATAAAAGTAACTATATAGTTAAGAGGAAATATATTAATTTAAGATGATCTTTATTGTAAAATTCTTTTGCTACAATGCTATATTTTACTTTGAATTTTGCCATTCATGTCTTATTTTCTTATTTACCTAAAATATAAAAGTGTTTGTTATACCCATGGTTGGTTGTGACGTTTATGATGTAATATCAACCATTGTTTTTAAAAGCGAAGCTTTTCTATAATTAGGGTCGGTCCGTCCGTCCGTACATCCGTACGTCCGTCCGTCCGAGATAGATAGCTTTTATTCGTTAATTTAGGCATGTTAGAATTGTTCTATCGATTTCAAACTTTGCATGATGATTCCTGTAGTAGTTGGGTACGATTTAGAAAGCGTAGCAACTTTATAATCATTACCAGAATGTCCGTACGTCCATTTTAAACATGTTGATTTTTCTACTTTTTTAACAACAAATTTTCAAGTGTTTTAATTATCCGTTTGATCTGATTTTTGGTATATTGATTCCTTGGACAACAAAGAACAATTTTATAAGCGAAGCAACTCTATAATCAAGTCCAAAAATGTAAGTATGTCCATAAACATTATCCTGTTTTTAAGCAGTTTTTCAACAAATTTACCTACAATTTTGATTCGACATATATACATTTATGATCCGATTTTTCAGTTCAGATACTATACAAGTGTTAATGTCCGTTTGTCCTACCGTTTGAGTGCTTCGCTTTTATGGATGTTGTCATCCTTGTTTTTCTATGAGAAATAATATCATAATTAATGTTAGAAAAATTTTAAAATATGCATTTTAAACAAGGATGACATCGTCTACAAAAGCTAAGCTACAAAAGCAGACTTTGTTACGCAATTCTTTGGTTATAGTTTCTCGTGACTACGCCTCTCAAGTGGTGTTTCGTCGTATTTTCACATTAGCTTTTGATAGATTATTTTAGGTTAGGTATTTAGTGGCTAGAAATAGGAAAAATCTACTGTGAAAATACGACGAAACGCCCCTTCAGAGGCGTTGTCACGAAAGGAACCAACCCATAAATTTTCACTGGTGGAGTGTTAATACGGTTGTAAATAATAAGAGACAAACTTATTTCTCCCTTGACACCAGAGGGAAGTGAAATTTAACTTGTTTGGAAAGTATACAACCTTGACCATTTTGAAATTAAATGATTTTTTATACCTATTAGATTATGGTTTGCATTCAAGACAAGTCCAGAATTAGATATCAGAATGCTGTCATATTTTGGTGAAGATTTACTCGGTAAGTTTGTTTTTAGTTACAAGGCTACTCTAGGCGATGTCTGTACGTCTAATAATGCAAAGAATTTTTATCAATCCTTTTGGCGTATTTATTTAGTCGAGCCGCTAGCTGTTTGTACCATATTGCTGTCTTAACTTATTTTTGTTTTACTGTAGCCTTTCTACTCTATAGCTAGTCACTATCTGTCCATCTGTATACTATAGATCCAGTTAAAGATATAAACTGCACGAGCAAATATTCAGCAATTTTATTTAATTCCACTTAAGATTTCAAAGAATTTGGGGAATCTGGGTAATCATGGTTTTGGGATTTAATAAGGCATTGATTATGAAGTAGTGAAATAATTTAAGTCTATGGTTCATGTATAGACTGGCTTGGTGATAGGTACTAATTAATAGTATGGTTAGCAAATTTTCTTCTTTTTCAACTAAATATAAAATTGTCTGTACAGTTTAAATAGGAAAAAATACTTAAATTTATTTCACTTTAAAAGTATTATAAATATTTTACCCACTTGAAATAAAATTCTAATAGGATGTTAAAATATTGCTATCCATTCAAATTTAATTCTCTTTTGAATTGCAAATTTTCATCTTGAATTACCTAATCCTGATATTTTTCATTCTAAATTTTGGAAGTTATATTTCCAGTGTGGCTCGATTAATTTTAGTCGAATTAGATTTTTTATGAGCCGTACTGGAAAAATATCTATCTATAAAAGAGAAGAAAATTACATGAAAAATCCATGTTTTTTTGGCTTTGGTGACTCGGAGTCGGGGCCAACAAGAAGAAGCCGGTACGAAGAAATGTACAGTTAAACAATTTAATTAAATTTTTTTTCAGGTGATGATAGCAGTTTCAAATCAACAATCATTAACAAAGTTTTTCAACTTGTTAATACAAAGTAAGTATATCAAAATTAAATCAAGTTTAGGTTTTTATATTTTGTTTTCTTCACGGCTTTTAAACTGCTTCATTTTCGCTGTATTCAAACCGGGTTTTAATCATTAAGAAAAAACGGTTCTGTTTTTAAATTGAAAATGGATTGGATTACTTTTATAACGATATTGTGGGCCCTTCAAGGCTGAAAAGGAATTAAGCATAGAATCTGTCAATTACGTATCTGAAGTCATATAATGCTTTCCTCAACTTAAATTTTACTAAAATATCAAAGTAGATTAAATTGCTGAATACCAGCTATTTAAAGTTTTTTTAATGTTATAAAGAGTATAAAACTGTTTTAAATTTTAGAATTCAAGAAGAGGTTGTAAAGCTGGTAGTGCTACCAAACATGATTGATATTCCACTCAAAATTATGGATGGTCTACCCTACAGTAATATACCTGAACAAAATATGGTTCCAGATCCAAGAACTAAAATTAATCTTGGATCTTAACATATATTATTATTATTTATAAATGTTAGGTACATGATATCCAAAAGATTTCTTTTTACACATCAAAGTTTAGAAATAACAAATGTTTCAATATGATGGGATAGTTTTATCAGAAAAAATAGTTTGGAGTTTTAAAAATTTGTTTTTAAAAGTATTCTAAAATGAAGCTTAGTGCTGGGTTAGTCACCCATGATCTTATGTAAACTATTTTCCATTAAACTATCTCTTCATCATTTCAAATTTATGTCTTTTGAAATTGTGGACAAATTTTCTATTTCTATGGTTTAATGCATTTCATCAAAAAATAATGTTTGTCAAAATCTCATTAAAAAAAACAAAAATTTAAGAAATACATCAAAAATATATATTTATGTATATTAGTCTTATATCTTTTTAAATACCTTTATAATATTTTCATATAATATAAATATTAAAAAAGCATTTGTATCAAAATTTACAGATAAAGCATCTCAAGTTAAAGCTTTTCAGTCAATTGTTTAGATACTTTATTTAAAAATTTTGCCTGTTGTTTTTAGTCATAAATACCAATTAATTGTAATGTTGAAATGAATGGCATATTTACCTATTTCTTTCTTTTTTTTTGCACTTTATAATACTTTGTGGAACTTTAAAATCTCAATTTCTCTTACAATTTTTTTATTTGTCTAAATTTTTGTAGATAATCAAAATCGCTTTTAAATTTTACGTATGTTTTATGTATGTAAAGGCCTAAAAAATCACAGAAAAAATAAAAAGACAGTTTAAAAATACCTACATATTTTTAATCATCATTAATTTATATTTAAAAGTAAAAATATTTTAATTACATTTCTAAATATTTTAAAATCCAAGTTTTTATCAAAATTTTTGTCATTTTTATATTATAATGTTGGGTAAAAAATTTTTATTAATAGAAAATCTCTTCATTTTGCCATAGGTTTACTCGATATTCTCCTGTCAACAGGAATATATGGATAGCACAATTGATCTAAAATTCACTTTTAGTTGTCTTAGACTTTGGGTACTAAAACCATTGCAACTCTTATATTGGCTAATTCTAAGGACTTTGGGCACTAGCGCATTGAATTTTCTTTAGTCCTAGCTGACGAAGCTTAATTATCATAATCAACGGAAATACTAGAAGATAATTGAATAAATTGCCCATTGTCTCATCCCTTGCCTGTCAGTCATTGAATTTCTAAATAGTGAAGAGGAGAGGGGTAGGTTATGTCCTGGCTTGGTTGAGCAAGAAAACAATCCTTGCAAAAACACCGAAATGAATTCGGAAAAAAAATCACGAAACCAATACGTAATTTCAGCTGTCGTTGGGGGACAATATTTAGTAAAATTGACGACCTCTCCATTTGCCCCCCAAATATATTTCTAGATTTATTTCGTTTAATGGTTATACCTTATTCCTGCCTTTACTTCCCTTCTTTAGATTTATTTTGCTATTTATAGACAGAGGATACAAGTAGTCCACTTGCTGAATTAAGGATTAAAAATTACAAATATGAAAATATAAGGAATAATGTTTGTATGAAATTTTTGTAATGTGTAATGATGTCTCTGTTGTATAACTTGACGTTATCAAATGTGATAATTTTGTGATTAGAAATATAGAATAGTGTATTGTCATTGTTTGTTTTATATAACTTAATATAAAAGTAATAGGATCTCTGTGTGTCTGTTTGTGTGTTGTGTACCGAAAGATCTCGCTAACCACCGAACCGATATGGTTATTTTTTAGATGGTTCATGATTTAGGGGGAGGGTACTACCAACCTCCCAAGAGAAGTCACCCCCTCACCTCAGGTGCCCCTAGATCGTTGCTGATAGTTTAATAACTAGGGTTGGCTCAATATAACTATATCGCTATTGGCTAGTTTTCTTTAAGTACATATCTATTTCTCAATAAATCAATTTTCCTCCCCCGCCATTACTATCTAAAAGAAAGAAGTAAATATTTATTAATTTAAATGATTTTGAAAAGATTTTTTCAATTATATTTTTTTCACATTACCATCACCAAAGGGTTAATATGATTAAAATTTTAATTTTAATATTTTAACACAAAGTGTCGCCACAATCGAATTCTTTTAAAATACAGTTTTCTTAGATTTACTCTGTTATGGACATAGATTTTTTATTTATGAAAAAAGGATTAAATACTTCAATGTAATTCAAATATAAACATAAATTTTCGGGACCTAATAGAAGCTTTACTGTAGAGGAAATCAAAATCGTTTTGGAGGTTAGCGAGAGGTTCAGCTATAGAGACATAAATATAGGGCATTGGAGGGAGGGAAAAAGTTTACCCTCTACGTAAATTTTAGTTTTAAAATTTTATTTTGTGGGTCGTATTTTTCCATGGGTATTTATCTTAGGGGGGGGGAGGAGTTAACCTCTTGAAATTAGTTAAAACCTTTCCTGATATTATATGAAGCTTCAGTGTAAAGTAGATCCCTATTGGTTCTGTAAACACAGACATTATAATATTTTTCAAATTAAACTAAATTTGAATTGATAGCATTTATTAAAAATACAATAAATAAAAATGTAAAATTACAATAAAATTTGACTAGATATAATTAATTATAAAATGCCCTTAATAAGATTTTATAGATATTAGACATATTTTTTAGGAGATAAAATAGGTAAACTTTTTTCTTTGCAATTGCGAAAAAAATTAGGACTTAACTAGGAAAAGAATATTCAGTCTTTTAATATGGATGTAAAAATAAGGAAATTTTGATTTAATGAAGCGTACAGGGTATTTTTATGGCAAGATAGAGAATATTTTTTTCCAGTAAGGACTGATTTATATCCGGTGGAATAGTATCGGTTCTCAGCCTTACTGATGAAGATCATTGTATAGCAAATAGACAATTTTTCATGTATATAAAAATTAAAATCATAAAATTAATACAAGTTTTGTAATGTTTAATTTTAATATTCACGGAAAGCTGTCTATAATACGATGCGATAAATAACTACTAAGCAATTAAAAATTATTATCTAAAAAGAATGAATAAGTATCGAAACATGTTAACCTTTTAAATTGACGAGAAAAATGTGAAAACTTGTAAAACTTTTATCAGAAAAAAAAACAATTGACTCCTAAATCTATTGCAGCTAGTTTAATCTATTTCTGATGGAGTTTTCAATGGCTTGTTTGACCGCTGACTGCAGAGCTGTGGCTAGTTGGCTGCGCTCACCTTCGGTTGTTCTAAACAGACACAGAACACCATTTTTAAATTTTTGTCTTAATACATGTATTTAGGGATAGGGCTAGCCTTAAAGTACTAAAATAAGGGTTGAACATTGGACTGTAAATGACCGCGTTATCTTATCAATTGGCCCAAAAACTTTGAGTACTTTAATTGAATTTGAATGGGTTGGTTTAAAACTAGCAATGTTAAGTCTATCTTTTCGGTCTGTTCGGATCTTTTGTAAAAAGAATTATCTAGGAAATCGCATTTCTAAAAAGCGGATGGGATACATGAGCAATAAGAGATATAAGTTTTCCGGAATTGTAATTTAGGGAGGAGATTTGAAATCTGCATCAAATTTTAAGGATTTTTTATAAAATTCGTTTTTTGTATAATTCTTTATCTAAAAGCGGAAATACAAATCAAGTTAATTAATTTTGGCATCCGTGATTGGTGGATTTAAAAAATCTGCGCTCTGATTGGATGTCGTACATCATTCAACCAATTAGAGCGCAGGTAGTTTAAAATCCACCTATCCTATTGGTCAAAATTAATTAACTTAGAATGTATTTCCGCTTTTAGATAAAGAATTTTACAAAAAACGAATTTTATAAAAAATCCTTAAAATTTGATGCAGATTTCAAATCTCCTCCCTACATTAAAATTCCGGAAAACTTATATCTCTTAATGAGCAATAATTTAATTTTTAAAAAGACATTAATTCTTATTTTATGTTACTTTGATGTAAACAAAGCATTTGATGAGCATATCATATACATGAAAATAATTTTAATTAGTTTGTTGAAAAAAGAATACTTTTTTTCTTGGTTATCCAATATTACTCAGCTGTAGTAAGCTAATCAAAATTAAATTTATTTTCCGTTTTTATTGATGAATTTTAAAATTAAGGAAAAAATTACAAAAATATCAGTGAAAGGGAATGTTATTCTGACAAACAATTTTAAAAGAAAATTTCCCCAAAACCCCATTCCCTTTTTTCTCCCCTTACCCACTCCGCTTCAGTAACATAAAAACAAGTTATACGCCAATTTTACCCCAACAAAATATTAAATTTTGCGGCAATTTCAATTGGAATTAATTGGCTGAATAGCAGCCCTGCAAAAAATAAAAATAAATGCCAAAACTTATGATTAATTTGAGTTGTATACTTATACACCATCTTTTTATTGACGTAATACAGATTTTTATTTAATAAAATGCTTTTCTGATTTTTTAAAAAATGGTTTGTGTGCCTTGTTTTGCTTGTAACTTGGCGCAAAGCTGCTCGTACACTATTCATAACTGCTTCCTCTACAGCACTTTTCAACTCTAAAATTTAATCAAGATTTATTTTTATATAAAGTTGTTGGAAAATGGGTAATCAGGTTTAAGGGACAAGTTTAAGTTTTAGGAATTTGTTATGGAGTATAATATAACATGTTGTCCTAGGAATCATTATTCAAAAAATCAGTTGAATAGAAAAGATATATAGTATATCATAAAAAAGTATTTTTGTTAAAAATCCGCATTGTTTAAATGGAAGTACGGACTTGTAGAACTGCTACGCTTTTTAAAATAATATCTAACTGTGACAGGAATCATCATGCCAAGTTTGAAATCATGTGACAATTCTAACATGCCTAAATTGTAAATAACAGCTATCCGTTATTTAAGGACCTATCCTAACTATAGGAAAGCTTTGCTTTAAAACAGTAAGTTACCTGAATTTGACATAGCTCCTTTACTAGGGTTGTTCTGTTGCCTCGAGGCAATGGCATTTGAGACGGCAATGGCAACTGCCTGATTTACAGCCTGCTGGATGGCAATCTTTGTTGCCTGATGAGTTTATTTATACAAATTAGTTATAATCCTATTATAAAAAAATGCTATTTTTCACATCAATTCATTGACTTTTTAAAGTCGGTGACATGCGAAAAGTAGTCTTGGCTGACATATTATTGACATACCGCGCGCGCGTTATTCTAATAAAAATATGACTACATACTTAATCTTATGATGATTAAATAACAATTTCCTGCTAAGTGCCTAGTTGAGCACTCAACCCCTATTCTTATTTTGAATTAAACAGAAAATAAAAGGATTGGGGTGAGGTAGCTTTTCGTTTGTTTGTTTAATATTTTATGGTAGGTTATATTTGGTTCTAGGTAGCTCCGACGGGTTAGAGCCCCCATAGGCTTTCAATTTATTTCCAAACTAACAGTGAAACAGGTTTTTAGTGCTCGATTGGAACTTTAAGGTAAAGCACATTTGTTATTGTATAAAGTTTCCTGTGAGTCAGTCTGTGATCTGCGCTGCAGGGCAAGTTGTACGGTTCTCTGTACAGCTGCCAGTACGGCTCTCCTGAATATGTTAGAAAATATTTTTCAGTATCGCTTCGAAACCGATCAATAGCCGGTGAATTAGAACTGTTTTGCAGCCATGCTGAAAATTATGTATAGTATCGTATTATAAACAGCTTTCCAAAGATATAAAAATGTACAAATATAGGATTAAAATCAGTTTTTTTATCCCGTGCATTTGTACATTTTTGTATCCTCAGAAAGCTGTTTTAAAATCATGTCTACAATAAAGTCCATAACGTATTTATTATGAAAAGAATTAATGATTCGATCGACATTGTAAAATTGTAATTTAAACAATCATTGAATTATTAAAAATAGTAGTAAAAAAATAAACTAAACTCATTGGCGAATACTGAAAATGGACCTCATAAACATTTAGTCAATAAGTCACTTAATTTAACATTTAATTTAAAATAATAAAGCAAATTATGTTTTATGAGCTAAAATGACCATGCTAATATTGCTTGATTTATTTCTACAAGAGATGCGATCACTAAGAATGATTTTTTCTTTGAAATATATTTCGTTAAGAAGCAGCAGTACTTACTAATTTAAATGTTACGGATGTGATATATATAAAAATGTTGAATTTCACAGGAAAATACAATCATTTTTCTGATGATCTGTTCAAATTTGAATGAGTTTACCTGAGGGCCTCTGGATCAGGCGCCTGGCTGACTGGGGCCTGGGTCACAGCTGTGAAACCCTGCTGGGCCTGGGTGCTGCTGGTCACAACTGTAGAGCTCTGTAGGGGTCAACAACATTCATTTTCAGTATTTGTACACCTGATACTACATTATTTCTTTAATAACGTTGCTGTGTTTATTGCCCTAGGAAAATGGGGATAGATGTCACAGCATTTGGCCTACCTATTCTATTATATTCATAATAGAGGGAAATAGAAAGAGACGGGGGAAAGAAACAAGAGATGGGGTATAGGGTATTTCCTGTCAATAGAATATGTAGGCCAAAAGCAGTGACATCTATCCACATTTTGCCAGGGCACAATAGGCAGCTTCTTTAACAACTACAGATATGTTTTGGATCCTGGCTTGTTTTTTAACAAGAAACGGCAATTTTCCTCAAAGTGTATGTCAAGCACTAACCTCTCCCCTTAATCTTAATGAACCAAAAATAAGAGTAGGTTTGTTTGTAGGTTATTTTAGATAACGGCATCTCAGGTATAGGCCCCACACTAAAAAACTATCTTACTATTGTTTTCAATTTAATTTTAAAGGAAGGGGTGGTGGGGTGGCCGTGGTCGTTAAAATGTGGAAGCAAATGTGCGCTAAACCGTAATATTGAAAATGAAGTTTGTCCAATCCTGTAATTTATTACGGATAGCCTGTTGAACAGAATTCCTTACAGCATTGATCAAAGCTTCTTGGATTGATTTTTCCATATTCTAAACATTAAAAGATATATCCTGTGAAATAAAGTAGTAAGGTTGTTTGATTGTCTGTTATAGTTATATAAAACTAAGAAAAACTTAAAGAGTTTAGTGGTTATAACCAATAAACTGTTTAAGTTTTCGATTATAGGGAAGTTTCACATAAATCCTGGGATGGTTTTTCCACATTTTAATACACTTGTGATGGTTTCAGGCTATTTTTCTGCACTTCCCCAATCAAATACAGAGCACCTATATAATAAAGACGAAACCGATATTTCTTGATAAAAGAGCAATTTCATACATAAATAGCGGCGCAATAACGAGTTAAATACCGTTGATGACAAGAGAACAGATGATATGCTAGATGCTAGGGTGCAGCAGCTAGCTAATACAAATAGAATCAACTTGTATTAAAATTTTAAAATAAGTCAATAAACAAGGAAATAGACTTAACTTGTGCAAGTAAAATTTACCTTTAATTCCGTGTGCATGCTATCAGTCATAACAGTCCTGTTCTTAGCAAGAGCAGCTCTAACAGACTCTTCAACAGCTTTGGTGACAGCTGCTCTAATAGCAGCTTGCAGGTTTCTAGCTGACTGGGGCTTGTTGTTAGCTGTCTAAATATTGATACAGTTTAATTAATATTACCGGGGAAAGGAGTCGAACCTTCACTTTTAATTTAATTTTAAAAATATAAATAGTTTAAAAATAACATTTTTTGAGGAGTGTTACTATTTCTCCTGGGATCTATGGTGGTACCCTCTACCAAAGTAGGTATAAATCTGAACTTATATATGTGGATCTTCGCTGTAAAGCAGAACCATATCGGTTCAGCGGCAAGCATGATCCTTTGGTATCCACACACAGACATCTTGTTACTTTTATTTAAGGATTATAAAAAAATCAACTAGGTTATGAATATGCTGTTTCTTTATTAATTATTAGTCTCTCTGAGAGGTCGAGGGGAGAGGTCAGTAAAATAATCTAAAACCACCCCATTACATTTTAGGGGAACATGCAATTTAGATTGGCAATTTCTGAGATCTTTTGCTTAATACAAAAAAAGTGTAGTACATTATATTTTAGAATAAGGAAAAGTAAAGCTTACCTGTTTACTGACAGCATTTGTAAGAGCTTGCCTTACAGCTGTTTCAACGGCTAACATCACAGCTGCTTTCAATCTAGTATAATAACAAAATAATAAGAGCTTGCTTAACAGCTAAAATTAAAGCTGCCTTAAAACTAGAATTGAAGTGTTAGTTAGTGATAGCCAATATAAAGATGTAACTAATGAAAAGAACAGAACAATTTTTACCTGGTTTTACTTTCTAAAGAGCTGGCTAACAAAGTTGCTTTATTAACTGCTTCAGTAACAGCCTAAGATTATTTACTAAATTATTTTGGGGTTTCCCTCGCTCAAGGAACAAAATGACGGTTTTGAGAAAAATATTATATCTTTTATGCTTATTTAAGGTTAGTTTTAGTAAATTAAATTTAATAGTCCCAAAGGTATGGTAACCATTATAAATAGGGCCTCTAAGAGGCTGTCAATATGTTTCTGTTCGGGTTCAGTGGAGGGCCGTAGGGGTTGCATTCCACTGCACTGGTAAAATTAAGGTGGATGGATACACCCTGTTAATATAGAGCCAAGTAGGGTCAGACTCCCGCCCTTTTAATAGTAGAAAGATATTATAGATGGTAATACCTGTCTGATAGCTTCCATCACAGCTTTTTCCAGGTCTTCCGGCCGGAGGCCAACCACCTGTTTCTGAACCTCTGGGGGCCGCAGGATTGGCAACGGATCTGCCAGGTCAAAATCCTAGAGAATAAATAATGAATGTTTGTATCTTAAAATCTCGTATACTGTTTACTATACTTGGTTTAGTTACTCCAGGTATCTCAAGGGACAAGACAATGGATGATTAATTCATAAAAATACCCAATTATGATTAACAAAATACCCTTTTTATAAATTTAAGTTATTGTTTGACGAACTTAACGCAACTAGTTTGTAACCAACCAATCAAAATTAAATAAAAGAACCCAAATATAAAACTTTGAGTACCAGTGTGATTTTATTAATATACTGATTATTACATTTGTCTTTTTAGAAAAAACTTTGCTACCAAAAATAATCTTGTTACCTCAATTGGCAGCTGAGTAGTGGTTGGCCTAGGAGGATTGAGCTGATTTTCAGGCACCTCATAATTGTACCCATACCCGTCTAACTGGGGTGGTTCAGTCACTAAGTCGTAAATTACATCTGGTGGGGTGGGGTTGGGGTTATAACCTAAATAACATTTATCCTTATCATAAAGTAACAGGATCTGTGTCTGTCTGTGTGTGTACCGAAGGATCTGCTAAAGTGATACGATTTTCTCCTTTACAGTTTATGTCTAAATCTGACAGGACAGATACACCTGCGTTGCTAAAAACCTTACAGGGATGCAAAGTACCCATTATAACCTAACCTTTAACGACCAAAAAAAATCAAAACCGAAAAACTAAGCTTCCCTAGTAAACACAAACACTCACTAGTTATAAGAGTAGTTGTGCTATAAACAATGAATAGATGAACAATACCTGTAAGTGGGGGCTCTGTAAAACTATCCGTCAATAAATCTGTTTCTACCTAAATATTTTCAATAATTTAACAAGATATTGGTTAAAATGACATATCTTTTTTCGTTTGTTTCATTTTATTTAATGTTTTATTGAGTACTTGGTAGCCCTTATGATAACAAGGGGGCCGAGGGTCCTTAGTGCTCAACGGACACTTTGTGTGAAAGCATCGGACATATCAGATGTTATTTTTAAAATTTTTTTATTAAACAAAAATTGGCGCATTTGTAGAATTATAGGTTTGATGGGGGAAGGAAAAAAAGAGAGAGGGAAAACAAGTTTTAAGAATTCCTAAATATATAATAACCGAATCTTCCTTCACCCCTAAATCATCTGCGGGCTACTCAGGGCCTAATATAATATAACCTGATCTACAGAAAAAATCATACACACAAAAAACTATACCTCCCAATACTTGGAAGTTATTAAAAAGTAAGGGGGTGGGGGTTCATAGCCCAACTAGGCAATTTGATTTTATTATTACCTACACTGCTTCTCCGTATAGCATGTTCCATTCCTACCATTATTTCCAATGCAGGGCTCATTAGAAAATCTTATCACAGAAAACAGATTCAAATATTTACTATATAAATCAACTATATAATTGTACCTCAGGGCTAGGTGGCTGTGGTGGTTCATCCTGGCACCAGAGAGAGGTAAAGGGTACAGTCTCAATTCTTAGAATGGCAATCAATTAGTTATTATCTTAGTCATTTAATTGTGAATCATAAAAAAAAAGTTAATAGAAATATTTAGTAAAATCCTTAGCTCCTAGACTAACCTAAGAAATTTTTTAGTATGGCTTTGAAACCGATTAATATCCGCTGGATTAAAACCGGTTATCCGTAACACTATATATCATCTATAGCATCGTATTTCAGACAATTTTCCAATTAATCATAAGATTAATATCAGTTTTGTTAGCCCAGGCTTTCGGCCTCTCGAGGCAAAAGAAATGCTTTTATCTTAAAATTTTTTATTTTTATATCCGCGGCAAACTGTCTATAATACGCTGCGATCAATAACTCTTATTTGGTCCACATACTTCTCATAACGAAGAAATTGTATCTAAATGAAACCAAGAAAACAAGTAAGATTTTATCCATTAGTCGCTGAGCATTAGTGGAATTTAATATTAAAAACCATTGATTAATTCCTGGAGTTAACATATTTGATATGGCAAACTTCACGGGGTACTTGGGTACACTCGGGAACAGCTTTCAACCTAAACAAAACAGGTATAAAAGTACCCAAAGTTTTATGCCAACAAAAAAAATTAATATAAAACTTTGGGTACCAGTGTAATTTACAGTCTAATGTCCCCTTCCTCCTGATCCATTTATGTACACTTGTATTTATCCAAATATTTACCTATATCTCTTTATAAGCGAAGTTTTTCTATAATTATTGCCTGTATGTCCGTTCGTCCGCACGTCCCGATTAGCTCTATACTGCAATTTGTGCCTGTTAGAATTGTCGTATCGATTTCAAAATATTACTAGTAAGTACTTACATCCATTTAAAACATGCTAATCTAAACTTTTTTAACAACAATTTTTTGTAAGGCATAATTATCCTATTCATCTGATTTTAGTAACAATGATTCCTTGGACAACCAGGTACAATAGTTTAAGCGTAGCATAAAGTCCTAAAAAATTAAGTATGTCACACCTTTAAGTTAAAAATCTGCTAATTAAGCACTCTACAAGTGTTCATGTTTGTTTGTTTTACCGTTTGATTTAAGAGCTTCGCTTTCATGGTTGTTGCCATGATTGTTTATACCTGGGAATGAGTGAGGTCTTATGTCTGCAAGACTTCTGTGGAGAGAGGTCACAATGCTCCTCTGGCTGGTCAACCAAACTGGCTGTTACCTGTAATAGAAATAATAATGGATCTTTCATACAAAGTACCTTGTTGACCAATAAACTCCCTCCCTTATTTTCTAATTAAATTACGTTCGTTTTTTTGGTACAGGGTGGCCTATCTATTGGACTCGTAGGGTAAGGGCACTCTTATTTTCAATTTAATTTAATTGGAACACGCAAGACAAGGAAGACAACATCCTATGGAAGTGAAGCACAAAACAACCATGGATGTAAACACTGACAAGGTATTATAAAGGTTAGATGTTTAGCAGTAAAAATTCAAGAATAAATCTATTTCAAAATAATCATTAAACCTTTCATGTGCGTTTTATATGTTGTAACATTTGTTTCTTTATAGCATGTCTGACAGATCAAGTAAATTATATATTGGAAGCTCTTTGATATAGGAAATCTTCACCAAAAAAATTGAGCCATCTACCTAAAATAAGAGCCATTAAAATTACATATTCCCTTATATCGAACTAGCGAACAGACGTATTCACAGAGAGACAAAGTGAATTATAGAGCAGCTTCGATACTAAAAACAAACCTTATCATGGCATTCTTGGGGACCCTCGACCATTTTACACTTGGCATCCCCGCACAACTTTACGGGAATTTTTTCACAGGAAGTGTCCCCAACAAATTTACCAGGAGACTTCTCCACATATCTAAACATTAGTTTATCTATAATACAAAGTAGAAAGATGTCTGTCTGTCTGTTTGTTTGTAATGAAGAATCTCGCTAACCGCTAAAACAAATGGGTTCTCCTTAACAGGTTTATAACTATTTTAGGGAAGGGTACCACCACCCTTCCAAGAGAAGTTAAATTTAAAAAAAAACTAAAATCAAAATGGGTTTTTAAAAATCTAAATTTAAAAAATGGGTTTTGAGATTCAACTCCCTCCTCCTCAAGTGCCCCTAGAGGCAACTAGGAGCGAAGCTGCTAGTGTTATATAATGTACATTATGTTCTTTCTTGTACTTGTAAAGTTCCAGTGTAGAAAGCATAATGAACTAAATTAACAAGATAGGCTCGGATAGCCTTTGAGGACGTGATACACAAAGAGATCTTAGTGTATTATTTATGAATCAAACCTTGTTAATGACAGCAAGTTAGAATCATTCCATCAATTATAAAATTACTAAAATGATTCAGGGACTATTTGAGAACCACTTAAAAATCTGACAATAAAAGAGTTGGTTGTCTGATGGGTGTAACTTTACTTATACGTACTTTGTAGTGCATGAAGATTCATAATATTCTTTGCAAATCTCGTTTCCATCATTTGAACCTAAGTAAAATTTATTAAGTTATCATCTAATTGAAAAAAATACGTATTTTTGATGATTTTTCAAAATAGGTTAAGTAAAGGTTAGATAAGCAACACAGTAATAAATTTATAGTATAGATGTATAACCAGACAACTACATGGATCCCCCAGTTTTGGACATTTTTTGGCTGCTGGCAAATTGATTTCTGGTCTTTTGTAGTGATTTTGCTGTATTAATATTAACCCCTTCATTCTTTATGTTTACTTTAATACCATAATGATAGCGCCCTGTAGGTAAACTTGGTCTGTCTGTTGGTAATGCACAAATTTAAAGTTTTTTTGTGGTTTTCTATATTTTCATCATCTTTCTCTTCCTTTTGCCTTATTTTTTTTATGATAACTAAACATCTGCTCTATATTATTACTATTGTTTATGCTTCGCTACTTATAGATGTTTAAAAAAAACATCATCTAATAGATTCACTTTTATTCTCTTGTTCAATTCCTATAGCTGTGTTTAGTGCCCTAGGAAAAAGGGGATAGATGTCATAGCTTTTGGCCTACCTATTCTATTGATGTCATAGCAAAGGGAATGAGAAAGGGAAGGGGGAAAGAAACCCTATAGAAATTAGATGGGGTATATTATATTTCCTGACTTCAATAGAAAATAGAAAAGCCAAAATTAGTTTCATCTATTCCCATTTTGCTAGGGCACTATAGACAGCTACCCAGTCCCTTAATAAAATATACCTTGTGCCCCAGAACAATCCTTAACCAGAGGTCTGTAGCAGTGGGTGTAGGTTTCATTGATGGCTATCTGTCTGTACATTATGTTACAGTGCTTCACATAGTTATCCTCACAAACCTACAATTCATATTCATTTATTTATCTACTAGCGACTTCGCCCCTAGCCTCTAGGGGCTTTGCCCCAAGAGGTGATCAAAAAAAAATTTAGGTGAAATTCGTAAAAGGACCAAGGAAATCTTCTGCATAAAAAAAAGGACCAAGGAAATTCTCTGCAAAAAAAAGGACCAAGGAAATCTTCTGCAAAAAAAAGGACCAAGGAAATCTTCTGCAAAAAAAAATTGGGGGGGGGGAATTTTCATTTTTTTTTTGGGGGGGGGGGTTGGGGGTCTCCCTACTTTGTATTATAGATGACTAAGAATGATGATTGCTCAGGAATGACATCAAAGCCCAAATTGTGTTAAAATTGTGTCAAAAATGATCCATGTGACGTAATAAAATGAGGCAGATGAGAGAAGAAGTGGGAAAGAAAACCCCTAAAAAAGAGATGGATAATCCCTCATTTTTATTACGTCTCATGGATCATTTTTGACACAATTTGGGCGTTGTCCTCAGAAATGGGACTAAGGATCTAAAATTCATTCTTTTTGTTGTATTAATCATAGGGTACTAGAGCCATGGCAATTTTTCTTATTTTGGCTAATTATGAACACTTTGGATACTAGCCCAGAATGACGCTTAATTTGTAATGTTCCTAGCAGACCCAGCACACTGAAAATAAAAAAAAACACAAACACAAAGAGACTATTATGTTTATCATAAACAAAATTATTTAGGATTATTCTAAATTCTTTAACAGGCAGAAACTCTGTTGTGATAATTCGTAACAAAACTTTTATATGTAATTTGCTTTTATTAGGTGTCCTTTAATAATATCCCTGCTACCTTTTTTTATAAGATTTAAAAGATATTGTTTTAAGTGAATGTTTTTGAAGGAAAAACGTTTAGAAATACTAAATCTGTTCCATTATTTGTGAGCAATACATTGTAGAAATTAATTAGTATAGGGTTAATGAGGATGTTCTTTTAGTTTTAGTTTGTTTTTTAAAGGAGGAGCGGAGCTTCCTTAGGTGCGGTAGATGTTTATAAGAAGAATGATTAGTATATAAAACACTAGCAGCTGCGCTCCAAGCATCTAGGAGCTCTGTATTTAAAGGAGTAAGGAAATCAGTAAAATAGCCTAAAACCTAACTTAGATATAAAAATTCAATAGCCTAAAACTATCCAGGAACCTATAAGAAGCTTCCATAAAACAGAGAACTCAATAGGTACAGTAGTTATCGAAATCTTAAGCTACAGACAAAAAAGCTTACTACTTTATATAATAGGATAAAAGTAGTCAGAATTGATATAAAAGGAAAGGCAAATTCCCTCAAATTGCCTAGTTAATCACATAAACCCCCTGAAAAATAAGGGGGGTAAGTTTTTTCATTTGTTTGTTTATTATTTAAATTCTTCTTATTTTATCACATACTAGCGGCTTCGCCCCTCGCCTCTAGGTGTTTCGCCCCAAGAGGTTTGATCAAACCAATTTTTCGTATTTTAGATTTAGAGGAAATTTTTTTTAAAAATGGGGAGGGAGAAATTTTTTGTTTTTTTTTTTTTGGGGGGGGGTTAGTCGACCCCACTATTTTAATTTTAGTTTTAAAAAGAAATTTTTTTTTCTAATTTTTTTTGGGGGGGGTATTTTTATTTTTTTGGGGGGGTTGGGGTGTTTCACCCCCCAAGAAAATAGGTTTAAATCTTCCCGGGACCTATGAGAAGCTACTCTGTAAAGGAGAACCCGATCGGTTCAGCGGTTAGCGAGATCCTTCGCTACAGACACACAGACACACAGACACACAGACACACAGATACACAGATACACAGATACACAGACACACAGACACACAGACATCCTGTTACTTTAGTATAAGGATAAGGAGGGATTGTTCAGTGCTTCATGAATGCACCAAAGCAAAATTATTGTATGTTTTTTTACTTTCAAAAGATTTGCTTGTTGTTTCTACATTACGTGTGAACATAATTGTTCTTGTTTCAACTGTATAGACAAATGTTCAATTATTTTTAACAATGCTACAAATTATTTGTTTTTCTTCAGAAATGAACAATAAACTTGTGTTAATGAGAACAATTTAATTTGCTAGGATCACAGCTTCTCTATAGCTTAATGTACTCTGTATATTTTAGTCCATTCATTTTCAAAGGACATTCAAGTAAACAAAAAAATTAATTTTTAACTTATTGTTGATTTAAAAAAGATTTTCATAATAAATTGCTATGACTGGTATTTATGCCTGTTTTGTTCAACTTAGATGTCCTAGTTTTTTTTCATGAAGATTTTTAAAATTACCGAAATAACCCAACATATACTTAGGTAATCTATTTTTCTAATATTCGTTTCAAACAATTAAATAACACATTACAAAGTTGCTTTTTTCAAAACTATTTTGATAAAATGTGAAATGCATTAAAACAAGGATGCCAACATCCATAAGTAGCGAAGCTCAAAAATTATGAATAGACATCTGGGAAAAATGTATGATTGTCTTTTGAAGCATCAAGCTAACATGAAAAACGTTAAAATCAGAATTAGTTTTAGCATCCCAACCAATAGTAAGTCTTTATAAAACTTTGTCAAAATATATAGAATAATGACTATTTTAATCACTAAAAATTCCACTCGTTTATCTTGAACAGGAGTTAAGAAAATCATAAAACTTTAAAAACTAGGAATCGATCTAGCACCCCAACCAATAATGGTATCGTTATAAAACTTGATGAAAATATGTAGAGTTTAAACTTATTCAATCCCTGAAAATTTCAGCTGTCTATCTTGTATAGGGATTGAAAAAATCATGAAAATCTAGGAATCGATCTAGCACCCCTACTAATAAAGGTATCTTAATAAAACTTGATGGAAATATGTAGAATTTGAATTCATTTAATCCCTGAAAGTTCCAGCCATTCTTCTTGAACAGGAATTGGGAAAATTACAAAAACGTAAAAATCTAGGAATCGATCTAGCACCCCAATTAATAGACAGACGGACAAAACAATGTATAGATTAGATGCGCATATGTCATAGTAATCTTTACTAATCTTTCAGCCGTCTATCTCTAATAGGAGCCGAGAAAATCACATTTCTCCCATAGCGTTACTGACTGACTGACGGACGGACAGACAAAGTGAATTATAGAGTAGCTTCGCTACTCAAAATGTATAAAGGGGTTAATCTTTTAGGGTCGGAAGTAAGATTCTAAATGCAGACTTTTAATTTGGTTAGCCCAGTGCCAAATTTCCCCTAACACACAATTCAGCATTTTCAGGAATTTTTTTTCATTTTGAATATAATTGCCTAAATGATCTTGTGCCGACTCTCAATGGGGTCTTGGAAAACCAACCAATGGTGTCGGAAATATTAACACAGCCAAGTAGCAAAAAACTATTTGCTAGCAGACGAAAAATGGAAAATGGGGTGAGGTAGTTATCTGAATATATATCTATACTATAGATCTGTTGACAAAATCCTTTTTTGAAGGTTCATAAAATGATAAAATGATATACCTCTTCCTGTACAGGAACAAATTGTGTCTTGTAAGTGTAGTGGCATTTCTCTATGGTCTTGTGCACGCACTCCAGTAATGGGTCTTTCCTAAAATAACAAGCATAGTAAGTGGCACAGCATAAAGTTATGGTTAGACATTGACAACCGGACAAAGTGAGATATAAAGCAGATGTTCGAAGATTTACAGAAAATATATATATATCGACAGAAAGTAGTCAAACTGGAATCTCTTTAATATGGAATATTATCACCAAAATAGTTCGCCGTCTATCTTAAATAGCAGCAGAGAAAATCACATGTCCCCATAGACGGCCAAACAAATTGAATAAAAGAGTAGGCTTGCTTCTTGAAAATTTTTTAAAAATGTGATCTGAATTTTTTAATGTCAAGAATAACGAAATTTCAGTTTGATATTATAGGAGTTATAATGGAATTATTTTTTTTGTAGTATTTTGAATGCATTTGTATAAAAATATGATAAATCTTGATTTTTTAGTATTTTTTCTCCTCAAAAAGTGGGGAATAGTCCCTTTCGTAACATCGTCGTATTTTTAAAATGGCTTTTAATAGGTTATTTTAGGTTAGGTTAGATTATATTGGGTTAGGTGATTTCCCCACAGGGATAGGTAATTGCCCCGCAGGGTTAGAGCCCCCCGCAGGAGCTAGAAATAGGAGAAAAGCTACTGTGAAAAATACGAAGAATCGCCCCATAAGGTGCGATGTTACGAAAGGGCCTATACCCAAAAAGTGATATCGAAATATGTAAAAATCAGTATGTGCTACATGGAGCTAAATAATTATATATTTCCTATGCTTTATAACTGTTTCAGGAACCATCATTCCGAATTTTAAATCAAAAGAATAATACTACATTCCTATTAACGATAAGTGATATCCGTTATAGATGCACGAACTGACCAAACATATTTCTAAAAAAAGCTTCGGTATTGAAAAGAAAAGTACAAATTTTTTATTAAAAACCGGACAAAACTTCCTGCCTATCTATCTCCTCCCTCCAATATTCCCTTCCCTTTTTTATTTCTCCCCTCCCCAATTGTAAGCTGACCGCCCGACTCGCAACTAAACAGCTGTTCGCGCTATGATTCAATAACACACTCAGTGTAAATTTACACTTTGTTTTGATTGTTAATATAGTATTTTTATAAAAATTTTAAATAAAATAAGTGACATTCTATTTGTTAAAATGAATACAAGGTAAGTAGATATTGAGTTTTAATGCATAATGTTTTTTATTGAATTGTCGTTTCACGAATAACAAGGATAACAGCATCCATAAGTAGCGAGACACAAGAAATCATACTTAGACAAAGTTAATTATAGAGCAAATGTTCAGTGGTCACTAACAGAAAAAGAAGGATACAAGAATATAAAGGAGTTGTAGTTTTGTTAGACCTGAGGGGCTAAAAGTCCGGGCCAATATAACTGGTTTTAAGTTTATGATTTTTATTTTTGTACTCGTGAAAAATTGTCTGTTTACGATGATATTTCAGTATGGCTGAGAACACCGGTTCTAATCCAGCGGATTCAAAAATCGGATTCTAAGCCATACTGAAAAAAACATTTTCCAATTCATAGGGTGAAATTTCCGGGTCTAAATTTAACCAGCCTACGTCAGCGTATCCAAGAGGTTGCTGGGTACGAGACCAACCAGAAACAGCCAATGGTCGTGGAATTACAAGACTTTTCTGCCAGGTAATGTAAATCACACATGCACTGTATTTTGTCAGGAGAACACGAAAATATAAAACCCAAAATCAATGAATTATGAACTATATAGGGGTGTATTAAAGACTACGAGGGGATTTTATTTAATTATCATGGGGGATGTATGATATATCCTTCCCCCTCAATTTCACGAGGGGGTAGAATGCACCCCACTCCTACAAGCTTCTGGTTATAATAATTTATAGCAGCGAAGCTACTCAACAAGCAAAATAAAGTGGTTGGACCTCCTGCTAAAACCCTGTGCACGCCACTTTATCCAACATATACATCCTCAATAATGATAAACAAAATTGCACCTATTGTATATAAAGATTATTGGCTGTAAAGTTTAGACACTGCTAGTATGAAACAACCGACCAAGATTTTATAACAGTATAAAAGACAGAGAAAAAAATGGAACGTGTTTCTAATCAATATTGAATGTTTCAGCAAATATACAAATAGTCGATTTACAATGATATTAAAATTTTAAATATCCATAACTGTGCCTTTTTTGATGGGGTGGGGGTGTCTCTTCCCCACAATAAACTAAACGTGACAAAGCAAAGCTTATCTTTAGCTATGATGTAGCAACAATTAGGATATAGGGCTCTCAGGGTTTTGGCCCCTCAAAATTTTCAATTTATCTAATGTAGAGAGGGGTGGGGGTGGGGGTGGATTCAGTGCTTTGTTGAAAAGCACCTAATTCTTGCTATTTAGACGAAGTTTGGACTGTGAGATGGTTAACCTTGTAAATACCTCTAGTTCCACTGAAGAAGACAGTAATAATGACAATGGTAAATATACATTTCTAAGTTTTAAAGTATGGCTTCAAATCAGATTTTTGTCCCATGGGTTAGAACTGGCTCTGAACCATATTGAAATACCATGTATCGTATTACAGTGAAATTTTCTGAATTAAATAAAAAAAATCATTAGTCCAATCAGGGGCGTCCAAGCTTTTTTATTTGGGGGGGGGGGGTAAAATTTTGAAAATAAATTTTTTTTTTTGGGGGGGGGGGGGGTTATCTTTATTTCAAAGAGGCATCATTTTTTTTTTGGGGGGGGGGTAATCACACCTTTCTCCACCCCCCCCTTGGACGTCTATGAGTCCAATCCCTGTTTTTTTGGCCCGGGATTTTGGTTTGTTTGTTTGTCAGGCCATCTATTTAGTTTTGCTCCCCTTTTATGTCGATTGCAGTCATTTAATAAAAAAAACGTTTTTAGATACAGATAACTTATCCACAACTAGCAGTGAGGAACAGCTGACAGAAAAAGAAATATTAATAAAGAAGATACTGGAGCTACAGAAGACAGTGGAAGATGTAGAAAATAAAGTGATACAAGTCAGGTATTGACATCTTCATACAAAGCAATCTTCTGGAGCTCAGGGACCCCCCCCCCCTACTTGATTTTGAAAAAAATAAAGTATGGGGGGAATAATTTTTCTTGTCTTTGTTTATTACTTTAGGTTAGGTTATATTGAGTACTGCCACAGGGTAAGGCATAGAAAATCTCAACTGGCCACTTTTAGCACTTGTTAACAATGCTCGGCACCTACTTATGAGCAAGCATCCAAAAAAAAAATAACAATTAAGTTGCCTACAAATTTTAGATTGATTGTTATATTAGAAAAAGGTTTATGCCAGGAATAAGGTAAAGCCACTAAGCGAAATAAATTAAAAATAATATTTGGGGGGCAGAAACAAAGATAGTCTATTCTACTATGTGTTGCCCCCCTGGTTTTCAGACTTTGCAACTACAATTCAGGAATCTAAAGGGATAGGGCAATGGGTGATAAATTCATATAAAAATTACTCATTTTAAAATTGATTGAAAAGGTTTAAAGTAACTAATCATAATCTGCAAAAAGTACCAAAGATTTTGAGCATACGAATAAGATAACAAGAGTATATTATACTTTTGGTACCATTGTTATTTACATTCCAGTGCAGTGGGTTAAATAAAATATAGTACAATTGACGAAAAATTAAAAAAAAAGTTAAAGCCAAAGTCAATTTCCGTTTAAGGAGGGATATGCCACTAATACAAATCTTTTGGGGAAAATTTCATAAAAATTGTAAATGATCAAATATATAACAAATATATTATACATTTTCTTTTTTAGACAACAAAATTTACAGCTTGAAGCAGAAAATTTAGGTAAGTATTTTTAATTAGTTAACAATAAACAAGGGTGACAAAATCCATGGGGAAGCACAAAGCAAAGCATTATACAGTATAAAATCACGAAACCTTTTTAATAAATTTGTCTTTTAGCATGCCCGACAGACTTAAGTACAGTAAACTATTTTCTAGATAATTTTTTAGTTGGAGTTTCTTCATCAAAAAAAAACAGCAGCCTATCTTTAATTCATAACTTTACAGATGGACGGACACCTCGAATTATTAAGTAGCTTCGCTACTAAAAGGCTAAATAGATTGACGAACAAAACGAAGTTTTATAATAAAAAAAACCTTGCGGACGGACGTGCAGTTATACCGAAGTAATATAGTAGCTGCGCTTCTACAAGGAATTTGCAATTTAAGTGTGATTTTATTGAATGAATGCTTTTGATGATTTTATATTTTCAGTTATCAGTGATTATATTTTGAACCTTATGAAGACCTCGGACACTTTTCAGCATCTTGATGATAGTTAAAAACAAAAGCATTTTGAAAATTTTCAAATTTTTGTAAATCAATAAAATCAATTAATAACATTAACAATTGTATATATTATTATATTGTGACTTTTTTACTGGATGTAAAATCTAAAATTATTAATAAAATTTACACTATTTGATATTTATGTAATTTTCAAAATGTTTTATTCAAAGCTTTTATATGATTAGGTCTAATATGTACGTCTATTTTTAAAAAAAGAAAATTATTTCTGCTGTAATAAGAGGTGCTTATATTTTTTTGTCTAGAACGATCTCCCAAACGGCTAGAATTACTGTTCAAACTTTCTGTCAATTCAAAATTTTAGTTTAGTGAAAATTTAGGCGGTGTTCCAAAAAAGTGCTTAGAAGAGCACAGATAACCAACCAAAATAAGGGTGTGGTTTTTCGTCTGTTTGTACTGGGTAGTCTCGCACATTAGGGTACGGCAATTAAGGCCCATAGGAACTAGGCATAGGAAAAACAACACTTACCTTCATTTTAAATACAGGGGAGGAGGGTTAAGCGCTCGAGAGGCATTAAAATTTAAGTTATTGACTTAGCAAAATTATACCTCTGTTCCCTCCACAAAAAAAATGTAGGGTATGGTTCTACCAACTTGGGGACAACTTACTTGAGTTCTTCTCTAGTTTCAACCTTTTCAACACAATATTTGACTGAACCATCCGCTTGTGGTACTGGTTGGGCCCTGTAATAAATACTTCTTTAAAGTGGCAGAATGTCTGTGTGTGAGTGTGTGTATGTCTGTCTGTATCTTAGGACCCCACTAACCGTTGGACTGATATGGTTCTCCTTTATAGCAAAGCTTTTCATAGGTCCTGGAATTGTTTCAAACAATTTTATAATTAGTTTTAGTGCCAAGGCAGCAAAATTTTTTTACTTCTCTTGTCCCACCCCTACATCACTGGTAATAAATATGCCTCTTACCCAGTAAAGTCAATAGTATCAGTTGCAGGTAGAGCTGCTGAACCAGAAGCGTCCTGCTGTACTGCTGGCAGGTAGCTGTCACTAGCTGACACGGCATCAGAGGAAGAACCTGCAGCAAGGGTTACCAAATTTTTTCATGTAAAAGAAAACTACTGCTACATATATAATTGCTGTCTCTTTAATGTGAAACTAGCGGCTGCACCACAGGATCCATTAAAATTTGAGAGATTAGGCAGAAAAACAGCCTGAAACCATCCCAAAGAAGAAACCCATTTTTTTTCGCATATTTAAAATTATTGGTCGAAAAGATAGATCACTTCTAGTTTGTAAGTAAAAAAACAAAAATCCAATACAAGATTACCCTAAGTGTTTGAGCCAACTAATAAGATAACATGGTTAAAAAACTTATAATATACCCTCCATCCCTGTATAAGCGTTCATGAATATATATTTTTAATTAGTTCCCAAGTTATGTTGGCAACCCTGCCTAGAACAGCTGTGTAGCTGTTAGCTGGGGCAGCTGCGATGTCAACTGGTGATTCAGCTCCGGCTCCATAACCACCTGAGGTAGAATTAACTCTAATTTTTTTAGCAATAAAATTCTTCCTTCAAAGTCAAATTCGTTTTTTTCTTTAGTTTTGTTTTCTAACAAATATTTCTTTAATTTTACATTGGGGAGGCCTGTCTTGTATCCCCCTTTATTCACTCACCTGGCAAAACCCAGCGCACGCCAATAAAAATATATAACAACAATAAAAGATACAGAAAAATTATTTTTTTTGTCTTAATTATAATCAAAATGCCAATTTATTTTAGCGCTTAACGTTAGAACGTCGTTTTTCCCTCAAATTCGTTTTTGTGCACGACCATCCCCTTATTTTAAAATAATTTTGTTTATTTCTTTAGATCAGGTTAGGTTAGGTTAGGCTATATTAGGTACTGACCAACACGGTTAGTAATAAAATAACTACAACTCTTTATGTTCAATTTATTTGAAAATAACGAGGGAATGGGGAGGGTTAAGCGTTCGACAGGAACTTTGAGGGAAAGCATAAAAAAATAACATAAACATAACCAACAAAGTTTACCTGAGGTTAAAACTGGAGAGGCAAACCCAGTCTGTGCTTCGGGAGCCAAGGCCGCCAGATAGCTGTCAGCCGCCGGAGATGCGGCAAAATCTGTAGCAGCACTTGGCAAATAGCTGTCAGGTATTGGGTCAGCTGCAAAGGAGCTGCTGGCGTCAGGATAGGAGCTGCTTCCAGCACCACTCAAGTAGCTGTCAGCAATTGGGTTAACAGCTGCAAAACCGTCGGAGTAATCAGAGTAGCCAGAGTAGCTGTTTGCCGCCTAAGACATTTACATTTTAAAAATATTTGGATCTTATGCAGTTCACGGTAAAATGTTCCTGGTAATGCAAAACGGCCTAACGTAAATGTCATGCCCGCACTCCATTTTAAGCGACATAAGAAGGCCTGTAATTAATCTGGAATATTCAAGATCCAATGATGCAAAAGGACATTTTAACTTTTAATTATTTGTCAGAATCTTGGTCTCTCGTCCATATTTTTTTTATTAAAATGATAGTACCTGTGCTATTGTTGGTTCAGGTTCTGAAGGAACAGCCAAGTACGGGTCATCCACAGATTGACCTTCTAAAAAAATCCAGTCAAAACAACAATTTGTTTAGGCCGCTTAGTTAAACTTTTTTTTTTAAATTTGGTAATTCTCTGTATAGAAGAATCATATCGGTTAAGCGGTAGTAGAGATCCTTTACTACAGACAGACACACAGACAGACACACAAACAGATCCGTTTACTTCCAAGGATAATTGTTGAAGCTTACCAAATATTTGTGACTCAACATCATTGATTCCAGGTATAACTGAATTATCCAGAATTAAAGGTTCCAGTTGCTTCCCTACTCGGCCATCCTAAAATATAAATATACTCCAGGTATAACTGAATCATCCAGAATTAAAGGTTCCAGTTGCTTCCCTACTCGACCTTCCTAAAATATAAATATATTCCAGGTATAACTGAATTAACAAGAATTACAGGTTCCAGCTGCTTCCCTACTCGACCATCCTAAGATATAAATATATCATGGATACAGGGATAATCAATCATAAGTAACAGGATGTCTGTCATTCTGTGTGTCTCTTTTTTTGTCTGTTTGTCTGTAGCTTTAGATCTCACTAACCGCTTGACCTACTAAGTTCCCCTTTACAGTGAAGATTCTTATAGGTCTAAATATTTTGAGGAAGGTACCACCCCATCCCAAGAGAAATCGCGTATGGAGAAAATACTCCCCCTCCAAGTAATCTTTTTTATACTTTTTCCCTTTATAAAACTAATTTAGAAAATGGAGTGTTGACTTATCCCATTTGCCCTTCCCTCAATTGGCACTAGAGGCGTAGCCACTAGCTGGAAGATAAATTGATATTCTCCTGAAATAAGGTTTTTTCTCATTCCATTGTGCATCAATAAAAAAATTAATAAATCTTACGTGACTGTGTTGATCCTCATTATGATGTGCGTGTCCTACAGAGTTGAAACCTTGGCCAAGTTTCTTTGTCCAGCAAGGTGCTGCCAGCAGGAGTGACAGTATCTGAATAAAAATGGAATGTAGAAAAGTTGAAGATTTTTAGTCGCGAAGCTACTCTATGATTTACTTTGTCAGTCTGTTCGTCCGCAAATTTATCAGTCAGTCCGTATAGCTATGGGGGGAAATATGATTTCTCGGTTGTTACTCAAGATAGACAGCTGAATATTTTTGTGAATATTCCGTATATCAATTAGCGACCAGTATTTAATTTACTTGGTTCGTCGGTCTGTCAGTTGTGCTAAATCTTTCTTAATGTTTTTGGTATTTCCATCAATAATTTTTTAATTGTGCCTCGCTACTTGGAAGTTGTCATCCTTGTTTAAAACTTAAAGTTATATGTCAATTGAAAAGCATATTAACATAGCACAAATTTTCTTAATAAGATTCTAACCAAGTGTTCCTATAACCATAAAATAATATTTTAAAACACTGGAATATGCCATAAAATTATTTATGCTTAGATCTTATCATGCCTTATTATTAAAAAGCCTTACATAAGCTCTTTTTTTCTAATGAAAATTTTCTGATTTATTAAGAAAAGAAAAGAATGAAAAATCTGGGAAACAATTATTTAGTTATGTTAAATAATAATGTTTTGTACATAATATAAAAAGTCTTTTAAATAAAATAACAAGGATGACAACATCCTTAAGTAGAAAAAGAAAAATGCGTATTTAAAGAGCATTTGTTAATCTAAAATCAAGAATAGATTTATTGGAAAATTGTTTTTTTTTTATATTTTATATTTATATTTATTAGCATGACCGACGGACACGGTGATTTACATACTATGGATGCTAATTGGTGTAATGAATTTTCACAAAAAAATCCCGCAATTTTTCATGAGAAATGTCAGCTGATAATTTCCCATTTCCCCCATAGCGTTAGGGACTGACTGAACGACTGACCTACGCACAGACAATGTGAATTATAGAGTAGCTTCGCTACAAAAAACTAACTTACCAAAATTGTATTAGGCATAATTGTCTTTTTGATTGAAACTATTTTTGTTGAAAGCCCACAGAATATTAATTTGATATCACAATAATCTAACTATTGTTACATTTCAGTTTTTTTTACTGAAATATATGATTATCTGAAATTATAATAAATAAAATATTTTTTTCTAAAGACAGTGAATGATAAATTGATGTACAATGTACATCCCCAAATCATTGATGGAAAAGTTTGAACACTTCTGTTTTGTACATGTTTTAAAAGCTGAAAATTTGAATGTTCGAACTTTTAGAAAATTGATGTAGAGTTGCTTCGCTTTTCATATTATACCATATCACTACATAAATCTTTATGCATTGTTTCAATTCGCATGGAATTATCCCTATTGCTAAAAAGCTTTCCTTTTAAACATGGCTTTAAACAACGCAAGACAATACACTTTTGAAAAGCACAGACAATATAATTGAAAATGGCCAACTGAACTAAACTATGGCATGGGGGACATTTTTTGATTATTTAGTGACCCAAAGAATGGATATCTACTAACTGACCAGAATATTTGTTGACGCATACCATTTATACGGACGCACAAAAATACGCATCTTCTTCCGTTTTTAATTTGGGTTGGATCGAAATTTTTTTGTCTGAATTGTGTGTCAAATAAAAATGAAAGAATAAAGGTACTAAGAAAGAGAGGGAATGTCTGATTGAGCCAATAGGAGAATCGCATCGGAATTTACATTGGATCTCATTGGTTGAAATTATGTACACATTTTCCTACGAAGGCATGTTTTTTTTCATTTCATACATACATAAAAGTCAGCTGTTAACAGTATATTTTCTTAGTAGAAAGCTTTGCGGAATCAGAATTAATTGCCCAAAAATTTCGTTTACAATTTGAAAGCTTGAAACAAAGTTGGATTCTTAAAAAAAAAGTTAGGCTGGCAACTCGCTGGTGAGGCAAAATTATTTTTGTGAAAAATCCTCCAAAATCGAATAAAAAAATTTACAAAAATAAAATAAAATCTTAAGAGGGTTATTAACATATGATTTTGTTTAATTTTTGTAGATTTTTAATGTGCTTTTGGATGATTTTTCACAAAAATAATTTTGCCTCACTATCGAATAGCAAGTCTATCATTTTTTAAGAATCTACATCAGCTTGAGTCGAAAGTAAACAATACTTTTGTCTGCTAGGAATGTTCTCTCTTAGATTTGACGAAAAAAGGGTTCAGAATATTCTTCTACTCTTCTATTTCTATTAATGAAAGTTACTTAATAAAGGGGCGAATAAAGCAAAAAAGAATTGTGTCTTAATAGGATTTTTTAAAGAAAAAATTACCAAAGCATTAAAGAAAATTTAAAGTTATGCATTCTTTATATGATATTCAGTATTATTAGATAATATACAATAAGGTATAAGTATAGATGTACATTCCAGACAACTACCGCCCCAAAATAGGAAGACCCAATTCAGCTAGCAATGAAAATTAATATCGGTAACTTTGATTTCTCAATTAAGCTGTTAAATACTTTTGTGTAAATTTTTGTTGTTTTTGGTTAGTTGTTCACTGAAGGGTCAAAGAGGCGTCAATTTATCTATGTCCTATTGGTTTTTTTTTGCAGTTTTATAAGATTAATAAGTACTTTTTGTTAGTGAATATTTTGTCTGTTGTTCTCTTGTTATGATACCAGAAACTTAAAATTTAACTTTATCTGCTATCAGCTGATTTTAAAGGACCCAATACAAAATTGGGATGTGGTCTTTGCAGGTAGGGATAGTTACATATAGCTCTTACCCCTCTTTCCTTTTACTTAAATTATTATCTTCAACAACAAAAAAATTTGCTGATATATTTCTGGTATTATTATGTAATTATGTGCAATATTGATATTTGTGTAGGTTTCTCATTCATTTCAACTTTAGAGATAAAATTTCTAGATATAGTTTTATATAACTTGTTGTTTCCCACAAACTTTTTTTTTATTTTCAACTTTGTAAAGAATTAGTTCTTTTTGTGAAGGGGGAGGCAGTTGGAAGGTAAATATTTTAATTAGCCATTATCTTATTGGGGGTTACATATGTGAACAAAATACCCAAATTATATTAAAGTTTCCCCTGTCGCATTCAGTCCATCCAGTGCAGTGGATAGTAAGCTCTTTGGTATAGACAGACATGAATCCTTGCGGCTGCAGCCCTGACCTCATCTTTCATAAATACAGGATACTGTATAAGGATTTTATTATGGAGATGCTTTGCTTATATCATTTTACCATATTTTCCAAAAATCTGATTAAATGGATAATTATATTATTTTAAAAATTGTTAAAAAATATTGAAATCGATGTTTTAAAATAGGCGTATGAACTTTCTGGTAATGATTATAGAGTTTCTGCACTACCTAAATATTCGTCATGGTAAGTTTTGGTGCCTAAATTAACAATGAGAAGAGATCGTTGGGACAACTAAATCAACGATAAAGCTATCTGTTGTTTGCGATCAGACAGACTCTAATTTTAGAATAAATTAGCTTCAGCGAATACCCGCCACATGCCCACTTCATCTAACCTAGATAAGAAATAAGAAGGGTGAACTACCAGGGATCTTAAGAGATAAGACAATGTGCGATAAATTGATATTCATTTGAAAATATCATTGGTTGAAAAATTTGGACAATAATAGTTGGTAATCAAAATTCAATAAAAGTTTTCAAGCAAACTTTAAGATAATATGGTTATAAATCTTAACTAACGTAATTATCAGTCCAATGTCCCCTCCCTCCCTGTTGAACTATGGACATTTGGTCAAAAAAAAGGACAAATACACTATTCAGGCCAAAAATATGCTTTGCTGTGATTTGTGTATTTCATAAAAAGGACAATACATTCAATATTTTAAAACAATTTTTGCTTGTTGTAATTTACAAAAAATGCTATGCCTTAATTGTAGAATTATAATATCTTTAAGTTTAAAATTTATATTAAGTTAACAAGGATAACAACATCCATGAAAGTCAAAAAGGTTAAAAAATTAACACTTTTTAAATGGATGAATTTTCTGATAACAGCTATAGATTTGCTACGCTTTTTAAATACCTAATTGTCCTAGGAATCAACACGCAATGTTTTAGATAGATAGGACAAGTCTAACATGTATAAATTAATAAAAAGAGCTGACCGTTACACGAAAAGGGCTAATCGTTGCGTTACCCTAATTATAGAAAAGCTTTGTGTTAAAAAGACTGCTTAGCTTATTAAGGTATGTGAATTGTCGTAAAACTAATAAATATCTCATAGATAATTAAATTTATTGTTAGATGTAACTTTTTAAAAAATCTCAAAAATATAATTTTAATTTTTTTACTGGACGCCCTTTTTTTCTCATTTTGAATGAATTTGATATACTTTTTTTTACATTGAACATGTATTCTGTACTTTCAAACTTAATTCATTTAGTCCCTATATACAAGTAACACTATGTTCGGCTGATAGTGTGTCTGTCTGTAGCTTTTTATCTCCCTATCCGCTGGATGTTTCTTTACAGTGAAGCTTCTTATAAGTCTAGGTAAGGTTTTTGACAATTTTGTATAAAAAATTATGAGAAAAAATCATTAGAACAGCTTATATTTAAGATTTCTGGGAGGGTGACTTTTTTATCCCCCTAGAAGAAATAAATATGGACGTCGTTAAAAATTTAAAATAGTTATTTATAGCATTAATATGATTTGCAGTTTTCCGTGGATAGTAAAATGAAAAAATTATTAGTTTAATTCAAGTCTTGTTGGCCCTGAGGGGAAGAAGGCCAATGCCAATAAAACAAAGATTAATCTTATAATATTATTTTATTATATTCGTGGAAAACTGTCTGTTATAGGATGCATGATTTGTAAGTATGGCTTAGAACCTGTTTTAATCCAGCAAATATATAGTTGATTATATTTTAACATCCATAATTTGGTTTCTTGGACGTTACATTTACTTTGATTTAGATATTTTTACTATATGACATAAAAAAATCTTATTTTAACATCAAAGACCCTTAAAATATAGCTTTTATATAAAAAGTTGATCTTATACAATTTAAAATATAAAAGTACGGTTTAGAAAGAAAAGGATTTCTATATTCGTTTATAGAAACATGCTGATTTTTAATTTTCTTAAACAATTTTTTGTAAGATGCAAAGCAATCATCCTTTTCATCTGATTTTTGAAAATTTTTTTACATTTATGGTTTTTGTCATCTCAGTTAGATGTAAATGTATTTTTTCCCGTTGATTTCCTCGTTTTAACTTTTTTTTATAAAATAGAGAGTGATAACAATTATGAAAATATTTACAAAACTGATGAAAAAGTTTATAATGAACTAATAAAGTAGTCATTAATTATTAGAGTTATATATTTGTATCATTTATATTCAGTATTAACATTAATGCGCAGTTTTTAAAAGCGAAGCTTTTCTATAATTAGGGTCGGTCCGTCCGTCCGTCCGTAACGGATAGCTTTTTTCATTAATTTAGGCATGTTAGAATTGTCCTATCGATTTCAAATTTTGCATGGTGATTCCATTAGTAATTAGGTACGATTTAGAAAGCGTAGCAACTCTATAATCATTACCAAAATGTCCGTACGTCCATTTTAAACATGTTGATTTTTTTACTTTTTTAACAACAAATTTTTATGTGATCTAATCACCCGATTGATCTGATTTTTGGTATATTGATTCCTGGGACAACAAAGTACAATATTATAAGCGTAGCAACTCTATAATCAAGTCCTAAAACTGTAAGTATGTCCATAAACTTAATCCTGTATAAAGCAGTTTTTCAACAAATTTACTTACAACTTTGCTTCGACTCTTATACATTTATATTCTGATTATTCAGTTCTGACACTATATAAGTATTCATGTCCGTTTGTCCTACTGTTTCAGTGCTTCGCTTTTATGGATGTTGTCATCCTTGTTTTTTAAAGAACAAAAAGTTATCTCACAATTCGTGTGTTAGATGATAGGTTAGTCTGTCGGTAACTTGTAATCTAGCAGCTATGCCCCAGAGTCCTCAAAGGGGGGTGATGGTCGACCCTACACTTTTAATTTTAGTTTTTAAAATTAAAATTTAAAACAACAGGGGTCGATTTTTATTGGGAAAGAATAGTTTCAAACCTGTTCTGGACTAATAAAAAGCTTCATTGTAAAAGAGAACAATATCGGTTTACCGCAATATCCTTCACTACAGACACTTTTTTTGTGAGGATTCCCTTTACCTACTCTCTTGGTCAGTCAGTCTGTTGGTAATGTTTTGAATGTTATTTTTATTTCTACATTTATTTTCTCCTCTATAGTATTTGTACATTTTTTGGGTTTTTATTTGAAAATTTTGTTGACCAATAACTTTACAAGTCCCCTTGTCCGTCTGTTGTTTTTATTAGGCAAAAAATTTGTATGACCACGAGCATCCACTCTATATAACTTCAGGGAGTAAGGGAGGGGACAATGGCCAATTAATTCGATTTAATAGTTTTGCTGAAAGAGAATGGAAACCAGATTTATCCAGAAAATTTGAAGAAAATTGTAAAGTGTTCATGGTAATCTAATTTAGAAAAAAATTAATCCTAAGAAAAAAAATTACATGAAAATTAGGTTACTAGTACATCACAATGAAGTAAACATTCTGTAATTAATAACTAGAAAATCGCCCTTAGAGCTTCTTTATCTCTTCTCCTATATTATTAACTTCCACCAAAATTCAAGAAAATACGAAGGATTTTTAAATTGTTTATTATACAAATATCACAGTAGAGTTTTTATAGATGAAATGACATTTTCTTGGGAAAAAAATATTTGTTAGAACCAGCCTAAATAAATATAAATTTTTGGTCTGCTACAAATTGTTGATTTTTGTCTGCCATGATCATAAAAAATTCAGCGGCAAATGTGCGCTAGTACCCAAAGTCCCCAAAATCTTGCTAAATCATTAACAAACACTCTGGGCAGGTACCCAAGGTTTGAGACGTCTAATAATTAAATATTCGATCCATTGTCCCCTTCTTTACTCCCGGATATAACTTACTTTATCCATTTACATATTATGCTTAATTTTTTCCTACATTTTTAGGAGCTTTTCTTTCTTGTCATTCTTGTTGTTATTTAATGATTTAGATTAATATTCAATTCAAGACATAAAATACTGTCAAAAGATTTGATTACGACAAAACTTTTAGAAAAAAGGTTTTCAACTAATCATGACTTATTATCAAATTTTTATGTTCGCGTACTTTGTGTGTTTATAAAAAATATACTAATTAATACCAAGGATAATTATTAGGTGATTGATTACATCAAATAGATTAGATTCAAATAGATAGTTGACAGCTTTTTTTTGTTATGTAAGGGTAAAGTCCTTTCGTGGCAACGCCCCTAAAGGGGCGATTCGTTGTATTTTCAAAATTTCTTTTGATAGGTTATTTTAGGTTAGGTTAGGTGTTATTGGCTTAGGTGATTGCTCTGCATGGGCTAGAAATAGGAGAAAAGCTTCTGTGAAAACGAAGAAACGCCCCTTAAGGGGCGAGCCACGAAAGGAACTATACCACCATACACTTCCAATTTTTGTTTAAAATAAGGAGTAAAAAATGGGGCGATTTCACATGGGAGGGTGGTGGTATCCTCCTCCCAAAATAAAATTGAATAATTACAAAACTTCCCTAGACTTTAGGGGGCTTCATTCTAAAGGGGCGATTTGTCGTATTTTCAAAATTTCTTTTGATAGGTTATTTTAGGTTAGGTTAGGTGTTATTGGCTTAGGTGATTGCTCCGCATGGGCTAGAAATAGGAGAAAAGCTACTGTGAAAACGAAGAAACGCCCCTTAAGGGGCGAGCCACGAAAGGGACTATACCCCCATACACTTCCAATTTTTGTTTAAAATAAGGAGTAAAAAATGGGGTGATTTTACATGGAAGGGTGGTGGTATCCTCCTCCCAAAATAAAATTGAATAATTATAAAACTTTCCTAGACTTTAGGGGGCTTCATTCTAAAGGAGAACCATGTCGGTCCAGTAGTTATTGAGATCTTAATCTTGGTGCCAATACAATCCACAGTCCAGTGTCACCTTCCTCCCTGACAGATTAGTCCAGTGTCACCTCCCTCCCTGACAGATTAGTCCAGTGTCACCACCCTCCCTGACAGATTAGTCCAGTGTCACCTCCCTCCCTGAAAGATTAGTCCTGTGCCACCTCCCTCCCTGACAGATTAGTCCAGTGTCACCTCCCTCCCTGAAAGATTAGTCCTGTGCCACCTCCCTCCCTGACAGATTAGTCCAGTGTCACCTCCCTCCCTGAAAGATTAGTCCTGTGCCACCTCCCTCCCTGACAGATTAGTCCAGTGTCACCTCCCTCCCTAAAAGATTAGTCCTGTGCCACCTCCCTCCCTGACAGATTAGGGTTATAAAAAGAGAATAATAACACATTTCTTCGCCTTGAAAATCTTAAAAATATACTTTTTCATTGTATTTTGAATGTCTAGTTTTCTAGTAGTAAATCTTTTTCTTGCCCTGTGTTAAAACCGTAGAGTAGCTACGCTGATGATAACAGTACTTTTTGATAAAGGTATATTGGTTTTTTTAGTTATTTGTAATGTAATTTTTTTCGGTCCGCAAATGAAAATATCGTTTCCGAGTATTTAAACAGCTAGGCAGATGATAATAATCTATTCACGTAAGTAATTTTTGTTTATTTTCATTTTACTTAGTACTGCTTTTGAGATGCGTATATATTTGACGAATATTATAAAAGGTCACAATTTATCCTTATATAAAAATAACAGGATCTGTGTCTATCTGTCTTTACCATGGGATTTCGCTAACCGTTGAATTGACATGGTTGACATTATTCTACTTTACAGTGTAGGTCCTGGAAAGGTTTATAGCTATTTTTAGGGAATGTACCACCATTTCGATAGAGAAATCCCCCCTAGGGGGCAGGGTTGTCTTGACCCCAACCCTTAAGTGCCCCTAGAGACCTCTAGGGGCGTAGTTGTTGATATAAAAACATAACAAAGTTTTTAGGATTTGATTCTTACCTGTATGGATGTAAGTCCAATAAGATCTCGTAAAAGGCAAGACTGATCATTAATTTTCAGGGAGGTAGTGGTCTGGGAAAGATGTGTTGAATAATTAAACTCCCCCCCCCCCTCCAAAAAAAATTATTTCTTTTTTAAAAAACAAAAATAAATGTGGACAGTGGTGGGAGATATACCCCCCACCTCTAGGTCATCCCTGGAAGGCAAAGACACTAGAAGTACAAAAATATCTTTTCATTCATTATAATGTTTCTTATTGAGAGGGAAATTTATTATCTGCCCATCCTTTTAGTGTTAGGAAGTAAGTAAAATAGAATTGACATTTGGAAACTATACTTCAGGTCAAAATAATAACTTTACTTTTTTATTTTTTTTTTGATTTTCAAATGCTAGTAAATTTATGAGAAGAAGGGCTTCTATATTTAATAAGATTATTTATGCCACGACGTTACATCTATAGAAAGAATAAGTTTTTTTCATCATCAAACTTTGAATATTTTTGTTCAATATTTCAAATTTTGGAGTGTTTTAATTATGAATTTTCTTTATTATTTTTAACAAACTATCAGGAATTTTCATTTTTTATTCTTTTTTTTTAATCAAATGATTCAATAAGAAATATATTTCTTTTATTTTTTATCCAAGTTTAGTTTGAATGGCAAACAGCCATTACAAAAATAAATACCCTAGGTTAGAAGAAAACAAATATTTTGTCATCCCTATTGTGTTTTACTCCATGGTAAATACTTTATTTTCTATTGTGTCAAACTATTGGATGTAGAATATATGTGGATATTATGACAGGGGGAAAAAAATTGTCGTCACTTTAGCTTGCTAACATGGAACTCATTTGTTGTTCAATTCGTTCATCCAGTAGGAGAGGAGGGGATGAGGAAAAGGGGGTAAATATATTTTTAGCCTGCTGCGCATATTATATTATTAGAGAACATGAAAATCTGGCGTAAGATCCACGTAATAATATATCCAATGTCAAACTGATAAAGATCAGTTTTTAGAAGCACAGCTACGCTCTTCAAAATCGTTTGGGGGGGGTAATCGCCCCTTTACATCCCCCCTTGGACGCCTATGGAGTAATCACCCCTTACCCCTCCCCCCCCCCTTGGACGTCCCTGGGTTAGCATGTTAATTCAGGGGCGTCCAAGCTTTTTATTTTGGGGGGGGTAAAAATTTTTTAGGGGGGGGGTAATTCGTGTTTGGGGGAGGTAAAATGGCGCGCGAAGCGCGCCGCAAATTTTTTTTACCCCCCCCAAAATTTTTACCCCGGGGGTAAAATTTGCTTGGGGGGGTAATTACCCCCCCTGAAATCTGTTGGCAGGGGTAAATTTAGTTTACCCCCCCCAAAATTTACCCCCGGGGTAAAATTTTTGAGGGGGGTAATTTAAATTTTATTAAATATATAGTATTAAAAATGCGCGCGAAGTGCGCAAAATTTTTTTTTATTAGAGATTTTTTATTTTGGGGGGGGTATTTACTCCCCCAAAATTGTTTGGGGGGGTAAATACCCCCTCCTAAATGGTTGGGGGTGCCTACGGCACCCCCAGGGTAGGGAAAAATTTTGAATGGGGGGGGGGGGGTAAAATGAAAAAAATTTTGGGGGTGCCGTAGGGACCCCCAAAATCGTTTGGGGGGGGTAATCACCCCATTACCCCCCCCCCCCTTGGACGCCTATGTGTTAATTATTTCTAATGTTTTTAAGCCTCTTCTATCATAAAGTTCATTGTAGGGCGGAGATTACCTATTTCCTTTGATTTTGAAATAAATCTCAGGTAAGAGGGGGGGGGGGGTTGTATTTCATTTCTTGACTTTGGGTTCGATTAGGTTATATTACGTACTCGGTAGCCATGCAGAATTAGGTCCCTCGTAGGGGTTCAGTGCATAGTAAAAATCTACAGAGGCGTGCGCAGGGTTTTACCAAAGGGTGCGCAAAGCAAACCCGTATATTTTGACACCCCCCTCAAACCAAAATAAGATAAGAATATATACAATTGACTATTTACAACCCTAATTATGTTCGAATAAAATTACCCCTTCCATATAATTATATTGTAAGATTTTTTGTCTGACTTTTTGCGAACAACTAAACCTAAACAAATTCTTCTTTTAGGAAGCTTCATATACTTCTCGGGAATAGTTAAAGCATTTCCGATACTAAACAATGATGACAATATCCATTTGTAGCGAAGCACAGATGTATAAAATCATTTTGAAGAAAAATAAGAAAAGTTAAACAAACGGACTGACAAAGATAGATATATAGTAGTTCTTCAAAACAAATTTCAGAATTTAATGTCGGGTATGGCTTCGAAATTGTTTCTCAGCCATACTGAAAAATCATGTGTAGCATAGTATTACAGACATAGATCAAAATCATAAGATTATTAACAGTTTTGTTAGCCTTAGCTTTAGAAAGGATGACGTTTTACTTTAGCCATACAGAAAGACAAATGGACGTGAATTATAGAAAATCCTTGTTCTTGAAAATTACTGATGAGACACGGAAGTTAGAATAATACATTGAAGAAAAAAACAAAGATATGATTTGTCAAAAATTTGAGTCATGTTAAAGGTATGAGATATCTAGATAGATTACATTTAGGTCACCTCTCCATGCACTATAAAAAAATCAAGCATAAAAAATATAAATCTACAAAATAGAAAGTAATAGTTATTTCTCGCATCGTATTATAAACAGCTTTCCGCGGATATAAATGTACAATTATAAGATTAAATTTTATGATTGTACATTTTTTATATTCGTAGAAAACTGAATATAATACGATGCTAGATATATTTTTTTCGTATGGATGTGAACCGGTTCTAATCCACCGGATATTAATTGGATTCGAATGAATACGAGAAATAGAAATATGTATGTATGTCAAAAAATACTAAAACGGCTGAATCGGTGGTTTCACAATTCTGTGGAAAATTTTGAATTTGTTCAAAGTAGGTTTAAGGCTATTTAGCCCCCAAGGAACAATCCTACATTTGATAAACAAATTTGTTGCGTATTATTTTTCGTTTTCCTATTCCCGGACATCTGTCTAACATACCATTCATATGTATGTAAATTGTATGTTTAAAATTTTTTTTGTCCAGCAATAAAAATATAAAAAAGTAAATTTTGAACAGGTCTAATAGATATAGACAGATTTTTTTCCAGCAATAAAAACATAAAAAAGTAAAATTTGAACAGGTCTAATAGATATAGACAGATAGGATAAATGTATAGTCCTGAAAATGTGACACAGTAACATGATTTAAAGCTCAGCTGGGGTAGATTCGAGATTGGACGATTGAAACAAATTTGACTAGCAGATTGTTTTGTGGAATAAATATCGAATAACAAGGATGATAAAATCAATGTCTACCAAAGCACAAAAATCCTGGATGTACAAACAGACAAAGTGAGTTATAGAGCAGTTATTCATAAAGAGAGAGAAAATGATATTTAAAAATATCACGAACCTTTTAAAAATTAAGTATCTTTGTCTTTTGAATCTTGACCGCCAATTTGCCCATTTGAACACGAATTTATCGCCCTAAATCATAGCATCTATCTTAAAGAGCAGCTAAGAAAAACCATAACTCCCGATAACGTTACGGACGGACGAACTGATGAAAAGTCAGACAAAGTAAATATACAATAATAAATTCTTTTAATGCTTCCTCTCTAAAATTAAATATTATTTTACTTGAAGTATTTAATTTTCCGAACATCTGTCTTTGTCCCCTTGAAATGGGCAACAGAAAAAAAATACCATTGAAATATTTGCCATTCTTTCACCCATTTCATTCTTTTCATCTTTGTTTGTATTCTTCCATGAGAATAAATAGAGGGATCTAAAGGGAAAAGATAATGGCTGATAAGTGGATGTACATCCCCAATGATCATACACAAAATGACCCATTCTGTAGATTATTATTAGTGATTGGAACGTTTGTCCAAACCCAACCAATCAAAATAATAGTCAATTTGTAGAGCTTCTCATTTTTTGGGGGATTTTGTTCTTTAATGACCCTAAAATAGTACTGAGCTTTTAAAAATTTTCATTTTGGTCCTAGAAAGGGCATTTTTGAGGGAAAAGGCAATCTCCTACATGATTAAAGAGGGAGAATGTGTAGAGTTTTAAATGTAAAAAAATTACCTAATTTGTAACTTTAAGGGGGGGGGGGGTAAAATGTATTATATATCTTTAAAAATTACACTATCTCCCCTTGGACGTCCTTGCATCTTAAAAATGAATGGAAGACTTAAATACTTTGAATCATTGAATACATATTTAAGATCTAATAAAATAAATCTTTTTTATTAGTTATATGTGGGGATTTAAATTATTTATATTTTTATTATTACTACTTTAATGCTTATATTTATATTACTTTATTATGAGAATTAAACCTGAAGATTATAACAAAACTATTTTATTCATTTAAACTTGATGGCCGCTTCCTTCTTTTATAGTAAACGCAGTGTCTGTAAAACTCGGATTGGCCAGTATGTCTGTCCTTCTAAGAATATAATAATGTTTATAAAATAAGGATATATTTTTAATACATTTTAGACAGTCAAAGCATCTTATTATATCCAGTTCTCGGAGCTAAAAACTTGTTTTAATCTTATAATTGTACATTTTATATCCGCAGAAAGCTGTTTATGATATGATGCGAGAAATAACTATTCATTGATTTTTCAAAAGGTGATTAATATATTAGTTGGATATAATTTACAAATATTCGTATCGAGTTTGGTACATCAATATCATATTATATACACTATACTTCTGGATATAAATGTTCTAGTTAAATTTACATTGTGCTTCTTTTTCAGGGATCTTTATTCTTTAGGGATATAGTACAGATGATAAATTGATGTACATTCTCAAAATTAACAAAATTACCCATTATGTAATTGGAATTAACGGAACCAACTAAACAAAAATTAATAAAAATGCCATTTTTTTTATGAAAACGAATAAGGTACCGTAACTATAAAACTGTGTGGGTAACAGTAAAATTTACAGTCCAATGTCCCATCCCTCCCTCCTGGTGCTTTTTCCCTACTTGAATTTGAAAGTTGTGACCCTAAAAGTAACCACTTTGAAAATAAAAGTGACCATCTACCAGTGTTTCTACACTTCTGACTAAAATAAATAATTGCTATTTTATTTCACATTATATTAATAAATAATTAGAAGGAAATCTTCATAAAACAAATAAAGCCGTCTATCTTTAATAGCAGCCGATAAAATTACATTTAACTCACAGCGTTACGGCCTGACAATGTGAATTATATAGAGTAGCTTTGCTACTGAAAAATCTGCGATATTGTAGACACGTCGGCTATTTGACAATGAACAAGGTCACACATGGAATTTAGATATATATAGTTTTTAAGTAAAAAACTTACACCCTCCCCCCCCCCACCCCCCCCCCCTTTTATCCTAAACTTACCAGACGTATAAGGGGCTGTGATTCAGCAAATTAATTCCATTCGAAATTGCAAAAAATGGATATATTTGTGACGTAATGTTAAACTTGTTGTTTTGTATATAGGGAAGTGGGTAAGAAGAGGGGGGGGGGGGAGATGGAAATTTTTGGGTAATTCTCACTTAGAATTGATTGTCAGAATCCTGGTCCCTTATTCCTGACCAGATGCGAATTGAGAGAATTTTTATATGTTTTAGCCTTGTTGTTCTAATTCTGTGTTTTCCCTCAAAGTGGCTTGTTGAGCACAGAAAAGCCTCACAGGGTTAAGCCAGGGGTCTTGCATTTGTAAAATTTATACCCACTTCCCGTACTTTCAAATTATTTTTAAAAAGATGGTATGGGGGTTAGTGCTCGATAAGCCCTTAGAGGGGAAGCAAACTTACTCCAAAATTTGTTATCCATTTACAATACCTGCCTAAATTTAATCTATAATTTAAATTCTCGTATTCATTCGAATACGGTGGATAAGGACCGGTTCTCATCAATACGAAAAAACTATGTCTAGCATCGTATTATATCCAGCTTTCTACGAATATAAAAATGTACAATCATAATATTCGGCACCTCTGGGCTAAAAAAAATTGGTTTTAATTTTATAATTGTACATTCTATGTCCGCAGAAACTGTTTAGAATACGATGCGAGAAATTTGGTTTGTTTATGATAATTTCGTTATAACTAGCAGAAACGCCCCTAGCATCTAGGAGATCTGCATTTAAAGGGGCAATAACAAGGTTAGAATAATATCTTAAAACCATCCATTGACTTCAATCCTTATACTTAAGTAACAGGATGTCTATGTGTTTGTGTGTCTGTGTGTTTGTACCAAAGAATCTCGCTAACCGCTGAACCGATCGGGTTCTCCTTAACAGGGTAGCTTCTCATAGGTCCCGGGAAGGTTTATAGCTATTTTGGGGAAGTGTACCACCACCCTCCCACGAGAAATCGCCCCTAGAAAAAAATAAATTGGGCTATAAAATTCGACTCTCCTCTCCTCTCGTGCCCCTAGAGGCCTTTAGGGCCGGGGCGTAGCCGCTAGTATGAAAATAAATTAACCAAAAACCATCACTGGACCTATATGAAAACAGAGAACCCAAATAGTTCAGTAGTTATTGAGATCTTAAGCTTAAAAACTTAATTCTTCATGGAATAGGATATGCCACTGTTCTATATGTTATTAGCTTAAGCGTTTCGCATATATTTAAGTGTCTTGTTAGAATATTCTATTTTTCTTATCAGTAGCTTGAATCTAAAGTAGAACGGGTACATTTAGAAATAGATTGAAAGATCATAGTCCATCAGATGACCCAATTTTGTACAGTACATAAATAGATTTATTATTACTTGGATCTTACACCAGATTATCATATCCTTATAATAAAGTAACAGGATGTCTATTTGTGTGTACCGAAGCATCTCGCTAACCGCTGAACTGATCGGGCTCTCCTTAACAAGGTAGCTTCTCATAGGTCCCGGAAAGGTTTATAACTATTTTGGGTTAGGGTACCACCACCCTCCCAAGAGAAAATGGGATTGATTAATCTTTAAAACTATTTTAGTCTCTTGAAAAATTTAACCTCAATAATTAATTTATAGTTATTGTACTAAAAACAGCTACTTTAAACTGAGAGTAGCTGTGTTACTGTTTAGTGCCCTAGGAAAATGGGGATAGAAGTCACAGCTTTTAGCATACCTATTCTTTTGACGTCATAGTAGAGGGAAAGAGAAAGGAAGGACGTAAAGGAACCCCCTAGAAATGATAAGGGATATAGGGTATTTCCTGACGTCATATAGAATAGGTAGGCCAAAAGCAGTGACACCTATCCCCATTTTGCTAGGGCACTATAGACAGCTACCAGCCTATAAAAAAAAACGAAATTAATTCGAAAACATAACGAACCTTATACGTATTTTCAGTTGACGTTTTAGGGCAACACATGGCATAATTGATGACCTCCAGTTGCCCCCCAAATATTATTTTAGATTTATTTCGCTTGTTGGTTATACCTCATACCTGGTACTCTCTAATGTTTTGCTGAGCTACGCTGTATATTGATGTTATCACCCTTGTAAGTGAGTTACTTAAAAACAACGAGGTATGTAACGTGTTTTGTATTTAACATTTGTTTTTATATCTAATCTAACCAGGGAGGGAGGAGACATTGGACTGTAACTTACACTAGTACCCAAAGTTTTATAATCATGTTTTCTAATTAGTTGGCTCAAAAACTTTTGGGTACTTTTATAAAATATTAAAATTTTAATTTATTAAGTCTAAACGTTTCAAACTACAGTAGGGGTAATTATGTTTTCTTAATAGGGTATTAATAAACATTGTCTTATCCCTTAAGACCCCTGAATGTATTTGTTTAATTGGAGTAAAGAGAGTTGAACAAATAAACCAAAATTGTAAATGCTAAAAAAGGATGCTAGTAAAAGTGGCGGCACATATTATGGCGTCAAAAAAATTAACTAATAAGAGGCAACTATACACTGTAATTGATCAATGGTAAAATTTTTAGTGGCCTCTCATTGGTTATTTTTTTTGACGTCATAATCTGTGCCGCCACTTTTACTAGCTTCCTAAAAAAGTATAATAAGATCCAGGGTTTCGACAGGGGGGGATACATATTACACACCTCCCTAGGTGTCAACCCTCTTCTACACATTCTCAAGAATCCCAAAAGCGTCTTTTGACTAGTAAATTGAAGCTTAAAGCGCACAATTTTTTTACATCCCATCTTAAATTGAAGGGACTTGTTTAACTATAAGATTGCAGGTTTGTTAATATAATAATAGTTATTTCGTATCACAAACAGCTTTCTGCGGATATAAAATGTACAATTATAAGATTACAAGCATAAAACAGTTTTTTTAGCCCCGAGATGCCTTATGAAATATGAATGTACATTTTTATATTCGTAGAAAACTCGAATTAATAGATGCTGTATATAATTTTTTCGTATGGAGGAGAACCGGTTCTAATCCACCGGATATTAATCAGTTTCGAATGAATACGAGAAATAAAATTCCATTTGAAGAAGATTATTTTATAATTTATTTATAAAAAATTCAGCATTATTACAATAAAGTGCTAGTTAGGACAATAAGATTTTTAGTAGTTTCAATTATCATTTGCTATGATTTCATAAATTTGCAAAATAGTTTGCAAAAATATATTAATTAAACATATAAACGATATTTTAAATAATTTAGTTCGTTAGAATGAGCTTTAAAAACACAAAATATAAATATAATGGCATTAGTTTTGGCAAATCAATTTACAATAATAAAATGATTACAAATTAATTATTTACTAAGTATATTTGCGATTACTTTTATTTATTACTTCCAATTTTTAACATGTACAAAACGGCCTGCTCAATTGCTTCAAGATCCATGTCAGATCTATATAGGAAATAAATGTCTATAAACGAGCTCAAGTTTTCCAAGGAATATATGATTAAAACTCATAGTGCTCCAATAATCCATAATAAACTCTCATTGCCCAGAACGATAAGACCCATTATTTTACTTTATTAAAAATAAATTCATTTTTTTCATTTCATGTTGCTATTTACCTTATATTGATGTATTTAATTTCTAATCATAAAAAAGAAAATTTAAATTTATAATATGATAAATTTAAGAAAACTATGTTTTAAAAGAATTCGATTGTGGCGACATTTTGTGTGTTCAAATATTAAACTAAAATTGTAATCATCATCATTAACCCTTTGGTGATGGTAATGTAAAGAAAAAAATATAATTTAAAAAAATCTTTTAAAAATCATTTAAATTATTAAATATTTACTTTCTTTTAGATAGTAATGCCGGGTGAGGAAAATAGATTTATTGAGAAATAGATATGCATATAGAAAACTAGCCAATAGGGAGATAATTATATCGAGCCAACTCTAGTTATATATAAAACAAGCTATAAATAAAAATTGATAACTGCAATTCGTATAAATAAAATTGGCGTTCGCAAATTACAAATTAATATTGGATAAATGATAGACTTATCGCCTATTGTTCTACCCCTAACCCTAAAGGGTCAATGTACCCCCAATGATAATGAACTATTACCCAACAAAATTTTGTAAGCAAATGAATGTCAGAACATATTTATGAATTTAAGTAGTTTAATAGTTATTTCTCGCATCGTATTATAAACAGCTTTCCGCGGATATAGAATGTACAATTATGAGATTAAAACAATTTTTTTAAGCCCCGAGGTGCCGAAGGCACTTGCTAAAAAACCTGGTTTTAATCTTATGATTGTACATTTTTATATTCGTAGAAAGCTGGATATAATACGATGCTAGACATAGTTTTTTCGTATGGATGAGAACCGGTTCCTATCCACCGGATTCAAATGAATACGAGAAATAAAATTCTCATTTCATTGTCCCCTTTCCTTTCTGCATTTAAATGCCAACCCAACCACCAACCCGACTAAGGTTCGCTTAAGATCTAATGTTAAATTTTATTACGCAACATTCTAAATCAATACATTAATAGCGTTCCATTCTGAGACCAATATTTTCAAATGGATCTGTGTATCTTTCATCGGCTTTGTAGGGCAGCTTGCGAGATCCCTTCTGACGTCTGAAATTAATTAGTAGAATTAACAAGAATGTAAATAACAATAAACAAGGATGATAACACCCATAAAAGCGAAGCTCTGAAACGGTATGACATACGAACATTAAGTCTTGCAGAGTGTCAGAACTGTATAAACAAAATTTGAATATATAAGTTTTGACAAAATTATGCGTAAATTTGCAAAACTTCTTAGATACAGAATTCTGTTTAAGGACATACTGATATTTTTAGGATTTGATTATAGAGATGCTTCGCTCAAAATATTGTACCTTATTGTAATAGGAATCAGTAATCCAAAAATCAGATCAATTGGATGATTTTATCACAAAAAACTGTTGTTAAAAAAGTAAAAAAATCATCATATTTAAAATGGACGTACGGACATTCTGGTAACGATTATAGAGTTGCTACGCCTTCTAAATCGTTCCTAACTACTACAGGAATCACCATGCAAAGTTTGAAATCGATAGGACAATTCTAACATGCCTAAACTAACGAAAAAAGCTATCCGTTACGGACTGACGGACGGACAGACAACCCTGAAACAACCCTTTGATTTTTAAGTTAAACATTAATAATCTAACTATTTATGAGTTGAGTCTGTTTATAGGCCAATGCATTTTCCTACTAACTGACTAAAAGAAAAGCCTTCATGTAATACTTGTATAGAATTTTTGATGACACTCTTACACATGTTGAACATTTACATCCACCTTATTTTTGAAAAAAATTGAAAATAAGGAAGTGAGTGGGTTAGTTTTTCGTTTGGTTTGTTTTTAATTTAGGCCAGGTTAGGTTAGAATTGGTACTGGGCAGCGACGCATAGTTAGGGAACCGCAGGTATAGGCCCCCCACCGCAATGGTTAAAATTTATTAACAAAAAGTAGGAAGAGGGGGGGGGGGGGGGGATGAGATATCGGTGCTCCACAGGCACTTTGAGCGAAATAATATATTTGCTGATAAAAGTACCTGTAAGGTGAGACATAGTTTTCAGCGGTCACTTTCCTACTTCTGGATCCACTCGCTCCTGTGGTAGATTCTAAACATGGAATATAGAAAGGGAGGGAGGTAACATTGGACTTTAGATTACATTGATAACCAAAGTTTTATAACCAATTTATATGGCTTACAAATTTTGGGGAAATTTTGTTGTATTTTAATTGGTTGGTTACATACTAGAAATGTCTTAACTTTTCAACTATTATTTTTCAGGTTTAATTTGATTTATAATCTTGGGAGGTGTTCAGTAGGGCGGGTTCATATCGGAATTAGACAAAGAGGGGATATGCAACAGATAGAATTAACCTTTAAAACATTTCTGACCGAAAAAGAATTTTAAAAAATTGAGTTTTAGAACACGACCACTAAAAAATATATTTGATTACTTATTAATATGCAAAGACCACATTTAAAATTTTTTTGAATCAGAACTATGGCTTCATGGTGCTCCCTGGAAAGGCCTTGAGGAGCTGAATCAGGAACTTTTGTCCGTTTCAAAATATCTTGTTCCTAGCCTTAGAAATCATGAAAAAACCACATTTTTTAAAGGTTTATTGAGAATTGTCCAATTTGTAGAGGTTTTTTAGATTTTCTTAGGCTAGGAACGAGATTTTTTGAAACGGTCAAAAGTTCCAGATTCTACTCCTCAATGCCTCACCTGGGAGCACCATGAAGCCATAGTTCTGATTCAATAAATTTTTGACTCCTATTTCGAATAGCTATACAATTGAATGTCTGGTCGTCAGCGGTTTTAAGACTTAGGATAAATTTTAAATCATCCAGAGGTGTATTATACTCATACAAATCATTTGCAGATCTCCGCTTTGGCCAAAATCGACCCACCCTAGTGTTCAGTTCATCTTTATCGTCCATTGCCTTATCCTTTTAGATCCCTGAATATTCATACATAGAAATACATGGATTGGACGATGAAAGATAATTTAATCATCCCCTAACTACTATATCTATCTATCCATGTACCTGCTATGGAGCTCCTCCTATTACTTGCAACACTATCATAGCTTGTGAATTTATCAGCTGATCTCGAATGTTTACGGGGCCTAAAATAATTCAAATTAGTTTTTGTGTAATTTTTTTTCTTTATTAGTTTCTTTATAAGTAACCAGAGAAGGAGGAGACGTATATTGGACTGTAAATGACACTGTTGCCCAAAGGTTTATAACATTGTTATCTGATTCGTTGAATTTAAAAATATGGGTACTTTTATTGAGCTTTGATTGGTTGATTCCAAACAAACATCATTAATCTTAATCTACAGAAGGGTTATTTAGATAATCATCTATTGGGATTTATTTATGTATCTTGATAATAATATCTTCCTAAATTTTTACATAAGTGCATTGACATACGTTTGGTGAATAATGTCAATTACACTTGCGTGTTTATTTAGTGTCAGACATGGCCACCTAATCTAATGACTCGACTTACACCATTTTAACTTCTTAAAGATGCTGTGAGTATTGGTGCAAAAAATGGGGACATGATTCCAGTGACGTCATATTTTTCTTTCCCGAAAAAGGGAAGGGGGGAAGAAAATCTCTTCAAAAGAGATGGGAAAAACCCCCTTTTCTCCCATCTCTTTTTTTCTTCCCCCCTTCCCTTTTTCGGGAAAGAAAAATACGACGTCACTGGAATCATGTCCCCATTTTTTGCACCAATACTCACAGCATCCTTCTTGAATAATTTTTAACAATTTTTCCTTGTTTTCAAATTTAATGAATAAAATCTTATACCTGGAAACCTTAGAATGTTTCTTTTTATCTCCAGAAGTAAAACTGTTATGTCTGTATAACCTAAAATAAGAGATATTTTAAGTCCTTTGTAATCTCGAGAAACAAGGATTGCAACAACCATAAGAACGAAACATAAAATTCGGAGGGGGACAAAGTGTCTCAAAATCACCTATGTGACGTCATAAAAATGAGTGAGATAAGAGGAAGAGTAGGATAGAAAACCTCTAAAAAAGATGGTTAATTACTCATTTTTATGGCTGACTTTTCAGACACCTTGTCCCCCTCCTAAAATTCTGAACAGACTGACAGAGTAAGTCATATATTTTATTAGTAGCGAAGCTACTCTACAGTTAACTTTGTTTAACTGTCCGACCGTAGCGCTACAGGGGAGAAATGTGATTTTTTATGGCTTCTATGAAAGATTACCTGTAAAAATAAAACATGTCTTGTATATGTTGATTAACCGACAAACCGACGGACAAATAAATATATAGAAATGGTACTCATGTACAGACTGGCCAAATGACAGCCAAAACAAACAAAGAGTTTAAATATTTTTGCTAAATTTAATTTCTTAAAAGTTAAAAGTAATCTAGACAAAATTTCATGAATGCTTTGTAGAAGGAAAAACTTTAAAAGAATTTCATCTTTTTTCTAAAAAGTTAATATGTTGCATTTTACTGAGTTCTTAAAAATTCAATTAATACAAATTTCTATTTATTTTGTAGTTACATAAAAGTAACATTTATTAGCGAAGCTACTCTAAATAAAGCCGGATAATATTGCTACATTAAACTAGAATTGATTGATTGATTGGTGGAAGATAGTTTGATCCCATAATAATATAGGCGGAGTTACTATAGACTAACCTTGATTGATTGATTGGTGGTGGATTGTTTTACTTACTACTTGCGCTTCTTACATAGGCGAAGTTACAATAGACTAACCTTGATTGATTGATTGGTGGGAGATAGTTTGACCCACTATAACCACTCATAATATAGGTGGAGTTACAATAGACTAACCTTGATTGATTGATTGGTGGTAGATAGTTTGACCCACTTTTACCACTAATAATATAGGCGGAGTTACAATAGATTAAATTTGATTGATTGATTGGTGGCAGATAGTTTGACCAACTACTACCACTAATAATATAGGCGGAGTTACAATAGACTAACCTTGATTTATTGATTGGTGGCATCTATTTAGTTTAACCCACTACTAATAATATAGACAGAGTTACATTAGACTAACCTTGATTGATTGATTGGTGGTAGATAGTTTGACCCACTATAACCACTAATAATAGAGGCGGAGTTACAATATGCTAACCTTGATTGATTGATTGGTGGCAGATAGTTTGATCCACTATTACCACTAATAATATAGACGGAGTTACAATAGACTAACCTTGATTGATTGATTGGTGCTAGATAGTGTGACCCACTATCACTTATAATATAGGCAGAGTTCCAATAGACTAACCTTGATTAATTGATCGGTGGCATCTATTTAGTTTAACCCACTACTAATAATATAGACAGAGTGACAATAGACAAACCTTGATTGATTGATTGGTGCTAGATAGTTTGACCCACTACTACTACCACTAATGATATAGGCGGAGTTACAATAGACTAACATTGATTGATTGATTGGTGGCATCTATTTAGTTTAACCCACTACTAATAATATAGACAGAGTTACAATAGACAAATCTTGATTGATTGATTGGTGCTAGATATTTTGATCCAATATAACCACCAATAATACAGACGGAGTTACAATAGACTAACCTTGATTGATTAATTAGTGGTGGATTGTTTTACTTACTACTTGCGCTTCTTACATAGGCGGAGTTAAAGTAGACTAACCTTGATTGATTGATCACAGGTCTCCTTAGCAAAACCTTAGATTAAAAAAAATCTCCAAAGAAACGGACAACAGGGCCTTCAAATAGGGTACAGTGGTGGTCAGAATCCGTTAGAGATTAAATCTTAGCTGCTCCTTCTTGCCAGATATTGCAATTTGAAGTTTTGTGGTAAAAATGCCTAAAATTACCAGAATTCCAAGGATATATGATTAAAAAAATACCTTAATTCATCAAATAAAAAGGGTGAGTTTAACATTTAAGGAGTTTATATATCCCTTCATATGTAAACTAAACACTATATCCACATTTAGAACAATTTTTACTACTATAAGTGATGTTTTTAACTTCAAGTGTAATAAATAAGGTACTATAAGAGGTTTGCACAATTTACAACATAATCCTAAAGGCTGTTACCCTGGAACCAGTAGAAAAAACATTAGTTCAAGTTTACATATGGCCCAAGTTACTTTTAGTAATTCTGCCCCCCTCCCCCCAATATTCTCACAACCTACAAACATTAGGGTGGAGGGGGGGGGGGGGAGCATAGTAATACTATTATGTGTTTCTAAAAAACTAATGGAAGTATAGTAGGAAAAATTTTTCTATAAGGTTTTTAGGCAAAATTTTGTAGAAATTATGTTGGCCTTCTTCTCTCCCCCTTGTCCTGACATAATTGGGGGGGGGGGGTGGCAGAAGATCATTCCAATGTGTTTTAAGAAACTATTAGAGATATATAGGCTTTTGGATTTGTATTGTTTTGGGACTCAAAGCACTTTTACATATATTGCTGACCTATTCCCCTCCCCTCATAAATCAAAAACACAGTGGGATCTTTTGAAAAAAATCGGGACATCCAAAAAATTTAAAATCGACTTTTATATATCCTAGGAATTAATAATGGCTGTAAGTAGACAGCTAGAAAAGAAATTTTTAAAAAATATTCATTTTTGGCGGATTTATGCCATTTTTAAAAAAGGTAGTGAAAAATTTCTTTTCAGTTTTGATGATTTTCCAGATTTTTTTACACAATTTTTTCAAAGCAACATAAAATACATTTATGTTCATCTTATGAAAATAATTTTTGATTGAGGTACTTTTCAGATACCTGTACCAATGTCTAATTAAAGAAAAATTTTAAAAAAATATTTTTTTGGTGGTGTAAATTGACATTTTGTGAGAAAATTTCACCAAAAATATTAAGATTTTTAACCCCAAAAAATCAGTTTTCTCCATTTTACACAAAAACGGACAGGAGGCCCCGGGTTTTGCAATAATAATATCAATATACAACATGTATTGTGTATTAAACAGTTTTCACAACCTGGGGCCTCTTGTCCGTTTTTGAGTAATTGAGCATTTTACATTGCATGGTTTGAACAATTTTGTTCTTGTTAATTTCAAATTTTCCCTCGTTAGAGGGGGAAGGAGTCATTTTAGAGCCCAAAGTCATCTCTGCAATGTTTTCAAACTTTTTGAGGCGGAACTTTCTTTACTTCTGCATTATTTGCCTCCGGCCAACCGTTACGCCGTTATTTGCCGCCGTTGGCGAGATTTTTAACGATTTTTGCCATTCTTGCGGTTTTAATGTACATTAAAGGGTTAAAGAAGTCGTCTAATAAAGATGACTTATAAATACTTTTATTTTAGCAATTAAATTTGCTAAATTTCATGTGTTCTAAAAAAATTTGTATTTCTAACTGGTTTTGGTCCAGCAGAAATTCAAATTTGCGAATTAATTATAATATTGCAAAAACATTATATACGCATCAGAGAGAGAGAGAGAAATATACATTTGAGAGAGAATATAATATTAGTAATTATGTTTATATTCTTATACAAACTTTAAATGAAGATAGCTAGACTTAGAATAAAGGTATTAACACAAAATCAAAAGTGTTTTGAAAATTATGTTATTGTTGTTTATATCTGTAAAAAAAAACATTTGAAAACATGCCTTATAAGTGTCCTATTTTACTTATACTGGACCTACCTAAAAATGCCGGGACTCGAACTGGGTGCACCTGACGCTATATTCATGTTCACAAACATTGTTTGCATTGAAGAAATATTTACATAGACGTTGATTTTGTTAAAATATTCCTATCCTAACTAAAGTTATGAAGTTTTATAGATTTTTTAAAAATAGGGTAGCTTCGCTCCTCCAAAACAGCAAGACGTACATACCAAATGCACATTAGAAGTTAACAGGAGCAAAATTTATGTTATTTTTGAGTTAAAGCAAAAGAAATTACATCATTTCGTCAAATACAAGCTTTTTTATTGATGTTTACTTTTGTCTACCCTTAATGTCCCGTTTTTTGGCAAAAGATCCCACTGTGAAAAACATAACATTTTGTAAAGAGAGAAAGAGGGGGGGGGGCATTGCAGTTGAAAAGGTACTACTATGGTGTGCTACTAAGAAACCACTAGAACTATAGCAGCAAAGCAAACCTTTGAGATATGCTTTGGTAGGTCAAAAGTAATTTTTATAAATTTTGCTGAAACCTCCCTCCAAGCCCCCTTTCCCTTCCTATTTCTTTACAATCTCCCCCCCCCCCCTCCCTCCAATTAAGTAATAGAAGGGAGTATAGCAATACCCTTGTGATTTACTTTGAGATTACTCAAGATATAGAGGGCTTTTAGATTTAAACTTTAGTAGGTCCATAATTACTTCATACTTGCACAAATATTGCTGACCTTTCCCCAACCTCAACCAACCCCATCCAGAAAAATTATATTGCTTGCTGCTCAATTTCCTCCACCCCCATAAAAAAGTATTAAAATATTGCTTGCCCTCCCCCTCCCTCTCAAGCTACCCTCCATACAACCTCACCACCTGTGTTTTACTCAGGAACCACTATAGCAATAAGGAGCAAACTTTGGAATAAAGCTTTTAGATTTCCAAATTGCTTACCCTTAAAGGACGCCTGCAAGAAATAACACGATTTAACTGCTGAAAGACTGCCACAAAAAGACCCAATACCCCAAATTATAAGCCTTCAGCTTCAATAACAAAAAAGTTCTAGGCATTTTAAAATAGCATTTTATGTACAATGGACTTTTTGAAAGATTTCCAATGCTCATAAAAGAAGAAACAATATTAAATTACGTTGCCTAGACATAAAATTATAACCTTATCTTTGTCAGAAAATTCGATTTAAATTGCATTTTTAAACGAAAATCATAGCGGAAACAAAGGGGTAAACTAATACAAGCTTAGCTGTGATTGGTTGTTAAGCTGATTCAGCCTTCTGATTGGCTACAGTACATTCGGTACAACGCAAGTAAAACTTAATTTTTTTTAATGATTTTGACTATAAAAATGGGTATTTTTATTGTAAAAATATAATTAGTTACTGGAAACCTAAATTTATGACAAAAATAAACTTTTATAATTTTGTTTCTAGGCCACGTAGTTTAATTTTAAAGTTTTCAACATGAGCATTGCAATTCTTTCAAAATTTCCATTGTACATAAAATGTCATTTTAAAATGCCTAGAACTTTTTTGTTATAGAAGCTGAAGCCTTCAAATTTGGGGTATTTGGTCTACTTGTGGCAGTCTTTCAGCAGTAAAAGCGTGGTATTTCTTGCAGGCTTCCTTTAATATGAATTACCTATTCAATGTTTGGGGATGGAGCAATGGGTTGACAATATTTCTTTTATTAGTCTAATAGGATAGAGGAGATTATACAGCAAAATAATTGTACTAAATTGTTGTAGTTGGAATACTAGATATTTATAAAAGTAAATATGGGCCTACATGAGATAAAATATTAATCCTGAATATCTCCACAGGTTTCTGAATAATATGAAATATTATTTACCTATGCCACTTGCCACTATTTCCAACAGATGGAGGGGGGGGGGGGAGGAATTCAGCAATATTTGTAAAAGTAACTAATATCCTAAAAAAGCTTAAATCCAAAGTTTGCTTAATATAATTCAGTTATTTCAAAGTAACACAAGAGTATTTTCCACATCCACTGCCCCCCTCCTAATAATTTGTGGTCTAAGAAGGGGGGAGGGTTTGGTTGCAGCAATATTTGTAAGAGATTTTGATGCCTACTAAAGTTAAAGTACTAAAGCTAAATAACTCTTCTGGATCTTAACCCCCTTCCAATTAGATTTCATTAAGAGGGGGGGGGGGGGGTAGTCAACAATATTTCCAGAAGCTTTGGGCCTAAGAATCTTACATATAATTTTTTCTCACAATACTTCAAATTGTTTTGAGTAAAACATAATACTATTTCTTGTATTCATTCAAATTCAGTGGATAGGAACCGATTCTCATCCATACAAAAAAAACTATGTCTAGTATTATATCCAGCTTTCTATGAATATAAAAATGTACAATCATAAGATTAAAACCAGTTTTTTTAGCCCGTGCCTTCGGCACCTAGTGGCTAAAAAAATGGTTTCAATCTTATAATTGTACATTCTATATCTGCCAAAAGCTGTTTACAATATGATGCGAGAAATAACTATACTTTGCCCAACCCCTTCCCTATAAAATTTATGGGTAGCAAGGGGGGGTTGAAGGGGGGGGGGATGAGAGTATTTTAAAAATTAATTTTAGCTATATGTAAACTTGAACTGAGGTATTCTCTACTGCTTACAGGGTAACAGCCTCTAGCTTAAAGTTGTAAACTTGACAATGTACCTTTTTCATTAAATAATTTCTTTAAAGTATTAAAATTTTCTAAATGGGGAGGGACTGTGTAGCTTACATATGCAGAGACATATAAAATCCTCAAATGTTAAACTCACCCTTTTTATTTGATGAATTAAGGTGTTTTTTTTATGCATATATCCTTGGAATTCTTGTAATTTTAAGCATTTTTACCACTAAACTTCAAATTGCAATATCTAGCAAGAAGGAGCAGCTAAGATTTAATATCCAACGGATTCTGACCACCACAGTACCCTGTTTGAAGGCCCTGTTGTCCGTTTCTTTGGAGATTTTTTTTAATCTAAGGTTTTGTTAAGGAGACCTGTGTGATTGGTGGCAGATAGTTTGACGCACTACTTCCGCTTCTTACATAGGCGGAGTTAAAGTAGACTAACCATAAATGATTGATTTTTGGTGGACAATTTTTCTTACTACTTCCACTGATAATAATAGACGGAGTTACAATAGACTAACCTTGATTGATTGATTGGTGGTAGATAGTTTGACCCACTACTTCCACTTCTTACATAGGCGGAGTCACTTAAAAGGAAACTAGCATTATTTTTCTAAATTGAATAAATATCTAGAAAATGACCAATAGAGCAATCATACTTCTATGTAATTCTACATATCTCACTATTACCAAGATTTTTCCAGCCATTAAAATAAAAGGAAAAAGTTTTCAATCTCTCTGTTGCCTTCAACCACTTTTATATTTCTATGCACGCAATATTACAAAAATATTTTAATATTCAATTAATGATGACAATGAAAATCTGTAATTTAAACTTTCTAACTACTAAAAGTGTGTCATTTACAGTATACGGCAGTTACGCAATTTTGCAACAAATCTATTTGCAATTTTGTAAATTAATGATCTGCTAATTAAGTTCTGATACACTACCAGAATACATTCATCCATTCATGCACGAATTAAAAACATTACATTCTAGATCTAATGAAAATTATTCAGCATCCATATGTACAATTATATAAAAAAAACATACCTTTTTTTAAAATTAGACATTTAAGTCAACTTTTTAGTAGCAAAGGTACTCTATAATCCACATTGTCCATCCGTCCGTCTATGACACTATGGGTGATATGTCATTTTCTCGGTTGCTCTTCAAGATAGAGAGCTGATTTTTTTATAAGCAGATTTCCTATGGCAATAAGAACGAAGTATTTACTATACTTGATCCGTTGGTTTCACATAATTACAAACATTCAAAATTTATAAAAATGAATTTCTAGTTTATGATTAATTACATTGCCCGCTTGTTCCAACAATGATTTTTTAGCTACTTATGTATATTGTCATTTTCATCGCATCATAGCTGCCCTGCAAATATCTGTGCATGTGGTTCGTTTAATGCAATATAGGACAAAATTACATATATTTTACTGGTTGTTTAAAAAAAAATTAATTAAATATATAGACATGCATTGTATTTTACTATAAACTTCCAAACTACCGCCATTACTAGTAAAAGTTTAAACGCTGAAGGAATTTAAATTTTCATCCAATACAAAACGATTAAGTAGTCATTACACCTATCCATACCATAAACAAGGATGACAATATAGTAGCAAACAGAGTAGCATGATCGACCGACTAACTGACCAAGAAAGTTGAATACTGGATATTAATCTTAGGAAATGGGCATATGTATAACAAAAATTATCAGTCTATCTTTAATAGTAACGGAGATAATTACGGCCAGACGGACAGATAAAATTAATAATATAGTAGCTTAGCTAAAAAAATGTAAATACTCAAACATCAATATTATAATAAAGATAAACATAAATTCAAATTATACTATATTTTTAAAAATTCATTCAGTATAATTTAACAAACCTGAAATCTTATGCTAGGTGACAAATAAAATAACTTACATTGAAAATATATTAAATATGTTATTAACAAAATCATAGAAAATCATTTTTTAATTAAGGGTATGCACTGGCAGCCGCATTTTAACCGCATTTTTGCAAGTTAAAAGCGGTTGCCAACCCCATTTTTTAATATTCTAAAAAGTACACGAAGATATAATAAATTCAACCAAAAAAATCTTACACAGAAAATATATTTTACATTTTTCTAGCAGAAAGCAGAAATTTCTAGTTTTTAAAAGTAAATTATACATTTGAAAAGTATGTACATTTTCTTATTAGTTTTTAGAAAGATTACTTTTTTTTCGAAATATTTCTATGATTAAAAAATACTTTTCCTTCTAGTAGCATTTCATTTTTTTCCTGAATCTAATATACATATTATTACTTATACTAAAGTAACAGGATGTTTGTCTGTTTGTTTGTCTGTGTGTCTGTACCGAAGGATCTCGCTAACCACTAACCCGATCGGTTCACCTTAACAGGGTAGATTCTCATGGGTTCTGGGAATGTTTATAACTATTTTGGGGGAGGGTACAACCACCCTCCCAAGAGAAATGACAAAAAATTCGAAAATTTTAAAAATTTATGGGAGACTTCAACGTAACATAATGAGGTATCGTAACATATTAAAGTAACGCAGAAACTTTAACAAAAAAAAAACATCCAAAGTGCCACTAGAGTGCTTAAGTGCTTTTTGCATATTGCTTTACTCTAATATCCAAAATAATCTTCAGATTGAAATGAAAATACTTTTATTGTATTAGGTTTATTTTTAAACTGACTATGTATCTTTCATAAAATAACTTAAAAAAAAAACTCTCAATTCTTCGATTTTTATTGACACAACACAACTTCCCAAAAGGTTTATATAGAGAATTGGCATTAAAAGGTTTATTCAAGTTTTAAAATAAAAAAAAACTATCAAAAGGGCTACTCTATCAGTAAAAGGAAAAAGTTAAAATTGAATCCCTCCTTAAGCTTTTTCCATTACACAAACAACTTCTCCAAAATTACAACTTTATATACCTCAGGGATCTTAAGGGATAAGACAATAGATAATAAATTTTTAATGCAAACTATTGGTTAAGAAGTTTGGACACAGTCAACCAATAAAAATTAAATAGAAATTTTGATTGGTTGGTTCGAAACTAGTAGTGTTTAATTTTTCAACCAATTATTTTTATCAACTTAAGTGATATTGATAATTTTGTTTCTCGTATTCATTCGAATCCGGTGAATAGGAACCGGTTCTCATCCATACGAAAAAACTATGTCTAGCATCGTATTATATCCAGCTTTCTACGAATATAAAAATGTACAATCATAAGATTAAAACCAGTTTTTTAAGCCCGTGCCTTCTGGTTTTAATCTTATAATTGTACATTCTATATCCGCGGAAAGCCGTTTATAATACGATGAAAGAAATAACTATTATCCACATTTGGGATGTGTATAACATAATCATGTATTGTCTTATCCCTTAAGATCTTTGCGAAAAACCAGAAAATTCAAAATATATATATTTTTTTTAATTTAAGGAGATCCAATCGGTGGGAAATGAACAGATGCTTCTCTTTCAATTCCTCTTCGCGATGATGATGATCTAAAATCAAGATTTACAATAGGGTTGTCTGTCTTGCAAAACATGTTCTAAAAACTTTAGATTATTTAGATTGTCTTTGCACGAATATGTATCAAATAGTAATTTTACTCATTGATTTTTAAAACTTTTCTATCTTTTGTTATCTATTATTATTGCTTTAATTTCAGATTTATTTTTTTGGATCAACACCCCCTTCAGCTGGACGATTTAGAACTATGGCGCGAAGTTTGGGTTTCGGATTAATAACCCCTTAGCGACTAAGCGAAGTTACTTTCAAAGCTTGTGGAGAAAATTGGATGAGGAGTTTGGGAGGGGAATAAAAAGTATATTTTGCAAATTTCATATTGCCCCTTTGTCTGACTAATATGCAATAGATGTTTTATTTAGTGTTTTTAAAAAATCGATAATCATTCTTTGTTAGCATTTTATATTTTAGTTTTCTTATGAAACAGAGAAAATCGTCACGTTTGATTTCGTTTGTTAACTATATTATCTCCACCACCAATTTTTTATCACTTTTTCTTTTTAAAATTAAAATCAAAATTGAAGGATCGACTTACCCCTTCCCTTAAGAGCCCCTAGAGGCCTTTATTGGCGAAGCCGCTATTTTTTATTTGAATAAAAGGCTAAATCTAAAAACTTAAAAAAAATATTGTCTCAAAAAAAATATTTGTAAAATTGTAAATCTTGATTCCTTAGGTTTGGTTCTGAGTCAGTGCGAGCAAAGCTCTTCCTTCTTCTTCTATGTCTGCGTCCAGATGTAGTTCCAACATCGTCAGAATACGTGGTCCTACATGGTGCATTAAAAGAACAGGTTTATACACAAAAAAAGCAGGGAGGGAGATGACATTGGACTTTAAATTACACAGGTACCTAATGTTTTAAAACCCCGTCATTTCATTGAATATTGATTCGTTTGTTGAAAACGATCCATTCTTTTGAACTAATAATTTTAATTTACATAAGGGGTAATTTTATTTATTATCATTGTGGATGTGCTTAAATTTCTCGTCCATTGTCATACCTGGACAAAAACAGACAAGGACGCTATTTCATTTTTCATAACAATTTTCTACGGCTAATTAGCCGCTAACAGGCGGCTAATTTCACACTGAGATTAAAAATATTGGTTGAGTTGTAGATTTTTTTTTTCAGGGGGGGGGGGTGTGTGATAAGTTTTTAGCGCTGATAAGTCGATTTCATGGCGGCTTGTTAGCGGCTGCAGAGCCCTGATACATGCAACTAGTGCCTTTTAATTTTAAATTTGCAATTTTTTAACCTGATACAACGATTTGGAACTGCATGCAAATTTTATGCGTATAATGTAATAGAAGGAAGTCTTAATCCCTCCTAAAAAAATGGGGTGAAAACGTTTTACAATCCCTTTTAGACTGACGAACCTCCAAAAACTTTTTTTTGTAAATAAAATCACGATGCAGAGTTGAGGAATAAAAACATATAATTAGACACTACATACAGACAAATGATGATAAAAAAGGTTGCTACGTATGTACAATTGTGTCTCTTACTCACTAGACATAAACAAAATGCAATAATCTGACATAGAGAATAATTATTAAAAAAAACACTCGTAAACTTTTTATTTCACAATTGAAATTCTGGGAAAAAATCGTCTTTTACTAAAAATATCCGATATCAGCAAAACGTTTGACGAAAAAATAATTATTAAAATTAAAAAAAAGACAATTTATAAATAGTTTATGAATAGCATTGAATTTTAAATACAACAAAAAAATCTACGAGTGTCTCTTTATAACTTATTTTTTTATAAAATAAGAAAATATTGTACTTTCACTCAAAGCACATTGTTGAGCGCTGATAACCTTAATCACACATTTATTTTGAATTAAATTAAAAATAAGAAGGAAGGGGTTAGTTTTTTCGTTAGGTTAGGGTCCCCTTCCAGAAATTTGACATAGGAAAAACTACCTTCCTCGTTTTTTTTTTACATCTTTTTAAAAAGGGAATCAGTGCTCAACAGGTACCTTATGTGAAAGCACCGAAAAAACGCAAATATATACGTGATAACCCTACCTTGCAGAATCGTCTCGCTCTGTATCGATGCTTGGTAGTCGGGACCTTAAAATAATATTTGGAAAATGAAAGAACACAATTAAAGTAGCGGGGTTCGTCGTATTTTTATTTCACAGTAGCTTTTCATTTTTAGGTTAGAGTAGGTAGATTTTAATGATTGCCACGCAGTGTAACGAAATTGGCGTCGCAGTTTTAGATCCCAACGCAGTTGCTAGAAATAGGATATAAGTTACTGTGAAATACGATCAAATCCGCTACTTTCTTTCGATAATTCTGTAATTCTTTTTCGCACAAATACTATAATTTTAACTTTAAGTAAGTAAATTCAGTGACAAGAGATGGTTCATTTAAAGATAACTTTTCTACCTCATCTTTAAACAAAATACAGAAACAATGTAATATTTATAAGAAAGTTTTGATTGGCCGACCTTTGTTATTTACAATTAAAAACATAAATAGAAACACTTCCTGTTTAAATTGTAAAAGTGTAGAAATATGATTGATTTGCCTTTACTTTTATTGTGTCTATTTAACATAAATACATTCAAAGAAATGCACCATGCAGAGAAAAACAACAAAACAATATTAGTTATTTATTGTATATATTATAGATAGCTTTCCGTTGATATTCCGTAATACTCTAGCTTATACCTAGCACAACTGTATGCAAGTTATAAAAAAGTAATTTCTGCCCTCGTTGGGAAAAACTTCGTTTTCTTTACATGATCCGAATGATTAATAGCAACTTAAAAACCCTCTTGTGTACGCCTCTAACTTAAAGGCTCTCAAACTAAGTTAATTGGAAAAGCAATTATTTATTTTACTGAATGTCAAGTGAATTTTCATTTTTTTAAGGATATAATTAAGGATGGAAAGTTTCTCATTGTTTAACTGGTAATAGTTGTTTATCGCATCGTGTTATAGACATCTTTTCGTGTATAGTAAAGTTTATTCTAGTTTTATTATTATTATTCATGGAACAATATGATTTTTCAGTGTGGCTGAGAATCGGTTCTAATCCAGCGGACAATAATCGGTTTCAAAGCCATACTGAAAAGTGCATTACTAGTTTTTATTCCTAAGACAAAATGCTTTAAATAAAGATTTTAAAAAAAATATTTTTTTTATAGAATTAATAATCATTGTACACACGTATTTCAAAATTATTCTTAATGAAGGAAATATTTTTAATCTGCCCGACTATGTTTTTTCCTATTTATAGACAAATTTATGGGAATCCCAAATTTTATTACAATTTATCATTAAAAACAAACATAAATTAATATATTTCTAATTTAAAACGAAATAAACCATTTTAGACCATATGACATTAAATTATATAGGTCCCCGTAAAACGTTTTCTCATTCGTTGGCTTAAAAAATACTTTTGAAACTTTGTACATCTTGATTTGGTTAATTGTAAAAACTTATATAGCATTATTCAAACTTTGCACCAGTAATTTTAACCTACAGAATTAAGTAGTAATTTTGTTTGGCATACAATCAGAAAGAAATCCTCTTACTTTTACATAATGATTTCTGCTAAAACGACAATAACATGCATAATTTGATAACAAACATTTCTGCATGAAAACTGTATATAAATAAGTAGATTTTATGCAGCTTATACCAAGAATAAAATAAATACCCAAACAAATAACAGAACCTATATTTTATTTTCAGCTGTCGTTGGGGGGCAACACACAGTAAAATTGACGACCTTTACATTTGGCCCCCAAATATTATTTTAAATTCAATTACCTTATTTCTGGATTTAATGAAACCTAAACACTTTAATAAGTTTTTTTTTAAACTTGAAAGAAAGACTTACCCATCTGACCCTACACTCATTCTTGATTCAGCTCTGTAAAATTGTACCGTGTTTTTTTATCTTTCATGTAATTTTAAAACTTCCAAATCAAAGGAGCTTTGCATATTTTTTCGAGAAACAAAACTATATTTCCCAGCTTTAAGGTTTTTCCTTATTCAATAGTTTTTATTTATTTTTATGACAAATTTCTTTGTTTGTCTGAATAGTATTATACAATTAGACACCAATTAAGAGAATAATATTTAATTTATAATAATATTAAAAGATAGGGTTGGGTTATCGGATTGCAAATTAAATTACCCAAAAATTCACCCATAGGACGGTTCATAACAGTTGGGTACATTTAATGAATTTTGATTGGTTGGTTTCAAGCTATTGTCTAAACCTTTCAACCAATAAATTGAATCTACAGAAGCGGTTATTTTAATTTAAAATACTCTGATATATTTGACAAGTGGGTTTATGATAATTCTTTAAAAATTGAAATTATGTTGACAAATTAAACACGGTGCCTGAAATCATCTTCTGTATCGTAGACTGTGGAACTTCTCCGTTGTCGGCTGCGCTCAAACAATCTATCCTCCTCCTTGTTAGAAATATCAATTATAAAAAAAGTTTTTTTTTTTTATAAACAAAGACTATTGGGTTTATATAAAGATAAACTTTTCGAATGTGATCTAAATGAACATAGGCGTAAACTTAGAATGTCAGTTGAGAACTAAACCTTCCCTCAATTGTTTTTAAACTAATAAAACTATTTATTACTTTAGAGCACGATAGGTTAGGGTACTGGGTACTGGTAGCCGACATAAAGGTCAGGCATTGGAAAAACAAAAACAATGTCCTCCTGATAAAAAACAAGGGGGGTGGGGGGTTGGGGCAGTGCTTAACAGGAATTTTTTAGGAATTCATTAATATTTTTAGTTTCACATTCGGAGAAGATGAAGACAAAATATATTTCAAATCGAATTTTTTAATTATAATTTGTAAAATTATGTAAACGATTTGCTTAAGGATAATTTAAATTACAACATGGAAAATTTATTAAATTTTTCTTTCTCTTTTATCTACTCATAAAATATCATTATACTTAAATTTTAAAAGGTAAAGAACGACAACATCCGCAGAAGCGAAGCTCAACAAATCAGACGACCAGAAAACTTATTTAACTTAGCTAGAGTGACTACACTTTTAATATAGAATTAAAAGAATGTTTTTGATGTTTTATAGCTTAAACTAGTGGCTTCGTCCCTAGCCTCTAGGGGCTTCGCCCCATGAGGTAATGGAAAGTCAACCCTCCAGAATAATTTTATAGTTATATTTTCAAAAAAGTTATTCTTTGCCAAATTACTCTTTGGTAAAATAAAACCTAGGTTGTGCGCCGTATGCACAAAAATTTCAATTCGTAAAAATTAAACCCAGGTTGTTCACCGTACACACAAAAATTGAAAACTCTCCTCTGTAAATTTTATTTAATACCTCTAATTGCGACAACTTTTAAAGATGTCAATTTTAAAAAGTTTTAAAAAGCCGAAAATTTTTTAGGGTGAAATTCTTTTTTTTTTTTTGGGGGGGGGGGGTTCATGGGGGCTTCGCCCCATGGTGAAGTGGGGTTCCCCCAACCCAATTACTGGTTTTTGTTTACAAGATAAATAAAAATTTAAAAATTTGGAAGTGATTTTTTAATTTTTTGGGGGGTTGGGGTGTCCCACCCTCCTAGAAATTAGCCTAAAACCACCGGAGGATCAGTAGGTATATTCCCAGAAGAGTAGAGCCCAATTTGTACAGCATGCTAGCAGTTACTGAGATTTTACAAAAAATGTAAAAAAAAATTTTTGGGGAGGTGGTTTTTTTCAGTTTTTTGGGGAGATGGGGGTGTCCCACCCTCCAGGAAAATAGCTTAAAACCATCACATGACCAGTAGGTATAATCCCTGAAGAGTAGAGCCCAATCGGTTCAGCGGTTACTGAGATCTTAAGCTTCAGACAGACAGACAGATGGACAGACGGACAGACATCAAGCTACTTTGTATAATAGATACAGGATTTTTTTATCGGCAAAATCAAATAGACATGAATATATTGATGCAAGTGTGTCTAATTATACTATTAATCAAATAAAAAAATTAATCATACTTATATTAAACTGATGTTAAATTAACGACCAGAGTTATACGTTATGAAAGAGTGTACGACCAAGTGCATGTAGAACAGCTTTGCTTTAAATATTATATTTATATTGTAAAGTGTATACTGTTAAAATAAATAAATTTATTCTATTCTTTTATCTTTGGACAAAAAAGTTCTTTGATGTGTTTCTGAGTAGCAAAACTTCTCTAAAAATGCCTATTTCAAATTTAGTAACATTTGGTCGATATTGACAATAGGTTATGAGAACTATGTGAAACAGTGTATAGTGTCCAATAAAAAATGACGTTATACAATACAAATGATCATTGTAATTGACCAATGGTAAATTGTATACTGGCCTATCATTGGTCATTTGTACTGTATGAAGTCACTATACGCTGTTTCCAAATATGTGCCACTCTGTAGAAATGGTCATCGCTGACACTTCATTTAGATGCCGTTATATTCTCAAATTCGTGTGATGTTTACATTGTAAACTACTAATGGATGTAGAATATACGTGGATATTATGACATAGGAATAATTGTCGTCAAATTAGGTTTTTGTATCCCCCCCCCCCCCTTGAAGTTTCACTTTATTAGAGTAAATGAAAATCTAGTGTAAGGTACAAGTAAAATACATTCTTATATTGCACTGAGAGAAGGTACAATTGAAAACTTTGAGTGGTTTGTAAATACCTTAGTGTCTGTCGGATTGGACACCCTAACCTAACCTATTTTAGACCATCTTATATGTAGATTTTTAAATGCCTAATCCCTGCGGGGGGCTTATTTGTTCATTCATATCTTAACCTAACCTAATCTGTATAGAAATACTTAATACAATTAATATTTTAACACTCCTGCGTTTGTCCTCTGATGTTTGGGACTCCTGCGTTTGTCCTGGAACCCATTAACATACAGTTAGAACTTCAAGAAATAAGTAATGTAATGAAAAAGTTGGTTGCCTAAGATATATTGCTCCGCCCCCATAGTTATTCTGGGTTGTTAGACCTGACATTAAAGTGTCATGGCCAGCAGCCTCGCTACAATAAGACATATGCTTCCTTGATTTTTTTTTTATAGTTGGTTACTTGAGATATTTCATAAACTTCATTTGTGGATAAAATTCAATTTCCTTTAAATTTCCTGGCTACATTGACAATATTATTATATATGACTACATATTTTAGTAACAAGGACGAAGTAACGTCCAGAAGAAGCGAAGCTTAGAAATAAATTCAAGATTACAATTAATGTGTCTGGCAGAACGATGTACTACCCTTAATTTTATTGCTTTTATTATATATTTTTTTTCCTGGGGCAAAAATGATAATTATAGATTAGCTTTGCTTTCATATAAATATTCCTTTTTCATATGTATCAATAGCATATCTGAATGTTATACAAGAATTTTTTATTCTCACATTTGACACTTTCTATGTATTAACATTTCTTTTCTTAAAAACGCGAAAATACTCTATAATTCTTTTTAGCAATTGAAGATGACATCTATGGGTCTTAGTGTCGCTTAGTGTTTCAGACTTCTCGTCCTTGAAACATACTCTGCATCTTACAATGGCTGGGTAAAGCGTCCATTTGCCCTACAGACAACCAACCATTTGATTGTTCAGCCTTTGTCTAAAAGTCCTAAACGTGCTTGGCAATGATTTGCGACTGTTTAAGGACCAAGGCATTCACCCTACTCTTTATTTAGATGACACGCGCCTGACATAGCAGCAGTAAGTAACACATTTAACGTCTCTAGTATGACGCGGTGTGGTCCAGACTCGAACCCAACACCTCCCGACAACAGGAAGCCGAAACGTTAACAATTACTCCAATGCCGCGGGTTGCAATTACAATTGGACTTACACCATAGCAGACAGGGACAGGGGAGGAGGTATCAATTTGGTTTTTAAATTCAATTATATTCTTCCATAACATTTCCCTGTCTCCCCTCATGATGTAATAATTCTAATTGACATTTTATATGTTTTTTTTAACAATTTTCCGCATATAGCACATGGACCACAATACCCCATGTTTTTTAGTAGCGAAGCTACTCTATAACTTGCAATGTCCGTCTGTCTGTATGTCCGTATGTCCGTATGTCCGTATGTCCGTATGTCTTAGTTTGGGGGAAACGTGATTTTCTCGGCTCCTATAAAAGATAAAAGGCTGAAATTTTTTGACAACATTCCCATTATTAAGGAGCACAATTAACTATAAAACATCAATGGCGGTTGGACCGTTTTTTAGCAGGTTTTAGGCTATTTTTGTATTTTTCACATTTTTGTCCATATCTTTGGTGTTTATGGTTCGATTTCCAAAACTTTTTTCAGTTATAGTATCAAAATTAAGTTTCCTGTCTTTTCAATAAAACAATTATGACGGTCAGACTGCCTTTAAGCAGGTTTTAGGCTATTTTTGTATTTTTCACATTTTTCTCCTACCTTTGGTGTTTATGGTCCGATTTCCAAAGTTTTTCAGTTATAGATATCAAAATTTTATTTCCTGTCGTTTCAAGAAAACATCAATGGCGGTCAGACTGCCTTTTTGCAGGTTTTTAACTATTTTCATATTTTTCACATTTTTCCTCACATCTTTGGTGTTTATGGTCCGATTTTTAAAATTTTTGTAGTTAAAAATATCAAAATTAAAATTCCCGTTGTTTTGAGCATCCATTTACTTTGACTGACAGTCTGTTAGTCATAGTACTGAAATATAAATATCAAGAAATTAAAAACAAATGTTAAAAAGGTTTCGTGATTTTTTTCCTAATATACATGCTTTTGGCAACTAATCTTTAAATTCTTATACATATTTTTTCTGCTTCGCTACTTATGGATGTTGTCATCCTTGTTTATGCTTTATTTCCTTTGGATAAAATATGTCTCGTTAATCTCAACATTGTATATTTGTATAAGTTTGCATTTTTATAAATATGTTTGAATACATTTTAAGGATGTTCACGATATTGCATAAACCAACAGTTTTCCTTCCAAAAATCAACTCTCGGCGGCCACAGCCATCCTCAGCCACTCGTCTTACGAAGTCAACTTGTGCAGATTCTTCATACCAATGAGCATTACGAACAGGACATCCTTTTATATCATTTTAAATTTTTGCTATTTTAAAAGACACTTGCTATACCTTTCTAATTATCTTGTTCTTTTTTAGTTGATGATTATTAGGATGAATAAATACCACGGAAAAGGCGAAGCATCTTAAATTATATAAGTTTTGAAATGTAATTCAATTCAATTTTGAGACAGATTTTTGTTGTGACTTCTAAATAACAGCCTGTATCCTTTACAATAACTACCAGCTATGTTCAGATTCGTTTTTATGAATGTTGTTGTCATATTTGAAAAATAATTGCACCTGTTTTATTGGAGGCAATTTTCCCTCTCTTTGCGGTTTTTCCTACAAAAAATATTTTTTTTTTATGAAATGCGTTGTTAATTATTAAATATCAATATAATACTGCATTCTTTTTATAAAATAGATATGATGTAATTTTAATATACATTAATTATCTATAAAATTTTAACTTACAAAACTATCATTCATTGTTTGAATTTAGAAAATAAAAATATAAAAATTTAGCTTTTTATTTTGTTTTCACTTGTTTCTTTATTACTTTAGGTTAGGTAAGGTTAGGTTAAACTGGTTACTGGGTAGCCCCGCAGGGTAAGTGTACTTCAGATTCATTTTCAATTTAGTAAAAAAAAGGGTAGGGTAACTGCAGGTTTGGTACCCTGAAGAAAAAAACACAAAAAAAGAACTTACATCGAATTCCGGTCCTCGCAGAGATAGCATAGACGGAGACTGAAATAAGAATAAATTAGAACAGCAGCCATTTTTCTTTAAATAACGTGTCCTAACCTTTGTGAATTTTTAACCCATTCGTGACGAGCTCCCAAAGTTCAAAGTTTTGATTCAACGGGCTTCAACAAAATAGATTTTGTTTAATAATTACTCAACAGAATTCAAAAAAAGATGTCAAATTAAAGATCTTAATATTTTTGTTCATAATGGCAATTTAATTCTCCTTTGCGTTTTAGTACCTTAAAACCAACTTAATTTGAAAAAATTAAATTGCTTCAAAAATAAGAGGTCTACCAAAAAAACCGATTGCATGTTTAAATTCTATGAATCATTTTACATTTACTACTTACTAAAAGCACCGACTAGCTGTTTTAAAACAAGGATGACAACATCCATAAGTAGCGACGCACAAAAAATATTTATAAGAATCTAAAGATTAGTTGTAAAAAACATGTATATTAGGAAAAAAATCACAAAACCTTTTCAACATTTGTTTTTAATTTCTTAATATTAATAGTTCAGTACTATGACTAACAGATTGACGGTCAAAGTAAATTACATACTGGATGCTCAAAACAGAAATTTAATTTGATATTTTTATCTACAAAAATTTTAAAAATCGGACCATAAACACCAAAGTTATGGAGAAAAATATGAAAAATACAAAAATAGCCTAAAACCTGTTTAAAGGCGGTCTGACCGTCATAGTTGTTTTCTTGAAATGATAAGAAATTTAATTTTGATACTATAACTGAAAAAATTTTGGAAATCGGACCATAAACACCAAAGATATGAAGAAAAATGTGAAAAATACAAAAATAGCCTAAAACCTGCTAAAAAGGGTCTTATCGCCATTGGTGTTTTATAGTTAATTGTGCTCCTTTATTATGGGAATGTTGTCAAAAAATTTCAGCCTTTTATCTTTTATAGGAGCCGAGAAAATCACGTTTCCCCCAAACTAAGACATACGGACATACGGACATACGGACATTTCAAATTATAGAGTAGCTTCGCTACTAAAAATACAAAAGATAGGACGCGTTCTATTAAAAAGCAAACCCACTTTATAATTCGTCCGTCTACACACCTTTTATAAAATTTTGCTAGGCTTACATGATTTTGTAAGCTCCAATTTAGAATTGAGGGCTGAAATTTTTGTGAAGATTCCCTGTTATAATAAATAATTTACTTGGTCCATATTGGTCTGTCAGTATAAAAAAGACATTAAATAATTATATTTAAGAATAAAGATTACATGATTTTCTGTTAAACTCTCTCTTTTTACCCTTTTCTTTTTTATGACAACTGAATATCTGCTCCATATTTGTCTCTAAACAATATTCTAAACAACAAAATGTTCAGATTCGTTTTTCTTTCATTATTCCGTCTGTGTATTAGTGAAGTTAAAGTTTGGGATGCGCAGAAAAAATATCAATGGAAGAATAACTCTCCAAATAATAATATTATTTAATAATTGTTGTTAGATGCTTTCACACAAAGTACCCTGTTGAGCACTGAAATCCCCCTCCTTCTTTTTAAAATAGAATGAAAATAAGGTTACAGTTTTAGCCAGTTTGTTTATCACTTAAGGTTATATCAGGTATCAGGTTTAAGCCCCGAAAGTATTAAGCCTGTGCAAAATAGGGGTGGGTGGAGGCTAATGAGTGCTCAACAGGCACTTTTGGTGAAAAGACCGGCACTTACTCTCAGCATAACATTGAGCTCAGACATATACTTGGATTCCTTCTCACTTCTCCTGAAATTTAAATTATAAATATTAAACATTTTTGACATTTCATTCTTCACAAGATTTAAATAGTATCATGTTTTGCATCCAGTTCTTGAGTAGGATCCACTTTCATCTAGGGTTTACATTAATGATAGATCAACCTATCCCTAGTCGTTTAGGGTAGATATAAATAATTCCTAGTTTCAATTCAAAGGCTGGGCCATTCAGGTAATATCCAACGACTCTAATGTTAACAAGGATGACAACATCCATAAAAGCGAAGCTCTAAAAAGGTAGGACAAGCGGACATTATCACTTGTATAATGTCAGAACTGAATAATCAGAATGTAAATGTAAAAGAGACAAAGCAAAATTGTAAGTAAATTTGTTGAAAAACTGCTTGATACAGGATAATGTCTATGGACATACTTACATTTGTAGAACTTGATTATAGAGTCGCTTCGCTTTAATATTGTACTTTGTTGTCTCAGGAATCAGTATACCAAAAATCAGACCAATCGGATAATTAGGTCACATAAAAATTTGTTGTTAAAAATGTAAAAAAAATCAACATGTTTAAATGGACGTACGGACATTCTGATAATGATTATAGAGTTTCTACGCTTTCTAACTCGTACCTAACTTCTACAGGAATCACCATGCAAAGTTTGAAATCGATAGGACAATTCTAACATGCCTAAATTAACGAAAAAAGCTATCCGTTACGGACGGACGGACCGACCCTAATTATAGAAAAGCTTCGCTTTTAAAAACAGAGCAGGAATTTTGTTGGGAGAGAAAAAGTGTTTAACAGAAGATATTTTGATTCTAGCAGGTAATTAATTAATGGATATAGAATATACGTGGATATTATGACAAGTTAAAAGTTATAGTCAATTTAGCTTGCTAAAAAGGAACTCATTTATTGGTCTGTTCGTTTATCCAGTGGAGGAAAGAGGATGCAATAAAGGGAGTGGAAGGGGGGAAATTATAAATACAACTGAAAAGCTGTTTTCGAGATCTTAATTTTACATATTTACATAAACATATTTAACTGTTTTTTATTCAGGATATTATGCTAAAAAAATATTGATGAGAAAAAAAGATATTTGAATTAATAAGGAAGAGAGGTAAGAATTTAAAAATCTTAAATAGATAAACAACCTTTTCTTTCCCCTTATTTGCAAGCTTAATAAATAAGATTAAATATATTTAACAGCATTTATAGCGAGATGATTAAATTTATATTTGTAGACCTTTGTCCTATTACTGTATCCCTGTAAATTAATATAATGTTTTTGGTTGCCAGCCAAGTTGTAATTAAGTCCATGAATAAACTCACAGATTAACTTTTTTATTTATATCAAGGCCAATAAAAGGGAAAATAGGGCAGCAAAGTAACATGATATTGTGTGTGTGTGTGTCTGTCTGTACCTTAAGATCTCACAAATCGATATTGTTCTCCTTTACAGTATAGCTTTTAAAAATGTAGGAACAGTTATTTCTCGCATCGTATTATAAACGGCTTTCCGCGGATATAGAATGTACAATCATAAGATTAAAACCAGTTTTTTAGCCCCTAGGTGCCGTAGGCACGGGCTAAAAAAGCTGGTTTTAATCTTATGATTGTACATTTTTATATTCGTAGAAAGCTCGATATAATACGATGCTAGACATAGTTTTTTCGTATGGATGAGAACCGGTTCCTATCCACCGGATTCGAATGAATACGAGAAAGGTTTATATTGGATTATTGGGGAGGGTAATTCCACTCTCTCAAGAGAAATCACTAAATCACTCCTGGAAAAAAGTATCCCCCTCCATATTTTTAATTTTATATACATATTATAACCAACTGCAGGCCTCTCGTTAGTGATAAGAGGTTAAAATTATTCAAATAATTCAGATTTAAAAGATAGAATGCTATGATTTGACTTATTAAGTATAGAAATAAATCTATAATTTTTCTTCTAATATTATCAAGCTGGCATACAAAGAATGTTTTCTTGGGATTTAAATACTTAAATATTCCGTATTACAGCTCCTGTTTCCAAAAATATTCAAAAGGTTAAACAATTAAGGAATATAAATATACATTGCTAACTAAAACACACACTCACTTATTTTCATGGCCTCATTTTCCTTATTTTACGGAATAACAATAAATATACAAGTCTAGATACCCTATAACTTTTTAGATCAATAGAAAAACAGCGTTAGAACAATCTGAATACATTATTGGTTAGAAATTATAAAGATGTTAATGCGAAAGTCCATTTAAGAGCGTAGTTTTATTTGCAATATTCTGTAAATTTGGGTGCAAGCTTCCAGTCAAATGCGCTTATTAGGTCAAAATTTTCTTAATTATGCGATTAGATATACTATCAAAAGTACAGATTGACCAAGTAAGCGCATTTGACTGAAAGCTTGCGCCCTATTTTAGAGAATATTGCGGGATGTCAGCTTTAATTAGTTAAATTTCTTAGGAAAAGCTTGCATGGGCAAATTACATCGTCCAAAAATTGCGTCAATGATATATTTTATTGCATAATAAGTATATAATGTAAACACAAAATTTTCTGCTAGAAAATTATTTTTAAATAGAACGGATTATTGTGTTTGGTTGATTATCTAGCGTAATAAATCTATTGGAATAGCCATAAATAAAACAGCTTGATTCCTTCACACTTTTTAGTATAAATAATAAAAATTATTGAGTAATAGTTATTTCTTTCATCGTATTATAAACCGCTTTCCGCGGATATAGAATGTACAATTATAAGATTAAAACTAGTTTTTTAGCCCCGTGGTGCCGAAGGCACCGGCTTAAAAAAATAGTTTTAATCTTGTGATTGTACATTTCTATATTCGTAGAAAACTGGATATAATACGATGCTAGACATAGTTTTTTCGTATGGATGAGAACCGGTTCCTATCCACCGGATTCGAATGAATACGAGAATAGTTATTTCTCGCATCGTATTATAAACGGCTTTCCGCGGATATAGAATGTACAATTATGAGATTAAAACTAGTTTTTTTAGCCCCGAGGTGACGAAGTCACCGGCTAAAAAACTGGTTTTAATCTTATAATTGTACATTTCTATATTCGTAGAAAGCTGGATATAATACGATGCTAGACATAGTTTTTTCGTATGGATGAGAACCGGTTCCTATCCACCGGATTCGAATGAATACGAGAAAATAGATTCAAATCATTGCTATAGTTATAGTAGGTCTACCCTCAGGAGATTCCCTAATGCCAAATATCTTTACTACAAAAACAGAAGAGTTTCTTTTTCTTAGATCCTTTTTTTAGAGGGGAGTGGGTCGGAGAATATCATATCAATAGCTTAAAACCTTTCTCGAAAAAATGTGAAACGATAGGTACAGCCGTTTATGAGATCTAAAATGACCTACAGACAAATATACATCTTGTTTTTTTAATACAAATGATGTATCAATGAATATATATATTTTTAAAATCTTTTAATTTGTGTTGTACAGGTGTCAAGTTTCCCTACTCTCTGAATATTTACCTTGTGTTTAGCTCCTGTTGATAAAGATTGTATAGTTCCATCAGTTCAGGAGGCATTGGCATTGTACCTGATTGAATTATTTTTAAAATACATATATATATATATATTTTTTATTATCGATCACTGAATTCGATAAAAATGATTTAAAAAGAAGTTTTTTTATTCAAACCCATGCCCAACCCTTGCAAGATTACCTACCACCCCCCTTATTTCAATTGATTCAGCGCTCAGCTTGACATTTTCAGAGCTTATACCAATGAAAATTATTTAAAACAAAGAAATATGTTAAAATTTTGTTTGCATTTTAAGTAAAATTTAAAACTACATGATTTTTTTCTTTTCCTGGCATGTTAAACAGACTGACAGACCAACAAAAAGTCTTGTAATGTAAAGAAGGTGCAGCTTTGCAACAAATAAATGTTCAATAATAAACCAAATCAAAGAAATCAACCATATTTCATGAAAGATAAACAAATAAAAAAAAGTTAATATAAAATTTAGATAGATAAATATTGAATTGAAACACACTCTAAAATTGCTGTGAAAAAAAACCTAAAATAAAAACAGTGAGCATAAATAATAAATAAAAGAAAAATTAAAAATTCAAATCCTAATCTCGATATTTTTCCTTAGTACGCAAAGACTTTTTCATTTCAGGTTAACCTTTACTTGTGGTTATAAAAAATATTGAACTCCCATTTTTTTGTGTTATTAGTAAGACTCATCCGCTGCCTTATTAAAAACTACAGGCTACGCCCCTAGTGGCTTCTTGGGGCATAGAAGGAAAAAAAAAGGGGGGGGGGGAGATAATTCAAAATTGAACTTTTTTGGTAGGGGGTATACATTATTTATTGGCCTCCCCCAAAATAGTTATCTGTACCTACTAAAAGCTATAGTGTAAGTTAGAACCATGTAGGTTCAGTAGTTAGCAAAGTATTTCGGGTTTTTGGAATATGATTTATATTCATGTGATAACTGACCGACCATCCATGAACATACACTTATAGAGTAGATTTTCAGCAAAAGAATAACCTTTCAAACATATTAAAAAGTGTAGAGATAGTACAATGACGATAAAATTAATGTAAAGACCCATATTTTTAATAGCTACTTGATATAGAATTCTATGTGTCAGAATTTGGTGGGATAGATTAATTTTATCGTCTATGTCCTATCTCTGTATCTGGGATAGAAAGAGAAGGTCCACACTCAAAAACAAACTTACCCCCCATTGATTTATGCAATTTGGATTGGTCCAAAGCTATAAATACAGGTAATTTGACTCAATTATACATTCATATTAATACATATATGATACATATTGTAGAAAATATGGCGCTTTCACAAAAAGTACCCAGGTAGGCACCTTAAAAATAAGTGGAGTGGGTAAGCTTATAGTTTGTTTGTTTCTTTATTTCTGGTTAGGTTATATTGTTTACTGGATATTCTCGCAGGGTTAGGGCACCGCAGGTTAAAAAATAAATATATTTTTTTTAAGGGAAGGGAGGTGTCAGTGCTCAACAGGGTATTATATGTGAAAGAACCGAAAATTATATATGTATTATAAAGTAGCGATCAAGAATATTAGTTGGAACACCATTTAGGTATACCTACCTAAAATTATTATGTAGATATATGTACTCCGGTTTATATTTCATACACAGGTATATTTGGAAAAATCCGAATTATAAAGGTTTTTTTCCTTACGTATTATGCAAGCTGCTAGCGGTCAAATGACAATATAATCCTTCAGAAGGGGGTTGTTAACACCCCCATTATAGATGAAATTGGAAAGGCCTTCCTTCCCATTTATTTTCATCTCCTTAAGGCTTCATAGCATCCTGGTAAATCCCTGAGCACTTCAATGGCGAGGACACTTTAAAAATTCTGAAGCAGCCATGATATAAAAAGGCATAGAAAGAGCGCAACTAGATTTAACTCGCATAAAATTGATTGCTTTTATGAACTTTTTGTGAATCTTAAGCATCCTGTACTGTAATATAATGCAATTATTATACTTTGCTTTGCTTGTAACTTTTTCACCAGCTTTAATAACATTACAAAAGATATATTTTAATTTCCGGTATGGCGTCGAAACCCATTAATATCCGCTGGATTAGAACCAGCCATAACGAAAGATCATGTATGACACTATATTAAAGACAATTTTCCACAAATATCAAAATAAAATTCATAAAATTAATACCAGTTTTGTTGGCCGAGCCTTACAAAACTGGTTTTAATCATATATTTTTTTCATTTAATATCCGCGGAAAGCTATCTATAATACGATGTGATGAATAACTATTTTTAAGTGTAAAAAGTACTAACTCCTGTCTAACTATCATAAATATTCAAAGGTTATTAAATATTGATTGATAAGTGGTTTATACGTCGAAAAAAACATCTATTTATATTAAATTTGAATAAAATTGTAAAACAAAGAATATTTGGTATTCAATTTTGTATATAAAACTCTAAACAAAAAAGTTAATGATTGTTTTTAAAAGCGAAGCTTTTCTATAATTAGGGCCGTTAGTAGTAGGTCCGAGACAGATAGTTTTTTTGTTAATTTAGGCATGTTAGAATTGTTCTATAATGCCCTATAATCATCTCTGTACGTCCATTTTAAACATGAACATTTTAAACTTTTTTAACAAAATTTTTTATTTGATCTAATTATCCGATTGTTCTGATTTTTGATATACTGATTCCTGGGACAACAAAGTACAAAAGTTATAAGTAAAGCAACTCTATATCAAGTCCCAAAATGTAAGTATGTCCATAAAAATTATACTGTATAAAGAAGTTTTCCAACAAATTTACTCACAATTTTGCTTTGTCTCTAATTCATTTATATTTATATACAAGTGTTAATGTCCGTTTGTCCAACCGTTTCAGAACTTCGCTTTTATGAATGTTGTCATGCTTGTTATAATACTGTTAAGTCTGGCTATGTTATGCATCAGGGAGGGAGAGAACATTGGACTATAAACTACAATGGTACCCGAAAAGTTAAAAGGGTTTTCTCTAATTACTTAAGCTTAAAAACGTTGGGTACTTTTATTAAATCTTGATTTGTTGGTTGATACCAGCAGTGTATCAACTATTCAACCAATATTTTATTATTCAGAACGGGTAATTCTGTTTATTATAATCGGGCGGGGATGTACATTGTACATCAATTTTTACGTCAAAAATATTATTAATATTTTATCTAGAAAAAATTTAATTTTTAGTAATTATTATTCCAGTATGGCTTGGAAACCGACTAATAACCGCTGGAATAGGGCCGGTCATCGGACATAATGAAAACTTGTGTATAGTGTCGTATTATAGACAACTTTCCAAGAATATTAGATTAAAAATCATGAAATTAATATAAGTTTTGTTAGCCCAGGCTTTTGGCCCCTTTAAAACAAAATTTATTTAAATCTTATAATTTTTATTTTGATATCCGCGGAAAGCTGTCTATAATGCGATGCAATATATAACTATTATAGTATTAATGTTTATTGAATAACTAAAATTAGACACCATTTACAAAATAATATTACCTTCAATAAGTTTTTGTTGTCTTGATATGATTTCATCGCAGAGTGTCCTTTGCTTGTCATACTTTAGAATCAATAGATCTCTTCTTCGCACCTAATTACAATTAGGGTTGGGCCGGGTATCCGATTTGGCCGGATATCCGGCCGGTTACCGGATATTGAAACTATCCGGCTGATTTTTACTGCCGGATATCCGGTTATCCGGCCGGATATCCGGTAATTTGCCGGATATCGAGCGTTGGCCAGATATCCGGCCGAATACCGGATATTGAAACTATCCGGATACCGGATACCCGGTATATGGCCAAAAAAGTATCCGGTCCAACCCTAATTACAATACGAGTGTAAAGCTAAGATGTCGGGTTCTAGTTCTGCGGTTATGTCCCAAATGACGATAAACAAAATTCAATAAAAGAACCCAAAGTCTTAAGCCAAAGAATAAGATAATGTGCTTTTATAAAGTTTGGTACCAGTGTAATTTACAGTACAATGCCCCCTCACTCACTGGCAATAAGGACTTCCAGACAAACGTTGTTAAATCAATAGGGTTGGTTGTATGTTGGGTGTTACAATTAAGAAGGTTATAAATGAAGTACAGATAATCTTCATATGTATTTATTGTTTTTGGTTAAAGTCTAGGATTTAAATTAAAAAATGTAATCATCTTACGTTTTAGTAGGATTGGGCTGGATACCAGATATCCGTCGGATTTCTAATGCCGGATATCAAGTTCCGGCTGGATATCTAGCCAACGTTTGATATCCGGCAACTTTTTGGATATCCGGCCGCATAACCGGATAGTTTCAATATCCCGTATCCGGCCGGATATTGAAAATGGCCGGATATCCGGCCCAACCCCAGTTTTAAGGTACATAAAAAACTCAACAATTAAGAAGTTGTTATCTTAATTAGTGCACCTTTATCCAATAATATTATAATTAATTACTAATAGGACCGTTGAATACTACCAATACAGCAAAGATGAAAACATCCATAAATAGCAAAACAAAAAATATCATGAATGGACTTATGGAAAAAGTTATCTATAAGCTGATATTTAGTGGTCATAAATAAAAAAAATAATTCATAGAAAATTGGTAAATCGAATTGTTTAAAAAAATATCATTTTAGATAATGGCAGAAAAAATTACGTGGCTGGCGGACTGACATACGGATAATTCTAATTATAGAGTAGCTTCGCTACTACAAAGTGTTCTTGAAAATGATCAAAAACGTACCTCATGTTCTTTTAACAATGTCTCACTCTTCATCTCAACCTAAATAATTATACATTTTTAGAGGATGATCAGTTAAACGAAGACCATTAAAAATAGGTTACATTAAAACATATCAAATAGCACTTTATGGAAGTGGGAGGTGGGGAGGGGGGGGGGGGGGGGATGGAGGGTTTGTTTGACCCTTCACTTTCAATTATAGTTTTCAAATGAAAAGAAAAAAAAGTGTGGGGATATTTTTTCCAGAGGCGATTTCTCTTGGGAGGCTGGAGGTGCCCTCCCCCAAAATAGTTATAAATCTTTCTTGGATAAGAAGGTTTACTGTAATGATCAGCAGGATCTTAAGCTACACACAGACAGTAAACTTCCTGTTACTTTTATAAGTTATCTTTTTAGTTACTGCTATTTTCAAAACAAGTCAAACGTCTTCGGTACAGGTTCAATACTGACGAACCCCAAACTGACCCACTTTGAGAAAGACGATTCCAGTGACGTCATATACGTTTAGAAAATCTCTTCAAAAGAGATGGGAGAAAGGGGAAGAGATTTTCTTCCCCCCTTCCCTAAACGTATATGACGTCACTGGAATTCTCTTTCTCAAAGTGGGACAGTTTGGGGTTCGTCTCAATACTGAATACCAGACTAACATATAATAAATATATGGTTGCTTTGAATCTTATAAAGTAGTAAAACTTATGGATTGGTGTACAGGCTTATGAATTTGTCTCTATTGTATAGTAGCTTCGCTAATAAAATGTCTTTTAAATAAATTGTATTATTGTATTATATTGTTGTATTGCACTTGAATATAAATGTGAGGCTATTAACAAATATCATTATAGTTATTCAAACTGGCTATACAAACAAATTAATCAAATAAATTCTATATAACCATTTTTTAGTTGCGCAGCTTATGTATGATTAAGGTGTTTCTGTATGTATGTTATGCACCGTTCCTTTTAATTGTATATTTATACAATGTTTATTATAATGTTTTTGTGCTTTCTCTCAAAGTGCATAGGTTGAGTTTTTCATTTTAGGTCTAACCCCTGTGGGGGGATTAACCCTTCGTGGCTACCTTCTACCCAATGTTACCTAATTAAGTATGATCTAATGTAAAACACGAACCCCCTGGTAATTATTTATCTATTTCAAAATAAAGGTGAGAGGTTTCATTGCCCGCAAGGCACTTTGAAGGAAAACGTTAATATCTCTTTAAACATTATTACTGCGCTACATAAGGACAACATTATTTTAGACACATTGTAACTGTTTTAAAAAGGAATTTTTTTTACATTCACATTGAAAAGACAAAATTTTAATTATTGATTTTGATCAATAGCAGTCTTTTTTTATTTAAAAAACTTTCTTTGTTTGTTAAGTTTATTTAATCATTTCAAGTTAAAAAGATTGTTTAATTATTATTTAGAAATAACTAACAGCAATTAATGATATTTCACGAAAAAAATATATAGCAAATGCCTTATTCTATTTTTTATTTACCTATCCGCGGACAAATATCTGTAATACTATGTTATTGACTTACCTTATCTATTTCCAACTCATGAACTTTGCACAGCAGAGACAGAATTTCTTTCTCCTCAGATGTGGAGATTCGCTGAGGCAATTCCTAGTTAAATAGATTTATTATTTCATGGATCTTGCACCAGATTATCATGTACTCTAATAAATTGAAACTTGTGACCGGCTAAAATGATGAACCCCCATCCTTTACGACTACCCCTACCCTCCTACTGGATAAACGAACTGACCAATAAGTCATGTCCATGTTTAGCAACCTAAATTGACGAAATTTTTCCCTGTCCACGTATATTCTATATCCATTCGGATCCTTATTATAGGATTAGATTCAAGGATTTATGTACAAGGGGGGAGGTAAATCGGTAAAAAAATGGTTTTAATCTTATGATTGTACATTTTATATTCGTAGAAAACTGGAAATTATACGATGCTAGACATAATTTTTTTGTATTGATGAGAACCGGTTCTAATCCACCAGTTTCGAATGAAATTAATAGTTATTTCTCGCATCGTATTATAAACGACTTTTCGCGGTTTTTTTAGCCGGTGCCTTTGGCACCTCGGGGCTTTCGTATTGATGAGAACCGGTTCCTATCCACCGGATTCGAATGAATACGAGAAAAGGTTTTACAATTTTGTTCCTGGATCACAATTAATAATTACTTACATTTTCAAGTTGAGCACTTTCATCTCTTAGACCCTCTAACTCTTCCTCAAGATCTTGTTTTATATCAGAATACCTTAATTTACAAAATAGTATAAAATAAAATGTCATAGAGAGTGATTTATTGACTAAAACTACCAAGGGGGATAAAAGTACTATCTGTACTTGTATAATTTTGTTTAAATTTCTCTCCTAGATATGAATAGTAGTACTTTAATATTTTTTAAGGACATTCTTAGACAAAAGTAACAAGATGTTCATTTGTCTATCTGTCTTTGTGTGTGTGTTTCTGTAGCTTAGGATCTTGGAACTGTTTTTGAGCGATATGTTTCTCCTTTACAGTGAAGATTCTTTTATACTCCCCCTGTAAATTTTTTTTTCTTTGAAAATTCAAAATTAAAAGTTCAGGTTCCCTTTCCCTTCACTTAAGGCATCCTAGAGGCCTCTAAGGGGCGTACCCGCTTGTAGATAAATATAGCACCTTTGTTGTTCTCGTTGAATGAGTACAAGCTCCTCCCAGGCTCTCTTTACCTCCTCGGGTTCATCTATCTCTTGTTCTCCCTCACTTTCCTCTGAAAAAGGAAACAGTATCGGCCTAAATACGTAATACTGGAATTTAAAAAAATAGATCATGAATACCTATTCTGTTAAGTTTATAAGCTGAATAGACAAGCACAGTGGCGTGTCACCTGGGGATGTATCTATCCCCTGGTTAAATTAATTATTTTAGGGGATTATACAAAAATCTGGTCAAAAATTCCAGGAAAATCATGAAACCTACTCTGGAAACCTTCTAGGGTATAGAGCAAAAAGGAAGGTGCAACATACTTGTATTTTGTAGTATTGTTCAATTCAGAAAGTATAAATCATAAGCTATCACCAAACCTCATTAACCGTCTGTTTATAGAATCAAAACAAAGGCTTCTTACTAAACAATTTAGAATTAGGGAGATTTAAAAAAATATTTTATGATACTTCCTAAAATTGAAATCTTTACATTTTTTTCTTATTCATGATATTTGTAACTGTTTACAAACAAAAACAAAATATTTCAACAAATTTTTAATCAAAAGCACTTTGATTAACACCTTGATTAACCCCTTGAGGCAGGTTAAGGCAAAAGTTTCAAAATGCTTCAATAACTAAAAAATATCTCACTATATGAATCTATAAAAAATTTAATTGGACAAATTCAACCCTAACGAATTGGATCTTTACAGAAAAATTGAAAATAGTAATAATAATAATCGGATCTACTGCAGTTCACGGTAAAACATTGCTGGTAACGAATATTGCCAAAAATCTATGAATCATAAAGGCTGCTAGCTGCCAAATGGCTGAACGTAAAGATCATACCCGCACACCATTTTTAGCGGCATAAGAAGGCCTACAAATAATCTGGAATAGCCAAGATCCAATGATGCACAGGGAAAGCTTCACTGAAGAAAAACCGCGTCAAATAGGTCTTTTTCGCGCATTTCTCTGCACTGTGAGATAATTATGCATTGTTGATTTATGGCTATTCCAGATTATTTGTAGGCCTTCTTATGCCGCTTAAAACAGTGTGCGGGCATGATCTGTACGTTCAGCCGTTTGGCATCTAGCAGCCTTTAAAATTCAGAGATTTTTGGCAATATTCGTTACCAGCAATATTTTACCGTGAACTGCAGTAGATCCTAATAATCTAACTTATGCCTAAAGCTTATAATTAAATTCATTGTTCATTACTTATTAAACAAGGATGACACCATCTATGAGAACAACGCTCTGAAACGGTAGGACAAATGGACATTAACACTTGTAGAATGTCAGAACTGAATAATCAGAATATAAATGTATAAGAGTCGAAGCAAAATTGTAAGTAAAAACTGCTTAATACAGGATAATGTTTATGGACATACTCACATTTCTAGGACATGATTATAGAGTTGCTTTGCTTATAATAATGTACTTTGTTGTCACAGGAATCACATAAAAATTTGTCCATGTTTAAAATGGACATATGGACATTCTGGTAACGGTTATGGAGTTGCTATGCTTTCTATATCATACCTACTACAGGAATCACCTGCAAAGTTTAAAATGATAGGACAATTCTAACATGCCTATGGACTGACCAATCCTTATTATAGAAAAGCTTCTCTTTTAAAAAAAAATAACCCTAAATTATAAAATACAAAATTCTATTTGAATATTGAATGGTAGAGAAATGGTGGGGCTCTGTGCTCTACAAGGCACTTTGGGGGAAATTACCCATATTTTAAATGATAAAAAAAGTTTGTAAGTTGTAATATTCAGAGAAGATTAGTAGTTTTTAGGTTTAATTATTGCAGTACTTAATAAATCATGATTTCAGGGAAGCTTTTTTATTTTACTTCCCTAATTCGCCACTTTCCTCCAACGTGTTTAGCCATTAGAAACAAGAAGTTGCCAAGAAAGTCAAAATTAAACTACAACAAGTATCATAAAATGTATGATTGTGAAAATACATAGCTATGTAGTTCATAATTTTATTGCTAGGTGTTGTAAAAACCTTTTTTGAATTTAAATTTGTATATGAGATAAATATCTAAACAATCTTAAACATTTTTCAAAGTATTACAGCTATCCACTCTTTAGGATTTTTAATAAATTTATTCACTATTTAACATATAATTTACGAGTAGTTTATGATTTAGATAAAATACCTAAAAGTTGTAAAAAAAGCTTTAAGTTTGCTCATACATCTTTAAACTGAATGTGCGGACAAACTCTGACAATCCTTTTAGCATGGCTTTTAGTAAACAGAGCAAAAAGTATTAAAATAATGCTTGAGTTTCTTATCAAATTCTGCCAAAAGTTGCTTTATCTCATCATCAAGTTTAAACTGGAAATTTAAGAAATCAGCTCTAAAGCATTGTTTGCCAGAATAGCCTTCCCTTGTCCCTGCATCCCCCAAACAAATGAATAAAAGGGTAAGAAAAGATAAAATTTTGAAGGATTATCCTGAATATATTTTATTCTAAAAATACAAAAGTTCACAAAACTATTTCCTCGAATCTCCACGCCATACGACACAAGTTTTATTTATAGAATATTGTCACAATAATTATATGAAAACGCACATTCTTCAATTTGGGTTTGTCCGCCTTACCTTGTTCCGACTCTGAGTTATTGTAAATAATCTGAACTGGTTTTTCTCCAGAACCTAAAACCAACAATTTGAGATTAATTCTCTGCCTAAAACACTCAAAACAGCATGCACATTTGTTTTAAAAATAGAAGAACTGATTATTTTATTGTCTATTTAAAAGAAAATGTTAGGGGGGGGGGGATCAGTGCTCTTCAGAAACCAAAATGCACCTGGTACTAAAAAATTAAAAGCCTTTGATTTAAACTTAGATAAATGAAATAATCACATCTGAAATTAAATAAATCAAAATATTTAATGTATGTAACACAATTAAATAAAATCAAAGTTTAAAACATATAAATACTTTTTTGTTTTTTATTTGTTCAGCTTTTATTTTCAAAAAGAGTCGCTACTATTAAACTTAAACAATCTTGCTGAACATCTAACCTTCATATTCTGAATTTTCTTTTTCTTGTTGCTCAGTTGTCAAATCCTCATAAGAGTATTCTTCTTCATTTTCAACTTGGTTTTCTTCTTCCAGGCTGAAGTTATATCCTTCAGTTCTTTCCTAGAAAATAAAAGTAATCAAAATGGGGTTAATCCACTGGGATGGGACCTTGTTCCGACTTTCAATTGGGTCGCGAATATCAGCCAATATCGTCGGAGATATTAACACATTCAAAAAAGCAGAAAGCAATTTGCTAGCAGAAAAAAGGTCCCCACAACTGAAATCAGGTAGTTGTCCGGGTTATACATTCACATATACTTATAGGGGTTAGGGGATTTCTTTCCCAGTCCTCCTCTCCTCATCCCTAATATTTATGACGTCAGAATTTTTTTTGAGCGACTTTTTCCCCTCACATACTTATACATTAATTCATAGAAAGATAGAAAAATAAAAATTGGCGTTTACCTCATTCTTCTTCTCAGAAGAAGATTCTTTCTTATCCTTGAGGTCATTTTTGTGGTCATCCTTGTGGTCATCCTTGTGGTCATCTTTGTGTTCATCTTTGTTGGATTTTCTGACTGGCTCCGTCTCTTCGTCAGTCTCGTCACTATCACTCAGGATCCGGAAATTATCCTTAAATAGTTCGACAGTTGAAAACCTTGCGGGGCCCACATAACCCCATCCCCTATTATTTTTCAAACAAATTAAAAATAAAGGGGGATGGGTAGTTTTTACCCTATGTCTAAATCCTGCGTGGTGTATATTTGCAGTGATAGTGGTATAACCCTGCGGGGCTAACCACTACACACTAAAACCTGGCCTATCCATTTTGATTTACAAACCTTTTAAATCAAATTTTAAAAATTCTATATTCAAAATCTAATATTTTAGATAACTACGATTTTTTAAGCTACAAGCTTGTCTTTGTGTCACTGTCTATAGGTCTATAACTTTCTCGACATACGTCTACGAAAAAAAAACATTAACTTTGAAAAAAAAGTATGTAAAATTTATTTAGTTTTATTCTATTTCAAAATATTTGTTGTAGTATATTTATAGACCTCTTTTTACACATTGGACTTTTTATTGGATAGAAAATAAATCTACTCTATAATTAACGAGTTTGTCCGTGATTCAGCCAACATTACTCAAAAAGTTTATTTTTTGGGGTTTGAAACAAGTTCGAAGGGGTAGTTTAACGAAATGCATTTGAACTTAATTTAGTGAACCGCATATTTTTTGCTATTTAATGGGTTAAACTATATTTATATGGCATATATTTGAAAGAATTTCAATTTTCTACCACGTAGTTTTGAAAATATCAAGACTTGAAAATTGTCTTTTTGTGACATTAATTTAATTTAAAAAGACGATTTTCAAGTCTTGATATTTTAAAAACTACGTGGTAGAAAATTGAAATTCTTTCAAATATATGCCATTTAAATATCGTTTAACCAATTAGCCAGGAAAAAATATGCGGTTCACTAAATTAAGTTCAAATGCCTTTCGTGAAACTACCCCTTTACTTTTTAAATAGGTAGATTCTATTTATATTTATATGTTTAATGTTTTCTCTTATTCTAGCGGCTTTACCCCTTGAGGCCTCTAGGTGTACTTATCATGGTGGGGGGTTGAAATCGACCATCCCCCCATTTTTAATTTTTTTTGGGAGGTAATTGTGATTTTTTCTATGGGCGATTTCTATTGAGAGGGTGGTAGTAAACTTCCCCCTAAATAGTTATAAACCTTCCAAGGATCTATGAGAAGCTGTATTCTAAAGGAGAACCATATCGGTTCAGCGGGTAGCGAGATCCAGTTACTTCATCTGTTTTGATAAAATTGTCCTTGTTTTTTATTATTTATTTGCAATAAAGAGGCAATAATGGAAAAATATATTGACAATGTAAATGTTATAAATGGCCAATTTTGTCAACATTTTTTTTCAGGGGAAATTTGTTTTTATTGCGTTTTCTTCAATAATAACAATTATTCAAATAATATGAATAATAAAATTAATGAAAAAGCATGATTTTTTTTGTGTTTTTGTACATAAGAACAAAAAAACGTAACTTAATATTTATGTAATGGTTTATAGCAAGTTTCTTGGGGCTATTGTCACAAATTTAGGAATTATTAAGTTAATTATCTCATTTAAAAGTCTTAAGTTTTGTTGTAACACAACGAATTATTCATTTCATAAAGACTTTTATGTATTTTTTTCATTGCTTTTTCATACTTGTTAGTATACAATGTTTGAAGCAGCTTATAGCGTTTAAAAATTGACGTCATACAATAGAAATTACCAATGATAGGCTAAAATACATTTTAATAGACTAAAGGTAAATTGTATTCTCACCTATCTTTGGTCATTTGTATTGTATTTTGTTATTTTTTATATACACTTTAAGCTGCTTCCAATGAATTTATGAATTGTTATTTCCCGTATTGTATCATAAACAGCTGTCTCGTATTCATTCGAATCCGGTGGATAGGAACCGGTTCTCATCCATACGAAAAAACTATGTCTATCATCATATTATATCCAGCTTTACACAAATATAAAAATGTACAATCATAAGATTAAAACCATTCTATATCCGCGGAAAGCTGTTTATAATACGATGCGAGAAATAACTTTTTAGAGATTAAAACCAGTTTTTTTTGGCCCCGAGATGTGGAAGGCACGGACTAAAAAAATGGTTTCAAATCTTTTGGTTTTATTTTTGTAGAAAACTGAATACGATGCTAGACATATTTTTTTCTTATGGATGAGATCCGGTTCTAATCCACCGGATATTAATCGGGTTCGAATGAATATGAGAAAAACTATTTTACCTCAAATCCACTCTCTACGTCTTCACTGTCCTGCTATAATAATTAAACAATAAAATATTTTAATTCTTTTGAATTCAATTTAAGTATTAAACCTAGTCGCTTAGATTTGTTCGAAATTATCAAGTTGAAGTGAACGCAATATAGCCTAAAACTTGCGTGATAAAAGCTTCTGAAAGAGTGTCGTAATTTTCAAAATCTATTTAGAAACATACACACATATCAATCCAATAAATGTTTGAAAAAAAGTTTAACTGTTTATCAACTTTATCCAAAACTTTTGAAAGAATTTGTGTTTAGAGACATAGTTAAAAGAAGTATAAAATACACTAGTTTCTTCGCTCATAGTAACTAGGGGATAGGTAAGAAAATAGTCTAAAACAGCCAAAGATGTTAATAATAAAGCTTCCTTCAAAAGTACAACATATTTGGACCGGAAATTTTCGAGATCTTTGGCTTCAGAAAAACAAACGATTTTCGATTTGATATTAATATTTGGTGAATTTCTACATATACGTTAAGTTTAATAAATTAAGTGTTTGAATAAAAGTAAAGTATATCGTATTGATTTTAAAAAATTAGGTATCTAAAATTTGTTTAATTTCCTGCACTTCAGAGCTGCTATGATCAGCTGTGCCTGGTTCAAGATAAATCTAAATAAAAAGAAAATGCTATAAAATTATACCATTGTCATTTATTGGTGCTTTCACGCAAAGTTTATGTAGAGCACAAAAGACCTCCCTTTTTTTGAAATAAATTGAAAGCTGGGAAGAGTAGTAGTTTTTTTTCAGTAACTTAAAATGACATACAATAATGTAAAAATATGAGAAGGAAGAGCTTATACTTTTAAATAATGCTCGACGCAAATCATTATTTCTCGCAAAGTAGTCGCAGCTTTTGCAATTTTATTAGTATACTCCCAAACAATCTACCAACCGACAGAATACTTTAATTATTTTTTCTAAAATAAAAGAAGGCTTATAATGTTTATTTCTCGTATTCATTCGAATCCGGTGGAGAGGAACCGGTTCTCATCCATACGAAAAAACTATGTCTAGCATCGTATTATATCCAACTTTCTACGAATATAATAATGTACAATCATAAGAGTAAAACCAGTTTTTTTAGCCCGTGCCTTCGGCACCTCGGGGCTAAAAAAACTAGTTTTAATCTTGTAATTGTACATTCTAAATCCGCGGAGAGCCGTTTATAATACGATGCGAGAAATAACTATTCTTACCTTCGGATTGTTTAATCTTGCTTTCTTTTTCTTTCTTTTCTCGTAAAGTTTGTCACTTTTGTCTTTGGCCTAAATAATTAAAAAAAAATTTTTTTTTTATTTTTCGTTTTTCACATTTAACTCATTTTTTTTATTTCATGTTCTAAGCCCTTAAAGACTATTAAGGAAGGGGTGATTAACTACCATCTTAAAATTTTGGACAAGTGAAATCTTCTCTGAATTCGGCAAAGTCTCTTTTAGTTTTGAGCGGACACCCTGTTAGTTTTAAGCATAAATTTAAATTGTTAATGTATTTTTTTTAATGTTTATTATCATCATTTATTTATCCATTATCAAAGGCTTTACTTAGGTCTAGGTGTTGGTTATTAAAATGTATGTTACATGTAATTAATTAAAACAAGTGACGCATTCATTGTTTTAGCAGAGGATTATAAACTTTGAGGGGGAGTAAGCAAACGGGGTGTTAAAACACCCATACACCCTGTTCCAACACGAATATGCTTTCTAATTTTTAAATTTAATTACTTCGTTTTACATTAACTAATCAATTCTTCACCGATTCCAGATGATCAATTGTTAATTATAAAGAAGCATGACACAATACAATCTGTCCCGATTTTGTATTACTTTTGCGGAACATGATTTCAGTTACGTCATATTTTTCTTTCCCGAAAAAGGGAAGGGGGGAAGAAAATCTCTTCAAAAGAGATGGGGAAAACCCCCTTTTCTCCCATCTCTTTTTTCTTCCCCCCTTCCTTTTTTTTCTTTCCCCCTTCCCTTTTTCGGGAAAGAAAAATATGACGTAACTGAAATCATGTTCCGCAAAAGTAATACAAAATCGGGACAGATTGTATTGTGTCAAGAAGCATGTATTTAGTAAGTGACAAACGTACACACGAAAATGTAATGTAGCTCTAAAAGCAAAAATGGATACCTTTTCCGTTTCCCATTCAGTAACAATGATATTCTGCTTTTCAAACTCCATAGATAGGCACAATATATGATTGTCTGAAAAATTTACAAAATTGTAACTTTACAAAGTGTCTCAAGATATTAAAAATAAGAGAGAAAGGGAGAGGGGCGAGGAGGTTATTCTGCTGGTTGCCCTAATCCACCTAAAATATTAATTGTATCTTCAATCATGTATTTAAGCAAGGAGATGCAAGTAGGGGGTCCTGTGCTCAACAAGGGACATTGAGGTAATTTTGGTATGTCTTATTGTTCTACCGTTCAATATTACGTCCATTTGATATAAAAATACAACAGTAAAGGGTGAAAAAGAACTATATTTCTGTGTATACTATTAAACTAAGTTTATGTGCATGAGCTAAACAATTCTATAGGTCTTCTTCAAGTTTTATGTCTGTAGTAATGCTTTAAATATTTTTCTCGTATTCATTCGAATCCGGTGGATAGGAACTGGTTCTCATCGATAAGAAAAAACTATGTCTAGCATCCTACTATATACAGCTTTCTACGAATATAAAAATGTATAATCAAAAGATTAAAACCAGTTTTTTTAACCGGTGCCTTCGGCACCTCGGGGCTAAAAAAAATAGTTTTAATCTTTTAACTGTACATTCTATATCCACGGAAAGCCGTTTATAATACGATGCGAAAAATAACTATGTTGTAATGTGTAAGTACCATGAACAATTATTTTAATAATAGCGAAGCTAACTGAAATTATAGGCAAAATAGGTGATCAAGGAATTTAAAGGAAAGGAGGAAGAGAGAGAAAAAAATTTATAAAATAAAAATAGGCAACCTTCTAACATTACTACATACAAGAAGAGAAAACAGTAATAGTGTCGAACTATGACGTCAGAAAAAATTAACAATTAACCAATGAGAGGCCGCTATATATTTTACCACAGTGAATACTGGCTTCTTCTTGGTTAATTGTTAATTTTTTCTGACGTCATAGTTCGACACTTTTACTGTTTTCCAAGAAGACAAAAATTAAATCGTAGGTTTTCCAACAAAATATCTAAGTAAAAATTATAAAAGATTATGTCTATGGCAGTTTGGGAAAAGAATCAAAACGTCTGTATGTAAGAAATTTAACAATTAAGCATCATTTTAATCCTCGCTTGTTTTGGGTGATTGCATCTTTGTTTACAGATCAATTTTGTCAAGTTAGTTCGGATCTAGTCTGGTCCCTAGTGTATTCAAGAAAAGTGTATTATCTGCAGGGTTATTTTAATACAAGACAATCTGTCTTACATCCAATTTTCAGAAAGTAAATCATATAAATTTCCTTACATATTTAATTCTTTTAAGCACCATGAAAATTTTTTTTTTTTTTTGAAAAGAAGTTACTATACTTAATCCTTTAAAGGCCGAAAAGAACAAAGTAAAAAAAAATACTTTTTGGTATAAAAATCTGAAAAATTTTAAGTAAAATTCTGTTTCAATATTGAATATCTAACATTGAAGATTACTTTCATAAGTTTTCAAGCTTTTGAAACTTACGAAAAACTATTTTGCCAACCTCTTTATAAAAGTAAGAAACGATAATATCGAATCTCCTGCTTGCAAAAGTATAAGATCATTATTTTAGAGTGTTTGATGTTTTAAATACGTCATACGACTGACAATTAAGACGTACAGAGTATCTTCACAACCCAAAAAGTCTATCTTTAAAATGTTCGAGGAATTTTGAATTGAGACATTCTTGCTTTTATGAAATTTGCATAATTCTAGCAGATTTATGTAACTTTTAAACCCAAGATTATTGGAAAGAAAAACCTGCGAAAGTATAAAGAAAAGATAAAGATTAGAGAAACAGGGGTTATTTTGTCCAATTGTTGCATATATTATTGAACATATGCATATATTGTTATAGTTATTATAATAGCGACTAAAGTAAAGCTCTTTGGGACATCTCGTAAGTAAAACCTTCATAAAATTTTTCAAAATTTAAATCTTCCAAATTTGATTTAAAAATGTTCTAAAATTAGAGAAATTTTTTTTCTTAAATGAAATAAATTAAAGGTCGAATTTTGTTATGCAAGGATGTATTGGGTTTGAAACCATGTTGTTTGATAGCCAAATGTTAAAACTGGGAAAACTGTCGTACGGATTTAAAAAAAAAATAGCCTATGGATAAAGTTATTTGAGATATAAATTTCAGTTTGAAATTATTTCCTTGTGTTTCAGCATCGCCATATTGGTTTTCATTGTTCAACAGTTTTACTGTTAGAGGATTTTGTTCTCAAATTTTGAAAGTTTTTTTTTATTTCTTCATTTTTGAAAAATTTTAGGGCGTTTTACTTAAGAGATGTCGCTTTAGGACGTTTGTTGTCCTTTTAGGATGTTTGTCGCATTTGGACCTTTGTCGCATTATGAGGCTTAGAACGTTTGTAGAATTAGGAGGTTTGTCGGTCTCTTATAATTCTTATTTGCTATTCATTATAACCTCATTGATGACAGCATACGATAAAATCATGGTTTCGTCATAGCAATTTGGACAAGTTGATATACATACTGACGCGCAAAGTTATTTGTGGAGCAGTTTTTCTACTAAAAAAGATTTCTATGGAAAAAAATGACTCGGCCAAAATATATTTAACGAGGAAAAAATAAAAGAAATATGACAAAAAAATCTCACATAAAAAAAATAATAAATATGTGTAAGACCAAATGTAAAACGTAGAAAAAAATAGCAAAAGTTTTTGGAAACAATCTTGTTTTCTCAGAAACCAAGCTTGACATCCTACATATGGGATGGTGGGGATGCTAAAACTGAAGAAAAAAACACTGATAAATTTAAAAATAATAATTTAACTAAAAACTTATTATAATCTTTGGATTGTCCTACAATTAAATGGATGACATAAGGTTTAAAATGGAAAGGTTTTAACATTTAAAAGTCATTAAATTTACCGTATTTTTTATGTTTGTTTTTTACCTAGAAACCCGATTTAGTTTGTTATCTAAGTTAAGATCAAGAAACAAAAAAAAACCCAGAAAAAAGCTACATGTTGGTTTTATAGGTTGCAAATAGGTTTTAAATCCAATTTAATCTACTTTATTTTTTATCTTTTACTCAAATGGCATATTCCCTTAACTTCCTGAATATTTTACTTTTAGAAATGAATGTGGTTGAATATATATTTGCCAGTCACAAAAATTTTAAGTTTGGACCAAAATTTAAACCTCTCAAACTACTTTATCGAAGCTACTTTACTTGTCTGAATATAAATTTGTAGGCCGATATAAGAAAAAACGCAACTTTTAGACACATATTAACATATTGTAGGAGCTTTTTAAGATGTACGGTTTTTTAAAAGTTGTAGCTTACCTATTTCCATCAACCTGTGACGTAGCGACATTTGCTCTCGGAAATTCGCTACCAACTCATCACGTAACTCCTACAAATAAATAACATTAAGAAAATGGATGTATGTATAATTTACGTCGATATTATTACAGGGGAAAATTGTCGCCAATTTAGCTTGCTACCATGAAGCTCGTTCATTGGTAAGTTCTTTCACAAAATAGAAGGAGAGGTGAAAGGATGAAAAGAAGGAATCGCTATTTTAGCCAGCTGCAGAAAAAATCTGGTGTAAGATCAAAGTGATCTTTTGGGGAAGGAAATTCTAGCGGAGCAATTTTTCTTGGAGGAGTGGGGTGAGTAACCCTCCTTTAAAATAGCAATAAACCTTCCCATAACCCATAAAAAGCTTCACTGTATCCTTCTCTACAAAAACACACCCCCCTCACACATACACATAACAATATTATATAAGCCAATATGACAGACCGACGGTCACACAAATCATAGAGTAGCTTTCCAACTTAACAAGAATGACAACATCCATAAAAGCGAAGCACTGAAACGGTAGGACAAACGGACATTAACACTTGTATAGTGTCAGAACTGAATAATCATAATATAAATGTATAAGAGTCAAAGCAAAATTGTAAGTAAATTTGTTGAAAAACTGCTTGATTCAGGATAATGATTATGGACATACTTACATTTTTAGGACTTGATTATAGGGTTGCTTCGCTTATTACATTATACTTTGTTGTCCAAGGAATCAATATACCAAAAATCAGATCAATCGGATGATTAGATCACATAAAAATCTGTTGTTAAAAAAGTAAAAAAAATCGACATGTTTAAAATGGACGTACGGACATTTTGGTGATGATTATAGAGTTGCTACGCTTTCTAAATCGTACCTATTAACTATTAAAGGAATCATTATGCAAAATTTGAAATCGATAGGACAATTCTACATGCCTAAATTAACAAAAAAAAAGCTATCCGTTACGGACGGACGTACGGACCGACCCTAATTATAGAAAAGCTTCGCTTTAAAAACATAAATGTAAATTGACATAAATATGTTTGGTTGTCAATAACAAAAATTTTCCTATTCAATTTGGACAAAAAATTCTGGAAAGAAACATAAAATTAATATTGCTAGAAATTAATTACGGAGAAAATAACAAATAATTATGGTAAATGAAAGAAATTATAGAATAAATATTTATAGCGTCGTATTATAAACAGCTTTCCGCGGAAAATAAAATAAAAAAGTATTATTCAAAAAGATGAAAACCAGTTTTGCTAGCCCCGTTATGATTTTTATTTTAATATTCATGGAAAATTGGTTGTAATACGATGCTATGATTTTTCAGTATGACTAAGAACTGGTTTTAATCCAGCGGTTATTGATCTTTTTCGGAGCCATACTGTAAATAGTATTTTGATTATTTTGGTGCGAAACTTCTCTACAAAATATAAGATATTACCCCGTCAACTTTACAATTGTCACATTTCGAGAAGAATTCCTCGAATTTTAATTGCGGAAGAAATTATTTATTATTAAATTATTTCGCTCAAAGTGCATATCGAACTTTGAAAAAAGTTGAAAATTAAAAGGGGTCCTTATTAACCTGCAGTGCCTCACCTCTGCGGGGCTACCTATTACCAAATATAACTTAACCTAGCCTAACTTTAATAAAAATACCTATTTTAAGTTTATTTCAAGATAATTCCAATTAATTATTCTTTTTTTTTATAATTCCTGAAAGTTTCTACCAGGGATCTTAAGGAATAAAATGCTGTACATTCCAAATAATGATCAACAAAATTACCCAACCTGTAGATTTAAATCTTTGGTTGGAAAGTTTGGACAATAATAGTTTGAAACAAACCAATTAAAATTTTTGAAAAAGTACCAAAAGTTTTTAATCCAACGAATAAAATAACGCGGGTACATATGTAAATTATAGCCTTATGTCCCCTACCTCCTGTTTTTTTTTTACTATTCCTATTTACCTTTAATTCCGCCATCTGTTGCTTGGTGACAGTAACTCCATGGTGCGCCTAGAAATTCAAATATTTATGAGCAGGGATAAGACAATGGACAATAAATTGATGTATATATAGTATATACCCAATGATAATAAATTACAAAATTATCACTTCTGTAAATTAAACTTTTAGGTTAAAAAGTTTGGGTAAAGTTCTTTTCGTGGCATTGCCTCTTAAGGAGCGTTTCGTCGTAGTTTCACAGTAGCATTTGATAGGTTATTTTAGGTTAGAGCCCCCCGTAAACAAAACAATAAAGATTCTTAAAACAAAATTTTCCCTTCATATTAAAAACTCCTCACTTTAAGAAGATGGCGTCACAGAACAATTAAATCATTTGATTGTTAATAAATAAATAAATATTTAAATGACAATGAAATAACAAGGATGACAAAATTTATAAGTAGCTTAGCTCAAAGAGATAAAAGCAATTTGACATACAGCGTTATTTATATAGTAGAAAATCATCAGAAAATAGAAACAGAACAAATCATAATAAAATTAATCTTTCTTGGCACTATTGGTCATCAAATTCACAAAAAACAGACGTACAAACAAAATAAGTCTGGAGTATCTTCGCTAGCAAAAAAAAAACTTACGGGTTCATTGTTTATCTTTTCTTTGAGACGTCCAATTTCTCCTTTCAACTCTTGAATTATTGTCTGATACTAAACAATACAAGTTATTAGAAAATTATCCCATCTTAATGTACATTATACAATCGCTCCATAATACTTTGAAAAATAAACACACATTGTCGGAAAATCAACAAATTTCTGGACAAATTTTATCTTTGGCATTTTAATTATCCTATACAATAAAGCAGTGTGATTTTTTTCGCGTGCCTTAGTACAGCAAAGTCTGGAGCTCTACTTTATTCAGGTTCTAGGCTATTTTGCAGAGTGTTGGAGGCATATGTAATACATCCCATCTCTAAAAGTTATAACAGAAAACTCCAACCTACCAATTTTAAAACTAAAATAAACGTAGAGGAAAGTTGGTATGATTTGACCCCTCCCCATCCCCCCTTTAATCTGAAATAGAAGCCCCTATATCCTAGCGGCGAAGGAACTAGTTATAGAAAAAGGGGATTACCTGAGAGACATGGTACGATACATCCAATACATTTCTTCGAACCTTAATAAATATTTATATAAAAGTAACATGGTGTTTGCCTGTGTGTATTTAGCGAAAAATCTGCTAAATTCACCGCTAAAGTGATATGGTTCTCCTTTATAGTGAAATCCCTCACAGGTACAAAAAAGGATTTTAAATATTTTTGAGAGGAGGATTATTCCGACACCCTAAGTTAAATCACCTTTTAATAAACATCCAACCACCCCTACCTACCCCCCCCCCCCAAAAAAAAAAAAAACATACTTTTTTCTTTTAAAACTAAGATTAAAAGTTTAGTGTATACTCACATTCTTCACATGCCATATATTTACATAATTTAATGTGCAACTCTTACCTTATTTGAAATATTCTTAGCTCTATCAGCGTAAACAAGAGTATTTCTACTTTCTTCCCAGTGTTTATCAGCTGGGCTGATATGGGCTATCATAACTGTCTGACAGTTGCCTGACAGAGCATCCTTCAGCAACCTATACAAATATATTTTTCATTATGGCTTAAAACAGGTTCTAATCCATAGGATATTAATCGGTTTGGAGGCCGTACTGGAAAGGTTTGTATCCTACCTTGTTAGCTTGCTGTCCCTGTAGTTCACATACTTGGCCTTCCCCTCGGCCAGGGCGTTGATACAGTTACCCAGGGCCAACAGCGACCTTAACAAATATTTTTTTTAAATTCAACTTTTTCATTACTTACTACTTTTTTACTAGCCAATTTCGATGTTTCTTTTTTACTAAATACTTACTGATTAAGTATACTGGTTTAATTTGTGTAAAAGAAGAGTCACATGGCAACCAAATCGAACAATTACACAACTTATAGTAAAAAATAAAATCGAAAATGAAGTTCACAATTTTGTCTACCAATGATTTCATAAAAAAAGTTGCTAAAAATATGGATTTTAAAGTATGCACAAATTTTGTATTTAAATCCTAAAAAAGTACACTTACATAATTATATGCTCTCACAAATTTTATAAGATAATGCTCCATTTTGATGTGTGGGAAATAACTATTTTAGAATAAGAATGCAAATATTCTTACTATATTTGAAACAAACAGAAGCTGATCTTAAAATCCTCTTATTAGTATAGGTCCAACAAAACTGGATTTAATCAATTTTTTTTCCTTTTACTATCCGCTGAAAGTTGTCTATAACATGATGAGATAATAGTTATTTCTCGTATCGTATTATAAACGGCTTTCCGCGGATATAGAATGTACAATTATAAGATTAAAACTAGTTTTTTTAGCCCCGAGGTGCCGGAGGCACCGGCTAAAAAAACTGGTTTTAATCTTATGATTGTACATTTCTATATTCGTAGAAAACTGGATATAATACGATGCTAGACATAGTTTTTTCGTATGGATGAGAACCGGTTCCTATCCACCGGATTCGAATAAATACGAGAAAAAACTATAATGATATTAATGATATCACTAATTACTAAATCAGATTATTAACCTTTACAATTTGGTTCAATTGTTTTCCATAGATAATTTTTTAGAACAGAATTCAAGCATTTTAAAACTTTGTATTTGAATTACAAATATCTCACGATAATGAAATAGGAGCCGAGAAAATCACGTTTCCTCTTTCTGTCTCTGACGGACAGACGGACGGACTTACATTTCAAATTATAGAGTAGCTTCGCTACTAAAAAATCGGCAAGTCTGAAAAAAAGTAATAATCTTCAAAAAGAAAACATGGCAGACCTACTGATCAACAGTATAAAGTCAAGGATCAGCTTCTAAATAAGAAAAAGCTACCTGGCCTACTTTCTATAGGCTAGGCGTCCATTTAGTTTACCTATTGATGTGAGCTCCTTCTTTCAGACGGATTCCTTTGTTCTGAAACAAATAATAGTTATTTATCCCATCGTATTATAGACAGGTTTCCGCGGATATCAAAAAGATCAAATCCAGTAATATTATCCACGATGGGCCGAAGGCCAGGCATAACAAAAATAGTAATAATTTTACGATATTTTTAATATCCGTGTTAAGTCTGTAATACGATGTTATACTTAATTTTTCAGTATGGAAGAGAACCGGCTCTAATCCAGCGGATATAAATCAGTTTTGAATCCATGCTGGAAAAGAAAATATCAAATTGTACATTGAACAGTTGTGTAGCTCAAAATTTTCTTTTTGCTTTAAAGTCCATTAAACTTTAATATTTTCTTTACCTTTAACTTATATTTTATTAAGTTTATCTGAAAGAACTATTTTGTTCAAGACAATCTTTTTAGTTCTACGATATGATTATAACATATTCGATAAATAAAAAAAATATAATCATTTGTAACAAGTTTCCAGTATGACTTAGCAATCGAATAATATTTGTTGGATCACAAACGGTTCTAATCCATACTAAAAAATCATGTGAAATATCGTATTATAGAAATTTTCCACGAATGATAAATAAAATTATTTGAAACCAATAATATTGTGAGTCAGGGCCTTCGTTCCCTTAAATAATCCTATACCTTTTTTTACTTTACTATCCGCGAAAAGTTATCTGTAATACGATGCGATAATAGTTATTTCTTTCATCGTATTATAAACCGCTTTCCGCAGATATAAAATCTACAATTATAAGACTAAAACTAGTTTTTTTAGCCCCGAGTTGCCGAAGGCACGGGCTAAAAAAAATTGGTTTTAAATTTATGACTGTACATTTCTATATTCGTAGAAAGCTGGATATAATACGATGATAGACATAATTTTTTCGTATGGATGAGAACCGGTTCCTATCCACCGGAAGAACAAACAGTTTATAATAATTTTAAGAAAGGAGTTATTCCTTCAACTGCCTATCTCTGATAGTGGAAAATGAGTAAAAAATCTGGTAGACAAAATAAAGAAAAAAAGATATTACGAAATGAGATCTTATTATTTCATTGTTTGAATTTTCACAGAAAAGTAAGAAACAAAGAACATTAAAGAAAAAAAATCAGTCTAAACTTTCTGGAACATGGGCGTGTAGAGAGATTACCATATTTATGTAACACAACCAAGAAGGGAATTGAACTAAATAATATATTGCTATATTCAATTGAAAGTAAAAGAATGTCTGTATGTATATGTATTTATTCCAGCTTAAGGATTTGCAATTTGTTTACTTTTTTTAGTAGCGAAGCTACTCTATAATTCGAAATGTCCGTCCGTCCGTCTGTCCGTCCGTCTGTCTGAGACAAAGTGGGGGAAACGTGATTTTCTCAGCTTCTATTAAAGATAGACAGCTGAAATTTTAAGTAAAGGTTACCATGACATATGCGCATCTAATCTATACATTGTTTTGTCCATCTGTTTGTTCATTGGGGTGCTAGATCGATTCCTAGATTTTTTTGTTTTCGTAATTTTCTCAACTCCTTTTCAAGACAGACGACTGAAATTTTCAGGGATTAAGTAAATTTGCATCATACATATTTTTACTACATTTCATTAACATTTGTATATTGATTGGGGTGCTAGATCGATTCCTAGTTTTTCAAGTTTTCATGAATATCTCAACTCCTGTTCAAGATAAACGGCTGGAATTTTTAGGGATTAATCGAGTCAACATATTACACATTTCTATAAAGTTTTTTTAAGATATGATAATTGGTTGGGGTGCTAGATCGATTCCTAGTCTTTAAAGTTTTCATGATTTTTTCGACTCCTGTTCATGATAAACAGCTGGAATTTTTAAGGATTAAATAAGTCAATATTAAACATATTTTCACCAAGTTTAATAAAGACTTGATATTGGTTGGGGTGCTAGATCAATTCCTAGATTTTATGTTTTTCTTCTTAGCTTAATGCTTCAAAAGATATTATACATTTTTAAAAGGTTTCGTGATTTATTTCATGTATGTCTTTTTAACATACTCAAAAGATTATTTTTTCCTGATGTCTATAAATAAATTTTGAGCTTCGCTACTTATGGATGTTGTCATCCTTGTTTTAAACTAAATAGGCCGACTCCCTCCCTCTGGTTTTAGGCTATTTTCTACTGCAAACCTTCCTCTTCAAGTACAATACACAGTAAGAGATATAAGTTTTCCGGAATTTTAATGTAGGGAGTAGAGTTGAAATCTGCATCAAATTTTAAGGATTTTTTATAAAATTCGTTTTTTGTAAAATTCTTTATCTAAAAGCGGAAATACATTTTAAGTTAATTAATTTTGACCAATAGGATAGGTGGATTTTAAACTACCTGCGCTCTAATTGGTTGAATGATGTACGACATCCAATCAGAGCGCAGATTTTTTAAATCCACCAATCACGGATTCCAAAATTAATTAACTTAATTTGTATTTCCGCTTTTAGATAAAGAATTATACAAAAAACGAATTTTATAAAAAATCCTTAAAATTTGATGCAGATTTCAAATCTACTCCCTACATTACAATTCCGGAAAACTTATATCTCTTAATACACAGTCCTTAGATGCTAGGGGCGCAAACGCTAGTGACATACAATGAGATAAATAAAGATTGTGGTTCAAAAATTTTTGTATCACCATAGGCGTCCAAGGGGGGGGGGTAATGGGGCGATTACCCCCCCAAAACGAATTTGGGGGTGCCGTAGGCACCCACAAAATTTTTTCATTTTACCCCCCCCATTTAAAATTTACCCCTACCCTGGGGGTGCCGTAGGCACCCCCAACCATTTAGGAGGGGGTATTTACCCCCCCAAACAATTTTGGGGGGGTAAATACCCCCCCCAAAATAGAAAATCTCTAACAAAAAAAATTTTTGCGCGCTTCGCTCGCATTTCTAATACTAAATTTTTGATTAAATTTAAATTACCCCCCCCCAAAAATTTTACCCCGGGGGTAAATTTTGGGGGGGGTAAACAAATTTTACCCCTGCCAACAGATTTCAGGGGGGGTAATTACCCCCCCCAAGCAAATTTTACCCCCGGGGTAAAAATTTTGGGGGGGGTAAAAAATTTGCGGTGCGCTTCGCGCGCCATTTTACCCCCCCCAAAACCGAATTACCCCCCTCCTTAAAAATTTTTTTACCCCCCCCCAAAATAAAAAGCTTGGACGCCCCTGTGTATCACAGTTAATTGTTCTAAAATTTGTTGTCTTTTTACTTTGCTTCTTATTGACGAAATCGACCTTGTTATTTTTTTGTAAAAGAAATTTTGAATATTTTGTTGTTTCTTGATTAGTTTTACTAATCTCCAAACCAAATAAAACAAATTTTAGTAGCGACAATGCTTTTCTAGTATTAGTATTATCTATTTGTCAGTTTTCAACAAAATAAACAGAACCATTATGCACTGTTTTTCTTTTTGAAATAATTTGGTTAATATGTTAACGTTTTGTGGCCGATATTCTAATTTTTATACTTTAGAACGGTTTCAAGGCTCACTTTTGTAAAACTTGTTTTATATACAACTTACTTTTTAGAACACTTTTAAACTATGATTAAATATTCAGATTTTTCATAAAAAGGTTTTCGCTACTGTTTGACTTTTTTTCATAATCTTGTTTAATTAAAACTTTATCCAAAATCAAATCCCTTCAAAATTAAGATTTTTATGAAATCATAATTAAAATTATCTCCGATTTTTTTGTTAGAAATGTAATATTCATTTTGACGTTAATTTCTATCTTTACTTATAAACACAGACGTAAAATTATTTTTATTTTAATAATTTAAATTTAATTAAACACTGCACCTTTCAAGGGAAATATAGTAGAATTGCAAACTTTGCATGGTGAATCCTGTAGTAGTTAGATACGATTTAGAAAGCGTAGCAACTTTATAATAGTTACTAGAATGTCCGGAAGTCCATTTCAAACATGTTGATATTTATACTTTTAACAAAAAATTCGGATTTATCTGAATTTTTGAATACTGATTCCTATGACAAGAAAGTACTATGTTATAAGTAAAGCATCTCATAATCAAGTCTAAAAAAGTAAGTATGTCCTTAAACATTGTCCTGTATTTAAGCAGTTTTTTTAAAAGAAATTTACTTACAATTATGTGTCGACTTTTATAAATTTATATTCTGATTATTTAGTTATGACACTCTACAAGTGTTAATGTTCGTTTGTACTACCATTTCAAAGCATCGCTTTTATGTATGTTGTCCTCCTTGTTTTTGTTATAAATGTATAATGATCATTTTGACGTTCATTTACTTATAAACACAGACGTAAAATTATTTTTATATTAATAAATTCAAATTTAATTAAACACTGGAGCTTAAAATGGAAATGTAATGAGTTTCATTTCTTTTTTAGTTGTGGATGTGTCATTAAACAATAAAACTATGAGGTTATTTTGTAATATTTTTAATTCGTTTATTCTAAAATATCTAATATAGGAATTTTTTCTGTTTAAAGTTAAATAAATATTTTCCAATGTAATACTAATTGTAATTGTAATTATTGTAATACTTTAAATAATAATTATTATAATAAATATTTTATTGCACTTACAACAAAAGCCTAAAAATTATTGTTCGACCGATAATTATACTTTATCGCTGAAAGGTTATTCTACAAATATGAATGGTCCATTTGTTAAGATTATTTTTAAAAGTAGTTTATCCTTAATTAAACATGAATATAGATGAAGGGAAAACTACCTTGTTATGAAGAATAGAATGTGAATAAAAGACAGGGCTCGGCCACCGCGCATTAGCCACGAATAAGCCTCAAATTTAAATATCCATTTGGATACTTTGAAATTTTTATTGAAAAGAGTGGTTTCCATATTTGGGTCAGGTTACGACTTGAAGCAGATTTTTTAAATTGTAAAATGTTTATTTCCCTTAGGCTTATAGGCGGCAGATGCGTGGCTGCCGAGCCCCGATAAAAGAGGTTTTAATAAAACATTTGTTTTATATTTGTGTTCAATTATCCAAAAACTGTAAAGTTTCTCTAGTCATAATCTTTAAAAACGTTTACTACCTGTGTATTGGATGCTCGTTCGCTACCAGCCAGATCGATCATGTACAATCTTTAAAAAAAATTAGATATTAAATTTTTATATATGTATATAAATCGAAAAAAAAATGTTCTATTTTTTAGTAGCAAAGTTACTCTATAATTCACGGTGTCTATCTGTACGTCCGTCTGTCTGTAAAGATATGGAAGTAATGTGATTTTCCGCCCTTAAAGATGGACACCAATTTTTAAAAAGATTCCTATACCAATAAGCATCTAGTATAAAATTTACTTGGTCCGTGGGTCTATCAATCATGCTAAAAAATACAAAAAAATAAAAATGTATAATCAGTTTTTACAATGAATATACACATCTATACTTAAACCGCGACGCTATGCGTTTTTCCATCCATGCTTTAGTGCTTCGTTACTTATGGATATTGTCATCCTTGTTTCTGGTTTAATTCATCTAACCACGTTTTAAACATATTTTACAATAGTACATATATTCACTGTAAAAGAAAACTGAAATTAGATAAAACATGTCAGCATTTTTTTCAAAATTCTAAATAAGCTTAAACACGCTTTGTTAGAAAGGATTAAGAAAAAAATGGAAATCAATAAACAGCCATTATCAACGAGAATGACAACATATATAAGTAGCGAAGCACAAAAACATATTTTTAGTTAAATTATATACTGGATGCTCATTGAGATAGAAAATCTTCTAAAAAATTTCAGCCGATATTCTTGAAATCCAGCAGAGAAAATCACCTTTAAACTGAACGTAGATGACCGACGGACCGACGTACATTTCGAATTATATAGTAGCTTAGCTTTTGAAATTTAGAGATGTTACCTTCCATTCTTAACAGCTTGATGCGTATTTGTTCTAGAAACAAAAATAGTTATCTTTAACGTTATACAGTAACAGGATGTATTTCTGTCGTCTGTATGTGTGTCTAAGGATTTTATAATTCACTGAACTTATATGGTTCTCCTTTACAGTGAACATTCTTTTATGTCTAAGAAAGGGTTATAATTATATTGGAGAGATAACCACCACCCTCCCAAGATAAATCGCCCCTTGAATACAATCAACTTATTCTAACCTCCCTCTTTCTTTAAGTGCCTCTAGGGGCGTAACCGCCAGTTAAAAATAAAAAATCAATAAAAAATTATTTTTGTTTCATCTACATTTCTCTTGGCGATCATTGCATTGTCTGTTTTATTACTTATTTATGATAGATTTTCAAAAGTTAAATAGAAGATTTTTCAACAGTCCTGCTCAATAGTTGATACAAGCAAATGTACCATAATTATAGATAAATATTCCTTAGTTTTGCAGTTTGTTTCACATTAACCATAAGCAGGGCGTGGCTTCTTGAAGAGGTTTTATTTGCAGCTGTTGGCTCCTGAGTTCTCTCCTTGTTTCCTTAACAGAAAGAATCGGTTTATAGATTCAAAACTTTTGAATAAAATCATGAAAAATAGTTGTATTTCCAGATTTTGTCATATTCTGTTTTGAAACTTATTTGCTTTTAAAAGTTGTTTAGCAAATTACTCATTGTTATATAATTAGATACAGTTTAACTTTAACAAAGCAGTTGATGAAAACTTTGATTTCAGTGAAATGCACAGTTTTTTTGCCAAGGTTGCGCGAAACACATAATAGAAATTGAGATTACCCCTTACAATCTAAAAAAGTTTAAATGTTCACTTTTCATGTAAATAAGTAAATGATAATAATAATTTTTGACAACCCCCTGAGACCCAAATTGAGTGGGGTGTGATACAGACACCAAGAGAGGCTTTACATTATTTCAGGAAGGTGTAAGCCTTATTGGGTAAGACAAATCCGCACCCTTAATGTTGCTGGGTGGTATCACCTACGTTCTGCATACTTTTATTTTCACTATTAGGCAATTCTAGTTCTCTTTCGCTTACATATTTTAAATGTCCAAATACCTACCAAGCGATGAAAAGCAACTAAAGAATTGTAGAGTAGCTTTGTCATTATAAAAATAATTATATTAATTTGTGTTGAATGTTATCAACTTGTCAATGTCAGAAAACCAGGGTAATAAGAATATGTTTATGAGCTATTAAAGGTCCTAGGAAAAACGCAGTAGTGACAAACGTCGGAGTGGACCTAACTTAACCTTTTTAAAACCATCGTATATGTTTTTAAATGCCTAAAAACCCCGGGGGGTAGAGGTGGCTTATTCGTATATTTAAATCTAAACCTAATATTACATAAGTACTTAATTGACCTAATAATTTAACACTCCTGCGTTTGTCCACTCCGACGTTTTTCCTGGAACTGTAATAAAAAGATTCTAATTCATTGGATAATTGTTAATGAGTGTTAATTACACAGGTACTTTCAAACAAGATCGAAGTGCTGTTTTTCATTCAAAATAACGGTTTTTTTCCGAGCTGCTCTATATTTTGGAAATAGCTAAGAAAAAAATCTGATACGATGTTACTGCGATACAAAAAAATGACATCTCCAATTGCGGCTGTAAAATTATAAATTATTCGCAATGGAAAGGTAAATAAGAATGTTACTTTTTATGGCTAATAGAAGAAAAGAAATAAAAAGTCTGGCTACATTAAAATGTTTTAAATGATCAATCTTAAAGCATAATTACCAGATTGGGCATATTATGGTATTAGAGGGTGGTTAGTAGCAGTTATGGTTTTAGTTTACTAAACACAGAGCTATAGAACAGTAACTTTTATTTCATTTTTTTACCTTTTCACCATTTAAAGGCACACAAGTTTTAAAGCCTATTGAAGAATTTAAAAAATCATTTTAAATTTTAGTTACATATCCATTTTTCCACAAAAAGAAAAAAAACACATAAAGAATAATAATGCTAAGTTGTCGTTCATCAATGTGTTATTATCATCATAAAATATATGAAGTATCTACTTATGTTCTTTTGTATTGTATTTTTTCTTTTTATATATATCATTCAATAGAATTATTTTTAGAAGCAAATCTGCTCTTTGTAAGAATGGATGTAGAATATACGTGGATATTATGACAGTGGAAAAATTTTCCTCAATCTATGTTGTTATTTTCCCTATTATTTATTGGTCATTTCGGTCATTCAGTAGGAGGGGAGGGTATAGAGGCAACGAGGGGATGGGTTTTGGGATCTTTATTTTAGCCTGCTACAAGCTTCCCTTAATTAGAGTACATTTTAATATGATTAAGATCCATGTAATAATAAATCCATTTTTGTTAGTAATATCATAATATGGTTAGTTATATTGCCTTTTTTTGTTGTAGGTAATATCCATGGAATGAAAATGCAAATGAAATTTAGCTCTTTAGGACTGTTAGTTTTACTGAAAAGCCATAGACAAATTTCATTGATTAATGTCGGGATTATTATATTATTTACTAAGTATATTTGCGATTACTTTTATTTAATGAAATCTTCCAATTTTTAACATTTACAAAACGGCATGCTTTATTATATCAAGATCCATGACAGATCTATATAGGAAATAAACGTCTATAAACGAGCTCGAGTCTTCCAATAGTAGAGTGTTTAATACTCATAGTGCTCCAATAATCTATAATAAACTCTCATTGACCAAAGCAATAAGACATTTATTCAATTTTTTTATGGAATGAATTAAGTTTTTTTACTTCATGTTGCTATTTGAATTACATTGAAGTATTTAATCTTCATTTAATAAACAAAAAATATGCGTTCATAATATAGTAAAGAAGGTGTCTTAACTTTTATTTTTATAGCTAGCCGGTGCTTTTAGTAAGTAGTAGATGTAAAATTTTCCAGAGAATTCAGATATGCAATCGTTTTTTTTGTAGACCTCTTATTTTTGAAGTAATTTAAGTTTTTTAAAAAAATAATTAAGTCGGTTTTAAGGTACTAAAACGCAACAAAATAAAAGAAAAAAAATACCAGTATGAACAAAAGTAGTAAGATCTTTAATTTGACACCTTACTTTTTAAAATCTGTTGAGTAATTTTTTTAAAAATCGATTTTTTTAATGTCGGTTTAATCAAAACTTTAAACATGAATATATTCTAACACAGGCATAAAAATATGGGTTCATATATACTTTTAGAATCAGAAAAATATTACAAATCGATTCTAAGCAAAATTTAAATAAAAAGTTTACAAAATAGTAAATAAACTACAATAAAAGAAATGATATAAAACTATTATAATATATTATACAGGCAACCATCTTAAACCTTGTTTTGGGGGTAAAAATGGGAAGGGGGTAAAGAGCGGGTAAAAATAGTGTTGCCTGTACAAAATAATATGCTAGTCCATTTTTATTTTTAATTTTTTTTTACTTTTTTTCAATTTGGTTACAATGGATTTGTAATATTTTTCTGATTCTAAAAGTATACACGAACCCATATTTTTTATGCCTGTGGTAGAGTATATTTTTGTTTAAAGTTTTGATTAAACCAAGATTTAAAAAATCTATTTTTTTAAATAATTTCTCAACAGAATTTAAAAAGTAAGGTGTCAAATTAAAGATCTTACTATTTTTGTTCATACTGGCATTTTTATTTTTATTTTGGTGCGTTTCAGTACCTTAAAAACGACTTAATTTTGTTTTTAAAAAAACTTAAATTACTTAAAAAATAAGAGGTCTACAAAATAACCGATTGCATATCTGAATTCTATGGAAATTTTTACATCTACTACTTACTAAAAGCACCGGCTAGCTATAAAAATAAAAGTTAATACACCTTCTTTAAGAAAACTCTGTTTTAAAAGAATTCGATTGTGGCGACACTTCCTTCGTGTTCAAATATTAAAACTAAAATTTTAATCATATTAACCCTTTGGTGATGGTAATGTGAAAAAAAATATAATTTAAAAAATCTTTTTAAAATCAAATATTTATAATAAAGTATTGAATATTTAACTCTTTCTTTTAGATAGTAATGGCGGGGGAGGAAAATTAATTTATTGAGAAATAGATAAATAGATATGTACATTGTACTTATAGAAAACTAGCCAATAGCAAGATAGTTATATCGAGCCAACTCTAGTCGATTATATTATTATTATATTATCGATCAGTAATATTAAGGGATAAGACAATGGAGATAAACTGATGTAAATCCCCATTGTTTTTGCTTCTAAATTCTGCGCTATCTATGAACATTATCGTTATTGTTTCTCTAAAAATAACTTTATTCTAGGAAAATAATCTGTAGCAATCATACATTTCGTCTTGAAATCAAAGTTGACAAATAATTTACTATCAGGTCTATATTGAGTACAGTGGCGTGCCCAGAGGGGTTTAAACCTGGTGGAGAGTGTTAAAACCCATTTAAATTTCTCACACCTTTGAGGCACGAATTTTTACCATAAGGATTTTAATTTTTCACTCTGCATTACTCTTTTATGAAATACTAGCGGCTTCGCCCCTAGCCTCTAGGGTCTTTGCCACAAGAGGTATAATTACATCTTCTATTACTTACCCAGCAGAACGGATCGCAAATTTTTGCACCTACCCAGCAGGAAAAAATTTTTGCGATTAAATAACGAATTCGCAAAATTCTTAAAAATAAAAAAATGAAGGGGGGATTTTTTTGTTTTGGTAGGGTTAAGGGTTTCCCACCCCCCAAAAAATAGCCTAAAACCACCACAAGACCAGTATTTATATTCCCTGAAGAGTAGAATCCGATCGGTTCAGTGGTTACCGAGATCTTAAGCTTCAGACGGACGGACGGACGGACATCAAGCTACTTTGTATTAAAGATAAACATATTATACATCTAAATAAATAAACTTGTATGAGTAATAGGCATATCTACAAATTAACACATGATTCTATCTAACATGATAAAAAAATAACAAGATGTCTGTCTATATATTGCTACCCACTGAACCGATATGATTCTTCTTTACGTGAAGGTCTAGGGAAGGATTATAACTATATACAGAAAGGTTACCTCCACCCTCCCAAGTGAAATCGACACAGTCCCTAATATTTTTTGGAGTTTAAAAAAATATATTGGAAATTGAAAAGTCGACATCTCTCAAGTGCTCCTAGAGTCCTCTAGGGCTGTAGCCGCTAGTTGTGTATAATATACGTTTGTGTCAGCTGTTATGTTTTATCAATCAAAAACCTTTAGGAAAAAGAAAGAGCTTATTTTCTTGGAATTCTCATATTTTAGTTTTTATACAAATTAGCAAATAATTTTGAGTAGCGAAGCAACTGTTTAGTTAATGTTTTGCCAGCTGTATTTAGAATTTTTGAAAATTGTACATCTTTATGAATTATAAAGATAGTTAGTTATAAAAATGTTTGGATTCGCTACGCCCCTAGAGGTCTCTAGGAGCACTTTTAGTTTTGATTAAAAATGTAAGGCTTGTGGTTCACTACCCCTAAAAGTTATAAACCTTCCAAGAAAATATGAGATGTTTAACTGTAAAAAAAACCTTTTGGTTCCGTGGTGAGGAAGCTCCTTTGCTACACATAGACATACAGACACATGGACGTCCAAGGTGGGGGGGGTAAAGGGGTGATTACCCCCCCCCCAAAAAAAAAATTGATAATTTTCAATTTTTACCCCCCCCCCCCAAATAAAAAAAAATGTCTCTATGAAATCAAGATTACCCCCCCAAAATTTTTATTTTCAAAATTTTACCCCCCCCCCCAAATAAAAAAAGCTTGGACGCCCCTGTACAGACATCCTGTTACTATTATTTGAAAGTTCTCTGTTTTATATGACAATCCTTATATTGTGAACCTTTTTCATATTTTCCTCGCTTCAGCATATTTTCCTTGCTATTATATAGGGATATAGGCATAGGTCAATGTAAGATTAATCATTCCCACACGGAGCATTAGAAAGTGTAACATATACAATATATATTATTGGATATTTTCACAGGATGATTTAGAAATACACCTTGCGTATGAATTGCAGTGTAAAATAACACCCAACAGGAACAGACAACCAACTCTTTGATTGCGCGACCTTTGCCTGAAAGTCCTAGCTGTGCATGGTAATTAGTTGCGCCTGTTTTGAAACAGGGCAATCCCAACTATTCCAACTATTTAACGTCCTTAGTTTTGACGCAGTGTTGAGCAGAGACTCGCTCCTATCACCTCCCCGACAACGAAGAACTTCGAGGGAATGTTTTTATTACATTTTTAAATAGAGTAGACCATTTATTTCCATAACGATTTGGCTTTCAATGTTTTCAGTTTTTATTCTTATTACCAAGTTATGATACAAATGAATTGTATTAATATTTCCTATATCCCTGTTTTTAGGCTTTCACATTCAATAATTTTCAGCCATTTCATCAATTCAGCATCATCAACTTCATTTTCACAGTTTAAATTTATAGGAGTTTTATTGATATTCTATTTATCAAAAACTTTAGATGTAAACCCTAGTTAACTGAAATAAAGTTAAACTTAACACTGCTACCTAGACCTACAATGCCCTAACCCTGTGGGGCTACCAGTACCCAATATAACATAACCTAACTTGACCCTAAACTAATAAACAAACAGACGAACTACCTTCTTCCCCTATTTTAAATTTATTTGCAAAATATGTGGGAAGGGGTATGAGTGTTCAACAGGCACTCTGTGTGAAGGTACCTCAATTTTTTAAACACATTTTTTATTCACTGTGCTCTTAAATTGCTTATCTTTTATAATTTTATGAAAATGCCAGCCCATCCATCTTTATTTTAGTTCAGCTCTCTTAGAAAAATATAGATGTTTGGTCAGGTAGCTCATTCTGCACTGGTGTGACTTAACAGAACATAAAAAACGAGACATTAGTATAATGATAGCGTGCCTGCTTGATGTCTGGGAGGATTCAGGTTCAAGTATGGTCCACTTGGCGTCATATTAGAGATGTTAAGAGTATCCATTGCTACTATTGCTTAAACAGACTCAATTCATTACCATGCACAATTAGGATCAAAGGTTTAGGTGTCTGTTGGATGTTATTTAACCTGGTATGCTACAGTGTGCGTTAGAAAATCGCATCACATTACAAACGGATGATCCTCTGGCTTTTCTAGATAATCACTTGAAAGAAATCATAGGAGAATCCCGCCCTAAAGAGGTAATTAAGAAGAACATAGTTATTATATAAAAGCAACAGGGTGTCTGAGTGTAGCAAAGGGTCTTGCTAGCCAATAACCTGATAAGATTGTCCTTTCAGTGAAGCTTCTAATATTCCAGGGAAGGTTAATAACAAAAAACAAATGACCCTCACCCCGCAAATTTTGTGTACTTTTCTTTTTATAACCTATCTTAAATTATCTCCGCCTCCACCCCCCTTCAAGTGTCTTTAGATATATACATTTCAATACAATTTTGTCAGGTTCAGCAGAGTCAAAAATAAGCTATCTGAAGCGTATTCTGGCGTAATCTAAGAATCTTCCACTTAACACTATCGGTCATTGACAAAAAGAATAAACTTATCACGTTGAAGTCCACGTTGTTCCTCGTGCGAATAATAAAAAGCATGATTAAGCAATATTTAAATTTTGTTTTGAATTAATGGATATAGAATATAATACATGGATATTATGACAGAGGAAAAATGGTCGTCACTTTAGTTTGCTGACGTTGACATCACCTATTGGATAGTTCGTTCATCCAGTATGAGAGGGAAGGAGATGGAGTAAAATGTGGATAAGGGGTTTGGTTATTTTAGCTAGCTACACGTTTCACCTTATTAAAGAATATGAAAATCTGGTGTAAGGTCCAAGTACTAATAAATTCATTTTTATATTACTGAGTTTTAGAAGCGAAGTTTGAAACAGCAAATCAGATTTAATAGAAGTTTAAGGTACCCAAGGCAAGAGAGAGAGTTTATAAAACTTTGGGTACCATTCTGTTGTCCCTCCCTCCTTGAAGATAAGTTTGTCGCAAACCAAACAATTAGTTTGTATATTGGATTCGAATAATAGTTTAGTTCAAATACAAAATTTTCACGGATTTCGGATCAAGACATTTGGCGGATTTATTCGTAACGGATTGTCATCCCTGATTTTAGCATAAAGAAATAGTTTAATACCTTTTTGTAGGAGGAGCATCACTTCGTCCGCATTTTTAGTTGTCCGCTCACTCAATCCTGCAACCTGAAATTAATAACAAGGATGACAACATCCATAAAAGCGAAGCTCTAAAACGGTAGGACAAACGAACATTAAAACTTGTAGAGTGTAAGAACTGAATAATCAGAATATTAATGTATAAACAACGCACGGACTTTCTGGTAACGATTATAGAGATGCTTCGCTTTCTAACTCGTACCTAACTCCTAGAGGAATCATCATGCAAAGTTTGAAATCAATAGGACAATTTTAACATGCCTAAATTAACAAAAAGAGCTATCCGTTACGTACGGACGGACGGACGTACCGACCCTAATTATAGAAAAGCTTCGCTTTTAATAACAAGGATGACAACATCCATAAGTAGTGAAGCACAGACCTAAATTAATGGTTGGACATAGTGGGTTATTTTAAAGATCACTAAACTTTTGAAACAACAGGGAATCATCACAAAAAATTTTAGCGGTCTATCTTGAATAGAAGCCGAGAAAATCAATAAATCATAACCTAATCTTACCTCATCTTCAAGTAATAAAAATAACCCCAACCCATTTTTCCATATGATTGAAAAAAGGGAGGGGGGGGGGTCAGTGCTCAACAAGGTACTTTGTGTTATATAACTGAAACTTCTTTAGAAATACTATAAAAGGGGGGAAGTGGAAGAGACACTTTTTGAAACCAAAACTGAAAGTCAAAGGAACTCAATAAAAAATAGTTACAGCACTGAAATTAGGTATGACAGTTGCTTTAAATAGGTGTAATGAGGAACTTTGAAGAAACGGCAGCAGAACCGCCGCTATCGCCGAATTTTTTTTAGTCGGAAAACGGCGATAACGGCGGTTTCACTAACTTTTCTTTACAGTTCTACATTGTAACTCTTTAAAGCGACTGTCATTCCAAACTTCAGTGCTGTAACTTTTTTTAAGTTGAATTCCTGTAGTTTTGGTTTCATAAAGAGTCACAACCGCCCCCTCCCTTTTAATAAAAAGTTTTAATAATTAGGTCATGTTTTATGATTAATATTTGCATGTTCAGACTAATTTAAAATTGCAGCGCTGCTATCAATATAATAATGGTTTAATTTGGGTTATTATTAGAATCTGGGCCAATCTTAAATATAAGTATCACACCACTTCTAAGCATATATTAGGGAAATAATATAATTTTCAGTACGGCTTCGAATATCCACTGGATTAGAACCGGTTCAAAGCAATATTGAAGAATCATGTACAGCATCATGTAAAATTAAAATTTCCATGGACATTCAAATAAAATTATAAAATTAATGCCAGTTATATTTTTTATCTTAATATCCGCGGAAAGTTGTTTATAATTGTCATTCACATAGCAGCTAAAAATGATATGTCAAACATGTTAGTAATATTTTGTCACATAAAATAATCTTCTTGGGTTCTGTTCGTTTTTTTTTGCACTGGAAATTTGTGTTATATGATAAACTATAAGTTTACTTCGTTTCATGTATTGAAGTTAACTTTCTGTAAACACGAAAATAGAATTGATATGGAATAAAAAGATAAATAATTTTAATAAATAATTCACAAAAGCAAAGCGTTACAAAAATCTAACATTGATTAAACTGATTCAGTTTGTCTGTCTGTTTGTTTGTTTGTTGTTTGTATGTTTGCAGGTATAAGGTATAACCAACAAGCGAAATAAATATAAAATAATATTTGGGGGGCAAATGTAGAGGTCGTCAATTTTACGATGTGTTGCCCCCCAACGACAGCTGATAAACACGTATAGGTTTCGTGATTTTTTTCCGAATTAATTTTATTGTTGGTATAAGCTGGTATGTTTGTCTGATTGTCTGTCTGTCTGTCTGTTTTTTTTTATTTATAAGTATAAAAAACTTTGCTTTTCATAAGCGCTTTGTGTGTTTCAAGCTATATGACTTTTCTTTTCTAGTTTATGATGTTAGTTTGTAAATATTAAAGGATTTGATTTTTATACCTTATTTTTTATAAAAAAAGTTTGCTACCATATAACTTGCTTAGTTGTAGATAAGTTTATCCATTTTCCCCCTAAAACAATGGTTAACCATATTTTTTTTACAAAATGATTTAATATTGTGTAAAAAAGAGAGCAAAAAAAAACAAAACAAATTTTTTGGATTTAATCTATTTTTCCACAAAGCAGACGTCATTTAGGTTCAGGTTAAAAAAAGATTTACATTTTTCCATCTTTTTATTTTCTGTATGATAGTAAAGCTTCTTTTTCCAATACTGTTGTATACGCCCCAAGTTTTAATGTACATTTTAGTAATCTAAAAAGGTGAAAAGGACTAAAAAAACAATAATTTAAGGCATTGCAGGTATAGGCCCCACAGGGGTTAATCGTAGGTGGGTGCTGGTAATGGGGTGTTTACCCCATCAAAAAAGCCTGGACAAGCATCCTTGTAGGCATAGGAAAAATAGGGAAGGTGGTTCCACAAGTACTTTGAGTGAAAACACCAGAACATAGCAATTCAAATATATTTACAGCATTTAAAAAAAACAACTTAAAAACAGAATGGCTTTTGAATATCTTCTCCTTAAGTTCTTAACAAAGACAATTATACGCTGAAGTAGCCAACAATTAATAAATTAGATAATAGGTTATTTTTACCAAACTCATGGAAATGCGATCAAGTGTATTTTGAACAAAATGAAATTGAACATAAGACGGACAAACTTACAATTTTTAATATCCTGTGACTATAGAGTAGCTGTGCTGTTGAAAATTGTTCACTCTTATAACTTTGCAATTCTTTGTTATACTTATATAAAAATAAATTTTAATTTTGTCAAGTATAGCCAAGAGCAAATACTTATTTCAACATCGAAATATATATTTATCCATATATGTTTCTTTATTTCAGCAATAAAACTAGACTTTTTTTCGGTAACTGTCCCCGAGATCATTTTTTTCAATGATTTATTCTAGCTTTTTAAAATTATTTTTTAAGGCAGTTGTCCATCCATATATATATTGTATATATGTATATGAAACTAGTCTCCTATTATTAAAATAGCTGAGACCTCTGATCAAAATTGAATCAATACTCTGAAACAGCTACTATCTCGAAGAAGAATTTGCCCCCACCCCCTGATTAACTTCATGCAGCACCTGGTAAAACTGGTCCTCATGGCTCACAAGATCAAGGAGAAATATATCAAGAAAGAAACTATTTTTACCCATCCTCGGCGGAAATTCTTGTGCTGCTATCAAAGGATATTTTTAAAATAAATATGTACAAAGAAATCTTCCAAAAAAAAATTTTTTTTAATTCTTTAAATTTAATTTTTTTTAAACTTTAGTTTTACATTGACATTTGAAGAGTGGCAAACATGAACGAAACAATTTGTTATGTCTGAAAAATATGTAAAAGAAGTTGTATCAACTTTTTTTTTTATAGCTAGCCGGTTCTTTTAGTAAGTAGTAGATGTAAAATTTTTCATAGAATTCAGATATGCAATCGGTTTTTTTGTAGACCTCTTATTTTTTAAGTAATTTAAGTTTTTTAAAAAAATAATTAAGTCGGTTTTAAGGTACTAAAACGCAACAAAATAAAAGAAGAAAATGGCCAGTAAGAACAAAAATAGTAAGATCTTTAATTTTTACACCTTACTTTTAAAATTCTGTTGAGTAATTATTGAAAAAATCTATTTTTTTAACCTCGGTATAATAAAAACTTTAGACCTAAATATTTTCTCAAACAGACATAAAAAACATGGGTTCATATATACCTTCAGAATCAGAAAAATATTACGAATCCATTGTAAGCAAAATTGAAAAAAATTAAAAAATTAAAAAATTAAAGAAATGGCCAATTATTTTTTTTGTTCAGACAACACTATTGTCTTCCCTTTTTTACCCCCTCTTTACCCCCTTCCCATTTTTATACTCAATTGAAGAATTAAGACGTTGCCTGTACAATATAATATGATATTTTCATATAATTCCTTTTATTGTAGTTTATATACTATATTGTAAACTTTTTTTTTCAATTTTGCTTACAATGGATTCGTAATATTTTTCTGATTCTGAAGGTATATATGAACCCATATTTTTTTATTTGTGAAATTATTTTTTTTGTTCAGACAACACTATTGTCTTCCCTTTTTTACCCCCTCTTTACCCCCTTCCCATTTTTATACTCAATTGAAGAATTAAGACGTTGCCTGTACAATATAATATGATATTTTCATATAATTCCTTTTATTGTAGTTTATATACTATATTGTAAACTTTTTTTTTCAATTTTGCTTACAATGGATTCGTAATATTTTTCTGATTCTGAAGGTATATATGAACCCATATTTTTTTATTTGTGAAATAATAAAATTAAGTTCAAAGTTTTTATTCTCGTGGGTTAAAAAAAATCGATTTTTTCAATAATTACCTGACAGAATTGAAAAAGTAAGGTGTCAAATTAAAGATCTTACTATTTTTGTTCATAATGACCATTTTCTTTCTTTTTTTTGTTGCATTTTAGTACCTTAAAATCGACTTAATTTTTTTTTTTTTAAACTTAAATTACTTAAAAAATAAGAGGTCTACAAAAAAACCGATTGCATATCTGAATTCTATGAAAAATTTTACATCTACTACTTACTAAAAGAACCGGCTAGCTATAAAAAAAATAGTTGATACACCTTCTTTACATTTTGTTTGTGAGTTAACTTCTTATATATATATATATATATTTCTCGTGTCATTTGCCTTTTCAAATCGTGTTGTAATATATCCCATAGTGTCAACGATTCCCCTTTGTAATTACTATTTTTGTATATTTTATTCAGATAAAATTTTTATAGAATGGGAGGGGGGGAGGGGTTAGTTTTTTTGTTTGTTTGTTTATCAGGTCAGGTTAGGTAAAGTTAAATTGTGTACTGGGATAGGACACCGCAGGTATTGAACCCGCAGGGTTAGGGCTCTTCGCAGGAATTATGTAATGGAAAAAAACTACCATTTCATTTTTTTCAATAATTGTTGGACGGGGGGGGGGGGGGTTCGGTGCTAGATAGCAACTTTGGGGGAAAGCACTAATTATGCTTAATGGCGCACATATTGACAAAGAAAAATAAGAATTTGCGTCCAAAAATGGACTTTTTGTAAGTTTTAAGAAACAACCCATGAAATTGATAAAATGTATAAATTTTCTTGGAAAAAACAGTTGAACAGAACACTTCACAATTTGGTACAATCACACAAAGTGCCTATTGAGCACTGAGAACCCCACCCCCTATTTTTAAAAATAAGGAAATTCTAACCCATGCGGGGAGCTATAACTATGCAGTATCTATTCCTTTGGTTCCCCAACCCCGAGGGGCTACCGAGTACCAAATATAATCTAACCTAACCTGACCTAAAGTAATAAAGTATTGGTAAAGTATTTAAAAAATAAGAGGAGTGTTTTTAATCAACAGGATATTTTATGTGAAAGCGCAAAATAAGAAGAAAAAAAGGATACTTTGAGAAGGGGTCTGGAGGAAGTTGACATTCACTAACATTTTTAGTTTTAAAGGAGAAAAGAAAAAAATTCTGGGGAAAGGATATTTTTTCTAGGGACGAACTATCTTGGGAGAGTAAAGATCTAACCTGAATGACCTATAGAGGACAGGATACACAACGAGAACTTATTTTTCTTTATCCCTGAACGAAATCTTACAAATAAACCAACCCTTTGATTGCACGGAAATTGTCTGGAAGTCTTAACTGTTCATGGCGATAAGTAGCGCCTGTCTTGTGCCAAGGCATTTTCCCTACTTTTTCATAAGAGCAAAACTTATGGAGTCTATGGACGAAGCATCAAGTTGTAATATATCCTCATAATGTTCAATAATACTTTTCCTTTCTAATAATCCTTATATCCTGATTAACTTTTGTAATAAGATATTTAAGCAAAGATTCTTTACAATTATGTTTAAAGTTTGTACTGTCATCAAATCAACATAATATTATTTTTAAAATTGCGCTCTGTGGTAATCATAACCAAGGTTTTTTTTAGGGATTAGACAATGGACCAAAATAAAAAGAAAGAACAAATTTAATAAAAGTACTTGAGGTTTCTAAATAACGTGGTTTTAATACTTTGGGTACCAGTATAATTTACAGAATCCTTAATCATACCTAAATATATACTATAAAAGTTTGATAGCTTGCCAATAATCAAAAGATTTGCTTGATTTGGACGTAATTTTCCTTGTTAAACTGTTACTGTATACTATACTATCGGCTACGCCTCTAGAGCATCCTCTCCTTTAGAAGTACTTAAATTCGAAGAGGTAGAATTTTAGTTGTTATTATAGTTCTAGAAATGGATGGCTGTTAAATTCCCCTTTTGAAAGTTTTACTGTTCTATTTTACTTTTTTTGGTATTTCAATAAAATAGTATACTCAAAACATCTCTTTAGCTTGTTAATTATGCATAATAAAAAGTAAAAAACAATACCTGTATATTTCTGCCCTTACTGTCCTCTCTAAAACATTTAAAAACAATAATGATTTTAAAAAACAAAAATTTCAGTGTTAAATTTCTTCATTTTCTTTTACACGATAGTTCGTACGATTGTTATACTAGTATAGCGGCTACATCCATCAAAGCCTTGCCAATCTCAATTTTAGGAACAAAAAGAAAAAGGCAACGAAAGCAGAAAATGTAGCGAGTAACACTGACAGAGATCATGTTATAGATTTCTTTGCAATGAGTCATGTACATTAAGAAAAATAACCGATAGACTGAGAATAAAAATGAAAATAATTTCAAATATTAAAAAAAAATCAATTGCATAAACCAACCCATGACTAAAAGCTAAGAATAAAATAGTCTAAAACCCTCCTAGGACCGTTATAAACATAAATGAAATGGAAAGTTAGGTTCAGTAGTAAAAGAAATCTGAAGCTACAGGCAAAAAAAACGGTACAGTTCCTGGTTCAAGCCCCGCCACGTGCAAAATGAACTCTGGTGAATTGAGCCCTACTGATGAGCCCTAAAAGGATGAAACACTGTGTCTATGGATATACTTTATATATTAGGATAATATTGTTTTTATTCCTGAGTTCTAGGAAACCAGATTCAGGTTCCAGAAGATCTCTGATGCACTCGTTGTATATTTCCAAGTAGGACATGGTCACCTACACAATAAATAAGTACATAGATGAATACTCAATACATTATTATTACACTAGCGGCTACGCCCCCTAGAAGCCTCTAGAGGCATTTAAGGCGAGGGTGAAAATCGGCCCCACAATTTAAATTTGAATTTTAAAAAAATAAAAATTTAACAAATATTTTTATTTGTGAGATACCTTCCTTAAAAATATTTAAAAAAACCATCCCTGGACATATAAGAAGCTTGACTGCAAAGGAGAACCTTATCGGCTCAGTGGTTTGCGAGATCCTTAGCTACAGACAAAGCTTACTACTTTATATAATAGAATTGTTATTAAAAAGTGAACATAAAATCAAGAATAGAGGGAAAATTTACGAAACCTCTCTCATGTATTTTCATATTTTTAAAACGTTTATAAGTTTTAGTAGTTTTGACAGACCGTAAATTATATAATGGATACTAATTTATATAGGGAAAAATCAGCAAACTATCTTGAATAGCTGCTGAGAAAATCACATCTGATAAGAGATAGTTTCTGATAGATAATAGTTTCATATGAGAACCATATGCAAGATCCTAAGCTACAGATATAAAGACTAACAAACATCCTGTTACTTTATGTTGATTGGTCCAAACAACTGTGTGTATGTGTGTGATGAGTCACGCTACAAATACCTTATGTGCTGCCTCTGTGTCTGCCTCCATCTCATTGAACAAATGGTTGAGGGCTCGAACCATTATCCCAGGGCAGTCGCGGGTACCAACCATTGTGTAGGTCTTTCCTCCACCTAGATAGATAGATGGTTAGTTAGATAGATAGATAGATAGATAGATAGATAGATAGATGGATAGATAGATAGATGGATGGATAGATAGATGGATAGATAGACAGATGGATAGATAGACAGATGGATAGATAGATAAATAGATAGATAGATGGATGGATAGATAGATAGATAGATGGATGGATAGATGGATAGATAGATAGATAGATAGATTGGTGTTAAATCTGAACAGTTTTCCTGATTTGTAAAAACTAACGGCTGTGAACCATTGCGAGAAGCGGTAATCTTTTTATAGTGAAAGGGGGGCATTTCAGAGTTTTTTTTATGGGGCGTCATACTCCAACAAAGCGTTTGAAGCTGCTTATGGAACCCCCAACATGGAGGTAAAATCAAATATATTCCCAAATTCTTTTTTAACCCTTCCCCAAGTGTACGTCCTTGAACATTTGTTTGCAATTTGTCCTTGCAATGCATTTATTTAAAATAAGAATTCATAAATGGCTTTCTTCGTTGTAATATATGTACATTGTTGTACATAATATACATTGAAGGCAGGGATTTTATGGGATAGGACAACGAACGCTAAATTAGTGTACATGATAATAAAAAATTATCACTTCTGTTTAAAATTATTGGTTGAAAATATTGGACTTTTCGTTTAATCCAACCAATCAAAATTCTATAAAAGTACACAAATATGTTAGAGCCAACGAAGAAAAGAAAGCCATAAAACTTTGGGTACTCGTGCCATTTTTACAGTCAAATATCTCCTCCTTTCTTGATAGAAGGTCAACTTAAATTGTGCCATTATATTGCAAAGGCTTAAGGTTTTCTGGAGGGTAAAGACATAATCAATAAAGCAAAGAATAAGTTTAAATTCTACTTGACAATTCTTTTATAAGGGTTGAAGAAATTAAAATAACTGTTTTTTTTTGGACTTGTAAAGTGTAAAAATACAATTCCATTATGTTCTTTTTCCTTTTTATCCTTTGGATTTGTTACCCACGGTGCGAGCTGAACAATTAACAAGGAAGATTGTGTCCAATAGTTGCAATATGATCTAATAATTGATTAAAAATATTGACAAAGCTAGTAGGAAAGGTTACTGAACAGCAACTAACATTTCATTTTAAAATGATTACTTAACATGGCCTTGGCCATAGCCATAAATGAAATAAAAAAGCCTACAGAACAGATCTTTCTTTGCATAAGATGCTTACATATTTACTTTACAAGCCCAAACAAAAAGGTTTAAAATATCTTTCTTATGAAATATTTTTGTTATAAGAAAATAAACATATTCATATTATTTAATCAAAAAAAGCCTTGTATTAAATTGCTCATATTCATGATCAGGCATATTTTAAAAATGCACTTTACGCATTAAGGAAAATCCATAGAGGAGCTTTTCTCTATTAAAAGAAAATCAAGGCTGTATAAATGTAGGTTATATTGTTCCATTATTTGATAAGGCATCAACCATTTACTCAAAACATAATTCTTACTTTTTTCATTTTCATTTTTTTAAGGTCTTATTCAAGGTCAATTTTAAACTTTTAAGCTTCAGAATAGTCAATACTAATAATATTTATAAGCTGGGGTTAACCTATTAGTTTTAGATGTGTGTCAATACATTCCTCAAAAATTGTATTAGAAAGACACACATTCCGTTTTCATTAGCCCCTGGATGCTAAAACCCCCCCTGACAAATCTAATATAAATATTTGAAGTGGACTTATATTTAAGTTACGATGAAAGCATTTATCATTATTTGGATCCGACACCAAATTATTATGTACTCTAATGAAGTGAAAAGTGTAGCTGGCCAAAAAAAAAGACCCCTCCAATCTTCTCCCTTTATCCCATCCCCTTCACTCCTACTGAATAAACGAACTAACCAATAATTGACAGGGGAAATAGCAACTTATTTTTCCTCTATCATAATATTCATGTATATTTTATATCAGGGAGTAAGGGAGGGGACAATGGATCGAATATTCAATTTTTAGTAGTCTCAGACTTTGGGTGCTGGCTTAAAGGGAATGTGCAAGAATTTGGCAGTTTCTGACCGAGTTTGGGTACTAGCGCATAAAATGCCGCTACTCGTTGTTTTAGTTTTGAATCTAGCAGACAGAGAGTTGAGAATACACGGCCCCCCCCCCCCTCCATAAACTATTTCACTCCCCTCTCCTCCCATCTCCCTTTTTTTAAGCACACGATAGGAAAAGGGACAAGTGAGGTGGGGGCATGGGGCAAGGAAAATAAACTGGATAAAAAGGGGCAGGCTGGCGTATTGGTTCATATTTTTGCCCAGCCAGCCAGCAGTTGGCTGGGTCCAATAATCTTGTAAGATAAAAATCGCACTATAAAACCTCAATATATTTTTTCAAAAACAAGATGTGATTTCGCTTTGCATGATTTTTTTCTTATTTTATAATTTTCTAAAGAAGGTGTATCAACTTTTTTTTTATAGCTAGCCGGTTCTTTTAGTAAGTAGTAGATGTAAAATTTTTCATAGAATTCAGATATGCAATCGGTTTTTTTGTAGACCTCTTATTTTTTAAGTAATTTAAGTTTAAAAAAAAAAAAATTAAGTCGATTTTAAGGTACTAAAATGCAACAAAAAAAAGAAAGAAAATGGCCATTATGAACAAAAATAGTAAGATCTTTAATTTGACACCTTACTTTTTCAATTCTGTCAGGTAATTATTGAAAAAATCGATTTTTGTAAACCCACGAGAATAAAAACTTTGACATTAATTTTATTATTTCACAGGTAAAAAAATATGGGTTCATATATACCTTTAGAATCAGAAAAATATTATGAATTCATTGTAAGCAAAATTGAAAAAAAAAGTTTACAATATAGTGTATAAACTACAATAAAAGGAATTATATGAAAATATCATATTATATTGTACAGGCAACGTCTTAATTCTTGAATTGAGTATAAAAATGGGAAGGGGGTAAAGAGGGGGTAAAGAGGGGGTAAAAAAGGGAAGACGATAGTGTTGCCTGAACAAAAAATACAATTGGCCATTTGTTTAATTTTTAATTTTTTTACTTTTTTTCAATTTTGCTTACAATGGATTCGTAATATTTTTCTGATTCTAAAGGTATATATGAACCCATGTTTTTTATGTCTGTTTGAGAAAATATTTAGGTCTAAAGTTTTTATTAAACCGAGGTTAAAAAAATAGATTTTTTCAATAATTACTCAACAGAATTTTAAAAGTAAGGTGTCAAATTAAAGATCTTACTATTTTTGTTCTTACTGGCCATTTTCTTCTTTTATTTTGTTGCGTTTTAGTACCTTAAAACCGACTTAATTATTTTTTTAAAAAACTTAAATTACTTAAAAAATAAGAGGTCTACAAAAAAAAGGATTGCATATCTGAATTCTATGAAAAATTTTACATCTACTACTTACTAAAAGAACCGGCTAGCTATAAAAAAAAAGTTGATACACCTTCTTTAATGAACAAACCCTTTACAATTTCCTCCAAATTTTATGGATTAGTGTGGATTTCATGGTCTGTCTTTGAAAACTCTTAAATTGAATTAATTGCCCTTTGTCCCCTCCCTTACTCCCTGATTTTATATCCATTTTGGGTTTACCTTGTAGCAAAATAATACGTTAAACACTTGTGTTTTTAAACAATTATTTTAAATTCTAGTATAAAAGTTTTAAATAATTTTGTACATATACATATAATTTTCTCTAGTGTAAAATTAAAGATGAATGAGTTACAGAACTAAGTTTATAATTCCCAAGGTTTTCCACGGAAAAAGAGAATTTTTATGTTAAAAAATGCTAAATTTTTTATTTAAAACATTTAGTTTCTTATTGTTATGAAACAAAAGTTCTCTAAAAGGTCTCTTTCGAAATGCTTGTAATTTTTCAAAATTTTAGGACATTGGGTATTTTTTCAACATTAATGTTTTTCCAACGTTCCTTGAGCTAGGAGTGAATCCGCTTTTAAATGAAATGAAACGGACTGTAGTCATACCGGAAATCTATATTCATCTAGTAAAAACAGCCCTTAATTATTTAATTAAGTTTATTAACGGTAAAGTTGAAATTTCTTTAAAAACTTAAAAACCACTAATTTTTAAAAATTTTCCTTTTCTCTTACACCAAAAGTTTACTGTGAAAGTAAATAAAATTTTCTGCTAAAATTACGTAGTTA